>NC_090445.1:1027249130-1028499130 GCF_031143425.1 Pleurodeles waltl
GTGCCGGCAGCAAGCTCATATCCGTGCAGTCTTCTATACCTTGTAATACACTTAAGCATAGTCCCCTTTCGTAGCTATCTATTTGACTAATGGGGACCAATTTTATTTTGGTTGCAGACCTTTCTTCTATTACATTCCTACCTTGGAGGCTGCTCTGATCAGTAGTCAGTAACAGTGACCAGTTATGTGCCGACAAGGTAGCATTCCATCTCATCTACTCAGTGAGTTAAATGTCCACCTCTGACAACTATGTGGCACAGCATTCCATGTCAGCAAAATGAGGACAATTATGGTGGGTCAGAGAAAGACCTTTTTTTAAAGTGCTTATAGACAGCAAGATCGCTATCCAAATGCTAACAGATGCCTGTTGGTCACTGCAGAAGCGTCATTTATCTCACTGCTGCTGTCCCTCCAACTGTCTGAATAGCCTGAGTTCAACACTGTCACAAAATATACCTCCAAGATCTAACTAGAAAATGCTCCTGCCAAATGCACACATATTTTGGTTAAATGTTTTAGTGCTGTAACCCCCCAATCAAATAGAACCTGTTTGGCCACTGGTAGTGGCAAAAATAGTTGGGTGGTCATTACAACCCTGGCGGACGGTGTTAAAGATGCGGTAATACCGCAAACAGTCAGACGGACAAAAAAAGGGAATTATGACCCTGGCGGAAACCGCCAACAAAGACAGCCACTTTAACACTTCGCCCGCCACGGCGGTACAGACAAGCAGCGCGGCGGTCACCGCCAACAGACAGGCGGGAGACAATGTTCCGCCCACAGTATCACAACAGGCCAATCCTCCACCTTTTCCGGGGCGGATTCACCGTGGATAAAAACACGGCAGTAACAGCTTTTGCAATGGGAAAATGCTCACCTTCTACACATCCCACGAGGAACGACGACTCCATGGACCCGGAACTCCATATACTACCTGCCCTTGTCTTTCTGCTCCTTCACGACCAACAGTGACGTAGGCGCAGAAGATACCGGTGAGTACAGCACCTACGACATGGGGAGGGGGGAGGCAAAAGTTAGGGGGACACCCACCAAACACCCCCATCCTCGCATATTACAACATACACACCAATGCAGTCACAAACATCACACTAACAACCCACAATTCCCCCGGAAGAATGCAAAGACAATGCGAAATTCGGTCAAACTTTGTAATGTGCCAATATACATGTCATACAAAAATAAACAAATATATGTATACTAAAATCACTCTTATTTACATATATACAATCCGAGAAGTAGTGCAGATATGTACACAACAATGTCCGTGCACAAACTGTCCAAAAATGCATGGGCAAGGCCCACAATAGATACCTGGCCAAAATCGGAGAGAAAACTGCCGGGGCATCAGATAGAAACACAACAGGCACCTCAGGGGGAAGGGAAGGGGGGGCACCTCAGCCACATAAACGCAAAGCCAGATGCACGACGGGGCTCTATGCCCATTGATGTATCCTGGGGAGTGAAAAGCCACAGTCTCTCTAGTCCATACAGTGGGTGGGGTGCCCACTGTCACATCCTGGGGAGTGCAAAGCCACAGTCTCTCTAGTCCATACAGTGGGTGGGGTGCCCACTGTCACATCCTGGGGAGTGCAAAGCCACAGTCTCTCTAGTCCATACAGTGGGTGGGGTGCCCACTGTCACATCCTGGGGAGTGCAAACCCACAGTCTCTCTAGTCCATACAGTGGGTGGATTGCCCACTGTCACATCCTGGGGAGTGCAAAGCCACAGTCTCTCTAGTCCATACAGTGGGTGGGGTGCCCACTGTCACATCCTGGGGAGTGCAAAGCCACAGTCTCTCTAGTCCATACAGTGGGTGGATTGCCCACTGTCACATCCTGGGGAGTGCAAAGCCACAGTCTCTCTAGTCCATACAGTGGGTGGGGTGCCCACTGTCACATCCTGGGGAGTGCAAAGCCACAGTCTCTCTAGTCCATACAGTGGGTGGATTGCCCACTGTCACATCCTGGGGAGTGCAAAGCCACAGTCTCTCTAGTCCATACAGTGGGTGGATTGCCCACTGTCACATCCTGTGGAGTGCAAAGCCACAGTCTCTCAAGTTGATACAGGTCCATACTGGTACTGGGGGGTGACTGGTGCCCAGACTGGATGAGTCTCCCCGTGAATGGTAGTGTCCTGTCACTGTCCCAGCTGCACATGGGATAAGGATGCCTGATGTGGAGGCCATTCATTCCTACCCGGTGCATTGCCCTCTTCAGCGGTGCTTTGACATGGCGTTCTTTGCCCTCTTCAGCGGTGCTTTTGACATGGCGGTCTTTGCCCTCTTCAGCGGTGCCATGACATGGCGGTCTTTGCCCTCTTCAGCGGTGCTATGACATGGCGGTCTTTGCCCTCTTCAGCGGTGCTTTTGACATGGCGGTCTTTGCCCTCTTCAGCGGTGCTTTGACATGGCAGTCTTTGCCCTCTTCAGCGGTGCCATGACATGGCGGTCTTTGCCCTCTTCAGCGGTGCCATGACATGGTGTTTCAAGACTGATCAGCGGTGCTTTAACACAGCGGTTCTGATACGGACATTGGTGTGTGGCATGACGATTTCCACACTGGACATTGGTGTGTGGCATGACGCTTTCCACACTGGACATTGGTGTGTGGCATGACGTTCCATCATTGACCAGCGGGGCTGTGGCATCCTGGCCCCGCCTGGGCTGTGACTCCGGCGGTGGTCTCTGGACCAGTTACGATACTTGAGCCCTCCTGGGCTGTGACTCCGGCGGTGGTCTCTGGACCAGTGACGATACTTGAGCCCTCCTGGGCCGTGACGATACTTGAGCCCTCCTGGGCTGTGACTCTGGTGGTGGTATCTGGACCAGTGACAATACTTGAGCCCTCCTGGGCTGTGACTCTGGCGGTGGTCTCTGGACCAGTGACAATACTTGAGCCCTCCTGGGCTGTGACTCTGGCGGTGGTCTCTGGACCAGTGATGACACTTGAGACCTCCTGGGCTGTGACTCTGGTGGTGGTCTCTGGACCCGTGACGATACTTGAGCCCTCCTGGGCTGTGACTCTGGCGGTGGTCTCTGGACCAGTGACGACGGTGCTGGCGGTTGTGTCTGGACCGCCGGAAATGATGGCGCACTTCTCCGCCGTGACACTCACAACAGGCTTGGCAGACTTCCTCTGGACCTTCCCCACCTTTTTAGGAGTTACAGCTGACTCACCAATCGCCTTCGATCCCATTTCACTTGTTGTCCCACCAGGAGTCTTGACACGGTCCCGTCGTCCACTCTTCAATTTCAGAGCCTTTACATGGGGTGGGCTGCCTGTGCCTTGGCTCCGGGTCCTACTGCCTGCCCTGGTGGACGGTGCACTCCAAAAACCTGGAACAGGCACCACTGGTCCTGGAGGCTTTTTGGTTGAGGCGCTAGGACGGGACTGATGAATTGGAGGGGGGGCAAAAAGGTCAATTTGACAGAGGGACAGTTTCTGACGAACACTGGGATGGGTAGCTGGAGGGGGTCTGGGAGTGGAGAAAGAGGAGGTGGTTGTAGGAGGTATCACTTTAGCTGTTTTGGGTGCAGATACTGGAGGCTGTCGTGAGGTGGATGGATGTTGGGTGAGTGATTGCCGGCGTTTGGGTACTTTGGGAGGGGGCGTCACAGACACACTGGGAGAGGACACAGGGGACGTGTAAATGGGAATGGAGGTGGTGAGGGCAGGTGAGCGGCGTGTGGTGCTGGGTGTCCTGGTGCGAGTCCTAGTGCCTGTAGATGTGGTGCATGCAGGTGTGTGTGTAGACAAGACTGGGAGGGAGGAGGGAGAAGAGGAGGAGGGGGACACAGTGGAGACAGTGGATGTTGCTGTGTCTGTATGGGTGTGATGCTTGTGTGAGTGCTTGTGGTGTGTGTGGTGCCTATGTTTGTCTGAGCTACTTGGGTGTGTTGACTTGTCTGCATGCTGGTCTGTAGGTGTGCTTGGGATGGGCTGGGATACAGGGCATTGGGTCTGGGTGGAGGAAGTTGGAGGGGGGAGGCTGGACACAGGGACAATTGCTGCCATCAGTGCTGAGGCCAGAGATTGCAGGGTTCGCTGAAGGGCAGCCTGACCAGAATGAATGCCCTCCAGGAATGCATTACCGTGTTGCAACTCCCTTTCTACACCCTGGATGGCATTCACAATGGTAGACTGCCCAACAGTGAGTGACCTGAGGAGGTCAATGGCCTCCTCACTGAGGGCAGCAGGGGTGACTGGGGCAGGGCCTGTGGTGCCAGAGGCGAAGGTGATGCCCATCATCCTGGGTGAGCGGGCACGGGGCGAACGCTGAGGGGCTGCTGGGAGGGCGGTGCTGGTAGGGGGGGTGGTGGCTGTACCTGTAGAAGTGGGGCGCACAGATGGTGCCACCACCACAGGGGACCTCACATCAGCGGACGAGTCTGTGTCGCTGGTTGGTGATCCGGTGGCCGACGTGAAACTCCCCTCGCCCTCCGTCCCACTGGTGCATTCAGAGTCTGTGGTGTGGCCCTCCATGGCCATGTGGGATGCAGCTCCCTCGTGCTCCGGTGCCACTGTACCTCCGCCTGTTGATGCTGATGTACAAACGGACAGGGAGAGCAGGAAAAGGGGGAGACAGAAGAAAGAGAGTTTTAGTACATGGCATACCGCTACCTTTGGCGGACAAGACAGACGCAGCTGCCCCATGCACAACGCCGCGCTCCTGCCCTCTGCACATGCAATTTCATGGATATGGGCTACATGGCAATGCTGGAAAGCAGCGCACATGGATGCCACAGGGGCAACTATCCCTCAACTTGCTAGTTTGCTGAGGTGGGGTAGAGTGCCACATGGCCTACATAACGGAGGGGCCTGGCCTAACTAACTCGCCCTGGCCTACGGACACCCACAGCCCACCTCCCCCACCCAGACACCTCCACTGCACGCAAAGTCTGCATAATGAGTTTGTACTCACCCCCTTGTGTCTGCTGTGATGTCCTTAAGTGTCCATCCAACTCCGGATAGGCCACCGCCAGGATCCAGAACATCAGGGGGGTCATGTTACGACGGGCACCCCTCCCACGTTGGGAGGCCATCCCCAGCTGAGCCTCCGCCGTCTTCTTGCTGCAGCGGCGAATGTCCTCCCATCTCTTCCGGCAGTGGGTGACTTTTTCCTCGCTGTTGACCTTCGTAGGCACCGTCAGCTGGGACATATGAGAAGATGGCGGAATCCGCCTGTGTACCGACCGCTGGTGGACCTGTTGACAATGGAGGAGCGACATTTAATCGTGACCTATCGGTTTGACCGTGCCACAATCCAGGAACTGTGTACCCAGTTGGAGCCAGAGCTGATGTCACCAATCCGCCATCCGACTGGAATCCCTCCTGACGTGCAGGTGCTGTCAGTGCTCCATTTCCTTGCAAGTGGGTCATTTCAAACAACAGTGGCCATGGCATCAGGGATGTCCCAGCCTATGCTTTCCAACATCTTGTCCAGAGTGTTGTCTGCCCTGCTGAAACACGTTAGGAGATACATCATTTTCCCTGAGGTGGAGGATTTGCCTACAGTTAAAGGTGACTTCTATGCCCTTGGACATATCCCCAACGTCATAGGTGCTATTGATGGGACCCATGTAGCTCTGGTCCCCCCGCAGGAGTGAACAGGTGTACAGGAACCGGAAGAGTTATCATTCGATGAATGTCCAGAGGGTGTGTTTGGCAGATCAGTACATCTCCCAGGTAAATGCTATGTTCCCTGGCTCAGTGCATGACGCCTACATCCTGCGCAATAGCAGCATCCCTGATATGATGGGTGGACTCCAGAGGCACCGTGTATGGCTATTGGGGGACTCTGGTTACCCCAACCTTTCCTGGCTATTGACCCCAGTGAGGAATCCCAGGACCAGGGCAGAGGAACGGTACAATGAGGCCCATGGGCGGACTAGGAGGGATATCGAACGCACCTTCGGCCTTCTTAAGGCCAGGTTCAGGTGCCTCCATATGACAGGTGGATCCCTATTCTACTCACCGAAGAAGGTGTGCGACATCATCATCGCCTGCTCCATGCTCCATAACTTGGCTTTGCGACGCCAGGTGCCATTTCTGCAGGAGGATGATCCAGATGACGGTGTTGTAGCAGCTGTGGAGCCTGTGGAGCCTGTGGACAGTGATGAGGATGAAGCTGAGGAAGACGAAAACGACAACAGGGAGTCAGTCATACAGCAATATTTCCAGTGACACACAGGTGAGCACATTTTCTATTTTACCATTACATTCACTTTCACACATCTACCTCTATCCTGTACCTCAAATTCACTCACTATTTGTTAACTGAGTTGTCCCCTTCCATTTCAGTTCCACAAATGTGGTAACCTACGTGTCAACTGTTTGCATCCCTGAAGGGCTTGTGATTTGTGACATAGGTATGTAAGCCTTCCAATGGGTAACCCATTATGCAACTGTAATTGATTATACAGATTTACAAATCATTGACTGACTCAATTTCTTTTGGTGTTTGAAGGGTGTTTATTTAAGTGCACATAAATGAAGGGGGGTTGTAAAATGGTGATGGGTGATGGTGGAGGAATGTCCATGGCAGAGTCCAGTCTATTAGTCTCACAGGTACCTTGCAGATCTGGGCATTGGAAGTGGAGCTGGGGCAGTTCCGATTTGGGCAGGGTAACAAAGTGGGACAGTGGGAGGACTATCAGGGTGGCCTTATTTCCTGGCGGGGGTCTTGCCATCTTGCTCTGTCCTGTTCCTGGATCTCAGGGCCCGCTTGCGTGGTGGTTGTCCGTCTGCAGGGGATGGGGTGCTGGTGTGGTGATCCTGTGGCGGGGCGTCCTGTCCACTAGCGCCGGCGGAGGTGGTGGGCAGTTCATCGTCCATGCTAGTGTCAGGGGCCCCTTGGAGTGCCACGGTGTCCCTCAAGGTCTTTTGAATGTCCGTCAGCACACGTACGATGGTGCCCAGGGCGGAGCCGATGGTCCTGAGCTCCTCCCTGAACCCCAAATATTGTTCCTCCTGCAGACGCAGGGTCTCCTGCAACTTGTCCAGGACCGTGGCCATCGTCTCCTGGGAGTGGTGGTATGCTCCCATGATGGAGGAGAGGGCCTCGTTGAGAGTGGTTTCCCCTTGGCCTGTCCTCCCTCTGTCGCACAGCAGCCCTCCCAGTTCCCCTATGTTCCTGGGCCTCCGTCCCCTGGACCGTGTGCCCACTACCACTGCCCCCAGGTCCCTGTTGTTGTTGGGGTGGTGGGTTAGCCTGGTTGCCCTGTAGTGGTGGACACACCGCTGATTGACCTGTCCTGGGTAGGGAGGTTTGGGCCCGCTGGGTGGGTGCTGTGCTGGTGTTACCAGAGGGTGGAAGCTCGGTGTTGGGCTGCAGCTGGGCAAGGGGAACTGACTGTCCTGAGTCCCACGATGGTCCGGGCTGGTCATCAAGATCCAGTGGGGCAGAGCTGCTGTCGTCACTGTGGGCCTCTTCTGGGGGTGGAGTGTTGATGTCCTCCCTATTTCTTGGGTGCTGTCCCACAGCGTTGACCCTGTCGACTATTCTTTGCCATAGCTCCATCTTCCTGGCTATGGATGTGTACTGTACCTGTGCGCCAAATAGCTGTGGCTCTACCCTGATGATTTCCTCCACCATGACCCTGAGCTCCTCCTCGGAGAAGCGGGGGTGTCTTTGGCGTGACATGGGGTGGTGTGTGTGATGTGTGGGGTGGTGTATGTGTTGATGAGTGTGGTGAGTGTGGTGGTATGTGGTGTTTTGTGCGTGAATGTTGTGTGGGTGATGATGTAGTGTGCCTCTGTGTGATGGTGTTATCTATTCTGTGCTGTCTCTCTCTGGCCTTCGTCTCTAATTTGTGGTCGTAGGGGTTTGTGGGTGATGTGAGTGTGTGTTTTATATTGTATTGGATGTGTGGGAGTGGTGTTTGTATGTGTACCAGGTGTGTGTATTTTGAATTGTCCTATGTGGCGGTGTTTTGGAGAGGTGTGTGTATTTTGAGCGCGGCAGTGTGTACCGCCAATGGAATACCGCGGTTGAAAGACCGCTGCGTGGCTTCGTGGGTCGTAATAGCATGGGCGTGTTTCTGTTGGCGTGGAAGTGGAGGATTTGTTTCCGCATATTTATCGCTGACCTTTGGTGTGGCGGACTTGTGTGGGTGTCTGAATTTCGGCAGATTCCGTGATGTGTGTCATAATAGCTGTGGCGGTCTCCCGCCGCCGCCGCGGTGTATTGGCGGTCTTCTGCACGGCGGTAAGCGGCTTTTAACGCCATTGTTGTAATGACCCCCCAAGTCTGCTATTCGGCTTCCAGAGAGCCTTGCCACCCTCCTTCAGTTTTTAGGGCAGCAGCTCTCATGAGCTGTCCATGGATAGGCACAAAGGCCCTCATTCTGACCCTGGCGGTTTGGGCCATTCTGACCGCGGCGGTAAAGCCGCGGTAAGAAAAGGGGAACCGGCGGTTTCCCGCCGGTTTACCCCTGGCCCAGGGAATCCTCCATGGCGGCGCTGCTTGCAGCGCCTCCATGGGGATTCCGACCCCCTTCCCGCCATCCTGTTCCTGCCGGTTTTTACCGCCAGGAACAGGATGGCGGGAACGGGTGTTGTGGGGCCCCCTAACAGGGCCCGATAATGATTTTCAGTGTCTGCTTTGCAGACACTGAAAATCGCGACGGGTGCCACTGCACCCGTCGCACCCCTACAACTCCGCTGCTCCATTCGGAGCCGGCTTCATTGTTGAGGGGGGTTTCCCGCTGGACCAGCGGGCGGCCTTCTGGCGGTCGCCCGCCGGCCCAGCGGGAAAGCCAGAATGGCCGCTGCGGTCTTTTGACCGCGGTGCGGTCATTCGGCGATTCCCTCCAGGCGGGCGGCTCCCGCCGCCCGCCAGGGTCAGAATGACCCCCAAAGTGCTTGTGCTGAGGGGACCAATCATTTGTTTTGGCCAAGATGAGTGGTAATGATGTGGAATTCAAGCAGGGCCTTACCATCAGGTTACTTATAAAGTCACAGGTTAGGATGCCAGGGTTTACGGGTCGATGTTACCAGTCCCATGTCCATTGTGAGGGAGATCGTGGACTGCCCTTTGGAGTATCCAAGAATTTTGTATCTGCGTAGTCATAGAGTGGGAGATGAGAAAGTAGCACAGCCTTGTCTGGGTACCATGAACCGGGGAGACAGATGTATATTCCCTGTCATGATGAAGTAGGCACCATACATCGAAAAGGACAGGGTCTGCGTGAATGTTGCCCAAATGGCTCTGTCAGAGTTGTTGCCAATGTCTATGGGGCTAGTGTGATCTAAAATTGCATAGGGTGCTAGATTCCAAACCCCCTACAAACATGGGTGTGGTACCATGGTTAAGTTGCAGGAGGAATAAGCTTTTTAGTATTAGAGGTGCATTAAAGAAGCCTGCACATCTGACCTTTTCACCCATACACAGCTTGACAAAAGCATGTCATCCACATCTTGAGTACTGTGCAGGAGAGCAAGCAATGGGTCATAGACTCCATCTCCAAAAATGGAGGACAGCTGCTGTCAATGACTCTGTCCACCCAGTCCCTTTGGTGCTCCTATACCTTAGTGGTTGCGAGATGCATTTCTTTTAGTCCCATCTGAGTGTTTAGAGTTAAGATAAGAAAGTACATTTTTACATTTGATATAATACATAAGGCCGTTTACATTTCAAGGTATCATAGTCAATGATCACAGCCATGCCATTGGGGCCCATGGAGGCTAATGTTCATTGGGATGGTTGTGTTGTGTCCTGTGGGGGAAATGATGGAGGTCAAGAGAGTGCTAGTAGCATGGTGTACAAGGTCGGGTTGGGGAAAGTGATGAGCATGCAAGCTTACTGTTTGGGGGAGAGACTGCAGCTCTCCAAAAAGGAAGGGTTAGTGGGTGCCAGCAGTATCTGAACAAGTTGGTCCCTCATCCCAGAAAGGGCATTCCCCAAGGGCAAACATTGTAGTGGAGTGGGGCGGTGGGAAGGGGGGATAAGGTCAGAAGTATGAGAGTTGGTCCAGTTGGTCCAGTGATGCACTAGTGACATTGGTTAGGACATCATTTGAGCCTGATGTGGGTTAATAACAGACCAATGAGCGAGATGTCAACTACAATAACATCATTAACCAGCAAGCATATCAAACAAGGCAATTGCTTTCTCCATGTAATACAAGGTGCAGTGCAATAGGTTGTCTGTCAACATTTAATTGGAATTGCAACATGCAGTTTCAACTCTATTAACTTTAAGAAATATATGAAGCACATTAAAGCAGATCAAAGCACATCCAAGACCCAATAAAGAGAATCATGTATGTGGTACTCATCTGCTGACAGATAGGAATCTAACAAAGTGATTGGCCATTCAATCGGTCAGTATTTTTCAGGTCCAGTCTTCAAAGAGGAGCCTATTTTTTCACATCCCCTATCTTGTGTAAGCTCCACCAATGCTCAGATTGCTTTGTCCTTGCCTCTTTGGTATCAAGACAGCCAGTCTTGGCATCTACCCACCTTGGAGACTTTCCCTCAGCCTACAACTCGGGGGGGGTCCGTGTCCTGTGGGGACATGACCAGGAAGCATTGGTAGTGTCCATGGTCATGTCATTGATGCCTTTGAGGAAGGAGCGCAGTTCCTCCGGATCATAGAAGTCTAGTGAGCATCTGTCAAGTTTGATCCACATATTTGCTGATCCAAAGAAGACAAATCTAACATCTTGCTTTTGCAGCAGAAGTCTGATGGCTTGGAAAGCCTTAATTTTATCATTAATTTCTTTGGAAAAGCAGATGAAATATGGATTTTGTGGCCTTCGCAGTCAAATGCTCCATGAATGCGAACCATCGATCCATCGTTAGTATGGTGCATTTCTGTTCATGGTGAAGCAAGCAGACTATGGCCCTCATTATGACATTGGCGGTAAATCCCGCTTCCCCCATGGTGATGGCTGCCAACATACTGCTGCGGTGGTGAATATCCGTTCGCCATATTATGACACACACACACCAATCTGACAGAATACTGCCACATACACAAATCTGCCAGCCCAAAGGTCAGTGCTAAACTGTTGGTACCAACACCCATCCTGTTACGCCAACAAAACAATGCCCACTACATCATGACCCACTAATCACCACAGCGGACATTCAACGGCTGTAAACCATTGGCGGTACAGACCGGCGCGCTTAGAACGGACACCCAAATACTAAACCACACAACATTGGCCAATACCAAAAACACACACCTGACACTCATACACACACCACACACACCCACCCACAGCACTATAAAACACACACCCACATCTCCCACAACCCTTTACGAATACAAATTATCGCCACCAGACTGACACCAGGACCACTGTGACTATGAGACACACACACCACATACTCCCATACATCCCTCACGCACCCCACTAAGCACACCCAACCTCAGTACCCAACACCCACACACTTAAACACAACACACAATACCCATGTCCCCAGAAAGGCACCCCCATTTCACAGATGAGGAGTTTCGGGTCATGGTGGAGGAAATAGTCAGGGTAGAGCCACAGCTCTTTTGAGCACAGGTACAGCAAATATCCATTGCCAGGAAGATGGAGCTATGGCAGAGAATCGTGGACAGGGTGAATGCCATGGGACAGCATCCAAGAACAAGAGACGACATCAGGAAGAGGTGGAACGACCTTCGGGGGAAGGTAAGTTCCATAGCAGCAAGGCAGCAGCTCGCCATATAGAGGACTGGCGGTGGACCCCCACCTCCTCCCCCACAGCTCACAGCATGAGAGGAGCAAGTCTTGGCATTACTGCATCCTGAGGGTCTCGCTGGAGTAGCCGGAGGACTGGACACTGGTAGATCAACATTTACCACTTATCACCCCCCATACCTGCATGCCATCTCACCCCCTCACCCTCACTCCCATCATTCCACTCCATCCCACACACTGCACCTACACATATGACTAACCCCAATTCCCGGTCCTCCATGCATTACCAATGCATGGACAGCCCTCCCAGCCCTGCATGGACACTATCACCAAAGTATGCACCACATAGGGAAATAAACAATTCAACAATACATCAACATACACAAACCAACGTGGCAGGAGAACAGCAACGATAGAGGGGAAGCTCGGGATGTACAATATGTCACAGACATGAAGCATAATACATCACTTACATCCCCGCAGGTGCCCCAGCCAATGTCAGTGCAGAGGAGGTGCCACGACTATCCAGTCCCCCAACAGAATATGCCCCCAGTGATGACAGTAACTCTTGACTTTAGGATCTGGATCAACAACTTGGCATATCAGGGACCACTGGACAGTCGGTCACCCCAGCCCACTCACAGTCCACCACAGAGCCTCCTCCATCAGTATCCAACACCACAGCACCCACCCAGCGTACCCACACCTCTGTCCCCAGGACACGTCAATCAGCACCTATACAGGGACCCCAGTCCACACCTTATCCCCAAGACAATCAGGCTCCTGGGGTCAGTGGCAGTGGGCACGCCATTCAGGGGACAGAGGCACAGGGAAACAGGGACACTGGGGGGACCACTGTGCGCCAGGGGGAGGACAGGCCCAGGGAACCGACTTTCCGGGAGGAACTCACCAAGATCCTGGGTGCCTACCAACAATCCCAGGACACGATGGGCCAGATCCTTGGCAACATGCAGGAGAACAAGCAGCTGCAGGAGAAACACCATGAGGAGATTAGCCTAACACAAGGCTATGGGGATAACAACTGAAGGCATAAACTGGCATACAGTGGGTGGGGACTCTGGCTCACCTATTAGCCAGACCATGTGCCTCTGTAGTTGGGCCATCACATTTGGGATGCTGCTATATCTCAGGACAAAGGCATCATGCACCGACCCAGGATACTTGGCAGTGACGTGAGAGATGTGCTTGTCCACCAGGCACACCATTTGCATATTCATTGAGTGGAAACTCTTCTGATTCCTGAACACCTGTTCATTCTGGCAGAGGGGTGAACGCAATATGTGTACAGTCAATCGCCCCAATAATATTGGGGATATGCCCCATTGCATAGAATCCTGCCTTCACAGTGGCCAAAACATCCACCTGGGGGAAAACAATGCAGCTGCACATGTGTGTCACCAAGGCAGACAAAACCCTTGCCAGCACGATTGAGAACATGGGCTGTGACATTCCTTCTGGCAAGCCCACTGTCACCTGAAAAGAACCAGTTGCCAGTAAATGAAGCACTAATAGCACTTGCACAAGAGGGGGAATCCCAGTGGGATGACGGATAGCTGATATCAGGTCAGGCTCCAATTGGGCACACAGCTCTGTGATTGTGACCCTGTCCAGTCTATAGGTGAGAATAATGTGCCTGTCCTCCAGTGTAGCGAAGTCCATGAGGGGTCTGTACACGGGGAGTTGTCTCCTCCTCCTATTCATCCTCAGCGCTAGGTATCTAAGGGACATAAGAATGAGTAGACTGTCACAATTTGAACAATGGAACCACAACCTCAGTGAACATACAGCATCAATGTGATGGGACAGAGGGAATGGCAATGTATGTTCAATTTTAGGCAATGACGCAGTTATGGTTAATCTTATCGTTGTCCACCACCATGAAATGGTGACCGCCTGTCCTGTATCTTGGGACAGGTGGAAGTGAGCTAACTCCGCCGACATTGGGGTCATGGCGGAAGGCGGTCTTGCACTGCCGTGCAATTCCTCATTGGCTAATATGTGGCTCTATGGAGTACAGTGGCCAATGGGGATCAGCACCGGTGGTGACCGCCATTTTCTATCTAAATCCTCACTTGTTTCCTGACTTTCCACAGAACAACACCTACAGTACATTTGCTGCAGTGACCTGTGTCTGGTACCTACCATGGCCCGTGTGACCGGGGAAAGGGCCCCTACCTTCACTTCGGAGGAGTTGGAGCAACTGGTGGAAGGGGTCCTACCCCAGTATTGACTTCTGTGTGGACCTCCAGACCAACAGGTGAGTACACCTTGGGCACGATGCATGTGAGAAGGATGCATGGAGATGTGTGCGCAAGCATTGTGTAATTGGGGGGATGTCCAGTGGTAGTGTACATGATTGGCGCAGGGCGATATATGTGCCAATGGTGATGGAAACGGGATTGGTGGGCCATATGTGTGACAGGCTGGATTGTATTTGTAATGATGTCCTCCTGTCTGCATTCCCTCTGCAGGTCAGCGCCCATCAAAAGAAGGGATTGTGGCTTGCCATCGCCAAGGACGTGTGGACCCTGGGGGTCTACAGCAGGCAGAGCACCCACTGCAGGAAACAGTGGGAGGACCGGAGACGCTGGGCACAGAAGACCGTGGAGGCCCAGCTGGGGATGGCCTACCCAGAGCTGGATGGGCACTTAAGGGCATCACAGCAGCCACAAGGGGGTAAGTACAGTGGGCCTAACTGCAATAATTGGTAGGTGGCATGGGATCCGGGTGGTGTGCGTGAGTTAGTCTATGCCCCTTAATGCCAGGCCAGACATTGCAGCGTGATCCAGCTGAAGGGTAATGGGTGTATGGCAAATGCAGGTAACCTAGCTCGTTTGCATTCCATGTCAGTCAGGGCTTTGTGGGTCCCAGGAGGGGTGCAGTTGGTGGTGTTTGGCCCTAACCTTGCTGTGGCATCTAGCCAAATCAATGCCAGTGCAATGCATAGTGCTCAATCCTGAACCCTGTGTGTGACGGTGCTGTGTATGCCAACTGTGGGGTTGGTGCTGTCATTGACCCAGTTTTCTCTTTCTCTCTCTCCCCCCCTTTTTTCTTCTGTCATCCTGTCCACGTGTGCAGTAGCATCATCTGGCACGGGCGACATAGGGAGCTTAATCCCATAGGACCCAGGAGGCAGAGTCCACTGACACCGAGAGAACCAGTGGGATGGAGGGTGAGGGGAGCACCACGGCATAGACACCACAGCTGCAGGTACAGCCGCCACCCCGTACCAGCACTGCCCTCCCAGTAGCCCTTCAGCGAGCTGCCCATGCCCGCTTACCCAGGAGGGTGGACATCTCTTTTGCCCCAGGCACCTCAGGCCCTGCCCCAGTGAGCCCTGCTGCCCTGAGTAAGGAAGCTATTGACCTCCTGAGATCTATCTCTGTATAGCAGTCAACCATTGTGAATGCCATGCAGGGGCTGGCAGCCCAGATGCAGCGATACAATGCATTCCTGGAGGGCATCCACGGTGGATTGGTGGCCCAACAGAGATCGATTAAGGCTCTGGCCTTCTCTCTGATGGCAGCCATTGTCCCTGTTCCTACCGTCCCCCCTTCAACTACCACTTCCCAGTCAAAGTCTCCTCAACCCCAACCCATCCCATGCACACATACAGACAAGCATGCACACAAGACATCACACAAGAGCGGCACAGTCAAACACAGGCACCACTCTTCAGTCCACAAGCACTCACGCAAACACCAGACAGTTGCACACACAACCACATCCACTGCCTCCAATGTCTTCTCCTCCTCCTCCTCCACCACCTCCCTCACAGTCACGTCCACACTCATACCTGCATGGACTGTTTCAACATCCACCACCAGCATCACCACACCAAGCAGCACACACACCTCACTAGCAGACACCTCCACAACATCCATCCACACGTCCCTTGTGTCCGCTCCCACCCTGTCTGTCCCCCCCCCAAAGGACACAAACGCAGGCACTCAGACAACCAACAGCCATCCACCTAACATCAGCACACTGCCCATGCACCTGCACACACGTCCAGCAGATGTACTCCTCCAACAACCACTCCCTCAACCTCCACTCCCATCCCTCCTCCCTCGCCCGGACCCACCGTCCCTAAGAAGCTTTTCCTTGCCCAACTTGACCTCTTCTCTCCTCCTTTCCCTCTCGCCCCCCATCCTGCCCATAAGAGCAAGGTCCCAACGACCCAGCGCAGCACCTCAGCCAAACAGTCCACAGGGACAGTGGCAGCACTTCCTAGGCGTGGAGGCAAGAGAGTGAAGGATCCCACTCCACCAGTCAGGAAGGATAAGGATCCCACTCCACCAGTCAGGAAGAGGAAGGAACCCTCACCTCCTGCCAGGAAAGGGAAGAAGCCCTCACGTCCTGCCATGAAAGGGAAGAAGCCCTCACCTCCTGCCATGAAAGGGAAGCAGCCCTCACCTCCCGCCATGAAAGGGAAGAAGCCCTCACCTCCTGCCATGAAAGAGAAGAAACCCTCACTTCCTGCTACCTAAGGGAAGAAACACTCACCTCCTTCCATGAAAGGGAAGAGGCCCTCACCTCCTGCCATGAAAGGGAAGAAGCACTCACCTCCAGCTGAGATAACAGCAGGCCTCACCTTCAACTTAGGCTGCCCAGGAGGACCCTTCCCCCGCGGAGACACAGCAGCCCTCACAGCAGCCCTCACCCAACACCACCAACACCAGTGGGCACTGGGCCCTCTTCCACTGCTGAGACACAGCAGCCTTTGCCCCCAGCAGACGCTGCCCAGGAGGCACCTTCACCAGCTGAGACACAGCAGCCCTCACCTCCTGCAGAGGCTGCCCAGAAGGCCCCTTCACCAGTTGAGACACTGCAGCCCTCACCTCCAGCTGAGGCTGGCAAGGTACCAACACCACCACCATTGGTCATGGAGCCCTCACATCCAGCAGAGACACTGCAGCCCTCACTGCCAGCAGAGGGCATGAAAGTCACCCTCTAGGGACTGCTGTTCAAGGAGCCCCCTCCAGAACCAGTGGGCAGGTCCCCCACCTAAAGGACTGTGACCTTGCACTCCCCAGCAAAGGATAATAGGCATGGAGCCCCCTCCAGAACCAGTGGGCAAGTCCCCCAGCTGAGAGACTGCAACCTTGTACTCCCCAGCAAAGGATAATGGGCATGGAGCCCCCTCCAGAACCAGTGGGCAAGTTCCCGACTTTGGCTGAGGTGCCCCCAAACCCCCTTCCCCCTGAGGTGCCTGCCCACTTCAATAATGATGCCCCTGCACAGTTCTGTGCGGATGTTGTCAGGAAACAAGTTGGGCCTTGGATTGTGCCCTGTGGCCATGTGAGCCCTCAATACTTTGGACTGGGCATTGTGGACAATTGTACATATCTCTTTGTTTTCCAATTGGTTCATTTGGTGGTTGTTCACATTCAATACATTCTCATGATTGCCTTATTGTTGTCCTTGCATTATAATGCTGTGTGTCGTGTGCCATTGGTTTATGTCTGCAGCTGGTTGTGTGTATGGTGTGTGTGTGTCTGGTGTGTGTTGAGCGTGTGTGTGTCACTCTCCTTTTCCTCCCTCCCTCCCTTGTGTGCTAGGCGGCTGTACTCACCGTCGTCATCTTCGTCGGCGTTGATGTTCCAGGTGGAGCTTGACATAGAAGAGCATCAG
Source organism: Pleurodeles waltl (assembly GCF_031143425.1). NCBI lineage: Eukaryota > Metazoa > Chordata > Amphibia > Caudata > Salamandridae > Pleurodeles > Pleurodeles waltl. Next base: position 1,027,266,461 of record NC_090445.1, read on the forward strand.
GAATACTTGCAGTTCCGGTTCCATGGCAGCGTTGTTCTTCTCTGTCTTTCTGATGGTGAGTCTGTTGTCTTCTGTGCAGTGTTTCAGCCAGGCATTTGATGGCGTTGGTACTGCCCTGGAAACCGTGGCGGATTGCAGTGTCATGATATGGTGGGTGGTACCTTGTCTCCCCCGGCTGTTGATGGCTACCGCCGCGGTGCGTGGTCTTAACGTCCTGGCGGATGGTGTGGTACATTGGCTGTCTATGGGATTTCCCACTGCCATGGTCATAATTTGGCAGTAATTACCGCCAGCCTGATGGCGGTATTACTGCCACTTTAACTGTCACCGGCAATGTCATAATGACCACCTATGACTGGTCTCCCTGTCCGATGGTAAGACTGGAGGATGGAATCCCATGGCATCTCTAAGGGTGGAAAGAAGGTCCTCTCCAGCAGCCACAGAAGTGACTCACAGCCACAAATATCCCCCTACTGCTTTGTCAGGGATACCGAAAAAACATATTGGGAGTAATTACAACTTTGGAGGAGGTGTTAATCCGTCCCAAAAGTGACGGTAAAGTGACGGATATACCACCAGCCGTATTACAAGTTCGATAGGATATAATGGACTCGTAATACGGCTGGTGGTATATCCGTCACTTTACCGTCACTTTTAGGACGGATTAACACCTCCGCCAAAGTTGTAATAACCCCCATTGTGTCCTCGCGATTTCTATCTTCAAAGTCCATAACTTTGGTTTGCAGGTGCCAGACCCGGGCATCCCTGGCAGAAACACGATCCAGCTGAGCCTCCAGTTACATCATACAGTGATCCAGGTCAGTCACATTATTGAGGAAGCCACTGAGCTCCACTCAAATGGATTTTGTTTCAGCAGTGAGGTCTGTCATTTTCACATTCATGACCTTCAACCTGTGACCCACTCCTTCAAAACGATGTTCTGATGTGGCGGCAGGGGCAGGCCTCTCTTGACATATCGTATCAACGAAAAGCAAATGCTCTGACAAATTACTGGAATCCATGGTGGTGACTGGTGTCGCTGTGGCCTTGCATGCTGTGATCCTGATACGAAGGAAAAGAGAAAGTGGAAGGGTTAGGCTGTGTAACTCAATGGCAATCTGCATCAGTCTGTGGAGGATGGACCACCCATATGGTTACTGGGTACTTAGGAATGCCACATAGATCTTCAAATGTTGAATACTGTGAATCCACCTGCTGCCACCAGTGATCTCTATGTCCTTGCAGGTAGGGAAAGGGAAGTAGAACTCAAGAAGGTCCTTGTACAATTCAAGACCACTCTGTGCCAATGGGAGTCAGCCCAAGGTCTCAGGCAGTCACCTCCATGTGGAGCCATATACATCGCTTCCAGTCACTGTGGACCCACCCTCTGAGCAGGGGTGGCAAGATTACAAGCCTTGATCTGCCAGTGAATTGATTTAGGCCTTCTTTCTGAGGGGCTAGAAGGGGGCCCCTTCATGTGCCTAGTCACTGATGTTAGTCTTGCCTCATTGAGTTGTCATTAAGTAGGCAGTGCCCCACAGGCCCTGGTGGGAAAATGTGGCACAGCAATCCCTAAGGGACCCAGGTGATCCCATCTGGTAGGCACCAAGGAGGGACAGGCTAAATTAGGGCAATGTTGGACAGTGGAGATAAAGAGGCCATCAGGTCTGCGATCCCTTCCCAGGACCTTTGGCATCTGGTGTCTTCTTTGGGAGGATGTGGGTGATATCTGGCAATGTTGGGCATGTTGCACAGGGCCCATCCATAAGGCTTGCGGGCTATGAGTGACTTGCCAAGGATAAGTCTGTACCACGTCCTCTGGCAGGCAAGGCCAAGGCCGAGCTCATGTAACAGCATTTCAGTGGCATCCAATAAATGGCATTGTGGGCTCCTCAGGGTTGTGGTAGGTGGCAGTGACAAAGGAGAATACTGCCACCTCTGCAGTTGGTGTGCAATGGTGGCTCCCTGATGGCTCCCTGTTGGCTTTCCTGAGCCACAGAGCTATACAGTCAGATGGCCATCTTCCTCAGCGGTGGAGTATGTGTGTGCTTAATAAGACAACCCACATATATGCACACAGATTGCATTTTCTGGTAATTCTTTATAAAAAGATACTCAGTTTAAGTATCTGTGAATGTTCTTTTTAAAAGAGTCCAAATTGTAAGCTCTTTTAAAATCATTAATTAAATCAATCAGTCAGCCTAGTGGGGCAATAGGATACATTCCCACATAGCGATGTGCATCCAAAGTGATGATTTATATAATCTAACCTTGATCATGTTTTCTCTTCACCCTTAAAAAAAACTCTCTTTGATGGCAGTGTGTTTTAGTCTTCTGCAAGAGTCCTGTGCTTCCATTCCAATGAAAGTATTGATCTAGACTGTTCCTAGAGCCCGTAGCCTACGGGTTTAATGGCAGTGCTGTTCTAGTAAGTGGTCAATTTCTGTTTCCTTCACTTTTAGTGGTGGCCCGGTTATGACCTGCTGCCAGTGCCTGACCCCGGGGCCATGACATTTGTGCCAGTGACACTTGAGAATACTGGGCAAGTGCGTTTTGGAGCCTGCTAGGAATGTGTTTTCCCCAAAAGCCAGGAAATGTATTTTGTCATTGATAAAACTTAGCAAGAAATTTCTCACTGCTTCTTCTCTTGAATATGTTAATGTCACTTAGTTCAGTGGCATGTCTCTCTCACATAGTACTGTTTGTTCAGCACAGCATATGGACCTTCCTAATGAGCTGACAGTTTGTACAATTTACTGTATCAGGCTACAGTAAACTTCTGAAAGGTGTGTATGATTATGTCTGTGATAATTGGTAATTTGCATGTTAATAGTTTGTTGGGAAGACCAATCTAATGTGATAATAATGAATAATGAGAACTTCCATTGCTGCCTACTATATCAAAAATGTAGGTTGCATGACTTGATGAGCACACTGTACGTGTCTTGCAGTGTAAGATTTGTTGTTTAGCAAAGGTGGAACTGGTTCCCAGAACCTTTGAGTATAAAGTTCACTTCACATTTGGACGTGGCAAATGTAGGATTGCTGTTATCACTTTTTGTCAGAATGACACCATATAATCCACCTTGAGCTATTTTTTTACAAACCACCGAATTCTGGGATGTGTATCCTCACTAAAATAGCAAGGGTGTTGTTTGAAGTCCCCTGCATTATAACTGGTTTGCTCCTTAGCCAAGAGTGCCCCAGTTCCATGTGGATCTGGAACCTTGGGTATCAAATTGGTCATGCAACATGCACAGATCATGGTTGTGTTCCATGACCCAGGCCTGCCTTGATGGTCTATGGTCTGCTATAAACCTTGAGGGGCTCCAAAACACTTCCCTCAAATGAGTTGGGCTTCCCCTCTCACCTAGAGTTGCCGAATACAACTACAGTGATGGCAGCACACTTTTTTTTTAAAACATATTTTTTATTGTTTTCAAGGCGTGACATGCATTGTTGTTTTTTGCTGCTGGCACACAATTGCATTATGATCAAATAATACAATTCAGATGTGTCTCCTGACTATTAACATATAGGGGGTCATTACAACATTGGCGGTATAAGGTGCTTACCGCCGTGCAGAAGACCGCCAATACACCGCCGCGTCCGTGGTAGACCGCCACAGCTATTATGACACACATCACGGAATCCGCCGAAATCCAGACACCCACACAATACCGCCACACCAAAGGTCAGCGATAAACATGCGGAAACAAATCCTCCACCTCCACGGCAACAGAAACACGCCCATGCTATTATGACCCACGAATCCATGCAGCGGTCTTTCAACCGCGGTATTCCATTGGCGGTACACACCGCCACGCTCAAAACACACACACATCTCCAAAACACCGCCACATTGGACAATTCAAAATACACACACCTGATACACATACAAACAACACTCCCACATACCCAACACAATATAAAACACACACCACATCACCCACAAACCCCTACGACCAAAAAGTTGAGTTGAAGGGGACAGAGAGAGCACAGCAATAGACAACCCCACCACACAGAGGCACACAACACCATCACCCACACAACATCCACGCACAAAACACCACATACCACTACACTCACCACACTCATCAACACATACACCACCCCACACATCACACACACCACCCCATGTCACGCCAAAGACACCCCCGCTTCTCCGAGGAGGAGCTCAGGGTCATGGTGAAGGAAATCATCCGGGTAGAGCCACAGCTATTTGGCTCACAGGTACAGCACACATCAATAGCCAGGAAGATGGAGCTATGGCAAAGAATAGTCGACAGGGTCAACGCTGTGGGACAGCACCCAAGAAATAGGGAGGACATCAGGAAGAGGTGGAACGACCTACGGGGGAAGGTGTGTTCAACAGTATCCAGGCACCACATCGCGGTACAGCGGACTGGCGGCGGACCACCACCTCCTCCCCCTCAACTAACAACATGGGATGAGCAAGTCTTGTCCATCTTGCATCCTGAGGGCCTCGGAGAAGTCGGTGGAGGAACGGACACTGGTAAGTCAAATCTTAACTATCATAACCCCCACCCTACCTGCATGATATCACACACCCCCACCATCACACCCTCCCCTATCACCCCAAATCCTCACCTATCTACCCATTACACCAACTACCCATCCCAAACCCAAGCCCTGCATGACATAACTAAGCATCGACACCCATCACCAAAGCATGCCCACTGCACAGACCCAGAACACCCCCCAACCATCAGCACACAAGCCCCCCCACACGAATGCCTGCACTGGGGTTCACGCACACCCAACCATTGCACACCATGAAACACACACATGCAATAATCATGTACTTATACCCCCGCAGGAACCCTAAGGAACGTCACCACACCAGAGGGTCCAGACAACACCACTCCACCCCCAGAAGAGGCCCAGAGTGACGATAGCAGCTCTGCCCCACTGGATCTTGATGACCAGCCCGGACCATCGTGGGCCTCGGGACAGTCGGTTCCCCTTGCCCACCCTCTGGTAACACCAGCACAGCACCCACCCAGCGGGCCCAAACCTCCCTGCCCAGGACAGGTCAATCAGCTGTGTGTCCACCACTACAGGGCACCCAGGGTAACCCACCACCCCAACAACAACAGGGACCTGGGGGCAGTGGTAGTGGGCACACGGTCCAGGGGACGGAGGCACAGGAACATAGGAGAACTGGGAGGGCTGCTGTGCGACACAGGGAGGACAGGCCAAGGGAACCCACTCTCAACGAGGCCCTCTCCTCCATCATGGGAGCCTACCACCACTCCCAGGAGACGATGGCCACGGTCCTGGACAAGTTGCAGGAGACCCTGCGTCTGCAGGAGGAACAATATTTGGGGTTCAGAGAGGAGCTCAGGACCATCGGCTCCGCCCTGGGCACCATCGTAGGGGTGCTGACGGACATTCAAAAGACCTTGAGGGACACCGTGGCACTCCAAGGGGCCCCTGACACTAGGCAGGACGACGAACTGCCCACCACCTCCGCCGGCGCTAGTGGACAGGACGTCCCGTCACAGGACCACCACACCAGCACCCCACCCCCTGCAGACGGACAACCACCACGCAAGCGGGCACTGAGATCCAGGAACAGGACAGAGCAAGATGGTAAGACCCCTGCCAGGAAATAAGACCACCCTGATTGTCCTCCCACTGTCCCACTTTGTTACCCTGCCCAAATCGGAACATGGCCAGCTCCACTTCCAATACTCAGATGTGCAATGTACCTGTGAGACTAATAGACTGGACTCTGCCATGGACATTCATCCACCATCACCCATCACCATTTTACAACCCCCCTTCATTTTTGTACACTTAAATAAACACCCTTCAAACACCCCAAAAAATGGAGTCAGTCAATGATTTGTAAATCTGTATAATCAATTACAGTTGCATAATGAGTTACCCATTGGAAGGCTAACATACCTATGTCACACATCACAAGCCCTTCAAGGATGCAAACAGTTGACACGTAGGTTACCACACTTGTGGAACTGAAATGGAAGGGGACAACTCAGTTAACAAATAGTGAGTGAAATTGAGGTACAGGATAGAGGTAGATGTGTGAAAGTGAATGTAAAGGTAAAATGGAAAATGTGCTCACCTGTGTGTCACTGGAAATATTGCTGTATGGCTGACTCCGTGTTGTCGTTTTAGTCTTCCTCAGCTTCATCCTCATCACTGTCCACAGGCTCCAAAGCTGCTACAACACCGTCATCTGGATCATCCTCCTGCAGAAAAGGCACCTGGCGTCGCAAAGCCAAGCTATGGAGCATGGAGCAGGCGATGATGATGTTGCACACCTTCTTCGGTGAGTAGAATAGGGATCCACCTGTCATATGGAGGCACCTGAACCTGGCCTTAAGAAGGCCGAAGGTGCGCTCGATAACCCTCCTAGTCCGCCCATGGGCATCATTGTACCGTTCCTCTGCCCTGGTCCTGGGATTCCTCACTGGGGTCAATAGCCAGGAAAGGTTGGGGTAACCAGAGTCCCCCATTAGCCATACACGGTGCCTCTGGAGTTCACCCATCATATCAGGGATGCTGCTATTGCGCAGGATGTAGGCGTCATGCACAGAGCCAGGGAACATAGCATTTACCTGGGAGATGTACTGGTCTGCCAAACAGACCATCTGGACATTCATAGAATGATAACTCTTCCTGTTCCTGTACACCTGTTCACTCCTGCGGGGGGACCAGAGCTACATGGGTCCCATCAATGGCACCTATGACGTTGGGGATATGTCCAAGGGCATAGAAGTCACCTTTCACTGTAGGCAAATCCTCCACCTCAGGGAAAATGATGTATCTCCTTATGTGTTTCAGCAGGGCAGACAACACTCTGAACAAGACGTTGGAAAACATAGGCTGGGACATCCCTGATGCCATGGCCACTGTTGTTTGAAATGACCCACTTGCAAGGAAATGGAGCACTGGCAGCACCTGCACGTCAGGGGGGATTCCAGTCGGATGGCGGATTGGTGAAATCAGCTCTGGCTCCAACTGGGTACACAGTTCCTGGATTGTGGCACGGTGAAACCTGTAGGTCACGATTAAATGTCGCTCCTCCATTGTCAACAGGTCCACCAGCGGTCGGTACACCGGCGGATTCCGCCATCTTCTCATATGTCCCAGCTGACGGTGCCTACGAAGGACAACAGCGAAGAAACAGTCACAATTCTTCCAGGCATGTACCCACAGTCACACACAAGACTACCCCAGACAATAAACCTTTCCTGTATGTGTGTTGAGTGTAGGCCTCAGTATGTGTGACGCAGTTGAAAATGAATCCATGTGGGCCCCTGAAATGGCGGCTGCCTGACCTCTAAACTGGGACAATGGGATTGTGGGGTAACAGCGCTGGCGTTGCACACCGTTGCGGTAGGCGGTCGTAGAGCGCGGCGCAATGCTGCATTGGTAAACAATGGACCCTTTGGGTCCCAGGAGTCAATGAACAGGTGCGCCGGCACGTCACCGCCATTTTCTATCTGTTCAATCACTAGATACGTGGCCTTCGACAGGAGAGGACCTACACTGCTAGTGCTGCTGTGACCTCGGTCTGGAAGCGACGATGGCTGCTGCGTCTAGGGAAAGGGCCCCTGCCTTCACATCGGAGGAGTTGGAGAAACTTGTGAATGGGGTCCTCCCCCAGTACACGCTACTCTACGGTCCTCCAGACCAACAGGTTAGTACACAGGGAGCACGTTGTAGGGGCTAGGCCTGGGTGGAGAGGGCTGGGTGGAAGAGGGAAGGGGGCAGAAGTCATACTACAGTAAAGCATGGGAATAAATGGGCCACATGGTCAGAGTATGGAGGGGGACACACACACTGATGGTGCAATTGGTAATGACTGTTCCTCTTCCCTTGTGCATGTCATGTAGGTCAGCGCCCACCAGAAGAGGGACATTTGGCATGCCATCGCCAAGGAGGTCCGGACCCTGGGGGCCCACCAGAGACGGGGCACCCACTGCCGGAAGTGATGGGAGGACATTCGCCGCTGCAGCAAGAAGACGGCGGAGGCTCAGCTGGGGATGGCCTCCCAACGTGGGAGGGGTGCCCTTCGTAACATGACCCCCCTGATGTTCCGGATCCTGGCGGTGGCCTACCCGGAGTTGGATGGGCGCTTAAGGACATCACAGCAGACACAAGGGGGTGAGTACAAACTCATTCTGCGGACTTTGCGTGCAGTGGAGGTGTCTGGGTGGGGAGGTGGGCTGTGGGTGTCCGTAGGCCAGGGCGAGTTAGTTAGGCAAGGCCCCTCCGTAATGTAGGCCATGTGGCACTCTACCCGACCTCAGAAAACTAGCAAGTTGAGGTATAGTTGCCCCTGTGGCATCCATGTGCGCAGATTTCCAGCATTGCCATGTAGCCCATATCCATGAAATTGTATGTGCAGAGGGCAGGAGCGCGGCGTTGTGCATGGGGCTGCTGCGTCTGTCTTGTTCGCAAACGGTAGCGGTATGCCATGTACTAAAACTCTCTTACTTCTGTCCCCCCCCCTTTTCCTGCTCTCCCTGTCCGTTTGTACATCAGCATCAACAAGAGGAGGTACAGTGGCACCGGAGCACGAGGGAGCTGCATCCCACATGGCCATGGAGGGCCACCCACACCACAGACTCTGAATACACCAGTGGGACGGAGGGCGAGGGGAGCTTCACGTCGGCCACCGGATCACCAACCAGCGACACAGACTCGTCTGCCGATGTGAGGTCCCCTGTGGTGGCGGCACCCTCTGTGCGCCCCACCTCTACAGGTACAGCCGCCACCCCCCCTACCAGCAGCGCCCTCCCAGCAGCCCCTCAGCGTTCGCCCCGTGCCCGCTCACCCAGGAGGGTGGGCATCACCTTCGCCTCTGGCACCTCAGGCCCTGCCCCAGTCACCCCTGCTGCCCTCAGTGAGGAGGCCATTGACCTCCACAGGTCACTCACTGTTGGGCAGTCTACCATTGTGAATGCCATCCAGGGTGTAGAAAGGGAGTTGCAACACAGTAATGCATTCCTGGAGGGCATTCATTCTGGTCAGGCTGCCCTTCAGCGAACCCTGCAATCTCTGGCCTCAGCATAGATGGCAGCAATTGTCGCTGTGTCCAGCCTCCCCCCTCCAACTTCCTCCACCCAGACCCAATCCCCTGTATCCCAGCCCATCCCAAGCACACCTACAGACCAGCATGCAGACAAGTCAACACTCCCAAGTAGCTCAAGCAAACATAGGCACCACACACACAACAAGCACTCACACAAGCATCACACCCATACAGACACAGCAACATCCACTCTCTCCACTGTGTCCCCCTCCTCCTCTTCTCCCTCCTCCCTCCCAGTCTCGTCTACACACACACCTGCATGCACCACATCTACAGGCACTAGGATTCGCACCAGGACACCCAGCACCACACGCCGCTCACCTGCACTCACCACCTCCACTGCCATTTACACGTCCCCTGTGTCCTCTCCCAGTGTGTCTGTGACGCCCCCTCCCAAAGTACCCAAACGCCGGCAATCACTCACCCAACATCCATCCACTTCACGACAGCCTCCAGTACCTGCACCTGCACCCTAAACAGCTAAAGTGACACCTCCTACAACCACCTCCTCTTCCTCCACTCCCAGACCCCCTCCAGCTACCCATCCCAGTGTTCGTCAGAAACTGTCCCTCTGTCAAATTGACCTTTTTGCCCCCACCCCCCCTCCAATTCATCAGTCCCGTCGTAGCGCCTCAGCCAAAAAGCCTCCAGGACCAGTGGTGCCTGTTCAAGGTTTTTGGAGTGCACCGTCCACCAGGGCAGGCAGTAGGACCCGGAGCCAAGGCACAGGCAGCCCACCCCCTGTAAAGGCTCCGAAATTGGAGAGTGGACGACGGGACCGTGGCAAGACTCCTGGTGGGACAACAAGTGAAATGGGATCGAAGGCGATTGGTGAGTCAGCTGTAACTCCAAAAAAGGTGGGGAAGGTCCAGAGGAAGTCTGCCCAGCCTGTTGTGAGTGTCACTGGGAGTAGTGCGCCATCATTTCCGGCTTTCCAGACACAACCGCCAGCACCGTCGTCACTGGTCCAGAGACCACCGCCAGAGTCTGAGCCCAGGAGGGCTCAAGTATCGTCACTGGTCCAGAGACCACTGCCAGAGTCACAGCTCAGGAGGGCTCAAGTATCGTCACTGGTCCAGAGACCACCGCCAGAGTCACAGCCCAGGAGGGGTCAAGTATCGTCACTGGTCCAGAGACCACCGCCGGAGTCACAGCCCAGGAGGGGCCAGGATACCACAGCCCCGCTGGGCAATAATGGAACGTGATGCCACACACCAATGTCCGGTGTGGAATTCGTCATGCCACACACCAATGTCCGTATCAGAACCGCCATGTCAAAGCACCGCTGAAGAGGGCAAAGACCGCCATGTCAAAGCACCGCTGAAGAGGGCAAAGACCGCCATGTCAAAGCACCGCTGAACAGTCCTGAAACGCCATGTCATAGCACCGCTGAAGAGGGCAAAGACCGCCATGTCAAAGCACTGCTGAACATTCCTGAAACCCCATGTCATAGCACCGCTGAAGAGGGCAAAGACCGCCATGTCATAGCACAGCTGAAGAGGGCAAAGACCGCCATGTCAAAGCACCGCTGAAGAGGGCAAAGACTGCCATGTCAAAGCACCGCTGAACAGTCCTGAAACGCCATGTCATAGCACCGCTGAAGAGGGCAAAGACCGCCATGTCAAAGCACCGCTGAACAGTCCTGAAACGCCATGTCATAGCACCGCTGAAGAGGGCAAAGACCGCCATGTCAAAGCACTGCTGAAGAGGGCAAAGAATGCCATGTCAAAGCACCGCTGAAGAGGGCAAAGACCGCCATGTCAAAGCACCGCTGAACAGTCCTGAAACGCCATGTCATAGCACCGCTGAAGAGGGCAAAGACCGCCATGTCAAAGCACCGCTGAAGAGGGCAATGCACCGGGTAGGAATGAATGGCCCGCCACATCAGGCATCCTTATCCCATGAGCAGCTGGGACAGTGACAGGACACTACCATTCACGGGGAGACTCATCCAGTCTGGGCACCAGTCACCCCCCAGTACCAGTATGGACCTGCATCAACTTGAGAGACTGTGGCTTTGCACTCCCCAGGATGTGACAGTGGGCAACCCACCCACTGTATAGACTTGAGAGACTGTGGCTTTGCACTCCCCAGGATGTAACAGTGGGCAACCCACCCACTGTATAGACTTGGGAGACTGTGGCTTTGTACTCCCCAGGATGTGACAGTGGGCAACCCACCCACTGTATAGACTTGAGAGACTGTGGCTTTGCACCCCCCAGGATACATCAATAGGCATGGAGCCCCGTTGTGGATCTGGCTTTGCGTTTATGTGGCTGAGGTGCCCCCCCTTCGCTTCCCCCTGAGGTGCCTGTAGTGTTTCTATCAGATGCCCCGGCAGTGTTCTCTCCGATTTTGGTCAGGTATCTATTGTGACCCTCGCCCATGCATTTTTGGACTGTTTGTGCACGGACATTGTTGTGTACATATCTGCACTACTTCTCGGATTGTATATATGTAAATAAGAGTGATTTTAGTATACATTTATTTGTTTATTTTTGTATGACATGTATATTGGCACATTACAAAGTTTGTCCGAAATTCGCATTGTCTTTGCATTATTCCGGGGGAATTGTGGGTTGTTACTGTGATGTTTGTGACTGCATTGGTGTGTATGTTGTAATATGCGAGGGTGGGGGTGTTTGGTGGGTGTCCCCTAACTTTTGCCTCCCTCCTCCCCCGTGTCGTAGGTGCTGTACTCACCGCTATCTTATGCGCCTACGTCGCTGTTGGTCGTGAAGGAGCAGAAAGACAAGGGCAGGTAGTATATGGAGTTCCGGGTCCATGGAGTCGTCGTTCCTCGTGGGATATGATAAGGTGAGCGTTTTCCCATAGCAAAAGCTGTTTCCGCCGTGTTTTTATCCATGGTGAATCCGCCCCGGAAAAGGTGGCGGATTGGCCTGTTGTGATACTGTGGGCGGTAAATTGTCTCCCGCCTGTCTGTTGGCGGTGACCGCCGCAATGCTTGTCTGTACCGCCGTGGCTGGCGAAGTGTTAAAGTGGCTGTCTTTGTTGGCGGTTTCCGCCAGGGTCATAATTCCCTTTTTTTGTCCGTCTGACTGTTTGCGGTATTACCGCATCTTTAACACCGTCCGCCAGGGTTGTAATGACCCCCATAATAACAATTTCGTACTGTGAGTGTAACATGGTCGCCCATTTTTCCTTTTAACCATTTAACATTTCTATGTAACTGTTATCTACTAACCAGACATCTGTGCCGATTGTGTGTGGGGTTCCTGGGTATTATGGCTTGGGGTATTCCTAGTGATCAAATCTTGGTATCTCCGTATCACTCAGTAGCAAGGGGGACTGCGTTGTTTCCGTTGCTTCTGTTTACTTATCTGGTTACCCATGCGATTACTTACACCATGAATTTGTGACATTTGTGGGTACCCCCTGTCCATAAGGGGTGTATCAGATATAGAGCTATGGAGTTTCTCATGCGCCCACCTGAGTGTCCCTCTCCCTAGTCATTTCCAGAAATTGTTCCATTAAAATATCCCAATCTTGGGCCACTGGGCAATCTCTCATATCGATATTATCTTCCCGTCTAAGTGCCACCCCTTCTTCTTTCCCCCAGTCCATCACTTCTTCACTCCATTGAGCCACAGTGGGGGCCTTTGCGGCTTTCCAGCGTCTTGTCAGGAGTCTCTTTGCTAAAATCAGTGCTAGATTTAGCAATCTAAGGAGTATTTTTCCTCCTTTTTTTTTGAGTGCACGATTATGCCCAGCATGCACACCTCCACTGTGTACTGTATGGTATTCCCAGTTAGTTTGCTCAGTGTGGTAGTTACTCCCTTCCAATATGATGCTATGCCAGAACAGTTCCAGAGCATATGGAGGAGGCCAGCTCCTTCCACCCTGCATCTGGGACATGTCGACGATGTCTCTGGATATATCACATGCAATCTATGTGGTGTGAGGTATGCTCTGTGCAATATGGCATATTGAATAAATTTAAATCTCGTATTACGTGATATTTGGCTAGGGTATTTGAGCATATTTACCCAGTCTTCGTCTGACAGTTCTTTACCAATGTCTAATTCCCATTTAGCTTTAAGCGCTGTCAGGGGGTACACTAGATGAGTCCTGATTCCTTTATAGAGCCATTTTATTAAGTGTTTGCCCTGACCTATCGTATATATAGTGTGTACAAGGTCATGTGGAGGGGGATCTATGTTATCCGGGGCCCAGTAATTTTTAACATAATGTGTAATGTTAGCATGAAGGAGAAAGCCTGAGGATGATAGACCATGCTCGTAAATGTAATCCATGTGGGCAAGCAAACGTCGGTCTTTGAATAGTGACCCAACTGTGTCAACTCCCCCCTGAGCCCAGGAGTACAATGCTGTACATGTTAAGACACCCGCTGTAACTGGTAACCCCAATAGTGGTATATTGGGAGAATATGGGAGTATGTCAGCGGTATACTTTAATGAAAATCTCCAGTATTGTAGGGCCACCCTTAGCAGAAGCGGGATATTTTCTGGGGTCAGGCCTCCCGGACACAGCAGGAAGTGTATGCCACCTTTATCAACCATTAGCTGAGTATATTCTATTTCTTGTAAATTTCTGTCGGCTAGCCAATGTGCCAACCACTGAAGCTGGCTCGCTATGCAATACGCCTTAAAATCTGGTGCACACATGCCCAGTTGGTCTACAGAAATCTGCAACTTGGGCAAGCTGATTCGACGTCTTCCTTTTCCCCAGATAAGTTCTAGTAACATCGAATTAAGGGCCATATTTATACTTTTTGACGCAAAACTGCGCTAACGCAGTTTTGCGTCAAAATTTTTTACGCCGGCTAACCCCATTCCAACGCGCCAGCCGGGCGTCATATTTATGGAATGACGCTAGCCGGCGCTGCTGCCTGGTGAGCGTAAAAAAAAATGACACGAACCGGGCAGCGCTGGCGTAGGGAATAATGGGGGTTGTGCGTCACAAAATGGTGCAAGTTAGGTTAGAGTAAAAAATGTTGACGATAATCTGACTCGCGTCATTTTATGATGCACAACCACCATGGAAATTACTCCTGTCTTAGCAAAGACAGGAGTCATGCCCCACTGCCCAATGGCCATGCCCAGGGGACTTCTGTCCCCTGGGCATGGCCATTAGGCAAAGTGGCATGTAGGGGGGCCCAAGTTAGGCCCCCATATGCCACTTAAAAATTAAAAAAATAATACTTACCTCTACTTACCTGTACTTACCTGAGATGGATCCCCCCATCGTTGGGTGTCCTCCAGGGGTGGGCGAGGGTGGCAGGGGGTGTCCCTGGGGGCATGGGAGGGCACCTCTGGGCTCCTTCCGAGCCCACAGATCCCTTAACGCCTGCCCTGAGCAGGCGTTAAAAAATGATGCAAATGCGGCTGCACGTCATTTTTTAAGGCCAGCCCCCTCCCGTGCGTCATATTTGCACGGGAGTTTAAATAAGGCGCAAAGGCCTTAGAGTCATTTTTAGCGTGGAAACGCCTACCCTGCATCTCATTAACGCAAAGTAGGTGTCCACGCTAAAAAATTATGCAAACTCCAAGATTTTTGACGCTAGACGGGTCTAGCGTCAAAGTATAAAAATTGAGTTAGCTTTGCGTCGGATTTGCGTAAAAAAAACGACGCAAATCCGGCGCAAACAGAGTATAAATATGCCCCATTCGGCGCAAACCCTGCCCCATATTTATACTTTGACACCCGACCCCGCAGACGTCAAAATCCCACCATGTGCGTCATTTTTTGGAAGGGGGAACCTGCCTTGTGTTAATTATATGCAAGGTAGGCGTTCCCTTCCAAAAAATTACCTTAAGGCCTGTGCCCCTTATTTATACTCTGGCGTCATTTTGACGCACAGGAGAGGGTGGGCCTTAAAAAACGGCACACAGCCTGATGGGTGCCGTTTTTTAACGCCTGGGTCAGGGCAGGCGTTAAGGGACCTGTGGGCTCGGAAGGAGCCCAGAGGTGCCCTCCCCTGCCCCCTGCCCCCCTTGCCCACCCCAGGAGGACACCCAAGGATGGAGGGACCCATCCCAGGGAAGGAAAGGTAAGTTTGGGTAAGTATTTTTTTCCGATTTGTTTAGTGGCATAGGGGGGCCTGATTTGGGCCCCCCTACATGCCACTATGCCCAATGACCATGCCCAGGGGACATAAGTCCACTGGGCATGGCCATTGGGCAAGGGGGCATGACTCCTGTCTTTGCTAAGACAGGAGTCATGTCAATGGAGGTTGGGCATAAAAAAAAAATGGCGCAAATCCGGTTTGAGGCCTGAAATTTGCCTCACACCTGACTTGCACCATTTTTTGATGCACAACCCCCATTTTCCCATAGGCCGGCGCTGCCTGGTGTGAGTCATTTCTTTTGACGCACACCAGTCCGCAGCGCCGGCTAACCTTATTCCATAAATAAGGGGCCCGCATGGCGCGTTGGAATGGCGTTTGCCGGCGGTAAAATTTTTGACGCACAACTGCGTTGGCGCAGTTGTGCGTCAAAAAGTATAAATATGGGCCTAAGTGTTTTAAAATAGGTTTCTGGTATCTTCACTGGTAAGTTTGTAAAATAATATAGAAGACGGGGCAGCATTACCATTTTGGCTAGTACCATCCTACCCGCAATGGATATTGGCAGTGTTATCCAAAATTGGATCTGTGGCTTGAGTGTGGTCATAGCTCTCTTTAAATTACCTTCTAGCAGGTCCAATTTGGTGCGGTATATTTGGATACCTAAATATCGGACTGTATGTGTGGCCCTTTGCAGTTACCGATCACCAAAAGGCATCATACTGCCCCATTCAGTCCATAAAAGGCAAACGCTATAGATTTATAAAAATTGATAGCCAGTCCCGACAAGGGTGCAAACTCCCGGAATATATTTGCTATTGTATGAGGGGGCTGTCAGAGATCCTTTATATATAATATGATATCATCTACGTATAGTGATACTGCATGTTTCGTATTCTCTATGTCTATGCCCCATGTTCCGCTATCTTGTCTCAGTCTTTGGCCAGGGGTTCTATTGCTAGGACAACAATAAGGGGGACAGAGGGCACCCCTGTCTGGTTCCCCTGTGTACCTGGTAGTAATCTGAAATATTCTGTTCGGTGCGTGCTCTTGCCGTCGGCTTAGCATACAATAACCGGACCCATTTTATGTAATCTGGGGGAACCCCAAACTTTACCAATACCGCCAACATATAGTCCCAGTGCAGGGAGTCAAACGCCTGCCGTAGGTCCAACGAGAGACAGCCCGCCTGGGGGTATCTCTCCATAGCCGCATCCATCACATGATACAGGCGACGAATGTTAAGGGAGGTGCTGCGGGACGGAACAAATCCGCATTGATCCGTGTGGATCAGGTCACTTATATATCCAAGAAGTCTCTTTGCTAGTAGTTTTGCTAGTATTTTATATTCCATATTCAGTAGGGACAATGGCCTGTAGGACGAGATATCAGTCGCATCTTTACCTGGTTTCAGGAGGGAGGTAACTATTGCCTGGCTCGTCATGTCTGGAAGATGCCCTATAGACAGAGATGCTTAGTACAATCATTCCAGGTGTGGGGCAAGTTGTATATTGTATAGAGAATAAAACTCAGACGGGAGGCCATCTGAACCCGGCGCCTTATTACTCACCATGTCTTTGATGGTCTCTCGAATTTCTCCCTGCGTTATTTGGGCACTTAGCTTCTTTCTAGCCTCTTCTTGATGTGCCGGGAGCTCAATAGTAGTTAAAAAGGAGTCAATCTCTGCTCTAGCTATTATCGCTCTACACTGGACCGACCACAGCTGTGTCCACTTCACATTCCGACGCGAGACCCGCCACCTCCGCACTCAACCCATCCCTTGTCGACAGTGGAACAAAATCCCCGATGAACAGCTCTTCTCCGCGCTCACCGTCAACCAACTTACCCTCACCGCCGACCCCAACGACGCAGCCCTCAGCCTCACGAACTGGATCACCAACTGCGCAGACAACCTTGCTCCCCTCAGACGCACGCATCGACAGGCCAACAACAAAAAACCTCTCTGGTTCTCTGACACCCTTAAGGAATCGAAGAAAACCTGTTGCGCCCTCGAGAAAGCCTGGTGCAAGGACCACACCGCTGACAACATGACCGCCCTCAAGAACGCGTCCCGCGAACACCACCACCTGATCCGCGCAGCCAAAAGGAATTTCTTCACCGACAGACTGGACAAAAACAGCCACAACAGCAGAGAACTCTTCAGCATCGTTAAAGAGTTCTCCAACCCCAACGCCAACGCCATCACACCCTCACAAGACCTGTGCAACTCCCTCGCCACCTTCTTCCATCGCAAGATCACCGACCTCCACGACAGCTTCGGACACCAGACCCAGCCAAGCAACACCGAACCCACACCCCCTGCCATCACCCTCAATGCCTGGACCCACATCTACACTGAAGAGACCAAAACCACCATGAACTCGATCCACTCCGGCGCCCCCTCAGACCCCTGCCCTCACTTCATCTTCAATAAAGCCGACGACATCATCGCCCGCTCCTCCAGACCATCATCAACTCCTCATTTTCATCTGCTACCTTCCCCGAAAGCTGGAAACACGCCAAAGTCAACGCCCTACTAAAGAAACCCACGGCTGACCCAAGCGACCTGAAGAACTTCCGCCCCATCTCGCTCCTCCCCTTCCCTGCCAAGGTAATAGAGAAGGCCGTCAACAAACAGCTTACCAACTTCCTGGAAGACAACAACCTTCTCGACCCTTCACAATCCGGATTCCGAACCAACCACAGCACTGAAACCGCCCTCATCTCAGTCACAGACGACATCAGAACCCTGATGGACAACAGTGAAACAGTCGCCCTCATCCTCCTCGACCTCTCGGCTGCCTTCGACACCGTCTCCGCACCCTAATAACCCGCCTCTGCTCCACCGGGATCCAAGGCCAGGCCCTGGACTGGATCGCCTCCTTCCTCTCCAACCGCTCTCAAAGAGTCTACCTCCCACCTTTTCGCCCAGACCCCACCGAGATCATCTGCGGCGTCCCTCAAGGCTCTTCGCTCAGCCCGACACTCTTCAATGTCTACATGAGCCCCCTCGCCGACATCGTACGCAAGCACAGCATCATCATCACCTCCTACGCCGACGACACTCAACTTATACTTTCCCTCACCAAGGACCCCGCAAGCGCTAAGACCAACCTACAAGACGGCATGAAGGACGTCACAGATTGGATGAGGCTCAGCCGTCTAAAACTGAACTCAGACAAAACAGAAGTCCTCATCCTCGGCAACACCCCGACCGCATGGGACGACTCCTGGTGGCCCACGGCCCTTGGCACCGCACCGACCCCCTCAGACCACACCCGCAACCTCGGCTTCATCTTGGACCCTCTTCTCACCATGACCAAACAAGTCAACGCCGTGTCCTCCTCCTGCTTCCTCACCCTCCGCATGCTCCGCAAGATCTTCCGCTGGATCCCCACCGACACCAGAAAAACCGTGACCCACGCCCTAGTCACTAGCCGCCTGGACTACGGCAACACCCTTTATGCTGGGACCACCGCAAAACTCCAAAAACGTCTGCAACGTATCCAAAACGCCTCCGCCCGCCTCATCCTCGACGTACCCCGCAACAGCCACATCTCCGCACACCTGAGACACCTGCATTGGCTCCCAGTCAGCAAAAGGATCACCTTCCGACTTCTCACCCACGCTCACAAAGCCCTCCATGTCAAGGGACCTGAATACCTCAACCGACGCCTCAGCTTCTACGCCCCCACCCGTCTCCTCTGTTCTACCGGCCTCACGCTCGCTGCCGTCCCTCGCATCCGCCGCTCCACGGCAGGTGGGAGGTCTTTCTCCTACCTGGCAGCCAAGACCTGGAACACCCTCCCCACCAGCCTCAGGACCAACCAGGACCACTCCGCATTCCGGAGACTCCTCAAGACCTGGCTCTTCGAGCAGCAGTAACCCCCTTCCCCCTAGCGCCTTGAGACCCGCACGGGTGAGTAGCGCGCTTTATAAATGTTAATGATTTGATTTGGGGCAGAGTACAGGACTGTATAGTAGTCCCGGAATGCCATGTTAATTTCCAGTTGCGTGGTAATGTTGTTTTGTTGTGGGGTGTTGATCTGTATAATTGGAATGGGTGATGATTCATCTCTTATTAGGCATGCCAGGAGCGTCCCTGTCCTGTCCCCCTCTCTGTGCACTTGTTCCCTATATTTAGCATAATCGAATTTCCTCAAACTCTCAATAAGTTGTGTATGTTCGGCTCTTCCTTCCCGAAGTTGTTGGGTCAGGTGGGGCTGTGATATTGAGTCCCTTTCTAATACTCCTAACTGGTCTTCTATTTGCTTTAGTTCGCGCACTAGTGTTCTCCGCACTCCCGATATGGAGCTCATCAGTTTGCCTCTTACCACCACCTTAAACGCTTCCCATTCAACCAAAGGGGAGGACGCAGAACCTGTGTTATTGTCAAAGAAGTTTGTGATCGTCTGGGCTATTTCTTCCCTTAGGAGAGCGTCCTCCAATACCGATGGCTGTAAACGCTAAGTAGGGATAGGAGTGGATGATCGCCCTCATATCATAGTTAACTCCATGGGATTATGGTCAGAGAGCGTCTTGCCCAGGTAAGTAGAACTAGTTGCCTGTGCCTGCAATGTAGTTGTACAGACTATGCGGTCCAACCGTATGTGTACTTTGTGGGGGTGTGAATAAAAGGAGTACTCCCTCATTCCAACATTCTTAGCCTGCCATATATCTGTGAGTGTCCAGCCCTGCTCTAATCCACACAGCCGCCCCTCGTGCAAACGCCGAATATGATGTGTGCAAGAATTGTCCTGTCCATTTTTTCCAGAGTTTTGTCGCTTCATGCTTGGTGAGATGGGTCTCTTGTAAGTAGGCAATGTGAATTTTGCGATAATTTAGTTGGGCTAGTATTCTATTTCTTTTTTGTATGGCTCCCATTCCTCGTACATTGCAGGTGAGAATATTGTATTCAGGTTGAGTGGTCATTTTGGGGTACCAATATCCCTATTCCCCCTGCTTCTCCCCTTGCCTGATATTCCCCTTGCAGCCACATGTTTGAAGTGAGTGTGGATGTCAACTTTATATAATAGTAAACGTTACTATAACAGAGTCCAAATACTAGGCAGCGCCTGAACCAGCTTTGCCAAACCTTTCTGTAATACATAACTGGTATGTTATAACAATAGCATACAAA
The DNA here is from genome assembly GCF_031143425.1 of Pleurodeles waltl. Classification (NCBI taxonomy): domain Eukaryota; kingdom Metazoa; phylum Chordata; class Amphibia; order Caudata; family Salamandridae; genus Pleurodeles; species Pleurodeles waltl. The sequence goes on from NC_090445.1 coordinate 1,027,286,738, forward strand.
TAATGAGGAGCCTACGCAATGGGGCAATACAAAATACGTATTCAATAGTTCTTGCCCGTGGATAGCTGGTTTCAACTCAGTGTTAAAGATCACGGAGCTTTACCGCCCGAGCCCGCCAGTTAGAGGCCCTGCAGGAAATGGGTAAATAATTAGTGCCAACATGTGGGGGAATGTTTAACACAGATCTCTTGCCGTCTGCGGGGTAATAACCGGAAACATCGTCAGGCTTCCATCTGAGTCCGATGCCGCAGTGCTGTCCATTGATGAGGCCATTCCACGGGGGGAAGAGTTTCTCTCCTGTATAGAAAAAGCTGATTGTATTGGCCGCATTTTGGCCTTCCAGAGCCTGTTGAAGTGTTGGGCTAGCTTTTTTCTTCAGAGTTTGTGATTTGTGTTGTTTGTCCCTCTTGGGTTGGGGATGCTGTCTCGGGAAGTGGGCCCCATTTTGGTCTCCAGATTCTTGCTGCGGAAAGGACTCATCGAGCTAGGCACACACCAAATCAGGCATCTCGAAAAAATTAACTTTTTGGTCATACGTGATTCTTAGTCTGGCCGGGAATAGTAGGGCATTTGTTACTCCTTCCGCCCGTAATCTCTGTTTCACCACCTGAAAAGACGCTCTGTGTTTCTGGACTATCATGGTGTAATCAAGGTAAAAGGAGACTCGGGCATTGTCAACCATAATTGGATCCAGTTCTCTCACCACTTGTAAAACAGTGTCTCTGTAATTTAATATCCTCGCTATTAATGGACGTGCTGTTGCTCCCGGTGGGGGTCTCCTACCCGGTACACGGTGTGCCCTCTCCACTACAAATTGGTTGGACAGGCGATCCACAATGATTGATTTAAGCCAGTCTTCCACATATTGCGTTGGGTCTTTCCCTTCCTTTCCTTCCGGAAGGCCAAGTGTACGGATATTATTGCGTCTTGACCGCCCCTTTGCATCTTTGACTCTTTCCTGCAGCCTTCCACTTGTTACTGAAGTAATTCAATGGCAGTCTTGTTTTCTTTATGAGTCGGGAGCATTTCTGCAACATTGGATTTTGTCTGTTTGATTCTGTCCGATAATTTCTTTTGGTCATCTCTGAGGATACTTAATTCTGCTATGATAGAGACTAGTCTTTGCTATATTGCTTGCTGAGAGTCTTTAAATACTTGTAGAATGACGTCTAATTTATCCGCAGGATTTTTTGCTGCTATTGCTAGGGCTAGACCGTTGGGGTCAAGGCTTCTCCATCGTCAAATTGTTTGCCTTAGGTGCGGGCCATGGTGGGATTTCGCAGCCTGTGCCGTATCCTTGCAAGTTGGAACCGTGATGCATACTGTGCTGTCAGTAAATGGTGTGCAGTAAGTCAGCGTCTCTCTTTTGCAAGGGTCACCAATGGTTAAATATCCACTCCGAGTCTCAGCACGTCGAATGGCAGGCAGCCTCAGGCGACTAATCCCAGGATTGATGCCTAGATCGAAGGTCCTGTAGGGCGAGATTCACGCCTTGTGCGCAGCTATTATTAGTACATGTCTATTATGGGGGGAAAAATACATCAAAGTCTGACTGGATCTGTGGCTGTCCAATTTGTATTAGCCGTTTCGGTTTTGCAGCCCTTCTCCACCTTTATGTGCCTTCCAGTGTAGCAGCTCCTATCTCAACACCCATCTGCCACCTCCAGCAATCCGGAGTCCAGCACGCACCGTAGGATCAGGAAATGGCATATAATAGGTATATATCCTGACTTGATACCTGAAGTGGGGTTCGGGTACTTGCCCTGGGCCTGTACATTTGGGAGATCAGGTATTGTTTCTCAATTACATTAACATTTCTCTGTGAGACCCCAACTTATGCAAGGCGGGCTGTTATCTACTGACTAATTTCTGTCCTTTCCTCACACTCGTTGCCTGGGAGCCAGCGCTTCACAGTTCAGAAGGATCCATGATGCTCCAATATCTATTGGTCTTCTCTCTCAACAGTATCGTCCCGTTGTATGCGCTACTCGTTGAATCTATCACCGACTCTGTCAGATTGCGAGTACAGAGATTTCCAGGATCTACTGGAAGTGACGCCTCAGGCCTCCACCACTCTGCGCTTCTGCAGTTGTGTCACTCACCTCCTGGTCTTCTCACATTCAAGTCTGGGGGGTTATATGGATTATCTCCCATTTGGCTTAACGCATGCAGCACTCCCCCATCGTCGCCTTGGCCACCATTTTAATTTCCTTCCTGTACTGCGAGCCTGTTCAGTGGGAAAGATCGAAGGGGGGGAGGGGAGGCAGGCCGGCTCAGGTACGTCGACTTCGGTCTGCCGATCGCAGATCACGCTCCCCGTTTGCAAGCCTGGTCACAACCGCGCTCCCCCACTCACTGCGATGCTCCCCCGATCCAGCAGCGCTGTGACCCGCTTCGTCATTTCGGCTGCGGTCCATCAGCCGTAGGCCGTGACTGCTTGTGGAGTGCCCTTGCTCATTTCTGTCCTCGTCAGCTCAGTCGAACAGCAAACTTCGCTCCATCAATGTCGCGTGAGTTCCCCCACTCAGCCGCTATGTTCAAATTTGTATTAGCCGTTTCGGTTTTGCAGCCCTTCTCCACCTTTATGTGCCTTCCAGTGTAGCAGCTCCTATCTCAACACCCATCTGCCACCTCCAGCAATCCGGAGTCCAGCACGCTCTGTAGGATCAGGAAATGGCATATAATAGGTATATATCCTGACTTGATACCTGAAGTGGGGTTCGGGTACTTGCCCTGGGCCTGTACATTTGGGAGATCAGGTATTGTTTCTCAATTACATTAACAGTTCTCTGTGAGACCCCAACTTATGCAAGGCGGGCTGTTATTTACTCACTAATTTCTGTCCTTTCCTCACACTCGTTGCCTGGGAGCCAGCGATTCACAGTTCAGAAGGATCTGTGATGCTCCAATATCTATTGGTCTTCTCTCTCCACAGTATCGTCCCGTTGTAAGCGCTACTCGTTGAATCTATCACTGACTCTGTCAGATTGCGAGTACGGAGATTACCAGGATCTACTGGAAGTTCCCCCACTCAGCCGCTATGTTCAAAGTCATATTTAATCCTGGTGGACGCCAAATTTATGCATTAGGCGGGCTCGGTTCGGGAGACCCGCAACTAAGTGGCCACCATCTTGGGTGGTTAGCCACGCCCCCTGATGGCAGCATACTTGATTGGTGAACAGTAGAATGTCTGGACTGTGTCCTGTGTCATAGGAGTGGAGCTAGCAACCCACTTGGCTGAAGTTTCACAGCTATGCTGGCGACTTGCTTGACCTACATGAGAGGAATGGACAGCTGTGAAGCCTGCACATGTTTGTGTATGCTGGAGACTGCATGTGTGTGGGCCTCTGAAGGTACATAACACGTAATCCATGGGTTCCATTTTGGGGAAGCCCGGGGCCTAGAAAATTCTAAGATGAAGGTGTGATCTGCAAACTCAGACAGGAGAGGTGGAGTGCTGATATTTCTGGATCTGGTGGGGAGAGTTATACTGAGAGGGGAGTGAAGATCCCCCTGTGTGCATCAAGGGCGTTTTATGATTCAATAAGGGTGCTGAGTGGGCATGCCAGAGCACATTGTTGATGGTATATGATGGAATTGATAAGTTACACTGAACAGGACCACAGAATCATAAAAGAGGGGAGGCTAAATTCTTTGAACCTTTGGGAGGTAATGTCAATGGAGTCAGAAAACTAGGTGGGACCCTTTGCTGCACCCATGATCTGAGTTGTGGGAACACCAGCTGTGGAGCCACCCCTTCAGGGGCAGAATGGCCCCTGGACAAAGAACAAAACTGAGGAGTGTGCACTTTAGACAGCCTGGCAACCACAACATGAATTTCAAACAGCCAGGCACTTAATCACATTTGTGTCTGGAAAGACTTTATAAAAGTGGAAGCTGAAACACACTTGTTGTTATGAGCTGTGACAAGATCATCACAATAAGAACTTCTGCAACCAGGACCTGCTAACCTGCTGATGACCGCCAGACCTGCTTGCTGAGGAGGACTATACAAGATTGGGAGGCTCCCCACTTCCCAGTAGACCACCAAGTCCTGCGAAGGAGTCCTCTATCACCAGAGAAGGATTCCATGTGCTGAAAGTGCACTGCCCAATGCAAGTTTAAAGCACTTCTGTCCCAGCACTGAAATCACTGGAACATGCACCGGAGCATAAAGGGGACTGTAACATTGTTGCTAATGCCTAGGTAAGACACCTCGAGGTAGGGGTTTAGTAAAAATTGGGGGCTAAGGCACAAGGCGACACATGTGATTACTGTGTAGAATACATTCGGGCACTTGCTGCAAAGTTTGTGAGCAGAAGCCTGGACCAGAGTGGGTTGGACTTAGGAGAGCTGCCTTTCATGCAACCTGCATACTTCAGTATAGGGGAGTAGACCTAGACTGGAGGGACTGAGGTGAACGTGCCCAAAATGCTAAACATGCCTCTGCAAGGGATTGTGTTGATGATTTCACTTTGATTGGTTTGCACTGTTGTACATAATACTTGTTTTTCCATAAAATTCCATATTGGGCTGGACCTGATATTTTGAGGTTGCTGTGGGCATGTTGACTGATATGTTCAGGCTCACACTAACACATTACCTCCTCCTTGAAGGCCTTGAACAGCTCCACCTGCACTACCTCTGTTCTGAACCCATCACAGCTCTGGCGTCCCCCACATCTTGTATTGCCCCTTCTATTGCTAGAACAGAGAACTTTTTTTGTATTAATACTGCTGAATGAATCAGAGCAGCTACTGGGGTAACTTCCATGGTTATCTCCTCTTGTGCATCCACCTCCATACTTTAGGGCATACTCTTGCTTTTACCCTGACCAAGATTCCCTTCTCCTCCACTTGCCCTTTGGACTTGTTGGTTTTCTTTAGAAGTCCAGTTTCACTCTGAAAATTACCAGAGGGTGGAGTAACTCTGGTGCTTGTAAGATTTGGGACGCTAATTTTCTCCTTTGAGGTGGACACACGTTTTAATAATTCTCTATTTGGGGTTTTCTTAGTGATTTGTATATTTCCCTTCGGTCTAACATGCCTAACAAGCCATTGGTCACTGCTCTCCTCACTTGCAGGACCTGTTTAAAGCTCAACTAGAAGTGTGTTTAAGGACCTTAGCATATAGCGCTGATCAACAACTTCACCCAATGTCCCTGCTGCTTTCTTTCTGTCTTTGGCCTTCCCAAAGCTTTTAACTTTATTTGGCAGAGAGTCTAGATCACCCAAAACACTCTTACCCTCTGTCTTCAAGTTGCTTACATCCATTTGTTTATCCTGGCTGAAACAAACTTATAACACCTCTCCGAGCTACAAGCTGTGACCCTTCTTTCGACGCTGCCAGTGGCTTGCTCTTCGCTTACTGAGGCTGCTGCAGCCTTGTAGCCACTACAGCTGTGTCTTTCTGTGCTCTCTGTGCTGGTATGAACGGAGAGAAGAGTGTGGAACTTCAGTTGATTCAGTCCAAATACCAGCCACAAGAATGTTGGCAGGGAGAAGAAGGGAGTAGCTACCCTACATCAGAGATTCGACTCCTGGAGGTAAGAGCTCCTGACCCACTGCATTAGCTGGCCACCATGAATCCTACAATTGCACTATTGTTTACTGTGGTTGACCTTTGTTCTGCTTTTTTCTCTTCTGGTAAGCACCAGTGGTCCTTTGAATGGACTGACACCATTCATAAGTTGCCCCGCCCTCCAACTGTCTCCTGGGTACATTTCTTTCTGGGCATGGCTGGCTATTGCAAACAGTGTATCCAGGGCTTTGCAAGATAATGTCAGAAAAGACACTCCTGAACCTTTGCAGTGGCCTAGTGAAGAAAAAATGCACTTGCAAAAATTAAGCAGGAGTTGACTTCTGCACCTTCTTTAGGACTTCCTGATAATGCCAAAACTTTAACTTAGCATTATTATGAACCTAATGAATTTGCACTTGAAATGTTGATATAGCCATGGATGTCAGGAAGGGCTTCTTATTCTTCTAGCCTGGACCAAGTCATGGCTGGGCTCTAACAATGTTTACGGTCTGTGAGCAATGACACAGATCATGTTGAAGCATCTGTAAATGATGAGCCTCATTCACAAACTTTATTTAGTAGTACATGATGTAGTACCACAGTAGTATCACAATTGTACTGCTTACTACCAAATACAATTCCAAAACTTAATTTGGCATAGTTAAGAGCCCCTAGCACCACCAGAGCGTCATTTTTTGTGACACTGCGGTGGCGCTATGCACCATACCTTATTTACAAGGTAGTTTTAAGCCACTTTTTTTTGGTTCTTAATGCCACCTTGTAAATAAGGCCCCTTCACACGCAGCACTTTGCGTGGTAGGGGCGTGCAATGGATGTTGCTGTGGGCATTGCACAGCAACACCCATTGCATTCTGATGCTGCCCCAGATTTATGAGTATTCGTAAACCTGAGGCAGTGCCAAAATCTAACACCTCCTGAGGGGTGGCGTTAGAGTGGCACAACGAGGAGAAATGCTTTAATTTCTCCTCGTTTTTTACTCTTTCTAAGTGTGCTGCAAAAAAAGAGCAAATCTCCATTAAAGATTGTTTTTGTGGAGGAAGGTGTCCGTTCCTGCTCAAAAACAATCTCCCTCTCAACGCAGCCATCTTTGCAATATGGTGCAAGGTTTGCTGCGTTGGTGCACGGCAGCAAATTTTGCACCGGTGCAGGAGGAAACACAGGGGTTTAGCGAATTATTGTTAATACGACACATCCCTGCATTTTGAAAATGATGGTGAGCAACGCTGCCATATTTGGCGCAGTGACGAGTACCATCATTTTCACTTGAATCTGGCCCCATGTGTGTAAATTTCCATCTTTCTTATCATTTCCGTGAGAGATTCTCCCACATATACATTTAGTAGCATACAGTATTTAAAGAAAGTGGCGCTGCACCTAGTTAAGCACCACTTTCCTTGCGCCCCTTATCGCCCCCCTCCCCCCACTGTCACCATGTGTGTGCTGTATCTAAAATATGGTGCACCATGGAGCGGGGTAGGGGGCAATAGTATAATTTTTATTGACACTATTGATGTACTCTGCAGGAGTAGCGCCAAAATATTGGCGCTACTCCTGCAGAGTACATAGGGGCCCATTATAAATAATGGAAGCCTCCTTTTAACCCCTGCTCTGAGGCGTTACAAGTGGGGTAAAAATTACTCAAGGAAATCTGTTCGATTTCCTTGCACCTTTTTTTCAGCCCCACCTAATGGGGGGACACCCCCTTTGCATACATTATGCCTGGCACAGGCATAATGTAGCACAAAAGGTTACAAAGTGGCACAATGCATGCATTACACTGCTTTATAAATATGGCATGAGGATTTTGGCCTAATTGGGGCAACTTAGCTTAATACAAATTACGCTAAAGTGGCACAAGGTGGTGCTAAGGGCTTATAAATATGCTCCTTATTGTTTAGTAGTAAATGTGGCAGGGACCAGGTGGTGTGGATGGAAAAAGTAGCATATGTAGTACTAAATGTGATAGATTTAAGGATGTTTATGGGGGGGTTTGGGAAAACTAAAGAGGGTTTAGAGAGAGACAGACAATTGTGAATTGAATATTTAATTAATTTAAATAATTTAAATTCAGATTGATTTTTAAAGATGTATTTAAAAAATACTATCTAAAGTAAAAACAAATTAATTTACTTATGTACCAACAATTACAAGACAAATGTATAAAATTAATTAAATTTATTTCAATTACATTTTCATTTCATTGTAAAATAAAAAGCTGTTAATATTATAGAACAAAGCTTATTTATTTTTTATAAATAATTTGTTAACATAGTGTTAAAGTTGTGTATATCTTTGAAAAGTTGCCATAAATTAATTTATGTTAACATTATTTGATATAAGGTTCTACATCTTATCCCTGACTCCATTATTTTCAGTGGCAGGGTTTTGTAATACCAATAGTTATTCATGGGTTGGGGTTGGATTTCCTCTGGGATCCTTTTTGGCTATAATGACTTCATACTCATATATGTGGCCCCAGTCTCTGTTTCAGGGAGTGGAGACATATTAGTCTAATTTCAGTAGTAAATTTATACTTAGAAATGGTAAATAGCTAAAAGTTGAACATTTAATACAAAGTATAAAAGTAAATTTACATGTGTAGATTAAATCATACAAAACTTTGCCTTTGTTAATTGGACTCAATGTGTAGCTTCCTCCTTTAACTGCTCCCATGCACCATTCTGTGGTTGTGCTTATCCTCATTACAAAACCCCAGCACCTATCTACAGCCCAATAGTCCCTTATGCAATTTTACTGCTGCCCACTTCTTAAATCATTTTAACAAAATGTTCAGCCCTGAACCCTGCTTTTCTAATGCACACTCATGAGGACATGGTATCTCATGATTGCATCTTAGTCACTTCCAAAATAGCCAGATCCTGATTTATTTGATGTGCCTATTCTTATATGTGATTTCATATATTTTGTTGATGGATCCTGTCTCAGACAAAATGATAGTTCCTTGGTTTCTGGTTATGCCATATGTGGCACATTGTGGAAAGTTGTAATTTACCACATGTAAGATCTGCTAAAGATGCAGAATGTATTGTTCTCACAAGGGCCTGCATGTTATTAATAGAAAAAATGGTGACTGTGCACATGGCTCAAAGTATACATTTACAGTAATGCACAACTTGTGCTCCTAAAGATGCAAAGAGGTTTCTTAACATTGGTTGCAACCCTATTAGGAATAAGCATTATATTCAAAACATTTAAGTGCTTTTCAGCTACTTAGGGGAGTGGCATTAGTGAGGTGTGCCACCTACCAGCACCCTCACAATAACATCTCAAGTGGTAACACCCCAGCTGATTAAGTTGCTAAAATTGCTGATCTGTCTGAAACCACTGATGTTGGTATGTCTATTATGAAAACTGACTTGTTTCTCTTATCATCACTAAATAATTGGTCTTGTTGCAGGAGCAAGCATCTGAAAGTTAAAACAGGTCTTGGGTCAAACAGAAATATAGAAGAAACCCCAATGGGGAGTGTAGGGACAGCATTGCGTGTGTTGTTGCACTAAAAGTTCTAATCATGGTCCTCGCCAGGTAATATCACGTAGCTGCCAATGATGGTTGGGACGGCATGATTTGTGCTACAGCAACCCATTGGTATGTACTGTTCCTTTCTTCCACAGTCCAGAAATAGTTTTAGTCCTGTGCTATATGTCTGTCACAAAATGCCAGAAAGGGTATCATGTCCACCCTTACTGATCACCTTCCCTCTTGGGCCCATTTCTGCAACTTTAGATGGATTTTATGGATGCCAAGGTATACCAGTACTAATATGTCTTATTTATTGTGCCTATATTTCTAGCATGGGTTCAGGGATACCCCTATGTCTGTGGAGATGCAATCATAATAGCTAACCAGTTAGTCAGGGTTTTTGTCACTTGATTCAGAGTACTGTACTGGATTCCAAGTAACTGTGGAACACACTTTGTGACAGCACTACTATGGCAGTTTTCAAGACTATAGGAAGAAATCAACATTTCAATTGCTCATAAAACCAGAATTAGAAGACAAGATGGAAAGGAAAATTAGTACCCTCAAGAACAGGATAGTTAAGGCATGCTCAAAAGCTCAATGTAAATATGTAAATGCCCTGATATCCTGCTACTAGCTCTGTGGTCCTTCAGAGCAATTCCTTCACAGAACACAAAATTAAACCTATAAAAAAGTCATGGGCCAACCCATGATGCTACTTTCAAATCCCCCAGGATCAGCTGTTAAGCTCTATTTAAAGGTGAATTCTGATAAAGACTTGCAGTATTGCAGAAATCTTATACAATGACTGTACCTTTTCCCTTCTCAGGTTCAAGCAACCTTACTTCAGAGACTAATGGAGGTGATCCAGCACTAGGCCCTACTTCTAAATTTCGGGGTCCGATGAATTTTTCTTCTCTGTTCTTAACGGTGAGGAGACGAGGCATCAAAATATTCAAAATAATTACAGTGTAACTCGATGGTCACACATTCAATTCCTGAGACCAACTTATAATTCAAAGGGCTTTGATTAGAATCAAAGTCAAACTTACAAACATGAGCCTCAAAATCATACTACAGATGTACAGAATAACCAAAGGTGAATCAAAACGTCATACAATATGAAATTAGTAAAAGACCACTAATTCAATAGTGATAATGGAGAAAATCAGGAAAAGCAATCGATGCATAGAGTTTGAATCCACGTTTTCCTTCTTAACCATTTGATATAAAATCCTAATGTGCTAGTATTCTATGGGTTCAGGAAAGTAGTCAGCATAACAGATCTTCTGGAGACGTTTCCATCAATAGAGGTATGGCGGCATGAAGCCACATAGAAAGTAGAGTTCAAGAGTGGTATCTAAGTAATGTCTGCACTCAGCTAAGGGCAAAGGGAATCTGAAGCTTACCGCTAACTAAACAACACTGAAATCTTGATTCTTCCAAGGGTGATCTCATAGGCAAATCACCTTTCCCAGTTCAAAACACAGTCACAAATTATACGCTTCTAGTTTTCTGCCACCTTCTAAGCCTGCTCCACTATCGTCATTAAATGCTGCCCCCACAACATTTCATTGTTACTACCTCTGTCCAAGATAAGTGGCCACTCTCCCTGATACTAGATTCCTTTGTGGATTTGGCTTCCTATGTTTGCCAAGTGTTTGGTTAGTGGAGCAATGCATCTTTGTTGTGGAATGGGGAATCATTGCGAGGGCTAATTGTACTGAACCTATCCTTGCACAGAGTCACACTCTGTCTATGGAAACAACTCCTGTGTAATGATGCTGGAAATGGGCAAAGAAACAATTCGCCATTAACTGTTGTTTTATAAGTGCAATCAGCAAGGGGGCTCTGCCTATTGCATTTATGGATCACAATCATATCTGTTGCTGCACTTAAATTGGACTGCGAATTATTACCCAGGATACATCATTCTTGCAAGACAATTGGTGCTTATTGTTTACAGTAGGTGTGGGGCAGGTGGGTAGATGACCTACTACTAAAATATTATTTCTTCTTTAATTTCAACATATTATATAACTGGTTTGAGATGACGTGAGAAAAAATACAGACATCATGGAAGAGATTGCTAGCTCCACTGTATTAGCTTTTTGATTAGTATAGATCAGTTAGACACCTGTGCCAGAATAGGATTACAGTGAGTGATATAAATGTTATCAGCAAAGGTGTGGGAGTTGTGCTTTGTAGGTTCTGAATGTTGAACTCACCCTTCCATCACCTTACTCAACATACATAAGCAGGCAAACGACATTAAGGAGAGTGCTAGGAAAATGTGGGGCATATTTAAGGGCCCCTAGCTCCAACGGAGCATCACTTTTTGTGAGGCTCCAGTGGTGCTATGCCCTGCACTGTATTTACAAGGTGGCGTTATGCCACTTTTTGTGGGTTAACACCTCCTTGTAAATACGGCCCCTTCACATGCAGCCCTTTGTGTGTAAGGGGCATGCAATAGGTGTTGCTGTGGGCGTGCCACAGCAACACCCATTGAATTTTGATGCCATCTCAGATTTACCAGCTTTCATAAACCTGAGGCAGCGCCAAAATCGAATGCCACCACAGGAGTGGTGTTAGCATGGCGCAACAAGCAGGAAAACCTTTATTCCTCCTTGTTTTTTGCTTTTTCTGTGTGCTGCATTCTGCAGCACACATAGAAAGAGCAAAATGCCAGAAATGATTGTTTATGTGTGGGAAGGTGTCCCTTCCTGCACATAAACAATCACTAATGGTGATTTTGCACTTCTATGTGTGCTGCAGAATACTGCAGAATGCAGCACACATAGAAGTGCCAAAGCGTCATTTTGAAATGATTGTTTATGTGCAGGAAGGGACAACTTCCCACACATAAACAATCAAACCCCTCAACGCAGACAGCCATGCAAGACGGTGCAAGGATGCCTGCGTTGGCGCTAGGCAGCTCATTTTAGGACCAGCGCAGGGGGAAACACAGGGGTGCACCATATTCTAATAAATAACATCCCTGCATTTCTAAAGTGATGCAGTGCAGCACTTCCAATTTTGGCGCAGAACAGCACTGTGCCACTTTTTAGTAAACCTGGCCCTATATGAGTTACCAAATAGGCTAGATTTTAATCTTCGTGGTATCTGGGCATGGCTAGGTGGAATATTTGGACATTGTGGAATGAAAATACTTGTAATCATCATTGCAATAATTTTAATTGTGGTTGTTGCATAAGTGCTAGTAAAATGTGTAATGTGCATCATGCTATGTATTTGTGCAAATGAAGGCAACAACAATACCTTTTCACTTGCTACTTTCGAAGCTGATGAGGACAGTGACAATAAAGATGAAAAATACGTTTTGGGATTATTGGTGAATTAAATACTGTAAAAAAAGGCTGCCTCCAGGCACAAAAGAGAGACAGGATTGTGTAAACATAATCGTGCACTCCTATTCTTTAACCTTAATGTCCCTCATCATATATATACTAAACGTGAACTGATATATTTTACAATCAAATTTCAATGTTATTTTTTCCTAATCTGAAGTGCTCATCAGCCTCAATATGCATGTTAAGTTTCATAACTCTAGTAGGCCTAGAAGCCATTTTATTTGAGGCAGTTACAGTTTTCCTGCATATGGTAGTAAGTATAGCCTTGTTTTAAATGCTGCCAATCAGAAGCATCATTTCAGAAAATGAATGAATTTAGCAGTGTGTTCATGCATTTGCATCTTGGGGGCATATTTATAATGCCCTAGCCCCACCTTGCGCCACATTAACGTCATTACTTTTTACGTTAATGTGGCCCAATGAGGCTGAAATCCCCATGCCGTATTTACAGAGTGGCACAATGCATGCTTTGCGCCACTCTGTAACCATTTGCGTCACATTATTTTTGATGGCACTTTTAACTCCTGCTCAAGAGTACGCATTAAAAGGGGGCTTCCATTCTTTAGAATGGGCCCCTTTGTACTCTGCAGGAGTAGCACCAACATTTTGGCGCTACTCCTGCAGAGTACTTCATTAGCCTCATGAAAATGACGCTATTGCGTATTTTAAATACGGCGCACACATGGTGGCGGCAGGGGGGTGCAGCGCCACTTTCCATAAATCTGCCCATTAGTTTCAAGGGTGTCTCTCAATTTTATCAGAGAACAGATCCTGTGATTTTTCATTACATACGTTTTGTTGAAGTAACACGTTTCTGTCACTTGATTATGCACCATATTATGTACAGAGGGAAAGGTATATAAAAAACTGTCAAAAATTGGATGTGTCTGCAAACCCTTTTGTTTCTAGAAAGTGAAGTTTCAATGAAGGAAATGATTTCTCCTAAACAAAAAGAATGGCCTGATGCACTGCAGGGAGTGTACTCCCTGCAGGTGAGGTCTTTTTTCCAAGTCCCCGTGCTTTACATGGCGGACAAGGGCAGAAAAATCAGTAGCAGTCACCCCACTCTCAATCGGAAGGAGTGACAAACTCTGTGAAATGGGAATCCTGTCAAGCATGTACTCCACCGGTAAGACGTTACTGTTAGCGGAGGCTGATGAGGAGGGATAGCTGCAGGTTTGATGGCGATAGATTGACCATCGCTTTAAATTGCTCTCATTCCATCAAACACCAAATTAGGCTGCAAGTGGTGTATTTTAATTGTTATATATTGGAATGCTGTTTATGGGCCATTGTGTTTGTAAACTAGGTCAGAAAAAATATATATAAACAGTAAGGGATGTTTCTCCTGCCTAACCCAGGACCTGATTCACAAACTGCACACTTGAATAACTTTATTTGCTAATTGTCTGGCATTTATAAACTGCACTTTTGCATTAACTTCTTTTTAATAACTTACACTTTTGTAGTAAATCCTGGCACTCTACATGGCCAACCACTGCTAATGCAAGCCCCTTCCATTGAAAATAATGGAGATAAATACTTAAAACCATGTAGGAAATAATTTTACATTAAGTTAATTTCTTTAAAGTATTTAAAAATATAAATAAGTATGATGTCAAACATATGTATAAAATAGTGTCTATTAGTTCATTATAAAAAATTAATAACATATTCTGAACTTTACAAATATTGCTACTACAAAAGTGTTAGCACAAAAGTGTAAACATCGAAAAGCGCTAAACGCACTTATAAGTGCAAACTTACTCGAAGTGTAATTTACCTTTGTGAATAAGGCCTCCTGTAGTTATTTTTTTACGAGGCTAACAGACCGAAGTCAGTCTTGCAGGTTGCCTATACAACTCTGGCGCTCATATGTCAGCGGCTTATGTAGGTGGATTTATCAGTAAACACGCAAATACCTGAATTAGAGTCTCACTTTATACACGCCTTTGTCTCCCTGTTGAAGTGGTCAAATTCGTTTAGCTCAACTTTGCTTCGCACGACTGTGTTCCAGTGCCAGCTGCGAAAGAGCACTGTAAATCAGACAGTGAAAGTTTCAAGCCAGAATCCTATGAGAGAGGCTTTCGGGTGCACGAAATCAACAAGGGAGTATAGACAAGAGCATCATTTTTACTTGTTAGTTAGAACCGTAGGCATACTTGGGGTATACGATGAAGCGCAGCATGCTGATGAAATTGAATTGACCCAAGACACGCGCATAACGTAAAAGATTGACGTTTTGGGGTCATTGACGAATCAATATTTTAAACGGTATGTGCCCTTTGTAAAAACTGATCACTCATGTCTATTGGAAGCTAAAAACAAATATGATGCACCAAGTACCTTAAAACGACATTAGCGCTACAGTCGATTTTAAAGATCATCCCGCGTATGATCACTGGTGATCTGGATTTAAATAATAGGAATTAAATAAACGAATTAATGAACCATTGTACTTCAAGCTAAGAAAATGTTTAATAATGAAGGCATGAGGTCTCTAATAAATTCATTTAATACATCGAAAAAATAGTATCGTTGAGTGTTCCAGTGATAATTGTCCCACTTAAAAAATAGACAATATTGAGTAAGAAAATCCCTTTACACAGGGACTATTTGTTCTTGGGTAAATGACATCAGCTAACGCCGAAAATAGTTTCTCAGTTAATGGAGTTTACAACATGCTTTGAGCAGGTACAACTAATTCCCTTAAAGCAACGTTGACTTCCTTTGCAACGTCCAGTGCAGTAAGAATTTCCATTAAATAAGTCAAATGCTTTTCACAGTATATTTTGAAAGTATATGTCACATGTCACCTGTGATCAGCTACATTAGTGTATTTACTGTACCCATAACCTACACAAATTATTTTGCTGCTGCAGGCCAAAAGTAACTCTGCCTTTCCTAATCTGTACTCTTCACATGGCAATCAGTCAGATGTGTCCTATCCATCTCACATTCATGCACAACTTCTCCAATAGCGTGATAATTACCAGCTTTCATACTGCACTGAAACCTATCTTAGGTTGAGTGGTACTATAAAGAAATTTTGTCTAAAGCCTACCACAGCATTAGATGTCAACAAGATCATGAAACAAATCTGTAGTTGAATATAAACCTTTGTGTTAGAGAAGGCGCCACATTTTCTTAAGAGAATTTGCTGGAGCCTGAGGAGATCAGAGTGAGGAGAAAGTCTTCCTTTTGAATGAATTTTCATTAGGCGTGGATTCAGTTTTATGGGCTTGGTTGTGACTGATGACTGCTGCTGTGCAAATTCGCTGAATGTAAAAAATAAGGGTCAGATGTCTCAAGATTTCAGTCCGCGATTTCCAAATTGCAATACTTAAGAAATCGCAATTTTAGAAATGCAAAACGCGATGTATCAAATTGGAAAATCGCAAATAGCGATCTCTTAAAATTCGCAAACGCTATTTTTGAGATGCAAATACCAAATCGCAAAACAATTTGCGATTCGATAATTGAAAATCGCAAATAGCAAAAACGGCAAACCGGAACAGCCTGATGACATCACAACCAGGAAGTGAGTCAGCCCACGCTGTTTCTAGGAGCCACACCCAAAGGAGCAGTGAGAGAGACACAGCCCAGCACCAGGGAGTCAGCATTGTGAGGAAGCCGGAATCAAACTGCAACATGGCCAATGCTGGCAATGGGAAGGAGAAGGGAGACAGGAAGAGGAAGCTGAAATTCAGTGAAAAAGAATTGGAGGTGCTCATTGAGGATGTTGTTGTGAACCATGACAGACTCTTTGGCAAGATCTCACTCAAAGTACCTGAGAGTGAGAAGCGGAAACTTTGGTCTGACATACAGACAAAAATATGTGTAGTGGGTGTTGTGCAGCGCTCTGTGGAGGAGATACGCAAGCGATGGTACGACTTGCGGTCCCGTGCCAAGGAGAGGGTGGCCAGCAGGCTTAGGGAGGCAAGGGGCACCGGAGGCGTACTATCCACCCACACACCATCCACCCCTATGGAAGACCTGGTGGAGTCCACATTGCTGCCAGAAGCTGTCAGTGGTGTAACTGACATCGACACCTCAGGGACACCCAGCACCAGCAAAGGTAAGGCCAGTGAATATGTGTATCCCCACATGTGCATGTACTCATGCCCCTTAGGAAATAGAACATAGCTTGATGCACAATGAAAAGTAGTTCACGTCACATCTTACATACAACACATTAGTGCCTTGTGGGAGTGGTACTACACAACCCTAAGGTGAATACACAACATAAATAGCAAGATAGTGGGCAGCCACATAGAGAAACACCACAAATGACTCAGGGTGACACAATTTATTTGTACATATAAAGCAACACTGTGGAAATCTGTGACAAATGCTAGAACTGACATGCTGCACATTATCCTTGCAGATGACTCGGACCCTACTGCTGCAGGATCAGAAAAAGTGGGGGAAGCAGAAACACAGCCAAAGTCAGATTCAAATACAAGTGAGTCCTACAGTATTGTTCCGAATAGATGCAGGGCAAGGGTGTTACCACTGCCAGAGTACAACCTGGACTCAAATGAGATGCCAGAACATGAACCCATACCACCACCAGAGCTGAGTCCCACAGGAAGACAGCAGTCCCTGCACCAGTGCCAGCGCCAGTCAACTCCCCTCAGGAGGCGCCACAATGCAGGCAGACAGGGCACAGAAGAAAGAGTGGGCCCATCAATCTTTGGCGGCCTGGAAGCTTCCATGCTGAAGGTGCAGCACCTGCAAGGCAAACATTTGAAGTCATTGCACAGACAGTTTGTGTCTAACAATAGCAATTTGGGGTTACAAAACAAGCACTTGGAGACCCTGATTGAGGGACAGCAAAGGGTTGCTGAAAACACCAAGGAGTTAACACAGGCCAATGGGGAACTATGCACTGAGATACGGCAGGAGCGCGTCAGCCAGCGCATGCGCCATCACCAATATTTGGCTAAGTTTCACAGCTTCTGTAGATAAGTCAATCGGCTTGCAAGTTCAACTGCCCAGATATCATGGCGTGCCGGTGCCACACAGGTGGAGATGGCACATTGCAGTAGGGACATTGCACAGGGACTGGTGCAAATTACCAATGTAGTGGATGCCATGCAAACAGCACGCAGTGCCACAACCAGCAAACTGGGTGTTGGTGACAGTGAGGAGTCCTCTAGCCTCAGCAGTCTGACAGTCCCCATGACTGATCCGAGGCGTCGCAATGCCAGACACAGTACTGCAGGTGAACGTGCTACTAGAGGTGCCAGCGAGGGCACTGAGCCCTCAAGTAGAGTGCGTGGATGGAAGAAGTGATGTTGAGGGCTACAGGGGACCACTTCAACATGTGTAATAAAGTCATGCTATGATGCTAATAGTGTAATACTGTTAATAGATCATGTCTGCCAATTGTGAATAGCTATATCCTACTAGCACAATGTTTACCTGAAGTCAAGGTAATAAAGATGCTAACTACTGAAATACATATTATTGAAGTGGATTTGTCATTACTTACATCAAAAATGGTTGCGCGTGATGTCAGAACGTCTTTGCCTGCCTTCTGCTGCACTGGTCCTGTCTGCTGGTGGAAGGGGTGGTAAGGGATCATCATCCTCATCTGAGTCAGCTCCATGAGTTCCACTGGTATGCCCCTGGTGGTTGCTATGTTGTGCAAGATAGCACATGTGGCCACAATTTTGCATGTTTTCTCAGGGCTGTACTGTAGTGCACCTCCACTCCTATGGATGCACCTGAAACGGCTCTTCAGCAGCCCAAAAGTGCGCTCCACCACATTGCGGGTAGCCCTATGTGCAGCATTGTACCTCCTCTTTGCTGGGGTGGCAGGGTTCAGGTAGGGCGTTAGCATATAGGTGCGCACTGCGTACGCACTGTCTCCTGAATGCACAGAGAGCAAAATGAGTAGATTTGCTGTCTGACGTCATGCTTACATCAATGCATTATTGTGAACTATCAAATTATCTAGTAGATATCCTTCTCCAAACTCCCCAGCTAGCAGTCTTGTGTGTATCCCGCTGTGACGAAAGATGTAGGAGTCATGTGTGCTCCCTGGGTATCTGGCCACGAGATCGGTAATGATGTAGGAGGCATTGCATATCACCTGTATGTTCATGAAATGATGGTTTTTACGGTTGCGATACACATACTCGGTGGCCGATGGTGGACAGATTGCTACATGTGTCCCATCGATGGCACCTAGAACATGTGGGAACTGTGCTATCTGGTAAAAATTAACTTTGGTTTGTTGTACTGCCTGTGGGGTGTCTGGGATTCTGATGTACAGTTGTATTCTGCTCAGCATGGCATTGAGAAATGCTTTGAAAAATCTAGAGAGGGCACACTGCGATACCCCTCCAGCTGCTGCTATGACCCCTTGATAGCTCCCTGAGGCTGGTAGGTGCAGGGAGCATCATACCTGCACATGTGTGGGTATGCCATTGGTCCTGTGTGTTGTGTGCGCTGCAGCACGGGTTGTAGCTCAGCTATCAGGTCAAGTATTATGCCTGAGCTTAACCAGTACTTATCATAAATTTCCTCCTCAGTCTGGTCAAAAAGGGTTATGCGCACTCTGAAAATATGCTCCTGTCTCCTCCTCTCTCTCCTCAAACCTGCCAAGATCCTCATTCACTTCGCCATGACGTAGAGTGCAGCCATTGTGGAAGAGGAGCTGAGGCATTCTGGGCCTCTTTATATAGGTTGCACCTTGTTATCACCTGGTTTCAGTTTGTGGTAAATTGCATGTGCAAACGGGCATTGTGAATAATTGCAAATTGCGATTTTTTGCTACATCGCATTGCAAATCCATTTTTGCGTGTCGCAATCTGCATCTCGCAAATAGCGGCACGATTTAGGAAATCGCTATCTGCGAATCGCTATCCTGCATCGCAATTAGCGTTTTGCTAACAGCGATTTGGTAAATCATGTTGCTATTTGCAATACGCTGCTGGCCACACGCTAATTTGTCTCTCATTCGCATAAATTCCCAATTTATGCGATTTCTTTTTTTCCCACTGCAAATGCGTTTCATGGATCATGAAACACATTTTTAAATTCGCAAATGGACATTCGCACCGTTTGCGAATGCAAAAACGCTTGATACAACTGGCCCAAGGTTCCTTGATGTTTATGATGGAGTCAGCGCTGGCCCTGTCCTAGTGCTTTTTTTATTTTTAAGTTTCAACCATTGTTCACAGCAGCCATACTGCTGTAAAACCTGGTAAAAAAAAGATCAACAAAGCCACAAATCTTCAGCATGTGAGACCTATTCATTTTGCCAATTATTTTTAAAGTTCTATGTGTTATATGTGTAATTAGACTGTTTAGTTTTAAAATTACTATAAATTACTGTTTATATTTCATGTGTCATATATATTTTATATAACGTAATAAAAAATAGCTTTAATTTATAATAATGTTAAGTATACATACCAATATTAAGTATATATAAATACAGATTACCCACTGTTGGTCGCCACTAGGTAGTTCTAGTTAGGATCTAGTTTCCATATAAAAGAAGTATTTTTACTTGCATATTTCTTTGGCGCCGCTTGACGAATCTTCACAAAACTTTTAAAACAAAAAATTACA
The DNA here is from genome assembly GCF_031143425.1 of Pleurodeles waltl. Classification (NCBI taxonomy): domain Eukaryota; kingdom Metazoa; phylum Chordata; class Amphibia; order Caudata; family Salamandridae; genus Pleurodeles; species Pleurodeles waltl. The sequence continues at coordinate 1,027,306,720 of NC_090445.1, forward strand.
GTGATGTCAGCTGCTGTCTGGAAAGCTTTGAAGTGATCCATCCAGGGGGAGCCAAGGAAATAGGGGGTCCCAAAACACTTTTTCCCCAATCATTTTTCCATAGGGATTTTGAACAGCGATTGTGCCGAAACTACTGGACGGAATTACACAAAATTCAGCAGTAAGATAGGTCCTGGTCCGGGATGCAAACTTTTTTGTTTTGGTGTAAATCGGTTCAGTAGTTTTTTAGAAATTATAGTAAAAAAAAAATATTGTATATATAGGGACGCGAAGGATTCGCGACCCCCCCCATATCATTCTGTAATCTGATTGGCTGCCAACACTTCAACCAGAAAATGTTGGCAGCCATCTTGGGACTCGGCACCCCTCGGGTTGGCCAAGTCCCTGGGGCATTCTTTTATTGGAGTTCAAGGGGGCCATATGCCCCCCCGGCAGCCCCAGGGACCGCCACCTCCCCAGGGTGAAGCAGAAATTATGTGCAGGGGCCGCACACCAAGGACCACCACCTCCTCATAGATAAATTAATTTTTGGTATGGGGAGGCCTGTTTGCCTCTCCCACAGCCCTGGGGACCGCCACGTCCCAGGGGCTTTAATCAATTAGCAAGCAAGGGGCCACCCGCCCCCCCACTGCCCCTGGGAAGCTCCACCTCCCCTAGGGCTTTATGACTTAAATAGGGCGTGCACCTGCCCCCGCCCGAGGACTGCCACCTCCCCGTATCTTTCATAGAATTCAGAGTGGGGGCTGTGCAGCCCCCCACTGCCCCAGGGATCACCAATTCCCCCAGGCAAAGATTTTAAAAAAGGGAAGGGGGTCCGTTTCGGACTGTTGTAGCCCCAGGGACCACCACCTTCCTGGGGCTATGCTTGTTGGAGGGGGGCCGCAAGGCCCCTCCTAGGAGCCATTGATGGCCCTGGGGACCGCCACCCCCAGGGCTGGCTCCTGCTTTGTCCCAGGGTGCCCACCCCTGGGACATAGCTGTTTGCTGTGGCTTGGCTGCATCTTTGAAAGGTGCAGCCAAGTCACAGCAAACACTCAGCTTTACACGTGCAGGGAACTGAGAAGAAAGCTTTGCTTCTGCAACAGGGAGTTGCTACATAAAGCAGCCCCTTGGTTGCTGGAGCGATGGGACCGCGGGGGAGGCCTTGAGGCTCGTTCCAGGGTCCCAGATGGCCTGTAAAGGGAATGTATTAAATTAAATACCAAGAATAGTTAGGGCCCGGGGGAAGGCCTTGAGGTTTCCTACGCAATCCAAGATAGCCCGTAAAGGGCAATCAAGAACATTTTTTAAAAATCAGCACGTGCCACTGGGTAATCTTTGAGGGCTCTCCGGTGGCCCCAGTTATACCATAGAGGGGTAAAAATATATATATATATTTTTAAAAATGAATAGCTCAAGTGTGAAGGCCACAGACCTTCACGATGAGCGCTCAAGTTCAGCTGTAGTCGTTTCCATCCTTAATTTTTTTTATGTGAAGTGCAACTGTTTAAGGCTCATACTGAAAGGTGATCTTACTGTTTTTAAATGACAAATGCATTTTTCTTTTCAAATTGTGTAGAAATATCTCATTCTAAGCATACTAAACATCAAAGCGTAAAAAGCTCTCTGTCTATATCTCTCTCCCCTCAATCTCTTTCTCTCTGTCTCTTTCAATCTCTTTCTCCCACTCTCACATCCATTCAGACACTTACTCACCCACTCACAGGCCCACTCAGGCCCTTGTGCACCCACTCACAGACCCACTCAGACAGTTGCACACCCACTCACAGACCCAGTCAGACTCTACCACACCCACTCACAGACCCACTAACACCCTCATGCACCCACTCACAGACCCGCACACAGTGACGCAGCCACTAAAACACTGATGAAGGCACCATCACACCCACAGAGCCACTCTCACAGCCACTCACACTGCCAGATACACCCTCTCATACCTAGAGAGGCCATGGACAAATCCTGCCACGCACAGCCAAACGGCCGTGCACAGCATGTGATTGGGTGATTAGGGGGGTTGGCCACATGGTCTGGCTGCAGGCCATTTCTTGTGGGCAAACTCCACTGGCATGGGCAAAGGCTTTGCACAGTGCAAGGTTGGGTGCTTATAGGGGGGGGCAAAGGCTGTGCGCAGAAGTGGTTGGTTAAACATTTAGTAATGAAAATTACTATACGTTAAAAAAACCATAGAAAATCACTGAATAAAAACAAAGGTTACAGGAACGTTATAGTTAGGAAATCAAATTTAAAAAAAACATAGAAATTCACTTTGAAAAAGCAAAAGTTACAGGGATGTTATAGTTACGCTCACATTTTAAACGTACAAAACAATCAAAATTTGAGCCCTAAGGGTAACTATAACTCGCGCCTTTGCCATGCACTGCTAATTACCCCCACAAATTAAGGCACTCATGAAATCTTTGATAACATCATTGATAATATCAATGTAATACTTGCAGTAAAATTTTTGACGAAAAAACTGTGCATGGCGAGGGCAGGATTTATCATTTCCTTAGGGCACGAGTAATAGTTATTGAGGTAACTTTAACTAAAACTGCGGAATTTCTATGGTTTTGTACATTTAAAATGTGAGCCTAACTATAACGTCCCTGTAACCTTTGGTTTTTTAAGTGACTATATATATATATATATATATATATATATATATATATATATATATATATATATGTACACACACACACACAAGTATATGCTTACAGCATCAAAAACCTCCTGATAACCACTGACCTTACAAGGCAGTGCTAGTGCACACTAAGCAAATGCTACCTATGTAACTGAACATGAATTGTCTGCAGTGCTGCTGTTGCATTAAGGAAATCTTCATTACAAGACGGTGGCAGCAGACTACATGAAAGGGACAAGCCTGGACCATGGCAATGCCCTTTATGTAGGAATCCTCTCACACCTCCTACAGAGACTTCAGGCCATACAGAACATTGCAGCCAGACTCATCCTCAGTTTTTCCTGATGAACCCACATCACACCTCAGGTAACTCCACTGGCTCCTCATCCAAAAGAGATGTCAATTCAAGCTCCTGATGCATGCACACAAGGCTCTGCACAAGCAAAGACTCACTCACATTAACCTCCGTGTGAACTTCCACAAACCGTTGAGAAGAATACGCTCTGCCTCCCTTTCACTTGCCCATAACACCCACATCTATTAAAGCAGAAGAGGAGGATCCTCCTTCTCTCATATTGCAGCAAAAACCTGGAACAGCCTCCCATGCACCTCCGGGCCATCACCTCACTTCCGAAATTCCGAATGGCTCTCAAGACCTGTCTGTTCTATTAAGCCTCAGGGACCTGCAAGCACATGGATACCCTATTGGGTTATTAGCTACATTTTATGAATCCTTATTGATCGATTGACTAGCCAATAAGCAAAGTGCCATTTTTACTAGGACTGAATGGTACTCAATTAATTGACTTGGGATATGAAAAGCAGAGTTAGTCATTACCGAACGGAAATCTCTAACTTGGTGTAGGAGGCTGGCCTGATTTGTAATGGGTACCTTGGGTACTTACACCTTACACCAGGTCCAGTTATCCCTTATTAGTGAAATGTAGTAGTGTTCTAGTAGCTTAGGCTGATAGGGGTAGCTATAGCAGAGCAGCTTAGTCTGAACTAGGAGACATGCAAAGCTCCTGCAATACCACGTATAGCTACACTGTACTTATACACAAGTAAAGACAATACTCAATGTTACCAAAAAAAAAAGGTCTTTTATTTGGGTGACACAAGGCCAAAAATATCTTAGAGGCAATACTCTTTCTGGAGGTAAGTATTATACACAATATATACACTAGACACCAAAACAAGGCGAGTAATTCGACATAGGATAGTGCAAACAATGGGAAATGCTATAGAATGCAATGGGAGAAAATAGGTCTGGGGCAACACAAACCATATACTAAGAAAGTGGAATGCGAACCACGAATTCCCCCCTAGACAAGTGTAGTGTGTAGAGAATCGCTGGGAGAGTAAGCATACAGTAAAGGTAAGTAAATTACCCCACCCTGGAGCCCAGGAAAGTAGGAGTAAAGTACTGCAAGTTTCCTTAGGACACACTACAAGTTGTGATTAGAGTTATCGCAAGAACCAAGCAAGACTGCAAACAACAAACAGTGGATTCCCAGACCTGAAGACCTGCAAAGGAAGGAGACCAAGTCCAGAAGTCGAAAGAAGTTCCAGGAAGGACAGGAGGCCCTTCCAACCCAGAAGAAGGTGTAAAAGAAGAGTCCCCGGTTGGACGAAGACTGCAGAAATTCACCCAAGGAAGATGTCAGCTGGTTCCTGCATGATGCAATGGATGTTCCACGAAGAGATGCTGGAGGCAGGCGAGTTTTGGCGCTAGGTCCGTCCAACAAGCCTTGGTTCCGGCAAAGTCACGTTTTGCTTTAAAGTGGCGCTGTCTGGACCCAGGAGGGACCTGGGGGCCTCAACTCTATGTGAGGAGGAAGAGGGGGCTCTCAGAACTTCAAAGAGCCTTCAGAAGACCAGACAGCACCCACAGGAGTCCCAGGACACGGGGACAAAAGAGGTGCAAAATGCAGTTGGTGCAGCACTACAAAGGAAGTTCCTGCGCCGCCGGAGGTCAACTCAGTGAGTTGAGCGTCACAGAATAGAGTGCTGGGGACCTGGACCAGGCTGTGCACCGAGGAATTTTGCAAATAGTGCACAGAGGCCTCAGGAGGTGAAGAAGATGCGGTGCTCGGAGAAGGCAAGCTCTTACCTCCTCTAAATTGGGACAGCAGGACCTCAGGGCAGTCTGTGTCGAAGGGGTCCACCACCTGTGTTCCAAGGAGCACGCTTGTTTCCAGGAGACGAGTCCAAGAGAACTGGTCATCAACTTAGAAGGTGCCTTCGTGAGCAGGGAAGTAACTCCGTCACTCCACAGGAGATGTTTTCAGTCTTTCTGGTGCAGGGTGAAGACAGGGAGTCCCCAGTGCGTGCACACCATGGAAGTTGTTGCAGTTGATGGCTGGAGCTGAAGTTGCAGAGGAAAAGTAGCCCTTCTGGATACTTTGTTGCTGTTAAAGCGGTTCCTGGAGCAGTCTGCGTTCAATCCGAGGGGAGAGGATGAAGTAGTAGTTGCAGAGTATTCCTGCTGGAAGCTTGCAAGTAGAATCTGAAGAGAAACTCACACCTGAGACCCTAAATAGCTCTGAGAGGGGGATTGGCTACCCTATCAGGTATGGACCTATCAGGAAGGGTCTCTGATGTCACCTGCTGGCACTGGCCACTCAGAGGCCTCCAGAGTGTCCCCACACCTTGGAAAGCAAGATGGCTGAAGTCTGGTACACACTGGAGGAGCTCTCAGCACCACCCCTGTGGTGGTGATGGACAGGGAAGCGATCACTCCTCTTTCCTTTGTCCAGTTTCGCACCAGAGCAGGGACTGGGGGTCCCTGAACTGGTGTAGACTGGCTTATGCAAGGAGGGCACCAGCTGTGCCCTTCAAAGCATTTCCAGAGGCTAGGGGAGGATACCCCTCCCCAGCCTGTTACACCTATTTCCAAAGGGAGAGGGCATAACACCCTCCTCCCAAAGGAAATTCTTTGTTCTGCCTTCCTGGTGTTGAGCTGCTCAGACCCCAGGAGAGCAGAACCCTGTTTGTGAGGTGGCAGCAGCTGTAGCTGCATTGCAAGCCTCAGAGAGCAGGTTTGGCAGTACTGGGGGTCTATAGTGGAGCCCCCAGGATGCATGTAATTGGCTCCCCAACACCGTATTTGGAATGGGGGGACAATTCCATGATCTTAGACACCTTACATGGCCATATTCGGAGTTACCATTGTGAAGCTACATATAGGTATTGACCTGTATGTAGTGCACACGTGTAATGGGGTCCCGTACTCACAAAGTCCCGGGAATTGGCACTGAAATAGGTGGGGGCAACATTGCTAATGCAAAGGTGCCCTCACACTTAGGGCCAGATGTAGCAAAGGGTTTTACTCATTCTGTGTCTGTGGGAAAATGCATTGCTACATATGGCCCTTAGTAACTTTGCACCTAACCTTCATATGACTTATAAGTTACTTAAGTGCAGTGAAAATGGCTGTGAAATAATGTGCACACTATTTCACGCAGGCTGCAATGGAAGGCCTGTGGAAGGGTTTGCCTGAGCTCCTTATGGGTGGCAAAAGAAATGCTGCAGCCCATAAGGATCTCCTGGAACCCCAATGGCCTGGGTACCTAGGTACCACATACTAGGGACTTATATTGGGGGTCCACTGTGCCAAAAGAAATTGGTAAATTAAGTCACTGGCCTATAGTGACAAATTTAAAATCAGAGAGAGCATAAGCACTGAGGGTCTGATTAGCAGAGCCTCAGTGACACAGTTAAGCACTACTGACAACAGACACATTAGGTCATACATTATGAGCACTGGGTTCCTGACCAGCAGGATCCCAGTGAAATAGGCAAAAACATACTGACATACAGGTAAAAATGGGGGTAACATGCCAAGAAAGATGGTACTTTCCTACACTTGAAGAGTGTAAGTGTTAGTTTATAACAGGAGTACAAGTCACTAAGCTGAGCATGCCATGTTGATCTGTTTTGTGAAGCCAATGGGCATGGCTGATCAGAACAGGTTACATTTTTAACACAGGAAGAAATGTGGAATTGTTTTTTAAGTTTATATTTTTGTGCACTTGTAAGAATGCATTTAAGATAGTTAACCAATAATGTACATAACATGAAATGTTGTACATGAGCCTGAATACGTAGACTCAATTATTATAATTGTAATTACAACACATTTCCTTTGATGTATGGAAGTCAAGATTTTAATGTATTTTAGTTAGGCCATATGCCTGTATAAATCCCCATTTTGAACAAAAAGTGTGGTAATTTTTTACTCATTTGTAATTGTAAGCCCTTCGTAAAGAGGCATTAGTGAAGAGTTCATTAGTGTGCTAGGCACTGGTAACTGAGGTGACAGTCTTTAGTATTATTGTGATACCAAACTGAATATTTACATTAGAAGGGCTTCTACATGAATTTTCTAGAGTCTGATCTTAAGATGAGGTTGAATTCACACCTGACTTGTACTCTCTCCCAATAGACTGCCCCTTCACTTTAAAAGAAGGCACACCATTGTTTACATGGGGTCTCAATGGGCTTTGCAGGATTAGCGTCAAACGTTTTTACGCTAATCCTGCAAAGCACCGAACTAGCGTCAAGAATTATGATGCTAGTTCCCTAACTACCACCATGGTGCACTGTATATTAAATACGGTGCACACATGCGGGCATTAGGGGGGGGGCGCTAAAGGGCGCTAGGAAGTGGCGCTGCTCAAGGTGCAGCGCCACATTTTATAAATCTGCCCCTAAAGGTGGCTCTCCTCCAAGTCTGAAGACAGAGCATTCAGTCCACCTTATGCCTATGGATCTTTGATATCTGAAAGTCTATTCAGCTAACCTAACAGGGTCTTCATAGTTGCATGACATGCAACTTCTCCCTACTGGACTTTGTGTTGTGACCTCAGAAGCCCTGTGAAGCTGAAGTTACCTCAGCACTTCAGCACAAAACCTGCTCAAACACGAGACTGGTAATAGTTTACAAGAGCCTGGTACAATCATTTTTCCACAGTCACAAATAACCCTAAATAAAAATGCAGATCCAAATAAAGAAGACAGTGAGGCTGATAAGAGGCAATTACATATAATGCACAATTCCCGATGCCTGTAATCTTAAACCAGCACCCTTGGAATGTTCCTAAACATTTTTACAGGTGCTAACTTAATATGCATTGTTTATGGCTAATTTGACGAACACCAACTGTGAGACTTTCTGGACTGTACCTTGATAAAGTATTATACATGTTGGGCCATATTTATACTTTTTGACGCAAAACTGCGCTAACGCAGTTTTGCGTAAAAAAAATTAGCGCCGGCTAACACCATTCTGAAGCACCAATGGGGGCGCCGTATTTAATCAATGACGTTAGCCGGCGTTAGCCGCCGGCGCTGCCTGGTGTGCGTGGAAAAAAACGACGTACACCAGGCAGCGCCGGCGTAGGGGGATATGGAGCTTGGGCGTAAAAAAATGGGGCAAGTCAGGCTGAGGCAAATTTTTCGCCTCAACCCGATTTGCGCCATTTTTTTCGACTCCCAAACCCCATAGAAATGACTCCTGTCTTAGCAAAGACAGGAGTCATGCCCCCTTGCCCAATGGCCATGCCCAGGGGACTTCTGTCCCCTGGGCATGGTCATTGGGCATAGTGGCATGCAGGGGGGCACAAATCAGGCCCCCCTATGCCACAAAAAAAAAATAATAATAATACTTACCGGAACTTACCTTAATGTCCCTGGGATGGGTCCCTCCAGCCTTGGGTGTCCTCCTGGGGTGGGCAAGGGTGACAGGGGGTGTCCCTGGGGGCATGGGAGGGCACCTCTGTGCTCCTTCCGAGCCCACAGGTCCCTTAACGCCTGTCTTTTCCAGGCGCTAAAAAACGGCGCAAAAGCGTCCGTACGTAATTTTTTTTGACCCACCCACTCCCGGGCGTGAATTTTGCCCGGGAGTGTAAATACGGCGCACATGCCTCGGAGTCAATTTTTTAGACGGGAACGCCTACCTTGCATATCATTAACGCAAAGTAGGTTTCCACGCAAAAAAATTACGCAAACTCCATGGACTTTGGCGCTAGACGCGTCTAACGCCAAAGTATAAATATGGAGTTAGTTTTGCGTCGGAATTGCATAAAAAAAAAACTACGCAATTCCGGCGCAAACAGAGTATAAATATACCCCGTTGTATTTCAAAATGACAGGTACAGTTAGCGATTGAAATCACTTCTGTTTATCAAATCGGGCCCATGTCTGTTTTGAGGGTAAAAATTACAATTTGTAACCACCAATTTGACCACTGACGTATTTTGTTCTACGTCTGTGAAATTTTCAACAATGTAACTAGCTAATAGTTTGCCAGAGCCGCCACCTCAGAAACTCCAAACGGAAAGCCAGATGTGCTTTAGCTGAAAATGTATACTTTTACTGCTAAATCGTGCCCTGCTGATGTTAACAGCATCAGGAGCGCAGTGCACATCTTAACAGGTTTGTTCTACTGAGTACTGGCCAAAGTTAAGTTCTAGCGATTACTGGAAGTACCTTAGCTGTAGGTCCTTACAATTAGTCTAAGAAAGACTTCAGCAGGACGCAATTTTCAAATGAGGGATGCCTAACGGCTGTGGTTCCAGAAGGCTATTCAAGGTCAGTTTTAGGTCTCACCCTATTAAGACAGCGCAAGCTGTCCGGTTGCTCTACACCTACTGTGGACTAACCCGAAACCTATTGTGGACTTAAATCTTGCACCTTGCTCACCATTGGTTGACATTATTGCGACTCTCTTTACTTTCTTCTAGTGCTCGCTTTTGGGGGATTACTTTTTTCTTTTTGGTTAAGCACTCTGTATGAGAGTGCATGTGGTTTCCAGCTGTCTCCCTTAAGTGCTTGGGGCTCCCACAATCGATCCATGCTGTTCTCTCTCACACATGTGCTTCTTCCTGTCCACCATGCTCTGTTTTACGTTTTCGCTCATGTGCTTCTTCCCCGCCCCAGGTTATTCTCTCCCTTGTGTGCCTTTTCTCTGCCTCTCCATTTTCGTCTCTCCCTCTTGTGTTTCTTTTCTCCTCTTTCATTCCAATTTCACCAATGCCCATAGCTTCACCCTAATCACTCCTCTGTAACACCTGAAATCATTGTGGAACTATAATTTTTTCAGGGCTTCTATAGGACAGTGCAACCAATGCGGCGGTACCAGGCAGTGACCTTGGGAGGGGACGTGTTTAGAAATGACACAGATTTTTAAAAAAACACCTGCCGCAGAGTTCCTTATGTGTCCAGCAATTTCCAGGTGACAATAAAAATGTCAAGAGAATTCTGGTGCTTAATGTTCCTTATGGAGAAGGATCTAAGTTTTGTCTAGTGACAGTTTTCAGTCATGATAAAGTAGCATAGAGTGTTAATATGCCTGTAGCAAATCATAGGACTGGAGTTTATGTGGATAGCTCATTTGGTTACTGCCTTTGTCACAGAGATCATTTTGGTACTTGCAGTTCATAAATTACACTCCTAATATAGCATGTGAGCTACGAACTGTCATCAAAGAGCTGCATGCACACTGCATGGTACAGGTTAGAATGTTATGTTTGTTCCCAGCCTTTCATTATCCTAATGTTGCTAGAAAGGGTATATTTGGGAAGAAATACATTCTTATTAGTAAAGCCAACCAGAAAAACGGTGGTACATTTTCAATCCTGAGTTTGTACTTCTCCAGACCAAACACTTTTAATCTATACTACCTACTAATATGGTGATACCCTTGTAATGCTCATTGTTTTATGTAACATTTCATATAGACTGATTTGCACAGGTATGATTCATTGGCTCTATATAATATGTGTGTGATATAAAGTGCCCTGACACCCTACACTGGTACGAGTAGCACTGTAGAACAAATGAAATGCATGTGAAGTAGGGGTATGGAAAGATGATGGGTACTATTGGAGGGCTGTAGTGAGGGAATCAGTTGAGAACAAGGTTTTTGGGGGTGCCATAAATGATTGTTGCACTGGGCAGCAGCTGCACTGAATCCAGCCCTGTATTCTCTTTTTTTGAATGTCCAGCAGCTTCTATTTACTGTCAGGTGGCTTGGCAGTTCATTAGGCACTTTTGTGCTGAAAAAAATACATTTTACTGACAATCCATGAGGCAATCAGAAAATAAAGAAATTGAAGAAAATTGCACCAATGTCATGCATTGGTGTGCACATGCACGATGACTCAGACATGCATACATCATCGTATGTTCATGGTCCAGCATCAGGATGCAACAAAAGGCAGTGGCTGCTTGACACGGATGTTTCTTTTAAATTGTTTTTTGTACCCAATGAGGAATGAAATTGGCAAAGAATGTTGTTTTTGCCTGATGCTGTGCGGCATCGAAAAAAAGGGAGCAAGCCAATATGTCCTTGCAGCCACTCTAAGTTTAAGTGAGATGGGCCAAGTGCACAGAGGCCCTTTTTTTCTCTCCTGGCTCCAGACCCACAACAGGGGAATATGCAGCCCTTTGTGTGGGGACAGGACACTGCCTATCCAGGTGTATGTGTGAGGCTGAGCCCAGCTCCTCCCTCCCATCCTGCCCACGGTAGGCCATCAGGATGTTGATGGCCTATCAGTCACGCTTATGCTCTCTTCATGTGTGGCTGTCTAGAGGGAATGCACAAGCCAAGGGGTCACCCTACCCCAGATGTGTATTGGAAGAAGGCTGCAGGATCACAGGACTAAGAGCAGGAAAATGCCAACTTTCTAAAAGTGGCAATTTCAAAACAATAAATCTGGATATTATAATTCCATATTTACTAAACATTTCATATCTACTTCTCAATTGGAAATTACATCTATTAAATTCAATAAGGAATTCTCAATGTTAACTTTTGACAGAGGTAGTCCTCACAGAAGGAGTTCTTCACTTTCAGGACATGCAAAACTTAAAATTATATGTACTGCCTTTTATGTACATAGCATCCTGCCCTATGGATACCTAAGGTCTACCTTAGGAGTGGCTTATATGCAATAAAAGGAGAGTTTAAGGCTTGGAAAGAGTTTTAAAATGCCAAGTCGACATGGCAATGTAAACTGCACATACAGGCTCTGCAATGGCAGGTCTGAGATATGGTTAAGGGCACTAAATGTACAGGACCTGGGCACATGTAGTATACTTTACTAGGGACTTATAAGTAAATTAAGTATGCCATTTGTGGTTGTACCAATCAAAGTATGTTTAGCAGTACGAGAACATGCACTTTAGCACCAGTCAGCATTAGTAAAGTGCTCAGAGTATTAAGGCCTACAAAACAAAATCAGCAAAATACGAGGCACTTAGGCAAAAGTTTGGGGAAAGACCACCCAAAGGCTGTCAGGTCTAATATTTGTGCTGACCCTCTGTCACCTGGAACATCCCTCTGAAAAGCTCAGAGCTGGAAAGAAATACTAAAATTAAAGCACATTATTGTGCCATTCTCCAATAGGTGTGTCAGGTTGTGAAAATTGAAGCCCCAACTTTTTATCCAAGTTCAGTTAACACTGCTCTCTTGAAACAACATCTGTAATTCTTTAAAACTGGCTGCCCAGTCTCCAGTCAACTCTCTCAGCAGCAGGAGTGGCCTTGCATCTCTGCATTCAGGGTTACTGGTGAATGCCACTTCCTGCTGGTTTTGATCCACTGAAACTCTTTGAAACGGTTGTATGTCGGAACTCAGCCTGCCGAAACAACGAGTGCCTGAACAACGAGGTCGGAACACCAACCTCGTTGTTACTACTAATGCCTTTACCATGAATGCCTTAACAACGATATTTCATTGTAAAGGCATTCCTGGTAAAGGCATTAGTAATAGGCACCCATTGATCCTGCATGCGTCACCCCAACCCCCCAACCCCACCCCAATACCTAAAACGCCCTGCCCCCCAACCCCACCCCAAAACCTAAAACCCCCCGACCCCCCACCCTACCCCAAAAGCTAAAACGCCCACCCCCAACCCCACCCCAAACCCTAAACCCCCGACCCCCACCCCAAAACCTAAAACGCCCTGCCCCCCAACCCCCGCCCCAAAACCTAAAACCCCCTGACCCCCCAACCCCATGCCAAAACCTAAAACCCCCGACCCCCCAACCCCACCCCAATACCTAAAACCCCGACCCCCCACCCCGCCCCAAAACCTAAAACGGCCCGCCCCCCCAACCCCACCCCAAAACCTAAAACACCCTAACCCCCAACCCCACCCCAAAACCTAAAAACCCCTGACCCCCCAACCCCGCCTCAAAACCTAAAACGACACGCCCCCACAACCCCGGCCCCAAAACCTAAAACCCCGACCACCGACCCCGCCCCAAAACCTAAAACGGCCCAACCCCCCCAAAACCTAAAGCCAACCGACCCCCCAACCCCGCCCCAAAACCAAAAAAGCCCGCCCCCCAACCCCGTCCCAAAACCTAAAACCCCCTGAACCCCCAAGCCCACCCCAAAACCTAAAACCCCGACTCCCCCAACCCCGCCCCAAAACCTAAAATGCCCCGCCCCCCAACCCCGCCCCAAAACCTAAAACCCCTGACCCCCCACCTCAAAACCTAAACCCCCCCGCCGTCCAAACCCCGCCCCAAAACCTAAAAACCCCGCCCCCCCCACTTACGAGAGTGGTCACCTCGTCATCCGCGTCGTCCTCCTCATCCGACTCCCTTGTTTGTGCCTTAACCACGCATGTTCGTTGTTCAGGACATGCGTGGTTTAGGCATAAAATAACGAAGTCTTGGTAAAAGAAAGCGTTGTTCCGCTTTCGTTAACCAGGACTTCGTTATAAAAAAGTTGCGTAGAGGACGTTTCCCCTTTGAAACTGTTATCAAGTTCCTCAGTTACAGTAAGTCCTATAGACTCCAATCTCAGTTCTACATGCACCAAACAGTAGAAACATCTAGCTCCAGCTTCACTGGAATTCCTGTTTGAAGGCAGTAACCTTATTTGTTATCTGACATTCTTCACTCTCCTGCAACAGAAGCTAATTTTCATGGAGCAAGCAAGTTTCTCTGACAGGACATTAGCACCCTTTACTTCTCTCTGTCAGCAAGAAATTAGCAAAAGGCAGGAATGAGTAGATGGCACCTCTGAACACTACTGTAGATGGTAAGTAGAAATTCTTCAGCTCTGCAGCAAGTAGTGAGATCTTCTCTCCTATTCCGGCAAATTTAAGTCCTCATTACGGGTAGCCGGAGAATTCAGATAGAGTCCTAAAAGTAGCTCTAACTTTTGCAGGTGTACTGTGTGTCCGTGATAGTCACCTTGAGGTCATTTGCCTGCTGGGGACAGTCAAAATCTCTGAGTCAAATTCCAGGGACAAACAGCAGAAATTGTCTATTGCTACACAAAATCTGATTCCCTTATGTTATTGCTACAAAACATGGATTACATTGTTTTGCCCACCTGGAATTAGGACAAGGACCCTAATATTGGTATTTCCTTGGAGGGGGGTTGGCAGGGTTGGAGGGCTGGTTCAAATAACTAAAATCGATCATTCATTTGTGATTAGGTCTTAACTAATCCTATGAAAATTCCCAATGTTTCCATGCCTAGTATTTTACAGCAAAGTGCTTCAGTTACCTGCAACTAAAATCCAAATAGCGCATCCTATATCAGTTATGGAAAGCTATATTCAATCTCCCAAGTGTTTAATTTGTACAACAGTAAGTACTAAGGGCCCAAATCCTTTTTGGTGGACTGCCACTTGTTTTGATCACTACCTTTGAGTACTGTTTCTACCCTTCTGCAGTCAGTCTCGCCCACATTCCCTTCCAGTTCCACTGAGGAACATCAAAGATAGCTTACAGCACACACCAACATTAAGGGAAGTGTGACAGCATATTACAAGTTGGTTCAGTTTGATTCATAAACGTTTTTCAGCTAATTCATAGTAGCCATAAAAGTACATAAATATAATAAAACCAGTCCTGTCAACAAGCATAAATGAACAAATTCATAATTAAATATTTAAAAAAGCATCAAACCCATATGATCCATACAGAATTCTAGGGTCAAAATGCCAACTTATACATGATACTTTCCCTCACATTAATAGCCTTTAAAATATAAAGTGAAACATTAAAACATTAGTGCAAGTTGAAACTTCAAAGCAGCTTTGTAAGATCTGATATTCTGGGCAACAAAGATGGGTTTGAGATAAAGACATCTATAATGCAAGTAAAATGTTCAAAACAGCATAAAGTGCATCGTGCTTTGTGTACACAAACCATTACATGGGCATGGAAACCTATCTTGTGGGGAAGTCTTCATGTTGGGGAAAGCCACCAAGTGATGCACAGAACCAGATCTTATAATAACAAAGCTGTGCTGCATATTGCTAACCCAAGATAAATAGCTTATAGAGCCCTCCTCAGAAGGCAGAGACGTATAGATGGTCAGTGTCAGTTTCATAATTTCTATACCCATTTTCCATTCCATTCTATGCTGTAAAAGGAGTTCTTTAATAGACTTCTTGGTAAGTGACAACTCTTGAAGGGGAACTGACCATACTGATAATTTAAACAAGGTGTGCTGATGCAGTTTTGCACCAAAAAGTTTACCGCCGGCTTGAGCCATTCCTGAGCGCCAGCCGGGTGCCATATTAAGGGAATGGTGCAAGCTGGCATTAAGCTTGGGCTAGCATAAAAAAACGGACTCTAGCCAGGTGGGGGTGGCAGTATGGGAATAGGAGGTTGTGCGTCTGGAAATGAAGCAAGGCTGGTTAGAGGGAAAAAAAGCAGCTAACCAGCATTGCGTCATTTCCAGTTGCGCAACCATCCTAAAACATGACTCCTGTCTTAGGAAAGACAGGAGTCATGCCCACCACCCCAATGGCCAGCACAAGGGACCAGTGTCCCCTGAGCATGGCCATTGCACCCAGAGCAATGCAGGAGGCCCCATGTTGGGGCCCCCAATGGCATTAAAAAAATTGGCTTACCATACATCCTGGGATGGGGTCTCCATCCTCTGGTGTCCCTCTGGTGTGGGTGGAGGTGTTCCTGGGGCTTAGGGTGTACACCTGTAGTCCCATTCCATGGTGTTTGACCATGGAAATGGGTCCACAGGTCCCCTAACACCTGGTCTGACCCAGGCGTTAAGCTTGCCTAGCGCCATCATTTCAGGCCGCATTCCACCCGTGAGCCATTTTTGTACAGGGAAATAAATATGGCGCTATGGGGATAGCACCATTTTTTGGATGGGAATGTCTACCTTGCATCTCATTGACACAACGCAGGGTCATGCATCAAAAAATGGTGCACACCACAATATTTTGACGCTAGATGTGTCTAGCGTCAAAATATAAATATGGATTTTAGTTTGTCCCACATTTGCGTACAAAAAATACTCAAATGCAGCGCAAACCGAGTATATATATGCTCCTATTTTCTCAACTTGCAGGGGTGCATTTACTGTATAACCCCATAGACCAGCCCCATAGGTTGCAGTAGCCACGACTCTAGCTTTGTATATTTCTATCATATCTCTAATGGGTTGGCTACCTAATTTACTAGAAAACCTAAAAATCCCATGCAAATTTCTGCTCATTTTGGGTTTAACAGTTGAGGTCTAACGTGCCCAAGAGCTGTTGACTGTAAAAGAAACCCCCAGATAGCAGAAAGAATTGACATTAACAATGGGCGTGTTATTGTTAAAAAAGTTCTGCTTTTTTTTTATTTATGTCCTACCCCCTGTGCTATCAAGTGGAGCTGAGAGGACCTTTTCAAAAGAAATATACAAAGGGAGGGGAATCCATTTACACATCACCTCTCACCCTTCTAAGCCACATTCATTATTACTGAGTTTAAACATTTCAGAAAAATGAGACACCCAGGTGATGCAAGAGACAAAGGAGCAAAGCTTGGGGAAAGTATCATGTTTTAAGAATGGTGCATCAACTGTATCCCAAAACAACGTATTATCATTGGTTTCTGCATCTAGGGCCAATTTTGCCCATGCTTCCTTCTGGAAAGCTTTCTTCCTTGTCACCAAGACCTCTCTATACTTTAGGCGGAGGGATCTGATTGCCATGGTATCCTGGGGGTTGCAACATAAAGCTGATTTTAAATCCCCAGAGGCCTGGATACAAGCCTGATTGAACCATCCCCTGTTTTTTCACTTTGTAGCCTTCAGTTGACATGTCAAAAGTTTCTCAATAGAACAAATAATGTGATCAAAGCAGTCCATCAACAAAGTAGGAATTACCTCACCCTGAAGGCAGTAAGTCATTTCAAGGGAGATCCTGGTAACAATCTGATCACTTAATTTGCACTCCATGGAGCCTAGGGGAAACAATATTATTTAATGTAGAGAATACTTCATGTTTTATGCCCCAGAAAAAGAATCAGAGTACAGTGGGGTCATGATCACTTAGTATGGACTGAGCAATGCTATACCACTTGCAGAGGAAGAGGCCAATACATTATCCATAACAGAAGAGGCATTTACCACTGTAAAGGTTGGAATCTGCTCCCCATTGGCATCACATTCATATTTTCAGTAGTAATAGGTCATACTTAAAAATAATGGAGTTTACCATATCCCCATATTCATTATGAGTGAAATGTACATTACCCACCCCATCCTGATTAATAAATCACATATATGTGTTGCTGGTGAAGGGCAAGTCTGGATTTTAAAATCACCGGCCCATAGTAATACAAAATTAGTATGAATAGAGTGTAAAAACATTACTTGGCCATGGTAAGTGCATTAGCTTGTCGACTACGTACAGTAACAAAACATCATTGTAGAAAAGAACCAGCACCAGGTGATTCCCCCTTAATAGTTAACCCTAGCAACTGGGAATGTTGGCCCACCGGGACGTTAATTAGGGATGAGAATCTGGAGCCCACCTTTAGCCCCCCCACCGTGGGAAGGAATAGCACCAAGAGAATAAGATGAAAACCATTTCACATGTACCAGATTCACACACCAGGTTTCTTGGATCCAAATAACATCAAAACCTAGTATGGTGGTGGACCAATCAGCAGACCCTAACTTATTCATTAGTCCACACACATTCCAGGTAGCAAATTTATAGCACCTGTCCAGGCTCAGGTTGGTTTCGTCCGAACTACCCTCATTCATATACAGGTGGGTAAAAATACGATTCTCAGCAATATTATTAACAATACACTTGTCATTGCTGATATTAGGGCCTTTATCTAGCACAGTAGCATCTTCAGAGCCAGCAGGGGACAACCTGTCGGTAATGACCTTTGTAGTACCCCCTACCCTCCCGGCTTCTCAGCATTGGCTTGGTCAGTCATTGTCACTTAGATGACTCAGTACAAGGTAGCTACTAGATATGACAAATGGAGGATAGGCAGGGTCACTAGCCAGGTAATCTCTGCAGGTTTGGTGTAGGATTAAGCAATTGTGTATGGGACTGTAGGTGGCGATAGAAAAAGCCCAAAGGGAAAAGAGCCATAGACTGAACAAACAGAGAAGATGGCACTGACCTTTCAAGGATTTCACCCACATAACTAGGGCATTGAAAAATAACAATAATATAATCACATTTTAGGCTTTTTCTTAGAGGCCCAACCCATCCCACACTCCTTGTGAGCAAAATCTGATGAGCTCTATCAGATGAAAAAAACCAATTTGAGCCAAGACAATGCACAGCTTTGTTCTTCAGGGATTCAGGAGTTTCAGTATGACCTGGTTTTAGAGGGGGAACATTAACCAGAACAGCGACATACGGACAACAATCTGGAGGCAAATTGATTGTAACAGGATCCCATGGAGGTATTTGGACATTGGAACCACCATGATACTCTGGAGAAGGCTGAGACAAGAAGCCAGAAATAGGCAATGAGTTCGGGCAGGCAGTGGCCATAGCAGCTGACTGTATCGGATGCCTATGGTCCATCTCTCGTACAGGCCCTTTCATAGAGTCCTCTGAGGACTGCCCTGGAAAGGGATAGGGCAGTGATGCGTCCAGCTGGTAGCCCGGATCTGGAGTGGTAGCGATATTATCCTGCCTGTGATTTAGCATTTGCCAAGTTTACATTATGCAATTTCTGGCAGAATGAAATCACTTTCCCAGTTTCACCTTCCAGCCTATCCATTTTTTTCTCTGAGCGGGAATAACAGGTCTTTAACAATGTCTAGAAATTTACTCCAAGTTGAACCCCCAAGGGGAAGAGTGATTATCAGCCCCTGGGCAGACCAAAACGGGGAAGCCAGAATTATCAGCTACAGCCTTTCTGCACTTCCGCTTGTGTTTAGCTGTGAAGCGTGAACTACAGAGGTAGTGGCCACATTATTAGGTGGTTGCTTGTTGTTAGAAGCAACCAGTGCCTCATTAGTGATAATGAGGTACTTTCCCACTAGCTTCCACTCATTGTCCTTGTCTATACCAGAATCTATTTCCACAATAGTCACTACGGCTTCAGTCATGCCCAGGAATAAACATCATTCAGCCAGGTCTATTTCCTTGGACATAACTCCCACAGCTCATGCTGGGAAAGAGTTGATAGTGGTACAGTTTGTGTCAGTTGCTGGCTTAATACTTCCAGTGTTACTTGTGCCCCTGCTGTCAAATAAGACCTAACAAAAATCCTTAAAATTTGAAAGTATAAACACCCAGCACAACAAAATCCCAACAAAGTAGCAACAGTACAATGTCGGGGCTGATATATGAGGTTGAATGTACAGACGCAGCTAAGCTCACTTACTTCAGTGACTGACAAAATTTATCAGGATGCTAAGACCCTGTAACTGGCAGCTGCACTGGACAAAGTCAGGACCAGGTAATCAAAGGGACCAAAGGAGCCAGAATTGCCAAAAGAGCGAGCCCAGCCCAGCCCAGCCCAACCTCACACAACTGCGGACGGGCGCAGATGGGCCTGCTCTTGGCCCAGTCTTCACCCGGGCATGTGCCCAGGAGCACCCCACACTGCATGGGGCCTGGACTGTCTTTATGTACCACCAGGTGCGGTGCTGACATAGGCGTCTTCAGTCACAATTCCAACAGGTTGCTAGATATTTTAGGCAGCTCCCCACTTCTCTACATGGCGGGGCCTGGCCTGTCTTTATGCACCTCCGGGTGTGGTGATGGTGTCAGCGGCATCAGCCGGAAATCCAGCTGGATGCTGGATATTGTAGGCAGCTCCCCACTCCTCTTTGTGGTGTGTGCCGCACTGCGGGGGGCTAATCCTGCGCCTCTGGGCATGGTGATGGTGTTGGCAGCATTGGCCGTGTTTCTAGCTGAATACTTATTATTATAATACTTGTTATTTGTTATTGAGTACTTGTTATTGTAGGCAGTTCCCCACTCCTCTACATAGTGCGTTAAGGAACAAAGGATCACTTAGAAAAAACATAACTATCATCCTTACTTCTTTAATACTTCTCCAACATCTCCATTTTTATTGCCTTTCCTATAGGCATGTCTTTGACATAGTTGTTGACTATAGCTTTCCTTTGACCCATTACCCCTCTTCCTTCTAACTGAACAAAGATATCCCTTTCTTTTGTATTATCACATTGCCCTCTCATACCTAGGACTATCCTCAGCTCCCCATGTCTCTCTACCACCCTTTTGTTTCAACCGTCCTTATCTTACACTTTCCACCATAAGTTATTTGCCCGTAAAGTCTTCTGACTTTCCTAAGCAATCCTTTTGCATCTTTTGGCCTACTTTCCTAGATTTTCCTCACCTGCCTCATGTGGTGTCAATCACTTACATGAAGATACATAGACCCAGGTAGCTTAATTTGGTGCTTTCATTCATCTCATCCATCTCCAAGCACAGCACATCACCTGTCTTTGTTAGAATATTCCTAATCCATTTAAACCTAGTGTGGATTGCCCAGATATTTAGGTTCTTCATCAGGACCCATCTGTGTCATCCCACAATTCATCTAAATCCTTTTGCATGTTTCAGTCAGTATCTCTTCCATCTGACTGACTTCACCTGTTTATTCTCATGTAAAATGGAATTCACTTTCAACCCCCTCTTTGTCGCTTTGTCCCTTTCTCTTTCTCATAAACATATGTGCCCTTATTGGCACTCGTTCTCGGTTTTTCTCCATAGCCTGTCCCCCTCCCCTATGCCTTCCAGTGCTGCACTAGACAAAATTTCTGCATATGTGTAAATTTCTAGAGTGAACATTGTCTGCATTTTAAGACCAGAATGTTCTGGAAAAGGCTTAGACAGGCACACTAATTGGTGGAAACAAACAGCTACATCCAAAGAGACATGCATATTCATATGGTACATAAAATCTTGCACAGGAAGGTCAGTCTGGTGAAAAGGCCTGCGTCAATAGAGGTCAATAGATGAAGTCATACACGGGCAGTACTATATGTGTCAAGAAGTCCTGGTGCAGGGCAAGAGGGGAATACGAGTAAGGGGGCAGAGTGCAGGGATGAACGTGTTATACAAGGAGGTCCATTTGTCTACGCCTAGACTTAGATAATTATAAATGGAATCGGGTTCATAATGTAGGTCTCTGCTGTGCAGGAGCTAGGGGGCTTGGCCCAAGAATGTGGCATATCTAAATGGCAATCGAGTGTGAAGAGAAACATACTGACGTGGAAAGGGCAGAGTAACAGATGAGAGTACAACCATTGAGATAATGGGAGAATAGTGTTGTAAGAGAAATTGAAAGGGATGCAGGACTGGTTGTTTGATAAAATGAGTCTGAGCACCTTTATGAAGTGGCTGGGCAATTATTGGTACAAAGGGTACAGGGACACACGAATCTGAAGGGGTCTCTGAATCCTAATTATGTTTTTTTTATACTACCCAGCTATGAGGATGGCATCAAATGTACTCTGTTTGTATTATGGCCAAGGCACATTTGCTACAGCACAGACCACATGGTTACCTATGAACGCAGGGGTGCCAGACTATACCTACATTGCCTCACTGCCAAAGAAGAAGTTGTTTGTAGCATTGCCACTATGCCTAGGGTGACACAGACTATTGCAGTGAAACAGACTGGAGAGAAAAGGGCAGAGGGGAGCAAAATCATTCATACTTTACGTGTGGCTGATTGCAGCAATAAACTTCTGCCAGAGGTGAGACAGCTCACTTTATGAGCAGCACGATTTTATTTACTGACAGTGCAATACCAATACCCAAGGTGTTTTTGTAGGCTTCCCTTTTATAAAGAGGCAGGGCAAGTGAGGGCAAAAGGGGTAGATTGACATATTGCTTTGACAGACAGAATTGCAAGCAATGACACAAATTAAGCACTGTGTCTCACCACCGTTGGCCCTGGTTTTGTGAGTTCAACTCACAGCAGAGCAGAAGTAGTCTCCTTCTCTCAGTGAACCACTGGCCTAAGCTTTCTACAGTACTTGATTCCGCACAGTTTAGAGAAATCACTTGAAATGTGCAACCAAAGTCTGTTTAAACACAAGGTTCAGACATGACAGCACGCCAGCTTCCTTTCTCACATCACGGGCTTGTGCTGGCCATTACACTGAAGTATCAGCTAGCAGACAGAACCCAACTAAAGGCCTAAATGAGGTGTGATCACAGACAACCGTATGTGCCACTAGAAATACACTTCATCTTGGCTCAGGTAGATTTTATTTTATGTTTCAAAACATGTTTAGTCCCTATTACCTGTACACTGTGAATTTGGTTTTGAAAGAGCTTTCTGATCAAAGATTACAGATTTAATATTGGATTGTCATTCACATGTAGATGGCAACTAGCTTCCCAAAGACAAAAAGTGGCAACACTGAGGTGTTGGTCACTTTGACATGTACTGCCCACACCTCTCTGCATAGCCAAAAATATGGGTATTAGTTTTTCCAAGGAGTCTTCTGTGAATGACCTGATCCAAAAGATCTTGTCTGCCTGCTCCCTGCAACTCATCTCCTGCAAAACACTCTTCACACTGAGGGGCATATTTAAGAAAAGTGGTGCTACACACAATGCAGGGCCACTTTTCTTGCGCCCTTTACCACCTCCTATGGTCACCATGTGTACACCCTATTTAAATTACGGTGCGTCGTGGTGCAGGGTGAAGGGCAATAGCACAATTTTTAATGACGCTATTGATGTACTCTGCAGGAGTAGAGCCAAACTTTTGACGCTACTCCTGCAGAGTACATAGGGGCCCATGTACTCTGAGCAGGTGTTATAAGTTCCAAAAAATTATGCAAGGAAATCTGTTCGATTTCATTGCAACATTTTTTCGCCCCACCTAACGGGGGAACACCCCCCTTGCTTACACTATGCCTGGTGGAGGCATAATGTAGCGCAAAGGGTTACAAAATGGTGCAATGCATGCATTGCACCCCTTTTTAAATATGGAGCTTGGATTTTGGCCATCTAACTAAACATTAGCATGAACAAATGATGCTAATGTGTCGGTAGATGGCGCTAGGGGATCTTAAATATGCCCCTAAATTAGCTAAATATAGGTGCCTATGTTATCTCACAGGTAAATGTTTGTATGCAGTACATATGGTCTTCCTAAGTCCTCAATCACAAGACTTGAAAGACCAAAATAGGGCTTGTAGTATTTTCAAGTTTCATGATGTGTCTGAGGCCAATGTAAACCCTACACTGGTGCCCACTGAAACAAAAATATATTTTACATTACTGAATATCATAGGCAGGACCTAGGAAAACACAAGGCTGTATTTGGAATGGGCCTGATGAAGCTATAGTTCAATAGGCAGACCTGATGTAGATGTACTGTGCCCAGTCATGCCATTCACTTCCACACTGTCTCTGACTCAAAGAAGGCCAAAATGTTACGCCTTTCTGCTTTGCTTATGTCTTCTCTTCCTTTCCTATAGACGAGGAACTCTTTCTGTTCCTTTAGCATCGGGACACCTACACATGCATATTAACGTAAATAAATAAACAAATGAATACAACTTGCATTTTGTAGAGTAGAAAACTGTCCTGCATCAGGCTGCTAAAGCACCTAAAAAACTAAAATACAAATAGTATTCTGGGACAGAAACTTCGCAATACTTCAGATAGAGTGTGATGTTCTTAAAAAGAGAGGACCTCTTTTTAAATACTCCATGCCTTTGCTTGCACAAGGCATAGCCAGGAACAATTTAAATTTCCTGGTCACAGGAATAATGTGCAGTGGAGGAAAAAAATAAACAGGGTTGTCTAAATTTTGCTGCAAGGAAAATTCAAAGTATGAGGATCATTATTGAAAGGCACAGTATTGGTATTATCATAAAATATTTTAATACACTTAGGTATTGGTAGAAAATGATTCCTATTTCTTCGGAAAATAGAGTTGACCATGATAAACACAGCGCTCTATGTGAAACTTTCTCCAGGTAAGGGTTTGTCTGGAGTACTCCAAAAATAAATTACATCAACTCATATAAAAATCTATGTGAACCGAGCCCAGTGTTTCTATGAAAGTAAATAGAGCACATGTAGAAAATCAAACATAGGGGCTCATTGCGAGTAGACAGATTTTCCCACTCTTGGATCTATCAGCACCTGCAGTGGTTAGGGCAATCTAGCACTTTACCTTGTGTGTTAAAAGGCCTAAGGGGTGACTTATTCATATTAAAAAGGGCAATTTTTATCTTTCAGACAGGGTTACTTTAACAAATCGTATTACATGTTTAAATTGCAACAGTATGATACAATGGTAGGCCTGAACACAACACACTCTTTCCTTTGGCACTAGTGGATAACACAAAAAGTGCAGTAGTTCACAGGTGACATTTAACTTTCCATGCTATGGGTGCAGTTTCTAGTCCATTAGCTATGGCCTTATAGGAGTGCTGAATATGCCAATCAGTCAATTTCTGGTTGTTTTAGGGATTAGTGCACATACACTATACACTGGACAGCAGTGCCACTGTCTGTGGTGTCTAAAAAAAGTAAATACAATTCATAAAAATTCAGGGTGACAATACAAAATGGGCATTTTCTAACACAGGACTATAACATTTTATTGATAATGATCTTCCTACACCTCCACTGAGGTTAATGATTTTGCAGTAGAAAAGCCTTCCTGTACACCTTTTGTAGTGTAACATGAACTTATCTTAAGCTGCAGGTATTGTAAAACTGGAACTCAGTGCAAGATTTATCCTGTGTTTACAGCATTGGGTGTCTAAAAAAAGCCTTTCAAAACAGTATCTTCATTACATTTGTATTACATAAGCGTCTCGCCAGGAGGCATATTAAAATTCAAGACATGAAACCTTGAAATGGAAGCTAACTATTTTTGGTTCTTCTAAACTCTCACAGCCCTTTCGAAAAAAAGAGCTCTCTTGAAAACAGTGTTATGTGAACATTAATTGGTACATAATGTGAAGGAAAACCTTTAATCAATTGATGAAATAAACAAATTACTATGGCTGTACTCGAAAAAATAAAATGTTTGCTTTATAGCTGATATTGCTTTTTCTTCTACCTGTTCACATTTCCTTTCAAATTATGCTGAAACGTTTGATCAAGACAATTTACATGACAAAGAATTAAGCTAGATTTCCAATTTCCCACAGCAGAACTTACCCAAGTTCATTGGAGCTAAAGTGTACATTAGGAATATTAACTGGAAACTAGGGCCCAGATTTAAGACAAGTTAGCGCTGTATTTGTGCCATTTGTTTACACAAAAGTAGTGCTAACTTAACAGCATAATTTATATTTTGATGCAAGAGCAGTACAGCGTAAAAATATCTGACTTAGCGTCATTTTTTGGGAGCGCCAACTCACCGTGTGTCATTTAATGACAATGATATGCAAGATAGGCGTTTCCTTCTAAAAAATGAAGCTAGGCTGCTAGCGCCGAATTTAGAACCCAATGAAAAAACAACACACGCAAAGGATCAGTTCCCAAAAATGACGCTAAGTCCAATTAGCATCAAAATGTTAACACCTGGTCACAATAAGGCTTTAAAATGAGGCCCACATACTACTACAAAAGGGAAACACACAGAAGGACTATTGGAAAGCAACTGGACACCATGGAAGTGTTACTCCTACAGCTCGGCACCCGTAGAAGACAACAGTGACAACGCCAAGTGCCATCAGCACCACTGCACCAACCGCAAACACCACCACAGCAGCCACAAACAAAGCGTAGAAGGCAGGAGAGGATCTTTCACCAGAGTGCAAGCATCCTGGCCCTCAGGAAAGAAGAGGTTGTCAGACTCTATCGTCTGAGGCGGGAATCCATTGTAAGCCTTCTCCACCACATTGCCCCAGACATCACAGCAAGAGTGCAGAGTCACACAGCAATTCCACCTAGGACCAAACTCCTGGCTATCCTTCACTTGCTAGCATCAGGTTCATTCCAGATGACTGTGGCACAAGTGGGTGAGATCTCTCAACCACTCCTCTTTGCCTTCCTTAGGAAGGCCCTGGATGCCATCAGAGTACTCACACCCCACCACATCCGGTTCCCTAAAACCCAGGAACTGCAGCAGGAGACCAAGCAAGGCTTCAACCAAATTGTGGGCTTTCCGCATGTACTGGATGCAATGGACTGCAACCATGTCCAACCTGTCCCTCCTGCAGCAACCGAACACCTTTACAGGAACCGCAAACATACCTACACCAACAATATGTAGACCATCATGGACCACCGGGGAATTATCACAAACATCCTTGCAAAATATCCTAGAAGCGTCCATGATGATTACATCTTTAGGCCCTCCAAAATAAACCAACAATTGCAGGATGGACAGCATGGCAATGGCCTACTCATAGGTAAGATGCCACACAAATCATAACACACACAGCACACCAAACTTGTATTACAAACAATACAAACACAACACCGGACACACATGGACAGTGAAACACAGATGTATAGACCACAACACATATGCTACATGCCACACTACACTGCACGCAATGCACATCACCCTCACATACGCCCATATCTACAAGTCCCTGGCACCACCTTACTGACATTTCACTGGACAAACAGGTGGAGCAATGTACCCTATGAGTACAAAAGCTGGACTCAAATAAGTACATGTGTTTACAGGCTCACAACAAAACACAGCTCCTTAACACATAGCACTTACCAGGGAAGTTCTCTGCTATGTGAATTGCATTGGCCATTCAAACATCAAACTACTCACATATTGGCACTGACCCACATTTACTATGCTGTAGAAATCTCAGGCAGCGCTGATATCTATTGCCACCTAAGTGGTCCCATCGCCATTTATATACATCAGCAAAATATTATAGGTATACTCATTGTGTACAATTTTCCCTTGTGTGGTGCATAGCGCAGCACACCAGCACACATTGAAAAACAACATCACCATCAATGAAAGATCATGTGCAGGAATGGACACCTCACAGCATACCAACAAACAGAGCTGTAAATACCACATCTCAATTCCATGACACAAGGGTACCAAGAATGGACTGCGGTTGATGTACCACTGACAAAGTGCAGGGAGAGGCCAGAAATGGACATGAATGAGGATACATGTCTCCTGATGCAGAGCAGTGCAGGAAAGCACAGCATGTCCTGTCTTATCCCACAGCTGTCTGAAAATTCTTGCATACATCACAACACATCCCATATAACTGTCCCACACTGGGCATATGAACCTCATGCACATACATTTGCCAGCCAGCAATTGCCAGCAACAACACTTTATGCAAGGGAGGTATTTCAAGGGTAAACGTGTGAGATTCATATGCAACACACAGGGCCTTACACCTGTCATATGGCACACAACACACAAAATAGGTACACATGTCCACTACATCACTGTTCTGCACTAAGGGCCACATGTCAGAAAAGTTGGGCAGCATCTAAAACAGTGCTACTTTACTTGTGCACCTTAGCACACCCCTACACCAACCACCCACCAATTGTGTGCTGTTGTCAATATGTGGTGCACCATGCCACATAGTAGGTGCAATAGTGTCAACAGGATGGATGCCATCAATGGATTGTGTAAGATAAATGGCAAATGTATGGTGCAAATCCTGCTTAGTAGATAGGGCTACACTTTGGGCAATGGTGTGCCCCATACTTACACCTGCTCTGTGCAGGAATCAAAAGTATCTGATAAAAAGTAAGCATTGGAAGCTCTTATATTCCTCTGCACCATTTTAGCTTTTGCCCAATATGGGAGCACACTCTGTGCATACATGATGCTTTGCACAGGCATAATGTGACACAAAGGTTCAGTAAATGTTGCACTGCATTGGTAGTGCCACTTTGTAAACATGGAGCTATGATCATTTGCCTAGTTGGCCCACATAGTGTCCACTTAAAGTAGGCTTATGTTGTGCTAGAAGGCCTTGTAAATTTGTTCCCCTGGCTCAGATATAGAGCACACCGCACACATTTGGAATGGGTGAACTATCTGACAAAAATTCAAGTTATAATCACCATGTACTTAAGCCACAACACATAATCACAAAGTGCACCACCACAGACCAATTCAGCCATCCATCCACACAAGAACACACACAATACTACATGGAAGTCTGATACACCACTCCACTCAAAACAAATACGGGCCATGGCACCAACCAATTAACTAATGTGTATGATTGACACATGTTCCCACATTCGATTGCAGCTGAGCAAGGTTGGGCATCCAGCCATGGGTCATGACGCCTTTTGGAAATCCAACAATGGCTGCATGAGGACCAGAAATGTGGTGGAGCGGACATTTGGCCTCCTTTAATCAAGGTTCAGGTGCCTATTTCTCACAGGAGGAGGACAGTTATATGCACCACCCCTTGTAGGCAAAATAATCAGTGTGTGCGCCATTTTGCATAACATTTGTTTACATGCACATGTCCCCTGGGATGAACAAGTAGATGTCCCCAATGAGGAGGATGACAACAATGGTGTACAACTGGAGGGGGGGGGGCAACAAAACGCTGCCTCAGGAGTACGCAGAAGACAACTAATAGCGCAAAATATTTTTACATAGAACTGTACTCCAGGAATCACTTTGTAAAAAAAGTAATAAAATCATGTAAACTCAGAATGTACATGGCGTACTCTTTTACACCACCACACACCAATTGTAACTTGCCCATATCTCTGAGAACATGACTACTCCACAACAGTTGTAAACAACTTTGGAACATAGGCCCTGATTTAAGAGGGCCTAGTCCATCCTTGTTCAACATTAGTGTCAAATATCTAAGGCTAATGTGGCCCAACTAGAAAAATATCTAAGCAGCAGAAACTCATAGTGGCACAAGTCAGGCATTGGGAAACTTTGTTACACTGTGTGCGACAAAATACCTGCAACAGGCATTAAGTATGCAAAGGGAGTGTACAGCAGGTGGGGGGAGCCTAAATGTTGTGGTGGAATCTAACTAAAACAACTGTGCCATATTTTGCTGATACATTTAAAACCCACTCAGAGCAGCTGCTTGAAGGGGGCACTCCATTGATACCCATTGGACCCTGAGTACTGTTCAGGGTTGGGCCAAAAGTTTATCTCAAACCCTGAACAGTACATCAATTGCATCAAATACCTTACCTTGTCCCATGGAGTGCAGTCTGTAAACTACAGCACACAAATGGTGGAGGAAGGGAGATGCTAAGGGGGGAAAGAAACGTGGCCCTGCACTGGTTGCTGCACCACTTCACCTTAATCTGCCCCATAGTCAGGAACATTAAACATTTTTAAAATAATTAACTACCACATGAATGTGTTGGGGGAATGTAGGCATTATCTGTAGCTAATACATTTTACATTGTCACGCACTTATCACACAAGTGTGTTGGCTTGAAGCATGGCTGTAGCAATCCGGGAAATATACGTGAAGGCTGCTGTACAGATGTATGGGCTAGGTAGGAAATGCTAGCAAGTACATACAATGGTAGATTTGTGTCTGCTAGGTAACCTAGCTAAGTCTGTATGACAAATTATGTGAAGCTACAGTAGGACAGTTGTGAGAGAAGTTGGAAGACTTGGAGGGCTGACCTTGAAGAAATAATGTATGGATACTAGTGGTACCTCCAAATACCAAGGGTCCAACTTTGGAGCTGTTTGTGGACATTCTCATCCTGAGACTGCTGCAAACATGTGGACTTCCGAAAATCATTTAGGTGGAGGGAGCCCGCCGCATCCCAGTTGCACCATAAAAGCCTGGTGGTACACTCTTGTCCCATCATAGCAAGACTCATAAACGTCTGACACTGGAACGCGATTCTCCAAGCAGCTTGCAGTGCCCCTCCATTGCAAATAGGTAAACATTGGGTTTCCTTCTTTCTAAATTTCAGACTTTGGGTCCAGAGACTACACAGCAGTTACCTCTAGGTGAAGAGGCTGCAAGGGAATGGGACCACAAGTAAGCAAAGACTTATCTGGCGCAGCTATGATTAGTTGCAACATGCAAAACACACTTTTTATGAATCCCAGAAGCTAGTCGTTATTGGCTGGATTGATTTTCAGGTGGCAGGAGGGTCAAGACACTGTGACTGCCCTTAGAGGGGGCGGGGTGGCAGCATGGCAAAAGAGAATAGTGAAACACATGAAGTGGCGGTGTGGTTCAAAGCAAATTATGCCTAACCTGGGGCATCGTCCTGATCACTCAACTGGACCTTGGGACCCATGGTGAGACGAAAGGAGCTAGTGGGATTGTAAATGTGGCACAGGAGATGCACCCATACCATAAAGAGGGTGGGCTGGGAGCAGCCTGTGATGGACCTAGATCAGTGATTGGGGTAAGATTGAGACAGAGGATATGAGACACCAACTTGGTAAAAACATTCCAGTAAGGGACTGGATGAGTGCCAGAAGGTGGTAGTGACACTTACTAGTTAGCATTATGTTTGTTTGGGGGAACAGGTGCTATGCACAGTTGGGGAGGTGGGCAGTGTGAATTCTGTAGCGCAGTGTAGCAGGGAGGGGGGAGTGATGCATGAAGAGGGGTTATTGGATAATTGTTGTAGTTAATGTTCAGGCAATAAACATAAGGACAGTCAACACAGCTGAGACACACAGGATATTCACTTTCACAGTCTGAAGTCCAATCAGCTTTGGGCCAGCTCACCCATGTGTGGTCCATTAACCATACAGTGGGATGTCCAAAGTTAGTATGTCAACCCTAAGGATGGTATCCGGGAATGTCAATTGCCTATGCAACAAAGCCAAACAGGTGCTCCAGGACATCGAACCAGTCTCCCCTGATATGGTTCTCTTACAAGAGACCCACCTCCTAGGTAATAGGTGTCATGTCCTTGACCATTGGAGAAATTCTAAGACTGCTAATGTGGGCCATACCACCTCTTCTAGAGAAGTAGTAATCTCTTTGAGGAGAAGGCTGCCCCCCAGTCGTTTGACAAATATGGCCCGATCCACAGGGCCACTATGTGGTGTTCTCTGGGGCCTGGAGGGGGGAATCTTAAACATACATTCAATAGATATCACAATATGACTTCACAACTTGGTGCTAACAGCACTGACCACCCTGCTACACAATCTTCCAGATGGGTAAGTGATCATGTGAGGGGTCGTCAGTGCAACACCGAGTGATAGCATTCACCGACATCCCCTCAGACCCCTGGACTCAGTCAGATGACCATTAGCAGACTATCTCACTGCCAAAGGACTGGCAGATGTATGGTGTACCCTTAACCAAGCAACCCAGCACTTCATCCCTTGACTTGGGAGTGCATGATAGTCTCTCCTGAATTGATCACTTTCTCATGCCCACTTCCCAGCTGTTAAAAGTCAGTGAGGCCACAAACTTAACCAGGGGTATTTATGACTATTGTCCCCTGTGGTTGGTCTATGGTTGGGCCAAGAGGCCAAACACTGCCTGCATCATTTTGAGCCCTTTAGCTTAAATAGTCATGAATTAGAGAATGGATGTTAGCTTCAAAAGACCTTTATATTCAGGTAAACAGCACTTCAGTTGACTCTCCAGTCACGTTGTGGGCGACCTATGAGACAGTAGTCAAGGGGGTGGGTCTCACCATGATGGCAAAAAATTCAGAAATGCCAAACTGAATGCTCTTGAATGTGAGTTAAAGTCCCTTGAAGTCAGCTTACGTGCTAAGGAGGGATCTGGAGGAGCCCACATCCCAGCTCTGAAGCAAAATGGTTACTGAGGCGTGGCCCAGGAAGCTGCGAATATGCACCATTAGGCAACATAGCACCACACCAATGTAATGGGTGACAAGACAGAAAAAATTATTAGTCTGTTTGGACAGGAGTGAGGCAGCGGACTGATGGGTTCCTAGGATCCAGAAGGAGTCAGGGGACTTGGTTAGTAGTGGACAAACCATAGCCCAAATGTTAAACCACTACTATTGGAAATTTGATTAAGCAAGGTATTTTTCCACAAAATACAATGCAGGTGAGCTCCTGGGTGACATCCCCCACCTAAGCCTCACTACAGAGGAGAGTGAAGCCTTAGAAGATACACTTTCCCTGGAGGAAATCGTAAGGGCCATCAGGGATGTGAAGACCGGCAAAGCATCAGGGCCCAACAGGGTAACAATGGAACCCTATATGTTGACAGCCACTTAGCTTGCCTCACATCTGAAGCAGATGTATGAGAAGAGCCAGAAGGGGTGAGTACTCCCATTAGACCAGCGCCAGGCTTCAATAGTGGTCTTCCACAAAGAAGGAAGCCCAGGGAGGACTACATCCGTACCCTGGTTCTTCAGACAAGACCCAGTACCACAAACTATCAATGACCTAACCAAACATCCTAGGAATAACCATGCAGATTTAGGGCAAATAATGTGTAACCATGGAAATGCATGAGACATGTCCTACGCAAACAAGCTGCCAGTCCCCAGTATATGATAGAGCAAGCCTGATGTCAAGTCCCGCAAAGGTAACTACACATGCTTGTCCATGGGATCACAAATGCGCAGGTGTATGTCTGCAGGGGACTGTGCATTGCAGTGCTAATGATCCATCATGAGGATGGCAGATCACCACCCAAAGTCCCCTCAAACCCCTGAGTAGGCTGCATTGAGCCTTCACAAAGTCAGAGGCCTGCTGATTGTACACAGTGAACTGAGCTGAGGTGACCACAGGCAACCGATGCTCATACATGCAACAATGGATCTGTATGGCTATTCAAATTGCCACTGGAGCAATGATGACTAGGGTGCCATCACTGCATGAGAACATGCCTGCCACACAGATTGAAATCAATTTCATCTATCTGCCAATAGCATCAAAGTTTGCATATTTGAACATTGAAAATGTATGTTGTTCACACATAAGGGCATATTTAAGAGCCCCTAGCACCCTTCTAACGCCACATTAGTGTAATTTTGTACGCTAACGTGGCATTAGAAGGCCAAAAACGCAGCATCATATTTACAAAGTGGTGCAGTGCATGCATTGTGCCACTTTGTAACCCTTTTTGCTACATTATGACTGTGCCAGGCATAATGTATGCAAAGGGGGCATTCCCCCGGTAGGGGGGCCAAAAAATTGTACAAAGAAATCTAACAGATTTCTTTGCATGATTTCTTTCCAACACTTTTAAGGCCTGTCAGAGCAGGTGTTAAAAGCAGGCATCCATTGGTTACAATGGGCGTCTGGGTGCTTTGCAGGATTAGCATCAACATTTTTTACACTATTCCTGCAAAGCACCAGATTAGTGTAAAAAATTCTGACGCTAGT
Organism: Pleurodeles waltl; assembly: GCF_031143425.1. Taxonomy (NCBI): domain Eukaryota; kingdom Metazoa; phylum Chordata; class Amphibia; order Caudata; family Salamandridae; genus Pleurodeles; species Pleurodeles waltl. The sequence continues at coordinate 1,027,339,874 of NC_090445.1, forward strand.
CCCCTAACTACCGCCATGGTGGGCAGTATTTTGAATATGCCGCACACATGGTGGCATTAGGGGGGTGCTTAGGGGCGCAAGAAAAGTGGCACTGTACTGTGTGCAGCGTCACTTTTCTTAAATGTACTCCATAATACCTAAATGTATGCACACGTCTCATCTAGGTAGACCAGGCCTGGTGCTGTCAATTTGCGGATGGACAAATGAGTGTAACTGACATGACAGTATGTCATGTATGAGTGTATTAATTAGTGTATGAATGAGTCACACGGTTTTACTGTGTCCCATGAAATAAAAAGACATTAGCAACTTTCTAGTCAGGTTGAGATCAGCAAATCGCAATGCTTCTTTTCGCATGCTTATTCGCGAAAATTCACAAATTTCACAAATTATTCGTGGCCATAGACATACATATGCATTTGCCTTAAATATCTCCTAAACTACTGAATGGATTTACACCAAATAACTAAAAGCACAATCTGCATACCAGTAGCTAGCTTTCTGTCAAATTTGGTGTAATTCCGTTCATTGGTTTAGGCTGTAGACGTGGTGATATGTCCTATGGGAATTAACATGGGAAACGCAAAGTTTTTTAAGCCCCCTTTTTCTCAGCCCCCGCTTGATGGATCACCCTGAATCTTCCAGTGCACAATAAGAATAATTGGACCACTTTTTTAGAGAATTCTGTGGAGATTCGTCAAACGGTGGCAAAGATATAGGCAAGCCCCCAAAAATTTTTTGGGGGGAAATTGGTCCTAACTATAACTACCTACAAAGGTTACAGGGGCATTATAGTTAGGCTCACATTTTAAACACACAAAACCATAGAAATTTACCAGTTATAGTTAGTGATATCTCAAGTAACTATAACTCATGCCCTAAGGCAACTATAACTTGTGCATCCGCTGTGCATAGTTTTTTGTCAAAAATTCCACTGCAAATATTACATTGAGATTATCAATGATATTATCAAAGATGTCATGAGTGCCTTAATTTGTGAGTTAATTAACAGTGCATGGCGAGCTCACAAGTTATAGTTACCTTAGAGTACAAGTTATAGTTACTTTAGATGAGAGTGGCTGTGAGAGTGTATGTCTGGGTGTGGGAGTGCGTACATCAGTGTTTTAGTGTATGCATCAGTGTATGTATGGGTCTGTGAGTTGGTGCGTAACTATCTGATTGGGTCTGTGTGTGGGTGAGCGAGGCTCTGACTGGGGCTATGAGTGGGTGCACGAGGGTCTGAGTGGGTCTGTGAGTGCGTACATGAGGCTCTGACAGGGGCTGTGAGTGAGTGCACGAGGGTCTGAGTGGGTCTGTTACTGGGAGAAAGATTGAAAGAGATAGAGAGAGAAAAAGAATGAGAGCGAGAGTGAGAAAGATAGATGGTTCTTTAGGGTTGATATATGATACACTTAGAATAAGTATTTCTGGACCAACTGAAAAGAAACATGTATTTGTCATTTAAAAAGAGTAAGATCACCTTTCAGTATGAGGATTCAGCAATTGTAGTTAAAAAATAAAGGAGAGAACAAGTCCGTCTGGACTCGAACCCCAGTGTGAAGGTCTGTATTCTATTTTTTATTTTATTTTTTCCACTCCTTTAAGGGCTATCTGGGGGCTATCTAGGATCACAGGGAACACAAGGTAGTTTTACATGCATATTAAAACAAAACACTTTTAGGGTTAGAGTGACGCATAAATTATGCAAAACAGAAGAGAGAACTCTGGGTGGTTACCAAGTTTAGGTGGAGAACAGCTCAAGTATGGGACACCCTGCAATGCCAGCAACACTCCAGATTTAGTCACCTCAAATGTCTGTTTTTCTAGCAGAGTTTGTAAGCATAGGATTGGCACAGTGCCATCCACGCCGAGCTTGAAAGCAACAAAGTATTTTGCCATTTGTATAGCAAAATCTTTAAGCCTACTTCAGAATACTTAATCTTAATCTTAAAACTACTTTTATTCCTCCTCGTTTTTTGCTTTCTCTATGCGGCAGCATTCTGCTGCAAGCATACAAAGAACAAAATGGCAGAAATTATTGTTTATGTGTGGGAAGGTGTCCCTTCCCACACATGAACAATCATTTGAAAATGACACTTTGGCACTTCTGTGTGTGCTACATTCTGCAGCACACACAGAAGTGCCAAAGAGCCATTAGTGATTGTTTATGTGTGGGAAGGGACACCTTCCCTCACACAAACAATCACACCCCTCAATGCAGACATCCTTGCATGATGGTGCAAGGATGCCTGGTTGGCGCTGGCAGCTAAATTTAGCGCCAGCGCAGGGGACAACAAAACACGGCGCATCCCTGCATTGTGAAAATGACAGAGCGCGGCGCTGCCAATTTTGGCACAGCGTTGTGCTCCATCATTTTTCCATAAATATGGGCCAAAGTCTTCTGTCATTTGTTCAGCAAAATCTTTAAGCATAGGATTGTCCACGTGCCATCCTTGCCGAGCTGCAAAATGAGAAATGCTTTTCACCACTCCAGGCACAGTATTGCACTTTGGACTGGTAAAATACCATCCAAGCTAACCTGGAATAAGCAAAAGCAACCCCTGACATGTGTTTCAATTCCATTACATCTCTTCAGAGAGGTTTAGCTTTGTCCAAAAACAAGGGAACGCCCAGTCTAAGTCACAGAAAAACCCTTTTAGGCTTAGAATGACACATAAATAATGCAAAACAGAAGAGAGAACTCAGGGTAGTTCCCACGTTTAGGTGGCAAGCAGCTCAGGTAAGGAACATTCTGCAATGCCAGCGACACTCCTGATTTGCTCACCTCAAATGTCTGTTTTTTCCAGCAAAGTTTTTAAGCATAGGATTGGCACAGTACCGTCCACACCGAGCTTTGTCCAGACACAAGGGAGCACCCAGTATAAGTTACCTTAGGGCACAAGTTATATTTACTTAAAATAACTCTAGTCATAATAGCTTAATTTATATCGTTTTGTACATTTAAAATAGGAGTTTAACAGTAATGTGCTTGTAACATTTGTTTTTTAAGTGAATTTCTATTTTTTTAATTCTATTTCCTAACTATAACATCCCTGTAACCTTTGTTTTCTTTAGTACATTTCTATGTTTTTATTTTAATTCCTATATGTAAATCCAACCTCCTCCCATACCCACCCTATACCCTAAAAAGATCTTACTGCACTAAAACCCACACCCACCCTAAACCCTAAAATTACCTTTGACACCCAAAAACTCATAACCACTGTAAACCACAAAATTACCGTTGCCACCCAAAACCCCATCCCACCCTAAACCCTATGATGACCCTTGTCACCAAAAACCCATGCCCAACCTAAACCCTTAAAATGCCATTGCCACCCAAAAACCCATACCCACACTAAACACTAAAATTACCGTTGCCACCCAAAAACCCATACCCACCATAAACCATAAAAAAACCTTGCCACCCAAAAACCCATACCCATCCTAAACACTAAGATCACCCTTGCCACTCAAAAACCCATACCAACCCTAAGCCCTAAAATTACTCTTACCAATTAAAACCCCATAACAACCCTAAACCCTAAAAGTACCCTTGTCACTCAAAAACCCATACCAACCATAAACCCTAAAATCACCCTTCCTACACAAAAACATTACTCTTGCCACCCAAAAACCCATAAAGTGACCCAAAAACCCATACCCACCATAAACCCTAAAAAAAAACCTTGCCACCTGGAAACCCATACCCACCCTAATCTCTAAAAATTCCCTTGCCACCCAAAAAACCACACTGACAATAGAGCCTAAAAATCTCCCTGCCACCCAAAAATACACACACCCACCCTAAACCTTGAATAAAACACTTACCACACAAAAAACCATACCCACCCTATTTAGATGACTATATTTAAGGTAACTATAACTTGTGCCCTTGCCATACACAGTTTTCTTATTACCAATTTTATAGCAAATGTTGCAGTGATAATATTGAAGATGCCATACAAGATCTCATCACTGATGTAATATGTGGAGTAATAAGCTGTGTGTGGCGAAGGGGCGAGTTATAGTTTCCTTACGGCGCAAGTTACAGTTACTTAAAAGAACTCTTACTATAACTGTGGAATTTCTATGGTTTTGTACAACTAAATTAAGATCCTAACTATGACGTCCTTGTAACCTTTGGTTTCTTCAGTGAACCTCGATGTTTTTTTAACGTAAAGCAATTTTTATTACTATATGTTATTCCAACCCCTGCCCGGATCACCCCAAAACTTTCCATGTGCAACAAGAATCACCGCAACAGTTTTTTAAGAACATTTTTGAAGATTTGTCAAATGGTGCCAAAGATATAGGCAAGTTAAAAACTGCTTTTTCTATGAAATAAGGTCCTGATTATAACTACCTACTGGCGACTCCCACTAGGTAATATATATATATATATATATATATACATATATATATATATATGTTCTCTTAAAAAGCTAAAGGTTACACAGACGTTATAGTTAGGTTTACATTTTAAACGTACAAAACCATGGAAATTCACCTGTTATAGTTAGAGCTATCTCAAGTACCTATGGCCCGTGCTCTAAGGTAACTATATCTTTATATGTTTTTATATTCTATTTCCTAAATATAACATCCCTTTAACCTATTCTATTTCCTAACTATAATGTCCCTGCAACCTTTGTTTTTTCATTGAATTTGCATGTTTTTTTTAAGGTAAAGTAATTTTCATTACTATACATTAATCCAACCAAAGGCCATGCATGGTGGCAGTTGGCCGTAGAGCTTAGCCTGTGGCCACCCACTGCGGCCAACCTCCATAGCCACCAAACCCGGCGCTGTGCCGGGGTTGGCCGCAAGGCCTGATCTGCAGCCACATGCTGCGACCAACCCCCCTTAACACCCAGTTCCAGGATGTGTACCGCCTTAGTCCGTGTGCAGCAGGAGTTGGCCTTGACCTGTCTCTCTGGGTGTGAGAATAGGTGTGACAGGATGTATCTGGGTGTAGGAGTGGATGTGAGAGTGTCTATCTGGGTGTGAGAGTGGGTACATCCATGCCTTATTGAGTCTGTGAGTGGGTGCGTAAATGTCTGTGTGGGTTGGTGAGTGGGTGTGTGAGTGTGTGTGTCAGTGTCTGTGTGGGTCTGAGGGTGGGAATGTGAGGGTTTCAGTGGGTCAGTGAGTGGGTGTTGGAGAGTCTGATTGGTTCTGTGAGTGGGTGCATGGGTGTCTGAGTGGGTCTGTAAGTGGTTGCCTAAGGGTCTGTGTGGGTTTGTAAGCGGGAGCAAGAGATTGAAAGAGAGAGAGGGAGTGAGAGGGAGAGAGATAGAGTTTTGGGCTTTGATTAATGATATACTTAGAATGAGATTTTTCTAGACAAACTGGAAAGAAAAATGTATTTGTCAATTAAAAAGAGTGAGATCACCTTTCAGTGTGAACCTTAAACTTTGAAAGTTTATAAGAAATTAAAGTAGGCCACAGACACAACTGGACTAGAACCCTCAATTTTCAGAGCAAGGGTCTGTGACCTTAACCATTATACCACAGGTGACTACTCACTGTATACGAAAACAGGAGGGACAGGGAGATTAATGGTCCAGTGTACAGCCTCCCAGGTATTATCAGTCTCAAAAACAGAGTACACTGTTCCAAACAAAAATGGCAGGGAAACCTAAATGTTAGGCTCAAGAGCCCTCACACATCCTGTCTGATGTCATGATTCATCCTCGGGATGCTGCTCGTCAGACTGGCGCTACAATGTCTGACAGGCTCCCTAAAAGGGGGGTCTTTGCCGGGGATCTTTTATAGTGACTGCCCTAATGAGGTTTGTGGTGAATACTACCAATTTACAAACACCAAATGAGCAGGAGAGAAGAGAGAATAAAATTGGCTCAAAACCTAGAACATCATCATGAGTTTATTCTATCAACACAAGGTCTTAGCCAAGGTTAAAAAACAAGCGGAGAGTGATAATTGAGAAATCATGCTCAATCACTCTCCTAATCAAGAGGCAAACAAGGGGCAGGAAATTATCAAATGCCCTCAAATAATGGGTCAACATGTATTGCATCTCAAAGGTCCAAACGGATCCTCAGGACCTAACATCAGAACTTCTCCTTTGTTAAACACACAGACAATAATAGGTCTCTATGGTCAATCAACTAAGAACAAGTCACTTACTTAAGCAAACTGTACATCAGGTAAGTCTGAAAAAGGTCTCCCGTCTCAAATTTTAAACACGGCTCCTTAGGTATACACACACCAGAAGACTGGTGCACTTGATTTATGCAGCCGGTCTTGCACTCGGGACCTACCCCGCAGCAATGTTCCTGAAACGACCTTTTTCAGACTTACCTGATGTACAGTTTGCTTAAGTAAGTGACTGGTTGACCCATGATTACAGGGCGTATGGTACGTACTATATATACATAATACATATACATATATATATATAGATATATATATACACATATATATATATATACATATATTCATGTTATATCCATACATGCATATTATATATATATTAGATAGATAGATAGACAGATAGATAGATAGATAGATAGATAGATAGATAGATAGATAGATAGATAGATAGATAGATAGATAGATAGATAGATACAAAAAAGAAGAGAGAACTCTGGTTAGTTTCCAAGTTTAGGTGGAGAGCAGTTCCATTAAGGTGAACCCTGCAACACCAGCAACACTCTACGTCCCCTGTAACCTTTGTTTTTTTTAAGTGAATTTCTATCTATTTTTAAATTCTTTTTCCTAAGGATAACGTCCCTGTATCCTTAGGTTTTTGCAGTGAATTTCTACAGTTTTCTATGTTTTTGAAAGTAAAGTAATTTTACTTACTACACGTTAATCCCACCTTTGCCAGGTCCTCTGCCCCACCCCCACCCCCACAATCACCCAAACCCACGCAGCACACAGCCTTTGGCTGTGCCTGGTGGGAGTTGACCACAGAGTCTGCCTCTCTGGGTGTGTGAATACCTGTAAGAGGGTGTCTCTCAGTGTGACATTGGGTATGAGAATGTCTGGATGTGACACTGGGTGTGAGAGGGTCTATGTGGGTGTGAGAATGAGTGAGAGACTGGGTGTTAGAGAAGGTGTGAGAAGGTGTCTCTGGGTGTGAGAGTGGGTGTGGAAGTGTCCCTCTGAGAGTGTGTGTGTGTGTCTGCGTGGGTCTAAGAGTGGGTGCATGAGTTTCTGAATGGGTCTGTGAGTGGGTGCATCAGTGTCTGAGTAGGTCTGTGAGTGGGTGTATCAGTGTCTGAGTGGGTCTGTGAGTGGGTGCGTCAGTATTGGAGTGGGACTGAGAGTGGGTGTGTCAGTGTCTGCATTGCTCTGTGAGTGGGTGCATGAGGTTCTTAGTTTGTCTGTGAGTGGGTGTGTCAGTGTGTGAGTGGATCTGTGAATGAGTGCATCCGTGTCTGAGTGTGTCTGTGAGTGGATGCATGAGGGGGGTGTGTCAGTCTGTTATTGGATGTGTGATGATCTCAAATGATATCACTGATAATATTACTGATCCTTCCTGATATATCTGGTCATAGTTTTTGGTTTGTATGCCGTTACCAGACTAGTGGGGAGTCAGTGGGAACTGCAAGGCTACCTTCCAGATTTTTCAATTGTTGGGAACCCCTTTTGAGTACATGGACTAAGACATTATTTGGTCTCCAGAGTTCAAGACCGTCCTAGGGAACAGGATTAACATGGTGTTGGTTGACCATGCCACCAGGTACCCTGAGGCTATATCCCTCAAGGCAGTGATTGTATCCAATGGGGCCAGGGCATTCTTGAGAACTTTCTGCGAGTGGGTGTAACTTATGAATTTTATTGTAGTGTCTTTACTCAAAATTACCGAAAAAATTACACAACATCACATGAAGCAATGCAAGGAACGTAATCCATCTTTCAGAGATATTTTCTTAGTGAAAAATGCACCCTTGCATCCAAAATGGAGCCGGGGATGCATTTTGCACTAGGAAAATAGCACTAAATGCTACAGAACATGAACAATAGCAGCCTGCAGCCACTTTTATTCCTTTCCTATGCTCTTGCTGTAAGCTTATTGCAGTTTTGGTAATTTCATATCACAAGAGTAATTCAAAATTCCAAAAATTATTCCAATTGTTCCAGCGCAAAAAATATTTTGCCCATGTGTCAGGAAGGAGTCTGAGGTGAGGGGATGGAAGAAGAAGAGGAAATTAACTTTCCATGGCATCTCCCTTCTCTTTCCGTACCGTCTGCTGATATACATCTCCTTTTTCTCCAACATTCCAACCCGTCACAACCCTCACTTGTTGAATACAGCCCCTTTAACCCTGACGTGTTTATTAGTCACGTGGGATGCAGTGTGGCCATTGAGGAGTTAGCTTGTGATTCAAAGGAGAATAATAAGGAAGTAGGTGGTGGAGCAAGAGCTGCCAGAGAAGAGGAGTGTCTGAACGCTTTACAGGAATTTGCCGTTTCAACAAGGGAGACAGACCGAGGAAGAGAATACAAAGGCCAATCTTGCCTTTGCAAGGGATATTGCAAACAGTCAGACAAGAGAAACACCCACCTATACTGGAAGTATTAACGGTAGCATTATTGATTTTATTCTGATTAACTCCTCACTTTCACGTTCAATAGTGGATTTTAAAATTAATTCTCACTGTGCTAGTGACCATAACCATTTGAGCATAAAACTATCCTTTAAATCTAGAGTAACCTTTCCCAGGATTGCATATAAAGGGAAAGAGGTGTTTAAAAGAAATTCCGGCCCTCGTATAAGGTGGGAGAGAGTAAACTCTAACACTTTCCATACGAACCTTATCACTCAAAACAAGGCTGACATAAACACTTGCTTGTCCCTGCAACCCACTCCATTCCACATTATTAATGCCTTTGAATCTCTAAGCTGTGCTATTTCTCAGGCACTGTTGTGTGCCCAACATCCCAAAGGTGCTAAACCTCAACGGTGGTTCAACTCTGCGTGTACGGCTGCCCATAGAGACCTAAAGTTAGCGATCAAAACCATTCCATGTAATAGGGATTTAATCAAGCAGGCCAGGGGCCGATATAAATCAGTCCTAGAAGAGAGAGAGAATGAAATACGTACTAGCGCTTGGGAAGACCTTATGGCAGCGACGGAACTACGGGATCCCTCTCAATTTTGGAAGGTGGTTAATCACCCATATTTCTCAGGAAAGGAAAACAGGGAAGATGACTGTTTGTGACCAGAGGGGGTTTGGGTAGACCATTTTTCATCTGTATTTCAATCTGCAGATAATCCCAATGACGGAGGGGAGGGATATGGCCCCCCACGTTTGGCTACTCCAATTCCAGCTAAGAGCGCCATTTTACTTGAGGCACATGAGATCAGTGCAGCAATAACTAAAATGAAACTAAGGAAAGCTCCAGGCCCTGATGGGATACCGGTTGATCTATTTAAATCTCAACCTGATCTGTGGGTTCCATTAATCACAAACGTTCTGAACAGTGCTATTCAAAGCGCTATTCCCTCTTCATGGTTAATGGCAATTATCGTTCCAGTTTTCAAAAAGGGTAACAGGCTTGACCCCTTCTGCTATAGACCCATTTCTTTAATAGACTCCACTGCAAAGATACTGGGGAATGTCATCCTGACCCGGCTTGAGGATTGGGTTGTAAGGTCAAATATTTTATCGCCAATTCAATATTGGTTTAGGCCTGGATTAGGTACAGTGGACCAGGCCCTAAATTTACATCTTATCCTCAGTAAATATGTAATTGCTAAAAGGGAACCTATCCATTTAGCATTTATAGACCTGTCTAGTGCATTTGATATGGTGAACAGAGCAAAACTGTGGGATATAATGGATACAATGGGGATTGAGCAAGATTTGCTAATTTTGATCAAACGCTTATATTCTGACCTTCATATTCTAATTCAGTATGGTCAACACGGTGAAAGGTCCCATCCCCTTGTTTCCACTCGAGGTGTCAGACAGGGCTGTACACTGGCACCTTTCTTGTTTTTACTGTACATAAACGGCTTGCATAATTGTTTGGTCCAAAATGGTAAGGATTGCCCAAGGATGAGTTTTAGACAATTGCCAATTTTATTATATGCCGATGATGCTGTTTTAATCGCCCGCACGGCCAATGGTCTACAGACTCTCTTGGATCTTTTTTTAACACACACACGAGAGCTGGATTTGAAAGTTAATTTTAAAAAATCACATGTTATGACCTGCGGTCCTAAAAATACTCGTACCAGATGTTTTAGAATGGGGGGAACACCCTGACTAAGGTAAAAGACTTTTGCTATCTAGGTCTGTATTTAAGTTCCACTCTGTCTTGGAAATCCCATTTGAATTTTAAGCTTCAACAATTGGTAAGAAATGTTGAGACAATCTTCCGCTTTGCTTGCAGATTAGGGCATAGACCGGTCCATCAGATCCTCACGCTCTACAATTCTAAATGTGTTTCAGCGGCGATCTATGGGGGTGGCCTGTGGGGATATACCAGTCCAAACACTTTGCAGCTTGCAGAGAATAAATTCCTTCATCGGTTACTCATGGTACCTAGGAACATAGCGAACATTTTATGCCATGAGGAATTAGGAATCCGCTATATTACAGATTTGATAGATATTGCCCCACTTCTGTTATGGATAAAAGTATGGTCAAATCCGGCGGCTACTTTAACACATGATTGTGTAAAAGATTGTTTCTCATTATCAAACTGTAACAAAATTCCATGGCTAAATTTTTTTCACAATGGCTTCCGAAACTTGGATTTGGAGTTTATGTATTTTAAACCAGAGCTCCTGCCAGCTAATGCTAAAGAAATTGTTAAACTTCGACATAAAGAGTATGTGATGAATCTTAGATACCAAATGGCAGAGAAACTGAGCTCTTTTAATTCATATATACAAATTCTATCATCAGACTTGTTAGAACCCTATTTTGTTTGGTTCCCGACCCCTTCCGTATATTCTTTACTCGTATCTTATAGATTTAATTTGATCCATTTTAGAGTGGCGTTCCCGATAAAATGTGTGTGGGAAAAAACACTACCTCCATGCCCTTGTGATAACTTTTCAAAACAAAGTACCTGCCACTTTATTTTATTTTGTAAACTTTATTCAGTTCCCAGGAAATCTTTTTTATTACCCATTTTGCGCAATTTGCACACTTCTTCCCACAAAGAAGGATTGATTGGCATCCAAAGCCTCTCAACCAAACAAATTTGTATTTCTATTCTTAGTTTTATTAAATCCGCTATCATTATTAGAAATCGATATGAATTGGTAATGTGACTATTTATTAAGAGAAATTAGGCATTGTCCTTTTACTATATTGTCTTATTGTTATATATGTTTTATAAGTATTTATTTCTTACTGTGTTAGTAAGCTTGGGTGGTAAGCTTAGATTTAATAGACTTATTTTTAATGAATGTCATAAGTACTGTATTTTACGATGATTTTTATGTATGCATGTTTACTTTTATGGCGAATAGGAGGAAACCAATGAAAATGCTCACAGAAACCCCACAACCCACTGCCTGTGGCGTAGGTAAGTCACCCCTCTAGCAGGCCTTACAGCCCTAAGGCAGGGTGCACTATACCACAGGTGAGGGCATAGCTGCATGAGCACTATGCCCCTACAGTGACTAAGCCACTTCTTTGGCATTGTAAGTGCAGGATAGCCATAAAGAGTATATAGTCTGGGAGTCTGTCAAACACAAACTCCACAGTTCTATAATGGCTACACTGAATACTGGGAAGTTTGGTATCAAACTTCTCAGCACAATAAATCCACACTGATGCCAGTGTGGGATTTATTGAGAAATGCACACAGAGGGCATCTTAGAGATGCCCCCTGCATACTAGCCCAACTACTAGTGCTAGGATGACCAGTTTCTGCCAGCCTGCCACATCCAGACAGGTTTCTGGCCACATCTGGTGACTGGCTTTGTGCACTCTGTGACCAGGAACAAAGCCTGTACTGGGTGGAGGTGCTTCACACCTCCCCCTGCAGGACCTGTAACACCTGGTGGTGAGCCTAAAAGGCTCGAGTCTGGTGTTATAGCACCCCAGGGCACTCCAGTTAGTGGAGATGCCCGCCTCCCCAGACACAGCCCCCACTTTTGAAGGCAAGTCCAGAGGAGATAATGAGGAAAACAAGGAGGAGCCATCCTCCAGCCAGGACGGCCCCTATGGTGTCCTGAGCTGAGGTGACCCCTACCTTAGAAAATCCTCCATCTTGCTTTGGAGGATTTCCCCCATTAGGATTAGGGATGTGCCCCCTCCCCACAGGGAGGAGGAACAAGGAGGGTGTAGCCACCCTCAGGGACAGTAGTCAATGGCTACTACCCTCCAGCCCTAAACACACCCCTAAATTGAGTATTTAGGAGTGACCCTGAACCCAAGAAAACAGATTTCCTGATGACCTGAACAAGAAGAAGGACTGCTGACCTGAAAGCCCAGCAGAGATGACGGAGAGAACAACTGACTTGGCCCCAGCCCTAGCAGCCTGTCTCCAGAATCAAAAAACCCGCAACAGCGACGCATCCAGTGGGACCAGTGACCTTTGCTGGCTCAGAGGACTGCCCTGCAACCCAAAGGACCAAGAAACTCCGTGGACAGCTGCTGTGTCTAATCTACAAAGAAGAAACCATCTTTAAAGGGACTTCAGCCTCACTCCAGAAGCCTGAGTCCCCAACACTCTGCACCCGACGCCCCCACTCGTGTCCAGAGAAACCAATACTGCAGCGAGGACCCCCAGGCGACTCCCACGACATGGACACCCTGAGACAACCTCCCTGCACCCCCATGACGACGTCTGCAGAGAGAATCCAGAGGCTCCCCATTACTTCGACTGCCCGGTAACACAGAACCTGACGCCTGGAAGAAGCACTGCATCCGCAGCCCCCAGGCACGAGAGAAACCAACTACCAGTGCAGGAGTGACCAGCAGGCGGCACTCATCATTGCCCAGTCATTGGCTGGCCCGAGAAGCCCCCCTGTGCCCTGACTGCATCGCCAGAGTGACCCCGGGTCCCTCCAGTGCTTTCAACACAAAACCCGACACCTACTTTGCACACTGCACCTGGCCGTTCCTGTGCCGCTGAGGGTGTATTTTGTGTGCCTGTTTGTGACCCCCCCGTGCTCTACAAAACCCCCTGGTCTGCTCCCTTAGGATGCAGGTACTTACCTGCTAGCAGACTGGAACCAGAGCACCCCTAGTCTCCATAGGGGCCTAAGTTATTTGGGCCCCACTTTGACCTCTGTACCTAAACGGCCCTGTGTTGCTGGTGCTTGGTGTTTGGGGTTGGCTTGAACCCCCAACGGTTGGCTGCCTATGCCCCGGAGACTGAACTTGTAAGTGCTTTACTTACCTGCTAAACTAATTTGTACTTACCTCCCCAGGAACTATTGATATTTGCACTGTTCCCACTTTAAAAATAGCTTATTGCCATTTTTGCCAAAACTCTGTACCTTACTGTTTTACTTCAAAGTTCCATACTTACCTATGTCAAGTACCTTACAATTTATGTATTACTTGAATTCTGAATCTTGTGATTCTAAAATAAATTAAGAAAATAATATTTTTCTATATAAAAACCTATTGGCCTGGAGTTAAGCCTTTGAGTATGTGTTCTCATTTATTGCCTGTGTGTGTACAACAAATGCTTAACACTACCCTCTGATAAGCCTACTGCTCGACCGCACTACCACAGAATATTATCTATTATTGCCACTGTCAACCTCTAAGGGGAACCCTTGGACTCTATGCACACTATCTCTCACTTTGAAATAGTATATACAGAACAAACTTCCTTCAAATATATGTTAGTCTTGGTAGACTACGCAACAAGATATCAAAAAGGAATAACACTAAAAACCGTTACCACCATAAACATCACCCAGATTCTAGTCAAGGTATTTCCTAGAGGCACAAGTTATAGTTACCTTAGGGCAAAAGTTATACGTACTTGAAAGAACTCTAACTATAACTGCTGAATGTCTATGTTTTTTTATGAGTAAATTCAGAACCTAACTATAACATCCCTTAACCTTTGATTTTTTTCAATGAATTAAACATATATACTTACATACATACAAGATACATGTGAGGCACATATATGTGAAGTTAAGTATAGTAGAACTTTGTTAACTTTTAGAAACTTGCCTTCATGATATTTCTGCCCTCAATGTTCTTGACACATTATTTTGTCCACACAATAATTTTAACTCAATATTTTGTCCAAAATCCCATAAAGAAGATAAGAAAAAGATTGAACCTGCAAACGAATACCTGAAATGAGCCTTGATGGTCTGGGCTGAGCATGTTTTCTCTTGTACCCAGGACAAAGAAGTGGACTCCAAGTGTCATAAGTCTGACCTCCTTTTCGGGCTACAGAGAAACAAGTTACAAGAGGCCTTTCTTGCAACTGCCCAGTTGACAAGTTCATACCGGACTTGCCCTGAACCCTGCTGTCTGCTTCTGTTGGAGAGATTCCTGATCCCCAACTTATGGTCCTGAGGTCCAGGAACCCTTAGCTGTGTCTGGGTGAAGTTCTCTTACCACCCCTGAAAACATGGGCCCATCCAATCAGGGTGTCTTGCCACTAATCTATCAGTTCAGGTTTCTCCCCCACTTAGAACTTCTGAAACTACAAATCCGATTTAGCTGGACCTCATAAAGAAGGTATCAGGCACCAAAAAAGTTAATAACTTTATGAGCAAATCTTCACTTGGCAAAAAAAAGGCGATGAACCTTCTTTTGCAAAATCTAAATGTCTCCCATTTGGAGCTGTCCTGGCTAAAACTAAATGCTTCCCAGGGACATCAATCATTGACTATCAGACAAAAAGTTCTCTTTGGCTGCAACCTGCAGCTTTGCCACACTGAAGATTTTGGACTTCCATTTTTTAGATTAAGGTCCTGATTTAGATCTTGACAGTAATATCTCTGGCCAGCAGCAGTCCCAAGTTGTCAGTCAAACTGACTGTGTACTGACAGCCGTATTTAGATCTATGTCAGTTCAACCGCCGCCCGAGTTGACAGACTGTACTCAGTCGCGCTAGCTGTATCCTGAAGCCGACACAGCAGACTCCAATGCTGGCGAGTATTAGTCACAACTGCGGCATTGCACCAATCATATTTAGATAACACAGTTACGGTGACGGTGTACCAGCTGCAGCCCGATGATGGCAGGAGTCCATTGCTGGACCGGTTCAGCATTGTACTATGGCTGCAGCTATTGGATGGATGTTAGCAGCCCAGTACTGATGTATATTGGACGATTGTGAGCATCTGTAAAACACACTATAAAACACACTCAATTTCAGACCAAGATGCTTTGCCATTCCACTGTTGACCACCAATCTGAGGACGACCCTGCCACTGAACAGTTAGGTTATTTTCTTTTTTCAATTCTCTCTCTGTTTTGTTCTGTTTTTTTCCTATTTTCATTACTTTTCAAGTCACTGTAGGGGCACTAGTATATTTATTTTTTGATCAGTATGGCAGGGAGGAGGAGCCCAAATTTTACAGAGGGAGAATTGACAGTCATGGTGGATGAAATTATTAAAGTAGAGTCGCAATTGTTTGGAACACAAGTACAAAATACTACCTTATCTCAGAAAAGGCAAATATGGGACAGAATAGTCAACAGAGTGAATGTTGTTGCTAATGATCTCTGCGCACAGGAGGAAATTAGGAAGAGGTGGAGCAACCTGAGGAGGGGAGTCCATTCCCTGACCTTCAAGCATCAGTTCTCCCAGCCCCCGTTACAACTCTTTATCTGGAAGGAGAAAGTCTTGCAGATTCTACATCTTGAATGCTTGACAGAAATCCATGGTGTAGTGGAGACTGGTAAAATACACCTAGGTATGCCTCACTAATCACAAATGAGTCCTTGCCCTTAACTTAGTTGTTCAGAATGTCGCTAGACAGTTATCTAAACATCAGTTTCAAAAATACCTTGTGTTATCCAAATTATTAGCATCATGGTTGTTGCTCTCTATTTAACAATGAACAATATGTATTGTCAGATTGGGGGTTGTTGTCCATGGATCACCGCTGCATTTAACTAGTCCTTTCTTTATAACATTGAGGTCATTGTACTTCAAAAAACAGGTTCCAAACTCCATTCATATGCACATAAAAGTACAGTGGTTGTAAATGGTATCTTAAACTATTCACATTATACACATGTGTGTACATGTTGTAAATGTGTGTTCGTTTTCACTGTAATATTTTATATAGGTATGTGCTACTTACTTTTTCACAAAAATTGGCAATATTGTTTACAAATTATTACAACTGCCATGATGCCCTGCTTTTGTCTCTGCAAAACAATAGTGCAATGTGATGTAGCTGAACCTTCTTTTTCCTTGAACATATGCACAAACGTCAAAGCTTTATGTAGTTGTCATGTCAGTTTCAAAGATATTGCACTAATTTCTTTAAAAAATAAGGGTACATAAAACAAAGTCAATGACTGATGTGGTATTTATTGTGGTCATTCGTTTTCTATGTCTACATACAACACCATTTTTTAATCCTGTCAAGCAATATGATAAAAAAATGGGAAACACCCGGAAGAACGAGTCCATAACCACGAGTTTGTAAAAAACGAAAGCGAAACAACTCTTTCGTTTTTCACGAGTCCTTGGTTTCAGAACCTTAACCACTCATGTCTGAACAACGTACGTGGGTGGTTAAGGTACAGAAGGGAGTTGGAGTGGACGCGGTGAAGGAGGAGGTAAGCTTGGCTGGGATTGGGGCTGTTTTGGGGGGTGGGAGTTGGGGGGTGGGAGTGGGCTGGGGGTGATTAGTGTTTGGGGGGCAGGGTTTAGGTTTTAGGTGCGGGATGGGGACTCAGGGTATTTTTAGTTTTTGGGGTGGGGTGGGGGCTGGGGGTTATTAGAGTTTAGGCAGGGTCAGGATTTCGTTTTAAGGGGTGGGGTGGGGTGGGGTGGGGGACTGGGGTGGAAGCATGCTCGGTCGTGCATGCTGATTGGTAATGCCTTTACCAGGAATGCGTTTACAACAGTAAAATCGCTGTAAACGCATTTGTGGTAAAGGCATTAGTGTTTAGAACGAGGTCGTTGTTCTGACCTCGTTGTTGAGCCACGGGTGGTTTAGGCACCCGTAGTTCCGACATATAACCTTAAAAAACAAATAACAGATGCTAACTTGGTTATGCGTTTCCCATTTAAAAAATATGGAAAAAGAAACAATGAATTCACAATGTATTGGTGTCAAACACTTGTAGGTAACAAATCTTTGACAAAATCAAAGATGATTTTCACAAACCATCCATAACCCAAACAGTCAGTGCCATGTAGAAGTTGACATTCCACCAACTTGATACGATGGATGGTAGGGAACATTTAATAAATTCTAATTAAATAGGCAAACTAATGTAGATTCAGGACATTAGATGGAGCCAGACATTGTGCCCTCACAATGGGAATCCTCCATCAATAGGCCACTAGTCTATATCATGGCAGTATCACAATTTGTGACCACATTAACATTTCAGTGCACTGTGTAGGTATCTGGTGCAATGTCACAATCACAATTCAGTGGTCTGCTACAAAATGTTCTAATAACTATCACGAGCCACATCAACAGCTTCATAAACTTAACACAAATTGAAGATTTTGCCAATGAGAAGGGAGATCTGAATGTTATGGCTTGACATATACATTTGGTTAGAGCAAGTTAAACAGCACATATTGTCTTGGTGGCAACATCCAACAGAAAACAGGTCTGATACAATTTCAAGAACTTCCATTTAGTCACAGTGCAAGTTGTCGCTGTACAGAACTTGTCCATTGAAAGTGGGTGTCTTTCCCAGGATCAACCCATGTTCCGTTGCACTTTCAAACAGCACCATATCACTACAAATGTCACAATTTTGATATCAGTCCTCCAGGAGCCCAAAAGCTCCCTCCTCTGACGTCCATGTTCTTCCAGGGGCCTCATTGAAGTGAACTACCCCTGGCGTCATTGGATTCCTCAGCAGTCCCAACACCCATGGTTGGTTACGATACACTGAGTCTCCTACATGGAAGCAATAAATTGATAGATTGAAATCAGATCAAGCCATTGTACATTCCTAAAATAGGATCAAAGGAAATAATCCACAAGTTGTAGTGTACTTGACAACAATACAGGTCCTCTCAGGTCCAAATTGTGACATTTGCAGGAGTATGGTGCTGTCCGTTAGTACAAACAATGTGTTGGCCCTGGAAAGTGGGCCCCCTCACTTGAGATGTGCAAATCCAGTAAGCATACAACTTGCACAAGAATGGAATAGAATTCAGATTGCAGGAGACCTGTTCCCTGGCATGTGGTGGCACCAGGGAACATGTGTGCCATCAATAGTTACCAACCACTTATGGTAGGCCACCCAAGGCATAAAAACCTCCATTCACATTGGTCAAATCCTGATTTCCGGGAAACTGGATGAAACTTTTGATTTGTCTCATCAGAGAAGCAAGGATCTCTTGTTGCACACAACTAAAAGTCGGCTGTGACATGCCTTCAGATTCTAACACAGTGTATTGAAAAGACTCAGCGGACACAAAATGAAGTACTGCCCGGAGTTTCACTATTGGTGTTATTGCAGTTTTATACCTATT
The DNA here is from genome assembly GCF_031143425.1 of Pleurodeles waltl. Classification (NCBI taxonomy): domain Eukaryota; kingdom Metazoa; phylum Chordata; class Amphibia; order Caudata; family Salamandridae; genus Pleurodeles; species Pleurodeles waltl. The sequence goes on from NC_090445.1 coordinate 1,027,358,477, forward strand.
GTGATGAAGGAGATCAGGTACCAGCTGCAACATAAATAAAGCATAGTTTGTCTATTCAATCTGAATATTTCTTTGTGATGTCCCTTTCTTTCATGGTGGCAAGGTTTGGAAACAGCCTGAAGACTTGAGACTCTCATCTTCCCATCCCTGGTTTCATGTGTCTGCGTGTAAGGAAAACAAACTATCACTTTAAATGGTCACAGAATTATTTTCATATTCAACACACATTTTATGTCTTAGTAAGATTAGTAATCTCATTGTGTCATATATGTACACATAAGTGTTACAAAATGTTTCAACTTCAAGTCTCAATGTTTATGTCAGATTTGTTTTTAATAATGTGCAAGTAATACATTTGAAATGTATTATTTGCACATTATTACTATTTTTTTTACAACTACATCAATGGAAGAATAACATACACTGCAGCACCATCAATGTCAAAAACACTAACACTTCACTTTTTAATGTGTCAAATTTTAGAAAAAAACAGTGTCCTATGTACCTTATATTGGTATACAAACTAGCCACCATTTTGAGTGCTGGTCAGGCACAAATAATTTAAAAATACACAGCTTCACGTCCTAAAATGGTGGGTGTCATCAGGGCATTTGCTATCTGACGGCCATCAGCAGAAGTTGACCGCGTAGTCGGTGTAACACTCCACAGCACAAAAAACAATGGTTGTGCCTATCTCCTTTACAGACCACGTAAGGTGTGTACTTATATGCTGTGACAGGAAGAAAACTCCATTGTCTCCTAACACTGTAGTCAACAACACCTCCTCGACTATTGCTGTTATTATTGACCTCTGGGAGCCAGGATGCCAGGCAAAGCAGGTGACAGGGCACCTGCCTTCTCCCCAGAGGAATTGGAACGTCTCACCGTGGAGGTTCTTTTCATGTACAGTCAACCCTATGGCAACCCAAAGGAACAGGTACATGTTTGAGTTGGGAATATTTGTCAAAGTAGCTTGTTACTCCTTTGTACAGAGGCTAATTTGTCCCTTTTTGTTCAGGACTAAAGTATTGTGATTGGAGTGTTGTGAAGTGAATGGTCTAGCTGGGCACAGAATATGGTTTGACAATGTTAGAAATGTCTGTACATTGAAAGTCACCTGAAAGAATAAACTGAATTTTCAGTTCATGGTACTCACAATTCCAGATTTCATTAGACAAACTGCAGGCCCCTTACTTCCTGTGGCAAGTAGACACTGTACCACTAGTATAAGAGAACATATACAGCCCATGGCAAAATGAGCGAAATGTAAAGTGCAAGAAGAATATTTAAAGTTAAATTGTTGTATGATGCTGTTCTGTCAAGTGAAATTACAGCCCATATGTTTAAATAAAAGTAACTGTATGTTTTAAACATGTCCTGGTGCCACATGTGGGGATATGTATTTCCTGTGCTGCAAGTCTAAATGACACAGGTCCTCAATCATCTATACAAGTATGTCCCATTGCTACACACTCATTTGCTCATACATCACTCAAAACCATGCTCTCACTGACACATTTCAGCCCTTCATACTGCCCTTAGATACTGTATGTGGTGTAAACCATAAAAACTGGCTCTTTGAAGATCAGGCAAGAAGCCAATGCAGCTGTGCATGGAGTTATAACAAAATAATGTACAGGTTGTTTGTCCTTTAGTAGCTCACAATGATTTGGACTAATCAGGAGTGGGTCTCACTAAGGCAATGCTTGTGGCCTGGATGGGTAACATGAGGAGATAGAAAGTGTTGAGGGTACTCAACAGATCACTACAAATTAGTATTTCCTAGGAACGTGTAAATACTTGAAAATAATCTGGACTGGCTCTTTTGTAAATACATGTGAGAGATGCAACAAAATTTGTCATACCACTACAGACACACAAAATCACCCAACATCCATGCAGGTCAACTCCCATGAAAAGCGCAACATCTGGAATGCCATCACCAAGAAGGTGTGGACCCTGGGGGTCCATAAGAGGCGCAGCCTGTAATGCAGAAAGAGGTGGGAGGACCTACGATGCTGAACCAGTAAGTCAGCTGAGTCCTGCTCAATCAGTCCTCCCAAAGATGTAAGTGGGTGCAACGCACTCTGACCCCCCCTAATGGCCTGCACCCTTGTGGTGGCCTACCTGGAGCTTGATGGGCAGTTGGGGGCCCAACAGCAGCAACAAGAGGGTGAATTATTGTTTGTAGCTATTCTTGCTGTTTAACTTTTTATATTTACAGCAATGTTGTGTGGCATTAACATGACAGATGACACACATCCAACACACATGAGGATTTCTGGAGGTGTAAGTTTTTCAGATGGTGTCTGATGCTTTGTTTGGTGTATTGAATTGTGCTAAAGATTTCCACTAGATTCCTCATCACAAGCCAAGTACTGTTTTAAGCAAACACATGACTGCATGCGAAAAAAGAGGTATAAGCATTTTTTCTATGTCATGAGGGATAGTTGTACCAAACATGCCCCATTTGAAGATTGGCTCTGATGTGATGATCCATCACGAATGTGAGTAGGTAATGTACTCCCTATTACTGGTGACAATGAGTTCTACGCACTTATGATACAGTTGATGTTTCAGACTATACATTGATAAGTTGGTACAATGACAAAATGATAATGAGCATCTGGTCCAAAAGGACTGGAAACGTGTACAATGGTGTTAGAAATGGGGTCTCTACCTGGCAGTGGTATACACCCTTGTCCAAGTAGGGACCACAATCCTAGTCAGGGTAAGTCACACACAATCCAAATTATCTTGTGCCCACCCTCTGGTAGCTTGGCACTGAGCAGTCAGGCTTAACTTAGATGGCAATGTGTAAAGTATTTGTGCAATAAATCATGCAATAACACAGTGAAAACAACACAGAAACACACCATACAGGCTTAGAAAAATATAGGATATCTATCTAAGTAATTTAAGGTCAAAACGATCAGGATTTGATAAGCACCAGTTGAAATCACTTTTGCAATGATAAGAAGAGTCTTAAGTCTTTAGAAATCAAGAAATGTCTCTGGTGTGCACAAAGTACCTGGTATGAGTCCAAATTACATGCACGAAGACCGCAGAGGAGGAGATGCGTGGAAAAAGGAAGGTGTGTGTTGGATTTCCTGATGCGCACAGATGATGTGTCGATTCTTCCCATGCAACAAGGGCTTTTGTGTCAATTTCCAGCGTGCAGTCTTGGATTCTCACTGCGATGCGGGGTCTTTTGACACCCAGGGGCGATGCTTGGAAATCTGGGCATGCAGGACAAAGTCACAGGTGCTGCATTGATCTGGTGTGTCGATACGTCAGAGTTTCTGTCGCACGGCAGGCGCTGCATCGATTCTTCACACAGGACGTCAGGCTGTGTCGCTCTAGCTCGGCGATGCGTCAATCCGGTATGGCTGTGAATCGAAGTTCTGGTCACAATGCAGGCGCTTCGTTGATCTCCACTCGAGGTAGCTGGGCTGCATTATTCCAGTTCGGCGATGTGATGATTCTTTCACTGCTGGGCAGGCTGTGTATTGATTCCTGCAGGCTATTCGTCGACTTTCACCGCACAAGGAGTTTCCTTGAAGAGGAGAAGTCTTTTTGGCCCTGAGTCTGAACAGGAGGCAAGCTCAATCCAAGCCCTTGGAGAGCACTTCTCAGCAGAGCCGGAGGCCAGGAAGGCAGCAGGGCAAGAGCAAAGCAGCAGTCCTTCACAGCAAAGCAGTCCAGGTGAGTTCTTTGGGCAGCAAGGCAGCTCCTCCTGCCAGGTTGCAGGATCTGGTTCAGAGTGTCTGACCCAGGAAGTGTCTGAGTTGGTGGAGTCAGGGACCCAGGTTATATACCCAAAAGTGCCTTTGAAGTGGGGGAGACTTCAAAGAGTGGTTTTGAAGTGCACAAGGTCCCTTTTCAGTATAGGTCTGTCAGCCAGGGTCCCAGTATGGGGTTTAGCAGTCCATTGTGTGAGGGTAGGTCACTAGCCTTTGAAATGTGTCAGACCCCTCCACCCTTTAGCCCAGAAAGACCTATTCACTATGCAGATGAGTGCAGGTGTGACTGAGTATCCTGTGTTTGTGGTTGTGTGAGTGAAATGCACAAGGGAGATGTCAACCAGCCCAGCTCATTCATGGATTCGAGACAGGCTGTAAGGCACAGATAGATTTTAAGTGCAGAGAAATGCTCACTTTCTAAAATGGCATTTCTTAAATAGTAATATCAAATCCAACCTCACCAATAAGCAGGATTTTGTATTACAATCCTGGCCATACTAAACATGACCTGTTTACCCCTTTCTCATCCGAATCTACAGCTCGAACAGTATATTAGGGTAGCCCAAATGTTAGCCTGTGAAAGCAGCAGGCCTCACAGCATTGGAAAATGAATTTAGGAGTTTTCCACTACCAGGACATATTACCTGCCTTTTACCTACATGGCACCCTGCCCTATGGGTTACCTAGGGCCTACCCTAGGGGTGACTTATATGCAAGAAACTGTGAGTTTTAGGCTTTGCAAGTACTTTAAAATGCCAAGACGAAGTGTCAGTGAAACTGCACACACAGGCCCTGCAATGGCAGGCCTGAGACATGGTTATGGGGCTACTTATGTGGGTGGCACAACCAATGCTACAGGCCCACTAGTAGAATTCAATCTAAAGGCCCTGGGCACATGTAGTGCACTTTACTAGGGACTTATAAGTAGATCAAATATGCCAATTGGGTATGAACCAATGTTACCGTGTTTTAAGGGAGCGAACATATGCACTTTAGCACTGGTTAGCAGTGGTAATGTATGCAGAATTCCTAAAACCTGCAAAAACAGTGTCAGAAAAGAGGATGGAGGCAGGCAAAAAGTTGGGGGATGACCACCGTAAGGCTGTCAGGTCTAACAAATGACATCATTCCATCTCTGAAACGTGTTAGAAATATGTTTTCAAAGCACGATTCAAGTCAGTTCATGTTGATAGTAGCAGATTGGCATAAAGCTTTAGGAGCAAATTTACAAAAAAAAAAAAAATTATCAGTCCAAAACATGACTCTTTTGGAAATGTGAATATGTTTTTGCTCTGTACTGAAGCGGGTTAGAAATGTATCAAGGCCTATGTATTTACTCCTGCTGTTGAAGCCATTTGTCAATCCACCACAAATATATTTAGTACATATCTGCCACAGCATAGGGATGTACATAGGGATGTATATAGTGATTAATCAATTGCTAAGCTAGTTTACTACAGATTTCACATAATATGTGGTAGAATTGAAATAAACTTTAGTTGCTTGAAGTAAGTGCTATCATTGTTAAATGGTCAGACAAAGGAAACAGGCTTTCAGTTCATAGACATTTTGATAGAACATTGCAGTATTTGTGGACACACATTGATAGTGTAGTAACTCTTGGTGCGCGTACATGATGCAGATTATTTGACCTTGTAAACACACTTTGCAGATATATTTCTGGTTACTGTCAGTTTTGGCGATATACGTTCATTATTCTAAAACAACAAAGCCCTAGCATTCAGAAGCATGAAACAGTTAATGCAGAGAAATACAAGTGTATAAGAGACAAGGGCATACATGATATAGGAAGTAGCATGGGGAATTTCCAGACTGTGAGCAAATGGTTTGTGGAATTCTTCACTACATGCATTAGATACTGATGATAAAGACACCAAGTTTGTGATCCTTGAAGTTGGTTAAATGTGTATACTTGGTATATGTTTTGTGAGCAAAGTTCATATTTAGTTCTATTTACACAGATACACTCAAATTGTTGTATCTGTTTTTTCAGCATCATCTGTGTAAGGCACAGGTGACATTGGCCACATCGGCAGAGAAAAAGCTGGCCACTGTAGTTCCAGTGCAGACACTACCAACACTGAGGGATGCAGAGGCATGGAGGGTAAGAGGAGTGGCAGGAAGACCACCAGTGATTCATCTTCATCTACTGAGGCCTCCACAGAAGACCAATCCCTACGGGTGGCAGACCCTACTGAAACATTACCACCAGCTTCATTGTCTGCCACCCACATTCCCATGCCTACCCTCCTTCTTGCTCCCTCCAGGTGGCCATACCTTCCCCCTTAAAAGGGGTGGCATCATGTTTGCTGCAGGCACTTCCCCTACACCTCTGTTTCCAGCTGAGTGAGGTGGCTATCAAACCCTTGTGGACTATCTGTGTAGGCTAGACAGCACTACTGAATGCCATCCAGGGGCGTGGTATCCAGATGACACAAATGTTAACGTACCTGGATGGCATTCACAATGCCATGTGTGGCCTACAGAGGTCATTCCAAGGGCTAGACTCCTCACTGACTGCAGCCTCCCACCCATCCAAACTTCATGCCCCATCTCACACCCCTTTCCTATCCCAAATCCCTATTTCCAGCCCTCTACAAAGCACACTCACTCCATTACAAGCACTCACTCCAACACACACAATCAGTACCTCCACACATAAACACAGGACAAACCACATAAACAAAAATATACAGGCACCACACCCACCACCACCTCCACAACAAGCATACCCAGATACAACACCCATCACCACAACCACATGCACAGCAACCACCATCACAGCCGCAGGCATCACATCCAGCACCACACCCACATGTGCAGCTAACACCACCACACCTGCAGACACCACCCATACCAGCACACAAACATACACAACCATCACCACCACACTCCCAGACACCACATCCACCACCACACAAACATCCACAACCACCTATAATAGACCTCACACACACTGTACACAAACACCTACATGCACCCAGACAACAGATACCCAGAACGAAACACAAACCAAAACTTACACCAGAATACCTGACCCACAGGCAACTGCATCATCAACAGACACACATACATTGCCTACTGCCACTCCCTCTACCTTCCAACCCAAACTCCCTAACAACTACTCTACTCATTTTCCCATGCAAGACCTTTTATTTCACTGGCCCTGACCACTTCCACATCCAAAACCTCCCAAGCATAAACTCACCCTTCCCACAACCAAACTCACCCCTCCCAAATCCAAACCCACTCCCCAAATCCACACCCACCCCTCCCAAATCCAAACCCATCCCTCCCAAAACCAAGCTCCTCTCTCCCAAACCCAAAGGCACCCCCTCCCCAAGAAAGATCTTTGAGGTGCCTGTCAATAGATGCCCTTTCCTGAGGTGGATGTATTGGGAAGTGCTAATAGCAGGCAAGCTCTGGGCATGCAACCCAGGACTGGGACTCATTACATTTATGAAGCCTTTTGGAAAACTTATTTTATTAAAAATATGTTTTGAGAGAAGTATCTCAATTTTAGATTAAGATTTTATTTTCTTTACAATATTTTTGTCCTGGTATTGTTTTGGTAATTGTTACAAAATGTTTGCTTATAATTTAATTTTTGCGTATGTGTGTACCATGCATTTACCCGCATTTCTGACAGTGACAAGCACAGGTTTCTCTTTAGATATTGTTTGTGATGCCTACATTTGTGTTGTACATTTGTGAGGGACATGGTAATTTTGGTGCAAACATTCATCATGTTGCTGGGCACTTACACCAAAATTGAAAATGTTTCTCTTATTTTGCCTAGAGAATGCATGTGTGTTTATGTTAACATGATGTGTTACTAATATACACATATGCGTATTGTATTGAAATACTTTATTCGGCTTCTAACCTATCCACAACAGATGTGTCCGCATGATCAAAAATATTGTGATAAAAATTCACCAGGAGTAAATCAAAAGACCTCTGCAATGTAAACACATATGCATTACACAGGGTAAATGACACCTTAGAGGTAAAACATATCTAATGTTTGACGGAAATTACCATACCAAGGTCACATGTGACCTTCATACATCTCTGACACATTTGGAGTTTAAAGCTATCATTGGTTCCACATTCTGTATATGCTCACTTGTAGCATTGTGTAGTGCAATTGCTACTTTATTTTGTTTTATGTCATTCAAATTAGGTGTCCCATTCCTGTAAAGGTTATCGCAATTTTGGGTAAATTATTGCACACACCTGCATGGGCACATTTCAATTTGGAATTGATGTGACTTTTTGTGTGGGGGTCCATTGGCATGAAAGCAGTTAGTACCAGATTGGTGGGTGCAAATAATATGTTGAGTTGTGTTTTTTTGATTTGTATCAAACGACATTACACACATATTCCTTCTACATCATTGTAGTCTTGCTTGCAAATATTTTTTAAACATGCACAAGTCCAGCATTAACGTACAACGAAAACTCAGAGAGTGTCAGGTAATACAGTGACTTACCTTTTTCTTCCCTCGACGACAGGGTTGAGTTGCGTCGTGGTCCAGGAGCAGCATCTATGGCAGGACTTGTCTGACCAGGATCATGGCAACAGTAAATGAGAAATCTCATAAAAAGTTATGTTTTGTGTTTTTATCCCTATCAATCCGCAAACTCAGAAGTAGAGGTTTGGCCACCACATTTACGTCAGCAGACAGCCACATCATGATTGGCTTGGTGGTAAAATTGGCTAGAGTCCCATGCTAGCCCCTTTTGTCTACAGTGCCATCGATGCCAGAGATGATTCATGGCGGTGGTTTGTCGGTGGTCTTTCATCTATGGGGCTGCCGGCATCTAAATTGAATAGGTGGACCGCCAAGGCAGCGGACTGGAGCTCTGATGGAAAATCGATGGCGGGACGATTACTGCCAAGATCTAAATCAGGCCCTAAGTCCCAAGGTGAAACGTCATACCGAGTCAATCATGCTTTATGTATTAGACCAGCCCTCCATCACAGTCGACCACTAATCATGCCTTGGTCCTTGTCTACCCTGACCAATGGATTTTGCGCTCAACGCTTCTTTGTGATTTTTTTTTACAAAAATCAAATCTCCAGCTCCTCTTGATGTATTTTTTGCATTTTTGTGTCATTTAAATTATTAAAATGTATTCTATTTTTCTAAATTTCTTGTTTTGTATGTTCTCTTTATTGCTGTTTTGGTACTGCATACATATTTCCCACATTGCCTCTAAGTTATGCCTGTCCGCTCTATGCCACATTTACCTGGGGGCTAAGCTCAGAATAATTTAGTGACTTTAGTGGTTCATCCTGACAAAGATTGTATTTATTACTTGCGGTGGGCCATCAGTCCCCTTAACTAATACCTCCTATTTCTTACAGGTGCTACAAAGGCACCCCCGTTTCACAGAGGAGGAGTTAAGGGTCACGGTGGAGGAAATTGTGAGGGTAGAGCCACAGCTATTTGGGCCACAGGTGCAGCAGATATCCATTGCAAGGAAAATGGAGCTATGGCGGAGAACCCCAGAACAAGGGACAACATCAGGAAGAGGTGGAATGACCTACGGGGAAGGTAAGTTGCATTGCAGAAAGACACCAGCTTGTTCTACAGAGGACTGGCGGTGGGCCCCACCTCCTCCCCCACAACTCACAGCATGGGAGGAGCAAGTCTTGGCAATACTACATCCTGATGGCCTGGCTGGAGTCGGAGGAGGACTGGACTCTGGTAAGTCAAGTTTCAACAATTATCACCCCCCATACCTGCATGCCAATACACGCCCCACCCTCACTCCCATCACTCCACTCCATCCCACACACTCCACCATCACATCTCACTAATCCCAATGCCAAGCCCTGCATGCTGTACCAATGCATGGACACCCCTCACAGTCCTGCATGGACACTCATCACTAAATCATGCATAGCAGAGAGAACTAACAATCCCACCATACACCAATATACACAAGTAAAAGCTGACAGGGCAACACCAACCATAAAGGGGAAGCCAGGGATGTACAATATGTCATACACATTAACCATAAAACATCATTTACATCCCCACAGGTACCGCAGCCAAAGTCACCAGAGAGGAGGCGCCAGCACTATCCAGTCCCCCAACAGAAGAGGCCCACAGTGATGACAGTAATTCTGGACTTCAGGATCTGGACGATCTACCTGGCCCAGCCGGGACCACTGGAAAGTCGGTTACCCAAGCCCAGTTACAGACCACCACAGAGCCTACCCATCAGTATCCAACACCAAAGCACCAACCCAGCATCCCCAAACCTCTGTCCCCAGGACCCGTCAATCAGCAGTGTGCCCACCTATACAGGGACCCCCGGCTACACCTCGCACCAAAGACAATCAGGGACCTGGGTTCAGTGGGCACACTGCTCAGGGGACAGAGGCACAAGCCACCAGGGATACTGGGAGGACTGCTGTGCGCCAGGGAGAGGACAGGCCCAGGGAGCTGACTCGCCAGGCACTCTGGGAGCCTATCAACATTCCCAGGACATGATGTGCCAGATACTGGACAACGTGCAGGAGAACAGGTGGCTGCAGGAGGGACGGTGCCAGGGGATCAGGGAGGACTTGCAGGCCATCAACAACACCCTGATCTCCATAGCAGGAGTGCTGGCAGGCATGTCCAACATTTGAGGGAGGTAGTCTCACAACAGTGGGCCCCTGCCACTAGCCAGTCATCTGAACAGCCTTCCACTTCTGCCGCCGCTAGTGGCCAGGAGGCCCCTCCACAGGACTCACAGGCCACCAGCACCCCTTCTCCTGTAGAAGGTGAACCACCCCGCAAACGTTCCTTGTGATCCAAACAAAAGCCAGAAACACTTGCCAAGACCCCCACCAGGAATGAGACTCTCCTGATTGCCCCCCTTGTGTCCCACACAGTCACCCTGTCCACCTTGAACTGCCATTGCTCCCCTGCCTATGTCCCCTTGGACAATGCACCTGTGCTACAAACAGACTGGAACAATACCCTGGACTATCCTCCATCATCACCCCATCCCAGTGCCCTTCCCCCTCTATGTTAGCACTTCAATAAACACCCTTTGATACAAATCGATTTTGAGTATGTCATGTATTTCAAATATGTATTGATTGAAACATGTACAACCAGTGCAAAAGAACTGTGCACAGAATGAGCATAGAATTAATGACATGTAGCTGGCTGTTGTGATTACAACAGGAGTATTTGTCAAATCACCAACATCTGGAAAATGAATAGCCAGAGGCAACGGTAAGTGGGCATAGAAGTGGGAATGCCACACAGAATACAACCAAAGTCATTGAAATGTAAAGTTACACTGTCTCACCGTTGTGTCACTGGAAATACTGACAGATTACAGTTGTTCTGTTGTCCTCATCCTCATCCTCTGCCTCCTCATCCTCACTGTCCACAGCGTCATCTGCTGCCACAGGGGCATCTCCAGTTTCCTCCTCCTGTAGAAAAGAGATATGGCATCTGAGGGCCAGGTTGTGCAACATGCAGCATGCCACTACTATCTGGCAGACCTTCTTGGGTGAGTATCACAGGGATCCACCTGTTAGATGGAGACACCGGAACCTGGCCTTCAGGGGGCCAAAGGTTCTCTCCATTATCCTTCTGGTTCGCCCATGTGCCTCATTTTAACGTTCTTCTGTTCTTGTCCCGGCATTCCTCACAGGGGTCAGCAGCCATGATAGGTTTGTGTACCCACAGTCCCCTGCAAATGTTGAGGGACAACATTTAGGCACACACTATCCTATATGTCCCACACCATACCCATACACCAACATATACTGCGTTAGAACCAGGGCTCACCTATTAGCCACACCTTATGCCTCTATAGTTGGCCCATCACATTTGGGATGCTGCTATTCCTCGGGACAAAGACATCATGCACTGACCCAGGGTACTTAGCGTTGGCGTGGGAGACATACTGGTCCACCAAGCACACCATCTGCACATTCATAGGGTGGAAACTCTTACGATTCCTGAACACCTGTTTATTCTGGCGGGGAGGACAAATGCAATATGTGTTCCGTCAATCGCCCCAATTATATTGGGGTTTTTTCCCATTGCATAAAACTCGGCCTTCACAGTGGTCAAATCTTCAACCTGGGGGAACGCAATGTAGCTGCACATTTTTTTTATCAGGGCAGACAATACTCTTGTCAGCACTATTGAGAACATTGACTGTGACATTCTTGCTGCCAAGACCACTGTCACTTGGAAAGAACCAGTTGCCAGGAAATGGAGCACTGATAGAATTTGCACAAAAGGGGGAGTTCCCAGTGGGGTGACGGATAGCAGATATCAGGTCAGGCTCCAATTCGGTACACAGCTCTGTGATTGTGGCCCTGTCCAGTCTATAGGTGACTATTATGTGCCTGTCCTCTAGTGTAGCCAAGTCCACTTGGGGTCTGTACATGGGGGTATGTCTCCATCTCCTATTCACCCCCAGTGGTAGGAATCAAAGGGACAAAAGAGAGGAGCCTGTCACAAACTGAACAATGGAGCCACAACAGTAGTTTGCAATCTGTTTACATGAAATGGGTCAGTGTGATCTGTCCAGTATGTGCCTATTTCTACTGTGATGCAGCATTATTCTATAGGCCTGCCCCCCCCAAAATGGCATCCGCCTGTCCTGTGTGGAGGGACAGGTGGAAGTGAGGTAATGCCGCTGACGTTGTGCACCATGGCGGGCGGTGGTCGGGAACCACCGTGCAATTCCTCATTGATTAATATTGGGCCCTATGGGGTACAGTGGCCAATGGTGATCTACGCCGGTGGTGACAGTATGCACCGCCGTGGACGTAACCACCATTTTCTATCTGATTCCTCACTTGTTTCCTGACCTTCCATAGGAGAGGACCTACACTGCATGTGCTGCTGTGACCTGTGTCTGGAACCTACCATGGCCCGTGTGACCAGCGAAAAGGGCCCCAACCTTCACTTCGGAGGAGTTAGAGAGACTAGTGGATGGAGACCTACCCCAGTACAGACTGCTGTATGGGCCTCCAGACCATCAGGAGAGTACACTGTGGGCACAATGCATGTGGCATGCATGTATGGAGGTGTGTGTGTGAAGGCATTATATAACGGGGAGGGGTGTCCTCCTGGCTGGGTACACGTTGAGTGATGGGCTATATAGTGGGCCATTTGTGTAACTGGATGGACTGTTTGTCTAATGAGGTTCTCCTGTCTGTATTGCCTCTGCAGGTCAGCGCCCATCAAAAGAAGGGTATATGCCATTGCCAAGGAGGTGTGGACCCTGAGGTCTATGGCAGGCAGAGCTCCCACTGTCGCAAACGGTGGGAAAACCTGAGACGCTTGGCACGGAGGACCAGGGAGGCCCAACTGGGGATGGCCTCCCAACGAGGAAGGGGTGTCCGTGGGACCCTGACCCCCCTGATGGCCCGCATACTGGAGATGGCCTATCCAGAGCTGGATGGGTGCTTAAGGGCAACACAGCAGCCACAAGGGGGTAAGTGCAGTGGCTATCATTAAAACATACAGCTGGTGGGGTGGTATCCAGGTGGTGGTTGTGTGTCAGTGGGCGCCCCTAGGCCAGGCCAGACATAGCAGCATAGGTCCTGTGGTGGCTAAGGGTCTGAAGGAAAAATACAGCCTACCTAACTTGATAGCATCCACTACTGGTCAGGGCTGCATGGGTCCCAGGTGTGCTGCAGTTGACGGTATGTGCTCCTCCTCATGCCTTGGTGGCTAGCAAGATCACTGGTAGTGCAATGAATAGTGCGTAGGCCTGTTCCCTGTGTGTGAGGGTGCTGTGCACGCCAACTGTGGTGTTGGTGCAGTCATTGACCCAGTGTATCCTTCTCTCTCCCCCCTCTTTCTTGTTTTGTCATCCTGTCCTTATGTTCATTAGCGTCATCTGGCAGAGGAGCAGAGGCACCGGCGACGGAGGGAGATGCATCCCACAGGACCCAGGAGGCAGAGTGCACCGATGCTGAGGGCACCAGTGGGATGGAGGGCAAGGGGAGCACCACAGCGGACACTGGAGGGGAAAATACAGACTCAGATGCCTTCTCTGATGGGACTCCCTGGTGGTGGCAGACACCTCTGTGACCACCCCAGCTACAGGTACAGCCGCCACCTCCATACCAGCAATGCCCTTCCAGCAGCCCCTCAGCGAGTTGCCCATGCCCGCTGCCCCAGGAATGCGGGCATCTCCTTCACCCCAAGCACCTCCGGCCCTGCCCCCGTGAGCCCTGCTGCCCTGAGTGAGGAGACTATTGACCTCCTGATATCCATCTCTGTAGGGCAATCAACCATTGTGAATACCATCCAGGGGCTGGCAGCCCAGATGCAACAATCTAATGCATTCCTGGAGAGCATTAACAGTGGATTGGTGGCCCAACAGAGATCGATCCAGGCTCTGGCCTCCTCTCTGATGGCAGCCACTGTCCGTGTTTCAACCGCCCCCCCTCCAACTACCACTTTCCAGTCCCATTCTCCTCAACCCAAACCCATCCCAAGAACACAGCCAGACGAGCATGCACACAGGACAACACACAAAAGTGTCACAGGAAAACACAAGCACCACACTTCCCACAGCCACTCACACAAACACCATTTAGTTGGAGACACAACAACATACTCCTCCACCTCCCACCCAGTTACGTCCACACTCACACCTGCATGGACTACATCATCATCCACTACCTGCATCATCACCACACAAAGCAGAACACACACCTCACTGGCAGACTCCTCCACAAAATCCATGCACACGTCCTCTGTGTCCTCTCCCACAGTGTCTGTCCCTCTCCTAAAGTGCACAGATGCAAGCATTCAGACTACATGCAGCCATCCACTCCACAACAGCATACAACCCATTCACCTGCACCCAAATCCAGCAGACAAACACCTCCAACGACCACTCCCTCATCCTCCACTCCCATTTCTTTTTCCTCTTCCCGCCCCAATGTCCCTAAAAAGCTTTTCCTTTCCACCCTTGATCTTTTCCCTACCCCCCGTCCTGCACGTATGACCAGGGAATCAAGAACCCAGCGAAGCACCTCAGCCAAACAGTCCACGGGCCCAGTTCTATCAGCATCTACTCGTGGTGGAAAGGATTCCAGGCCACAAATACTGAAGAGGAAGGAGTCTGCACCAGCCATCAAAAAGGGGAAGGAGCTTGTACCAGCCAGCAGAAATGGGAAGGAGTCTGCACCAGCCAGCAGAAAGGGGAAGGAGCCTGTACCAGCCATAAAAAAAGGGGAAGTAGCCTGCACCAGCCAGCAGAAAGGGGAAGGAGTCTGCACCAGCCAGGAGAAAGGAGATGGAGCCTGCACCAGCCAGCAGAAAGGGGAAGGAGCCTGCACCAGCAGCTGTCATAGAGCCCCCACCGCCAGTCATGGTTGTGCAGCCATCAGTAAGTGGAGGGGCTGAGCAGGACCCTCCCACTACCACCACAGTGCAGACATCGCAGGGTGCAGAGGCTGAGTAGGAGCCTCCCACTACCACCACCACCACAGTGCAGCCATCGCAGGGTGCAGGGGCTGAGCAGGAGCCTCACACTACCACCACCACCATAGTGCAGCCATCGGAGGGTGCAGAGTCTGAGCAGGTGTTCCCACTACCACCACCACCACAGTGCAGCCATCGGAGGGTGCAGAGTCTGAGAAGGTGCCTTCCATTTCCACCACCACCACACTGCAGCCATCGCAGGGTGCAGAGTCTGAGCAGGTGCCTCCCACTACCACCACCACCACAGTGCAGCCATCATCGCCGGTGAATGGCATATGATCCAGCCTCCATGGGCTGCTGTGCGCCCTGTCCCCTCCAGAACCAGTGAGGTATTCACCTACTCGAGAGACTGTGGCCTTGCACACCCCATGGTCAAGCACAGGGCTTGTTGCCCGCTCCGGCACAAGTGGGCAAGTCACACACTTGAGTCTGTGGTCTTGAACTCCCCAGGACCAAGCACAGGGCATGTTGCCCCCTCTAGAACGAGTGGACAAGCCACCCACTTGAGAGACTGTGGCCTTGCACTCCCCAGGACCAAGCATGTTGCCCCCTCCAGAACCCGTGGTCTTGTTTCCGCATCAAGCTGAGGTGCCCCCGAGGTGCCTGCCTTTTTGCCAACTGATGCTCCTGCAGTGTTCTCTGTATTGGTGCAGGGAACGAGTGGGGCCTTAAACTTTGCCTTGTGCCCATGTGGCTCCTGTTAACTGAGGACTTGGCATTGTTTTTGTACATTTGTACATATCTGTTGCATTGCCAAATCGAATTATTAATTTTGTGTTGATCTTATTACAATCACTTCAATCAATTCCTGTTGTCCTTGCATTATTCAGCCGATTTACGGGGATAAATTGTTTTCTTTTGCAGCTGGTTGTGTGTATGGGGTGTGTGTTGTGCGTGTGTGTGTGTCAGTGTCGTTTTCCTCCCCCCTTGTGTGCTAGGTGGCTGTACTCACCGTTGTCGTCTTCGCCGGCATTGGTGTTCGTGTTGGAGCATAACGTAAAAGATCATCCGGAATACTTGCAGTTCTGGTTCCATGGAGGCGTGGTTCTTCCCTGTGTCTCCAATGGTGAGTCCTTTCACTTCTGTGATGTGTTTCTGCCAGGCTTTTGATGGCGTTGGTACCACCCCAGAAAAGGTGGCGGGTTGTGTTGTCATAATATTGTGGGTTGAACTTTATCTTCTGTCTGGCTGTAGGCGGCTACCGCCGTGGTGACTGTTGTTTACGCACTGGCGATCAGTGTGGCACATTGGCTGTCTTTCGGAGATCTAACCGCCATGGTCCTAATTTGGCGGTACTTACCACCAGCCTATTGGCGGTATTACCACCACTTTATTACCAACCGCCAGGTTCGTAATGAGGGCCATAATTCCACTCTATATAATTAAACTTCACAACATGCCACATAATTATACACCACATAACACCACTCCAAACCATACCACATAATTAACATCCACATAATTCCACTCCACACCATGCTACATATTTCCATTCAACAGAATTCCACACTACACCATGGCACATAACTCCATGCAACATTATATAATTCAACACCATACAATTCAGCGCCGTGCAATTATACACCTCACAACATATTTAAACTCAATATAATACCACTCAACACCACATAGTTCAATTCCACTCTACTCAGTACCACATAAACACACCGCACATAAAACCACTCTAACACATAACAACAATCCACATAAATATACTACACACCATGCCACATAATTCCACTCAACATACTTTCACTCAGCACCACACAATTCCATGCCAGACAATTCAACTCCACACAATTCTGTTCCACATCACATAATTACAAACCAAACCACATAATTCCACTTCACAACACAGAATGCCACACCATCCCAGAACATTCTACACTACGCCACATAATTCCACACCACTATTCGCCACTCTATGGCACACCCTACCATCCCACATAAATACACTCCATAACACACAATTTCTCTCCAAATACTTCCAATACACTACATACCACATAATTATTGTACACCATGCCACATAATTCCACTACACATAACTCCACTCAACACCGCACAATTCCACACTACACAATTCCACAGTAATCAATTCAAATTCAACCCACATAATTCCAATCCACACCACATGCATCCACTCCACTTCACAACAAATGGCTAAAAGACATTGACAAGGCCAATGGCTCTCGAATTGCTGATGACCTATTGTCTTTGCCAATGCTTTTTTCTGGCAGCAAGTGTTCAGATCGTTGAAACATGCCTCCCAAATAAAAGTAGATTCATCATTACATGGAGAATAAATTATCTTCACATATATAATTTATTATTTGCGGTACTTGTTTCATATACATTTTGGCAGAATGTTATATTGTACACCTGAATTGAGGCACAGAACTCCAGATTTGGTCTTGCAGATATGTTTCTGGGTGCAGCTGCTCTTGATAATAGGCAATAGCTTAGCTGCAAATTAAATGTAAAGGACATGCCTTGCAGTCAAACGTCATAGGTGTCCGGTTGAAGAAAAAAATGTATCTTGCAAGCAGCATTGGCTCCTCCACTGTGACGGAGGAGGGTCAACCACCCTGCAGCAGCAGCCGCTGCAAACCTTTAACAGAGAAAGGATGATAAACTAAGTTTAGTATCCTTTTGTTGTTAAAGGCGAGGGGTTTTGGGGAAGATGGGAATGAGGAGAAGTGCACTGTGCATTACTCCTGAGTGTGTATGTATAACACACATGCACACTGCACTCTTTCCAGCCTGGCACTGTGTTGCTGGGCTGGAGAGAGCAGGCACAGGCTCCCAGTCTGCTTGGAAGCGCCCTGGGTGGGCACTCCAGCCAACCATAATGCTGCTCTGAGCAGTGACAGGATTGGCCGCAGGGCAGGATGGGAGCCTGTGCTGCTTGCTGAGGAGACAGAGTGGCAGCGGCGTGATGCAAAGTTAAGTTTTTTAAAAATATTTTTCTATTATTAATATTCTCCTTCCTCCTCGGTGCACCACCCCGCCCCTTGTAACCCCCAGGAGCCATGACTGCTTGCAAGGCATTTCATGCTTGTGCTAGGCATTTTCTGCTCGAACCACTCTCCTGCAGCCCAAATGTGGGTAAATTTCATATAACAAAATTTGCTAATTTCGCAAGCATAAAAAAATAGGCCTAATAGATGAAGGTGACTGGTGGTGGGAATTCTGTGCCTTTAACCTTTACTTTTTATTTTTAAACAATCTATGCCATCTGCGCTCAGACGTTTGCATGCAAAGTCGGTGTATATTCAACTAATAAAATATTTGTTAAAAAAACAAACGTTAAAACTAATTTTTATTGTTTTTACTCTTTTTAGGCCTGGCCAAAGTGTTTTTTCTTTCGGAGTCTCGAGAGTCCAGGCATCGGTCTAGCCCTCCGTCTGTCCTTCAGTACTTGATTTGTGCTGGTGGTTACTGGTGATGGCTGGTCACTGGCGATCAGCACTCACTGAATAGACCCAGTACTTAACTTTTCCTCGTAGGACTTTGACAAAGAGAGCAATGAGTAGAAAGAGAAAGACAGAAATGCAGTTACAATGGCCTAAAAGCAATGTTAAAAAAAACCTGAGTGTGATAAAGAGACAGGAAGTGCAGGATGAAGAAAAAAGAGGCATAAAGTGGAATTAAAACTTGACATCTTTGGAAATCCCGGCATTCGGCAGCACTGTGGAAGGGGGCTTCTAAGAAAATCTTTGGACCTCTGCACTTATTTTTTATAGACATTAAGCAGTTTTTTTCCATCTGTTTAGCAGTTATCCCTTTGACGTCATCATCAACATAATTAACATCATATAATATAAGGTCAGCGTGCTGTGTGACCTCCAGGATTTTTTTTTGTTCTTTTAAACACAGCACGTCCAGTATGGCAAAGAGCCGAACCGGTAAATCGACAAACTTCCACATCTCTGGTGCAGGCGACGCGTGTTGCCCCTGCCCTACTAGTTAATTAACACGGCTGGACAGGTGGCACAAGGGCCTTCGAGCCCGAGGCTAAAAGATAGAGAAAAAACTGCCTAGGAAAAAACAGACGAATTATTTGATCTTATCAGATAATTATATCCGTGTTTCTTTCTGTTTGCTGGGTATGTTTTATGAGCCCCCGCTGCCAATAATTCTGTGTACTGGCATTACAGGATTTTCTCTGTGTGGCATTTTTTTCATTTCTTGGAACAGCACATTCTGTCGGAATCTTGCAAACACGCTGAGCCGCCTGCTTAACAGCCAAAGGCCAAAAGACAAAGGCAAAAGACACTTATTACTGCAATTGTACGGCATTTGTCAGCAATATCAAATCTTTATGACACTGTGATGTTCAGGGCGGGTTTCCTTCAGGGTAGAATGGTTTGATTTGGATCCGTTTCAGGCCTCTCCTTCCCTACATTGGCTTATTTCATAATCCCCGTGGTGGCGTTTCTGTTCAGAATGAAGAAACAGCAAACCGGGATCCGCAGGGTTTTGGGCTCAGTTTGAACGACACACTAGTGTATGACCTAGTTTAAGGCGTTTTCATCTGATTTATCAGCAGTTATAAAACACAGCTCGCAAAATATTATCTGGGCATTATGGAAGTGGTAAAGCTCAAAATCTGCCTTCAATTTATAAAGATTTAAGAAGTGGCAGAGCTATGGATGAGGGAAGCGTGGCCCTACAGGCTTTCTTCATTGAACCCAGTGCACCCCCAGGATGATGCCGGCTTTTCCCGTGTATGCGTTTTACAATATAAATGCAAGCAGTCGTTTGTAAAAGAATTAATCGAGTCACACACAGCTACAGTAGGTGAAGTTTTCAATGAATTTCTGACACTTAGGTGCAAATTTACTTTTATTTCCTGCATCACTGTATTGCGTGACAGGGAGAAAGGAAGAGATTTTGCGCCAATGGCCAAAAGTGTGAGCATGAGGTCTAGAACAAAAATGTATGCTTTGTACTACTCTAAACTTTTCCCACTTTTTAAGTCTACTCTACAGTGCAGCACACATTCAAACTTTGAAAACTTTGGAGAAAACATTGTTTTTCCTACTTTCTGCCTTTTTCCAGGAGGCGTATTATTTTGTTCCAAATCCTTTTCTAAAAATATTAGGGGAAGATTTAAGAGCCCCTAGCACCACCGGAGCATCACTTTTCGTAACACTCCGATGGCGCTAACCACTGCTCCATATTTACAAGAAGGTGTAATGTCACTTTTTGTGGTGTTACGCCTCCTTGTAAATATGGGCGTCTCCAAGGCAGTTTTCTGCTTCAGAGGGGCATGCAATGGGTGTTGCAGGGGGCGTTCCACCGCAACACCCATTGCTTTTGACGCTGCCCCAGATTTACAAGTAATTGTAAACCTGTGGCAGTGCCAAAAACTAATGCTACCCCAAGGGTGGCGTTAGCATGGCTAAACGATTAGGAATGCTTTTATTCCTCCTCGTTTTTTCTTTTTTCATGTGTGCTGCATTCTTCAGCACACATCGAAAGAGCAAAATGCCATGGGTGATTGTTTATGCGCAGGAAGGTGTCCCTTCCTGCACATAAACAATCTATCCGCTCAACGTAGACACCCTTGCACTATGGTGCAAGGATGCCTGTGTTTGCGCAGGCAGCTCAATTCAGTGCAGGAGCAGGGGGAAACGTAGGGCGCGCCATATTCTTGTAAATACATCGCAACCATTAATTTTGAAAGTTGCGCTGCATGGTACTGCTATTTATTGTGCAGCACTGCGCTGCGTCACTTTTGAATAAATCAGGGCCTTAGTTGCTAAAGCTATGCTTCAAAAATCATGCGTGGTAGTGTAGGGATGCTCGTGTACCACCTGTGCATGCCTATGTAATGCAAAGTAATGCAAGGCAACACAAGATGCAACTTAGCATAAAGTTTGGGTAACTTTTCACTGCAAAACGAATGTTACGCTTATAGATCTAAGGCCCTGTAAAGTAGAGGCTGAAATAGGATGGGAGATAACTCTTTTTCTCTGGGACCCAACTCTCACAGCAGGTCAAAATTGCTGTATTAGGGTGAGTTAAGTACCTTGTGCATGCCTCCAGAAGCCCTATATTTTCCAAGTGTCAAAACCCAGAGGAAAAAAGAAAGATTAAGCATGTAATGCCAGAAAATGGGTAATGCATTAGGATGAGTAAGAGAGAAAGGGTGAGAGAAAGAAGAAAGAATTATGAGAAAGTGTTTAACCCTCATCCATGATTAAGAACTCTTGGGCGAAACACAGAGGGTGTTTTCACTTTGCTTGCCACAAAATAAATCAGCATAATTTTCACAGCATTCCCGAATGTGCATTTTTCTGTTTGGACCAAAACAGGATTCATTGCATATTGAGAAAAGGGCCCCTGGCACTCTGTCATGCATCCATCTTGTTTGAGGTGATCTGGGTAAGCAAGACAAATTAGATTTTATATATACACATATACGCTTATGCAGGGTCATCCCCAATCTTTTTGCCTCCTGCCTCCTATTTTTTCTGACCTGTTGCTCTTGGCTTTTGAACTCTGAGCACTTTACCACTGCCAACCAGTGCTAAAGTGCATATGCTCTCTGTGTAAATTGTATGTAATTGGGGTATCCATGATTGGCATATTTGATTTACTAGTAAGTTCCTAGTAAAGTGCACTAGAGGTGCCAGGGCCTGTAAATCAAATGCTACTAGTGGGCCTGCAGCACTGGTTGTGCCGCCCACATAAGTAGCTCTGTAATCATGTCTCAGACCTGCCACTACAGTGTCTGTGTGTGCAGTTTTAACTGTAAATTCGACTTGGCAAGTGTACCCACTTGCCAGGCCCAAATCGTCCCTTTTCTTACATGTAAGACACCCCTAAGGTAGGCCCTACGTAGCCCCAAGGGCAGGGTGCAGTGTATGGTTAAGGTGGGACATATAGGGGGTCATTCTGACCCTGGCGGTCCATGACCGCCATGGCGGAGGGCGGCGGAAGCACCGCCAACAGGCTGGCGGTGCTTCCTGGGCTATTCTGACCCCGGCGGTAAAGCCGCGGTCAGAAAAGGGGAACCGGCGGTTTCCCGCCGGTTTTCCCCTGGCCCAGGAAATCCACCATGGCGGCGCTGCTTGCAGCACCACCATGGGGATTCCGACCCCCTTCTCGCCAGCCTGTTTCTGGCTGTGACCACCGCCAGAACCAGGATGGCGGGAACGGGTGCCGTGGGGCTCCTGGGGGCCCCTGCACTGCCCATGCCACTGGCATGGGCAGTGCAGGGGCCCCCTAACAGGGCCCCACAAAGATTTTCACTGTCTGCTTTGCAGACAGTGAAAATCGTGACGGGTGCCACTGCACCCGTCGCACCCCTGCAACTCCGCCGGCTCCATTCCGAGTTGGCTTCCTCGTTGCAGGGGCTTTCCCGCTGGGCCGGCGGACGGCCTTTTGGCGGTCGCCCGCCGGCCCAGCGGGAAAGTTGGAATGACCGCCGCGGTCTTTTGACCGCGGTGCGGTCATTCGCCAGTAACCGCATGGCGGGCGGCGACCACCGCCCGCCGCGGTCAGAATGACCGCCATAGTAATGTGTTTTATATGTCCTGACAGTGAAATATTGCTAAATTCGTTTTTCACTCTTGCAAGGCCTGTCCCTCTCATAAGTTAACATGGGGGCTACCTTTAAATCTGATTAAAGTATAGATTTCCTTTGGGAGCAGATGGATATGTGAAGTTTGGGGTCTCTGAGCTCACAATTTAAAAATACATCTTTTAGTAAAGTTGATTTTAAGATTGTGTGTTTGAAAATGACACTTTTAGAAAGTGAGCATGTTCTTGCTTATACCATTTCTGTGACGCTGCCTGTTTGTGGCTTTCCTGTCTGGGTCAGTTTAACAGTTGAGCTGTTTGCACCTCACACTAGACAGTGACACAAAGGGAGCTGGGGTGTAGTCTACTTTTCCTAATGAGCCATCTGTGCTAGGAGGGAGGGGAGGAGTGGTCACTTACACCTGAAAGGGCTGTGCCTGTCCTCACACAATGCCGTCTCCGACCCCCTGGTGAGTGACTGGGGCCTAGCCTGGGCAAGGCAGGAATTCACATTCAAAAGAGACTTTACTTTGAAGTAGGCCTACTTCAAAGGAGAAATTGGGTATAAGAAGGGCACCCAAAACCACAGACTTTAGAACACTTCTGGAAACAAGAGGAACCTCTGCCCGGAGAAGAGCTGAAGAGCTGAGGAAGAAGAGCTGCCCTGCCTGTGACTGTGCTTTGTGGAGCTATCCTGCATTTGCTGCTTCTGCCAGAGTAAGAGGGCAAAGACTGGACTTCGTGTGCCTTCCATCTTGTGAAGAAATCTCCAAGGGTTTGATTTAGAGCTTGCCTCCTGTTGTTTGAAGTCTCAAGGACAGCTAAGCCTTCTCTCTGCCAGCACCTGGAGTCTCTGGCGAGACTTCTGCTCTGACAAGTGGTGCCCTATTCAGTCCCTGGGCCTTTGGAAGGAAAGCTGGTGGAAATTCAAGGAAATTTACTTCAGACGACTTCGGACCGGCGCCGCTGCTGAATCCGGTGAAGGCGCCTGCACCCGACTCAGTGATCTTCGCTGGAATGTGACATCCTTCGCAGGCCCGACATCGCTGCAGCCCTGCCGAAGTCCTTGACTCCGTGGAAGACGCCGCACCACGTTGTGACCAACGCCGCTCGAAGTGCGTGGATTCAATGTTTCGCACAGACGCCGCGATTCCCGACTTCGCGCATCCACTTGTTTTCACTCTTCACCAAAGGTACTGTACTAGGGGGTCTACGCGAATCCGTGTCCGGAGCCACTGGTGTTGGATTGTTGGGAACAACTCCGTCATGACGCCGTGTTAACACCTCATCGAAGCATTTTGTGTTTCTAAGCGCCATTTTTGAGTTTAATCTTTAAAAATTCATAACTTGACTTGTGTATGTCGGATTTTTGTTGTTGTGGTCTTGTTTTGTTTAGAGAAGTATTTCCTAGTTTTTCTAAACTGGTGTTGTGTCATTTTGTAGTGTTTTCATTAAGTTACTGTCTGTGTTGGTACAAATACTTTACCCCTAGCACTCTGAAGTTAACCCTACTGCTCTGCCAAGCTACCAAGGGGTAAGCAGGGTTTAGCTGAGGGTGATTTTCTTTTACCCTGACTAGAGTGAGGTTCCTTGCTTGAACAGGGGGTAACCTGACTGTCAACCAAAGACCCCATTTCTAACATATATATATATATATATATATATACAAATATATATATATAAATATACATATATATATATATATAATAATATATATGTAGATATACATAATTTGTTTTTTCACTTAAAAAAACAAAGGTTACATTGACATTATAGTTAGGAAATAGAATGAAAGAAAATAGAATAAAAAAAATAAAATAGAAATTCACTTTAAAAAATGATGGTTACAGGGACGTAATAGTTAGGCTCACCTTTTTAGCATACCAAACCACACAAATTCACCTGCTATAGTTAGAGTTATCTGAAGTAACTATAACTTGTGCCCTCAGATAACCATAGCTCGCCCCCTCGCCATGCACTGATATTACTCCACAAATTACAGCACCAGGACATCTTTGATAACATCATTCATAATATCAATGTAATATTTGCAGTAAAAATGTGACAAAAAAACTGCATGCCGGGGGCGCAAGTTATAGTTATCTTAGGGCTCGAGTTATTGTTACTTTAGATAACTCTAACTATAGCAGTTTTTTTTAAATTTCTATTTCCTAACTATCTGGATCACTGGAAGAGATAGAGCAGGCTACAAAGTGTTGGCTGGAGAAAGCAGTTGATGTGGTAGCCCTGAGAAGAATGGTTAGGGAATCAGTTAAGATCTGCTCAGCCTGCTGGTTCTCAGCTGAACTTGTCCGGAGCGGGCGGCCTTTAAGAAGTTTGAACGATCTTGGAGTAAGCAGTAGCGGGAGGAGAACAAAACTATCTATAAAAAAGGCCCTGGGTGTTTATCACAAGAACATCAGGATGGTGCAGAGCACCCATTATGCCGACTGCATTGAAATGGCGGACAATGATAGTAAAGAGATCTTTAAAATTGTAACTAGATTTGTTGATCCCAAAGCCTCCTCCCCTGCATTTAAACCCAACCAGACCCTCTGTGCCGCCTTAGTGATTTTTTTAAAGATAAGGTCTGTGTTGGAAAATGGGTTATTGGTAGGGCAGGTAGGAACCTACACCTAGCAACAAGCCACTAACCTCCACATAGGTACAGTTAGGTCTCAGTAAATTAATCCCAGCTCAACCCTTGGTAGCTTGGCAACGAGCGTCAAGGCTTAATTTAGGAGACAAAGTGTAAAGCATTCAAATATCACAAAACAGTAATTAAATAAAACACAGGAAACAGTTTAAAAATCCAAAACCAATTTATAAAAATAGTTTATATTTTTATCTTTAAAATGACACAAAAACGATTAAAATCGATTCAGGGGAACCGGAGATATGAATTTTTAAAGAATTATTACTTTTCTAGCGCTTAGAAACAAAAAGCGCCAATCGGGTCATCTGGTTGCACCTCGACCGGGGCAAAGTCAAACTTTCAGGCCGACCGCGATGGAGCCCTGCTCGGCTACAGGTCGCGGGAGGCCTCGGTTAAAAAGTTACCTTCTGACTTAGTCTTTATTTTGAAGTTTTTCTTCACCGGGACGAACCTGCCAGTTGAATCCGACCTCCTGGAGCCCTTGTCCGGATACGCGATGTGGGTTTCCTCGGTGGAGACTTTTACCTTCGGACTTAGTCGTTTTTTCGAGATGAAAATCCTTCGACCGGGGTAAACCTGGATCTTGATCCGACGTCCATGGAGCCCTTCTCGGATACGATGGCTGGGAGGTCCCGGTCAACTTTTTACGTTCGGACTTAGTCTCTTTTTTGGATGTTTTTCTTTACCGGGACGAACCACGAAGTCAGGCCGGGTCGCGGTTGAGGCAAGCCGGCTAGAATTTCCGCGGCGGGTCGGTCCCTCTCTGGAGCTTTTTTCCAAAAATTCTCAAATCTTTTCCAAACTTCTGGGGCTTCACCCAGATGTTCTTTTTAGGTTCTTTTGGGGTCCACAGCTCACCCCAAGGGTCCAGAAGTTCTGTGATGGTCCTTGGGGGGTGCGGACTTCAACTCCCAGAATGCACCTGGCGCAAACTCCTTTTTGGCCACTGGACAGTGGTCAGCTGGTCGCTTTCTTTCGGAGGTTGGTGCAGGGGACTCTGGTTTAGCAATTTTTCACCTGTAGCAAACAGGGAGTCCCTCCTTGAACCAGTTGAAGCCAGGCAAAGTCCTTCTTGTGGTGAAGCCCAAGTGTGCAGCTGGTGCAGTCCTTCTGAGTGCAGGGTTCAGGTGCAGGCCAGGGGTCCAGCAGGGCAGTCCTTCTTCTTCTTTAGTTCCTTTCTTGTTGAATTCTGGAGGGGATCTGAGGCGTGGGTGCAGGTCTGCCAGTTTTATCCTTGCTCCTGGGTGAAAAGCAGGGGGGCCCTGGTTCTCCAATCAGGGACAGGGTCGTCCCCCAGTGATGACCACTTCCTGGGAAGTGTGGCAAAAATCCATCCCAGAAGGCAACAGTCTCTAAAAATCCAACATGGATGAATCTGATTTTTGGAGGTTACATCTGGCTGAGCCCACCCACTGGTGTGGCTAAAAATCATAAACACACCCCTCTCCTGCCCTCTCCTAATCTAATCAAGGGGGCACCTAATTGTCTGGGGTTGCAGGATGTGGGGGTGTTGCTGGGTGCTGCAAATGTCCTTCTCTGCCTTTGAAGACCAGTTTGGCAGCCCTCCCCCTTCCTGCCTCACCATCTGCTGAGGGGAGATTCTCTCCCCCAAGCACATTCCTTTGTGTGAAGTCAGGCCACTTCACACCTCATCAAGGTAGCCTGGCAGAAGCTGCTGCAGGCTGGCCAATCCGAGCACAGCAGCAAAAACAATGCAGAGCTGAAATTGGCAACTTTTTAGGTAAAGTCTAAACTTTTTACCTGAACTAGTTATATTAAATCCAACAACTGGAAGTTGTGGGATTTATTACAACAATCAATTTGATACCAAATTCCTGGTATGTAACATTTAAGGAGACTTTAAAATTTAAAATAAAGTCTGCCCATTCTAGCCTATGAAGGCCATTTACTTCAATGAGGGAAAAACGAATTTGGCTGTTTTTACCTCACCAGGGCTTATAAATCTATTTTTATAAAGTCCCTGCTTATAGTTACATGGCACCCAGCCCTAGGGGCACATAGGGCACACCTTAGGGGTGACTTATATGTAAAAATAAGGTAGTTTAAGACTTTGGAAGTACCTTTAATTCCAAAGTCGAATTTGCATATAACTTTAATTTAAAAGCAGCCAGCAAGGCAGGCTTGCTTTTAAAATGACACTGGGCACCTCAGCAGTGCACCTAGGTGTGCACCACCTATGCTGTGGTCCCTAAACCTACATGCCCTACCATATACTAGGGACTTATAGGTAGGTTAACTTAGCCAATTATAATTAGCCTAATTTGCATATCCATTTTACTCAGAGCACAGGCCCTGGGACTGGTTAGCAGTACCCAGGGCACCATCAAAGTCAGGAAAACACCAGCAAAAAGAGGAAAATGGGGGCAAAAAGTTATGGGGCCTCTGCAATCAGCCCTGTTTTCTCACAGTCTGCAAAATTCAGGCAAACATTTCTGGCTCCCCCATCTGTCGAGTGTGGTGAAAGACATCTGGGGGGACGGTAGACCTTGGGGTCCCAATCTGAGTACTTTTTCGGTGCCATCAGTGGCCGAGGTGGTGTTTGCTTTTTCCCAGTGTAAATCAGGTGCTCTTTCGGATCCGATTCCCCAGCAGTCAGTTGCGGATATCATTGGCTTGGTTTATCATCAGTTATTTGAAGCTTCTGCTAGGGAAGGGATCTTCCAGAAGGAATGAAAACAGGCTTATGTTATCCCTCTAAAAAAGGCAAATGCAGATCTGGAGGCTCGGTCAAATTTTAGATCACTCTCCCTTTTACCAGTGACAGCTAAGGTCCTAGAAAGATTAGTCAATATACAGCTGACCACTTTCTGGCAGTCAAAACTCTACTTCACCCCTCCCAATCTGGGTTTAGATCATGAGACATCATTACTTGAGATGTCCGTGTCCATTAGATTCAATCTGAACTCTGGCCTTAATGCTGCCTTGGTAGTGTTAGATTTGTTGGCCGCATTTGGTTGACCATGATATTCTTATACTCAGGTTAAAGCAAAGTGGGGTGATTGGTACAGCTGTAGATTGGCTAAGGTCCTTTTCTGGCAGGTCAAAGACAAGTGGTATGGATTAAACCATTCATGTCTGAAGCTAAGGACCTGAGATGGGGTGTGCTGAATGGTTCATCTGTCAGTTCCACTCTGTTTAATATTTACATGGCCTCCTTGGCTGCAGTGGTGGAATCCTTTTGCATCAATGTTATTTCATACGCAGGTGATACTCACCTTCCATATACATTTGATGGGGACTTTGCTGAGGCAAAAGAGGTTTACTTCGAGTGTATGACAGCAGTGCTTGACTGGCTGAAAATCAATAAACTCCAATGTAATCCAGATAAGACTGAGGTGTTATTATTTGGTCAAGATCCTCTGTGGAATGGAAGAGAGCATGGCCAATGGAGGCATCACCTCCACCCTCTACATCCACTGCCAGAAACCTGGGGGTCATCTTTGATGATGAGCTTTCTTTCGGGGCCCAGGTCTCAGCAGTGGTAAGAGTATGCTGTTGGGTCATGCAGATGTAGAAGACATTTCTGCACCATCTCCCTTACGAATGTTATCTCGACCGGACTATTCCAATGCACTCCAGTTTGGGCTTGACTGATTATTTGATTAGTTGTTGTTTAGTAATTAAAGAAAAAACGAATTTGCTTATATAGGGGTGGTAAGGCTTTGCAAACCCTCCCGATCTAATGCTGAGATTTGATTGGCTTCCGTCCAGTAGTGCGCAATTGCTGTTCAAAATCTCAATGGAAAAATGAATGGGGAAAAAGAGTTTAAGGTTCTGCTCTTTTTCTTGGCCCCTGCTTGAGGGATCACCCCAAAACTTTCCAGACATTAGCTTACGTGAAATTTTTTAGGAAAATTTCATGGAGATTCGTCAACCAGTGCCAACTATATAGGGAAGTAAAAATAGCATTTTCTATAGAAACTAGGTCCTAACTATAACTACAACTATAACTACATAGTGGCGACCACCACTAGGTAAGATACATATATATATATATATATATATATATATATATACATATATATATATACACAGATATATATACACAGTTATATATATATATATATATATATATCGATATATATATATATATATATATATATATATACACACACATATATAGAGAGAGCACGATAGATAGATAGATAGATAGATAGATAGATAGATAGATAGATAGATAGATAGATAGATAGATAGATAGATGTTTTGTAGAGGAGTGTTAGAGTCTGATCAATTGTGGAGGGCCCAATCTTCTTCATTACAGTCTCCAGGCATAAGAAGTGAAGGGGCAGATTTATGGAAAGTGGCGCTTCACTGAGTGCGGCACCACTTTCCCTCCACCCCTTAGCACCCCCCTACTGCCACCATGTATGTGCAGTATTTAAAATACGGCACACCATGGCACAGGGTAGAGGGCAATAGAGTCATATTAGTGATGCTATTGATGTACTCCGCAGGAGTAGCTCTAAAGTATAGGTGCTACTCCTGCAGAGTACATAGGGCCCCATTCTAAAGAATAGAAGTCCCTTTTTAATGCCTGCTCTTCAATCTCATAGATTTTCTTACGTCATTTTTCACGCTCGCCTAACGGGGGAACGCCCCCTTTGCATGCATTATGCCTGGCACAGGCATAATGTTGCGCAAAGAGTTACAGAGTGGCAAAATGCATGAATTGCGCCACCCTGTAAATATGGCACTGGGATTTCGGCCTCATAGAGCCACATTAACATCAAAAATAATGACGTTAATGTGGTGCAAGGTGGCATTAGGCCATCATAAATATGCCCCTTTGTTGCAAAAAAGCCAGGAAGTTGAGCTTTCAAGCCTTTCCTGAAATGCATGCGGTTTGAATGTATCCCTTGAGTTGTTTGCTGTTGACTTACACTTTTTTTAAATCTGCCCAATTTCTCAAACTACAGTAATAGCCTGGAACAGTACCCCAATCAACTACCCTGTTAGGAAATGTTTTGCCCCCATGGCACAACGTCCTGCATCCACAACTCAATTAAAAGCAAGGTACACAATGACAATACACAGTAAAAATAAGTTCATTTAGAACATGTCAGTGTAGAAAATGTTTAATTAAAGTAATAAAGTGTTAAAAATAAAAACGTTCTTCTAAAATACAGATAATATAACTTAAGGGGTTAAACTGATTGAGAACCAATGGGAAAATAATTCAATTGATTTTATTTTCTATGAAAAATTGTTCCACAGTATTTTATATCTGGCAATTCTACTGCTTCACCAATAGAATGGACAGCCACTCATCATCATTATTCATTATTTTATTTAGTAACTTTTTGCATCGTAAAAAAAGCATAAAACAACATAAAATCACAAAATACACATCACATCATTACAAAGTGCAAACGTACAGTGCAAAATGAGAATACAAACAGTAGCTAAGCATCCCTTGAATTCCTCATATTCAGAATAGCATTTAAAAAACAAGAAAAACCTAATAAACAGAAATCATCTCTATTGTTTTTAACATAAGTGAGGTACGGCTCCATGTACAGAGTCGTTTCTAACACTATATATATCCTATTCAAGGGTTTTGTCAGTTCACGCTTTACCCTGAGCAGAGATCTCCTAGCCTGAAAGTTATCCTTGAGCCACCACCTATCAGAATTGCAGATACATTCTAGATTATAAGAAAGTCCCCTCCTCCCCAAAGTGATGAAAGATTCCCTGATATTTTTCAACTAAGGAATTTTGAGAATACAGCCAAGCAAAAGCCAATCCTTTAAAATCAATCTATTCAAACCAAGCTCTTCCCTAGCCCACAATCTAATCCAACTCCACAAAGGGCAAATAAGCAAGGGATTCACTCACATACCCCATGCCCAGCTCTAAGTGACTTCACATGGAAGGGGTGCTTTGGGGAGCACAAAGAAGCCTCAGCAAGAATTTATTCTCCATCATTTGAATGCAATTCTCAGCCTTCTAGCCCCAAATATCACTATGAAAACAAACTTTTGAGAGACACTTTGCTTGGTACACTTTTACGATGGACCTAATGGGTTTGCTACCAAGTCTAAATGCATAACTAAAACGGCTGCAACAGATTTAACAAGCTCATCATTCTTAGCAGTCACCAAAGGCTTCCAGCTCAAAAGAGAGTCTAGCAAGATGCTTAGATAGAAAAAGGCCTTACTTTTAGAGTTGATATTGTGACCAATACTCAGGGTCTTATTTACAAACCCCTTGAACCTCCAGTGCATAACTTTTAGCCATATAATGTTTGCGTCTTTGCTGAACTCGGACCCACCACCATCACAAAAGGCCCCTAGAGGTCCTGGCCATCAGGACCGCATTGTCCACATATAGCAAAATGGGAAGTGAACAAGAACAGAACCGGGTACAATCAGCACAAACCTCTAACAGGGCATGTTCAAGCCTGTTAATATAAAGGGAGAACAAAAAAGGAGCCAATATACACCCTTGACAATCCCTTCTGCTCACCTTAAATTCTTCAGTTTTAGCGGACTGACTCAAGCATCTAACAGCCTTTGTGGTCTGGGCATGAAGGTCCGCCAAAAAAAAGTCAGGATCCACCTCATCCATAAAAATATGATTCTGAGTTTACTCCTATTAACTGTCAAATGCCTAGGTGAGATCCATAAAAACCAGATGGAGAGTTTTGGTCCGTGCCACACAATACTTATTGGTAACTAAATAAAGATTAAGGCACTGATCCACAGTAGACAACCCACGCCTGAAGCTGTATTACAGATCTGAAACAATGTTGTTCTCATCTGCCTATGTAGAGAGTATAGCCAGCACAACCCAATCTAAGACCTTTACAACCGAGTCAATAAGGGAACTGGGTCTGTAGCAATTAGGGTTGTCCTTATCCACCTTTTAAAAGATGGAGACGACAATGGATGTGAAACTAGATGTAGGAGGGCATATCCTAACTGCCAAGTTTAAAATCTGAACCATTGTAGGATTCCAGACGGCAGCCTCACTAAGATAAAGATCTGGGGAAATACCAGTAGACCATGGAGCCTTCTTCCTGGTAAGAACTAAAACTCTCCTGTTAACCTCCTTGAACATAAAAAACAAGTTTGACTTCCCTTGGATAGAGGATATGGGTACCTTCAGCTCCTCCTGGGGAGCATGATTATAGATTCTTTCAAAATGGGAGACCCAGGAGTTGGCAGCAATATGATGACAAGGAGCAGGACCAGACTGTTGCGCAAAACATGGCTGATTATTAACATTCCAAAAAAGTGAGCTATTCCTACAGGTCAGCATCATCAAGAGATCATCCCAAGCCTGTGCTCTTAGGACATTCTTCTGTCTTTTGAACTCGACCTTATAATTCAAACAAGCAGAGAGTACAAGTTCTCTGTCTCTAGGACAGGCTGTTAGTGCTCTTTTTAAGGCCCAAAGAGCTTTGGAATGACCAGGATCAAACCACAGTGGATTGGCGGTAGGTGAATTAATACCCAGACAAACTAGAAACCTTGCTGTCTTACTGGAAATCATCCCAAAATCTCCTAGTTTTGCAGTCACATAACGAAGAATCAAGACAAATAGCAAACTCCTGTGCACAGCTATTAAACAATGTCTTTAAAAGCATCTGTGTCAACCATAGCCCACCTTAAATGCCTACCCTAGTCAGTTAAATGATAGATGCCTGCCTCTCCTCTTGCTCTACACATAACAGGCTTTTTCCACTGCAATGTGAGGGATACGGGGTTGTGATCACTAAAGATTCATGCCCTCATTAGGACCTTGGCGGCAAATGCCGCCTACCTCCATGCCGACCGCAGCCAACATACAGTCACAGTGGCTACCAGCCGCCCACCCGCATTATGACCGTAGAGGGAATTTCGCCAGAAGGCAGGCGGAATACCGTCGACGGACATGGCGGCAGACGGCGGTAATGTGGCTCTGCTGTCAGCAGCAGTGCCACACCAGCAAAACACCACCAACCGTATCAGGAGCAATGATACGGCCTGGCGGTGTTTTGCTGGTGGATGCTGCTGCAGACCGCAGCGCCGTGTCCCGTCTCTTGCCGGAGGACCCCCTGCCAGCAGGTAAGTCAGGTTCTCTGACAGGAGAAGGGGGTGGTGTGTGCGTGTGTGGGGATGGTGTGTGCGTGTGTGGGGGTGTTGTGTGTGTGTGGGGGGTGTTGTGTGTGTGTGAGGTGGGGTGTGTGTCTGTATTTGTATGCGTGCATGCGGGTGTGAGTCATGTTGAATGACTGCATGAATGACTGAATGTGAGTGTACGTGTCTGTTGTGTGTTGCGAATGAGTGTGTGCGACAATGTATGTAGGTGTATGTTGCGATGTGTGGGTATGTATGTGTGCATGCGTGGGTGGATGTGGGTATGTGTATGAGTGTGGATGTGTGCGCGTGTGGGTGTGTAAATGTGTGGGGGCAAGAGAGGGAGGGGGAGATTGGGGGAGGACTCTGGGGATGGGGGCGGGGGAGACCCTTATAAGTGCCAGGGAAGGAATTCCCTGGCACTGATAGTGCTTACCCCCATGGTTTTCATGGCGGTACGCTTCACATGAAAACCATGGCGGTAGGCAGGGTCATGATCCCGAGGGTGGAATTTTGATGGCGGCATGGCTTGTGACTGAAGTCTCCAGCCCAGCGGCCGTAACCACCCTGTCGGACAGAGTGGTGTCATAATTTGGGAAAAGGTACCACCAGCCTGCTGGCAGTACCTTTCCCCAAATTACCACCGACCGCTAGGGTTGTAATGAGGTTACTATGTTCAATTTCTGTATAAGATTTCGATAAGATGAAAGGAGCCAACACAAAAATAAAATCAATGATAGAAACACATCCCTTACCCGTACAAGTAGGAGGAATTTGTGAAGCAGGAGAATTATCCAACTTATCTATTGCAAAAGCTAAATTATTGTTACTGAAAATGTTCTTCGGGGCTATGCCATCTTTGGCATGCTCCATGTGCAGGCCTTCCTGAATCTGATAGGGAGAATTCGTACTGTCAACCATCAGAGGGCACATACAAAGATGAATGTTAAAGTCCCTGACAATGTATAAGCTTTTAAGGCCTTGATAATATACCTTCACACCACCACCACCACCACTAAAATTACCATTAACACTGTTGCTATTAACACCACCAACATGACCATCGCCACTACTGCCATTACATCAACACAGTTGCCCTTATTCCCTCCATTATCACCACCCATAAAAACTACCACTGTTACTAGCACCAGTAGCACAAACACCACTACCACCCTTAACACATTACCTCCACCATTACCGCCACCACCAGTACCCTTACCACTACATCTACCACATGACCATTTACACCACCACCCATACTAAAGCTATTACTATTACCACCAATACCACCACGACCATCTTGACTATCACCACCATTACCACCACCGCTTTTATACCTGCACAGCAATAAACACTAGCATGGCCCCCTTTACCAGCACAACCACCACTTTTACCATTACCATATCAACCATTACTACCATTAGGTGGGGACAACTGCCTCTATGATCTATCAGTTGTATGGTGGGCAGGCTTCTGGTCATGGCTTGCAGTCAGTGAAGCTAGCAGAGGTGTTATCCATGGTAATCCAGCAGACCCCTAGACTCTACCTAGTTTGGATAACAGCAGGTTTGATGGTGGTGGGAGGACAACCAGTGTACAGTGTTACTAACACTCTGCCAAGTCTTTCGCATTAACTTTGATAGTAAAATTCAATTTGGAGGTTTATTATCTTTTTCTCTCTCTTTCCACAAGTGATGGGGAATGCTGCAAGATGCACTTATCTCAGTAGCTAGCCATTGAAATCATCTCAGGATATTTTAAATGGCCCAGTAAAGGCTTAATTGCATGCTTTTCATATTCAACGTCAAGGACAGCTCTGTTTCTTGATCCACATTACGTTGCCTAATTTTCCCGAATGGGAGAGGGATTTGATTCTATGTCACGGTTCTGTGTATGGATAACCGATTGAGTCAACAAGTTCAATATAGCTACAAAGATTCATAACCTTTGAGTATGGGTGTTTTCTACTCACTAACTATTGTTGAATGATCCAGTAGAAAAAAGAGATGTGTGGATTGTGGCAGGAGTGGTTGAAGCTGCATAGTCGATGCTGGTTTTTCATTAAATATTGATTCCTATATCAAGAACTGCCAGCCAATGTCTGGTCCAGGTAACAAGCCTCTAGCTCAGAATACCAGAAGACGATGTAAGAAGGGGTCAACAGATAGATGGTTTTGATAATTATAGTTACAAAAACTAATTTTAAAAATATCAGTTCTCTTGCACATTGATCCCCCTCTCTCTGTCACTGTTAGAAATGGGGTCTCTAGTTGGCAGAGGTATTCACCTTTGTCCAAATAGGGACCACAATCCAAGTCAGGGTAAGTCACAAACATTCCAAATTATCCTGTGCCCACCCTCTAGCACTGAGCAGTCAGGCTTAACTTAGAAGGCAATGTGTAAAGTATGTCTGCAATAAATCATACAGTAACACAGTGAAAACACCACACAGGTTTAGAAAACTATATGATATTTATCTGATTAAATTAAGGTCAAAATAATAAAGATTAAATAAGCACAAGTTGAGATATCACTTTTGCAAGACTAAAAAGAGTCTTAAATCTTAGAAGTCAACAAATTAAGCACTGTCTAGCAGTATGGACATCTGGAATTGCTATTGATATTGAGTGGCAGGCCAAGATCAGATAGCTTTCACCTCTGCTTGCCTGGCTTCATGTTATCTGCAAACTTTGCATTTCTTCACTTAAATCGGTAATCCTGCATGGCTGATGAACAAGAGGAAAAATCTGAT
This sequence comes from Pleurodeles waltl, assembly GCF_031143425.1. Classification (NCBI taxonomy): domain Eukaryota; kingdom Metazoa; phylum Chordata; class Amphibia; order Caudata; family Salamandridae; genus Pleurodeles; species Pleurodeles waltl. Next base: position 1,027,394,746 of record NC_090445.1, read on the forward strand.
GTTTTTCCACGTAGAACGTTCAGTCTTAGCTAAAGACAGCATTACTTTCTACAGAATATAAGGTGTCAGGCCAGTTCTGAATGGGCCTAGAGAGTGCAGAGCTTTATGATAACCCACAAAGTGAACATCTCATCCATATGAAATAGCTTGTTCTCCAGCAGCACAGCTAATACGAAATCTCTGATGGGACACCACTCCTCTGTCGGGTTCCCCTAGCCGCACATTAACAAGTAGTTTATAATGGCTGTAAGAATTTCATTCATGTTTACATGGTATATGCCATAGAATCCAGGCTTTCTCTAGAGTGACACATCATAATATTTTAGTCATGTAACTTAACGTCAAAGCATAAAGTTGCCTTATTGAAGTTTTTAATTAGATCATCAAACCAATAGGGCATCAGCCAATCAAAAACACACCATAAAAATAAAAATTAACAGTTGATGAGAAAGCAACATTCCTGCAAACATTTACTAAGAAACAATTTAATGCGTGTAATTTACTGGGAAAATCATTACAATTACCAGCCCTTAACAGAAAACAGAATTTCGAAGAAAGATTATTTAAAATTTAAAAGGCCATCATTTGGGTATCCACAATAGATCCAAGAAGTGCATATGACAATCTATAAAAGATATTAAAACACAAAGGGGCATATTTAAGAGACCCTAGCGCCATTCCAATGCCACATTAGCGTCATCTTTTTTACGCTAATGTGGTGTTAGAAGGCCAAAAACGCCATGCCATATTTACAAAGTGGAGCAATGCATGCATTGCACCACTTTGTAACCCTTTGTGCTAGATTATGCCTGCGCCAGGCATAATGTGTGCAAAGTGGGCATTCCCTCATTAGGGGGGCTGAAAAAATGGTGCAAGAAAATCTAATAGATTTCCTTGCACCATTTTTTATGGCACTTTGAACACCTGCTCAGAGCAGGCATTAAAAAGAGTTTTCCATTGGTTACAATGGGACTCTGGGTGCTTTGCAGGATTAACAACAGAATTGTTGATGCTAATCTTGCAAAGCGCCGGACTAGCATAAAAAATTCTGACTCTAGTCCCCTAACTACCGCCATAGTGCACTGTATTTAAAATACGGCACGCCCATGGTGGCGTTAGGGGGGCGCAAGAAAAAGTGGTGTTGCACTGTGTGCAGCGCCATTTCTTAAATATGCCCCCAATGCTTTGATCCACGGTGTGCATCAGTTGTTTACTGTGCATTATGAGCATTAGAAGGGTATCCACTTGCTGAGTCAGTGTACTGACCTGTATTTCTAGCTATCCTTGCATCTTTAGGGAGTGTACCTCCAGACTAGGTGTGAACTAATCCCAGAGAGAATAAGCCATATCTGTGGAGAGATCACAGCTGGGCTGCAGACTTTGTCCATAGCTGGACTAGGAGAGATGCTTCACAATGGGCTATCTAAAACCATCTGGTTCTTGAGCTCCAGGTATAATGGATCCCAATGGACCAAAGAATTTGCCATGACTGGCCCGCCGTGGGTATGTGGGTCTTGAGTAACATCATTGGCTTCTTTTTCAAGTTGCACCTCCTTTGAGGCTAGACAGCCTCATAGTAAGGGGACGTTAGTGGGACGAATGGCCGAAGAATTGGAAAAAAGTGTTCTAGATCTGGATAAACATGACATACATTTTACAAGTTGATGGGAGGCACTTAAACAGGGTCCTGAAGGATCCAGCACATCCCAACATATGGAGGCCTCTCTAAAATTCCTTCCTTCAATTTCAATGAGTCTAACTATAATCAAGAGAATTTCTGAGGGCCGGCGCTTAGTTTTCTGTCTCAAGCATTTCATGCATTCAAAAGACATGTTGGAAAGATGGAGGAAGAGAAAAACAAAAAAGCGTCAGGAAGGGGAAAAGCAGGAAGCTGCAAGAGTGAGCTCAAGGAGCAGGGAGTGGCTGTAAATGGATTGAAAATGGCTTCAGGATTATGCTGCCTGAGCATTATGTGCTTGCACTTTTAATTGCAGCAGCCGCATGTTTCAGAGGAGAGCTTTGAGCACCGGCATCTTTTTATTTACAAATTAAGCACAGCGGCTAGATGGTATCCATATGTTATGAGGGCTACAATCCCATAACTATTTCTTTGACTTGACTGTTTAAGAAAAGATGCATTTCAGCATGTATTGAACCCCTGAAGCCAATACCCAGACAGTCTCTGTACTAGAAGGTCGTCCTCCATAAACAGTTGAAGTCCTGATTGATATTTCATGTAAGGCAATGGGACTGCCTTCTGCCAGAAATCAGACTGAGATTAATAGATCCACTATATAATGCAAATTGGTTTTCCAGAAAGAGTAATGGTCAGTGTGATGAAGCGATGCCTACATACAGGGCCTGATTATGACTTTGGAGGAGGGGATTACTCCATCACAAACATGACGGATATCCCGCCCGCTATATTGCAAGTTCCATTATATCCTATGGAACTTGTAAAATGGTGGGGGGGGATATCCGTCACACTTGTGACGGAGTAATCCCCTCCGCCAAAGTCATAATTAGGCCTGTTGTCTGGGCTACCAAAACGTTCCTGTGTAGGACTCCTAGGGGCTCAGGTAGTCAATTATAGCAGTGGTCTATCACATTTGAGAGTTAGGAACTGACTGTGGAATTAAGACCAAATTTAAAGAACTGCATGTTGATTGTTTTTCTCGAACTATGACTGAAACATTTAATTGATCTCCAGACAATTATCACTAAGCCCATACTCCACATCGCAGTTATGGTGAGGTGTTACAAGAAGAGAGCCCACGGCACACTGACTGGGACAGATGAAAGACTGTTAGACCTGTCACCCTTAGGGCGGGTTCCTTCAAAAAATTTTTGCCTTACTCCTTCATTTTCTTCTGATCTCGTTTTTTTGTCCTTAGGACTGTGTGCACTAAACCACTGCTAACCAGTGCTAAAGTGCATTTGACCTCTCTTCTAAACAATGTAAAATTGGCTTACACGGTATTGGCACATTTAAGTTAGCTGTACGTTCCTACTAAATTGGTACTACATGTACCCAGAGTCTGTAAATAAAATGCTACTAGTAATCCTGCAGCACTAATTGTGCCACTTCCTTCAGAAGCCCTTTAAACATGTCACAGGCTTGCCATTGCAGCCTGTGTGTGCAATGTGAAACTGCCAATGTGACCTGGAAAAGTAAACCTTTTGGAAGGCCAAAGCATTTCTTTTTTAATACATAGACGTCACTCATAGTGTATGCCTGAAAAATCCCATAGGGCAGGATGCAGTGTACTTAAAAAGTTGGATATGTAATATTAACTTTTAAATGTCTTGGTAGGGGTGCCAGCTGGTGACATTTGAAAGTGGTGTGGTGTAAAAATTGGGTATGAGTGTTATATCACAAGTGTGTGAAGCAAACAAGCATGACCAACAGAAAGGGTGTTTGAGGATTGCCCCTCAGAGACAACGTTGAAGAAAACAGTGGCAAATGGAGTATTTTAAAGCAAATTTGAAAAAGGAAGGAGGATTGTAAAGCAATTGTAAATATGCAGTCTTGAATTATTTAAACACATTAAAAACTGTCCCATATCTTACTACATTAAATATGTTCAACGGTTACAGTAGTGTGCAAAGTGTATAGTACATAGGAACAAAGGAAATGTCACATATAAGCAACCTGAAAACCCACAGAAGGCAAGTTCAATTGCTTCAAATGTGAATATCACCATCTACAATTCTGTCCTGCTTTACCTTCTTCAAGACTGTGTGGCATTATTTATGCTCACTTTCACTCTAAACACTCCAGTAGGCAACATTTACCAGGGAGAAAAAATGTATTTCTTCACAACAATAAAATCAGTAATTTACAGGTCTTTCAGATGCGACAACAAAGGGGTTTGGACAAATGCCAGTGCCAGGCACCATCCCAAGCATTTATACAAATTAAATGTCATCACTTTTCAAGACACCTCAGGCTGTGGTAGGGTGCCCACTGTCCATTTCGGCTCCAGACCAGAGATATGACAAGAGTTGGTTGTGCCCCACTAGTCGCTGTATTTTATTGTGTGCTAGCACACTGAGGCCCTGATTTATACTTTGTGGTGCAAAACTGCACCAACTCAGTTTTGCACCAAAAAGTTTAGCACTGGCTTGCATCCTTTCTGTGCACCAGCCAGGCACCATATTTATGGAATGCTGCAAGCCGGTGCAAAGGGTAGGCTAGTGGCAAAAAAAAAAGACTTTAGTCGGGTGGGGCTGGCGGTATGGAAGAAGGGGTTTTTGCACCAAAAAATTACTTTAGGCAGCTTAGAGCGGAAAAAAATAATCTAAACTGACTAGTGTCATTTTCTGACGCAAAACATTCTTACCACATGACTCCTGTCTTAGAAAAGACAGGATTCATGCCCAGCACCCAATGGCCAACACAGGGGATCAGGGTTCCCTTGGCATGGCCACTGCACCCAGTGCCATGTAGGGGGGCCCATTTCAGGCCCCCCAATGGCACTTTAAAAAATAAAATAAAATACTTACCTGTACTTACCTGGGATGGGGTCCCCTATCCTGCGCTGTCCCTCTGGTGTGGGAGGGGGTGTCAATGGGCCTGGGGAGGGCACCTGTGTTCCACCATGGAAATAGGCCCACAGGTCCTCTAACACCTGCCCTGACCCAGGCATTAAAAAATGGGGCAAAGCAAGCTTTGCACCATCTTGTGACCACTCCTCCCACCCGTGCACCATTTTTGCACTGGAGTATAAATGTGGCGTTAAGGCCATAGAGGCATTTTTGCACGGGAATGCCTACCTTATATCTCATTAAGGCAAGTAAGGTTTCCACGTCCAAAAAATGACTTTAACTCCATAAATTTGGCACTAGACGGGTCTAGCGCCAAAGTATAAATATGGAGTTAGTTTTGCACCGAATTAGAGTTAAAAAAATGACGCTAATTTGGTGCAAAGAGAGTATAAATATGCCCCTGAGTCATACAGCCTATCTGCCCCTCTTCTGTAAGAGAAGGTAGCTGTGATACCCTCACCATCACTTACACAGCTTGTTACAAGAGAAGCTGCCTTCTACGAGATGTACACCTTCGGAAATGTGCACCACCCACTCCAACAATAGGTGCGCGTCTACGTGCATACATTTTAAGGGGTCTGTCCAGCACATTGTTCCAGGTAATGTCACAGACAAATATCCGTTCTGACGTCTGTGGCGTTAAAGGCAGAGCTGGCAACTTTGGAACTGGGAAAGCTGTGTTTGAGTCTTGGCACCAGCTGACCATGCTTTGATTCTGGGCAAATTACAATCTCACTGTGTCTAACAAACAAATGTAACCCCATGCAATTTAACTGCTGTGTTCTGCTGCTGAGCGCAGCAGAATCCTAGCATTAGGCTGTAATAGTCTGAAAGCCCCTACAGAGCACAGCAGTGAAAACAGCATTCGGAAGAAACATGGTGGTGTAACCATATATTCAGCCTCAGAGGGCATAATCACATAAAAAAAGAATGATAAAGAACATTTCAGTGTAACCATATAATCAGCCCCTTGAGAGCATAGTGTATTACACATTTTCAGACCTAGCAGGCCTTTTAAATATCATTTAACTGTGGTGTCAGTGGCACAAGAATGCAGTGCCGCAGGTCATTACCAGATGTCTCTGTAGGGTCAACAGTAGAAGGCCTTGGCTAGAAGTCCCTGTGGAACCAAAAGCACTTAGAGTACAGTGTCACAGAACGCTTCCAGAACTTCTTGTGACATCAGAAGCTCAGAATGTCAAAAAACCCAGAAACAACTGGAGAGGCAGCAGGTCCTCAGTAAAATGGCTGAAATATTCAGCTATGCTGTACATTAAACTTTTATAAGAAATAAACTGTGTTTGTGGGAACATTAAGCCTTTATCAGAAATAAACTGTTCGTGCGTTACCAGATTGTGGAATACCACTGGTAGTGGCTAGATGCCCCTGTGGAGCCAACTTAGTAATGCCTTAGGACAAATATCATCCTTCAGCCCTTGGATAGCATAGTACATTACACTTTTGTAGGCCGAGCAAGTCAAAATATTTTTACAAACAAGGTCCTTATAACACAAACTCCTCCCAGCTGTAAAAACAAAAGCTCTAACTATAAGAAAGTTTGAATATACATTGAATGGTGAAAGAGGTTATGATTTGTGGGACCCCTCTTACCTAGTGTGACCCACAAGATTTTTTGATTGTGGTCCCATTGCCCTAGGACCACCATAGGATGAGTTATGGTCAAATATGTGTTGTAAGAGTAATGCCTGCAAAGCATTATAGGATGGGTTTCCCCGAGTGCAGTGAATATTGTAGTATTGGCAGTTCCGCCATTTCAGGAGAAGTGCTGTTGAGGGCTCATTCCTCGGTCGATTTTAGGCTGTATAAAGCCACAAAAGATATTACAAAACACACACACTGCACAACTATTTCTATTTACTGACTATGTAAAGTAAAGACCAAGTGGAAAATAAACATAGAAAACAAAGTGCAAACTTTAACACATGCTTACAAACAAGATACTTATAACACAAACTCCTCTCAGTTGTAAAAACAAAAGTTCCAGCTGTAAGAGAGAAACTGAAATATACATTGAATGGTGGAAGAGGTTATAATTTTTGGGCCCACCCAATCTAGCGTGACCCACAAGATGGATTGGAAAGAAAAAGCACATTGTTCTGAATGTTTTGGTGCCAGTCCCACTGCCTTAGGACCGCTATACGCTGAGCTAAGGGCAATAATGTGTTGTAAAAGGAATGCCTGCAAAGCATTATGGGGTGAGTTTCGCCGAGTGCAGTGAATATTGTAGTAATGGCTCTCCCGCTGAGCGAGGAGAGATGCTGTTGAGGATTCATTCCAGGGTCGATTTAATGCTGTAAAGCCACAAACAAAATGTACAAAACTCAAGCACGACACAGCTACTTGTAATTACTGATTATGTAAAGTAAGGACTAAGTGAAGGGCAAACACGGAAAATTAACCGCACACATGAACACTAACACGAGAGGCAGGAAATAAATAAACAAAGAAAAATAGCCCGTCCTCACATCAAAAAATCATTCTAGGAGTAATTAAAATGTACTCGGCCGGTGCTCCTCAGCCAAGTACACAAAGTACCAAATCAGTTAGGAGGCAGCAAAACAAGAGAGAAACTGCCTTCAAACTATGGCAAGCCGAAGGCAGTAACAGGCGGGAGCAAAGTCCTATACTCTATTCAACAGGTCTTGCAGACAGTGCAGGCGCGCTGTCCAGGCTCGACCTAAAAACAGGCCTAAAATAACCAGCTTTTGACAGGTCAGAACTGATGAGGAAAGTGTGTCAACCACCTGTGTTCGGGCATCTCACGCCGATATACTCTGAGTGGCGGCTTCAACTATATGCCACATTGTCTGAGAACAGGGTGTGCAATCCACTGGTGCTTGTATAAAACTTTGCAAAACCTTCAGGTAGATATAACAGTATATAAAAAAGTACACACTCTGCTACAGGAACATCACAAGATTGGGTGGCAATAATCCACAAAAGGGATAGTAGTCTGGTGTCTCCCCTCCCCGACCAGCGTAACATCAGCCAATTGATTGCAAAGTACACTGTGCATCTACAATGAATGAGTTTACTTTCTGCATGCACTTTACTTGTGTGCATTATCTGCGATTACCCGTCTGAGTGCCTGTGTGCATACCTGTAAGTACATGCTCGACAGTGGTTCTACCTAGGCTCTGAGGCTTCTGTCTGCTGTCTGGTCAAGGTTGGATGAAATTACCGGTTCACGCCAAAGCAAACCTAGACTATCCTGCAGCTGCTCTCATGCTGTTTTCAACATGAGAGAAGTGTCAGGATTAAATAGAGCAGTGACCTTTTTGAGACTGTTTCCTGTGGAATCATCCAGCTGTTGTTTAACACAGCTGCTGCTGGATAGGTGTGGGCAGAAGTGCACATGGCAGGCTGGCTGTCGCAAGACAGCCGTCCAATCCGACATGCATACTCTGCACTTTATGTGCCATCCCTGCTGCTGCTCTGCTAATGAATCAGAGATTCATCCCTGCCCCCTCAAACTTGCTAGTGTCACGCACAACATAATAAAATGGTATTGAAACCATTTTATTATTGAGGTTGGTTTACTGCTGCACTTTCAGCAGGCAAGGCGACGCTCCGTTGACCTAAAAGATGAACCGTCGCTGCCTGGTGATGAAAAACTCTTAAATTTGTTTTTCACTACTGCAAGGCCTACCTTACCCATAGGATAATCACAGGTTATCTTATTATATTAATTAAGTAATAGCTTTCAGTTGGGAGCAGGTAGGAATGTTGAGAATGAAGGATGGTAATTTTAAAAACTCTTTAATGGTAAAGTCGGATTTAAAGTCACTGTTCAGAAAATGCCAGTTTCAGAACATTAGTATTTTCTTGTCCAAACCATTTGGTGCCTGTATCCTGAGTCACACGACAAGGTATAGTGGCTTTTGGTCTTTGTGTATTGAACCTGGGCAGTGACACGAAGGAGAGTAGGTGTTGGCAGAGTGGGCCATCTCTGACTTGATTGTGGGGCTGAGACGTCACTTACCACACCTCCACATCACAAAGGCGCTGCCTGAGCACACTCACCAAGGGTTTGACAATAGTCTTTTGTGATTCTAGAGATCTGGAGCCATGGCAGAAAAGCAGGGAATGCAAGACAACTTTGGCAGTGTACACCTCCAGAACCTTCTCCTACTTCAAAGTGGGCACCAGGTATAAATAGTGGACGCGCAGACCCAACACTTTAATACACTTCTGCACCGGTGGAAGACTCACGACTGCTGTGCTACTGTACAACAAGGATTTCTGCCCTGCTGCCCTGCTGCCTGATACAAAACATCAAACATCAACCAAAGGAGTATTACAGAATTGGACATAAAACTAAACGAAACATTCCTAATTAGTTTTTACCTGTTTGTGGTCTTAATGCACTTTAAGGCTTCTGTATAAAATATCTTCATAAGCTACTTATGGAACAGGGTGCGGGGGGAGAGAGCGATTAACAGAGAGTTGAAGAGAGAGGGTGAGAGAGATAGAGGGGAGGTGAGGAGGTGGGGAAGGGTGTATGTGGGGCTTGATTCCATTGCCATCATCTTTACTGCAAGTGTTCTGTTTATATGAGAGAAGCGTACATTGCTGCTATAGACACTCCTGTGCCTGTGTGTGTGCTTACCCGGAATTTGTCTGTGCTATCACTGTTCTATATGTACCAGTAAATCCTGAAGTGCTGCTGCTGCAATTGCTGACACAATTTTGTTTAAACAAAGCAAATAAGCTATAGCTTTCTGTGTCTCGAGCGAGAGGGAAGTATGCACCGATGTTGCCCATGAGGTAGTTGTCCTGTGTTGCGCGTAATGGTGTAGCTAGTTAAAAAAACATATCGCTGTACAAAAAGTACATCTTTTGGATTTGCTATTGCTTGTTTTTTTCATTTTTCTTATTTTACTCCTTTGACCTGTGTTCATTAAATAATGCATGCAATGTTGCATGTCGATATCAGGGGTGAACAGCAGGGGTGAAGACAGTGACCACATGAATTTCCAGCTGGACAAACAGACTAAATGAGCTAAATTAGCTGCAAGGGTATTCAACGAACAGCATCTCATTATGAACACTCTGTTATGAACTGGATTAATCCCAGTAGAAGGCTTTTCCGTTGTATGAATGATGGAGCAGTCTCATTAGAATGGAAGCAGGGTAGCACGAGCAGAGTCGGCGGCTCCCAATAGGCATCCTTGGGAGAAACTGGACCACACACGCACATTTGTTCTTCCTGGACGGCACATCTGGCAGCTACGTAGCTGCGTCTGAGGGGCTCGGTAAAATGGGCCATTGAAAGGTAGGAATATTTTAATCTTCATATCAGAACAACGGCGACTTTGATAACGTGGCACTAATGCAGTTTACATTAATGTCGCTGTTTTTTTGTGGTGTTTTAAGTTCTATTTAGTTAACACTTTAACAGTTTTAACCACTTGACCCCTGAGAGCTATGTCACTTAGCAGAGAGATTTTTTCATATCTTTACGTATAAGAGAGCTTTTTGATATTTTCGAGCGTTCTAATTCCCAGTGTAATACTTTATTTCTTTTATATCAGATTTTAAAACTGACATCCTTGCTGTGGTGTTCCCCCAACCTTTTCGCCCTCACATCTCATGTTTACTGAATTCGTTTTTGATGGCTCTAGGAATCTGTGTGGTTTACCAATAATAATGTGCTTGTGCCGCCTCTTTAAAAACATAGGGGCATATTTATACTCCGTTTGCGCCGAATTTGCGTCGTTTTTTTCGACGCAAATTCGACGCAAAACTAACTCCATATTTATACTTTGGCGTTAGACGCGTCTAGCGCCAAAGTTCATGGAGTTAGCATCATTTTTTGGCGTGAACACCTTCCTTGCGTTAATGAGATTCAAGGTAGGCGTTCCCATCTTAAAAAATGACTCCCAGGCATGTGCGTGGTATTTATACTCCCGGGCAAAAATCACGCCCGGGAGTGGGCGGGGCAAAAAAACCCGCATTTGCGCCTCTTTTTAACGCCTGGGTCAGGGCAGGCGTTAAGGGACCTGTGGGCTCAGAATGAGCCCAGAGGTGCCCTCCCCTGCCCCCAGGGACACCCCCTGCCACCCTTGCCCACCCCAGGAGGACACCCAAGGATGGAGGGACCCATCCCAGGGAAGAAAAGGTAAGTTGTGGTAAGTATTTTTTTTAAAAAAAAATTGTGGCATGAGGGGCCTGATTTGTGCCCCCCTACATGCCACTATGCCCAATGACCATGCCCAGGGGACATAAGTCACCTGGGCATGGCCATTGGGCAAGGGGGCATGACTCCTGTCTTTGCTAAGACAGGAGTCATGTTAATGGCGTCTGGGCGCCCCAAAAAATGGCGCAAATCGGGTTAAGACGATTTTTTTGCCTCAGCCTGACTTGCCCCATTTTGGGACGCCCAAACGCCATTTTTCCCTACGCCGGCGCTGCCTGGTGTACGTCGTTTTTTTTCACGCACACCTGGCAGCGCCGGTCGGCTAACGCCGGCTAACGCCATTCAATAAATACGGCACCCGCATGGTGCTTCAGAATGGCGTTAGCCGGCGCTAATTTTTTTGGCGCAAAACTGCGTTAGCGCAGTTTTGCGTCAAAAAGTATAAATATGGCCCATAGTATAATTGTCCTACACCTAATTAGACCATTTAGGGCCAGATTTAAGAGGGCCTAGCACCTCCATGCACCACATTAGTGTAATTTGTGTTTCGCTAATGTGGCCCAAAGAGGCCAAAATCACTGCACCATATTGACAAAGTGATGCAATGCATTCATTGTGCCACTTTGCAACCCCTTTCACCACATTATGTTTGCGCCAGGCATAATGTATGTAAGGGGGCGTTCCCCCCTTAGGGGGACCGCAAAAATGACAAAGTGGAATCATTTTTTGCAGCTACTTTTAACTCCTGCACAGATTAGGTGTTAAAAAGGGGCACACCATTGCTTTCAATGGGCCCCTTTGTACTGTGCAGGAGTAGCGCTAACATTTTGGCACAAATCCTACACAGTACATCAATTGCCCCAACCCTGCTCCATGCTGTGTCATATATTAAATACTGCACACACATGGTGGCGCTAGGGGGCTCTAAGGGGCACCAAAAAAGTGGTGCTGCATTGTACCACTTTTCTTAAATCAGGCCTGTAGTATACTTGTGAGTCCCAAGTAAACAATACTATATTTACCCAGGGCCTGCAAATTAAATGGTACTAAGGGCCTCCAGAGCTCATTGTTCCACCCACTAAATTAGCCTTTATCTAAGGTCTACTGCTGCAGCCTCTAGTGCAGTTTAAAACAGTCATTACGATCTGGCAAACAAACATTTTTACAAACAAAACCTTCCTTTTAATACATACAGATCTCCCCTTAGGTAGGATAAAAGCCCATAGGGCAGAGCGCATTGTATTTAAAATGCAGGACATGTGGGTTTAAGTTTGACATGTCCTAGCAGTGAAGAACTCCTAAGGTCATTTTTTACTACTATAGGGCACTCTCTCTCTCGTTGGTTAACACTGGGTTACCTTATTATATTTAATAAGTGTCAGCATTGGATTGGGAGCAAAAAGAGGTGTGGTGTTGGCACTCAAATGAATTGTAATTCAAAAATGTCTTCAATAGTGAAGATGGATTTTAAGTCACAATTTTGAATATGCCACTTTTAGAAAGTTGACATTTTTTCTTGATCTAATCATTTGTGCCTTCTGCCTGTTCCCTTGGTTACATGACTATGAATGGACCTGCTGTTGAGGTTTAAGTATTCCTTCCAGAGAGTGACACAAAGGGGTCTTAGGTGTGGACAGGTTGGGCCATCTTGTCAGGATGACTGGGAGATGCAGCAGCAAGCTTCACTTGCTCTTCAAAGGATTCTGCCTTTTACACACACAAATAAATCAGTTGTAAGGCCTGCCCTGTTTCTTTGTCATTTCAGACTTCTTGGAGCATTGGCAGGGGAAGGGAAGAACTTTCCAGGACCACATGTGAGGGTAGTGCAGGGAAGTCCCCCACTATAAAGGTTTGCATTAGGTATAAATATTGAACCTCCAGAAACACTCTTCAGCATAATCCTGGACCTGTGAACATTACAGACGAAGAATTGCCCTGCCACCAGAAGACTGCCCTGCTGTTACCAGAAACTTGCCCTACTGATTGAGGACTGCCTTGCTCTTTGAGAAGGAAGACTGCTTGATGCTGAAAAGGCATTCATCAACTGGGAAGCCTTGTTGTTTGCACTTAAATTAAAAAGTTTGGATTTACAGCTACCATGGTGGGGATGCTTAAAAGGTTATATCAAGGGGCAGAGGCATGAATAATAATGAATGCAAAGGTAACAAGTATGGTAAAAATTGAACGAGGCACCCGTAAGGGGTGTGCGATGTCACCTAAACTTTTTCCATTGTTTATTGAGCCACTAGTGGCTGAATATGTAGTGCTGATGTTATTGCCTCTCCTCTGCAAGATATGTCCAGGTTTAACTTATTCACAGATGATATTGTAATGTACTTAAAAGCAGGTAGGACAAATATTGAGGGGGTTTTAAATATTATTCAAGACTATTAGAGAGAGTGTCAAAAATGTCCATTTTGCCCCTGTTTTTGTTTGCAAATCTTTCAGTTTAAATTAATAAGGATTTTTTTTAAGGAGTTGAATTCCCTCATAATCAAATTCCTGTATTAAGGTAAAAATATAAAAAAAGTGAGCTATCAAATTCTTCAGCTTGATTAGGAACAGGGTGGGCTGGCGATGCCTGATTTTTTTCTGTACTATCAGGCTGCATGGTTGGACATTATGGTTAGAAGGGGTAAAGCAAAGGGTGGGCTGGATATGTTTTTCTTGGAGAAAATGGTGAAGGAGTGTGAAGGCAATCTTCCAGTTTATTTAAACATGACAATATTGTGGTAAAGAACTATATACAAGGAGCTAGAGAAAATGAATTGCGTAGTGAAGAGCTTCTTTAGGGCAAGACAAGTTCCGTCATGCCATTGTTTTTGACGGTTGCATGAATGCCAGGCACTAGGCCTTTCTCTCTCAAGGACGGTATGCAGGCTCTGGAATTTCGAGTTGTCAAGAAGCCAAACAACAAATAAGTGCTGAGTACCACATGTTTTGGCATAGTTTGTGCAGATTAGAGGGTTTATGACCAGCCACTTGCAAGAAATGAGTGAACTGAGGTTTTTATAAAACTACTGCATGAAACCAAACTGCTGGGGATAGGGAACTGGTACAGGTCTCTTCAGAAATATTTAGATTCCTCTTTGGTTGGGGATTATCTGAGCAAAATGTAGTGGTAGATGGGATTCTGGGTGTCAGCCAGAGAATGGGAACATCTCTCTATGCTAGGTTATAAGTCCCTCGGAGCAGCTAACTTTAACAGAATGAGCTTTCTATCATGGTGAGTGGCATACTATATTCTGTTGGCAATACATAAAATGTTTCCGTCCATCCTCAATGAGTGTGTCAGATGTGCCCAAAACGGTAAAGGGGATTGACTGCACATTTTTTCATATGTCTTAAACTGTTGCAATTTTGAGATGAGGTTTTTCAAGCTTTGAATGATTGGTTACAAGTTGTAATTGAGCCCACAAGAAAATGAACTCTTTTTGGGGTATCTAGCGTAACCTTCTGGTTGGATAAAAATGCTAAGCATTTTATTGATGCATCTGTAGCGTTAGCTAGATCCTGGATATTGCAATGCTGGCGAACAGTCATGGTTTCAACACTGAAGATGTGGTTTGAGAAATTGAAAAGGACATATACATTTGAAAAAAAAGCAAGGAAGATGAGTAACAAAAAAAACATATTGCAGTATGGGCACCGCTTGATGCCCTAGCCCAGCAAGCATTGCCACTTTAGCATTTTTTAATTGTGGCCTTACTTGGAGGATGTAGCCTAGGTACTGTATTACTCATCACCTATGGAATACGAATGCTGCCATCCTTTGTAATGTATCTGGATATTTAAGTCGAGGATGAACTAGCTTTTTTTGTTTTTAGCACTTTAGCATTTTAAAATGGAACATGGCTCTGGAGGGCTTATTGCAGGCATTGTGTTGGGCTTGAACTGTTTTAGGAAAATGCTGTTATGTGATGTATTGTTGTTGCTTGAATACCTTTAATTCCTGCACTATGTGTTAGGAATACTTTGGGCTCATCCTAGGCACATTACTATTTCACACTTTTATTGGATGAAAATGTTGCTATATTGTTTAACATATTTGGATGTTCCTATCCAGGATGAATGATTTAGCACTTTTGCACTTTAAATTGCGGTACCATTTTGCAAGGCTTATTCCAGGTATTTTACTACATTTGACTTATGTTTTATAAAGGTGTTGTTATTCTTTGCAATATATTTGGATGTTTTAGTACAGAAGGATGTAGTTCTTTGGCACTCTAGTACTTTAAGGCAGGGTTACACTTTCAATCTCATCCTGATGTATGGTAGAAGCAAATCACGAAATAGCTATGAAACCAGTTGGCGTGCTCCGAATCACACTCCCTTTTTTATTTAACGAATTTCCAGGGAAATAAGGTTTTTCGGTTTATTGTTTGTGAATTATCTGGTAATTTGCTCAATAACATTTTTTTCAAAAAAAGAGAAGGAAGACTTGACCTGCTCATTACATCCCAGGCTAAGGGGAGTGACTCCAAGGGCTAATCGGTTGACTTATCTGAACCACAGAGACACAACAAGCTCCAGAGGCCTCCCTGCATCTGATAAACTGAAGTGAGCCCTGCTGCTTCTGCTGTAGAGGGTTCCTGATCCCCTAGAAATTCCTCCCCTGGTTCTGGACCCTTGTTTTGCATCAGTTTAGCTCCTTCAAATATCCTGATGTTTTGGGCTCTTTGTGATCATAAATGGGCCAACGTGAATCTCCAGTAAAGAACTTCACTTTATACTATAGCGACCACCAGTGACAATCGGAAACCTGGGATCTGAACTTTAGGCTACAGCAACAACAGCCCATGGTGACAGCCAGCGTGAAGCTTCCGCAATGACCATCCACAATGCCCGACCGGATTTTCACTGTACAGCAATGACAGCCCGCACCACCTGGCCTGCTCTTCATGCTACAGCGAAAACCATTTGCGATGCTCTCCCTATTTCTCACAGCCTCCCACACCTTGAATTGAGTTCTTTCCATTGGACTTTGAGAAGGTAACTCTTTCAGCTGGACTTACCTGGTTCCTGTATCTAACCCACTCTCAATAGCAGTCAGACTGATCTTATGACTGTACTCCTGTCTAACACAACCAGTAGACCGTGAGTTGCACTTCGTGCTTTTAGACTCTATATCTACTTAAACATTTAAGATCCAATATCTCTGGTTCTACTAATTGATTTGTATTTTTTTCTTTCTGGTATTATTTTATTTATTACAATTTACTCAGTTTTTCTAAATTGGTTTGGGTTTTTCTTGTGTTGTGTTTTCACATTGATATCTTTTGCACGCTGCATAAATACTTTACAAACTGCCTTCAAGTTAAGCCTGACTGCTTTGTGACAAGATACCAGAGAGCACAGGTTAATTTTGTGACATTTATGGTTCACCCTCACAAGGACTGTGATTGTTGCCTGAGTTGGGCTTCCATCCCCCTCAACCATTAACCCAATTTCTTACGTCATATAATTATTATGTTCATCGTTATTACCCCCTTAAGTGCTGATGACTCTCTTCCTCAGTGCTGAACTGGGGATTTGAAAGATATCCAGCGTTCATATTCTCCCCCTTGGAGGGAATTGAGAAATTAGTCACAATGTAGTAGACTTTGTTTTTTAAAAGGGAATTAAATACTCTTCAGGAAAGTTAATGTTTAACTAAATATGGAATCAACCAGAGGTTGTATGTGCTAACATCACCCCCTTCCCAGTTTTCAAGAACATAATTTTTTCCCACAAGTTTGCAGTTTCCTAATTGGTAGTCAATATTACAAATGTTTAAGGTTTATACTTACTTTCAGTTTATAAAGGAAAAGAGATGTGAAATCCATGAGTAAACTCCGAAAGCTATAGATCTTTGAAAAACAAAATTGTTCGGTAAGTGGTAATTTTTGTAGATTGTTCATAGTTTCCCTAAAGAAAGCGATCAATAAAATAAACAATCAATGGCTGTAAAAAACATAAATAGTAGACAATATTTTCATCTAGAATTTTTTTGCCCCAATGCCCAATGTGACATACTGTGATGTCCATCAGGCTCTTTTTGAATATAGTATGTTTGTTGGTTGTACAAAAACAAGCAATACCTAGAGCCAACAACAAAGCTGCAGCTTATAATGACATATCATCCCATATCAACCATGCATGTAAAATCCAATGAATAAAAATGGGTATGAAGGAAAGCATTTTTGTAAATGTGCTCAAGAATTTAAGTTTAGGAATAGTGTTAATTAGTATGTTTCTAACTTTGGGGTTGCCTAAAATATCATGTGATTTAGAGGACATTTCGCAAAATATGTTCTTTTTTTTACACTGAGTTCTACTAGTCTGCTTTCCCACACTTCACATAATCTTGTGTAGCTCTGCCAATCAGTCCCAACAAGAAAGTACTCCAAATGCAAGATGAACACATTAGGATTTTTTATTGGAATATTGTTCTTACTGGTGATGTGGATAATGGGAGTATTTGGGGCCGGGTTCAGCCAGTACCTAAGGAAATCTACCACCAGTAGACACTTCTAAAAACTAGATCCCCAATGGAGTCCAGGGTGGTGAGTCTTATGTGGATCAAGCCATTTTTACTGACACAGAATTCCATGAGAAACATCAAACTTTGGCTAAAATTTGAGATAGAAAGTTTTGGAATCTGTGGGACTCCACAAAATCATACAAACTAGCATTCCTCCATGCAGCATTGTATGATTGGGCCAATTACCAGTGGCAGGAATGACTCTCAAATAAAACGTGAAAGAAATCAAGATTTGTCCATGGAGTTTCAATCCTTCTGCCAATATGGGTAGGTACGGTATTTTAACTCTGGTTTGCTGGCATCAACTGAATGCTATCAGCCCCAGACATTTCTGAAAGCCAGAGTGCTGAGGGAGTTAGCATGGTGAGACGCACATGAATTCCACCACATTTTCTACCTAGAATGCCTTGCCAACTTCAGTCTTTGGCCTACATCTACAGATATTCCTCAAATTTCTGAAAGGACGGTGCCTGAGTCTGTGAGGACGCACAAACGTGCTCCCAAACAAAATTACCACACTTTGGCTGATAAAAACAGTACCCAACTTGTGTGTCTAGATTAATCTCCCCCAACAGAAAAGGCCCCATATGAAACATGGAGTCATCAAGATTTTTCTTTGGCATTTCAAACTGTCTGGTGATATGTTTGCTGTGCATTTCTGTCCATGGTCAGCTGGCACTCAGGAAAATCCACATCCCCTATACATTTCTATAAAATAGATACCCAGAGGAGTCCAGGATAGTGTGACTTGCAAGGATCCCACAACATTTTCTTACCTGAAAATATCAAACATAGGATAAAATCACAGACTGGCCTCACATTTTTGTAGGATAAAGCTCTCAAATCAGTGGCAATCCACAAAATTTCTACTATCTAGCATTTCCACATTTCACTCTATAAAACCAGTACCCCACTTGTGTGGGTGGGCCAATCGCCTATGACAAGAAAAGCCCTAAAACGCAAGAAGGAAACATCAAGGTTTCATCTTTCAAATTCAGTCATTCTGGTGATGTTGATAGATGCAGTATGTGGGCCCGAACTTAGCTGCCACCACTATCATCCCCTTCATTTCTAAAAATTAGACACCAAGAGAAGACTAGAGTGGTGCAATTTGAATTGATCCCCCTAAGAGTTCTTACCCAGACTGCCCTTCGGACATAAATCTTCAGCTAAATCACATGTTTTCATAATATTTCTGTGAGAGACAATTTCTAAATCCATAGAATCCAATAAGTTCCTGTCATTTAACTTTTACACATTTGTATTGATAAAAATAGTACCCCACTTGTGTGGACTTTCCTATTGCCAGCAACGGTAACCGGTCAAAATGTGTACAATGTAAAGACAATGTGGTCTCAATAAGGTCTTCACATGGCTACAGTTTTGCACCATTCCTATGAGGTGCATTTTGTTCATCCATACATGGAGTGCAGTATGGTAATTAGCAGAAGTGTGGCAATGCAGAGTGGTAAGATGTTCACCAATGGCTGGAAGTGTTCAAGCTTTCTTTCACATAAATGTGGGAAGAATAGCTTTTTTAACTCATTCTTTGAAGTCCGCAGGGCATTCTGCAAAAGAATACATCTCGAGAGCCTATACCTTAGATTCCCCTAGGTTGTTAAATTTCACAAATGCCCAGGGTTGGTAGGATTCCCAGGGTGCTGGCTGACCAAGTGTCTGACTACTACAGCAACTCCCCATGACAAGTAAAAGGAAATTGGGATTTCTTTGGGCTTTGTTTTGAAATATGGACTGGTAGAGTGTGGGCAAACTCTCCATTTCACCAGCAAGGGCAGAAGTACTGTCTGATGCTGAGGAGTAGGTCCTGGTGCCATGATGGTCCAGCATCAAACCCCATTTCCTTTTTCACTTTTTTCCCTTGTAGTCTTGTGGGTGTCATGTCGCCTGGATGGAGGGATTAGAGCATTTATTCCATATCTGTGCATCCAATGGTTTGAAAGCCCACTGGACCCACCTGAAAGCCAACCTGTTCATCTTTTCAGTGGACTGCAGACACCAGCATTGGGCACAAGCCAAACTTCCTGCTGCCTTAGGAGGTAGATTGGAGGGTTCATCACTTATCTTTCCGCCTCCAGGGTCTATAGCCCCATTGACACAAAGGACTGGTGTCAAAAAAGGGATTGTGTGAGATGTCGGCCCCTTGGACATCTGGCCTTGCCCCTGGCACCAGAGAGTCTTTCTTTCATCAAGGGGACACAGAATGTGCTGTTTATTCCCTGTATGACAGCCCAAATGTGAAAACTGCAAATAAAGGAGTCGAAATATCTGCACACCTGCTTTGGTAATGGCCACCGTTTTCAGACTTGAGGCTCCAGGAGACAGAAAAACTGTTTTGCAGGGATTGGTGGTTTAGCCTGATGCTAGGATGGACTAGCCCACACCGCAATTCAAAACAAAAAACAGAAATTTCACATCACATGCACTGTTTGCACTGTAGTTTTCTTGGGACAGAATGCCTGATAAAAAAATTGCTGAGTAGAGAAAATTGGGGAAAAGCACAGCTGTGGAAGGAAACCACAGCTCTGTCTTTCACTGGAAACAGACCAACCTTTCTGTGAAAAAGGTAATGGGAGTCTGAGGATCACTATGGCCCAATCCCAAGGGGCACTATTTAGGGCACCACTTGGGACTGTAGTGACTGTGCACCACCTCTATGTGGTACACAGCCTGTTTACCTATCAAATATTGTTTTTATTTCAGCACTCAGATCTGCAATACAGTGCAGACACAAACTAAAGGGTTCTCTCATTTGCATTAAGCCACAACTCCAAGCAAGTGAGGGAACTTCTCTCATGCATGCGCTGGTGCAAGATGTGTGCCTGCCTGATGCATATTGTTGAAAGGGCTGCACAAACATCTGCTGCCACAATTCTAGATGTCTAGGGTGCACAATAAGTGGGGGCAAGCACCTGTTTCACCCAAGGGTCACCTTTATTAATACTGCCCCCGGTATTAAGTGTGACTTTTGCACACCCAGAGAGGACAGATTGGAGGTCAATGCACCAATCTGCTCATCAGGGGATCAGAAAGACTGTTTGGCTTTTGTGGGTGGAGTGCCGTCTGATGTAAGGACAGTCTGACCTCTGCCTTTTTTTTTTTAAATCTCACTTGTGTCAAATGTGGTTCCTGTGCCATACCAGGGAAAGCAGCTTGGGGGTAAATCCAACAACCAACCCTCCAGAGTGGACAGACAGACTGTCTGACATTTAATGGTGGGAGTATAGCCTGATGCCACGAAAGGACAGCACCCATCCCATTTTTACAAAAATCTATCCCCTATCATTAGTGTGTCTTCTGTCCCTCCCTCTGGGAAGGCAAATTGGAACTAAATCCCTCAATCTGCTAATAAAGGGACTGGGGCAGAATGATCGTCTGAACTAAAGGGCTGGAAATAATGGTCCAAAGCCAGGATGGGCTGGCCCCACCCCATTAATTTTTTTTAAATAAATGTCAGCTGCTTGTGATAGTGTGCTTTCTAAACCTCTCTTTTCCCCAGGAGGAGAGAATGGGTGTAAATCATTCCCATGAGGGCAGAGAGACTAGAGGATGAGGATGGGTACATGGGCGGACTGTCATTACATTCTTTAAAAAATATCAATTCCTTGGGTGACTCATTGGAGGCAAATCCACAAATCTGCTAACTCACATAAAGACTGTGTGAAATTGAGAGCTGGGAAGAATTGCCCTAACCCGTTCATTCATTTTCTCTGGTGTCCAGTGTGCTTTATGACTCCCCACCCCATTCCACTCCAAACTCAAGAAGGGAGACACTGTTGGGCCTTTAAGTGTGGGGATACGGAGATGCTAGGACAGCTCCATTCTTTGTATTTGTAATAAATTGTTCTCCCTGGTTTGTGGTGCACATTCTGCTCCTGAGGGAGGGAGTAGAATGACTGTTAGGTCTCTAGGGGTAGGGTTGCAGCCCAAAGCCCCATTCAATTTACTCCACTTTAAACTGCCCCCTCTGGCTTATTGTATCCTGTTCTACAGGCCATATGCAGCCGATTGTTCTTATTGCCACACTGGTTTTTGGTGTCTTCAGCCATAGAAGCCAACTTTACATGCTATTTTGAATCCAGTTCTGGCAGTCTTCTCTAGAGCATTGCTTTAAGTTCTGGATGCCCTAGCTGGCATGTAATGTCCATGTAATGTCCAGAGCTGCATTTCTGTATCTGGTGGAGGCCTCATCCGGAGAATTATTTCTAATTATGGAGGCAACTATTGCAATATTGGTGTTGCGGCTGAAAGCCTGATCAGAATTATTGTTGTCAGTTCTATCTGTGATGCACTGAACAATGCATCACCTTCCAAGTCAAAGATGTGCTCTTAAGCACAAACCTCGAATTTTGTGCTCTGAAAAGTAGGCCAGACAAGCCATTCTGCTGTTATGACATTTTCAAGGTGAGCTCATTCTTTATGGCTGTTTCAGAGCAGGATTGGCTGTCATGACCCACCCATGCACCCATGGCCCATTCTAGTTGTGCCCTTCTGTAGTGTAGGGCTGGTTTTGTTTCTGTTCCAGACCTTCTGAGAAGGACATTTCCCCATTATATTTAACAAAAAGATTAAGAGACCCACCCTACCTGCAAAACAATTAATCTTGCTATCTATCCATGGGGAACCTGAGGATCTAAGATTGCCACGTGATTGTGCAATACTATATCCAAATAACGTAACTAAAACATGGAGGAAGTTACCTCAAACCCTGTGCACCCTCCTACAGAAAGAGGTGAATTCAACAACAGGTTCCATCTAAACTGCTTTGAGTTCAGTGGAGGCCAGAATTTTTTCTCTTTAAAGTTACATTTCTCTGCAAAGTTACAAGCTCTGTCCCATGAACCAGCCCAGCACGAATAACAAGTATCCATCTTAACGGCCTTACATACCTACCATTATTGCTGTGAAGAAACTGGCATCAGACTCTTAAATCTTGTACATATTAGGGGCCTATTGACCACCTCTTGGCAAATCAACAACCACATCGAAGATTACTTCATTGGAGCAGAGAGCAGGAGATGTATACCTCGCACCATCTGGCAGTTTGAAAAGGTCTTGTGGCAACAGCTGTGGTACTATATAAGCAGCTCCCAACCAATACATAGTTTGTCCAGTTCTGGCTGCTTCAGATGAAATATGTGGCCATTTCTTGAATATTTCTAAGTCAACCTCTCTTATTGTGCCCTCTGGGTGCCAATTTTAGATCATTGTTTGCTAACGGTAGGTCATCTGTGGCATGATGTGTCCATTTCTGGTTCACACTTGCAGAGTACTGTGAGTTGGGAGACCCTCTCCGACAGTGCCTTCAGTTGAAGTGGCCACCTCTAAAATATTCAAACAGTCTGCCAATGTAGGAAATATTGGTTAAAAAATAGATGTGCAACCTGTTCATGTGTGAGGTTATGGTAACAGGAGATAACAGTGGGTCTACATTAAAATTTAATGCGAACTTTAATGGAGAAGCAAGCGTCGAAAACAATGTTTCTACAGTGAAATACTTGAAACATTTATCCTTAATGCATGCCTGAACAAGATGAACTTACAGGATAAAGTGCCAAATGTATCGAAGGATTTTGCATTCACAAACGGTGCGAATGAGTAAATTCAACCGTTTGCGAATGCAAAATCCCCTTTCATGATTTATGAAAGGAATTTGCAGTTGAATTTTAATGAATCGCAAAAACAGCAATTCCTTAAAATTGCGACTCCAATTAGGGAATTGCAATTTGTGATTCCCTAAATAGGAAATCACGAATAGGGATTACCTATTTGCGATTACCTATTAACATGTATCATGCATTTCCTAAATGCGAATTTGGCAATTAGGAAATGTATTTACCACAAATTCAAGTTTGGTGGTAAGCATGCGCAATTTTTAAAAATGGATTACAAATGCATTTTTAAAAATGACATGTAGCGCATGTGTGCGCTTTACATGTCCACAAATATTTTTTGGGTGCATCAAAGGGGGTCTTAGGCCCACAGCAACCTGGGGTTTGCATTACCTAATTTGCGAATTCCTAACAGGAATTCTCAAATTCGGAAATGCAAAAACATTCGCACCTAAGGGTCCCATTTTGCATTTCTTAAATAGCGATTTCCTAAAAATCACTATTTAGGAAATGCAAACCGGGATGATGATACATCTGGCTATAAATGCTTTGTTCCTCCATGCCTCTGAAAAGGAAAGCAGCACAGACAAGACACATTTTTACTTCAGACTTCATATTGAAATTAGGATTCTAAAGTTGTTTTGCTCGTTAGCACGATACCTTATGATGAGAGAGTATATTGTGGGTCCCAGCACATGCACAGTCTCTTAGAGGTCACACAATGAGTGTGGATTCAGAGAAATCAGAAGAAGGTCATGACTTAGATGGTTAAATTTGAGCAGCGTTGATATTTGCACAAGTGTTCTTGATTTGTGTACATGCCCCCACAAGGAGCTCAGCCTAGGAGCTGCTGGTAAGATCGTAATGTAAACAGATGACACATCTTCATGTAATGTACAACCGTGGGAAGAGTAGACTTTGTAAGCAGGAGAAGTGGATCAGTTGGATGAGAAAGGAGCATTGACGTCATGCAATCCCGATAGGCATGAGCTGAAGGTGATTTTACTCTCAGACAGAAAAGAGGCAAAGCTATTGTGAACACGAAAGGAAAGCAACTGTTATACGAGTGTTAGGAGTGTAATAAGAAGCTGTAATATGGGCAATACTTGCCCGCAGAGCAAGAAAATGTGAATGTAACGTCCTCGACTATTGCTTATTGCTCATTCACTTGCAATGCCAATGCAATAGTTTCTGCCTAGGGAAGCCAAAATATCACTGAACCAGAACCGAAAAACAGGCTTTAAATTGCTATCAGAGCTTTAGTCACACTGGAAAACAGTGATATGAAAAACCCTGGGGAGAGTAGCATTATGGGTATAAAAGTAATAATACAAATAACACAACTTTAATGTGGCCTTAGCACTTACCTCCACACTCTTAATACTTGAAGGATGGCTAAATAACAGTAGTTATGAAAGCAGTTTATCTCTCCCACTTTTATGGGCCCCAAGAGGCTGACAGAGTGAATCTACCCCAGTAACTTTTAAAATTGCTTACAATTTGTAGAATGACCTCCAAGCCAGCTCGCTGGGCAGTCACTTACATCTACAATGTGTAAAGATTTCTGCAAAATGGACATTAACTGAACTTCTGAAAACATAAAGAGTTTAAAAAAACAAAACAAATTAAACATAGTAAAACCTATATAAGGCAAACACTGAAGCATGCAATGTATTGTAGCACGATCAGATGTAAATACTTTATATTTATTTCACCCCAAATATGAACATAATTTTCAGGTATTGATATGATGAGTGTCAACATGCAGCAGAGGCAGGTTTGATTTGCAGGTGAACTGAATCATGTCTCTGTCTTCCCAACACAAACTGCATCTCTAATTACATCGTCACTCAGTCGCCTAAATAATTGATTGTGCCACATGTAAGTAGAAAAGGATGCACAGCACAGTACCTTTACATTTGCATCTTAATTACCCTCCCTAAGGTACATTAGAGACTTTGTAATATGAGTTGAAAGTATACTACAACAAATTTTTGGTGGCAATCTCAAATAATATGATTCCCTGGGGCAATAGTGGTCCATCATTTAAGCGTAGAGTGAACTGCTGCAACAGCTTCGCTAATATAAGCAAACCATTAACGTATATGTCACTGTCTATATGCCTGACTGAAAGTCTTCATATACTGGGCATTTTCAAAATCATCATGCGAATTAATTTTCCAATTGCAGAAAAGTAATTTCTCAAAAAGTGATTGGCTGTTAACCGGTCCTGCATTTTTTACTAATTGTAAGGGTCTATCATCGAGGAAGATAAAATAGTGACCCCCTCCTATAGCCTCAAAAATCAAGTTTTGCAAAGTGCTATCAATCTTTAAAAAATATAAAAAATAAGATTTAATACAATTCCAAGAGTCTGACAAGATATGAAAGTAGCATGCTATCTTCTCGATGGATTAATGAGTACATAACGTGTTGATCAATTATAAAGGTAATAGACAGATTTGAGAAATGCTCACTAAAATTCTCACTGCTCCAAAATTGTCAGGCAAGACGCCAGAAGTAAATTGTTTCCCTCCTAAATAAGAGCATCCTTGTGTTATTTATTTTTCATGAGGGATAACTCGCCTTGATAAACCCATTTTTGACTTGCTTAATTTCCACTGATTGTAAACACAAAACATCGTGTTCATTTTTGCCAGTTGATTTATGATGGACTTCTGTGAGTGAAAATTCATGTTCTGCATTTATTAATCCATTTTTGGTACAGAGCCTTTGTGAGACAACTGGTAGGGTGTGTTGTGTTTTCACTAAGGCAGTGATTTCCACATTAAACAATGAGAGCAAATACATTTAGCAGTTTGCATACCCTCATGGCCGCACCATGCCTGATTGTAGGAAAGTATCCTCTTTCTTGGCATGGTTACCCTCATTTTGTGCCTCATGTCAATGTGCTTGACTGTGTTTACTGGCATCCTGCTAACCAGGTCCCCAGTGATTATGCTCTATCTCCTGTAAATGTGGTTGTTACTTACAGTTAACACAGTATTTCACCCACAATTGACATACAGGTGTCCCCTTATAAGTCCCTAGTATTTGGTACTTAGGTACCCAGGGCATTTAGGGTCCCAGGTGATCCCTATGGGCTGCAGCATAAATGTTGTCACCCATAGGGAGCCCATGTAAAGACTTCTGCAGCAAGCACCCTTTCACTGCCATTTACACTGCACCAGCTCACTTATAATTCACCCCATAGCAGGCCCTCCAACCCTGAGGGCAGGGTGCAAGGTACCTGTGTGTGAGGGCGGGATGCCATTTTACGCGTGTACTGGACATAGGTCACTACATATGTCCAGCTACATAATGGTAACTCCGAATATAGGCATGTTTGGTATCAAACATGTTGGAATCATACCTCGAGGCTTTTGCAAGCATCGGTTGTATGATTCCAAGCATTCTGGGGGCTCCTTAGAGGACCCCCAATATTGCCATTGCAGCCTTCTGAGGTTTTCCAGGCAGCCACAGCTGCTGCCACCTCACAGACAGGTGTTCGCCCTCCTGTTGCTTGAAAAGATAAAGCCCAGGAAGTCAGAACAAAGGATTTCCTTTGAAGGAGGGGTATTACACTCTTTCCCTTTGGAAATATGTGTTAAAGGCTTGGGAGAGGTAGCCTCCCCAAGCCACTGGAAATGGTTTGAAGGTCACATTTGGTGCCCTCCTTGCATAAACCAGTTTACACGGTTCAGGGACCCCTTGTCCATGCTCTGGCGTGAAACTGGACAAAGGAAAGGGGAGTGACCACTCTCCTGTCCGCACCACCCCAGGGGTGGTGCTCAGAGCTTCTTCTAAGGGTCCCTGGGTTTTGCCATCTTCGATTCAAGGTTGGCAGGGAACTCTAGGAGCATCTGAGTGGCCAGTGCCAGCAGGTGACGTCAGAGCCCTCCCCTGATAGGTGCTTACCTGGTTATGTGACCAATCCCCCTTTTGGTGCTATTTAGGGTCTTTCCTTTGGGTTGTTCTTCAGATTCGGATTGCAAGACTCCAGCAGAAATCTTCTGCTTCCTCCACTTCGACTTCTTACTGAAGCAACTGCATCTGGAACCTCCAGGAACTATACAAGCTGCAACAAAGAAGTAAGACGCCTTCTGCAACATTGTATCTCTGGCTCCTGCCAGCAACTGCAACTGTTTCCTGATTGTGCATCCCCTGAGAACAGCCCATCTTCAGCCTGCACCAGAAGAGCGAAGGAAGCTCCTTTGGGGTGAAAGAATCACTCCCCTGCTTCAGCAGGCACCAACTGCAATGAAGACCGGCTGCGTGGGTTCCCATTCCAGAAGAGCTGCGTGGATCCTGCATCACAGGTGGTGGACTGAAGTGGTCTCCGAAAGTCCGCACATCCCACTGTCCAACTTTGGTGGAGGTAAGAGCTTGCCTCCCTATGGAAGGCAGTATCCCTATGCAATGCGTGTTTTGCAGCTGCCAAGGCCTGTTGGCATCCTTCCTCTAAGTCCTTCATGTATATTGTAGCTCTGGCCCCCAACACTCTATCCTGTGACTCACAGCTTCATAAGGGGTTCGCCGGCGATGTGGGAGCCTTTATTGTAGTGCTGCATGGGCCTCTTCTGCAACTTCTTTGTCCACATGCTGTGGGACTCCTGTGCATGCTACCTGGTCTTCTGTGGGCTCTCCGAGTTGCTGAGAGCTCCCTCTTGCTCCCCTCCTGGGTAGAGTCAACCTGGTCCTCCCTGGTCCAGGGCCGCGCCATTTTCTGCTAACTACAAACCTTGCGTGTGCCAAGGCTTGTTGGCAGACTCCAGAGACGCAAATCAGACTGCAGTCTTCTATTCGGCATGAGACATCACTTGCATCCTCAGGGAATCCAACTCTGTCTTCTGTGGTGCAGTACTGACTGTTCTTCTTCACTGGTGGTTCTTTTGTACCTTCACCCAGGTTAGCAAGGGCTCCTGTTCTTCCTGGACTGTTCTGTGCTTCTTGGACTTGTTCCCCTTCTTCCACAGGTGCACTGGTCCAGGAATCCACTGTTGGTGTCTTGGTATCTCTTCTGGGTCTTGCATAATTCTTCTTTTCATTGCTGTGTATGTGCTGGGAAATTTATTGTGATTTACTACTGCTTTCCTTGTCACTGGAGTTGGTTCTAGTACTTACCTTTGGGGTTTTCTAGTACTCACAGCTCCTATCTACACACTACACCTGCCTAGGTTGGAGACCGACTTTCACATTCCACTTTCTTAGTATATAGTTTGTGCTTCCCCTTGGACCATTTCTAACTATAGTGATTTTCACTAATTGCACTGTTTTCTAACTGTTTTTACACCTGTTTCTGTCTACCAGTGTAAATAATTTGTTTATTAACAACCTCCTAGGGGAGTATAGCCTCTATGGTATTTTTGGTATTTTTGTCACTAAAATAAAGTACCTTTATTTTTGTAACACTGAGGGGGTCATTATGACCCTGGCGGAAGGCGGAGAAGCGGCGGTAAGACTGCCAACAGACTGACGTCTTTTTTTTTGTATTATGACCATGGCGGTTACCGCCATGGTCATCCGCCGGTTCTCCGTTCCGCCCACCAGGGCGGAGACGACCGCCGGGATGGAGACCTGGGTCTCCAGCCCGGCGGCCATCGCTATACCGCCGGCGGTATTTTGACCCTGCTTACCGCCGTGGATTTCCTGCGGTTGGAACCGCCATGAAATCCATGGCGGTAAGCACTATCAGTGCCAGGGAATTCCTTCCCTGGCACTGATAGGGGTCTCCCCCACCCCCAACCCCCACCCGGACTCCCTCCCCAACACCCCCCACCACCCCTGCCACCCCCCAAAGGTGGCAGGGCCCCCTCCCCACCCCGACCCCCAACATCACAGAAACTCACACACACACGACACGCACGCAGGCACCACCAACACACACACACACACACCCCGACATACATGCCTACATCCACACACACAGTCAGACACGCAAACCCACATACAAACATACACGCACACATCCATACAGACATACCCACAGACATACACGCACTCATTCCCAAAACACGCAACACCCCCGCAAGCATACACGCACTCACACACCCCCTCTACATACACAGACGCACACCCCCATGCACCCACACAACACACAATACCCTCCACCCGCCTCCCCTAATGGACGATTGACTTACCTGTTCCGTCGATCCTCCGGGAGGGGACGGGAGCCATGGGGGCTGCTCCGCCGACACCACCGCCAACAGAAAACCGCCACGCCGAATCAAAGGACGTGATTCGGTGGGCAGTGTTCTGTTGGCGTGGCGGTGAAGGTGAAGCAACCTCCACTTCCCCGCCGTCCGCCAGTATGGCTGTTG
This sequence comes from Pleurodeles waltl, assembly GCF_031143425.1. Classification (NCBI taxonomy): domain Eukaryota; kingdom Metazoa; phylum Chordata; class Amphibia; order Caudata; family Salamandridae; genus Pleurodeles; species Pleurodeles waltl. Next base: position 1,027,423,927 of record NC_090445.1, read on the forward strand.
GCGGCTCTCCATTGGAAAAAGGACGGAGAGCAGCCAACAGTCATAATACGCCGAGCGGCAAACCGCCACTACTGGCGGTCTCCCGAACGGCGGTCCCTCGGCGGTCTTGTTAAAAGACCGCCGGGGTTGTAATGACCACCTGAGTGTTTTCCTTCGTGTGTGAGTCCTGTGTGACTACAGTGGTATTGTATGAGGTTTGCATGTCTCCTAGATAAGCCTTGGCTGCTCATCCACAGCCACCTCTAGGGAGCCTGGCTTTTAGACACTGCCTACATTTCACTAATAAGGGATAACTGGACCTGGTATAAGGTGTAAGTACCACAGGTACCCACTACAAACCAGGCCAGGCTCCTACAGTGGTTAAACACTGTTTTGAAGGTGAGATATTCAAATTGTAGTATGAGTTGGCTGTTGCAGCAATTAGCAAAATTGAGTAATAAAGGTATGTTTAATTATGTAAACACATATGGCTTGATTCATGAACTGCATTCCTGCACAAAAACAATTGTCCCAGCAAAGCAAGCATCCTTGCACCATGGTTCAAGGCTGCCTGCGTTGGCACTAAGCAACAATTTGTAGATATGACGCATTTCTGCCCTTTCTCAGTGGCGCAGGGCAGCGCAGTAAAGCACTTGCTATGCCGCCCTTCACCACAGGCTTTGTAAATGAGGCCCCAAGTTTTTTCAGTTGTCGAAATTTTCGGTCCTATGTTTGATTCATATTCTGCTGTTATGGGCAGAAGTGCAAGGAGACCACCTCCTGCCAGTGAATTAGATTTAAAAAAAATATGAACACATACTTTCAGCGCCACATAGAACAAATGACAACTCACATGCAACAACTAAAAATCAGATCATCGTAGATGTTGAATGTCTTAATTTAGAAATGTATGTTGATACTAGTATTGCCAGAGCTCAAGGAATGCCTCCTTACAAGTGAAGTTTTGGGCACGCTGAAACCTAGAATATTTGGGAAACCATACTTGTCTAGGATATAGGGTGGTATGATGTTTGCTGTTAGGTGTGGGCTTGCAAGTTTATAAGGGGAAAATGGCATTTTGATAGCATTTTAGGTTATTAATTAATTTGTCTTAAAAATAGAAAGCACTAACTATTCCATCAAAGGAATTCGTGGGCACTCTTTATATTGTAGCTGCATGCAAACCTAACACTTTTCAAACGTGCACACAATGTCAATGTGGGTGTTCATATTACGTGAAATTCATAAAGTATTGTGCATATGGAAAATTTTGATTACTACTAGCCTGCTGTAGAGGCCTCTACCATCCATTAAAGGCCCGCTCACATGTTCGTCTCGGGCCTTTTACAAAGGAGCGGGCCTTTAGTGGCCGGTAGAGCCTGCTATGGTGGGCTCTAAAGCTATTAGAACATTCTGCCACTGGAAGGCAGAATGTTCTAATAAATAAAACAAAGTCCTCAGGGAGCCCGATGGGATTGAAATCCCCTTGGGCTCAGTAAGGCCTTTGTTCACAGCTGTTTCTGTGAGCAAATAGAACATTGGAATGTTGACGCTCGGGCTTTTACCGGCCAGTAAAAGCCCTTAGCACTCCATTGTCTACAATGGAGAGCCCAGCATTCCAATGTTCTAATATAGCCTTAGAACCCGCCGTATTAAAGGCCCGCTCCCGCGTTAAATGCCTGAGCCAAAGTCGAGGGCATTTAACAAGGGAAAGGGCCTTTAATAGCCGGTAGAGACCGCTACGGCGGGTTCTAAGGCTATTAGAACATTCTGCCACTCAGGGCAGAATGTTCTATTAAATAAAACAAATTGCTCACGGAGCCCGAGGGGATTAAAATCCCCTCGGGCTCCGTGAGGCTTTGTTCACAGCTGTTGCTGTGAACAAAGCGAACATTGGAATGTTGGCGCTGCGGGCTTTTACCGGCCAGTAAAAGCCCGCAGCACTCCATTGTTTTCAAGGGAGCTGCCAACGTTCGAATGTTCTAATGTGACTTACCATACTCTCTATCTGAAAAAGTGTAATATATAATAATAGCAAATACGGTTATGAAATTCCTACGTGGCATCTATGAAAAAACTGTTAAATTACCACTTATTCATGAAGACCATGTAGCAATGGACGAGGAGGCAATTGGTCATTATTTGACAAGTAAACATTGAGCTGAAGTAAGGTGACAGCTAGAGCATTTTACTTTTTTTCCCACTCCAGTAAGAGACAACAGTTACTGAGCAAATTGAATAGTACGTGCACATGCACAAACATTTCAACTGCTTAACATAAATTGATCACTGGAACAAAAGAAGCTCTAAATCGTGGCAAGGCCTTTCAGCAAAAACACACTTCCAAAAACATGTGAAAAAGATCCAGTAATAAAAATATTAACATTTTGCAGGAATACCGCAGTATTCCACAGCTAGGTGTAGGTTATGCAATCACTGCCCAACAACACCACTTGAAAGATTGTAGCACACCGTCCCACATAACCACATCAGCATAGTATAGCCCACTGCATGCAACAGAACACATTGATGATCATGGACTACAAGAGCAGCAGCACAAAAATGCAAATACAGATGGCACCCATGTTCTTCATCCTCGTCAGCCAAGCAGGAAAGCGCACGCACGCAGACTAAATAAAGGATAAAAACGTGTGACATGTTAGAACGAATACATAAGGTCAACGCTACTATGTGTACGCTCAGTTCCCATGTCACCTCCAAAAACTTACCAGAGACACAATTTGCACTTCACAGCTATCAGCAGGCATATTGATGAAGAACCTTTGCAGGCCACAATTAACATAAGTGACACTAGTCTGTCCACAGGTGTCATGACTGCTTATCAAGCAAGATGCACCTCTGACCTACGTCTACTGAAAATATGAAGGCGATGACAGGTTCTACATTCTGAGGCCATATTTATCATCATTTCACGCAATGAAGCAAGACACACTGCAGCACTGCAATGTGTGAAAGAGAGAGGGCAGGAATGCACCATACCTATGAAGATATGGCACATTTCTGCTCTCTGCCTTAGCTGTCACAAAAACTGCTGTCTAGCACCAATGCAGGCACCTTTGCACTATGGTGCAAGAGTGCCTGTGTTAGAGGCAGGATGCACAAAGGGTCACCTTCCTGCTCAAAAACAATCCTTTGATGCTTTTCTCTCTTTCTACATGTGCTTCAGAACGCAGCACAAGTAGGAAGAAATAAAAATGAGGAGAAATCAAAACATTCCTAGGTCTACCAATATTGGCAAATCGGTGAATGCTTCAGAATTCATGGGTGTGTGTGGGAGAACACCTACACTGCAACCATGGAACGGTTCCAGAGGCAGAGTAATGCAAGGCAGCGACTTTTAGTTTATTGCATTACTCCAGATTTCCCAAGCCATGTGGGGAACTGCAAGGTGGCCTTGCGTAGCTTGTTAAACCTCACATAGGTTTTGCGTCACCCTGTGTTACATTGGGTGGAACAAGGGAGACGTAACTTTGATGAATGTGGCCATCAATGTGTTTGGTTCATATACACAATACCCCTTTCTATTCAAAGGGTTTCCCTTGTAGTTACATAATTGTCTTATTCAAAGTGTGTGCTGTTGTTTGAAAAGATAAATCCCAAGACATGTATATTGGAACTGTGTCCACCTAGGTGAATCAGAACTCCTATTGGTACAGGCAATACTGGATATCCTCTTACATGGGCCAGCATTTATGTCTCTGCCCTTCCTCCAACATTAAAATGCAGCTCTTGATAGAGCCATAGTCCATGACACTCTAGCACTTCTCTATTATTAAAAAACACTTACTTCTTCACATATTTGCTTCAAAGGTTACCAGGAGTTAAGTATATCTGCTGAAGGCAGGTGAATTGCTTCTGATGTGCCTCACTCTGCAGAACACGGATGTGAACATATGACTTTAAGCCTGGACATCCATAGAAATCCGTCTTCTACCTAAAACAAAACAAGATTTATGGATTGAATGGGAAAATAAACATGGGCAGATTAGAGGGAACAGTAGAGGGTTGTACTAGTCCAAGGATGCCTCACCAAGACAACCACAATATAGCATTCAAGAAACAAGTCAACACACATCTACAATGTCTTACTAAAAAGTAAATATTGGTGAAAATATCATGGAAATCTACTGGCTACTGCTACGCAAAGGGGTTACCTAGTGTTACCTAGTTTGTGAATAGAATTTGGTGAAGCCACTTCCATATGTATATGTATATGATGGACACTGGAATGAGCAGGATTTAAAAGAGGATTCAAAAACAGCAGTTGCAGGATGTGCATTGGGAGGAAACAGTGTGGTCACAGTGCTGGCATCCTGTTTCTGTAGTGGTTTGATTCGTATTCAAAGCGTAGTCTTGTTGCTGTGTGGAAGATCCTGCGTTTTCAGTACCATGTATCTGCAAGTTAAATATGCTGGAAAAGGCTGACAACATCAAGCCCACAACGGAGGGCAAGAGAGCAGTTGCCTCTGCGCAGCTGGGTTCACAGTTGAATGCAGAAAATGTGAAGACTGCTATGGCAGGGAAACATGCTATCTCAATATCTAGCCTGAGACCAAGAGCAGCACTGGGAGTCATAGGAAACAAAGTGGATGTGAAGGCTAAAGCGCCCCTCAATAGGGATACCAATGTTGTAGAGGAGGCACTCCCTAAAAAGGCATCCAACCAGCTGAACAAGTAGTGCCTGAAAAGCTAGAAGCTAAACCTTAGTGACTGAAGTGACACCAAAGATGTAGCAAAGCTGGGTCCCGAACCTCAGTAGTAAAGCCCTATGGAACCATCTGGCTGTGCTCCTGAAGAAGGGCTTTGTCAAACATGTTCTGATGTGCTTATGGAAGTCAAAGATATGGATGCAGGTGATTCAGATAATCCCATGCTCTGCAGTGCTTAAGTGAAGGATATATACAACTATCTGAGAAGCTTGGAGGAGGAACAATCTGTGAGGCCAAGGCATCTTGATGGCCAGGAAGTTACTGGAAACATGAGAACTATATTGATTGACTGGCTGGTGCTGGTGCACATGAAGTTAAAGCTGCTTCAAGAAACCATGTTCATGACTGGGGGAATTATTGATCGTTTTCTATAGGCAAACCCTGTGCCAAAGAGGATGCTTCAACTAGTTGGTGTTACAGCCATGTTTGTGCCTGTAAATACAAGATGTATTCTCCAGAAATTTGAGATGTTGCCTTTGTAACAGACCATACCTATACTAAAGCTCAGATTCGTGAAACAGAAATGAAGATTTTGAGGTTTCTGGACTTTGGTCTGGGGCAGCCTTTGCCACTGCACTTCTTAAGATGAGCCTCAACGATTGGCGAGGTGAGCTCAGAACAGCATACCCTGGCCAAATATCTGATGGAACTGGTTATGGTGGATTAAGACATGGTGCACTTCCCACCATCCCAACTGTCAGCAGCTGCCTTTTGCTTGGCTTTTAAAGTACTTGATGGAGGGGAATGGACTCCTACACTGGAGTGTAACTCAGGAGGCTCACTAACTCCATCCATGCAACATATGGCAAAGATCATCATGAAAGGTAAGTACTCCAGTGGCAGACAGATGAAGTTTAGCAGCATATATCAACTTAAATTTCCAATTGTACAGGAGCTGTCCATGACATTATTGTCATAAATTATTTCATATTGAAGTGTTGAGCACCATGTGCTGAATCTAAATATTGTGAATTTTACAGTTTTACTGTTATTGCTTTTAAATGTGAACGTTTGAATAACATATTGAACACAAAACAAGTGGAGGGAGCCACTTTAAATTGTTTGACATTTATTTTATTTGCACTTTCTCACGCGCAGGCACTTAGTATTATTAAGGGAGCTATATTAAAGTTTCTCAGGGATCTGCATTCACTTGTACGGACGAGGCTGCTATTTACCTTATTTTATGCTGCTAACCTGTTTTCTCACCCCTGTTTCCTAGGTTGTATTCATTACTAAGGGCAGCATCAGCTCCAGTGCAGGGTGATAGGCTCCACTCAGGACATTGCCCCGAAGTTCTAGTTAAGCCTTTATAGGCAGTGACTTTGGCTAACAAGCTCTTACCCAGGGGTCTTTCAATTGTTAAGCTAAGCTCCATTGGCTAAGTATTGGAATTTAAGTACCGGTCACGTCTGAGGACATCACATTCAGTAGAAGTTCGAGCATAAACTCTGTTTGTTAAGGTGTTGTTTTTACTTCTTGCTTTGCTAATTTAGTTTCTTCTGTTGTAGACCTAGAAGCCCTGGCCATAAAACAAATTCGAATACATAGCACTTAAGAAGCCTGAAGCAACTTTTAATTAATATGTCTTTGTTGGTTTTCTATTCGACTTCTTTGTTGTTATCACATCATATAAAGTTTTAAGTAACTATATCATGATTAATAATATCCTGAAATCCTGTGTAGGCATCATGCTGCTCCTGGTCTCAAGGAAATGTGGAGGAATGGCTATATGTACGATGTGGCCGCACTCGTAGGTAATGCCGGTGTGAGTAATTATCATGATGAGACAGACAGCAGCAGAATAGGATAGGCCATACTTTAAGAAGGTTTTTTTTAGAGTTGTACTCTGTAGTGTTATTCGGCATTGATTGTAATGGCCAAATGATAGGACACTGCAGACTACCACCTTAATGGGATGAATGAGAAAATGATGAATGTATGATTTGAGTTAATAACTGTGGAATTCAGAAAGTGTTCTTATAAATTGGACGCAGGATAATATGACTGTAAACATTTTGAAAATTACTTTTTTCCCCTTGATTTTTCGTTCAAACATTTCCCTTTATGATTCCTCAAACACTGATTTGCAAAATAGACGACCACATGCACAGCAGTCCGCTACTTTCTTTGTTCGGTTTATTTATTCATAAGAACATTTGCTATGCCATTTTATACGGTACCTGTCCTTGTTTAACTGTTACTGCAAATCACAGAACGTGCATGACAATCCACATCTTACTCTTTCTGTCATTGAACAATCAGGGACTCTCGCTAGCGTTATTTTTCGGGCATAACGCGAGTACACACGTTATAAAACGGTATATAATGCGTGAGAACGCCAGGTGACAATTTTAGTAAGAAACAGATGGCTGTAGCATGTAATAAATAAACGGTAATGTGTCAGACCGTATGACTCGTCTAGCATTGTGCAATTGATAGGACGTTGATACTAGAAAATTCGTTTTCAGGTTACACTAAGAAATAACACTGTATAGAAGTGTTAACTTGGTAGACTGCTGATCTTTTTTTAATCAGCATTTTTATTAGCAGTAACAATCCATGAGCAGAAGGATAGGACAATGCCTTTAACAATTTAGTACACTCACCGTTACAGAATTCACTATTCATTTTACTTTATCGCTACACTGTCGGGTTGTTTACTCACCCCTTTGGCTTTTTCACAGTTGTGATGTTCAGTTGTACCATGTATTTTTTTGCATATTTTATATCATTTATCAATGCACCCTCAGTGGAGACATCTAATCACATACTGGAGATAAATCTGGAGATTTGATCATTGTTTTTCAAATTTTGCTCAAAGTCTTTGTTGCATTTTGTTAAACAGACACATATAAATGCCAGACTCTGTTATATATCCCTTTTAGTTATGTCTCTGGGCAAGTTATTTTGTCAACTAAGCCTACTGCTTGTGCCCTTTTGCCCAGTAACTTTTTATTGTGCTTGATTTTGTTATTGCAGAATCGGCCATATTCCTGGTATTATTTTCTTTTCTTTATCTAGATTTTTTTTCGCCTAGGAAAGCATTGATTTTGTAGCAAGATATGCTTTTCACTTTGTGCTTTTCTCGCAGTGAGATAGGGTTGCAGGCACAAGTGATACACAGCATCTAAAGTTCACAGTAACATAAGGATTTGTTCTCAGAACATCACACATCCGCTGTTTTACTATCAAAACACATCTCGTCCCATGCACGTTAGAGGGATTTCTCCCATGCAAATTAGAGGGAGATTGCAGCCAGATGACTCCAACTGCATGCTGAATGACTTTGCTACAGCTGCTTCCTGAAACTACTGGTTCCCTGGCCGACATGGGGATAGTGTCTTTATAGGCAACAGGCTTCCTTGCTCAGGTATGGGGGATGATGTCTTCCCAGGGGGGAAGGCCGGATTAGGGCTTATCATGCTTTGATCTAACATAGCTTAAGTAGGCATTGCAAAGGCTTTTCCTGTGTTTCATTTTTCTTGTCATTATATTGCTTCTATTATGTTTCATCATTCTAATTATTGCATTTCATGCTATTCTATGCAAGACTCCTGATTCAATAAATCTTATTGCACCATTTTCTGCCCTTGTTTTTGCATGTGTGAGACTAATGTAACTAAGAGAAAAGGATGAGATGTGATCTACCACGATTTCCCTGAGAAGTTATTATGTGATGCACCCGGTTGCCACAAATCATCCCTGATCTGGGGCAGAGATGAGATGCCTCTAGTTGCCCGGAAACAGATTAGGCCAACAGTTGTCACATGGTGTGGGATTGGACTCAGTTACCCACAATAAAGGTGATACTGCCGCCCAAATCCAGCAGCCTCATTAGGATAATGAGAGCCATGCAACAACCCCTGTTTACAGATATGTTGTCCTGCTTGCTATATGTTTAGCAGTAGCAAAGTTATGTGGACTTTCTGAGTGGTGCGCCCTTTTAAATAAATTATGTAATGCAAGCCCTGTACACAAATTGTGGTAGAACAACTGGTCAGGGTGCGATGTTCATCGGATGGCTGATAATAACTTGTGGGTCTTATAGAAAAAACATTTTTTAATCATGTGTAACTGAGGAAATCAATTGGTGGGGGCTCAATTGTCCACCATGACTGGCTAGTTACATAGCTTGTAAACTAATTGCTTCTTTTTTAAAGTGACCTGTCTTTTCTAGCACTTTTACACAAAGCATGTCAGTGGGAAAAGCAGGCCCATGTGCTCATTCCCATTGGTTTCCTAACTGTGTACTAGGCATTTCTGGGGTTTTAATGAGTTAGCAAAGACAGGAGTCATGCCCCCTTGCCCAATGGCCATGCCCAGGGGACTTCTGTCCCCTGGGCATGGTCATTGGGCATAGTGGCATGTAGGGGGGCACAAATCAGGCCCCCCTATGCCACAAAAAAAAACACTTACCTGAACTTACCTTAATGTCCCTGGGATGGGTCCCTCCATCCTTGGGCGTCCTCCTGGGGTGGGCAAGGGTGACAGGGGGGGTCCCTGGGGGCATGGGAGGGCACCTCTGGGCTCCTTCCAAGCCCACAGGTCCCTTAACGCCTGCCCTGACCAGGCGCTAAAAAACGGCGCAAAAGCGGGCGTACGTAATTTTTTTTGACTCGCCCACTCCCGGGCGTGAATTTTGCGAGTGTAAATACGGCGCACATGCCTCGGAGTCACTTTTTTAGACGTGAACGCCTACCTTGCATATCATTAACGCAAAGTAATGTGTCCACGCAAAAAAATGACGCAAACTCCATGGACTTTGGCGCAAGACGCGTCTAACGCCAAAGTATAAATATGGAGTTAGTTTTGCGTCGGAATTGAGTAAAAAAAAACGACGCAATTCCGGCGCAAACAGAGTATAAATATGCCCCTAAATGCCTAAGGCAGGAACATGCCAACTTTCTAAAAGTAACATTTTCAATATTGGAAGTAAAACCTCCACTTTACCATAAAAGATGATTTTTCACAAGAATTCCAAGACACAAAACATGAACTGTTTACCTGTTCCCATTTCAAAGTTACAGGTTATTAATTGTAATAAGGTAATTCTAATGTTATCCTATGGGATATGCAGGACTTGCTGTAGTGACAAATTCATTCAAAAGTTTTTTCACTATCAAGACATGTAAAACTTAAAATACCATGTCCTACTTTTTAAATACAATGAACCCTGGCCTACGGGTTGTTAAGACCTAACCTAGGGGTGACATATGTGTTAAAAAGGCTGGTGTAAGCCTGGCAAGGTCAAAATTGCAGTTTAAAACTGAACACAGAGGCTGCAGTGGCAGGCCTGAGACAGGTTTTCAAGGTTAAGTGGGTAACACAACAAGTGTTGGAGGCACACTAGTAGCATTTAATTTCAGGTCCTGGGTACATGTAGTACCACTTTACTAGGGACTTATAAGTAAATTAAATATGTCATTTGAGGACAAGCCAATGTTATCATGCTTTGAGGAGTAAGCACACAAACTTAAGCACTGAGCAGTAGTGGTACAGTGCACAGCCCCCTAAGGCCAACAAAAATAAGATCAGAAGAATATGGAGGAGTAAGGCAAAACGTTTAGGAGAATACCACCGTAAGGCTGACAGGTCAAACAGACTTCCTGACAAGTTTGCCAGGAACGTTACATAGGGTTATCTTTGCAATTCATGATTACCTTCAGGCAGGCATTCCAACTCATGAACTGCCATGGACCCTGCAAGATTTTTTTAAACTTAAGTAGAATATTCATTATACAAGTGGGCTATATTTCCTGTTTAGGATCCATGGACATCCAAATTGACTCTGCAGTTACTTGTAACACTGAATTCACTTCATGTACACATTGTAAACACCAATCTGTGCAAATAATCCTCTAAAACAGGTATTTTAAAGTACAAACAATGGTTTTACATAATATTGTCATTTTCATTACATTTTGGACCTGCAGATTTTACCCAGCATCCATGGGACCTTTGACTGACTGTGTGCTATATGGAGGAGTGAGTAATATGATTAATTGAATATATATTATATCCCTTTTAAAATAGTGCCTTAGATTATATTTGAAATAATTGAAGATAACATTACGGCCCGTATTTATACTTTTTGACGCTAAACTGCGCTAACGCAGTTTAGCGTCAAAAAGTTTAGCGCCGGCTAACGCCATTCTGAAGCGCCATGCGGGCGCCGTATTTATTGAATGGCGTTAGCCGGCGCTAGCAGACCGGCGCTGCCTGGTGTGCGTGGAAAAAAACCACGTACACCAGGCAGCGCCGGCGTTGGGGAAAATGGCGTTAGGGCGTCTTAAAAATGGTGCAAGTCAGGTTGACGCTAAAAAATCGCCTCCACCCGATTTGCGCCATTTTTAACGACGCCCAGACGCCATTTACATGACTCCTGTCTTAGTAAAGACAGGAGTCATGCCCCCTTGCCCAATGGCCATGCCCAGGGGACTTATGTCCCCTGGGCATGGTCATTGGGCATTGAGGCATGTAGGGGGGCACAAATCAGGCCCCCCTATGCCAAAAAAAAATATAAAAAAAATAAAAATGTATACTTACCTGAACTTACCTGAATGTCCCTGGGATGGGTCCCTCCATCCTTGGGTGTCCTCCTGGAGTGGGCAAGGGTGGCAGGGGGGGTCCCTGGGGGCATGGGAGGGCAGCTGTGGGCTCATTTTGAGCCCACAGGTCCCTTAACGCCTGCCCTGACCCAGGCGTTAAAAAGAGGCGCAAATGCGGGGTTTTTTGCCCCGCCTACTCCCGGGCGTGATTTTTGCCCGGGAGTATAAATACGACGCATTTGTGTCGCAGTCATTTTTTGGGACGGGAACGCCTACCTTGCATCTCATTAACGCAAGGAAGGCGTTCACGCAAAAAAATGACGCTCTTTCCTCATACTTTGGCGCTAGACGCGTCTAACGCCAAAGTATAAATATGGCATTCGTTTTGCGCCGAATTTGCGTCGAAAAAAACGACGCTAATTCGGCGCAAACGGAGTATAAATATGCCCCTACATTTTAGGAGTTTGTCTTTTAGAAGGATCTTTTTTTTTGCCTTTTGCCTGGCTTTTTTGGTGGTTACTACTGCTCACTTCAATTTTGTAAGAATGTGATTACTTTATGATTGGAAGCAGAAGGCAACAAAACCAACTTAACCCAGGACACCGACATAGCACAGGGAGCAGATAAATTAATTTAAAAACGTTCTACAGGAATCCATGATTTGCTTTCAATGCAAGTGAAGAGGTAGACAATTAATATCAGTCCTGGGATATGCCTTCATTGTAACAATACCTCTAGCCATGTTACAACACGTAACTACAGTTTTTGGAATTCAAGCATCCGGAAGTATGTCATCTAAAGCAAAACAACATTTTTCATGCAGATCTAAAGTGAAGCAGGGTAGTGTTTGAGTTTCCATCTACCTCCAGCACATTTGCAGGACATACTCCATCAGCTGGTGACACTGTGCCACAGAATACTCGAGCATTAGAACCTATAATTCAGGTCATTTGTACTAGTAGGTGGCACAGCCATCCATATTGTACAGAGAATGCATACCCTGTGGTGAATAGATCAACTACATAAATTGTCACTTCCCATATCCACAAATTATTGTCTATTAACTTTAACTCGTTTACATTGTCCCTCTATGTTTACTCCCAATTCTTTTTCCTGAAAACCAGAAGTTGTTTTTTGTTTAGCCATGATAAAACAACACATTTGAAAAACTGCAGAAACATAGAAAAAAGTACTTTAGTGCCACTTTCATATGTCATATGCTTCCTTTTCATTTTTGTTTTAATTATAGAGAGCTTTGCACCTACTTATTTTAGGTCTCAAATGCAGACAGTTTAGCTGTTGGTTGCTGAAGACATGATTTGTGCGACACAATATTGAAAATGGGCCTTCATCCTTTGCTCCTTACTCAGGCTTGGAGGGTTTTTATGTACATCTCAGATTCTTCCTTTTTGTTAAATAGCTTTCTCTGCTATTTTTTCCTATACCTGGTTCTTTTCTTCTTTTCATTCCTGGATGCATTGTATCTTTCCACTGCTGACGTGAGGTAACCATTTTGTAAATCCCTTGTAGATTTTCAAGAGCATCTATCACCTTCCTTACTCTGGGCCCCATCTCCCACTCTCCACCTCTCATCCTCTTTCTTCTTGTGTTTTCATGACCTTTATGTTTTGAATGTGCATCATAAATGATTCCTATACTAATTAGCATATGTTGATTTTTATGATCATTTTATGGGTTTAGCTGAAGCAATAAATACATTTAATAATAATGAACAGCACTTTGTCAAGTATCCCTTATGAACCAGTAGGTCACTTCCAAAAATTTAAAACTGTAGTAATCAAGTAGGTGGATTTTCTCTTCTCCAACGTTCCAGTGTTGACAGAATAAATTAACTAACAGACAATACCTGAACTCATACAATGCCAAATAATCAATCTAAAAAATGGATCACACAGTGTTTGACATTTTAGAAAATGTCCAGCCCATTTTAGCAGGAAGGAAATTTTACTATAGGTGGTTGATCAGAGTGGTGAGGAATTACTACAAGGAAACTTGCTTCAAATGGGTGGTTGGAAAAGGGTCAGGCACTGAATTGTCCTGTACCAGCAGATATTTCAACATTGTCTACTTGGCAGAAATGTTTCCCCTCATGTAAGGGCCCCTCTGTTGTGTACTCCATAAGAATGGATGAGGCCTGACAATGTGTCACATGCTGATGAGTGTCAAAGATAAATTGCGGTAACCCAAAGAAACACCAATCACATAGAGACAAGCAATGTACAGTGGGGAGAGGATGTGGTGTCATGTCCAGAGCTGCCAACTTTGGGACTGGGGAACCAGGTTCCAGTCTCGGTGTCAGCACAACATCCTGTAATTCTGGGCAAGTCACTTAGGGGCAGATTTATGGAAAGTGGTGCTGCAGATCCAATTTCCCTGCACTCCTTAGCACCCACATACCTCCATTATGTTTTGTGCCATATTTAAAATACGGCACACCATGGCGCATGGTAGGGGGCAATAGCGTAATTTCTTATGACGCTATTGATGTACTCTGCAGGAGTGGTGCCAAAATATTGCCGCTACTCCTGCAGAGCACATAGGGCCCATTCTAAATAATGGAAGCCACCTTTTAACGCCTGTTCTTGAGCAGGCATTATTAAAAGTGTCATAAAAATTGCACAAGAAAATCTCATAGATTTCCTTACACCATTTTTCCGGCTCCCCTAATGGGGAAACAACCGCTTTGCATACATTATGCTTAACACAGGCATAATGTAACGCAAAGGGTTACAGAGTGGTGAAATGCATGCATTGGCCCACCCTGTAAATACGGAGCAGGTATTGTGGCCTCGTTGGGACATTAACGTAAAAAATAGTGACGTTATTGTGGCGCAAGGTGGCGTTTGGGCACTATGGATATGCCCCTTAATCTCTCTGTGACTAATATTAAACAAAATAATATGTCCCTGTGTAATGTAACTGATGCTCATGTAAAATACTCCAAACCTTTGGGGTGGAGTTGATGCTATATATATATGAAAAAATGAAAAAATTATGTGGATGTGTGTGTTGCTTGCCCTTGCAGTGTTGCACGGGACACAATCTTATTCCAGCAATATAACCCCATACTCTACAGCCTTGATGGCCAAAGACTGTGACCAGTCAGTTTCTAGTTGACAGGAGCATCCAATCATGCACATATAATTGACACAATATATCCCAAGATAGGCTCATGGAAGAGGTATTCATCTCAACTGATTCAAACACCACACTAAAATAAATACACCCTGGCTTCTGTCTCTCTCTCTCTGTCTTATTCCCCTTCTCCGGTTCACCACCACACACCTGAGATTCACCCTGTTGCAATGTCTATGAGTGCCCCCCTTTCATACAACACCTACTAATCACATAGAGCACCTACAGAATCGTTATCACTTGTTAGATTTCCATTGAGAGACTACTTACACTCTGAAAACATAACTATTCAGTCTTGCAATAGTGAGGTACACTAGGGATATTCTGTGAGGATGATCTGTAGAGGCGTGGTGGAAACATTTTTCTACAGAGCATTTCTGGAAAAATGCTTCCATAGTTGTTTGATCACTGGCCAACAGTGCAATCCCTGGAGTATTTTTATCTCTAAAATGGCACTTTGATCCAAAGCTCTCTAACTCTGATTGGCCACTGCTGGAGTTCTGCACCTATTGGGAGAGTTCAGACAACAGCTTTAAAATCTTCGAATGGAACCCAATGCCTCCTACCAACATTCAGCCTCTAGATGCACCTAGCTCATCATACTGCCTCTTTATCGCGTCAGTAATTGTGAGTAGGGAGAGGATTGAAACTCTTCAAGGCAATGGAAACTGTTCTCCATATGGGCTGTGTCCACATTCCATTAATATCAACTAAAATATTTAAGTTAGCAAGTACATTTCGACACTAGGCCAGACATCTACCGACTGGTCAGACTAGATATATTTGAGCTTGGAGGCTTGCATTTTCATCACAGATCCAGTGGAAAGATACCTCAAAAACGTTTTTTAAAATGCTCAGTATACTTACCTGTACAACTAATTATTTCCATCATAAAAACTGTTTTATTGATCTTAATTTCAAATTGACTCCTTTGTTCTTTAATAATTTTCAACACTGACCTTTCAGATGTATTCAGTTAACAATGTAATACTCTTCAAATATTGCTTCAGATCTTCATTATCCCCAGGTTCCTCCTGTCCTCGTCCTACTCATTACAATTGGAGATACACACTATCACCCAGACAGAAGAAGAACAAAAAGAATGCTGGAACCTTGTCCCACCCCTCCCACAAGGAGCACTTTGGGCAGCATATACAAAGCATTTTTCTAGTGGCAGTTTGGGGCTACAAAATGCTTTTTGGGATGTACAAAGCCCAAATTGTGATTCCGTAACTTGTTATCGAATCGCAATTTGGGCTTTGCGATTCAGTATTAGGAAGGGGCTTGTTTAGGATGTCCCTTCCTAATACCGTATGATTGTTTTGTGACCATGAATGCGGTCACAAAACTATCAAAGTTAGCACCAATTTCAAATTGTTGTTAACCCATTTGCAAAGGGGAAGGGGTCCTTAAGGTACCCCTTCCCCTTTGTGGATGCATGCTAATAAGTTTTTAAAGAGCAGGCAGTGGTCCTACAGACCACTGCCTGCTCTTAAAAAATGAAACTGAAACGTTTCATTTTTTTCTTTTGAAACACATCCCTTTTTCCTCTAAGGAAAACAGGCTTCATTTAAAAAAATATATTGCTTTATTTAAAAGCAATCACAGACTTGGTGGTCTGCTGACCCCAGCAGGCCATCATCCCCGTGATTTTTGTGATTCCCAGTGGGTCGCAAATTGTGACCTGCCTTATTAATATGAATCACAAAAGAAACTCAGTGGAGTTTCTTACAACTGGAAAGGCGATTTCCTAATTGCAATTCATATGGAATCACAATTTGGAAATCACAGTTCCAAATGTTGGTACATGTGGCCCTTAATCCTTAATTACTCAGCATTCGTTCTGTTCTTTTTCTGTCTGCCAACATAATGGGACAAGGATTGCTGTGAGCTGCTTCTGCAGGGCTGGAGTGGAGGTGGTGGTGCTTCAGCCATTATGGCAGTGGGTAAGTGGTGGCAGCTGGAGGTTGATGTGTCTCCCTGCCTGCTGGGCTTGCATGGAGATGTGTGTTTGCAGTGGATTGCCTCCGGGGGGATGGAGGTGCTGTTTTAGCACAGAGCCTGCTGCGGTGACCACTCCCATCATTGGAGCAGCTTTATCTAGTTTGCCCTTCTTTGGTCAAGGCAGTACAGTGTGCTGCTCATCTCCCTGGCCTGTCTTGTAGGGACAACGTGTTTGGCAGAGGATGTCGTGATTAAGGATGCAGTGGATAAGAAAGTTAATGCTTCCCTCAGGAAGGTGTATTATAGCTCCCATCTAGCCCTTCATGCAGGAATATATGGTACATATGTGGCCCAATCTCTGATCACAGACATTGTAGGCACTGTATAGATCCCTGGATAATACTTCTGACTACTCTGGATTGCTGGAACATATCGAACTACAAGTGGAATATCTTTCAGATGTGTCCTTTGATGTTGTTACGGATTCACCACTGACAGGTGGGGCTTGTGTGGCTGCTCACCTGAATTTGGTCCTGAAGGACAGGTAGACTGATTCAGCCCTGAAAACATCTGCCCTACGGATTCCTTCCAAGGGTAATTTATTGTTTGAAGCAGAACTGGAGGATAATCTACACAAGTTCAAAGAAATGAAGCACTCGTCCTCCCTGAAGTTGGCTTCTTCAGATAAGTAATCTTTGAAGCCCAAATCCCACTTTCGCCAGCCTTCACGGATGCAGTATCCTCATTCCCAGGTGACGTTTCCATCTGAGAGGGGTCAAAACAGGAAGGTCAAGTCTCCCCCAAGTAGCCTTATTCCTGAATAGATGATGGGTCAGGAGTTTGTGGTTGGTGGTTGGCTCCAACTTTTTTTTGGGGCTTGGGAGGCGTCTACTTCAGATGCATTTATGTTGGACATTTTGAGGTGGGGTTACCGGATCGAATCTGTGGAGGTTCCTCCGGCTTATGTTGGAAATTTTGAGGTGGGTTACTGGATCGAATTTGTGGAGGTTCCTCCGGCTTCAGGGGTCCGTCTGATTCCTTGGCCCTCCTGGATAGAGAAGCGTATGGCTTTGTCTCTAGGGATTTGCTCTGTTCTGTGGAAGCAATCCATTTTGGAGGTAGCTCTAATAAAGAGGGGCAGGGGATAAACTCCATTGGCTTGAACAAGGTTGTGCTGCACCTCCTTTTTAAATGGAAACATTGCAAAGGGTTATTTCTTTGGTGGTCAAGGGATATCTGAAGTGCACCTTGGATCTGCAGGATATGTATTACTATGTTCCAATCCATCCCCTCTTACAGCAATTTCTGAGGTTCTGCTTACAGGGGACTCTTTATAAGTTTAGAGTGTTGCCACTTGGCCTTCGGTCAGCACCAAGGGTTTTCACCAAGGTGATTTTGCCATTAGTTGCTTCCCTCCATCTCCAGGGCATCCACTTATACCCCCTAAAACCCTATCTGGACCATTGGCTGCTCCATGATTCATTGGAGAAGCATCTTCTTCACGACTTGCAGGTGGTGTGTGCATCTCTCAAGGCTCATGAGTTTTTACTGAACCTGGAGAAGTGTTAGTTGGTGCCCTCTCAAGACATGACATTTATTTGGAGCTTGGTTTTGTACAGACCTCAACAAGTTCATCCTTCCTGCCCCCAGGTCTCTGATCTTGTGGTCAATTGCAAAGAGAGTGATGGGCAGTTGTTCCCTTCTGGTAAGGCTGTGGGTCACATTGCATCAGCAGTGTTCATGGTCCCTGTGGCACGGTTTCACCTTTGGTCTCTGTGGATTCATATGCTGTCCATGCTCCAGGAATTGCGATCAGATGATCCCAGTGATTCTGGAGATCCTATCAGACCTGTGCTGGTCGAAAGTTCAGGAGAATCTGTCCCAGGGGATAACTTTGCAGGCAGATTTTGCACTGGTCCTCACTATGGATGCTTGTGCTTTTGTGCGGGTACCACTCTGGGGAACAGGTTCCTGCAGGTTCGCTGGTCTCTTCAGTAGGGGAGGCGTTCTTCCCATTAGAAGGTACAGATGGCAGTGGAAATGGCTATCATGGGGTTTTGTCATCTTCTGGTGGGTCCCAACTTGGTAGTTCGTTCCAACAGCCAGGTGACTGTGGCGTATCTGAACAATTCATTGGGGGATCTCTGGTGGCGGTTCATGTCAGGTGGGTGGACAATGGGGTGACAGTGTTGTAGTGGGACTCTCGCTCCTACACAAGACTGCTGGTTTAGGGATGACAACACTTTTGCTTGTAGGTGGCTAGGCCAATCCTACAACAAGTTGCAACTGTCAGCCCACCCCTCCCGGATCACAAGCAGAATCTCTTTCCGCAGCCTAAACAGTAAAAGGTGATTTCTGTCAGCCTTATGCATAGATTCTAGATTGCAACATCTGAGGGGAGTCGTGGTGGGACGGAAATTACCCTTTTCTCATGTTAGCAACAAGTCTCAGTCACACACAATCAATGAATGAGATGTTTCAATAGGTTTATTGAAAAGACTGCAATCTACAATAAAATGCTTGAGCTGCAATGATTAGGATAATGTATAATAAAAGAAACATGATTGTAAAGATGAGAGTCATGAATACAAAGACGCACACCATCTTGCAATAAACATGAGATGTAAAACCCCTAGCATAGAGAACCTAGGGCCAGATGTATCAAGGGATTTTACCCATTCTATGTCTATGGGAAAATGTGTTCGTACATGTGGCCCTTAATCCCTAACCTAATGAGAGCTAGTACCATGTCCATGAGAAGCACCCCAACCCTTGCTTCCTTGGAATGAGGGCTCTAGGTCAGATGCCGTGGTGACACGAAGGCTGAATACTGCAGCGCGGTGAAATGTAGCATATATGGCATAGATGGCATCTGGTAGGAATCCCTCTGATAACCTTGTCTATGTGAGATGTATTTATACAGATCTTGTAGGACCCCTGATGCAGGTAGGTTCCCAAACAATTGATAAGAGGCAGACTTGTGGTGGCAATTATGTAAACAATATCCAACAAGTTCCTGTCACAAGTGAGTGAGAAAGGGGCATGATGTGAATACCTATGTACATCACTTGATTATGTCATTGATAGTGACACCTTCACAGAGTGGCACTGATAATGCAAATCAACATTTTTTACAACTATAAACAATTGCAACCATCTTAAAAGAAATAATAAAATAAATGGACTACACAGAGCACGCTAAGTAGGTTAAAAGTCAGTAGGTGATGGGGGCACAGGCCTGCAAGTTATAGGGCCAAGCTAATCTCCTTCTTCTCAGTAAAAACTAATATCAATTCACCACAGCAGATGCCCACAGACATTTGTTTCCTCCCTCTCCGGAACTGTCTTTCATCAGGGATGTCTGTCTTCAAGTGTGCAAGAGGTTTGATGTTCCTTTCCTGGACCTATTTGATTCCCGACTCAAGTTCAAAGGTTCTCTGGTTTTGTGCCTGTACCCAGTAGACTGGGGTCTTTGGGGGGAGATGCCCTAACTATTCAATGGCCAGACTGCCTGTTGAATGCCTTTCCTCTGATTGGTTTCATTTCCACGCTTCTGGCTCATCTGAGGGGACAGTCCCAGGTAGTGGTGATGGTATTGTCATTTGGCCCCGTCGCTCTTGGTTTCCTAGTCTGAAGCTTATGACAGTTCAGGGTCCCTTGATGATTCCTTACTCCACCTCTCCTCTGTGGTCAGCTCTTTCTCTGGCTTTTCTGAGACTTTGTTTCTTGGTCTGAAAGTTGAAAGGAGGGGTTGCAGTGCAGAGAAATTCACTGGCCCTTAGCTGTGGCTATCCAACAGTCATGTGAGCCTTCCACTTTGAAAACGTATGAAAGGGCATAGGTGTAATTTCCAGCATTGGTGTGGGTGTCTTCAATTTGCTCTCTCGAGTGTTCATTGCAGGACGTGTTGCAGTTTTTGTGGAAGGGTTTTGAGAAAATATTGTCAGGGTCTACCTTGAGGGCCCAGTGGGAAACATAGCCGATAGGGATGACCTAGTGGAAAGGTTAATGTATGGCTTCTATCTTTCCCCTGTTTCCCCCTGTTTCCTTCTTGGTACTTGCCTCTGGTGTTGAAGGCTCTGGTGTGTGCTCCCTTTGGGCCTCTGGAGTTAGCAGTAATGAATCGTATCTTGTTCTAATGGGAATCAGGAGTTAGCTCAGCCTTCTGGCTTGTAGACTTGTGCCCCTGTCACCTAGTGACTTTTAACCTACTTAGCTTACTCTGTTCTAGCACATTCATTTAATTAAATCTTCCCAAGATGGCTGGTGTGTTTGTAATTAGGAAGATGTTTTGTTTTACTCTATCCGTGCCACTTTGCAAAGGCATCAACATCAGTGTCAAATGATAAATAGGATGCAGGCATACATATTAGGTACTTTCCCACTCTTGTACTTTCCAGGTAATTGTTTATGTGATTGCTGCCCCAAGCATGTCTTCTCATCTAATGTTTGGGAACCGGCCTACGTCAGGGGTCTGATCAGATCTGTATAAATACATCTCACACAGACAGATAGTCAGAGGGATTCCTATCAGATGCCATCAACGCTATCCACGCTACTCATCACCTTGATGCTGACCTAGTCTTCATGTCCCCACGGAGTCTGATCTAGAGACCTCATTCCAAGGTAACAAGGGTTGGGGGGCTCTTCTCACTGACATGGCATTTACAGATTAGGTTTATCACACCTAGCTCTCTTTACATTAAAGTGTACGCTCTTTGTATTAGGGTGTTAGGACATATTTCATATCTCATGTCATCTTATGTTATTGCAAGATGCTGGGGGTCTTTGTGTTCATGACTCTTATCTTCACATCTGTTTCTTGCATTATTCATTATCCTAATCATTGCAACCCATGCAACTTATTAAAATGCAAAAGAAAACCATACCCAACTTGGAAGTTAAAGAAGAGAGATAAAGACCATGTATTAATCATAAGTGCACAAATGTTGACCCAGAGGAGAAAGGAAACACACAAATCCATATTAAATGTAAAGTACATGAATAAAAAAGGGGGGGTGAAATACAAAATATATTGCACAATGTATACTAAGTTGTCAACAAAGTTACATAATTTGTAAGCACAGTGGACTTGCCATGTCACAAAATACGGAAAAAACATACAAATGTAGATAAAACATCACATAAATCATACAAGCAACGAGTAGGATTGGTATGTTATAAGAATGTATGTAAGTCCTTGTCAGTGTTAATACCTTCCTCAACTGCTCTGAGTCTAATAATCCAACTGCTTTCCAGACGTCTTGGCAAGAGAGTTCTGTTACCACCTCTGGGTAGTGGATTCACCACATCAATACCATGTGCATGGACGCCTAACACCTCCCGCTGTCCATGGTTAGAGTTGTAATGTACCGCAAAGGGGTAGTTAACATTATAATTGCGGATGGCTCTGATGTGTTCCTGGAGTCTTTCTTTAATCGGTCGAATGGTGCTTCCGACGTAAATGCGATTACA
The DNA here is from genome assembly GCF_031143425.1 of Pleurodeles waltl. Taxonomy (NCBI): domain Eukaryota; kingdom Metazoa; phylum Chordata; class Amphibia; order Caudata; family Salamandridae; genus Pleurodeles; species Pleurodeles waltl. The sequence goes on from NC_090445.1 coordinate 1,027,445,762, forward strand.
GATACAGATTAAACAATAAACAACAAATTTAGTGTTACAGTTAATGAACTTCTTGATCCTATGAGTAACCGGTGTGTTGTATTGAAAGTTCACCATTTTATCTTTAATATAGCAACACATGTTACAATGTCCACATTTAAAAGAGCCCCGCGGTGGTGTGGGTAACCAGGTGTCGTTTGGGTCTGGAGGAAGAAAACTGTGACAGAGGTACTTGCGTAGGGCAGGTCCCCTACTGTAAGTAATACTGGGTTTGGAAGGGAGACTCTTCTTAAGATGCCCATCTGCTAGTAGGAAAGACCAGTGTCTCTGGAAGATTTTGTATATGTGTGAGCTAAGTGTGTTATAAGGAGTGATGAAAGACAGGGGTCTTGAAGACTTCTTCTTTGTAGATGGGCCCAAAAGATCAGATCTATTGACACGGTTGATTCTCTTGTTAGCTTGGAGCAGAATATTGGGGGGGTAGCCCCTACGTGTGAATCGTGCATTCATTAGTTTCAATTCATCCAGAAAGACAGTGTCCTCACTGCAGTTCTTCCTGATCCTAGTAAGTTCCCCATACGGTAAGGCATGGATTTGAGTGTACACTCTTTGTATTAGGGTATTAGGACATATTTCACATCTCTTGTCATCTTATGTTATTGCAAGATGGTGGGGGTCTTTGTGTTCACGCTACTCATCACCTTGATGCTGACCTAGTCTTCATGTCCCCACGGAGTCTGATCTAGAGACCTCATTCCAAGGTAACAAGGGTTGGGGGGCTCTTCTCATTGACATGGCATTTACAGATTAGGTTTATCACACCTAGCTCTCTTTACATTAAAGTGTACGCTCTTTGTATTAGGGTGTTAGGACATATTTCATATCTCATGTCATCATATGTTATTGCAAGATGCTGGGGGTCTTTGTGTTCATGACTCTTATCTTCACATCTGTTTCTTGCATTATTCATTATCCTAATCATTGCAGCCCATGCAACTTATCGTAGATTGCAGTCTTGTTAATAAAACCTATTGAAACTTTACTGCATCTCATTCATTGCCTGTGTATTTGGCTGAGACATGTTCATGTGAGAAAGGGGTAATCTCAGTTTAACCACGGCACTCCCTGAAATGTTGCACTCTTGCGTCCATGCATAAAGGCTGCCACAACTCACCTTTTACTGTTTGGATTTTTGGTGAGCTACTGCTTGTGAGCCGGAAGGGTTGGGGCGACAGTTGCGACTGCCATAATTACCTACAAACATAAGTACTGTCATCCTTAAACCAGCAGTCTTGCTTAGAGCAAGAGTCAAACTACGACAGTTTATTCTCTGTCTTGGTCGCCTCATCCCTTGGAAGTGCAAGGGTGCTACATGAGGGGGGTGGCGACTTCCTAGGCTGATTTGAGGGGGGTGCCTATTTCGGAGATTTGTCAGGCTGCTTCTTGGACATCCTCTAATACCTTTGTCAGGCATTATCGCCTCCAGAATGTTTTGGGTGATAATGAGAATTTTGGATTTGGAGTGTCGCATGCAGTGCACTTCTGGCTTGCTTTTTGACCTGTGTTATTAAATAAATCACTTTTCGGTGGTGCTATCTGGTGTTATATCCTTTTGTGATTTTTTAATATAAAGAACTGTATTCTTGGCTTGGGTATTCTCCAATTGTAATAAATGGTATGAGAACAGGAGAGACCGAGGGTTAATGTCCTATTACTTACTGGTAATCCTCATTACCCCATGTCCGGTTGTCCTTGCCCCATTCATTATGCCCCGCCCTCCCTCCCGGACAGCCGGCCTTCATATTTGGGGGCTTGTTGGTTCAGAACAAATGCTGGGTAAGTACGCATTAAGTACTCCTGGTGGGACGGGGTCGGCAGGGTTCCAGCGTTCCTTTTGTTCTTGTTTCTGTCTGGGAGATAGTGTATATCTCCAATGGTGATGAATTGGATGAAGACAAGATGACCAGGAGTAATGAATATTACCTGTAAGTAATAGGAAATTTCTTTACTTCTTTACTAGATTTCCTGTTTTTTTGTTTTTTTTTTATTCTGAGCACATCCTTGACTTTGACCTGTCCCCTTATATTTGAACCACTGGCCTTCAATCAGTCTCTCAGTATGCCTCTGTGAAGAACAGTAAGGCATTTTCGTAGAGTAATGTCAGAATATAACTAGCATTTATTTCTAAGTTGAAATTATGTATGGTGATGTAGAAAACAATCCTTTTTTAGTCGCTAAATTTAGGGTAAGGAGTTAAAAATGTGTTACAGAACACTTACATTCATGGTAATGAAAGATGCATTACGTTTTCCAGAAGCTCATAAAGAATGACTTAAACATCAGAGTTTCTTATTTCAACACTTTCTAATTGCTTTTCTACATTAGCAGGGCCCTAAAAGATTTATAAATACATGCGCTAAGTTAGTAACCCAGTCCACCAACACTAATTGAAACCCTTTTAAGTTTCATGTCCTCAAGATTTTTATGTTGCACTATTTTTAATCATGTTAAAAACAGGAAATAATATTTCAGGGCGCACTATGCAATACATCCATTTGATCTCTGATAAAAGCAATACCAGTAAGGTCCGGTGATAACTATATTTAATAGGGCAAAATAAACCACCTGATTTTCAAGGGAATGTCTTTACATTAATGTCAAGTTTTTCGGAGTTATACTATTGTTGTGTCTTTATGCTATACTGCAGCTGGATCTTTATACGCCAGTACCATATTTAACCTAACTCGTCGGAGTTAAAAGGAGTTCTTTGATTCATAGAGGGAGTAAACGCTGCCTTTCAATTTCTTAGAAAGATGAATTAAAGTCAGTGGGACGGAGGGTTCTGTCAAAGTAATTTTGTTGGAATGTGTCCAAATGATACAGTTAAGACAAAAAAAAATCCAAAAAACGTGTGTTAAAAACAACTTTTAACAGAATTTCATAGTCTTCACAGTTGGTGCCAATTTGGAACTTTGCATGTTTCAAGGATGTAATTTTTCGCTCCGTATTTTGAAGCAGTCAGTGGCGTTTTTGAGGTAGCTATAATCAGTCTATGTACTCCGTTTAAACAGTAAAAAAAAGAGCATTGATTTTGCTGTCGCGATACGATGGTGACTGCTGCCAGACAAAATTTCGGTAAAATAGCACAACCTCACGTTATAAAGCATGGGGCTAAATCACTGAGGCAACAATTAGTGACATTCTGGTATTTTAAGTAATCTAAACTAGAGGATTTAGAAATCGATCTGAATGAAAGCTCTTATTATGGTTAAATAATTGAAGCTTTCTGACAATACTCTGACTCTTAATTAGAAAATGCTTTGAGGCACCCAGGGCCGAACTGGGAACCCAAAGCAGCCCTGGCATCTTTGTCTGACCAGTCCCCAATGAGGAAATAGAGGAGGTGGGGGGCGGGGGTGGGCACGGGGGTGAGGTTGGGGTGCGGGATGGGTGCAAGTGTGAAGCACTGCGGCCCATATTTATACTTTTTGACGCACAACTGCGCCAACGCAGTTGTGCGTCAAAAATGTTACCGCCGGCCAACGCCATTCCAACGCGCCATGCGGGCGCCTTATTTATGGAATGACGTTAGCCGGCGCTGTGGACTGGTGTGCGTCAAAAAAAATGACTCACACCAGGCAGCGCCTGGGAAAATGGGGGTTGTGCGTCAAAAAATGGGGCAGGTCAGGTCTGAGGCAAAATTCAGGCCTCAAACCGGATTTGCGCCATTTTTTTTACGCCCAACCTCCATTGACATCACTCCTGTCTTAGCAAATACAGGAGTCATGCCCCCTTGCCCACTGGCCATGCCCAGGGGACTTATGTCCCCTGGGCATGGTCATTGGGCATAGTGGCATGTAGGGGGGACCAAATCAGGCCCCCTATGCCACAGAAAAAATCTGAAAAAAATTCTTACCCGATCTTACCTTTACTTCCCTGGGATGGGTCCCTCCATCCTTGGGTGTCCTCCTGGGGTGGGCAAGGGTGGCAGGGGGTGTCCCTGGGGGCAGGGGAGGGCACCTCTGGGCTCCTTCCGAGCCCACAGGTCCCTTAACGCCTGCCCTGATCCAGGCGTTAAAAAACGGCGCCCATCAGGCTGTGCGTCGTTTTTTAAGGCCCACCCCCTCCTGTGCGTCAAAATGACGTCAGAGTATAAATATGGGGCACAGGCCTTAAAGTCATTTTTTGGAAGGGAACGCCTACCTTGCATATAATTAACGCAAGGCTGGTTCCCCCTTCCAAAAAATGACGCACATGGTGGAATTTTGACGCCCGCGGGGTCGGATGGCAAAGTATAAATATGGGGCAGGGTTTGCGCCGATTGTGCGTCAACATTTTTGACGCACATTCGGCGCAAACAGAGTATAAATATGCCCCTGCTGCTTTTGTTACGGGGGGCCAATATCGCAGAAAAATCAGCCCTAAGCAATAAAACTGCCTCCCATGCTGCAAAACAGGTTCCTACCCTCCCAGCTAGTCTGGCCCTGGATGTACCCCAATGAATTGCCATAAACCACGCAGCCATGGCAAACATCTATTTTTAGCTCCAGTGGGAGTTAATATGGTCATCACAAAAATTACACTACAGAGGAAGTGGTGCCTATCATAACTCATTAGGCAGACGAAATGAAGCACGTGATAAATCCTGTGCCAGGATATAAGGTGACAATCACAATTTTTGTGTGACACATGCACATGAGAATGTATATGCAGTACAATATGCCAACCGGAATTGCTGTGTCTAGGGTTTAGAACCAGCTGTTTATTGAGGCCCTCCTGCATCTCCCAAGATTAATTCAGAGGTAGCAAAAGGTAACAAAAGAAAACATATTACTACTGGGGAGGAATAAGAATGTCATTCTAGTCTTGGTGCGCAGCAATGTAGGTATGTTCAATAGCCTAAGTGGGATGAGCAAACAGGAAACAACAACATGCAGAGAGGTGGCAGAGATGGTGAAAATTGCAGCAGCAAGCAGAAGAGACATCGCTGAACTTGTTTCACCGTGGAGGCCGTGTCAATGATGGAGGAGCTGAGAAAGAATTCGTGATTTCATCACTTGATGAGGAACGGCTTTGGGGGTTGATGTTCTGGATTTATTCTGTGGTCATTGCTCATTCCTTCCAGAATTTGTAACGGCTGTATCTGTGCAGGCTCACTAGATGTGGTTGGGCCTTAGGGTTCACAGAATGTATAATCCTGTGGTAATCTGCAGCTGCACTGGAGTTTGCTGGAGACAAGAGTAACTCTCAATAAATTATGTGACTGGGTATATCCACTACTTGGTTAGGAGCAAGATTGGCAGAAATCTACAGGAGAGCATATATGAAGATATTCCTTTGATCACAGGTACCAAGAGCTAGAAATCCTCTACATTATTGTGCACATTGCAATTACTGCGATAGTCTGGTAGAAACATACTTTCAAAGGTGCCTACTTGCTTTCATCGCCTTTGATTTTTGGGGTCCCAACCTTTTTTAGGTCATCAAAGAAAAGAGCAAAAGTAATCATCAACCTCAATAATTTTACACTAATCTTTGTAGTGTTGGTATGTATGGAAGAGTAGAATATTAATGGGGAATGAAGGAATATGAATGTGGAAGGGATGCACGAGTGTGGTGCAGTTGAAATGCAAACATAAGTTGCTGGTTCGGAGACTTAGAAGAAGACAGTGCCTGCTGTCACTCCTCTGTTTGGATCGTACTTGAGAAATAACAGCATCTGCTACCTTCATCCTGTTTTTGTGTCTGATAGTAGAGCTGCAATATTAAAACTTTTTGACTAAGTATCTGTATGTCTCCCTCTTTATGCATTTCTCACTGCCCTTTATCAGTTTCTGCTGACAAGTATGCCTAACCTTGAAATAGAATTGTTTCAGAGCACTAAAGCAGGACCTGAGTTCTTCCAAAATATGTTTTTACACTAAAGAGGACTAAAAATACATTTGGATTTGCTTGTCGTTTTCAGACTGGTAACTTGAACACGTGTACACTGTAGTTCCCTAGTCCAAATGAAATAAACATATTCTATCAATAGTCCAAATGATGGTACTTTGTCATAAAAGCTTTCCAGGCAAATGCTCAATAATCTCAAGTAAGAATTCAAGATCTTTTGCAACAGTTGAATCAATTTGTTTATGTCTCTGAGCAACTAGACAGACATCCTCATTGATATGCAGCTTTACTTTCATAGTCTTAAGCTTTTCTGAAGCATGAAACAATAAAGGGAATTGACTTACTGTTTTGGATTCACAGAAATCAGTCCCATATTGGCGGCTGTGTTGAAACTGAGTAGACAGCCACTTGATGCTGTACCTTGAAGCACATGAATAGGTGCTTGTACCTTCATTTTTTTATATTTCCCTGTCACTACAAATGAACCTTGACTTTTTATGGGCGTCATTGCCCACACATACGCTTTGGTTTTTGATGACATAAGCTGCGGTACTGGAGATAGTTCATTGTATTTCTCTTCAAACATTTTGTTTATCGACGTACCACTGTCAATAATGAAAGGTATCAAACAACCATTTATTTTCACTTTAAGCTTTGGACAGTATTTGTATGATTTCATTGCTTTGGCATGCTGACTTTTCTTTGACTGACATTTTTCTTCACATGTGGCCAGTCCAATATGCACATGTTTCTCTGAGGTAAACATCGACATGACACAATACTTTTCTTCACTTTCACTTGATACTGAGGTGGATAAATTGTTTGTCAATGATTTAATTGATGATCACATTTGTTTAGTGGTAATTTTCCTCATCTGATGTCGCCGCTTGGCCTGCATCGATCGTTGTTTCTAGAACATTCTGGTGGCCACTTTGTCTTTGCACTGTGACGCACTCACTTTTTCCTTTACTTTACACACTGCCATAAATGGTTCTGTTCTCCACAGCCTTTACACATCTGTCCAATGCAAGACATTTACCTTCCTGTGGAAATGATAATCCATATCTAAAACATAACTTATTTTCACATGTAGACATTACTTTGTGTCTGTCAGTCTTTTGCTCTGGCTTACTTTTCACACTCATGACTGATTTGCTGTGGGCACCTCCAGTCTCCACATCAGCAGCTTGTCTTTTGGCACACTCTTCAGCTCTGGCAGCCATTAACACTCATTTTAGACTAGGGGGTAGATTCAAGAAAAGTGGCACTGCACCCAATGCAGCACCACTTTCCTTGCGCCCCTTAGCACCCCCCCTGCCACCACTGTGTGTGCGCTGTATTTAAAATACAGCACACCGTAGCGCAGGGTAGGGGGCAATAGTGTAATTTTTTTTATGCTATTAATGTACTCTGCAGTAGTAGCACCAAAATGTTAGCGCTACTCCTGCAATATTACATAGGGGCCCATTATTAAAAATGGTATGTCCCCTTTTTTACACCTGCTCTGAGCAGGCATTAAAAGTGCAAAAAAAACCCAATTATTTTGGCCACCCTAATGGGGGAACTCCCCCCTTGCATACATTATGCCTGGTGCAGGCATAATGTGGTGCAAGGTTTACAAAGTGGCAAAATGCATACATTGCGCCACTTTGTAAATATGGCCTGGGGAAAATGCCACTTTAGTGCCGCCTTCTATGGTGATGGTAAGGTGGCGCTAGGGGCTTTTAAATATCCCCTAAGAGTTTTTCTCCCAGCATGCTCATTCTAAATGAATATGACAACCATCCACCAATAACTTTAATACACATAGCTTCTTCATCATTATCTTAACTGAGCATATAGTGTTTGATGAGTGTATCAAGTCTTTCCACAAACTCATTTATAGTTTCACCAACTTTTTGGTGTTCTTGACTGAAAACTCATCTTTTGTAATCAACGCTTGGTACTGGATTGAACTTGAGATTCAATGCTTTCTTAATCTGACAGTATATGACTTCTTCATCAGTTCTACCCATTTTCTGTATGACTTATTTCACACCATTACCAGCAAGATGTGTTTAGGTACTTGATAATCTTTCTGATATCAGTCTCTTCAAGTGAGTCAATGAAATCATCAAATGCCTCTATCCAAGCAGTCCATATTTTACTTTTTGGTGGTATCGAAAGGTGGTGGTGGTTTCAGAAAGGTGGTAGCATGGTAACTGTTCACAGGGTTTACTGCCTCTGTGACTGGAGATCTCTCTGGCTCTTCTTGCTGAAAATCAAGATCTGTTACAACCATGGCCTTACCCAGACTCTGCGGTGTGGCAGCCTCAGGGTCATCTTTGATGGACTCCATCGGCAGAGCAGCTTTCTGCTGAACTTCTCATCTCTGCACTTGGAGCCACCATCTGCAGCAGAATGCTGACTATGTTTAGTTTACGTAAGCAGATGACCCTTTAATGTACTTGAGGGATTGTGCTTTCAATCTCGTTTTCCACACCTGGTTGATCTCTTCCTTGCAGCGCTTCTGTTCAGAGCATTATCTGGCAAAATGTGATTATCTTTGGTTGGGCTTTGTAAACTTGGTGGTATCCACCATCAGCGTCAATGTATAGTACAATGTACAATTTTACCATGCGTGGGAGCACAGTGTCTTCGTGTATGCCCTTGTTCTTAAGTTCCTGACCAAATAATGTATAGACTTCTCAGTAAAAATGTCATTTTCTTCAAATGCTTTTTATAGGCTGGGATTTGAGTTTGACTCCACATGCATGAATCATTGATTTCGTTCTTCGAGAGCATCACACGTGGCATGCACATGCACTTTGTTTGGACAACAGCAAACTCTCAGGGAATCTTTCTTCAGGTTACTAATCCCTGCTGGTGATCAGCAGCTTACAGTGTGCTAATGATCAAATAGAGTGCTAACATTCAGAATTTGTGCCAAAAATGTGGCACATCAGAACACCATCTTGATGGAATCAAAGCAGAAAACTGGAAGCATTTTCTATGGAGGATATTGCAGTAAATGAGGAAAAAAGGAAATTAGGGAGCTTCCTACCAACAAGTTTCCCAATTTGGCTACTAGAAAAAAGAGGCCAAATGTAGCACACAAATTGCCCAAATGTAGCTCAAGCGTAACCCAAAGACAGACGTGTGCAAAATAATTGGGGGCATATTTACAAGAAAGTGGAGCATTGGTCCTAATGCGCCACTTTTCTTGCATCCCCCTTTCCCTCTCTAACAACACCATGGCTGCTCTACGGCAGACCATCGCAACCATTACCACTACAGTGTCAACATTTTTGAAGCTGTTTTGTCACTATGCTGCAATAGCACCCAAAATCTGGGAGCTAGTGCAGCAACGCACAGGAAGGCCCATAGATCATTTTGGGGGCGTCACTTCAATGCCTGCCCTAAAAGGCATTAACAATAATGGAAACAAAGGTGCAGTAACATCTTGTACATTTCCCAGTGCCATTTTTTCATGTCTCCCTGTGTGGGAATGCCCCACTTGCATACATTATGCCTGGCGCAGGCATAATGTGGTGTGAGAGGTTGCAAAATGGGGCAATGCATGCATTGAGCACTTTGTAACTATGGGGCAGGGGAATGGCCACCTTAATCCTGTCTTAGTGTCACACAAATTATGCTAAAGTGATGTTCAGTCGGCGCAAGGGGTAGTTTTTTGCCAGTTTTATATAGTGTAGCACTGACCCGAAGATATCGGAGTGCTTTACATGAGCATCAGTTACATTCCATAAGGACACATTTATTTTGGTACCTAAAGATAGTAAATAATTTGAATGTGCTTTGTTGCTTTTTGAGATCTCAGAAAATATGTCCTCATTTTAGTTTTTAGATTACTAACCATAATTCCTATGGGAATAAGACCCTCTCATTTTTATAATTTCATATGGAAGTGCTTTAGGTGTTACAGTTTTGAACACTTTAAAATGATGTCAGGTGTGCCATAATGTTATAATAAATTATTATAGAATGTTAGCAATCTAGTTGTTAATTAGAATACTGTGGGGAGGCATAGGTCACGGGCACAGACTCAGATAACTGATGGAGGAAGCTGCAGGGCTGCAGAGGCAAAAAGGTGACCACGGTGGGCAGACAGGAGGGGCAGTGGCATATATATATATATATATATATATATATATATATATATATATATATATATATATATGCAAACACTTGAGAACGGCTATTCCCTTGCCGCTCCTGACCGCCAATGGTGCCTGGATACGACGCGCGCCACCGCGTCTGACATAAACACAACTCCTTATTCCTCAATAAGGCAACCGGAACTCCATGAATGTGCAAAATAGGGTTTAATACGTCCAAACAGGAACGCGTTTCGGCATTTCCGCCTTTCTCAACCTGTGGGGGCCGCCATTTTTGCTCCTTTTATATACAAGTGATTTTCTTAAAGCAACATTGTGACAAAAAATAAAATATAAAATAGTAGTAATAATACAACATGAAATGCTTATAGTGTCCATCATTACACCTTTTGAACAAACAAATATATACACAACTTATAAGTGGGATTTCCTGTATCACAGATTTTGTCTACATAAACCCAATCCTTGTATGAAAAGTGTATGATGAAAATGAAAAATGTATACTTATCATATTTGTCAACAATTTTGCAAATTACAAAAATGTATTAAATAAAATAAACATGAATCTACAGAAGACAAAACTGAACTACATTACCATGGGCAAGTCTTAAGACCTATTAGAAACTCATAGGAATATTGCAACAACAATACACTGCTGTGACCATGTATTCCAACCTATTCTTGTGATTATTTGAATTTTTATTTGTGGGGAGGTGAGGTGCATCTCCAGTGGCAAGAATTTTTTTTTTAGTGAATGTAAGTGCACAGTGGTCTCAACCCACATATGTTAACACAGATGAATATATAATTCTTCACTCGAATTTAACCCTGCTGGTTCTCTAGAGTCTAGTGTCAAAATGTATCTCGATTCTAACTTTCTCAGGTTTTTCTCCCTATCGCCTCCACGGACATCTTTTCTTATGCCATCAATTACACTGTACTTGATACTTTCCATTCGTCCTGCATGAAACTCGTGTACATGTCTGGCAACGGGGTACGAATCATCTTTGTTGGCTATAGCCCTGAAATGTTGGAGTATTCTTTTATGGACTTGGAATTTAGTGCTGCCAACGTATATCTTAGGACAGCTGCATTTTAGAATGTAGATTACATATTCACTCCTGCAGTCATATCTGCCTTTTATAGTGTGAATAGTTCTGTCTCCTTGCTTGATGCTCTTAATATTTTCACCATTTTTACATGCTTTACATTTGGAGCATTTAAAGAATCCATTCTGCAATTTAAGCCAACTACTTTGTAAAGTCTTCCCTTGTCGCACATCACTTTTCACAAGGATATTTCTCATTGACGTCCCTTTTCTATATGTTATTGTGGGCCTGTTTTTCAAATTCATGCCTATCACTGGATCACTTTTTAGTGCCCTGTAATTCACATGCTAGTATGGGCACCCCGGAATTCAGAGATGTGTAAATAACCACTGCTTCTCAACACCTTATCTTATGCACATTTTGGAAATACAAAGGTTTTCTTGATACCTATTTTTCACTCTTTATATTTCAGCAAATGAATGGCTGTATGCCCGGTACAGAATGAAAACCTATTTCAAAGTGCGACTCATTTATTGGCTCTGGTTACCTAGGATTCTGGGTGAACTTACAAGCCCTATATATCTCTGCAACCAGACGAGTCCAGCAGACTTAACGGTATATTGTTTTAAAAAATCTGACATCGCAGGAAAAAGTTACAGAGTCAAACAGGAAGAAAAATAACTGTTTTTTTCACCTTTATTTCAATATTTTTTTATTTCCAATGTTATTTTCTGTAGAAAATCCTTGAAGGATCTACAGAAATTACCCCTTGCTGAATTTAGAATGTTGTCTCCTTTTTAAAAATGTTTAGCTTTCTGGGATCCAGCATTGGTTTCTCACCCATTTCTGTCACTAACTGGAAGGAGGCTGTAAGCACAAAACATAGTAAAAATGGGGCATGTCCCAGTAAAATGCAAACATTGTGTTGAAATATGGGGTTTTCTGATTCAAGTCTGCCTGTTCCTGAAAGCTGGGAAGATGTCGATTTTAGCACCGTAAACCCTTTGTTGATGCCATTTTCAGGGAAAAACCACAAGCCGCCTTCTGCAGCCCTTTTTCACATTTTTTTGAAAAAAAACTAAATTTTTATAGTATTTTGGCTAATTTCTTGGACTCCTTCAGGGGAACCCACAGAGTCTGGGTACCACCAGAATCCCTAGGTTGTTGGAAAAAAAGGACGCAAATTGGCGTGGGTAGTTTATGTGGACAAAAAGTTGTGAGGGCCTAAGCACAAACTGCCCCAAATAGCCAATAAAAGACTTGGCACCTGAGGGGGAAAAGGCCTGGCAGCGAAGGGGTTAATTGTCCCAAAATATCTCATTCTACATATATCATTCATGAAATCCTAAATCACTGTCTCTGAATCTCTGAATTACTCTTGCTGTCTCTCTCAGGCTTGGATGGTTAGGGGGCTGGCTGCAGGGCCTGGTCACAGGCCAGACCCTGCGGCCAACTGCCGCCCTGCACAGCTGAAGGCCGTGCACGGTCGTGGTTGGATTAGCATATATTAATGAAAATTACTTTACATTAAAAAAATACATAGACATTCACTGAAAAAAACAAAGGTTACAGGGACACTATAGTTAGGAAATAGAACTAAAAAAACATAGAAATTCACTTAAAAAAACAAAGGATGCTGCTACATTTTAGGTAGGTTCTGAATTTACTTGCTATATAAATTCACCAGCTATAGTTATCTCAAGTAACTATAACTCGTGTCCTGTGGTAACTATAACTCTTGCCCTCACCATGCATTGCTAATTACCCCACAAATTACAGCACTCTTGACATCTTCAATAACATCATTGATAATATCAATGTAATATTTGCAGTAAAGTTTTTAACGAAAAAACTGTGCCTTTCGGGGGTACAGGTTAGAGATATCTTAGGGCAAGAGTTAACTACAACTATAACTGGTGAATTTCTCTGTTTTTGTATGAGTAAATTCAGAACCTAACTATAATGTCCCTGTAACCTTTGTTTTTTTACGTGAATTTCTATGTGTCACAATGTTGTACCACCAGAGCCCACTGGGAGCACCACCACATGGTTATCATCTAAGCCTAACGGATATTTTAAATGTGGCAGGTACAATATTTGTCTGTACACTGCAGACAAAACTACCAAGTTTCACTTCAATAACAACGTATGTTACTCTACCTGAAAATTCATCAACTGTGCCACAAAGTTTGGAGTCTACATAATTATTTGCTTCAGCTCTCTCATTTATGTAGGCAGTATAACTAGATGTTTCAGAGAAAGAATACAAGAGTACTTACATGCGATTCGTAACAATGACAACAGGTACTCCCTGACTACACACTACAATTGGATGCATGCCGACATGGATGATATCAAGATTTGATGCCATGTCCTTGGGATGGTGATGATGCTTTCGCAGAGGGGTAACAGAGGGGCATTGTTTCAGAGACAAGAGGCCAGGTGGATTATTGGTTGTGTGCTGTTGATCATGGCTTGATTGTTGATGGAGGTTTGCACAGCTTTCTAACTGCATGACTTTTTCAAACAATACTGGATGATTTTGTGATTTGGAGTCTGAGTTCTGTTTTAAAGTGATGACGTCAACCATTCCTTTTCTTTGTATATTAGTCACATTGTGTTAATATTTAACAACATGTTCTATTTTCTTTCTTCTTCCAAACAATTTTCCTGAGGTGAATTGATGTTTGGACAATTTTGACACATGCTGTAATCCGTACACTTCTTTTCCTAGTGTTCTTTCTTTTCTGAAGTATGTTAAGGTTTCTTTAGTCTTTTTTTTCTACACCATGTACTAAGGGGAGACATTTTCGAACCTACCACAGTGGCAGTCCACTTATTTTTTACAACTATACGGCATGATGTTAAATTGCTTCTTTCTGTCTTTCACCTATTTTCAATAAGTGACAACGCTGTTTGTTTTCTTGATGTATAGATGGTCTGTTCATTTGTGTTCTATTTAATTTTTTGACTTTTCTCTGCCTGAGTTGGTAATATTCTGAGTGATGCCATTTATTTAAGATCTGGTTCTCTCGTTGCACAGTGCTGTTTGTTGTTGCCATTCAAACCCCATTCCTGATGTGTATCTGTGCTTTTCCACCTACTTCCGTAGAGACTAACTGACACATTTGGGGAGGAAGGCACAGAAACACGACCCTGTGGCTGTGTGTAAAAGGCTGCTTTATTGGAACAGGTGCACTTACAATTGATTCCCCTCGGCCTTTGCCTTACAAAACTAAAACCTCACTAGACATCAAGTTCACCTAAGCACCATCCTCCCCCCTCCCCTACCCCCCACCTCCCCCCTCCCTTTTAAGTTCTCATGCCACCCCTCTCGAGTCTTGTGTAGCTACTTCTCAATCCTGGCCGTTCGTTGTCATCCTGAGCCGGTCAATCTTCCTTCCTGCCCGTCGCAACCTGCTGCTGTACCCCCCCCTACTATCCCAAATTGCCCATCCATCCTGCCCATGCGCATGTGTTTAGTTGGCTACAAACTCTAATCACCGCCACCAGAAAAAGCCACTTAGGCTTTTTCTGCCCCCCCCACTGCGAATGGGGGTTGTCAGCATCTAAATACTTATGTCACCCGAAACAACGACCTCAAGAAGTCCTTCAACTCCAACAAGTAAAGTTCCATTCCCACAAATGACAAATGAACTCCGTCGTCTCTAAAGAACTCTACATCTTCGAAGCGAATGTCCTTGTGCTCCATAAACGAAATGCCCTTATCCATGCAGAAAAGCCGCAACTCCTTGTTCAATTTTCTTCTCGCCCTTTCCACTGCCCCTGGTTTTCTCGCCCCCCTCCAAAACCGACGCGGGACAAAACCCGTAACCATGATGTGGGAACCTCTCCACTGGGACCTAATAGTCAATAAATCCTTCTTCATTGCTTTCAACAAATCTAAGCCTGTCCTCCGGACCATATCATTCTCCCCAACATGCAAACACAACACATCTGGGCAAGGGCCCACCCCCCGTATCCCTTTCAAACGTGCAAGCAATTCCTCCCACTGCATGCCACCCTTACCAAACCACCTAATTTGATAACGCCGTAAATCAAAACCCAAATTCTCCCCCAAGGAAGTCCGCTGAGCCTGGCGATGAGCCCATTTAACGAAAGAAAGACCAACTATCCATATACGGACGAACTCATCCTCTGGGCCCGCCACCACACCTGCAAAAGAAAAATGGCAATTAGAGTGCGCTTACCGCTGCGATTGCTTGCCGCCTGACTTACCTCCTAAAGCAATCAGATCTCCACCGTCCCAAAAACATAAGGGCCTCCCTCGACCAACCCTGCATCCCTGTTTCCGTCGCTACCCTGATGCGAATGGAGTGGGTACCAAAAAGGTATGGATCCTCACCCAATAAAGATAGCCCTTTACGAAGCACCGCCAAAAGCTGAGCAGCTGTGACCCTACTACCATCCCCATGTTGAAAGACCAACCTGGATCCGCGTTCCGCCTGCCCACGCCATCGCTGCCCCAGTGCCAGTGGGCATATGATAGACACTGGGTACCTCCGCAACCACACTACCGCCCCCTCCGCCCTCTGATCTGTCTTAGCACTGCGTACGCGCACTGCTACCCCTTTTGGAGACAGCTGTACGTCTCCCCAGGACAGGCCTGGCTTGCGTGGGGAACCCAGCAACTCGGAGACACGAAATGCCCCAAACAACATCCACGACATTAGTGCCCGGGAAAGCAGGGCCTCCCTGCTAGAATAGCATATGTCGGGTAGTACTCGCATCACTGCCTTCAACAGAGGCAACGACAGGGGGCACCGGTGTCTACTTACCGATCCCTTCTCTCCCGCCCAACCCTCCAATATTCGCTGTCCCAGTTCCCCCGCAGTTGGTTGATAACCCACAGGCACTTACCCATGAACCCCAACGCTGCCAGCTTGCCTGCTATAGTAACGCGCGACTGACCTTTCTCAATCAATGTCAGTATGAATTGTACCACGTTCTCAACAACCTCTTCCATACTGGACCTCCTGCGTGCCCCCGACTGTCTAAATTCCTCCCATGCCTTGAGATACGCCCGAAACAAAATATCATGTTTTAAACATTGCAAAACAAAAACCCGAAGCAAACTAAGAACCTGGGTGTCCTGTGCCAACTGCCTGTTTACCAACTGTACCACTGCCAGATTGTCCACGCGAAACAACACCTTCTTATGTGCCAGCGCGCCTCCCCACAAACACACTGCGACGACTAGCGGAAAAAACTCCAAAAAGGCTATGCTCTTCCCTCCCCTTTTCCATGCCTCTGGCCACGACTCCGCACACCACCGACCTTGCCAGAAAAGTCCAAACCCCGACGCCCCAGCCGTATCCGAAAATATCTGGACGTCCCATTCCCATTCCTGCCAGGCCTTCAAAGGAATGCCATTGAAGGCTTCCAGAAACGTCAGCCACATCCTGAGGTCCTCTCGAAACGCCAACCTTAAGCCGCACATGATGATATGGCAATTGCGTACCCGCGAGAGCGAGTGCCAAGCGCCGACAAAACATCCTCCCCGCCCGAACCACTCTGCATGCAAAATTGAGATGCCCCAACAAAACTTGTATCTCCTGCACCGTGACCTTTGCTTTCCCCAACATGTGTTCCGTCCTGTGCAACATATCCACTTTCTTGTCCTGCGGGAGCCGAGCCATTCCCGCCACCATATCTAACTCGATGCCGAGAAAAGACAGCGCCGTACCCGTCCCCACTGTCTTCTCAGGGGCCAAGGGCACACCAAGGTTCCCCATGAGTTGCTGAAAGATGCGTAGCACCTCCGCGCACCGCGGAGAGTTAGCTTCCGCCGCAAAAAAGAAGTCGTCCAGATAATGCGTTACCTGCGCATGACCAGACACCTCCGTGAATATCCATTGCAAATAGGAACTAAAACATTCAAACAAGGCACAAGAACTCGCGCAGCCCATGGGAAGTGCCTTATCCACAAACCAGCACCCATCAAATTGTATACCCAGCAACTCAAAATCGCCTGGGTGCACCGGCAGCAAGCAAAATACAGACTTTATGTCTGTTTTTGCCATCATTGCCCCGGGGCCCAACCGTTCGACCATGTCAATCGCCACATCCACGGACGCGTACGA
The DNA here is from genome assembly GCF_031143425.1 of Pleurodeles waltl. NCBI lineage: Eukaryota > Metazoa > Chordata > Amphibia > Caudata > Salamandridae > Pleurodeles > Pleurodeles waltl. The sequence goes on from NC_090445.1 coordinate 1,027,462,901, forward strand.
AACCCGCGAGCACTCCTCAGGAATGAAATCATTAACCGACGAGCCTTCTGGTCAGGACAAGTGCTGAATCAAGCGAAACTGCCTTTTCTCTTTCTTGGGCATAACCCCAATCGGGGATACGATAAGGTTGGGTAATGGCCACTGGCAAAACGGGCCAGCCATACGGCCTTCGGCCACCTCCTTCTCCAGCTTCTCCCTTACCAAGTCCTCTTTTCCCTTCACCGACCGCAAATTTTCCGCCCACCGAGGCAACCGCGGCCCCTCGTATCCCAAACGAAAACCCTGAGCGAAACCCTGCTGCAGCAACTCCGCATCTTGCTTGTATGGATAAACCGCAAGCCAGGCCGCTAACTTCTGAACCTTAACCGGCGTATGAGCCCTTACTCGCAGAGCCTGTGCGGAAACGCTGCTCCCTCCCGCTGGGTCCTGACTGCTCCCGACCCCTAGCTCCTGGATTTGGACCTGTTGAGGACCCTGCCACCGCCTGGCCAGAACAGTGAATGACTGGGTGTCTCCCTGTTCATTTCGAGCACTCATGCCGAAATTTACAATATTCCCGGGAGCAAATCCCCTTATTGTAGTCCCAGCACGCCCCCGATTTCCCGCTGGTGGAGGCTGAGGAGCCGGACTGATTGCCACTGGCGTTCCCGACCCCTTGGGTGGGGCGCTCTCGAAAGGGCCGATACGTAATAAGAAGGCCGCAAGCCGTGAACACCGTCTTGCCAAACTTAGCAGGCCCCATAGTGTGCTACCAGAGGTCGGCATCAATTTCTCCCCATTGTACATCTGAATCCGCCGCCATTCGCGCCCTAAACTCCTCGTCATACTGGCGCCACGCATAGCCCCCGTAATTCTCCCCTATTTAAACCGTCGACGCAACGACTTGGAAGGCCCGAACAGGTAGGTAAGAAACGCTGTGTACAGCTCTTGTCCTTTTCTCCTCTCTAATTTTTTTTTATATATATATCCTCTGCCTCGCACTTTGGCAAGCAAAAGTATTCCCACTATGCCCAGCTAAAAAATGTTACTCTGCAAAACGGGAAAAAAATTCTACTCTGCAAAAACGGGAGCGGCCACCGTGTCACCTACGACAAAATGGTGTCCGGTCTCAAAATGGAGACCCCTATATATGCCCGCCACCCACATAGCCCAAAATAGCCCAATTTGCAGCCCACGGCGACCTGGGCTGTACCCCCCTCCCCAAAGACCCCAGGGGGGAGACCACATTCTTCGGCTGGTCCCCCCCGGGACCCCATTGTGGATCATTTCTGTAGCGTGATGGCCATCTAACTCTGTGTTGAAAGGGGTTTTGATGTATGGGCATCGTTGAGCACTCTTCCCTTGTTTGGGATTTACTTACTGGTGTGCGTCCGTTTTGTTTGGATGTAAACAATTTTAATTACTCTCAAGGTGCCAGTCTTTTTTCCTGAGCTGCTTTTTGTTGCATTGCACAAATATATGCGTTCTACCGTACATGGCATTGTATAATGTGATTTCGAGTTTGGTAAGCAACTTACACAGTTAAACATGTTCATGGTAATGAGTTGCTTATTTAGAGAGTGTTTTTCATTCTTTATTCCTTATTTAAAGACTATTTCGGACGATTGGCCGCTTGCACCTACCTTGTTTTTTTTTTTACTATGACCATGATCCTTCAATTTAATCACGGAAGTAGCAAGAACACGTTCCTTTGGCATTTCATGGATTACATGTGAACCCCGGACGTTAAAGTGGACCCTTGACGGTAATTACTATCTTGCTAGATGTTAGAAATGTTGTACTTTAAATTACGGTTCTTTTTATTTGTTATTAACAGTTTTCTCCATTTAGCAGATCATCAATTGTCGGATTTCAACAATGACGCTTGAATGTGAACGTTATTGACTTTTGAGTGCAGTAGAGATGATTTTACCTATTAGATTATTTGCCTTATATTGTCACAATTTTGTGACATACCTGTTTTGCCAACCAGAGGAATCCCGATTTTGGAGCCTGTGGATTGGCTGCAGAATTATTTCTAATGGGCTCAAGCATGACTGTGTAAACCTAGCAAAACAGTAAAAGCATTGTAATTTATGATTCGATCTACCACTGGATTTTGTGTATTTTATATTAACAATTTCTAGTCAGAATAAGAAAAATGACTTGGTTCTAACTTCATTTTATGACACTTTTTTTTAAATTGAATTATACGTTCGAGATCAACAACTTGAGGCAGCCTGCTTTTCAGTGATGGGTCATTTTGACAGATCTTTGACATAGCTTACTAGATATTGGGCATCTTAATGTATTGGGTTTAATTATATATTCTCATTCAATCTCTTTTGGATTTTTGTTTGGTTTGCAGAGGATATCTCTTATTGAGAGGATTACATATGTATATACTATATAGATTGTTCACACCTGAAAAGTTTGCTGCTCCAGATTCTTGAAATGTTATGCCATACCAGCCAGTCTGCTTTTTGTTGATACACGTCATTGAGGTTTTTACAGTAAGTTACTTTTGCCAACTCAGTGGCATACCCTTGCTTCCCAGTGCTTGCCTCTTAATATTGATATTATGGCACTTGTGACTTGGGTTAATTGCCTCGTCCATTGTTAATTTTATTTCATTTCGATTTTCATGTATTAATTCCAATTGATGTATACAAGAACGTGTTATTAGCTCTATGGTGCAACAACACAGGGGGTCAAATTTCATTTTATCTTCTCATTATTTTCTTCTTTTTCCTGTTGGTGATGGAACACTATGGTTTATAATATGATTGGTTCTTTCTTTAGAGCGTCTTTTCCATGAGATGTATTGTTACTTGCACCTCTTTATACATTATTATTTTGTTTTTGGATGCATATAGTCTAGGTGTTACTTTCATTGCTAATATCTCTTTTAATATCTCTTTTTACACTTTTGGCGTCAGCACTATGCACAATTTGTTTCACGACTTTGGTAATCTGTTTACTTTGACAATTGTGCTTTTGGATTCCACATGGTACATCCTTTGTCGAGTAATTTGCCAACTACTTCTGAATATTTGATTGTATATCCTCATGTTTTTTATTTTTACAGCCTTGAGGAAGCCTTTTTAGATGAAACATGTTTGGCTGTGCTAGCTTTACCCGAATCAAATACATTTTGCCAATAGATTATAATGTAGGAGAATTACTAAAATATTGTTTGCTTGATATTAAAATTTCTACAATTATTGTATTGTACCAACGACTTTGAATAAACATGTTCTCTTATATCTTATTCAACCAAAATATAACTATTTTGTATTTTGAATGTGAGTTTGCTCCAGACATTAGTAGAACAATGTAGCTGACTATGGGGGTCATTACGAGTGTGGCTGTTTATGGACTGCCATACTCGCGGTGGTCATCTGGACTGCTGCCAATGCGGTGCCCTGACCGACAAATTAAAACCCTGGAGGTCGTACCGCCAGGGAACTGCTAGCTCCACCAGGATCTTGGATCCCAGCAGTCTGGAGGTGGCAGAAATTCTAATTTGCCAGGGCAGTGCTGCAAGCAACGCTGCTCTGGGGATTACAACCTGGTTCTCTGCCAGCCTTTTCATGCTTATAACACTACAATGAAAAGGCTAGCAGAAAACAGGTGCAGGGGACCACGGGGCCCTGAACTGTCTATGGACTTAGTATGGTCAGTGCAGGGGCACCCCTACCCAGCACCTCCGCAATGTGAACGTTGCAAGGGTGCTGGTGCACCCTGCGGTCTACAGCATTGCTGCCAGCTCGATTGCAAGCCAGAGACAACGTTGTAGCCAAGGTTTCCAACCACCATCGTAGCAGGAAACTTTTAATGGGGCCAGCAGGGAGGTAGCCTGTGTGGCGTCAACGGTCCTGTCGGAAGTTCAGCGGATGGTGAAAACCATCCGCTGAATTCATAATGCCCCCTATGTGTGCAAAAATAATCTGTTAAAACCTTGTAAAGAAAAGAAGGATGCTGTATACTATTATGTAATGTTGCAAGTTTTGATTATGTAATAAAATATGGCCTGTGATTTTAATACCTCTTATCAAACAACACAGCTATGTCTCAGGCTGTATTTTTCATGTTTTGATTGTTATGGGTAGCGGGGCTGAGTCAGAGAGAGGTCATCAATGTGTTCCAGCCATATGTGCCAGGACCTGGTTCTATGTGGCAGTGACTGGCACTATTAACAGGGTGGGGCTGTGCCTGAGGGCCCCTGCACTGCCCATGCCAAATCCAAGTGGTACTGCAGTGCTGTCGCGTAGGTTCTCACTGCCCTAATGAGACTACTGGATTCGGGTGGCAGAATCACTTGAATTGCAGGGGACTGAGTCTCATCCCACACCAGGTGACTTCTGTCGGCCTAATCCAGGTTTTGTTCCGGCTAACTACCAGTGCCACCCAAGAGCATGGATGATTGGGCAACCGAGCGCATGACACATATGACTCCTCAGGGAAATCATGGTCACTCAGATCTCATCTGTTTCTCTCAGTTACATTAGTCTCACGTATGCAAGGACAATCAGAGGCAGAGTAAGGTTCAAAAAGGTTTTATTGAGGCAACTGCATCTCACATAATAAAGCATGTATTGCAGTAACTAGGGTGATGAAGCATGACAGGATTAGACTTGTGACAAGGAGAGTAAAACACAAAAATAACCTACCATGTTGTCACTACGGTTTTCAAGAATAGTTCCTATCTAGGCTATGTTAAAGCACATCAAGTTAAGCTCTAATTCTGCCCTTTAGGTTCCCCTGGGACGACATCATCCCTCATACCTGAGCAAGAGGCCTGTATTTTACATAAGCAGCTACAGTGAAGCACTCAGCATTCAGCATAAAGTCATGGTCATCTGGCTGGAATCTTCCTCTAAAGTACATGGGTCAAAGTAGTGTTTTTATAATAAAACAACTGATGTTCCAAGAAAGGATCCCCACATAAGAGTGTGTACGTTTCTGTGAACATTGAAGACAAAGCGTACCACTTTTGCTGGCAACCTATCTTACTGCAGCCTTGAGAGAAGGAGAGAGTTAAAGAAATGTCTTGTTTAAGAACATAGGCCCTCATTACAGCCCTGGTGGTCAGTGTTAAAGCGGAAATACCGCAAACAGGCCGGCAGAAAAAAAATGGGATTACGACCGTGGCGGAAACCGCCAACATAGACAACCACTTTAATACTCCGACCGCCACGACGGTACAAACAAACAGCGCGGCGGTCACCGCCAACAGACAGGCGGAAGACAATGTACCGCCCACCCTATCACCACACGGCTATCCACCACCTTTTCTGGGGCGGAACAACGCAAATAAAAACACAGCGGAAACAGTACACAGAAGGGAAAACACTCACCTCTCCACATCCCACGAGGAACCAGGATGCCATGGAGCCAGAACTGCAGATCCTGCCGGCGATGGTCTTCCTGCTCCTCTATCAGGAACACCAACGACGGCGGCGATGACCACAGTGAGTACTGCACCTACAACACAGGGGAGGGGGGAGGGAAAAGAGAGTGATACACACACGCAACACCCCCACCCCCACCCTCACCCACAACATCATACACACAAATACATGCTGCAACATTACATATACACCCCCACCCTCCCTTGAATAACCCAAGGACAAAAGGAAATGATTTGAACAATTGTAATAAAATAAAATCCATCAGTCAAAAATCAAAATCCAGTATATACAATTATGTACACCAACTACACAAGTCCGGCTAGTGCACCAATCATTGTCTGTGGACCACTGGGTCCAAAATGCATGGGCGAGGCCCACACTAGATACCTGACTCCAAATGGAGAGAACACTGGAGGGGCATCACATAGAAAATATACAGGCACCTCAGGGGGACGGGGGGCACATCAGCCTGATAAACGCACGACGCCACTGCTCCACTAGGGGGCTCCATGCCCATTGATGTATCCTGGGGAGTGCAAAGCCACAGTCTCTCAAGTCTTTGCAATGGGTGGTTTGCCCACTGCTTTATCCTGAGGAGTGCAAAGCCACAGTCTCTCAAGTCTCTCCAGTGGGTGGTTTGCTCACTGCTTTATCCTGGGGAGCGCAAAGCCACAGTCTCTCAAGTCTCTCCAGTGGGTGGGTTGCCCACTTTATTATCCTGGGGAGTACAAAGCCACAGTCTCTCAAGTCTCTCCAGTGGGTGGTTTGCCCACTGCTTTATCTTGGGGAGTGCAAAGCCACAGTCTCTCAAGTGGATAACAGTCTCCACTGGTGCTGGTGGGGGCTTGGTGTCCAGAGTGCTTCATACTGCCAAGGACTGAGGTAGTGGATGTATCTCTCCACTGAAAGTGATGCTTCATGGAAGCTGCCCAGGCTCCTGGAACTCACCACCAGCCTCGGACGACTGACCACTGGGGATGGCAGCCATGTCTGCGGTGGTGCCACTGGCTCAGGATGTCGCAGCGGTGCTGGCGGTGCTTGCAGCGGTGTCAGTCGCAGCGGAGCTGGCGGCGGGCTCTGAGGCAGCGGTGCTGGTTGCGGGCTCTGTGGCAGCGGTGCTGGCAGCGGGCTCTGTGGCAGCGGTGCTGGCGGCGGGCTCTGTGGCAGCGGTGCTGGCGGCGGGCTCTGTGGCGGCGGTGCTGGTTGCGGGCTCTGTGGCAGCGGTGCTTGCGGGCTCTGTGGCGGCGGTGCTGGTTGCGGGCTCTGTGGCAGCAGTGCTGGCGGGTTCTGTGGCGACTGTGCTGGATGCGGGTTGTGTGGCGGTGCAGGTAGCGGTGCAGGTGACGGTGCAGGTGGCGGTCTTCTCCACCGTACAGGTTGGCGTCGACGTGGAAAGAAGGTGTGACACTGGTCCCTCAGTCGGTGCCACCATGCCCTCTCCTGACCTGCCCTTCAGTTTTTGGCCCTTCCCCACCTTTGATGGTGGCGCAGCTGTCTTGCCACTATCCCCTTTTGTTATCCCTGACCCCTTGGTGGCAGGTGTTTTCTGCTTCTCCATCCGGGATGTGGGCAACTTTTTTAGCTTGGCAGGTGGCGGAATGTCCTTGCCCTCGCTCCGTGGCACACAGGCAGCCCTGATGGTTGGCGCACTCCAATAGCCCGCAGTTGCTGGCACCACTGTGGCTGGGGATGTGGTGGCTGAGTTGTTGGCTTGGGACCTGGAAAGCCTGGCCCTAGGGGACAGACAGGGGGAGAGGTGTAGGGAAGAGGTCAATATTAGCCAGGAAAAGTTTTTTAGACACACTGGGACGGGTAGATGGAGGGGATTTGGGAGTGGAGGAAGAGGTAGTGGTTGTAGGAGGTGTACGTCTGCTGAATTTGGGTGAAGGTGCATGGGCTGGAGGCTGTTGTGAGGTGGATGGCTGTTGGGTGGGTGTGTGCCTGCGTTGTGTACTTTGGGAGGAGGGCTCACTGACACACTGGGAGAGGACACAGGGGATGTGTGAATTGTAGTGGGGGTGGTGAGTGCACATGAGCGGTGTGTGGTAATGGGCGTGCTGATGATGGAGGTAGTGGCTGAAGATGTAGTGCATGCAGGTGTAAGTGGAGACAAGACTGGGAGGGAGGAGGGAGACGTGGAGGAGGGGGACACAGCGGAGGCAGTGGCTGTTGGTATGTCTGCATGGGTATGATGCTTGTGTGAGTGCCTGTGGGATGTGTGGTGCTTATGCTTACCTGAGCCACTTTTGTGTGTTGAGGTGTGTGCATACTGGTCTGATGGTGTGCTTGGGATAAGCTGAGGTACAGGGGATTGGGTCTGGGTGGAGGAAGTTGGAGGGGGGAGGCTGGACACATGGACAATGGCTGCCATCAGTGCTGAGGCCAGAGCCTGAAATGCTCTCTGTTGGGCTGCCTGGCCAGAATGAATGCTCTCCAGGTATGCATTTATTTGTTGCAAATGCCTCTCAACACCCTGGATGGCATTCAGAAAGGTAGACTGCCCAACAGTGAGGGATCTCAGGAGGTCAATAGCCTCCTCACTGAGGGCAGCAGGGCTGAACTGAGGCAGGGCCTGAGGTGCCTGGGGCAAAGGAGATGCCCACCCTCCTGGGTGAGCGGGCACGGGACACACGCTGAGGGGCTGCTTTGAGGGCGGTGCTGGTAGGGGGGGTGGCAGCTGTACCTGTTGATGCGGGGGCACAGAGGGGCCCGCCACCACAAGGGAGCTCCCATCAGAGGAGGAGTTGCTGTCACTGCTGTCACCTCCTGTCCCCGCCGTGGAGCTCCCCTCGCCCTCCGTCCCACTGGTGGCTTCAGACTCCGTTGTTTCACCCTCCAGGGCCATGTGGGATGCAGCTCCCTCCTGCTCCGGTGCCGCTGCTTCTCTGCCTGATGAAGCTATTGCACACAAGAACAGGGAGACCACAAAAAGGGGGGGAAGACAGAAGAAAGACAAGTTCAGTGCATGCAACACCACTACAGTTGGCGGACACTACAGACACAGCAGCTCTCTGCACTACGCCATGCACTTATAGTTCCTAGATTATTCACATGCCCATGGGGTACAATGCCTAAGCCCGATTGCTGCACACATGGAAGTCACAGGAGCCTGACTAGGTGTAGATGGCACTAACCACTAGTGGGGTTGGGGTTCCACTGAACCTGACTCACAAGGGACATTGCCTACCAAGGTCACCCTGGCCTAGGGGAACCCACTGCCTACCTCCCCCACCCAGACACCTCGTAATGCACGCAGAGTCAGATGAATGTGACTGTACTCACCCCCTTGTGGCTGCTGTGATGCCCTCAAGTGCCCATCCAACTTCGGATATGCCACCGCCAGGATCCGGAACATCATGGGGGTCATGGTGCGACGGGCATCCTTCCCACGTTGGCAGGCCATCCCCAGCTGGGCCTCTGCCGTTTTCTTGCTCCAGAGGGGAAGGTCCTCCCATCTTTTCCAGCAGTAGGTGCTCCGTCTGTGGTGGACCCACAGAGTCCGGACGTTCTTGGCGATTGCATGCCAAATATCCTTCTTCTGGTGGGCGCTGACCTAGAGGAATAGTACAGGGGAAAAGGAAAATCTTTACCCGTCCAGACCGTCATACTCATTGGCCCACGTTCCCACCCTTGCCCTGACGCACATACACTCACCGTCCGCTCATTCAGGCCTCAGTCCCCCCCATGTATCTTCCATCCATACCACTCCAAACAGGCATTGCCCATGCAGCATGCTCACAGTGTACTCACCTGTTTGTCTGGAGGACCGTACAGTTGTGTGTACTGGGGGAGGACCCCATCCACTAGTTTCTCCAGCTCCTCCGAAGTGAAGGCAGGGGCCCTTTCCCCAGACACATGAGCCATCGTCGCTTCCAGACACAGGTCACAGCAGCACTTGCAGTGTAGTTCCTCTCCTGTTGAAGGTCAGGTATCAAGTGAGTGAACAGACAGAAAATGCCGGTCACGTCCGCGGCGGTGCGTACCGTCACCGCCGGCGTACATTGTCATTGGCTCCTGTGACTTATAGGGTCCAATGTTAACCAATCCAGGATTGCGCTGCGGTCTTCGACTGCATACCGCGACGGTGTAGAACGCCAGCGCAGTTACCTCATATCCCCTTGTCCCACCTTAGAGGTCAGGCAGCCGCCATTTCAGGGGGCCGCATGGCATTAATAATAACTGTGTCACACCTATCTAGGCCTTGCATACACACACTAACAGGCACATTGCGGATTAATAAATGTGTGCAAATGACATTTTGTGATACCTCAGTGTTGGCTGACTCTCTGCTCGCTGTTCTCCTCCATAGGGCACGTCCGCTGGGGCAGGTGATGAGATGGCGGCATCCTCCGGTGTACAGATCGCTGGTGAACCTGTTGACAATAGAAGAGAGACACGTAATAGTCACCTACAGACTTGATCGTGCAACAATCCATGAACTGTGTGCCCAGTTGGAGCCAGACCTGATGTCACCTATCCGCCATCCCACAGGGATACCCCCTCTAGTGCAGGTCCTGTCAGTACTCCATTTCCTGGGAAATGGGTCTTTTCAAACAACAGTGGCCATTGCATCAGGGATGTCCCAGCCAATGTTCTCCAACGTGCTGTCCAGAGTGTTGTCTGCCCTGCTGAAACACATGCACAGTTACATCGTTTTCCCTCAGTTGGATGATTTGCCTACAGTGAAAGGTGACTTCTATGCCCTGGGACATATCCCCAACATCATAGGTGCCATTGATGGGACACATGTGGTCTTGGTACCCCCACGCAGGAGTGAACAGGTGTACAGAAACTGGAAGAGCTACCATTCAATGAATGTGCAGATGGTGTGTTTGGCAGACCAGTACATCTCCCATGTGAATGCCAAATTACCTAGCTCAGTGCATGACACTTACATTCTGAGGAATAGCAGCATCCCTTATGTAATGGGGCAACTCCAGAGGCAGTGTGAATAGTTGTCTGGGTATGGGGTTGTCCCTACGGGTTAGTGTGTGTCTAAGAGTTGTTCCTCGAAATTTGCAGGTGACTCTGGGTACCCCCAACCTGTCATGGCTACTGACCCCAGTGAGAAATCATAGGACAAGGGCAGAGGAACGCTACAATGAGGCACATGGGTGAACTAGGAGGGTGATCGAACGGACCTTCGGCCTCCTGAAGGCCTCCATATGACAGGGAGTTCTCTCTACTACTCACCAAAGAAGGGTTGCCAGATCACCGTGGCCTGCTGTATGCTGAACAACGCTGGCTTTGCGACGATAGGTGCCTTTTCTGCAGGAGGATGGTCCAGCTGGAGGTCTTGTGGCAGCTGTGGAGCCTGTGGACAGTGAAGAAGAGGAGGCAGAAGAAGATGATATCGACAACAGAAACAACGTTATCCAGCAATAGTTCCAGTGAGACACAGGTAAGAAGATGTCACTGCCTCGCACATCTCATACTATGGTTTGAGCTATCATGGGTCTGTCATTTTCACTCAGTGTATGGACCCTGACTTGTCACTTTGCCTTTCCATTTAACAGATGTGGGTCCCACTTTGTGACCTCTGCTATATTTCTTCTAGTCCTACAGCTGTGTTTCATCGGTATGTGGACAATTAAATTGATTTTGCTATATTCCAATTACACATTTGTGAAAGCACAGACTGACTCCAGATTGATTTGTGATTGAAGTGTGTTTATTTCTGTGCATTTAAGTGGAGGGGGCTGTAAAATGGGCAGGGTGATGGTGGCGGAATGTCCATGGCAGAGTCCAGTCTATTTGTTTCACAGGTGCATTGTCCAAAGGGGCATAGGAAGTGGAGCAAGGGCAGTTGAAGGATGGACAGGGTGACAAAGTGGGACAGAAGGGTGACATTCAGGGAGGTCTCATTTCCTGGCGGGGGTCTTGGCAATGTTCTCTGTCTTGTTTCTGGATCTCAGGGACCGTTTGCGGGGTGGCTCTCCATCTGCAGAGGGTGGGGTGCTGGTGTCGTGGTCCTGTGGCGGTGCCTCCTGTCGACTAGCGCCGGCAGAGGTGGAGGGCTGTTCATCATCCAGGCTAGTGTCAGGGGCCCCTTGTTGTGCCACAGTGTCCCTCCTGGTGTTGACAAGGTCCTGCAGCACCCCTACAATGGTGACCAGGGAGGTTCCTCCCGCAGCCGCTGGGTCTCCTGAAAGTTGGCCAGTACCGTTGCCATCGTCTCCTGGAAATGATGGTACGCTCCCATGATGTTGGAGAGGGCCTCGTGGAGAGTGGGTTCCCTGGGCCTTTACTCCCCCTGTTGCACAGCAGTCCTCCCAGTTCCCCTGTTTTCCTGTTCCTCTGTCCCCTTAACCGTGTGCCCACTGCCACTGCCCCCGGGTCCCTGATTTTTTTGGTTTGGTGGGTTTGCCTGGGTTCCCTGTAGTGGTGTACACACTGCTGCTTGACGTGTGCTGGGGACAGAGGGATGGGCCCACTGGGTGGGTGCTGTGGTGGTGTTTCCTGAGGGGGGTAGGCTCTGTGGTGGCTTGAGCCAGTGTCAGGGGAACCGACTGTCCTGAGGTCCCAGATGGGCCGGGCTGGTCATCTTGATCCAGTTGTGCAGAGCTGCTGTCATCACTGTGGGCCTCTTCTGAGGGGAGACTGGATATGTCTGGAACCTCCTGTCCGGTGACGTTGGGTAGGGGTCCTGCAGGGGTGAAAAGGCATGATTATTGCATCTGTGTCTGCCCTTGTGTGCAATGGGTGAGTGACCCTGTACTCCAGTGCTTGCATTCTTTTCTAGGTCCTTGTGTGATATTTGGTTTGGGGTCTGTGTGGGTATCTGTAGTGGACATGCTTTGGTGATGGGTGTCCATGCTTTTTTGTTGCATGCAGGGCTTGGTGTTAGGATGGGTGGGTTGTGATAGTGGCACTTATGTGAGGTGTTGGAGTGATGGGGGTGAGGGTGAGGGTGGGGGTATGTGATGGCATGCAGGTAGGGTGGGGGATATAATAGTTAAGAGTTGACTTACCAGAGTCCATTCCTCCCGCTACTCCTGCAAGGCCCTCAGGATGCAGTATTGCCAAGACTTGCTTCTCCCATGTTGTTAGTTGTGGGGGAGGAGGTGGGGTTCACCGCCAGTCCTTTGTACTGCAATCTGGTGTCTGGAGACCATGGAACGCACCTTCCCCCTGATGTCATCCCTAGTTCTTGGATGCTGTCCCACTGCGTTGACCCTGTTGACGATTCTGCGCCATGGCTCCATCTTACTAGCAATGGAGGTGTGCTGCACCTGTGATCCAAATAGCTGTGGCTCTCCCTGGACGATTTCCTCCACCATGACCCTGAGCTCCTCCTCAGAGAACCTGGGGTGTCGTTGAGGTGCCATGATGTGGTGTGGGTGATGTGTGAGGTGGTGTGTGTTGTGATGTGTGAGGAGATGTGCTGTTGTGTGTTGTTTGAGGTGCGTGGATGTTGTGTGAGTGATGATGTTGTGTGTCTGTGGATGCTAGTGTTGTTTCTGGTGGTGTCTCTCTTTGGCCTTCTTTCGAAATTTTTGTAGTAAGGGTTTGTGGGTGATGTGGTTGTATGTGTTGGGTGTGTGGGAGTGGTGTGTGTATGTGTATCAGGTGTGTGTATTTTGAATTGTCCAATGTGGTTTTGTTTGGTAAATGTGTGTGTATTTTGTGTACCGCCAGTGGAATACCACGGTTAAAAGATCGCCGCGTGGATTCGTGGGTCGTGATTGTGTGGGCGTATTCCTGTTGGTGTGACGGTGGAGGTTTTGGTATCGCCAGTTTATCACTGACCTTTGGTGTGGTGGACTTGTGTGGGTGTCTGGATTATGGCGGATTCCGAGCTGTGGGTCGTAATAGCTGTAGAGGAATTCTCCCGCCGCAGCGGTGTGTTGGCAGTCTTCTGCAACGCGGTAAGCAGGATTTGCCGCCAATGTTGTAATGAGGGCCATAGTGTTGACCTAGGCGAAGAACAGCTAGGGAGAGAAAATAAAACATGACCACAAATGTGGCTATTGTTAAAATAAAATACCAAAGCTAGGATAAAACATATCTAGGTAAAGTGCACAGCGGCAAGCCTAGTTTGCTGAAATAACGTGTATAAAACTATAGCTAAAATGGCTACACACAGTGCGACTGCCAAAAATGTCATCAGGCCCTTATGTTTTAGATGCAAGTTGCTGTGTTTATAAGATTGTAGGGTGGGAAGTTAGTTAAATAATTCTTAATTATTTATAATTTATTAACACGTTAAATGTTAATTAATAATGTAAGTTTTGTAATTATTATAAAAAAAAATATTTACATTTTGGGTGCGGGTTGTTGGATTTGTAGGGAAATAGGTTGGGAAGTCAATTAAATTATAATGAATTAATTATAAATAATTTATTTATAATTAATTAATTATTAATTTATTATGCAAATTGTGTAAATATATTTTTTTATTTAGAAATATGTTTAATCTGTGATTATATTGTGGAAATGTAATCAAATCATTATTAAATAACATGTTGTCTTATTAATTATTTTACAAAAATATAATTATTTTGTTTAATTTTTTTAATGTATATATTGAATTTTATGTTAACAGTTTTATAATTTTATGAAATTAACACTTGTATTGAAATAAGGTATGTGTTTGAAGTGAAGTACTTCCCCTTCTGTTTCACTGACTGCAGTGGGAATAGTAAATTTCACCCCTCTTGTGTCCCAAACTTTCCCTACTGTTGCACTGACTGGCGTGGGAATAGTAAATTACACCCCTTCTAAGTCCAATGCTTTCCCTGCTGTTGCACAGACTTGATAAGGAAGAGTTTTACCCTTCCTGAGTCCGATGCTTTCACTACTGTCATACTGACTGGAGTGAAAATAGCACATTTTACCCCTCCCAAGTCCAAAGCTTTCCATACTGATGCATCAACTGGAATGGGAATGATAACTTTTATCCCTCCTGAGTCCAGCGCTACTCCTATTGTTGCACAGAGTGGAGTGGGAATATTATATGTATTATTATTAATATATAGTTATGTTTTTTTTATTTTATTTAACCCCTTCGCTGCCAGGCCATTTCCCCCTTAGGTGCCAGGCCTTTTTTGGCTATTTGCAGCAGTTCGTGCTTAGGCCCTCATAACTTTTTTGTCCACATAAGCTACCTACGCCAATTTTCCGTCCTTTTTTTCCAACATCCTAGGGATTCTAGAGGTACCCAGAGTTTGTGTGTTCCCCTGAAGGAGACCAAGAATTTAGCCAAAATACAGCTAAAATTTCATTTTTTTTAAAAAAATTGGAAAAAAGGGCTGCAGAAGTTTGTGGTTTTTCCCTGAAAATGGCATCAACAAAGGGTTTGTGGTGCTACAATCACCATCGTCCTAGCTTTCAGGAACTGGCAGACTTGAATCAGAAAATCCCATTTTGCAACATAATTTTGGCATTTTGCTTAGAAATACCGCATTTTTCTGCTTTCAGCCTCCTTCCAGTTAGTGACAGAAATGGGTGTGAAACCAATGCTGGATCCCAGACGGCTAAACATTTCTGAAAAGTAGATACAATTCTTAATTCAGCAAAGGGTATTTTGTATAGATCCTACAAGGTTTTCCTACAGAAAATAAAAGCTGAAATAAAAAAATATTGAAATTGAGGTGAAAAAAACAGCCATTTTTATCCACATTTTACTCTGTAACTTTTTCCTGCAATGTCATATTTTTGAAAGCAATATACCGTTACGTCTGTTGGACTCTTCTAGTTGTGGGGATGTATAAGGCTTGTAGGTCCATCAAGAACCATAGGTACCCAGAGCCAATAAATGAGCTTCACCTTGCAATGGGTTTTCATTTTATATTGGGTATACAGCAAATTCTTTTGCTGAAATATAAAGAGTGAAAAATTGGTATCAAGGAAACCTTTGTATTTCCAAAATGGACACACAATAAGGTGTTGAGAAGCAGTGGTTATTTGCACATCTTTGAATTCCGGGGTGCCCATACTAGCATGTAAATTACAGGGCATTTCTCCAATAGACGTCTTTTTCACACACTGTCTTACGTTTGGAAGGAAAAAATGTAGAGAAAGACAAGGGTGCAATAACACTTGTTGTGCTATTCTGTGTTCTGTGTTCCCCCAAGTCTCCTGATAAAAATGGTACCTCACTTGCGTGGGTAGGCCTAATGCTTGCGACAGGAAACGCGACATGGACACATCACATTTTTACTTTGAAATCTGATGTGTTTTTTGCAAAGTGCCTAGCTATAGATTTTGGCCTCTAGCTCAGCCGGCACCTAGGGAAACTTACCAAACCTGTGCATTTTTAAATCTAGGAACCTAGGGGATTCCAGGATGGGGTGACTTGTGGGGCTTTCACCAGGTTCTGTAACCAAGATTCCTTTGCAAACCTCAAAATTTGGCTAAAAAAAACATATTTTCCTCACATTTCGGTGACATAAAGTTCTGGAATGTGAGAGGACCAACAAATTAACTTTCACCCAGAATTTCCCCAAGTCTTCTGATAAAAATGGTACCTCACTTTTGTGGGTAGGCCTAGTGCCCGTGAAAGGAAATGCCCCAAAACAGTATCGGGACACATCAAAATTATCAAATACAAAACTACCTGTTTTTTGCGGTGGGGGGGCACCTGCATTTTTGGTCCAGGGCTCAGCCGCCATCTAGGGAAACCTACCAAACCCAGACATTTCTGAAAACTAGACACCCAAAGGAGTCCAGTGAGGTGTGACTTGCGTGGATCCCCCAATGTTTTCCTGCCCAGAATCCTCAGCAAACCTCAAAATTAGCTAAAAAATCATATTTTTCCCACATTTCTGTGTGGGATCACTGCACCAGGACCAATTCCCTACCACCCAACGTTCCCCTCAGTCTCCCGGTAAAAATGATACCTCACTTGTGTAGGTGGGCCAAGTTCCCTTTACAGGGAAGAGCCAAAAACACGTTGAAATTGAGGGGGAACCAAAGCGGGTCCAAAAGGGCAGTTTGAAAAAAAAAAGATTTTTAGGCTGAAAGTGATTTTATTGAAATAGATGAGACAATGCTGGGTGGTAGGAATTTTGTGGATTCCTGCAGATTCCAGAAGGTTCCATCACAAAAATCTGGGAAAAATGTGTGATTTCCAGCAAAGTTGGAGGTTGCAGGTCATTGTGGGTAAAAAAATGGTGCAGGGTGCATGTGAAGCACACCACCCTGGAATCACCCAGATGTTTAGTTTTCAGATGTGTCTAGGTCTTGTGGATTTTTGTACATGACAGCGTCTTATAGTCTGAAAAGTGCAGCCCTCACCATTCCAAGTGGGACGATTTTGAGAGTTAGCCAAGCTCTCATGGCCCAAATGTAAAACCAAAACCCAAAATAATCAAAAGTCCTCCGTGCTTGCCGTGGGATAAGATGTTTTAGTGTGCGGGGGAGAGCCGAAAGACTGTGACCCCCTTCAGTTGGGGTAGGGGCATAACCAGGCGCATACTGGTTGGTAGACACCACCCTGCTTTTTTTTTATTTTTTATTTCCTGCCATCTAGTAGACTTTCTGCCCCCCCGGGTGTGGATCGGGGGTGATTGCCCCATCTGCCCACTGGTGGGCAAAATAACTGAGGCCCCATTTATTTGCTGTGGGGGTATGGCGATACCCCCACCCTCTTATTTTGAAAAGAAATCTTCCCTGGTCTCTGGTGGGCTTTCTGCCCCCTTTGGGGGCAGATGGGCATTCCAAAAATAGGCCAATCTGCAGATATGGCCAGCAGTAATATGCCCCCATGGGTAGTGACCCTTGCTCAAGGGGCTGCCCCCGAAACAAAACACACACATACACACCAATCCCTGGTTCCTAAGTGGTTTCTGTCCCCCCCGGGTGCAGATTGGCCTAATAGAAATAGGCTGATCTGCCCCCAAGGGGGGCAGAAATGGCCTAAAATAAATTTGCCCCCCCGGGGGAGCAACCTTTGCCTAAGGGGTTGCTCCCCTTGCATAAAATTGGCACAAAAAAAATCCCCAGGACCTAGTAGTTTCTGTCCACCTTGGGGGCAGATTGGCCTAATAAAAATCAGCCGATCTGCCCCCAAGGGGGGGCAGAAATAGCCTAAAATAAATTTGCCCCCAAAGGGAATGACCCTTGCCTAAGGGGTCGCTTCCCTTGCGTGAAATTGTTGCAAAAAATAAAAACCCTGGTGTCTAGTGGTTTCTGCCCCCCTTTGGGGACAGATTGGCCTAATACAAATACGCCGATCAGCCCCCAAGGGGGGCAGAAATGGGCTTAAGACAATTTGCCCCCCCAAGGGAGCAACCCTTGCCCAAGGGGTCGCTCCTCTCACGTGAAACTGACAAAAAAAAGCCCTGGTTTCTGCCCTCAATGGGGGCTGTTTGGCCTAATTATAATTGGCCGATCTGCCCCCGCGGGGGGCAGAAATGGTCTGAAAATAAATTGCCCCTGAGGAGCGGCCCTTGCCCAAGGGGCCACTCCCTTTATTCAATGAACCAAAAAAATCAAATTCCCTGGTGTCTAGTGGGCATTCATGCTGCCCGACCGCATCGCAAAGGCCTTTCCTTTCCTTTGATGCCTCTCTCGGCTCCTCCACGTGATTGGAGGAGAAATGCTTTTGCATTTCTCCTCTGATCGCGTGGAGGGGCAGGCCTCTGATAAGGTCAATGCACGATCAGATGCTAAGGGGGGTCGGGGTGGAAGGGGAAGTGATTCCCCTTCCATCCATGCCCAGGGGAGGGGGGTGCGAGGCCCCCGGGGGGGGGCACTAGCGCTTCCCCCAAAGCCACTACCTGGACGTAACAGTTATGTCCTGGGCACCCGAGTGGTGCTGCCCAGGACGTAACCGTTGCGTCCAGGGTACCCGAGGGGTGAAAAGTATAATATTATATTTATTATTATGTTTCAGTGTATTTTAAATTCTTTTTTTAATTAGTAATGTCTGTAATATATAATATATAAAATACCAAAAAGATTTCACCGCACTCCACGAGGTACAAGTAGCGTGTATTTTATTGCAGTAACAACCACCAACGCGTTTCAACTCACCAAGGAGTCTTGATCACCGTGATCTGTGACCAATCGTCTTTAATTGTCCTGTCACAAATTTCAATGGTTGCTTTTCTTCGAGCAGTACAAACAGCCAACACATGTTTCAAGCACACTGTGCTTCTTCAGGGCTGTGCCCATAAACAATACAAAATCATATTTTAGTTCCAAAAAACATCTACATGAACACTAAACAAAACTACAAAAGAAAAACATAATGGTACAAGAATATGCAAAATTAAAATGTATCTACATCCAGGAGAAAACAGTCTTCATGTTATCAGTGAAGTTCTCTTAGCAAAAATGATAACAGATTGCATACAGAAATATTGGACCTCAGATGGTTACCCCTGAATTTTACCCTATAACACTATCAATAGTTACCTCAGAAAACAATTCAGTATTCACTCAAGACTGTTCACAGTATGCATATCCGTTCTCTTTTTCATGTGTTCTCCCAGTCCTTTTGTACAATTAATATCTGTTGATAGTAATAAGTACCCATTGATATATCATATATTTGTTCATGAGAAGATTTATTTATATTTAGTTAATGTTACCCAAGACACTTCTTTATAGAGAAAAACCATGGAATTTGATTCAATAGTCATTTTCAAGAAGGCAGAAATTCTCGAATGAAGACGTCCCTATAAACATACATGGCTTTGTTACTTTCAACACTCCAATTGCTATTCTAATACTGCTTCTCAAGCATATACAAGGTGACGTCACCTTATTTAATCAGTTGTTGTATGAATGTGGATTCTTCCAATCACTGGTTCACCCCCTTGATACTTTCCCCATATTATGGGATCTGGGATCCGGGATCCTACAACAAAATGCAATACTAGAAATGAAATTAAACACTATAGGGAGATCACCTAGATCCCTTCATAGGTACATATCAAGTCTTCAGTGCTCATATAACCAAATGTGAGATGGAGCCCAGACATCATCACCTTACTTGAGATCCCATATAAGAACCTTCCTGTCAAAATCCTAATCCTCTTGAAAAACATATATAATGAAACGTGTGCATACAAGACCATAAAAGAACAAAATTTGGGGCCAGATGTAGCAACTGACGAATTTGCGAGTTGCAAAGTGCGAGTCCATGCGACTCGCAATTTGCAACTCGCAAATTCGTATGCAGTACGGTGTCTCAGTCACCGACTGCACCTCGCTATGGGGTCACAATGACCCACCTCATGAATATTCATGAGGTGGGTCGCAAATTGCGGCCCCATAGCGAGTATAGGCACTCGCTAACATGGAGGCCTGCTGACGTCAGCAGACCTCCATGTTCGTGACCTGCTTTTAAATAAAGCAGTTTTTTTATTTTTAAGTGTAGCCCGTTTTCCTTACAGGAAAACGAGCTGCACTTAAAAAAAAACCGAAACCTTTAGTTTCGGTATTTTTTCAGGGCAGGGAGTGGTCCCTTGGACCACTCCCTGCCCTGAAAAAATATTTTTGGGTCCAGTCACAAACTGGAAGGGGTCCTTCCAATTTGCGAGTGGGTTACCATCCACTTGAAGTGGATGGTAACTGCGATGCCATTTGCGACCGTGTACGCGGTCGCAAATGGTATTGCATCCCACTGCGACTCGCAAATAGGAAGGGAACACCCCTTCCTATTTGTGAGTCGGAAATGCATATTGCGAGTCGGTAACGACTCGCAATATGCATTTCTGCATAGCAAACCCACGTTTGCGACTTGCAAACGGCGATTTTCGCCGTTTGCGAGTCGCAAATGGTTTGCTACATCTGGCCCATAGTTTCTTATTCTATCCTTCCTTCCTCAAGCCTGTAACCCTAGACTCAAAGGCCCATATTACCATGTGGCAATAAGCCATCCTATTGATTTCTTAATCCTATAACGCACAGTTTCATTTTTACTTCCTATAAAGTCTAACCCCAGGCACGAACCCTACCATCATGTTTGCTAGTAAGAAACCCACTTAACTCTTGGGGCTATAACGAGCCTCATCATGAATGATGCACTCGATTGCTCCCATATGTAAGTGTGAATAATCAACCTTAAGTTATTCTCGCCTTTTATATCTTTGCAAGTCAATAAGGCCCAAAGCAAAGCTCTTTTGAGATTTAGAAGAAGAGGGTATGATTTGACGATTGTTACTAAAGCCAGAAGAATGGCATTAAGTATCAGCAGGCAAGAACAACTAAAAGAGAAAACCAAGAAGAGAATTGACAGCAATGAGGCATTGAGATTCATCACTACTTACAGTGATGGTAATAGGAGAGTTTTAAAAACTCTTCTTAAACATTGGGGAGTTCCGAGCTTGGACTCAGACATTAGTATGATCTTGCCAGTGAGACCAGTCATTGTTGATAAGAAAGCACCCACTCTTAGAACTTTATTAAGTCCTAGTGATAGGGTGATGTGTGATTTGGAAACAGATGCATTTGGAGGTAAGAGTGCACTTCCGAAAGGGTCATACAGATGCAACAACTGCATATGCTGCAAACATGTGATGGAAGATTCTAAAGAATTTTCAGATGGTAGGAAACAAATAGTATTACTTCTTTTATAAACTGCAGTATGTGCAATTGTGTCCACATGATGACATGTATATGTGGGCAATTTTATGTGGGGTCAACAATGAGGAAACTAAAAATCCACTGGATGGAACATCTTAGGGCAATTAAGAATTGTGACATTAATGGCCTCATTATGAGTTTGGTGGTATGATTGCCCGACCGCTGTGGTGGCGGCCACCAAAAGACCGCCATGTTGGTGGTCATACAGACTGCTGTATTACGTGTTACACAGCCAGGACCGACACAAGACAGCCAGTATCCCAACAACTCTAGGAATCTGGAGGTGGGAAAGAAGCAGTCCAACCACCAGCACCCCCAGCCCATCAACCAACCACCAAACCTATTACGACTCACAAATCAGAATGGCTGATCTTCCATGGTGGTTTTCCAATGGTGGCACAAACCGCAGCAGTCAGTGGTCACCACAGTAAAACACAGCACCACATTGGATGGATTCAATTTCCACACAGCTGACATGCATGTAAACACCCAACACACCTAAAAACTGCTCTATAAAACACACCCCTTCACACACCACAATCTTTTGCATCGCCAACACCACATATAGAATACGGAGCCCAAAATCAGAGTCAAAGCTCTGTAGATTAGGCCACCCTCCAACTATCACATAGCAAGTATCCCATACCCACACAACACACCCACCACACAACATAACACCTCTACACATCATCTACTAACTGTCACCCCCTCACCACAAAGCACCTACACCCCAGCATCCACAATATCACCACAAATCATCCCCATTTCACAGACAAATTAAGAGTCATGGTGGATGAAAGTATCAGAGGAAAATGGAAATGTGGCAGAGAATAGGGTGAATTCTGTAGGCAGTTATCTGCACACAAGGAACAACATCAGGAAGAGGTGGAACAACCTCAGGAGGAAGGTGCAGTCCATGGCATCCAGGCACCAGCTGGCAATCCTCAAAACTGAAGGTGGTCCCCCACCTCTTCCCGCAGAGTTCACATCATGGGAGGAAAAGGATTTGCCCATTCTGCATCCAGAGGGCTTGACAGGAATACCTGGGGAGTCAAGGTGGGTAAGTCACTACACCAAAATGCCATCAAAATGTATTGTCATGCATGCTCACTGATCTCCTTTTGCCACCTTAACAGTCTACCCACTCGCCACCCCTGTGTCCCACTGTTCGAATACCCCTGTCTACCAATACACATGTGAAGTTATCTCACCTGGGGGCACAGGTGTGGGTAGTACAGAGAATGACCCAGTAGCACAGTTCTACCATAAAAATATCGGACCAGTGTGCCAAAATAAAAATAGCAATGCATGTAAACTACACAATGGAGTATACACACTCACCTGAATGGTCCACACTGTATAGTTTGTGGGAATGGCAGCAATGCTATGGCTATTTGCAAGTACAATACCACTAACACATAGCTATAACTGTCCTCTGCTACTCTGTCCATACCACCTCCTATCACCTATAGAACTGTACTAACCTAGGGGTATAACAATTGTATTGTTTGTTGGCATAGGACTCCTATCAACATGAATCCTTAGAACAGCTTCCACTGACATACCCCTCACACACAGCTACAACTATATCCTCTGCTTTTCTGTCCCTTCTACCTCCCATTACCTATTGGACTCTACTCTACTCACCTGGGGGATCTCACAGATATGCATTGTGTTGTACTTGGTGTAACCTGTCACATTCAGCCAGGTAGAATGGTTACTCCAAATCTGACGTGCAGGTCAGTGTGCATCTGATATTGTGCAGCTTTCTGTTAACACAACAATGAAGTATTTCCATTTGGGAGGTACCATGAAACATATTATGCTACACTGCTGCCAAGATATGAGTCAATGAAAAGACATGCAACTGCCAAGATACTTTGACATCCTATAGCAAGATGACCTAAAACGGAAATATTTGTACCTCAAATTTCAGCTCTTCATAATTGAAAGCAGGTGCCACTGTCACAGAAGGGGGTCAAGCAAAGTCAACCTGTATATGGCCCAAAGCATATTTACCGGTTACAATTGGTGCTACATGTCACATTACACCCTGTAACTGTCTGTTTTACCTCTTCAACAGGTCTACTTGCCACTGGGACCATGGAAGACACTCATGAAACAGCCATTTCCCCCTTGGATGAAACCCTATATGAGGAGAGACCTCCTCAATGTGTGGATGTTGGGGATGGCTCTGGCCCCTCTGGGCAACCTGGTCAGATAACAACTGTCAGTCTCACCCTGCCCACATAGACTCTTCCCAGACCTGTTGCTTCTATGTCTCAGGCAACTAGTTGCCCTCAAACCCTTGTCCCAAGGACAGTAACAACTATCATGTACCCCCCCAGTCCAGGTACCAGAGTCACAACTCCAAAACCCAGACAATGGCAGGGGGCAAACTGTACCATGGGCGCAGGTAGGAAGGGGTAAGGTTCATGGGAGGGATGGTGTGGGCCAGAGGCATGAGGCTGCTAGTGATAGTTCTCGCCAGGACACCATCTCCCAAGTCTTGGGAGCGTACCAACAATCCCAAGACGTGATGGGCCAGGTAACTGCCATGCTGGGGGGGATCAAGCAGCTGCAGAGTAACAACCACCAGGAAGTCATGCAATGGTGGGAGGCTCACAATGTCCACATGGTCTCCTTAACAGGGGTGCTGAAAGACATCAACTCCACCCTGAGAAGGAAACGTCCACAACACCAGACCCCTTTCATTGGCCAAGTTAGACCAGCTCCTTCAACATCTGTGGCAGCCAGTGGAATAAGGGTCTGCCAGGGGAAGGATATGCCTCAAACACCCCTGCCTTTGTAGCTGAAGAACCCCCTGCAAGTATGGACGGCCACCCAAACATCCAGGAGATAAAGATGGGAAGACAACAACCACTTCCAGGAAGAAACTCCTAACTGATCGAATCCCTTTTCTGTGCCTCAGATGCACCCTGTTGACTCTTCTACAATAACCTACCTATTTTCTAGGATATTAGGACATTGGACTTGGGACTTCAAATGTTGTGGCTGCTCCACCATGACTGATCCCTTTACTGTTTGAACATTATTTCTTTGCTCACATTTATCCTATTCTCCTGTGCACATGAAAATACACAAAACTAATACACTATCTATGTATGATAGCCATTTTTCACCTATATGAGAATTAGAAACTGGTATGTATTTCATGCTCATGATTAACTCATAAGAAGGAAATGTGAGGATGTCACAGCTAGTGTGATGCAAGGAATCAGTACCAACACAATGACACAAGTGGACAATCACCAATCTCTATTTATGACAATGTGTTGCACATTGGCTGACCAAATGTCAGGACTGTCATAGTTAAGTATGTCTAAACATTTCTTGCTTCTGCCTAGCTGTCAGTTAGTAACATCCCATTGACCAATGAAGTTAGGGACATGTCAGACTGTTTCAATCGAATTGCCTAACAGATTGATAGAAATTATCATCAGCTAAACCCTTATCACATACCTATACCATGCCTACCAAATCAACATACCCCGTAATACAGAGAGAGGACAGTAAAACAGTCCCTAGTTAGAGAACCTTCTACTCACAATGGTCAGACATCTGTAGGCATGTCAGTTATCTATGTCAGTGTTGACACACAGGTACAGTGACCTGCAATGAGGAAACACAATGACAGCTAAATACAAGTCAAGCAGGATCATTGTCAATGCAATGTGAAGGTTGAGTGAATGGATTGTACAGGTTGACATGTCAAAGACACATGATCACACACATGACACAATTGGACCTACATACTAATGATAAACAGGTCTATTGTGTAGCACAGACCTACTTGTCCACTTCAAATGTCAGACCAGCTACTGCCCACTGCCAAAGATAAAACCCAGAAATGTCCACATGGGGATGGCATTGTGAAGAGACCTGGAAGGAAAAAGTAGTAAACAAGTAGTTTAGGCAGGTAAAGGCTTACATTAGCTAGACAAATATGTTCCAAATATTGTTCTTTCTCAGATTGTGCATTTTTATTGCCCCAAGCAAAGGAGAGCCTCATGGGAGTCGCAGTTCGAAGTATAAACTTGCCAGACAACCTGAGCTGTATACTGCAATGCATCAATTGACCTGTCAGATGGTCACGCAGAAATCCTTCTCAGCCAATCCAGACTCCCACAGTGTCAGTGAAATCACAGAACATCACATACTTACACTCAGGGAAAGTACTGATTGATGAGATCTGCTCACATGTCTCTAGCTTCATCCTCATCACTGTCATCCACGCTTGGCATTTCTGCATTCTCAACTGGTGGAACTGCTAGCTCCCCCTCATATGGGATCTGTAACCTCAGAGCAAGGTTCTGCAGCATGCAGCAGGCCACAGTGATCTGATACACTTTAGCGGTTGAGTAGAGGAGGGCTCTACCAGACCTATCGATGCTTCGGAATCCTGCCTATACGAGCCCAAAAGCCCGTTCCACGACAGGTCGTGTTCTTCCATGGGCATCGTTGAAGTCGATTTCCCCTGGCCTGGTAGGGTTCCTCACTGGCGTCATCAACCAGGGAAAGTTTGGGTAGGCAGAGTCCCCTGTAAGGGATGGTGTCATGTTTGCAAACATGAGTCCAGGGCATCATCACATTTGTCAGCAGACATAGCATACAAACACACATTACATATATAAAGTACAAACCAGCCAGGTCCTCTCTGGGTACTGTTGTGTCATCAGCTGTGGGATAGATCTGTTCCACATGATGAAGGCATCATGGCCTAAACTGGGTACCATGCACATGCTTGGGAAATGTAGAAGTTTGCCAAACAAACTACTTGGAAAATTAAGGACTGATGGTTCTTTCTGTTCCGATAGACCTGTTCATTGGCATGTGGGGAACCAAGGCTACATGGGTACCATCAATGACTCCCACTACACTGTGGGATGTGTACAACCCATAGAAACGTCTTTCAGATGGGCAAAATCTACATGAGGTGAGTTCCACAGGGGAGACTGGATCTTCAACATCTTCTTCTGAGTCATCCTCCAGGGGCCACTCACTAGTGGTGATGGACCCTTCCGGGACCATTCCATCTCTGTCCACCACCCCCAGTTCTATTGTCACCCTCCCTGTAGCTCCCCATCCAGTTGGCCGTGCTTTCTCATCCAAGAGGGTGAGAGTCTCTTTTGCCACAGGCAGCTCTGCCCCAGCCCCTGTTCCCCCTGCTGCCCTCAGTGAGGAGACTATTGACCTTCTCAGGTCTATCTCTGTGGGTCAGACAACCATTGTGAATGCCATCCAAGGACTGGTAAGCCAGATCCAATAGAGCAATATGTTCCTAGAGAGAACTCATGGTGCAATCTCTTGCCTACAGAGATCATTTCAGGCTCTGGTCTCCACACTGATGGCAGCCAGTCACCCCTTGTCTACCGTCCCCGCTTCACCTTCCTCTTCCCAGTCCAAATCCCCCCTTTCCTGACCCAGCCAAAGCACACAAACAGACTGGCATGCATCCACCCCAACAGTCAAGGGAAGTGCAGACAAACATAAGACCACAAGACACACTACCAGCATGCACATAAACAACATACACCTGCAGACACAGCAACATTCATGACTTGCCCTTACAACCCCAGCATCGCAGACATAACACCTGGCACACCTGCGGAGACCACACCAATGTTCACCGATCCAGCCACCACATCTATCCTCCCCATAGACATCACCCCAGCAGACCCTCAGTCATCCACCCCAGTCACCACACCCACATACACACAACCACTGACATGCCCACATGCAGCACATCCACCATACCTGCAGTCATTATCCCAACAGACAGGCACCCACCCACAAAAGCATCCCCAGCACCTCAACTCCCCCTCAGCTCAAGACACATAAACACCCTCACTCACCCACCCAACAGACACCCACCATACTCAAGCACACCTCCCGCACTGAAGACATCCACACCTAAATGTCAGACAACTACTCCCTCACCCTCCACACCCAAATCCCCTTCTGAGGACCGTCCCTGTGTGTCTAAAAATGTTTTCCTCACTAACTTTGACCCTTTCCCTACTTGCCCCCGGTGACAGCCCTAAAAGATCTGTTTCCCTCCCTAAGGCCATCCCTTTCACCTCCAAGGCCTCCCCTACTACCCTTGCCAGCACCCATGCACCTCCCCTACCAAGAAGCGGTCCAGCCATCCCAAGAAGGTTACCCCTCCCAAACCAAAGCTAAAACCCACCCCTTTCCAAGCCCTCCCACCAGTCCCTAATGCCCACTGAGGTGCCTTCCTGCCCCATTGATGCCCCTACCTATGGAGCTTATATGGCAGTCAGGAGTCACGTTAGGGCACAATTTAGTGACTTTGGAACTATAATTTTACACTTATGGACTGGCCAATGGCCTTGAACTTTCCCCCCACCAGCTCCTAATACTCCCTGAGGTGCCTTCCTGCCCCCGTGATGCTCCTACCTGTGGAGGTTATATGGCAGTTGGGAGTCAAGTTGGGGCACTATTTAGTGCCTTTGTGACTATAATTGTATACTTATAGACTGACCAGTGGCCTTGAACTTTCATATATTTTTCTCAAGCAATTTAATAAAGTCAACCATTTGTTGTTTTTTTGGTTACATCTTTGTCCTGCATTTCCTTTCCTAGGTTTGAGTCGTTCCTGGCTGACATTGGTTGTGTGCCAGTATTTTTTTTGGTGTGCTGCTTGCTACTTCATTATTTTTTTTAGCAGTATTAGGTTGTGTGCAGTGCTGTTGTCCCCCAGGAGTAAGGTGTGTGTTTTGTGATAGGTATGTGTTTGTAGCTGACATATTGTTGTCATTGTATTGTGCTGTATTTGTAGTAATAAGTGTCTGCTGTTGTGATGTGCTATGTGGTCCTGTATGATGTACACCTTGTCCCCTGGTGTGGCTATTGTGGTGTGTAGTGTGGTGTTCTTTTCAGTGCAGACATGGAGTGTGATCTAAATGTTCATGTGAGAATGTCTTTGTGGGCCTTTGTCAAAATGAGATGTGCTCCTGTGCTACCTCCTTTCATGTATGGTTTTACTGCTCCTATTGCTGCTGAGCCGGTGTTGTTGCGATGTGCCCCTTGTGTGTTTTGACTGTTTGTGTCTGTGTGTATTGTGCATGGCATAATAGGTTTGATGTGCTGTGTGTCTTTGATGTGTGTGTCGTTTGCTGGGTTGTATGATGGTGTTGTTCTTTGTGTTCCATTGCACATGGATGTACATGTGTGTTGTATGTGTGTCGGGTCCCTGTTCAGTGTTGGGTGAGAGTGTGTGACATTCTATTGTATTTGTGCAGTTGTTGTGTTGTTGTTATGAGTTTGTATGTTGTATGGGAATCTATGTGCCTGGACCTGTACTGTGTTGCCATGCGTAAATGTGTGATATTGACATGTGTGTGTGTGCTGACTGAAGTGTGCATGATGTGTATGTGTGGGTGTCCTTGATGCCATATGTGAGTGTGTGTGTCACTGTGCTGTTATGTGTAAGTGAAGCCCTTCACACCCCCTCCCTATGGTATGTTATGTAACTGTATGTGAGAAAGTAGCCTCTTTCTAGCATGGTTACCCCCACTTTTGGCCTGTTTGTGAGTATGTGTCAGTGTGTTTTTAATGTGTCACTGGTATCCTGCTAGCCAGGACCTCAGTGCTCATAGATAAAAACCTATATGTCAGTGTGTTTTGCCTGTCTCACTGGGATGCTGCTAGCCAGGACCCCAGTGCTTTTAGTTTGTGGCCTAATGTGTGTGTCTGTATAGTGCTTAACTGTGTCACTGAGGCTCTGCTAATCAGAACCTCAGTGCTCATGCTCTTTCTGCTTTTAAATTTGTCACTATAGGCTAGTGACTTCATTTACCAATTTCAATTGGCACACTTGACCCCCCCCCCCCTTATAAGTCCCTAGTATATGGTACCTAGGTACCCAGGGCATTGGGGTTCCAGGACATCCTTATGGGCTGCAGCATTTCTTTTGCCACCCATAAGGGGCTCAGACAAACCCTTTCACAGGACTGCCACTGCAGCCTGCTCGGAATAGTGCACACATTATTTCACAGCCATTTTCACTGCACTTAAGTAACTTATGCGTCACCTAAATGTCTAACCTTCATTTAATGAAGGCTAGGTGCAAAGTTACTAAGTGTGAGGGCACCCTCGCACTAGCAGAGGTTCCCCCATGCAGTTCAGGGCCAATTACCAGGACTTTATGAGTGCGGGGATGCCATTTCACGCGTGCACTACATATAGGTAATTACCTATATGTAGCTTCACAATGGTAACTCTGAATATGGCCATGTAAGGTGTCTAAGATCATGGGATTGTCCCCCCATTCCAAATCTGGTATTGGGGAGCCAGTTCCATGAATCCTGGTGGCTCCACCGTGGAGCCCCAGTACTGCCAAACCAGCTCTCTGAGGCTTGCAATGCAGCTACAGCTGCTTCCACCTCACAGACAGGGTTCTCCCCTCCTGGGGTCTTAGCAGCTCAGTCCCAGGAAGGCAGAACAAAGCACTTCTTTTGGGAGCAGGGTGTTACACCCTCTCCCTTTGGAAATAGGTGTTACAGGCTGGGGAGGGGTAGCCTCCCCCAGCCTCTGGAAATGCTTTAAAGGGCACAGATGGTGCACTCCTTGCATAAGCCAGTCTTCACCGGTTCAGGGACCCCTTGTCCCTGCTCTGGCATGAAACTGGACAAAGGAAAGGGGAATGACCACTCCCCTGTCCAACACCAACCCAACTTCAGCTCCAGCCAGCAACTGCAACAGTTGCCACAGTGTGCGCACTCTGAGGACTCCCTGTCTTCACCCTGCACCAGAAGGACCGAACAAATCTCCTGTGGGGTGACGGAGTCACTCCCTTGCTCATGCAGGCCCCTTCTAAGTCGACGACCAGTTCTCTTGGACTCCTCTCCTGGCGATGAGCGTGCTCCTTGGAACACAGAGGGTGGACCCAATCGACACAGACTGCCCTGAGATCCTGCTATCGCAATTTGGAGGAGGTAAGACCTTGCCTTTCCCCAGAACGACATTACCCCTGTGCACCGCGTCTTCTTCACCTCCTGAGGCCTCTGTGGACTATTTCCAAAATTCCTTTGTGGAAAGCCTGGCCCAGGTCCCCAGCAGTCTATCCTGTGATGCTCAACTCGCTGAGTTGTTCTCTGGCGGCGTTGGACCTTCCCTTGTAGTGCTGTACCAACTGCATTTTGCACCTCCTTTGTCCCCGTGTCCTGGGACTCCTGGGGATGCTATCTGGTACTCTGAGGGCTCTCTGAAGTGGTGAGAGCCTCCTCACACAGAGTTGAGGCCCCCAGGTCCCTCCTGGGTCCAGATAGCGCCTAGTTGAAGCAAAACATGACTTTGCCGGAACTAAGGCTTGTTGGAGGAATCCAGCACCTAAACTCACCTGCATCCAACTTCACACCTTGGGACATCCCTTGCATCATGGAGGATCCCGCTGGCATCTTCCTTGGGTGCATTTCTGCAGTCTTCGTCCAACCAGGGACTCTTCCTTTGTACCCTCTTCTGAGTTGGCAGGGGCTCCTGTCCTTCCAGAAGGTTGTTTAGACTTCTGGACTTGGTCTTCTTCTTTTGCAGGTCTTCAGGTCCAGGAATCCATTATTTGTTGTTTGCAGACTTGGTTGGTTCTTGCAATAATCCCAATCACGAGGTGTAGTGTGTCCTAAGGAAACTTGCAGTACTTTACTCCTGCTTTTCTGGGCTCTGGGGTGGGGTAATTTACTTAACTTTCCTGTATTCTTATACTCTCCCAGCAATTCTGCACACACTACACTTGTCAAAGGGGGGAATGTGCGATTTGCGTTCCACTTTCTTAGTATATGGTTTGTGTTGCCCCTAGACCTATTTTACTTGCCTTATTTTGGTGTCTAGTGTTTATATTGTGTATAATACTTACCTCCAGAAGGAGTATTGTCTCTAAGGTATTTTTGGTACTGTGTCACCCAAAGAAATACCTTTATTTTTGGTAACACTGAGTATTGTTTTTACTTGTGTATAAGTACTGTGTAACTATAGGTGGTATTGCATGAGCTTTGCATGTCTCCTAGTTCAGCCTAAGCTGCTCTGCTATAGCTACCTCTGTCAGCCTAAGCTGCTAGAACACTACTACATTTCACTAATTAGGGATAACTGGAACGGGTGTAAGGTGTAAGTACCCAAGGTGCCCACTACAAACCAGGCCAGCCTCCTACACTGTACACATTTAAACATTTTACAAATATAAAAGTTGACGGTGTGTACTTATGGTGTTTGTCGTCCTTGTCAGCTATGATGGTGTTGTCTTTTGGCGAGCAGGAGCAGCAGGATGATGTCTGGTTCCTTGGCGGATCTGGATGTATATGGCTTCCTTGAGGTGAGTGTCTCCTTTTATACTGTTTGTTTCCACCTGGTGCTCCCTGGTGGTTGGACCGTGGTGGTCACGTTGGCGGTGTGCTCCCTCCTAATATGTCAGGTGGAAACATGGTCTCCGCCAAACTGTTTGTGCCTCCAAATGACAGCTGCAGCTTGTGCTGGCTGGCGGTGCCTGCGGGCCGCTGGCAGTCTTTTGTTTGCACCACTGCCAGACTCATAATTTGGCAGTCTGCTCCACTAGTGTATTGGCGGTCAGACCACCAACATGGCTGTCACAGGACTGCCAAACTCATAATGAGGCCCTAAATATCCAATGGCAATCCACTTTCAAGACAATCATCAGCTTAATGATATATCTGCAATATAATTCATGGGTATAGAATATGTTTCCTTAGACCGTTGAGGTGGTGATTTGGATAAGAAAATCAGGATTAGGGAAACTTTCTGGATAAATACGTTATAAATTTTCAGTTTGGACTTAACATAGAGAATTACATAGTATGATGTAGTATGTAAACACTAACGTTTTGAGTGAATATTATATTGTTTTTTGAGGTAACTGTTTATAGTGTTATAGTGTAAAATTCAGGAGTAACCATCTGAGTTCCAACATTTTTCTATTTAATCTGATATGATTTTTGCTAATAGGTATTGCATTGATAACATGAAGACTGTTTCCCCCCGGATGTAGAAGATTTTAATTTCGTTTATTCTTGTACCGTTATGTTTTTCTTCTGTAGTTTTGTTTATATGGATGTTTTTCTGGAACTGAAATATGATTTTGTATTTTTTATGTGTACAACCCTGAAGAAGTGCATTGTGTGCAAGACAGGTATTGGCTATTTGTGCTGTTCAAAGAGTAACCCTTGAAATTTGTGAAAGAACAAATAAAGAAGATTGCTTACATATATAATGTCCATGAGAATTTATGAATACCTCATTTCTGTTGTTTTATGATACACATACATATATTTATATATATGTGTGTTTGTTTAAATTAGTATATATTTATGTATGTTTATATTGTTTACATATATTTAATTTACATTTATATTACTGTTACATGTTAATATTTTAATGTTTACTATTTTTAGCTACATATTTTTTTAACAAAATTTTTTTGTCTATTTTTTCAATGGTGTAAAACAATATTTTTTTCAATATTTTTGTATTTTCAATTATAACTATAGGAAAACGATATTTTTGTGCATGACATTTTTGACACAATATTTTTGTTTCATTATATTTAGGTTCACGATAATTTTGCTAGTAAACCACCTGGACCATGGTGCAAGGGTGCATGTGTTGGTGCTAGTCAACAATCTGGGATATTGCACGTGCAGATGAAATCCCAATGCACCATACTTCAGTAATATGGCACAATCCTGTCCTTTCCTTCTAACCAAGGGCTATGCAACTAAGTGAGTCTTTGCACATCTCTGTGGCAACAACCCATAATTGAGGCCCTGGTTGTGTTTGGAAATGGTGGAGAGATCCTCAGCAAAGCAACACTATGTAAAATTCTGTGTTGCAATACCTTGTTGAAAGAAGGACTTTCATTTCTGTTGTCTCTGTGTGTACAGGTAACTCCCATGGTCATGAGGCATGTCATGTATCCAATACCTATGAAATTGGAAAAGTAACAAATATTTGGACCTACCCAGGTTATGTGTACCATGGAAAATTACATTCGTCATCATATATACACACCTGCCATACTATGCATGCTCCATTGTGTGCCACACAAACCTACTCTATCAGTCCTTCAGGGGTTCAGACAGTACAGAAAGGTAGACTTTCAAGCACAAGGTGCAGCTCATAGAATAGTCACCCACACATTCACCATTCATATAATGTATATTGTCTGCCTGTGCAGGCTGCAAACCCAGGACACTGCATCATGTTGAAAGAGATATCCTATAATGTTCTCAGTCAGTGAGGCAGTGCAGTTCTGAGATTTTACCAGTTGCACTGTACAGTGCAAGACTTCCACAGATCTCTCCCCTTTTGTACTGTCAACACAGAGGACTCCGTGCACTGCCATGTGTAGACCATTGTGTTCTACAATGTCATGCACTCACTAACATCTCCATGGCAGTTGCTAATGAACAACCATGACTACTACTATCACATCCAAATATGTGTGAATTAAAGAGACAACACCATCTGGCCTCGCTAAATTTTGTAAAGTCTGGCATGTATTACTTCAGAAATGCCGATAGTTGTCCCAAGCAAACTTAACAGAGGAGTGTGAGAGAAGTGTCTCCTCAATGTCTAACTGACTATCCATGATAGGAAAGATTCACTGCCTTCATGGCATTGGCAATCCTAAGTATTTGAAATAGTAGTGTATCACACAGGCCAGTATACTTGTATGTGTAGTAGTGTCAGCCATACCAAAAATGAAAGTGCATGTATGCCAGACATTGTCAGTGCACATCCCATATTGGTTGAAAAGTATATGTGTCATTCAGGACACATAACCCAATGTACATAAATGTAGGCACATCAACCATCAAGACCATTGACTGATTGTTTCCCTCCCATCTTTTCAGCTGACCAGTGATATAGTCTGCAGCCATAGGTCATGATCCTGTATGCAAATCCCAAGAAGAATGCCCAGTAGAGCTAAAACCATGCACTTAGCATGACCATGTCCATTGTGGAGCAGATCTTTGGAGCCCTTAAGTCCTGCTTTCGCTGTCTTGACATGTCCGTTCGGTATAGATTTCTCTATCATCCTCTGGTATCCAAGATCAAATTTGTGTGCTGCAGTTTGCACAACATATGTATGTGACCAATGTCTCATGGGATGAGGGATTTGAGGCCCATGTGGCCTGGAGGATGATGATGATGAAGATGAGGAACAACACCAAAATGTACCTTCAATAGCAGGGACACAGCGAAGAGATCAATTGTTGCATTTTTTGGCTGATGCTTGAGTCACATCAAGGGATCAAAATAAATGGACACCATGAAAAAGTTTTTAAAAATGACAATTATTTTATGAACACTATAATTGTGTAAGCAATCTTACTTCATAGTTACCGTAAGCATCAAAACAACCACATCACACATGGCAGTAATTAGCATACAACAAAGGTATGTAGCAATGTCTAACAAACAGCGCTGCATAACATCTTGTAAATCCAACAATGTGTGCACACCAACAACCTGTGCCAAATGCAGGTCCATTGGGAAGACAGACACCAAAGATTGCTGTTTGGTGCAGTTTTACAGTTTGTACAGGTTATTATTATATGTTCTGTTGCAGTGGAATGACCATTAGACATTCAAACACATTAAAACTGGTGTGCTAAAGCAAATAGTGTGCAATGACTGTGTGTGTGTCTCATACAGCTAGCCATTTGTACAGCCTCATACTTGTGGAGGATAGTAGAGTTAACTCATAGTCTGATGACTTTGAACCAAGGCACATAGTGTGTGCATGGGAACACAGTCCAACACCTACAGTCCACATATGCTCCATCAATGTCTGCAGGCACATATTAAATCGATTATGACATCACACATCACACATAAAACTGTGAAATACTCAACTGTACTAGTGCAAGAATAACTACCTCATACCAATGCTGCCACACTTGCCTCACTAAGTAAAGATGGCACTTGAGCAAGCAGGGATGTATCTTACCATGTTGGTGTGTTGCACACAGATACTCCTATGACTAAATTTTTATATGAAACATTTGCCCAGAAGCAATGACTAATTGCAAGGTGAATCCAGAAAGGATGAGGCAAAAGCATGCCCACATCCTAAGTTCAAGTAACCCTGCAATATAGAAACATACTGTAATGCATGCCAAGAGCAAACATATATCTCTTTGGAATAAAACAGACTTGTTTTGGCTATACAAGCTGGCTTTGTGATCAAAATATAGACAAAGATTTGAATCCAACACTAATTTCTATAGGTACTATGCATGTGCCACACATATCCTTCCAGACCCTTCCAGGCCCATAAAGCAAATGTTTGTATAGCACAACATGATTTGGTGGTGATTGATAATGACTTGCTGGTAACAGTTGGTACACTCATATCAACATGTGTCATAAATGCCTAGACACATCCATTGCATATCTAGACAGTCAATCTGTCCGTTGGATGTCACATGCACTGCAAACTGGTTGAACCAGCTAGTGTATGTCACTCCATGGAATCACAAAACATCCTAGGATAGCAATGTAAACATATATGGGCCTATGTACCACAGGCTGGTACCACTGGTGTCCGACTCT
This sequence comes from Pleurodeles waltl, assembly GCF_031143425.1. Classification (NCBI taxonomy): domain Eukaryota; kingdom Metazoa; phylum Chordata; class Amphibia; order Caudata; family Salamandridae; genus Pleurodeles; species Pleurodeles waltl. The sequence continues at coordinate 1,027,498,441 of NC_090445.1, forward strand.
TCTTGGACCTCTGGTGGCACAAGCCTCTCAGCCATATCCATGAGACCGTGCTAAATCCCCCTGTGGGGCTCATCCTGGCCTCATAACTAAGAAATAAATGAAGGCACCACAGCAGGCTGCCTTGTTTTACTCTGTTCCATGGGTGTGATTCATCAGCTTTGTGAGGGGTTTTGCCTGGCAACACCCATGGATATTTAGGATAACCCATGTAAACTTATGGATATAAACCTGGTGCCATTGAAAAGGCCTATACCTTCACCCAATCTGATTTCAAGTTGCATTATATTTCTCTGTGCACCTTCCTGAACATAAACCATCATGGACTTGTTTTTGCTTGTTGTATGTGTGCTACAGGATGCAGCACACATGGAAATGGAAAAGCAAAGTAGATGTTTCAAAATTCCTCCTTATTACGCCTCTTCTGAGGATGTGTATGTTTTTTGGTCTGCATCAGGTTTTTGTAAGTCTGTTAACTTGGGTTAGTGTCAACCTCAATGGCTGATGCATGTGAACACTCACTGCAAGGCACATGCAACACCTCCTTGATGCAGAGTCAAGCAATGCAGTGCTTTACGCTGCAGTGCCTTACACAATGATTATGAAGTCATGCCAAGGCATGTATGGGGGCTTTGTATTACACCATCATCATGAAGGAGAGTCCTGCACCCGCCTACTTGAAAAAAGTGACTCTCATGTGGGGCAGAACCCTATTACATGAGCCCCCTAATGTCAATCACTGCAGATTGCTAGATTCCGTACCATTTTGTGTCATGTTTGCACCACTGTTGTTGCCGATCCATAACACAAAATGTTATTAGAGAATTTAAAAGACAGACAAGAGGCAATCTGCACTGCTTGGTGTGGGCTACAAAATAAGGTAATGCAAGAGGATGACGGTTTGCGGTGCATTGCATAAAATGTAATTCTGGAAGGCATTCGATAGGGGGAACATGGGTGTTCCCATGCATTCACCCAAGGTTTTCATGCAATCCCAGAATTTCTAAGATTTTTATCTCTGGGATTGCCTGATTTCTCCACACATCATGGAAGATGGCATAATGATAGGAGAAATATGTTTGTGACTTTGTCATTTCCTCTAGCTACGTGTGCTGTGTTCTGCAGCACACATAGAAATACAGAAATGCCTTTAGAGCTTGCTATTGTGCAGAAATGTATCCCTTCTGTATTGAAACAATTCTCCTTGCAATGCCGGCACCCAGACACCATGGTGCAAGGGTGAGTGTTTTGGCGCTAGGCTGCCTGAAGTGCATCAGAGCAAAAAGAGAGAAGAAATGCTCCACAATATCAAATATATGGGGCAGTTCTGCCCTCTCCTTTTCACGCAACACAGTGCATCAACTGGGCTTGCTGCCCTGAGTTATGTTCATGATTAGTCAATAGGCTCCTTCACATGCAAGCACATTTAAAAATGCTACTTTGTCTGCCCCAGTATTGACAGTGAGGGCTGTGTCATAGAAGTGCTGCAGGGTCACGACGGGTGTTTGCACCTGCATTGTGCACCCCCGGGGCACTTTAGAATGGCAGAAGGGGTTGCAGATCTTGTGCATCCCCTCATAAAAAAGCAATAATGCTGGGCTACTTATAGTGCCTGCGCTATCACCAGAGGGTGTTTCCTCTTTTGTAGGGGGATGAGGCCCCAAGCAAATGAGGAAACCCCTTTGCCTCTCAATCTGTGCAATATTAAAGAATTGGGTGCAGAGGCATAGGCTATCTCGGTAGACTCACTAAGAGTTCACCCTGATGGCAGACCTATGGAGGGGGGGGCAGGAGGTTCCTATGGGCCCTCCCAGACATCCCCCTGCAGATGTGTGCAGTCACTCACTGCACTTGCCTACACAGGGATCTGTAATTCCCCATAAAAATGCAGACTGGTTGCCATTTGGACTGTTCATCACAGAGCAGATTTACAAAATCTGCTCCATTTTACACTTAAATGTACAAGTTTATGCCTGCCCTGGGGTAAGCACTTTCAATGTAATAAGGTGCATTTTCTCAGTTGTGCACAGTGCACCTCTTGTAAGATGTGCCATTGCGCAAACAGAGGAACTGTGCCCTATGCATAATAGGGCCCCAGTAATTCAGAAAGTCACACATATATGCACTGTCTACATACACATGCTACACATTCAAATACATAGAGCATGTCACCTCAAATGTTCACAGGCAATACAGGGATCCCTGTAATTGTTTACATGTATTGCACAACACACTACACTGTATAACACACATTTGGCCCATTGCGTCATTTAAAAAAGACCAACTTGATTAATGCATTAGTTTTTGCACCCGTTGTGTTAGCCGGATGTCACACTTCGAAGCGGATGCACAAAAAATACAGCGTTGTAAATTGTCATGGTTTTTAAAAAAATCATGCATTGCCTATTTTTCAATGGAAGCATAAAAGTTAATGATGCATTTGGTGATGCATCTGCCCAGAAAATGATGAACTGGCTCTGCCTTGCTGCAAACCAGGAAGTGTGAAGTTCTTTCACTTTCCCTCACACTCTTTTTGTCTGTGATTGCTACAGGTTGTTTGTTATGGTTGCTGGAGAGTGTGTAGCTGTATTTTTGTCTTGTTAGAGTCTGTGCTGTCCCTGTTGTGCCCATAAGTTATTTGTTTTGTATATTGTAATTGTTATTTGTATTGTTCAGTCCATTGTATTGTCGGGTGGCTGTCTTTTTGGGGTTTTGTATTATTATGGGTAGTTCGGGGTTCTTAAAGTGTTAATTGTTATTTGGGATAATTTTCTTTTTGGGGAGGGACATTTCTGGGAGGGGTGGGATGCGTAACATGTCAGAGCAGGAGTTTGGGTGGCTCATAACCAGCTACCTCCCAAAAATGACTCTCAGTGGTGGCCGGGTCATCCAGGGCTACCCAAACCAGACAGGAAGTCATGGGAGAAAATGCATCAGCAGATGCTTAGAATCTTCAAGGCTGAACGCAAAATGCATCACAAAAGCATCTCTGTGGTGATGTAGTCAGCCGGGAGGCTGACCTACTTGATCATCTTGCAGTGGAAGTGGGTGAAGCTGTTGGTAACTACACACATGCTTGTGGTACCACACAACTCTTGAAAAGGAGGACCAATGTATGTGACAGGTAAACCCACTCACACATAATTATCTCCAAATGTCTCACAGGCTTTTTGGGGCACTACTGAACATTTCTCATATGTGTTGGTGTGTAGTTGTTAGAAATTCCGCATTGTACCTGAAGAGGGAATGGATGGCCAATGTCTATTTACTGTACAGCACTGACAAGTACTGAACTCAGTGACAGACAGTAGGCTATGTACATGGAGACATGCTATTATTTTGCCTATATGTGATGAGCCATGGCATGGTCTGACAGGTATTTACTTTAGCCAATACAGAAGATGTATCCAACATCTCTGTTTGATATGAGTTAGCTAGCCAGCCACCATTCATATTTCCAAAACCAGTGACATAGTAGGTCTATGTAGACAACTATCCGGAGTTGTGTCCTTGGCACAATGTTGAGACACAATACATGTACTTGCTAGACAGTGCTCATCTTACCACGGCTAGTGGCCCTAGATTTAGGCACATTGAAGGCTGCAGAAGGGACACAAATTATCAATTAAAAGGGATGTGTGTATCATACCATATTGACACAAAAGCAGTGTTCCTACACATACTCTGTATTGACATGATTATACCTAGATTTGGGCAGACAATGCAATTGCCATTATTTGCAACACCTTTGTACTTTTGCCTTATTAAATTTGGAGAAGAAAATATATTTGTACATGAATGGTAACTTTATCCTTACAGATGATTTTTGGGTTTTAGTGATACCATGTGATGTTTGATACTGACTGAAGCATTATTTGTATTATATGTATCATCTTGTATAGACCACCAGGCCATATGTCATAGTTTCCATCATCACTGACTGACTCAATGTCGGCTCTTGTCATTGAGTATGCAAAAATGTAATTGCTGGTAATTTTAATCTGTGGTCAAATTACCCAAACGGCGGCCTTATATTTTCTAATCTGACTCAGCAGCTGCAAGGTTTGACTTTTGTACAGCAAGTGTCCACAGCCGCCGATGTCAATGGCCATGTTTTAGTTCAAATCTGGTTACTAAACCTTTCCATCTCCAATTTTCATGTTACTCCCTGTAGTTGGTTGTACCACCATTTAAACAAATTAGGCTGTGTGTTCCCTCTCTCAAGAAATCACCTCTGTGTCCTGGCACTCTGTCCAGGAATTGGAATCATGTTGAACTTAATGCCTTTTGTAACTCTTTGACACAGTCTCTTCCCTCCCAGAGTGAGTGCCATGAGGAGATTGAGTAGGCAATGACGAACTGACTTAGAAGAGCTAGTGATATATATGCCCCTCTATGTAGGACAAACCCATTTTGTCATCACAAGGCTTCTAAAGGATTCTCTGAAGACCTTAAACTAGCCAAACTTGCTTTGCGCCAAGCAATTAAACACAAGGTGGACCCTGCAATACGTCTTTTGCACACTTAGTAGGTTGTGTAAAGGAATGGTGTACAATTGTAGGCCACTGGGACCCTTTCTGCCCTTCCTCATGTTTTAGGTTTTGGTTTATTCTATTGTTTTTATAGCATAGTTTAGCTATGGTTAGTGTAGGCATAGGTTAGATATAGTAGGTTTCAAATTTTAGGTGGGATGGGTTAAATATTTGGTTACAGAGGTGTGCAATTTACTTTGTGGGTGAGGGTTGATGTTTAGTATATATGTTTTAACTACAAAAAAGAAATATAAAAATACAAAGAAATCTCAGTTTAGGTTTGCATGTTTAGGTTGTTTGAGCATAGATGTAGTTTATGTTTTTTTTCTATGAAGCTGTGTACTAAAAGAGGTGGAGTAATGATGTTTAACATGTTGTGTTATATGTGTAGAGTAAAATAAGTTAAGATAAGGTAGCTTTAGATATATCTTTAGGCTAAGGTAATGTAGTTTAGGAAGCATAGTTTGGTTTAAGTGTAGTTTGTGGTAAATAAGTAAGTTAGTTTAGTTTAGGTAGTTTTAGGTAGAATATGTTTTAAAATTACAATAAATATCATGTTTTCTATGTACAAATCTACTTCATGATTTACTTTATGAGAGTTATCATGTCTGCTTAAGTTATGTTAAGTACATGCAGTTAGCTTGGCTAACAGTGTTTGTAGACATGTGTGACTAGGTGAGAGACCTATGGAGAGAAATCTGTCAGATTGGACATTGAATCACATAAGGGATCTACAAAGATGGTTGTGCACTGTAAATAACACTCTTGATATGAATGGATAGACAGGCAGAAACAGTTATTCACATAGTCGCGCCATGTGTCAGTCATGCAACATGCATTGGAGGGTTAGTGATATCAAACCATTGTCAATAATCAATGTGATTTGGGGGTCAAACACTGATGCCAGCCCCTTATACAATCACTCTTGCATCATTTGTTTGTCACAGCAGTGTTGTTTGCTGGCTTGTATCCATAGATAGACTCCCTGCCAGTACTGTGACTTCATTCACCACTAACATTGTATGAATGCTACTTGTTGCACTTCATGCTGGTGACCCTGAGTAAGTACTTGCTAGCCTTCATGCACATAGGCTTCAGCAAATATATTTCTCTTGTCCTGTGCAGATTTATCCATAGCTCCATTATACACATGTCCCTTTGGAGAGAAGTTTGTGTGCTTGCTTTATACAATCCAACATGTTCTACTTAGTCCAGAGTCCAAAAGACATGCAACACACAGGTTGAAGTTAGTGCATTAATTTGCATGTGCAACAATCTGTAGCATTACAGGCATACTTATTAAGGTAACAACCCCAAAAGTTTGTTTGAGCCATTGAATGTCCGGACAGTGTCCATGGGGGATACACTGCATGTGACATGTGGAGGAGAGGAGTGTTTCAGTGAGGAAGAGAATTAACAAGTTGCCAATAGGAAAGATAAGCCACATTGACAGTACACAAATGGGTGAGATCAACAGGTGGGACAGCAAACTGAGAACAGTACCAGGTGGAAAGTACACTGGCATGGCAGCACTGGGCAAAGGAGAAAATAGGACATTTTGCACAGGGAAATACTACTGGCCAGTTTTACATTAGAAAGAGATGAAGTCCACATCTTCTTCCTCTGATGTGTGTGGTACTTCCCATGAGGTGGTGTTGTAGGTGCTGGAGGCAACAGAGGCACACACACATCAGGGGCTGAAGATGTGGATCTGCAGTCCACAGCACCATTTGTCTGTGCCAACAAGTGAGGCAGCACTGCACTAAGAAGTGTCTGCTGCTTTGCCAGTACACCCCGAAATTGCGGTGGTAGGTACCCATTGTGGCTATGTATGTGTCCTGCTTCCACTCCCTAGACTCCAGGATGTTGCAGATTGCCCCCAGTTGTTTGGCAACCTCGCTGATGACACTTTAGCAGGACAGTTACTCCTGTCTCTGCCTTATGACACCAGTGATGTCAGCCAGGGACTGTTGGAGTCCACAGAGTGGCGATTAGGTGCCTTGTATATCACCTGATGTGTCCTTATTGGGACTGAGGCACCTACAGACTGCCTCTAGAGTGCCTGCCATGGTCTCCATCCCCACCCTCACCACATCTAGCATCTCCTGCTGGACTCCTACCACACCACATTGGAATTCTACTTGGGGGTCCTTGGAGTCCAGGACTGGGGGTGGGCTGGCAGGTAGTATCTGTTGGGTAATCGGTTGATCCTCTGGAATCCGTTTAATGATGTCATCTCTTCCCGCAACAGGAGATGGTGTGTCAGAGGAGGCCAGTATTTGCATGGGGTTGCTTCGTCAAGGGTTGGCAGGCTGTCATCCTCAGCCAGACCATCATCACGGACATGCAGCTACTCAGGAGGTGTAGGTACATCTTCTGCAACGAGAGAGAGAGAAATGTTAATGGTGTCTTATGTTACATGTTGACATGAGTAATCTGATTGACTATAAGACTTGCTAAAATTAGAATTTTAATAGAACATTGATGCATTGGATGTCAGTTACACAGAGGTATGGAGTCAAAGTTGCACTGTAGTTGCCCTTCATATGGCAGTATCTCTGCACTCCTAATAGAACAACTGTGCAACAAGGCAGATGTTTTTACTCATGGCAATTTTTGCAACTCAGTTACACAGGTCATTGTTCTTGCAATTCCTGGAAGTATGAGAAGAGGTCAGGTCCACATCTGCCAAGGTGATTTGCATTGTTTTTTCTGATGCCTATAGTGATTATGTTTTAATATGCTGACAGCATTACTATTCAGATTGCATCTAATCACCAGGGTGCCTGCATTCCCTGTGTCCGGTATTCAGCCCACTACTCCTGTGCTGGTTATGTGTGATTAGCCATTACATTGTGAGGATCCTGGCATCTGGGTTACACACTGTCCGTTATGGCACTCTGCCTTGTTGTGCTGTCTTCCATACACATTGTGCATTCATGTGATCAAGGGATGATTTTGTAACACTTATCCTGCACAACTCTGAACACCAAACAACCTTGCTAAACTGAAGGAATTTGTGAGGGCATGTACTTGCCATGTATTTCCTAATTCCATCTCCTCATTTGATTTGATTGGCTACACCTTTGGTTTAATCATTGTGGACAGTAGGCACTGTGTACCAAATCTGAGCATATGGGCACTGTCACACTGGGTAGGTTGCTAGCACAGACACTCACCTCACTTGATAAATGCCAGAGTTGGATATTTGTATAGTATGACATCCCGTGACTCAGACCGACTCACTTGTGCATGTACATGGCTCCTCTGCCACTCCTCATTTTGTGCCAGAGACTCAGCTTATTCTACACAGTGATGTAACTCAGATCATACATTGAATCTCATGTGCCTACAACACCAACAATATTAGTGACCTATCCAATGTACTGTAATGTCTGGCTCTTTTTGAAGGCTATGGGTCAAGTTGTACCCCGCATGGTAGTTGTTAGAAACGGGGTCTCTGGTTGGCAGTCAGTTTACACTATGTCCAAGCAGGGACCCTCACTCTAGTCAGGGTAAGGGACAAGCAGTCAGGCTTTTTTCAAAGGCAATGTGTAAAGTATTTGTACCAACACACACAGTAATACAGTGAAAACACTACAAAATGGACACCACACCAAACTAGAAAAATAGGCAATATTTATCTAAATCAATCAAGACCCAAAACGAAAAAAAACAACATGCACAAGTCAAGATATGTACTTTCAAAAGTATAAGAGTCTTACTCCATAGAAAACAATGAAAATATTGTTGTTAAACACCTGGTTTGCATAAAAATAAAGCTGCACAGGTGAGTGTGCGTTGGAAAGGTCAGCAATGCGTTGATTTCTTACTCGCAAGTGAGGCCATGCATCATTTCTTTTCCAGTTGGGTAGACGATGCATCTTTTTTCTCTCCCGCAATAGAGTGATGCATCGGTTTCCGGACGGGGCATCTCAAATCCACGTCGCCATGCTTTGACTTTTGCCACCAAGCGATGATGCATGAGAAATTTGGCCACACGTTGTTGGGAAACCGCACTGCATGGGGTTTGCATCATTATCAGCAGCCGCAAGCGGGTGTTGCGTCATTTCTCCAGTTACGATGTGTCGATCTCCCAGCCACGATGCAGGTGGATCATCGTTTTTCAGCTGCGTTGCTGGTGGTACATCAAAATTTTCCTCGCACAGTGTTCTGTGCATGGATTTCAATCTTTGTTCTGCCAACTTCACCACTCAAGGGCCCTAGGATTGGATAGGGCAACACTTGGGAGTGCAGTAGTACCAGCAGAGAGTCCAGGTACTGACAGAGGAAGTCTTTGGTGGCCCTGAGACTTCAAAACAGGAGGCAAGCTCAATCCAAGCCCTTGGTGATTCTTCACAAGCAGGAATATACCACAAAGTCCAGTCTTTGTACTCTTTCAGGCAGAAGCAGCAACTGCAGGCCAACCCAGCAAAGCACTGTCACAGACAAAGGGGCAGTGCTCCTCCTCCAGCTCTTCAGCTCTTCTCCTTGGTAGAGGTTCCTCTTGATTCCAAAAGTGTTCTACAAATTTGCCATGTTTACAAGGCAACTCATGTGGATGGTACGACTAGTGCTGCAGGCCCACTAGTAGCATTTGATTTACAGGCCCTGGGCACCTCTAGTGCACTTTACTAGGGACTTACTAGTAAATCAAATATGCCAATCAGGGGAAAGCCAATTGCACATACAATTTACACAGGGAGCACTTGTACTTTAGCACTGGTCAGCAGTGGTAAAGTGCCCAGAGCACCAAAAACAGCAAAAACAGAGTCCAGCACACAGTCAAAACATGGGAAGCAGAGGCAAGAAAGACAGGGAAGGCCATGCCAAGGATTCCAGGTCTAACAGTAGTAGTGCTGGAATTGGTGACATGTATCTACCCAGGTTTGCAGCATGAATGGGCAGAGGGCACATCCACCTCGGTCTCCAACCATTGCTGACTCCTGCCCTTTGTGGTGGCAGACTAGTTCTTACTATAGCTTGACAGATCCCTATTTCAGATCCTCCTACTGAGACATATGTAGCACGGTGAGACAATTTCCCTTCAGACCCCCTCCTGCCACATGTTACATCTTGAACCAGGACCACATCACATCTAGGTTGTTGTACCCCCAATGGGCTCTCTATTCTCTGACATCCCTTTCTAGCTGCAATACACCTGTGGCACTGTCAGACACAGCAGTGAATGTGAATTGGTCTGGCTACCCTGCAGTACACATATTAATTCTCACCCCCCTAGCTATGTAATGCCTCACTTTTCAGACACAGTGGGAGGTCAACCTTCTCAGCCAGCACTTACAATGTGACACCCAACCATGGGTCCACCAGGGCAACACATCAGCTTTGGTTTCAACACACGTGGTCCTCTGATGTGCATCACTGATATTAACCCTTACCCAGTCAGATTTAGTTCATGGGGTGAGTTCTGGTGGTCCCTACCATGGCAGCTGACACCTGATTGGTCTCACCACGCATATCAGGACAGCTGTGTGCTATGTAGTGTCATGGCAGTTAATATACATGTGGCTCTTGGTGTGTTCCTATGTGTTGATAATTCACATGCCCCCACCTGATTCCCCCCACCCCAGGTGAGCTGTTTCTCCTCTGTCAAACACATGCCCTTGGTTTCCTTAACATGCATATTTGTGTTTATGGGCCAATGTAAGACAGTGGGAACATGGTGCAAGGTGGCCTGCATTGTCACTGTCAGGTTGTATAGGGTTCAGGTGTCCACACATGATGTGTTTTTCTAGTCCATGGGGCATATTTTCATGCAGCTTCTATGGCTGGTACGTCGCTTTTTGTGACACACCAGCAGAGCATGCTGCAGATCCATATTTTTAAGGCCACACAATGTCCATTTGCTTGGTTTTTACTGGCTTTGTAGATATCGAGTGAGGCAAGGCAGCGTAAGTTGCTGTGTTGCCTTACACTGCATCAGGGTGGCATACCATGGGCATTGTGGTGGGTTTTCAAATGCAAAACCCATGGGTTTTGCTGCATGTCCTGATTTACAAGGATCAGTGAACTGGGGAAAGTGACAAATTCTTACACCTCACCAGGAGAGCTGTAACAAGAAGTAATGTTTTTTAATCCTTGTTTTATACTTTTTGTATGCAGCACACATAGTAAGGGGATAAAGCCTGACATGATTGTTTTTTTGCAGGATGGTAACCCTTCCTGCACAGTGACAGTCCTGTCTGCAATGCAGGTATCCTTGGAACATGGTGCACGGATGCTTGTCTTGGCACTGGGAAGCCCAGTGTGCGCCAGTGCAGGGGAGAGGACAGAAATGCACGTTATCTTGTAGGTACAGCCCATTCCTCCCTTTTCCATGTGGTGCAGGGCAGCAGAGCACACTGACTAGCAGCGCTACCCTGCACTACTTCCTTTGTTATTGGACACCCATGTTTTTTACTTTGTCTTGTGGGACTTGTAGTTCTGGTAACCCACGTTGTACATTCCACTGCACATGCCAGTATTCAAGGTAGAACCAGGACTGGTGCTGTACTGAAGACATGTAATGAATATACATGATGGAGCCTGACAGAGCTGTGCTACATGTAACTGGGCAGTGTGCCTGATATTTCTGTGCCATTTAATGGGACATGATACAGATTCCTGCCCTTTGCACTGCTGACAGTACAGTGGAGTACTGGGACATAGCTAGCTGTGTTGCAAAACATGACCTTTTTGCCCATGTTGCCCCTTGTTAATATTTACCCTGTGTCTGTGGGTGTTCCTCATGTGCTGCAGTGTTGTGTCCTGGGACTCAAGCCACCAACTTGTCTGGGATGATAGCTCCTCCAAAGCATCCAGCTTCTCCTGTGGTGCAGGGCTCCCTCTCCCGGTCTGCATTGCTCCCTCCAGGTTGTTGGCCAGTTTCTCCTTTGTCCGGTGCTTATAATCATGCCAGCACTTTTTGTGGTCGTGATGGTTCTTTTCGCTTGACCCACACTGCTGACATTCTCACTATTGACTGCCAAATGGCCTCTTTCCTCTCAATGGCACTTTTGGGGTGAAAAATAGCTGATGTTGGTGCTCTGTCACCTCAGTGATTCAGATGTCATTCCCCTCTTCACTGAACTTGCACTTGCTCTTTCCCTGGGAATCTGTCTGGAAATCCTGGCTGGTGCTGGGGTTGTTGTCCTTGCTTCTGCTGCCTGCTCCATTGCTGCCTTCTGGGAAGTGTGCCATTATTTGCATTATTTTCTGATACGATTATTTTCACACAAAGCATTATTTTCTTACTCTTTTGATGTATTCTGCACTCAAAAGTGACGCAGGGTCGATTAGTGTCACTTTAAATGCATCAAGTCAGCCCTGCATCAGATTTCCTTATGGTGCCATATTGTAAATATGATGCATTCATGGCATAGGATTCTGCCATACCAAAGTACATGTTATTGTGACACAACACTGAGGAAATGCAGCGCTACATCATTTCTTGTAAATATGGCCCCAAGTGTAACAGCTTTCTTCATGCTCATCGTGTGTGCTGATATTGCTAGACGGAGAAGTGGGTGTGCATTGGCAGGAAAGTAAAGTGGTGCTAAACTGGCCCAGAGCAGCAACCACAAAGACAAATACTGGTGAAAGTGCTGGTACTTTGATGCTAGAACAAAGCGTGCAATCCATCTCCGCTTAGAATTTCAACCAATGATATCAGAGTTAAATTCTTAATAGTGTAATTTAAGATGACTGGGCATGGGAGGAGCAGAGCAGGCTGCAGGCAGCAGTCTATTTGATGACTGACCCATATCAGGGAGAAAAAGTGAAGATCCCTTGTGCCAAACATTAGGGGAAGATTTACTTATATTTCATACAATGAAGCCAGGCAATTAGCTGTTTTGTTTGGGAAAAGAGCAGAAATGCTGATAAGGTGTCACGCCTTTCTGCAGTCTCCAAACACTGGCACACTGTTCTGCCCAGCACCAATACAAACACCTTTGTGCCATGCTACAAGGGTGCCTGCATTACAGCGAGGATAGTTTTTGTTCAGGGAGGAAAACCTTCCTGAAAAAAAAAACAATCCTAAGTGGCAATTTACTCTTTCTATGTGTGATAGAATGCATCACGTCTAGGAAGAAGATGTAACAAGGACTAGATATTTCTCTCCTCTTTATAGTTCTCAGTGGTAGGCGCAGCATTTTGAAGCGTACATATCTGTATATTGAAGGAAACTGTTATCACAGAAATCCTTTCAATGTGCAAAAAGTTTAGTGGATGACCTTTGTCGGTTTTGATAGACATCCACCAAACATTCTAAAATATTTTGGGCCATATTTATACTCTGGTTGCGCCGAATTTGCGTCGTTTTTTTCGACGCAAATTCGACGCTAAACTAACGCAAACTAACGCCATATTTATACTATGGCGTTAGACGCTTCGGGCGCCAAAGTGCCCGGAGTGTGCGTCATTTTTTAGCGTGAACCCCTTCCTTGCGTTAATGATATGCAAGGGAGGCGTTCCCGTCTTAAAAAATGACTCCCAGGCCTTTACGTGGTATTTATACTCCCGGGCAAAAATGACGCCCGGGAGTGGGCGTGGCCAAAAACGGCGCATTTGCGCCGCTTTTTAACGCCTGGGTCAGGCATGGCGTTAAGGGACAAGTGGGCTCAAAATGAGCCCAGAGTGCCCTCCCCTGCCCCCAGGGACCCCCCTGCCACCCTTGCCCACACCAGGAGGACACCCAAGGACGGAGGGACCCATCCCATGGACATTAAGGTAAGTTCAGGTAAGTATTTTTTTTTTTTTTTGTGGCATAGGGGGGCCTGATTTGTGCCCCCCTACATGCCACTATGCCCAATGACCATGCCCAGGGGACAGAAGTCCCCTGGGCATGGCCATTGGGCAAGGGGGCATGACTCCTATCTTTACAATGATAGGAGTCATGTTGATGGGGGATGGGCGTCGTTAAAAAATGGCGCAAGTCGGGTTAAGACGATTTTTTTGCCTCAACCTGACTTGCCCCATTTTAAGACGCCCATACGCCATTTTCCCCCTACGCTGGCGCTGTCTGGTGTACGTGGTTTTTTTCCACGCACACCAGGCAGCGCCGGTCTGGTAGCGCCGGCTAACGCCATTCAATAAATACGGCGCCCGCATGGCGCTTCAGAATGGCGTTAGACGGCGCTAAATTTTTTGACGCTAAACTGCGTTAGCGCAGTTTTGCGTCAAAAAGTATAAATATGGCCCTTTGTTTTTCACAAACTCCCAAAGAAGGAGTCTGTTTCTGGAAAAGTGATGACCCAAATACTCTGAGAGTTTTCTCCGAGGGTGTGATGAGTCATTATATCTTGTCTACCCTCATCGCCAACTATTTCCTGGCAGTAATGGAAAGGAAAAAATGCACTACACCGTCCACCTCAAATAGATTCCTGCACCATGTATTCGCAGTACATCCTAAACCATGTTGCACTCAGGGTCATGTAGTCTTGCTTTTACCTTGGCAAAAATAGGCTAAAAAAACAATCATGCAAAGTGTTGTTGGCCTAAAATCCAAGAATGGCTGATGGTGTCACATGACATGACACCACTTGGCATCTACAAACATTACCTGCAGAAAAACCCTATATTCACTTTTCTACACGTATTTCAAGTTCTGCCAGTTCAGAAGTGAAATAATAGCACAAGTAATGCTTGCACAGTGAAGAAAACTTAGTAAAAGTACCCATATGCCCCAAAATCTGGGATGAGGTTTCAACCTCACCCCATTCAGTCTATATTTGATTTTTCAACATGCTCTAAGGGAACCAAAGATTAGCCCAATATTAGCATAACCCTGCATAATACAGTTATCATCCACATGCTCTTTGAATTTGACCTAAAGGCCCTGGTTCACAAAGGTAAATTTACACCTTTGTGCTTCCTTTTTTTTAGTACTCACAAACTATGAGTTTAATTTTATTAACAGCAATTTTACACTTGGAAGTCTGCAGTCAGGGTGGAGATCTCTGCACATAAAAAGATAGGACAGGCTTGTGTTTTTTTTGGGTGGAATCTCCACCAAGAGTGTTGAGGCCTCTTCTGTCGTAAAATTACTATTAGTAAAATCAAACTTGTAGTTTGCAAACACCTACAAAACAGCAAATGTACACAAAAGTGTAGGTTTAACTTTGTTAATCAGGCCCTTAGTTGTTACCTTAAGAACAATGCCAAAACGAACTGTAGTATTTATGATAAAGGTGACAAACATTAAACCTGAGTTACTGTAACTAATGCTGTGGAAGTTGCAAGCTAACTAGCATAAGGGCCCCATTGAATGAAGTCAGGGAGTCTTACAAGCGTATGAAATAAACAGTATAATGCCACATTTCTACACCAAATAATACCAATCAGCCTTGGTTTTTTGGTCTTGCATGATGTCTTTTAAGTCCAAACAAATATTTAAAAATGTGAAATTATTGACCTCTGAATGTCGCATCATATTGGCTATCGTTTCAGAAATGATGACATGTGACACATTATGAGGTTTGAAAATTCACAGGAAAAAAAGTGTGCGCATGTCCTGAACAAATGTGGCACTGGATAGATGCATATGGACAGAATACTGTGAAACAACAGAGAGACCAAAACCAATGGGAGGGGCTAATACATCTAAGAGAAGGTGTGCATAATGTTAAGTAATACTTATGCCAACTAAGAAGATATCCATTGACCTTTTCAGCAAATAAATGTGTGAAAGTAAATGTGCGGCGCTATCCCCAAGTGCACAAAAGATTGGACCAGAAATTTTTTTTATATAGCAGAATTGTAAATGAGAAAAATATATATATATATAGTTACATCCTCAAAACAAAGAAACTGACTGCTTCTTTGCAAACTAACACAAAAATAAAACCTCATTCATGAAAATAAATGCCCAATAAATCTTGAGGAACATCAAAATATTAAAAACAGACACTATCAAATCGTGTTGCATTTAGGAACCACTATGGTGGAATGTGTTATGCTTAAAGAAAGTTTAAAAGACACAAAAGTTCAATGCCTATTCCTGTGAAAACAACCCAGACAGGTGTCCTGACAGCTTTATCCTTAAACATGTTAATGTTTCATTGACATATGCTTACTTCTTGACAGTAATATCTTCAGTATAGGGTATTTGCTTTTAAGGAGCACAGTTGAGTTGCCACATGGCACCCATAATACAATATGGGAACTGATGTGTAAGAAGACAATGTTATTTGCCCTGAAGCAAACAATTTGGCCAAATGAGGTAGCTGAGATTCAAAGTACAGGCCTTCTGTAAGAAAGGCTGCTACGCAGACAGTATATGTACAGCTTTATGTAAGCTACATAAGACTGTCACTTGCCCAGCTCCACATGTGTCAATCAGCTTTGAGCATTATGAAATCAAGAAGTTGTAACCCAATATATATCCCCTGTGTACCCAGCCACAGTCTTTCCTTGGGTTACAACTGCAGATACAGCCTTTAGGCATCTTTAAGGCTTCTTCAAAAACATGTCTTTTTTGATGGGTCTGGGTTGTATAGCCCAACTCTCCCAACTACCCCAGACTCGGGATAAAGAAGTATATCATGTCTGTGCCATCAACAAATGTCTGGACTTGGAGAAAAATTATACATGGAACAAAGTATCTTTATTTAATAATTGGTAGGCCAGTGTTCTAGGCATTATTAAATGTAAACACTAGCCCACGACTATCCTGGCTGGTAAGGCCTGGCACACGTCCACCTTCTAACTAGATGAACTAAGAAGGTAGTGTAGGAAAGTACCATCTTGCCTGGCATGTTACCCCCATATTTCACTGTATATATGTTGTTTTAGTGTATGTGTCACTGGGACCCTGCCAGCCAGGGCCCCAGTGCTCATAAGTGTGCCCTTTATGTGTTCCCTGTGTGATGACTAACTGTCTCACTGAGGCTCTGCTAACCAGAACCTCAGTGGTTATGCTCTCTCTGCTTTCCAAATTGTCACTAACAGGCTAGTGACCAATTTCACCAATTCACATTGGCATACTGGAACACCCTTATAATTCCCTAGTATATGGTACTAAGGTACACATGGTATTGGGGTTCCAGGAGATCCCTATGGGCTGCAGCATTTCTTTTGTCACCCATAGGGAGCTCTGACAATTCTTACACAGGCCTGCCACTGCAGCCTGAGTGAAATAACATCCACGTTATTTCACAGCCATTTACCACTGCACTTAAGAAACTTATAAGTCACCTATATGTCTAACCTTCACCTGGTGAAGGTTGGGTGCAAAGTTACTTAGTGTGTGGGCACCCTGGCACTAGCCAAGGTGCCCCCACATTGTTCAGGGCAAATTCCCCGGACTTTGTGAGTGCGGGGACACCATTTCACGCGTGCACTATACATAGGTCACTACCTATGTATAGCGTCACAATGGTAACTCCGAACATGGCCATGTAACATGTCTAAGATCATGGAATTGTCACCCCAATGCCATTTTGGCATTGGGGAGACAATTCCATGATCCCCAGAGTCTCTAGCACAGACCCGGGTACTGCCAAACTGCCTTTCCCGGGGTTTCACTGCAGCTGCTGCTGCTGCAAACCCCTCAGACAGGTTTCTGCCCTCCTGGGGTCCAGCCAGGCCTGGCCCAGGAAGGCAGAACAAAGGACTTCCTCAGAGAGAGGATGTTACACCCTCTTATTTGGAAAAAGGTGTCAGGGCTGGGGAGGAGTAGCCTCCCCCAGCCTCTGGAAATGCTTTGATGGGCACAGATGGTGCCCATCTCTGCATAAGCCAGTCTACACCGGTTCAGGGATCCCCCAGCCCTGCTCTGACGCGAAACTGGACAAAGGAAAGGGGAGTGACCACTCCCCTGACCTGCACCTCCCAGGGGAGGTGCCCAGAGCTCCTCCAGTGTGCCCCAGACCTCTGCCATCTTGGATTTAGAGGTGTGCTGGCACACTGGACTGCTCTAAGTGGCCAGGGCCAGCAGGTGATGTCAGAGACTCCTTCTGATAGGCTCTTACCTTTCTTACTAGCCTATCCTCCTTCCTAGGTAGCCAAACCTCCTTTTCTGGCTATTTAGGGTCTCTGCTTTGGGGAATTCTTCAGATACCGAATGCAAGAGCTCATCAGAGTTCCTCTGCATCTCCCTCTTCACCTTCTGCCAAAGGATCGACCGCTGACTGCTCAGGACGCTTGCAAAACTGCAACAAAGTAGCAAAGACGACTACTGCAACCTTGTACCGCTTCATCCTGCCGGCTTTCTCGACTGTTTCCTGGTGGTGCATGCTCTGGGGGTAGCCTGCCTCCTTCTTGCACCAGGAGCTCTGAAGAAATCTCCCGTGGGTCAACGGAATCTTCCCCCTGCAACGGCAGGCAACAAAAGACTGCATCACCGGTCCTCTGGGTCCCCTCTCAGCACAACGGGCGTGGTCACTGGAACTCAGCAACTCTGTCCAAGTGACTCCCACAGTCCAGTGACTCTTCAGTCCAAGTTTGGTGGAGGTAAGTCCTTGCCTCCCCACGCTAGACTGCATTGCTGGGTACTGCATGATTTGCAGCTGCTCCGGTTCCTGTGCACTCTTCCAGGACTTCCTTCGTGCACAGCCAAGCCTGGGTCCCCGACACTCTAACCTGCAGTGCACAACCTTCTGAGTTGTCCTCCGGCATCGTGGGACTCCCTTTTCTGACTTCGGGTGGACTCCGGTTCACTCCTCTTCCAAGTGCCTGTTCCAGTACTTCTGTGGGTGCTGCCTGCTTCTGTGAGGGCTCCCTGACTTGCTGGGTGCCTCCTCTGTCTCCTCATTCAAGTGGCGACATCCTGGTCCCTCCTGGGCCACAGCAGCATCCAAAAACCCTAACCGCAACCCTTGCAGCTAGCAAGGCTTATTTGCAGTCTTTCTGCGTGGGAACACCTCTGCAAGCTTCTTCACGACGTGGGACATCGATCCTCCAAAGGGGAAGTTCCTAGTCTTCTTCGTTCTTGCAAAACACCAAGCTTCTTCCATCCGGTGGCAGCTCCTTTGCACCCTCAGCTGGCATTTCCTGGGCATCTGCCCACTCTCGACACTGTCGTGACTCTTGGACTTGGTCCCCTTGTTTCACAGGTACTCAGGTCTGGAAATCTGCGGTTGTTGCTTTGCTGGTGTTGATTTTCCTTGCAGAATCCCCCTATCACGACTTCTGTGCTCTCTGGGGGTTGTAGGTGCACTTTACACCTACCTTGCAGGGTCTTGGGGTGGGCTCTTTTTCTAACCCTCACTGTTTTCTTACAGTCCCAGCGACCCGCTACAAGCTCACATAGGTTTGGGGTCCATTCGTGGTTCGCATTCCACTTTTGGAGTATATGGTTTGTGTTGCCCCTATACCTATGTGCTCCTATTTCAATCTACTGTAACTTTACATTGCTTGCATTACTTCCTTTTGCTATTACTGCATAATTTTGGTATTGTGTACATATATCTTGTGTATATTTGGCATCCTCATACTGAGGGTACTCACTGAGATACTTTTGGCATATTGTCATAAAAATAAAGTACCTTTATTTTTAGTATATCTGTGTATTATGTTTTCTTATGATATTGTGCATATGACACCAGTGGTATAGTAGGAGCTTTGCATGTCTCCTAGTTCAGCCTAAGCTGCTCTGCTATAGCTACCTTCTATCAGCCTAAGCTGCTAGAAACACCTCTTCTACACTAATAAGGGATAACTGGACCTGGTACCCCTTGGTACCCACTACAAGCCAAGCCAGCCTCCTACAGGTAGGTCCTATCTTTGTAAATGGGAGTGTCAGGAGGATGGACTCAAATGTTCAGGCAATAACAAGGCTAGACCGGGACATTGCAACCAGCCTTGAAGTGGTACGAGGTGTTTTTGTTTCCCTAAAATGTTCTTAAAGATCCCTAGGCCAGCATTCTTGGAAGAACATTTTCTTTCATGAGAGAATCAGTGCACGCCAACTAGAAAGAGATGAGGTGGCTCACAATGTTCACTCTTATGATATTTTGGGTGCCGATCCTGCTCCCTTTCATCTGGTGCCTACTGCTGGAAGAAATCTGGTCTGTGTGGTACTTCAGGATTTTTCTCAAATATTGTGAACGTTCCATTGGAAACCACTGTAAAGCTATTGCTTTTTGTCATTTTTTTTAAAGAAATTTGGCGACAAATTCAACATTTTTCACCATATGATACAAATGTTCCTATGGGGAGAAACCAGACAGGCCCCATTAAGATAGTTATGCTTGCTTGCTCGCACCAACAAATTCATGGTTTCAGTTTAAGCCGCCCCCTTTCACTTCCTAATTTCACCAGTCACCATAGATTTCACCCCATCTCCTGAATTAAAAAGTTCAAAGAACATTCAATTTACATTTGCATTGAACTGGCATGGTTATCAAAAGCAAACGTTTATGTAATATTTTTGTGAAAAAAATGTACATTGCAGATCGTGCAATTCAAATACACACTGCAGTTGACTTAGGGGGTGATTCTAACTCTGGCGGGCAGCGGAGGCCGCCCGCCAGAGTTCCCCCCTCCAGAACACCGCTCCGCGGTCAGGAGACCGCCGCAGTGATTCTGGGTTTCCCACTGGGCTGGCGGGCGACCGCCAAAAGGCCGCCCGCCAGCCCATTGGGAAACAACCCTCCATGAGGATGCCGGCTCCGAATGGAGCCGGCGGAGTGGAGGATGTGCGACTGGTGCAGTTGCACCCGTCGCGAATTTCAGTGTCTGCTCAGCAGACACTGAAATTCTTTGTGGGGCCCTCTTGCGGGGGCCCCACGACACCCCATACTGCCATCCTGTTCCTGGCGGGAGAACCGCCAGGAACAGGATGGCGGTATGGGGTGTCAGAATCCCCATGGCGGCGCAGCCGCCGGTTTTCCATTTCTGACCACGGCCAAACCGCAGCAGTCAGAATGCCCTGCGGGGCACCGCCAGCCTGTTGGCGGTGCTCCCGCCAACCCTGGCCCCGGCGGTCCTTGACCGCCGGGGTCAGAATGACCCCCATAATGTTGACAAAATAAACATTAATTTCTGCTGCAGCATCTGTACATGTTCCATCATTTGAACATTTAAATATTGGCTACATATCTAAAGTTTGACTGACTGACGATCGCTAATTATCATCAAAATAGTATTGTGTTGCTGGTGATTACATTTTTTTTTTTCAGTGTGAGCGCCTTAATTACAGCTAAAGTTAAAATCATACATGTGCACAAATTATCTATCAACGAGATCAACAATTTCTATGCCACACTGATTAGGTTTTGCTAAGAATAGCTAAAGCTCTTTTTGCAGGCTTATGGCTGCCAATGTTTTCATGTAAACATAGCATGAAATTAGGGTCTGCCCCTTACGATTCAGTAGCTTTCTTGTCTATTTCTTCTCTTTTATTATGATTCAACAGCTTTTGTCCATATCCTTGTGTTTGTCCAACCTCAGGAATATTTAGCTTCCACTACATTTTGATAGGATGAGTTATGTACTTTTACCTGACATTAGGGAATCACTTTTCCTTTATCACATTTATATAGCATTTGACATTTAGTGTTGCATGTGATTGGATGGCCCTCCCTCATTTTCCTCACATATTGTCTTGTGTAGCTCTCTCCCCACAGGCATTGCTCCCCCTCCCTTTTTACTGAACTCTCCAGCTGCTGAGCCTCACTCTTTCCTTGCTCGTTCGTCGTTCTCCTCGTCCATCTGATTACTTTCCTCTCATCCTTCCTGAAGGGATGCTGCCCTTGCTCCTGCTGCGCCCTTATTCCACAGAGCTTGTCAGCCATGCCTTCCTACCCCAGCCACATTTTTTATGGAATTTGTGCATTGCTCTCCCAAATCAGTCTCCCCTTGTCATTTTCTTCTCGTCTCACTCCAAACTGCTTACCCTCTTACCCAAGTTCACTTTCTTTTCATTGTTTCCCAGTCAGGCTAGCTCACAGTTTTTGCTGCACTAGTGGCTGGAAACTTCCACTTCAAGAGAACAGATGAAGAACTGTTTCAAAAGCCAAACACACGGCTTACGAACATGCACATGATTTATTCTACTAATCAATAATAGAGTGATTTTTTCGATAATATAATGGAGATGTACTCAGAGTCTACATATTGACTTTCATCATCATAACCCATCAGTGAGATATATACATAGGCCATAGAAAACAAACAAAACAACTTTAGACTTGTGAAATTCTATGATCTGCCTGCTTAAAATAAAAATAAGAGTGATTTTTTTGTCATTGTTCCTTTCCACTTTCAGTAAAAGGAGAAATTCTAGGGCATTGGTCTGTGCATGATGTGGGTTGCACTGGTGGAAGCCTCTAGGATCTCTAGTAATGATTTAATGTAGTGCAACCTGGTACAACAAACATTGGTGGCTGAGTCAAGAGACCTTTAGCTGTGGGTAATAGTAATGTAGGTGTCTTAGTTAAGCATTTATGTTTGACTCACGACCCTGTTGGGAAGGTCTTAAGTACTGGTAAAGCAATCATTTGTGTCTGACTTTAGATCTCTAGCAATCACTTACACTTCTGTAAGCTGCAACAGCAAAGACGGTTGTCTAATTCAGGAACCTCAATTCTTGACTTAAGGTACTTCAGCATTGTAGAGCAAGCATTTGTGTCTGACTCAAGGGACCCTTAGTACATGTTCAAGGGACTTCAGCCTTAAACAGCAAAGACCTGTGCCAGGCTAAAGGAACCTCTAGTAATAGCTTAAAGCTCTGCAGCCTGAATCAGGGAAAAGGCCAACTGCATCGTTTTATAACCATGTGAATGTGTGCTTTAACCTGATCGGTGAAGAGGACTCCTCTGGAGGATGGCAGCACTTTTTAGCCATGGCTAGGCTGCCACCTGGAAAAGCCTACAAGACCGAGACAGTTCTGAAGACTAGACAGCTGGGGGAGTCCAGGGTGGTGTGCGATGCATGCGTCCCACACAATTTTACTACCCACAATGCACTGCAAACCTCAAATGTTGATTAAAAACACATTTTCTCCATATTTCTGCGAGAAAAACATCTGAAATCTGTAAGGAGCCATACAGTTCCTACCACACAGCATTACCCCAAGTCTCCTGATAAAAATGGTACCTCACTTGTGTGGTTGGGCCAAGAGAACTTGATACAGAAGTCCATAAAGTGATATATGGAGAGATCAGCAATAGGGGTAGCTGCAGGATTTGGAGCCATGCTCGGCAGCCACCCAGAGAAACCTACCAACCACAGACATTTTTTAAAAGTAGGCAATGAGGGCATTCCATGGTGGTGTACCTTCTGTGAATCCCATGAGGTTTTCTTACCTGCAGTGCCCTGTAAACCTCAAACTTTGCATGACATTATGCATTTTCCCTATACTTCTGTGATGGAATCTGCAGGAATAGTCCTACCACCCAGCATTGCCCCACTTGTGCAGATATAAATGCTGTGCCACTTGTGTAGTTGGGCCTACTGCCAGCGACAGGAACAGATCCGATAGAGGTCAATAGAAGTCCCCATACTGGGGCTTCTTTTGTCCTTGGTTAGATTTGTTTCCTTTGTGGGCACTAGGCCCAGACACACGAGTGGGGCAGTGTTTTTATTGACACAGGTCAAGCAAGGCTGGGTAGTAGGAATTTTGTGGATTCCAAAAGTTTCCATCACAGGAATGTACGGAAAACGTGAGATTTCAGGTAAAGTTTGAGGATTGCAGGGCATTGTGGGTAAATAAACCCTCAAGGGATCCACACAAGTCACTCATTCCTGGATTCCCCTAGGTGTCTAGTTGTCAAAAATTTACAGGTTTGCTAGGTTTCCCTAGGTGCCAGCTGAGTTAAAACCCAAAATCCAAAGCTACTCACTTTGCAAAAAATGGGTTGGTTTTGATTGGAAAAATGTGATGTATCCATCCTATGTTTTGGATTGTTTCCTGTCGTGGGTACTAGGCCTAACATATAAGCGAGGTACAATTTTTATCAAAGACTTTGTGGAATTTTTGATGGAAGGAAGTTTGTGGCTCCCTGCATATTCCAGAACTTTACATTACAGAAAAATTAGGCAAAGGTGTTTTTGTAATCAAAGTTAGAAGTTTGCAAGGGATTATGGGCAAAAACATTCTGGTGGGAGTCAAACATCACCACATTCTGGATTCCCCTAGGTGTCTAGTTTTTAAAAACATAAGGTTTTCCAGTTTTCTCTATGTTCCAGCTGAGCTATGGCCAAAAATTCACAACTATCCACTTTGCACAAAACTGGTCCGTTTTGAGTGAATAATGTGATGTATCCATGTTGCCTTTCTAGCTGTTTCCTATCAAAGGCTCTAGGCATACTCACACAACTGAGGTGCCATTTTTATCTGAAGACTTAGGGAAATGCTGGGATGAAGGAAATTTGTAACTCCACACAGATTCTAGAACTTTTCATCACAGAAATGTGAGGAAAATGTGTTTGTTTAGTCAAGGTTTGAGTTTGCAAAGGATTCTGGGTAAAACAACCTGGTGAGAACCACACAAATCTCCCCATCTTGGATTCCCCAGCTGTCCAGTTTCCAAAGTGTAGTTTTGCTAGGTTTCTCTAGGTTCTGGCTGAGCTAGAGCCCAAAACCTACAACTACCTACTTTGCAAAAAACAGGTCTGTTTTGAGTGGAAAAATGTGATTTATCCATGTTGCATTTTGGGCCATTTCCTGTCAGAGACACTTGGCCTACTTGCAGAAGTGAGGTACCATTTTTATTAGAAGACATGTGGAAGCACAGAATAGTAATATATTTGTTATCACCAATTAATTTCACTGCATTTGTGCCTTTCAGCAATAAGCCTGTCTGTAGGAATGAAGACATTTTGAAAAATACTCTGTAAATCATATGCTAGTACAGGTACCCACAAATTCAGAGGTGTAAAAATAAACACTGCTCCTAAACTCCATATCCAGTGACCATTTAAAAAATACATAGGCTTCCTTGATACCCATTTTTTACTCTACATATTTGACTTTATGAATTGGTTTACACTTGGTACACAATGAAAACCAGTGGTACAGTGCTGCTGATTGTTGACTCTGGGTTCCTTGGGTTCTTAGAAAACCTACAAACCCTGTATATAACCCCAACCAGAAGAGCCAAGCAGACATAATGGAATGTAGCTTTTGTAAATCAGCTTTTGTGACAAAACATTATGGATGAAAGTGTTGTCACACATGGCTGTCTTTTCCTAATCATTTTCAGTATTTCTTTATTTAAACAGTTAGTTTCTTAGGGAAAACTTAAGTGATCTACACATATGGCCCCTTGCTGAATTTTGAATTATGCCTTCTTTTCAGAATTCTATAGCTTTCCTCGATCATCCATGTGTTCCACGCTGGTTTCCACAACAAACTGATAGTAGGTTGAAAGGACAAAAAGTAAGAAAATGGGCTACCTCTTTGACAAAGTGCCAAAACTGTGGTAAAAATTGTTTTTGTTTTTTATTCCGCTCTGCATGTTCCTGAAAACTGGGACGAAAGTAACTTTAGCACAGCAAACTGTTCATGGATGCCATTTTTATGAAAAAAAAACTTTTATCCAGAGCACTTTTTTCCATTTTTCCCATAAAACTCAAAATGTACCTGTATTTTGTCTTTTTATCGGTCCCCTCCAGGGGAATTCCCAAATCCTGGTTGAGTTAAGAATACCTAGGATGTCAGAAAAAATGTAATTAATTATACATGGATAGCCTAAGTAGACAAGAAGTTATGGAGGCTTAAGACTGAACTATCCCAATAAAGGCTTGGAATGGGGTGGGTGAGGAGGCCTAACATTGAAAGGGTTATAATTTTGAGATTTATTGACTTTGCCAATGTTTGTTTTATTATGAGTTTTAATTTGATTGCTTCATGAGCTGAATCAAAATTGGCATCTGCTGCCTGTCAAGTATATGTACCAGAGTGAAAGTTAGCTTTGAATACGTTAATTTAATCTGGATAACAAGCTTTGATATATTTTTGTGGCACATAGTTTCACAGGAGCAGACTTTTTTTAATGGGTAGCCATTTTTTGTTTAACTTGCCACAAGAAATTGAGCCTGATTCGCATGTTTGTGTTCTCTGCATGGACTGTGGAGTCTCTGCACTCATAAACTTACTATTAATATGCAGTTTTGTAACTACTGAAAAAGAGTAAACTTGAACAAATGTGGTTTACCTTTATGAATCAGGCACACTGTGCACAGTAACCTCCTCCACGCCAAGGCTTTTTATCTCCATTCCTCATACTAATGAACTTTCATATATAAATTCAATTTCTGTTTCATAAGTACATTAGTAACATTTCACTACTATGGGCAGGATTTAAATTATGCCAAGCATCAGTTCTGTTTACAATTTTTAGCAAAATATCCAGTGAAATATTGTTGTATATGATGGCAAAGATAGTTTCAGCTAGAAAATGTGTTCTTGTAATGAAAAAGTAAACATCCACTTGTCATCTTATTGCACAAAATGTCATACTAGACTAAGGACTAAAGACTGGGACTAAGGCCCAGAGGCATTAGCGCTAACATGGCGCAAACAGCATAGAGAGTGCCTGCTGTTCATTTTAAGTGCAAGGCATGGTTTATGTTGTAAAAAGTGAGCTTTTAAAGGCACAGAAATGATTTGTTGTGCTTTGCTTTAAAGTCCATGTAATCACCCATGGATTTCATGCAAAGCCCAATCTGCTAAGGTAGATGGACCTACACTTGCCTCATAAACTAATGCATATGTGAAGCAGGGTATGCACAAACAAAAGGAAGTGTGATAATTTATCATAAAAAACAATGCATTGCATGTGTGCTGCAGTGCAAGGGATGAATCCAAAGTGTGATAAGCTTCTGTGTTTTCCTACATGCAGGAATTTGTACATAAGGCTGTCTCTAGTGCAAAACCTATGCTAGACAGTGTACACTCACATCTGTACCATGATTCAAGGTTGTGTGTCTTACAAGACAGCTTGTTTTTGCACCAGCACAAGGGATGACATATGCAGTAGACCATTTTAGTGGATATGGTGCTGTGCTGTATTTTTTCCATTCACAACTCAACACATTTGGAAAATGTGCACAGTGTTGGATCAATATTTAGTTAATCTAGGCCTCAATGTTAAAAACTCAAGAACAACATTAGAATAGTGTTCACTGAAATGACTCTTCAGAGAGGAATAAAAAAAGGTACACCATCCAGCAAAGTGGTTGGAGGGATAACCACCTTGACTGGATTAAGATCCAGTAGAGGGATAATGTATTAGAGGAAAACAAATTCTATACATTTTTATTTGAACTTATTCCTGGTGTTGTTTTCACAAGCCATGGCAGACCAGACTGATGATGCTGACAAATGGCTCCATGCAATATGTGGCATTTTCAGTCATCCTATGGTCCTACAGTCCATGGCTCTTAGCAGCCTGGGATGTGTAGTTTGAGTTGTCCGTCTACAGACAAGAAACAAACTATTCCAGTCTTGCATATTAAAATTCTAAGACTATTAAAGTGTTATAGTTGTCACAGGACCCTTGTATGTGATAGACTGCATATTCATGATCTTAGTAGATTTTGAATCCAGAATTTGAAATACAAGAGTATTATTAAAACTAGCTATTTTATAAAGACAGTGAAGTAAATTATAATAAATCAATCACATTACAGGTATGGCCGGAAGCCCATGGTGTGAAATTTAGTTTGTTTAAGCTCCTGGTCTACCACCACAATCAAAGGCCATCAAAGGCCATCCTAATGCTGTGTGGGTAATCTCAATGCTCCAAAACAACCAATATAACTGGGGTGCTGTGGAGAGATTGAGTTTTGCCATGATTTGCCCCAGGTGGCTGAAAAATTGATAACAAGAAAGCTGCCCAAAACACATGGAACAGGTAAAGGAACTGATATGGTGGCAGTGAAACACCAGTGTCCACTCAAATAGGCATATTGAACTTTCCAGGCACCCAAGGTCAAAACCTGGAAAGGTGGAGACTTCTTCAGAAGTCAGCAGCCATGAACTGCTGAAGCCCTCCTTACTAAACCGCCGCTGTGAGGCAGATTGAGTGAGATAGAATGGAGGACTACTGGTAAGCCATTCTAGAGGTGTCAGTATTGTGACACTCTCTAGCCTCAAACACAATGAGTGAAACCATTTGCCGCAAGACCACTGAGGCCTGCACTCCCTTTTACTACACCTAAATCAACTCTAAAGAAAGTCCTAGGGAGCCCTTTGGGCAAGCTGCTGTGTATGTGAAAGGTAGGACATGTATTTTTATGCTTTGCATGTCCTATTAGTGTCACACACCCTATCTTGCTTTTCACTACTCTGAGGACTACTCCTCTCATAGATTAACATTAGGAATTGCCTCATATACTTTTAAGTGGTAATATCTGATATGAAAGGAGTAGCATTGGCATGTTTAGTATGTCTGGAATGGTAGTGAAAAATCCTGCTTACTGGTGTAGTTGTATTTTACAATATTACTTTAGAAATGACACTATTAGAAAGTGGGCCTTTCTCTGTGCTTATAACTCTAGTGCTTTGCAACCTGTCTTAAATGCGACTCTAGGGTATAGTGACAGCTACAATTGAAGCATACTTTCCAGACAGCCACAACACAGGCAGGTCTGGGTCTTTATAGAAGGATTGCTGTGCTACCAGCAGGAACCGCCATTTGGACTAGTTGCTTTGTTGTGCTAAAGGACTGACACATTTCCAAGTGACTCTGTGTGCAGACCTACCGGCATACTGTAGTGACTGCTCCCCAGCATTCTCGAGAGGCTGGTTGGTTGCTTTCCCACCCCTGTTCATCTGGAAGCTGGAGGTTTAAGAGGACCGAGTGAGATTCCCCCCTTTTGTTTTCATCTGATGCCAAAAAGAAATGTGTGGTGAGCTTTCCAAGTTTCATTACACCTTTGCCAAAGAGGAAGGTGTGGTGAGCATTGATCCAGGTCCCACAGACAGCGTGACGGAGCTTTGTCACCTTTGTAAACAAAGTAGTAAAATTGAGCACGTGGTGAACGCTTCAACTTTCTCCAACAGCAACTAGCAGTTTGTGATTTTTTCAGCATGGCTCCCCCCGATGAGGGAGCTGTGATGTGCAATCTGCAGAAGACCCAGAGTCTGCTGAAGTATTCCTCCCCTGCTTGAAGCAGCAACTGCCATTCTGAGGGAAACCTCCCAGTGTGGCACGCTTTGTGACAGAAAAGAGTTGCACCAAATGTGGGATAACCGCTGTGCTGAGGAAGGTACATCATGCCTGAAGCACATGTTGGGAACTTTCCCTTGCGACCACAGCCTACCTCATGCCAAATAGAAAGTCAGGTAAGAGCCCCTGTGAAGCACCGCTGTGGTGGCTTATGCAGCAGTTCCATTAACCAAGGAACTGTGACACCACATGTAAGTGTGGCGAGTAGGAGGTCAGGCCTCTGAGGTTATGGTGGAGCCCCCTTCATGCTCTCTCCAAAACTGGCTCATGTGGGGTGCAGAGCATGGACAGGGGAGCACAGGACCAGGAGAGGTATCCTGCATACTCCCTGATTGTGTCTTGGGGCCAGCAAAATCATTGTGATCAGGGGAGCCGCCACCTGCATACTAGAGGGATCATACCTGCTGGGCTCCCCTGTAAATCCCTTCACAAAAAGGGGCTTCAGTAGCTGCCTCTAGTGCTTGCGGATATCTGCACTCAGAGGACCCCGCTATAACCTACAGGTGGTATCTGCATTTAGCTCAAGAGGCTCATCGTTGACCGCAAATACCACATAACATGTGATAGAAGCACAGGTGTGCTGGATCTATGTGTTCCCTGCATTTGTAGGTGATTCACCCTAGGTGTTTATAGTGTGTTTTATGGTGGATATCTTTACGATGATACCTGATAATTTGTGTAGTTTACTTCTAAACAAGTTGCTGCAGTTTATTCCCAGATGCCATCATGGATGTCACTTTTAATACCTACACTGTCAGAATAGCATGTGCTATGTCAGCAATTGTATAAAGCGCACAGTTGTCAAGCTACATGTACTTATCGTGACATATGACATTCTCGTGCTTCATGTGTGTATCTTCTAGTGGGTTACTCTTCATGCTCTAAGTGCTCACTAATAATGTCACTGATGGTTGTTGTACAACTCAGGATAACAAGTGTCAGCTTTTAGTAATTGATTCGTTTGCTCAGTACTTATGATTAATGTCATTTGTTCCGAAAATATATAGATAATATAGAATTCTATTCTCATATAACCCTATGTGGAGTCTCTTTTGTGGTGTATTTATTGTACCACTGATGTGAGTATGTTTCACATACACTTTACACATTGCATTCAGGGATAAGCCTGAATACTATATGCCAAGCTACCAAGGAGGTGGTTATCTTTGGTGTGTAACTTTCTTGCCCTGACTAGAGAGGTGTGTTCTGTCTGGCTTAGGTGGATTGCCTAGCCAACCAGAAAGTTGGTTACTAACATTGGTTATTAACATTGGTGATCTGCAGTGAGGATAGGACTTGTGCATGTGTGATACCACAGTGACTAATCACACTACAAACTGCGCTTAGACCATTGCGTGTTGTGTTTTGTGATTCTCCTGTCCTCTCATATTGGTCAGTATTACTGTTTACTCCTACATCATTTTCTTATGCCTGTTAGTCCACTTGCTACACCAGTTGTTTTTACCCTGCCAAAATGGAAACTTCCTTTGACATGAATGTCCTGTTGTCTTACACAGAGGAGGAGTTGTTGGAAGGAGAGGGGACTATCTGTGAGTGAGGAATCCTCTGAGAGGGACCTTCAGAAAGTCCTGTACAATTTTGAGATGGACCACAGGAGAACATACTTAAAAGAGAACCAGGTTTTGGTATTTTTTTGTGAAGCGTCTGAGGAGGAGAGAGAAAATGACCGGTCAGAGTCACCAGTAGAGAATGAGGACCCCATAGATAGGGAACCCCTTGCTGAGCAGGATGGCTGCTACAAGCGACGTGACATTCCTGGATTCTGGGCTTTCCACTCCCAAAATAAGGGTACACAGGCCCATATTTATACTTTTTTAGCGCCGCATATGCGTAATTTATTTACTCAAAAGTACTTGCAAAATACAATTGTATTTACGTCAAAAAGTATAAATATGGGCCACAGTGTTTCATTTGTAAAAAAAAAAGTTTTTTTGTGTATTGAATGAACAAATCAGCTGTTGTAGTCTCAGAAGTGATGTTAGAAACAATAATGAAACAGGAAGGCAATTAGGATTGTCTTGAATTTATTGTGTGTTTTTTCTTAACCCTTGATTTGTAACATTCAGGGCTTAAGGTTTCCTTCTTTCTCTTCCAGGTACTGGTTCCAGGGGAAAGGGACAACATGCTGTGAACCTTAGAATTAGAATGAACAAAAATATGAGGCAGGTGAGTGTCTCTGTTTTTCTTTAGCTCATAATCCCATTGCCATTCACCCAGGGAGTATATATGAGGGGATAAAAGAGGATTAGAGGAGGACCTCCAAAGGGGAATTGAAACCACAAGAATCCTAATCATAGCTATGTGCCACAATCAATAAACTTTTTCTAAAGGTTTTTGGTAGTTCTGGGCTACGCCTTCACTATGTGGCACCTGTGAGGAAAACAGTGTAGAACGGTCCCTGGCAGAGCTTCTACTCCAGGCTTGTCCTCTGATGGTGGCCTCTCTCAGCAAGGATGTGACTCTTCCGGACCCTCATTCTGTCTTTCTTCAGGCACTGATACTAATATATAAGGGATAAATGTCAGAGGGTCTGTCCGTGGCTCCACCTCTTCTTTTCCCATGTAGTCCCATTTAAAGGGGCCATATGTTTCTTTCTGCGAGGAAAGAAGCTGGATATCCTCTACATTAGTGAGAGGCGAGGAAAAGGTATAGCACAGCCAGGTAAACCATCTGCCTCCTCAAACACCCCACTCCTTAGGTTTTCCCAATCAGGGAAAAGGGGGAAATGAGACAGAAAGTCAGCATTTACTTGGTCCTTGCCTTACCTATACCTCATCTCAAAATGGCACAGTTGGAGAGAGCGAAACCACCTCAGCATTCTATCATTGTTCCCTTTGTTATGATACAGCCAACTGAGGGGAGCCTGATCTATGTAAAGCACAAACGGCCATCCTTCCAAATAGTAGTGCAGACTTTCAATGCTCCATTTGAGGGCAAGAGATTTTTTCTCGATTGTTGACTACACCCGCTCCTGAGGAAACAGTTTTCTACTGATATAAAATGTAGGTTTTTCCTGCCCCTCAGAGTCAGCTTGGGAGAGGACAGCTCCAATTCCTAGGGCAGAAGTGTCTGTTTGGAGAATAAAGGTTTTGCCAAAGTCTGGATAGATCAGAATGGGACTTGATGTGAGGGCAAAGTTTACGTTCTGGAAAGCTGTAAGAGGTAGGCCAGATGGAGATTTCAGGACTTTTGGGGGGACAGTTTTCTTCAGGAGATCAGTTAGAAGGGCTGCTAGACTCGAATACTGGGGTATAAACTGTTAGTTGTAGCCAAGGAGCCCCCGAAAAATGCCTTTATATCCCATCTTGTAGTGGGGAATGGAGTGTTAACTATGGCTTTTACCCTTTCTGTCTGAGGCAGGGGGTAACTGTCTAGCTTGGAAACCCTATTTACCTTTCTGAAGTTGATGCATAAATGAAATGGATACCAATGTCTGGTTTAGGTACTGATACAATAGAATAATACCAACTACTAGTATAGGGCACAACCTTTCCCATCTTCATTATTTGGTGTACTTCATTTTGAAGGACTTGGCATCCTGCAGCCGGAACCCTATACGGTCTCTGTTTTATGACTACCCCTTTCTCTGTGAGGATGGAGTGTACTGCAAGGTGGGTTCTCCCTAGTAAGTCAGAAAAAGTGTCTATAAATCACTGAGGTCTCTTTTCTCTGTGTGAAGAATATCAGAGTTGATATCAAGCTCATATACAGTAGTGAGTATAGGTATTACTATTTGTACTGGCTTAGGGAGGGGTCCTGACCATTTCTTAAGGATGATAACATGGTATGTCTGTTCCTTCCTGGGGGAGACCTGTATGTGGTAGGTGGTTTGACATATTCTTTTTGCGATTCTATAAGGTCCCTGCCATTCTGCTTTCATCTTTGTGGAAGAGGTGGGTAAGAGGACTGAGACCCAGTCACCTACCTTGTATTCTCTCCACCTCTTTCCCTTATCATAAGAATATTTCTGTTTCTGTTGGCTCCTTTCCAAGTTCTCTTGTGCTAGGGCCCTCAGTTTACCCAAGCAGGATTTAAGCTGATTAGAACAATCTAACAAAGCACCTGCATCATTTTTGGCGGCCTTTTCCTGTGCAGCCTTCGTGGTTTCCAAGAGAGTACAGGGTGGATGACGAAAAGGAGTTCAAATGGGGGCAGACCAAGACTATTCTGTACCTGTCCTTGGTGGACAAAATGAGCAAGACGTTAAAGCTGATCCCCATCTGTGCCATTTACAGCCAACATTTTCTTTAGTGTCAGTTTGAGATTGCCATTGTACTTTTCTTACAGACCATTGGTCTGAGGATGGTATGCCAAGGTATTTAGATGTTTTAACTGTAATTGTTTCCAGACTTGTTTGATCAGTCTGGGGACAAAAGGCATTCCTTGTCTATAAGGATTTCTCTTTGGAAGCCCATATTGGAAAATATTTAAATCAGATATTGTGCTATGGCTTTAGTATTTGGAGGTCTCAGGGGTACGGCCCTGGATATTGTTTAGCATAGTCCGCCAGGACTAGGGCAAACTGGAATCCTCTAGTGGAACGAGGCAATGGGCCTATCAAATCCATTCCTACCTTATTGAAAGACTTTCCAACTATAGGGAGAGCTTGTAATGGTACTCCAGGTGCTTTATAGGGATTTTTCTTCTGACAAACCTCACAGGTCTTACAGTATTCCTTAACCTGGGCATACATTCCAGGCCAATAAAAATATCGGAAAATCACTTGGCTGGTCATCTCAGCACCACAGTGATCTCCCAAAAGATGAGAATGGGCAAAGAATAGAACTTGTTCCCTAAAATCAATAGGTACCAGCAGTTGAAGAACATCACTGGCGTAGCCAATCCTATATAACAATTCCTGATGTACAATAAATCTGGGATAAGGAGTATTGGGAACATACTGTTGGATTTTGGCAGACAGCCAAGCGTTTCTCAATGTACTATCATTCAGATGGGTTGTTCTAAAGTTCCTGTCATGGAACTAGGGTTCAGGTGTAAGGAGAGCATTCCTTGGCTTAGAGGGATCCTAATCAGATGATAATGATTCTAAATTATCTCGCAAGAGATCATAGAAGAACAGATTATAAATATCAAAGGCAATTGGGCCAGTAGTATTCCTATCTCTCTTTTGTTTTGTAACATTGCTTAACACCAAATGGGCAACTGGGAAGGTTTTCGTGTTTCCATGTACGCAACAAATCACCACCATCTCATGCTGAACTACTTTAGGTGGTCGCACTAGATTAGCTCTGACCACAGATTACTTAGACTTGGAGGCTAGCAGGGTTCTCACCCATTGATCATTCAC
Organism: Pleurodeles waltl; assembly: GCF_031143425.1. NCBI lineage: Eukaryota > Metazoa > Chordata > Amphibia > Caudata > Salamandridae > Pleurodeles > Pleurodeles waltl. The sequence goes on from NC_090445.1 coordinate 1,027,532,418, forward strand.
ATGTAGACTTACATATTAAAGAGCTCCCATTTCCTGTATATGTAGTATGGAGAAGGGAGTGCAGCTGAAGTCCATTGATTCTTCATCAGTCTTTTCTTTACCCTGTTTGCAAAAACAGGCAATGTGACCCTATTCCCCACATTTATAGCACTACTGCCCAGGTGCAGCTACAGTTTTGGGACAAATGTTCCTGTTCCTCCCGGCGCCTGGGATTTTGTACAACTTCCTCTCCATGTTTGACTAGGAAACAGGGAGTCCTTGTGTGGTTTCTACGGTTCTATAAACCCTCACCGAGTATGGACTTGTGAAAATGAGTTAGCCATCTCAACTGCATTTTTCGACGGTGAGCCCTGAATGCTGTCTTAACCATATCTGGGTGGGAAATGGCAGGGCTCCTAAGAATCGCTCGAGATATAAATTCTCTGTTATCTCTTCTTTGCTGGACTCGTGTTTTAGCCACCTGTCCCTGGCATCTTCTACTTTGTGGAACAGGGTTTTAGGCGTGTCACCAGGGGCTCCTCCTTCTTTAAGAAACTTGGGGCGTCATCCACTCTGAACCAGTTCATAATTACCTTCTTAATGTCATTGTAGAAAGAAGTTCCATCCTTATTCGCTGTTTTGTAAGCAGCCTAGACCTCCCTAGTAAGTAGAGGAGCGAGATAGAATGGCAAGCGTTCTACTTGCAGCACGTTCCAAATGAAGGAACAAAGCCACAGGATCTTCACCAGAGACATTTCTGTAAGGGTAGTGTCTGGCACACTTTGCTATCAGCCTTGAGAAACCCCAGTGGTCAACTGTACTTGTCCATCTGAAAATTTCGTAAGGTTTTCACCCTGAGCGCTTATGATAGTACAGTCGGTTTCCGCCTGGGTCCTATGTTTTGCGAGGGCCCATTCTAATTTACGTTGGCCTCCTGTAGTTGTTGTACAATGCCACCCATCCTGTACCGATGGGCCTATGCCCGCATTCTCCACCACATGTCAGGATTGCTTCTAGTGACTATGATGAAATAAGAAGGCAATTGGGATTGTCTTCTATTTATTGTGTTTTTTTCTTAATTCTTGAATGATAATGTTAGTGGCTTCAGGTTTCCTCCTTTCTCTTCCATGTACTGGTTCTAGGGTCAAGGGACACCACACCAAGATCCTCAGAAAGAACAAACAGGTGAGACAAGTGAGTGTCTGTGTTTTTCTTTAGCTCATAATCCCATTACCATTCACCCATGATGTATATGATAGGGGATAGGAAGAGGGGTTGAGAAGGAACTCCTAAGGGGAATCAAAACCACACAAAAAACACCAATCATAACTATGTGCCTCCTGTTCATGACCAATGAACCTTTTCTAATGGTTTTTGGTAGTTCTGTATTCTCCTATACTGTGTGGCACTATTGTGGGAAACTGTGTCAAAAAAATAAAATAAAAAATAAGGGAGCCTCTCTCTCTCCCTGTCACCTCACCACTATTTTTATTGTTTTGCCTGTTGAAACACTCCCTGCAAACCCTAGGCATGCAATTTCTCATGCGCCTGCCTAAGCCACGTTCCTCTGGGGATGTGGCCCGGGGTCTGGGCATCTCAGCGGGTTCCTTGGCCTTTCACTCTGTGGGGGGATTCAACCAACACACTGGTCTCCTCTGCTGGTGACTGAGGACGGGCGGCGTTCTCTGTCTTCCTTCTCCTGATGGTCCCTGGCAGGGATTTTACTCCAGGCTGGTCCTCTGATGGTGGCCTCTCTAAGCAAGGACGTGGCTCTTCTGGACCTGCTCTCTGTTTTGTTTCTGTCCCGATACAAATACATAGAGGTTATGTAGGAAAGTACCATCTTGCCTGGCATGTTACCCCCATTTTTACATGTATGTAAGTTTGTTTTTGCCTGTCTCACTGGGATCCTGCTAGCCAATACCCCAGTGCTCATAGTTTGTGGCCTGAATGTGTATACCTGTGTAGTGACTAACTGTGTCACTGAGGCTCTGCTAACCAGAACCAAAGTGCTTATGCTCCCTCTACCTTTAAATTTGTCATTATAGGCTAGTGACCACTTTTACCAATTTCAATCGGCACATTGGAACACCCTTATAATTCCCTAGTATATGGTACGTAGGTACCCGGGGTTTATTGGGGTTCCAAGAGGTCCCTATGGGCTGCAGCAATTCTTTTGCCACCCCATAGGGAGCTCAGACAAACCTTTACACAGGACTGCACTGCAGCCTGAGTGAAATAATGCACACATTATTTCACAGACATTTTCACTGCACTTAAGTAACTTATAAGTCACCTATGTGTCTAACCTTCACTTGCTGAAGGTTAAGTGTAAAGTTACTAAGTGTGAGGGCACCCTTGCACTAGCAAAGGTGCCCCCACATAGTTCACGGCCATTTCACTGGACCTTGTGAGTGCGGAGACCCTATTAGACATGTGCACTACATATAGGTCAATACCTATATGTAGCTTCACAATGATAACTCTGAATATGGCCATGTAACATGTCTAAAATCATGGAATTGTCCCCCCATTACAAATCTGGTATTGGGGTCCAATTCCATGCATCCCCGGGGCTCCACTATGGACCTCGGGTACTGCCAAACCAGCTCTCTGGGGTTTTCTCTGCAGCTACCGCTGCTGCCACCCCACAGACAGGGTTCTGCCCTCCTGGGGTCTGGGCAGCCCAGGAAGGCAGAACAAAGCATTTCCTCTGAGAGCAGGGTGTGACACCCTCTCTCTTTGGAAATAGGTGTTAAATGTGGGGGAGGGGTAGCCTCTCCCAGCCTCTGGAAATGCTTTGAAGGGCACAGATGGTGCTGTCCTTGCATAAGCCAGTCTAAACCGGTTTAGGGAACCTCCAGCCCCTGCTCTGGCACAAAACTGGGCAAAGGGAAGGGGAGTGACCACTCCCCTGTCCATCACCACCCAGGGGTGGTGCCCAGAGCACCTCCAGTGTGTCCTAGACCTCTGCCATCTTTGTTCCAGAGGTGGGAGGGCACTCTGGAGGCCTCTGACGTCAGGGACCCCTCCTAATAGGTGCTTAACTGACTAGGTGGCCAATCCTCCTCTGAGGTCTCTCCAGTGGGCTTTTCCTCAGATAACAGCTTGCAAGAATTCACCAGAGTTCCTCTGCACCTCTCTCTTTGACTTCTGCCAAGGATCAACCGCTGACTGCTCCAAGACACCTGCAAAGTTACAACAAAGTAGCAAGAAGACTACCAGCGACATTGTAGCACCTAATCCTGCCGGCTTTCTCGACTGTTTCCTGGTGTGCGTGCTTTGGGGGCTGCCTACCTTCATCCTGCACTGGAAGCCATGAAGACATCTCCTGTGGGTCGATGGAATCTTCCCCCTGCTTTAGCAGGCACCAAACTTCAGCATCACTTGTACTCTGGGACCCCTCTCATCCTGACGAGCATGGCACCTGGAACACAGGTGGTGGACCCAAGTGACCCAGATTGTCCAGTGGTCCAACTGTCCAAATGTGGAGGAGGTAAGTCCTTGCCTTCCCTCTCCAGACAGTAATCCTGTGCACCACGTGAACTGCAGCTACAAGGGCTTCTGTGCACATTTACATGAACTCATGCATGCATAGCCAAGCCTAGGTCCCCAGCACTCTGTCCTGCGATGCTCAGCTCCCTGAGTTGCTCTCCAGTGTCATGGGACCCTCTTTTGCAGGGTTGAGATGACTGCCGTGTTCAGACTTCTTGAGCCCATGCTCAATGACTTCCGCGGGTGCTACCTTCTTGTGCATGGGCTCTCTACGATGCTGAGGGCCCCCTCTGTCTCCTCTCCCAAGTGGCAACATCCTGGTTCTTCTTGGGCCAGGGCAGCACCCTTTTTCTTCAACTGCAACTCTTGCAGCTAGCAAGGCTTGTTTGCAGTATTTTGCCAAGGAAACTACTCTGCATCCTCCAGCACTCCGTGGGACATCTTCTGCACAAAGGACAAGTTCCTAGCACCTTTCGTTGTTGCAGAATCTTCAGCTTCTTCCATCCAGAGGCAGCCCTTTTGCACCTTCATCCGGGGTTTAGTGGGCTCCTGTCCCCCCTGGACACTTTCGCCACTCTTGGACTTGGTCCCCTTCTTTTGCAGGTCCTCAGGTCCAGGAATCCATCTTCAGTGCTTTGCAGCCTCTTGTGGCCTGTTGTGGTCTTTGCAAAATCCTCTATCACGACTTTAGTGTGTTTCTGGGGAAATAGTAGTACTTTACTCCTACTTTCCAGGGTCTTGGGGTAGGGTATCTTGGACACCCTTAATGTTTTCCTACACTCCCAGCGACCCTCTACACACCACACTCGCCTATGGGTCCATTCGTGGTTCGCATTCCACTTTCTTAGTATATGGTTTGTGTTGCCCCTAGGCCTATTGCATCCTACTGTATTCTACAGTGTTTGCACTACTTTCTAACTGTTTTACTTACCTGATTTAGGTTTGTGTGTATATTTTGTGTATTTTACTTACCTCCCAAGGGAGTATATCCTCTGAGATATTTTTGGCACATTGTAACTAAAATAAAGTACCTTTATTTTTAGTAACTCTGAGCATTGTCTTTCTTATGATACAGTACCTATATGATATAAGTGGTATAGTAGGAGCTTTGCATGTCTCCTAGTTCAGCCTAAGCTGCTCTGCTATAGCTACCTCTATCAGCCTAAGCTGCTAGAACACTACTAATCTGCCAATAAGGGATAACTGGTCCTGGCACAAGGTACCATTGGTACCCACTGTAAGCCAGGCCAGCCTCCTACAGGTTATTCATCAGAGGGTCTGTCTGTGGCTCCGCCTTGTCTTTCCCCATGTAATTGCATTTAAAGTGGCCATTCACTTCTTCCTATGGAGAAAGAAGACAGACGTCCTCTACATTAGCAAAAGGCAGAGAGAAAGGTGTCACACAGCCAGGCAAACCTTCCGCCTCCTCACATTTGCTCATCTTTAAATTCGACTGACATCATCACCGTGTGGCAGACTGTCATAAGTGCTGGTGTTGACAACTAAGTGCCAGTGCTGAGCATCGGAAACGAACGGCTCAAAGTAAGCACTGAGGGTACAGAACCCCAGAAGGAGGTGCTGGTGGAGGAAAGGCTCATCCCTGGCTCCTGTCCAGCCTGACAGTGCAGACTCTGGGCTAAAGGACCAGTCTCAGAATACCACCCCAGAAATGGTGGGAAGTGGCGTGGAGAAAGGATAGGATTCAGATGAGTTACCACCCCCTGTTTGAAGAAGCCACTGTCGGATCTGCAAATCTGAATATACTTCAGATCCCACTTCTGGCATTTAGTAAAGTGTGTAAGCAAATCACCTGCCCTTGCATGGGCCAATGATTGTTGTTGCATTTGAGAAATGTTTACAAGAGCCAATGCTTGTTTTAGAACCCGTATAGGAATCCGGGACTAGTGTCAACTTGTTGCCTGAGCTTGTGGCATCCTCATGACTCAGACTGGATGTGGCTCGGGACAGCAGTCTCATGACTCAGACTGGGTGTGGCCAGGTGACTCAGACTGGCTGTGACCAGGTTTAGCAGATATTTAAAGCCACACCAGTCTTGAGGCGATTGCTTGCTGTCACGGGTCTTCAGCTACAGAGTGTGATTCTCTCCTCCTCCGTGCTTGTTCCTGGATCATCTGTTACATGGCCCAGCGTTGCAGATGTGGATCCTAGATTAGAAGAGGTCAAGAAGATTAGCATCATAAAAGGCCGTAATGCTCTCCACGTGCTTCGGATGTTCAGACGGGCAGCGCTCACTAGAAGGGCATGTTCTCAGTTTTCTTGGTTACTTGAATACTTGCCATCTGCCGAATAATAATCAAAATTTTTGTTAGCTTGCAATGACAGTACAGATTTGAGCGCAAGTTGGACAATTGACATTTTAACGATGTACTATGAACATGTTTGTTATAGTTGAGTTTTACATACTATTTTTGTGATACTAATCATTGCCTATGATAAAGAACACTCAGGGCTTGGCATGCACTAGTTTCAAAACGTGAATCAAAGGTTTCTTATTTACATGTTCAATTCTCACTGTGATGTAACAGTAATGTCACCAATTACATACGAAAGTGAGCTTTAGCATATTAACTCTATGCTCTCAGTATGGTTAAAACACTGAACTGTGTTCTTTCCAATACTAACACGCTGCTCTGATTAATCCCTGAATATTTGAGAAATCTAAATACTTAAATATTGATTTTCATTCTTTATCGCCTGTTATATGTCTACGATTGTGAGTGTGACTGTGTTTTAGAAGTCTCATCAAGATTTCTGGAACACTTTAGGTAAGTCTTCCAGTGTGACCATATTGACTTGGGAACAAGGTGGGAATACATGTAGATAGTATAAAGAGCTAAACATTGTATCTGGTTACAGGTTCCATATTGTTTCTGAAAGAGCCCTAGATAGAAGGGAGAGCCATCAAATGCAGGAAAGGGGACCCTGACAGGTAGACCTTGTTTATGTGAATTGGCAAAGAGTAGTTTTAGTACATCAGTTACATGAAAAGTGTTATTTGACTAATGTTCAATTTATCATAGGAGATATCTGCTCTTCGTAGACCACTGCTAGCCATCCTGATATTGCCCTACAATGTCTTTGTTTCTCTCTCACTCTCTCTCTCATCTGCCCCCTTTCCCCTGGAACATTCCCGTGATGATCATGTTCAAGTAAGTTGGAGGCATGCAACATCTAGGTGAAGTTAGGAACAAACAACTTGGGTCAGCATTGTAACTGTGGGACGAACAGGTTAGTGCTTGACAGCCACAGAGGACAGATATCCCTAGATGGCCTGGGGTCAGCCTCAGGACACTGACAGATGTCAGTGGCCTCTGTTGGATGCTGTCCCTGGGGAAAGAGGTTTATTTTGGGATGGGGACAGAAGTCAGACCCAAAGAGTGGAGTGGGCCATGTCACTTTGGTGGCCATTGTGGTACTGTCTGCCTACTGGGATGCATATGTGAACAATTTAAATGAAGGTGCTTCACAGATGGCGGCCCTCAGGTGATAAGAAGGATTCTCCATGGGCTAGCTTAGTGGGTTATGAGAGTATAGACAGAGGGATCCAACTGGGTTCAGAGAGGCACAGAACTGGCATGTGTCCCCGCAGTTGTGAGCATAAGTCCATGCCCTATTGCCCCAAGCAGCAAAGCCTGTCAAGGTATTCATAGGTCTACCCTGGCTTTAGGCTGGAGGGGAGTTGTGTTGGAAATAGCCCTTTCCGCCGGGTATCCCCAAATATTTAGCCTCCCTCCTCCTATTTTTCTGACCCTATTTTTTTACATTATGACTCTGGCCACTTTACCACTGCTAATCAGTGCTAAAGGGCATGTGCTCTCTCCCCTAAAATCTGGTATGATTGGTTTACACTGGTTAGCATATTTAATTTACCTGTAGGCCCCTTGTAAAGTGGAATACCATTTACCCAGGGCCTGGAAATTAAATTAAATGCTACTAGTGGGCCTGTAGCAGTGATTGCACCACCCACAGAAGTAGCCTTTCAGGCCTGCCTCAGGCATGCCACTACAGTGCCGGTGTGTGCAGTTTACTGCCACCTTAACTTGGCATTTCAAACTACATGCCAATGCCTAAACTACCCTTGTACTACACCTAATTCACTGCTAAGGTCGGTCCTAGGTGTACTATTGGCAGGGTGCTGTATATGTAAAAGGAGGGACGTATACGTTTATCTCTTGCATGTCCCCCAAGTGGAAAACAGTCTATTTTGTTTTTCACTACTGTGAGTGTTGCTCCTCTCATAGATTATCATTAGGAATCCTCCTATATACGCTAACGTGGTAGTTTGTGATCTGAAATGGGTAGCAATGGCATGTTGGGAATTGTAGTGAACAATCCTGCCTACTGGTGTAGTTGGATTTTACATACTAGTTTAGAAATGCCTCTTTTACAAAGTGGACATTTCTCTGTGCTTATAACTCTGTTTCTGTGCAGCCTGACTCCAATCCATGTCTAGAGCAGAGTGACAGCTACAATTTGTACACACTTTGTAGACAGCCACAACACAGGAGGGGATCGGTGTGACAGGAGAGGCATCCATCTTCATACGGATAGTGTTCCTGGGCTGGGAGAGGGAGAGGTTGCTCACACCTTACATGTCAATAGGTTGTGTCTTACCCTCACACAAAGGGCTGATTTACCCCCTACTGATGTCTAGAACCAGGGCTGGGAGGCTCTACATAGTGTACCAGAGGACTGCTGCGATGCCAGGAGTAACCACCATTTGGACTACTTGCTTTGTTTTACTAACTTGCTTCCGGCTAGGTTGCTGAAGGGACTGCCACTGTGTCAAGTGACTCTGTGTGCTAGCCTGCATACTGCCCCAGAGTGCTCCTGAGTGTTCTCCAGGGGCTGGTTGCTGCTTCACCCCACCTTGTGTTCATCTGGAAGCTGGGGCTTTAAGAGGATCCAGAGAGATTTCCCCATTTTGTTTTCCAATGGTGCCAAAAAAAGAAACATGTGGTGAGAGTTCCAATTCTCACTACACTTTGAATTAAAGAGGAAGGCATGGTGAGCATTGATCCAGGTCCCACAGACAGCGTGTTGAACCGCTGTCACCTTCTTAAACAAAGTAGCAAATGGAGTGTGTGGTGAGCACTTCAAACTAGCAGTGTGTGCTTTTTGGTGAGAGAGAGAGGAGTTTTACCAAATGTAGGAGCACTGCTGCGCTGATGAGAGGACACTGTGCTTGAAGCCTGTGTTGGGAACACTCGCTCGTGACAGTGTCCTACCACTTGTCAAGGAGGTAAATTTGGAGGTGCCCCCAGTAAAGCACTGCTGTCCTGGTTTGTGCAGCAGCTCTGTTAGCTGAGGAACTGAGAAGCCGCGTGAAAGGGCAGCGAGGTCGGACCTTCGAGGCTCTGGTAAAGCCCCTTTGTGCTCCCTCCATAGCAGGCTTGTGCGAGGTTGCCAAGTATAGACAGGGAAGCAGAGAACCAGGGGATGTCTCCTGCATGCTCCCTGATTGTGCCTTGGGGCATGCAATGCCATTTTGATCAGGGGAGCTGGCAACTGCATAGTATGAGGATGGTACCTACCGGACTTCCCCATAAATCCCCACACCAAAAGGTGCTGTCTGGGGGCATCGGTTCCTGTCCCACGCTCTCACAGACATCTGACCATTGGCAAATCTGTACACGGGGATCAAGGGAGGTCTCACCACTATAACCTACAGATAGTATCTGCATTTATCTCAAGGGGCTCATCGTTGACTGCAAATACCACATAACATGTGATACAAGCACAGGTGCACTGTATCTGTATGTTCCTTGCATTTTAAGCGATTCAGCCCCGGTGTTTGTGGTGTGATTTAGTGGTCAATGTTTTTATGATGATACCTGGTGATATATGCAGTTTGCCTCTAATCAAGTTGCTGCAGTGTATACCCAAAATGCCATCTTGTATGTCATTTTTGATACCTACACTCTCAGGATAACTTGTGCTATGTCAGCATTTGCATAATGCGCATGTTTGTCATCCTTCATCTACGTATGGTGACATATGACGTTCTCATGCTTCGTGTGTGTATCTTCTAGTGGGTTATGTTTCATGTGTTAAATGGCCACTAATAATGTGTTGTATGTCACTGATGGTTTTTGTACTATTCAGGATTACAAGTGCCAGCTTTTAGTAATTGTTTTATGTGCATAGTACTTAAGATTTATGTCATTTTAGTCCTAAGATACATAGATAATATATAAATCAACTCTCATATAACCCTGTTTGGAGTCTCTTATGTGGTGTATTTATTGTGTCATTGATGCAAGTGTGCTGCACAAATGCTTCGTACATTGCCTTGAACTAAGCCTGACTGCTCTGTGTCAAACTACCAAGGGGGTGAGCACTGGTTATCTTTGGTGTGTAACTTACTTGCATTGACTAGAGAGGTGGGTTCTGCCCGGCTTAGGTGCTTTCCCTGGCCAAACAGAAGCTCAATTTCTAAAAACAATCAGATAACAGCACTGGTCTATTTCTGTATAATGAGACTAGATACAGGTGCCTTATAAAAATGTGATGATAACTGAGCCACATTAAAACGGGAGCACTCCCTCCGGAAATCAAGCTGTGGTATTTACTAAGATTTGCAAAAGTGAGCATAGCAGAACACAAACCACAGCTGATGAGTGCCTCTGTCTCATGTGTCAGGCAGTTGTTTGACTCAGGGTACTTTGTGTCATTAGCTGAAATATAGGCAACCTATAATTTGCCAGTTGCGATGTTCTTGGAGTATGCAGCTCTCTGCAGGGCAGTCAACAATATATGGGGAGGGACTGATAAAGAACCGGAGATTGGTGATACATTACAAACATTACTGATGTGGGATTCCAAACAACATAGAATCACAAAAATACACAAGGTAATTAGAAATGGGCCGCCGATACATCTAACATATCTAAGAGCTAAATGTTGGTTTTCATTGCATAACAACCTACCAGATGTAATATAATAACAAACAACCAAAATGTTAAAAAAATACTAAAAATAATATTGACGTATGACGGAGTATTAGGACTCTTAACAATGCAAATTATTCAGTTCGTATTTTTTGCTTTCTACTCTGAGAGTCTAGAGCTGTGCTGCAGAGGTAGTGCTACAGCATCAGACTTTCAGAGGGACAGGAGTGACACTGATGGAGCATTGACTAAACAGCCTATTTGTTTAGACAACACTCTTGCCAGCCTTTGTACAATAGTAGTAATTCTTGCCATGTTGATATGTTGACATGTTGTGGATATTTATGGCATGATGATAGGCACTAATGCTACCCTACATATAACATTTAGCTTAGCATCAATTGTTGCTATATGGGCACACAAGGCAGATCTTCTCACCCGTGGTAGGTAAACATATGAAAAGTTAATTAAAAAGTAAGCTCATGTTTGGGGCTCCTAACAAGCTTTTGGTGCATGTTTATACTTTGAAATAAAACTGTGTTTTCTGATGAAAATTATAACTTTCTCTTTTCAGGAATTTAGTTTAAGTTTTCTTTACGGCAAGCTCTTATGTAATGCTACATGTGTGTGCTTTAATGAATGGTAAGGCTGACATTTTGGGACAAAAAGACTATCTAGAATAAAACAATTTTTTTACTGGTGACAAAAAGAGCAACCTATACTGCATATTCACAGACAGAGTTACTTCGAATCCGTTTGAGCTACATATCTTTATTTTAATTCTGCAAGTTATGCTGAAAATTATGTAACAAGTACTGTGAATCCATGATTTTGCAGAAAGTTCTAAGTCACATTTCTAATGGCACTGACTAGTGAATTTCCCATGTTCTATATATATGTTCAAAGAAAAAAAACATCAAGTTGAATAGACTCTGTATGGAAGTATGTGATTTATATTCATTTGAAGGTGTTGCATAAACTATAAATTAAATTTGTAATGGGATTTTTTCAATGTTAGATTTTGATGTAGTTTAAGTTTGGTTTGTTGTTAAAGAATAAATAAACTTCTGCTAATTTAATGGTGGTGCATAATGTATACATTTAAGGTATAACTATAACGTTAGAATTTGTAATGGTTTTGTATTTTATTTTTGGTTTGTATAGAAAGGATACACAAAGTTGCCCTAACTATGACAACAGTTTAAAATTTTTCTCTGGATTTCCTTTTTTTTATTGTTAATAAAATTGATTTCCAAATTGTGGGGTATACAGTCATTGAGGAGAGCATAATTAAGTGGAGCGTGGTACAGAAGAGTGGAGGAGGGTGTGGTACAGTGTACTGTCGCAGAATGTACTATTATAGAGTGGAGTAGAGTTGCATCAAGTAGAGTGGAGTATGTTACAGTGGAGTGGGATACAGTGGAATAGCACATAGTGGAGTGGTGGAGAGTGGAGTGGCTTAGAATGAAGTGTTGTAGAGTAGAATGTTGTACAGTGGAGTGGGGAAAAGTAGAGTGGGGTACAGTAGAATGCAGAAGAGTGGTTTGGCGTTGTGTACAGTAGGGTAAATTGTTATAAAGTGCAGTGGCATGTTGAATAGTACAATGGCATGGAGTGCACTAGTGTGGATAGGTATACTTTAGAGTCAAGTAAAGTGTTATAAACTTGAATGGTGCCTTGTACAGTACTGTGAGTGGTGTGTTGTACAGTGGGGTGTAGCGGTATAGACTGGAGTAAAGAGTAGAGGGTTGTACAGTGTATTGTAGTGCCATAGAGTAGAGTTGTATAGTGGCACACAGTATAGTGAACTCCGGAAGAGTGGATTTCCATGGGGGGAACAGTGTGGTACAGTGTGATAATGCAGAGTGGAGTGTTGTACAGTGCCATAGAGAGGAGTAAAGTGTTGTTCAATGGAATAGAGTGGAGTGGAGTTCAGTGGAGTGCCATTGCAGAGAGTGGAGTAACATGTTCTACAGCAGAATTATGTGGAATCGAGTAGAGGAGAATGGCGTAGTATACAGTAGAGTAAAGTGTAGAAGAGTAGAGTGAGGTACAGTATAGTAGTGTGGAATGCGATAGATTGTCAGCAGTTGAGTAGCACAGAGTAGCGTATAGTGGAGTGCCATACAGTGCAGTACAGTGGACTCGTGTCTCATAGAGTACATTATATGAACTGTGGTGGAACGACATAGAGGGAGTTGCAGAGAGTGTTCAAGAGTGGAATACAATGTTGTAAAATGCTATAGAGTGAAGCAGTGTGCTGCACACTGGTTTTGCCAGGAGGACAAATTTGTACATTGTGGCGCTATACAGTGGAGTATTATATAATACTGTGGAGGGGAGTAGACTGTTGTTGAGTGGAGTATAGTGTTGTTAAGCAGAGTACAGTCTAGTGGCATTGAATGGAGCAGCATTCAGTGGAGTGGTGTTCAGTGGAGTGGCGTACAGTGCAGTGTATACAGTGGAGTGGTGTATAGTGGAGTGGCGTATAGTGAAGTGGCGTAGAGTGAAATAACATAGAGGGAAGTGGGGTAGATTGGAGTTACACATATTAGAATAGCATAGACTACAGTGTTGTTGAGTAGAGTGGTGTACAGCGGAGTGGTGTTGACTGCAATGGCGTGGGGTGAAATAAAGTACAGTGCGGTGCTTTAAAGTGGAGTGGCAAAGGGTTGAGTGGTGTGCAGTGGAGTGATGTGCAGTGTGCTGGTAAACAATAGTGTAGAGTAGAGTCGAATGGCATAGAGTGGAGTGGCATAGAGTGGATTAGCCTACAGAGGAGTGGCGTACAGGGGAGAGGCATACAGGGAAATAGTATAACGTGGAGTGGCATACAGTAGCATACCGTGACATGGCACACACTGGAGTGGTGTAGCCTGCAGTGTGGCATAGACTGGCATAGTGTACAGTAGAGTGGCACAGAGTGCAGTAGCATACAGTTGAGTAGCATACAGTGAAGTGGGGCAGTAAGGAGTGGATAGAGTCAAATAGCATAGAGTTGTGTGACACAGAGGGTAGTAGTGTACACTGGAACAGTCTATAGTGGAGTGGTGTGAAGTAGGTGAGGTACAGTGGAGTGGTGTAGAGTGGAAAAACACAAAGGAGTGGTGAAGAGTGGAGTGAGGTACAGGGTAGTCGCTTATAGCGGAATAGTGTAGACTGGAGTAGCATAGAGTGGAGTGGTATACAGTGGAGTGGCTTAGAATGGAGTGTTGTAGAGTGGAGCGGGTTAGAGTGTAGTGGGATATACTGTAGTGGCGTACAATGTGACAGTCTACTGTGGAGTGGCATAGAAGTGTAATAGTGTAGAGTGGATTAGCAAACATCGGAGTGGAGTATAGTGGAGTGGCATACAGGGGAATAGCATAAAGGGAAGTGGAGTAGTATACAAGGAAAGAATGTGGAATAGTGTGGCATGGAGTGGAGTGGAGTGGTGTAGAGTAGAGTCGGGTAAGTGTGGAATGGCATAGAGTGTAATAACATGCAGTGGAGTGGCATACAGGGGAGTGGCATGTAGTGCAGTGGCATACCTTGGAATAGAGTACACTGGAGTGTATCCATACAAACACCCCCACCCACTTTCACACTGACATACACACACCCCCACTCCCACTCATACACATGCACCCCCCTCCATAATCATTCACACCCCCAAACAGGCAGAAGTTCTTTCAGGTGTCCTAATATGCGGTCTGTTGACTGAAGCAGCTTCAGCGGTCTTTTTCAAAGACTGCCGAAGTTGTAATGAGGGCCTAAACGTGGTAGATTGCCAACAAGGGAGTGATAATGCAGTGGTAGCACTGAACAGCTTGCTTACAACAAAAAGTACCCAGCTGCCAAGCAGAAATGTTCCTATTGTGGCAATAAAGGCCATTATGCCAGAGTGTCCAGAAAAAAATGTGTGCTGTTAGGATTAAACATGTGAATGAAGACTCAGAGTCTGGGTCTAATGACGATGAAGTATCACATGATTGTGCTCTTTGTATTGACTGAAGTAGCAAATGTCAATTCTTGTTCTAGGAACAAGCCCCTTTATGAAATAAACTTTTAAATGTGAATATTGTAGCAGATTCTGGGTCGCTCTATATAATTAATAATAAGAATTTGTAGTAAGAAAAATTTGTTAACACTTTAGGTCACACCTATTACCATCAGACATTCACCCAGAAGATTTTACGGCGGAATCTATTTTTATTAGAGGGTACAAGTTGATATCCTTTAAATTTGAAAATAGAATAGCCAGTAGTAAATTGTACGTTGCAGAGCTAGGTCCCTCAGTTTTGGAGAGAATCGACCAAAAGGCCCTAGGCATAAAACTGGACCCCAACACTGCAGAACAATTATTACTGGTGGAACAACATGGCTCCTTTGTATGAAGTATTATGTCCGAGTTCCCTGAAGCTTTTTGTGATACTGTAGGGCATATGATGCCTCTCTGATCCTACTCACTTCGACCACTGCTAACCCTGGCACTCATGCTTAGCTTGACTAATGGTATCAAGTCTCGTTTAGCTGTGAAACTGAGGAGTTTTACAGACTGAGTTTTGCGGGGCTGCACTGAGCATCATGACACATTAGTGAATATCACACATGGACATAAAAAACATTTTTTTATGTGTTGTACACACAAGATGTCCCACAAAAACCCATGTTTAGATTAAGCCTCGGGGACCATGTCCCCTTCCTTAAAATGGAGGCCACAATTTTCTGCTCAGATTGAGGCCAGCCAATCATGGCATTCCTGTTTGTGCACATATGCGTAATTTGTTCTAAAATAGTCACAAAGTATGCACGTACCAAGATATACACAATTGTTTTTTCAATAATATCTGAAAAAATACTGAATGGATTCATACCAGATTCCAAAAAGGATGCTTTCTTGACCAGCAACTTCCTTTGTGAGGTTATTTTAGCACCATTTTATGGGCACGTTATTTTAGCCATAGCCCTGCAACTTGTGTCCTTCAGCCTAGAAAATAATTCATTTAATTATTTTAGCAGAAGCTTCATTTTGTGGTGATGTTTTTATTCTTTTATCCGTTGTTTGCTCTGCTTAGGAATTGTTTTCATTTCTTAGCACAACCATTTCACTTTGTGCTTTGCTCAAGGTTATACATGATAATGTTATTGGTACCCTGTCATTTAATGGACTCATAGGTGTGAGAGAGCGTAGCCTATATAATCTATATTAACATGAAATGATTATGAATGAAGGTGTGATACTGCCGCATAGAAAACTATAATAATAGCAATTTTGCTTAAACGTGCGCTTGAATTGTGACCACGAAGAGTGGCCACCAATGTATACGCAAACTAATAATGATGATCAAAATGTTTATGTTACGTTCAAATTAACTTATACTAACATTTGCGTTATTAAATCTGTATTGAAACCCTCATAGGCCTTAAGTTAGCATGAGCTGCAGCTTAGCTGCTTGGCTCTCATATTAAATGCATTTTTCTATTTTTCAGTGTGCTGACTCACAGGGTATATGACCCTGCAAGTTCTTTTTGCAAGATGAATGTAACCATGTTAAGATCCGTTCTCACCCTCTCCCCTCGTCCACAGACTAAGGGGGTTATTACAACTTTGGAGGAGGTGTTAATCCGTCCCAAAAGTGACGGTAAAGTGACGGATTTACCACCAGCCATATTACAAGTCAATTATATCCTATGGAATTCGTAATACGGCTGGTGGTATATCCGTCACATTTGGGACGGATTAACACCTCCTCCAAAGTTGGAATAACCCCCTAAGTGTTATAAATGAATTGAAACAGTGTAGATTAATGTAATGTACAAGGTCATTCAAACCGGTGAAGACAATGGAATTGCTGACCAAAAGATGTGCAAAGAATTACCAAGGGCTGAAGTCACACCGGATGTGTCACCATCAAAAACTTGTAAAACAATATGGGGTAAAGATTAGGATTACCTAATGTGTTATACGATAGGTTAAAGATAGCGGGGTATAGCAAATGTCCAATAGAATTTTGGGGGAATGTACTACGAAAAAGGGATAAAAACCCATGTCATGGGAAGTCAGAAGAATTAGGTAGGGAATGCTATTGATTTTATCCCGAAACTCGGTCACTCTGTTTGGTGACTTGAGATTTTATTAAAACCATCCTCACCCTTAGACTGCCTATTTACACTTTACCTCCTTATGAGGAAAGTGCCTTTTTGCCCCAGAGCTGAGTTCTGACTGATGGCGATTTGACTGATGTCCTGAAGACGAAGACTGAACCTGTGCGCTGACCTAATCCTTGTAGGGTAATTATGACAATGCATTTGTGATTTGTCTGTTTGCTTTTCCTTTCTAGGTACCAACTGCTTGCTTTTGACAGAGACCTTAGCTAGATGTTTTCCAAATTAGAGTTCTAAATTGTTTTGCATGAAGCCCAACAAGCGAATGCTAATCAGTGGTTAGGACAGGTGTTCATCAAACTGACGCAAATAGACAAACGACCGAAACTATGCTTTGTTGAAACTGATGTGTTATTGACACTCTGCTAAAATTGATCTATGTCCACGCCGTGTTATGTTCTGATGTTTGTGATTCTTGCTTACATGAAAGCTAATCAAAGTTGCCATATTGTGACTATGCTATTATGTTTCTTGGTGTTGAGATTAACGCATTTGCTGTTAGATTGTAATTAATAGGGAATAAAATTCATAAAATTCTACTAAACAAGGGTGGTCATTCCAACATCGGCGGTAAAAGCCTCTTACCGCTGTCAGAAGACCGCCACCATACCGCCGCGGCCGCGGTAAACCGCCACAGTCATTCTGACCCACAACACGGAAACCGCCAAAATAGCGACACCCACAGAAGTCCGCCACACCAAAGGTCAGCGATAAACTGGCGAAAACAAAACCGACACCGTCACGCCAACAGAAATATGCCCACACTATCACGACACACGAATCCACGCGGCGGTCTTTCAAACGCGGTATTCCATTGGCGGTACGCTCAGAATACACACAAACCTACAAAATACAGCCACATTGGACAAATCGAAATACACACACCTGATACACATACACACACCACTCCCACACACCCAATTAAATATAAAACACACACCCACATCACACACAAACCCCTACAACCAAAAATTAGGAACGAGGCACAGAGAGAGACACCACCATCTACAAACTAGCAACGACAGGCACACATTACCATCACCCACATTACTTCCACGCACCACACACAACACACCACTAAATATCACCCCACACATCACAACACACACCACCCCACACATCACCCACACCACCCCATGGCTCCGCAAAGACACCCCAGGTTTTCGGAGGAGAAACTCAGGGTCATGGTGGAGGAAATCATCCGGGTAGAGCCACAGCTATTCGGATCACAGGTCCAGCAGACATCCATTGCCAGGAAGATGGAGCTATGGAGCAGAATAGTGGACAGGGTCAACGCTGTGGGACAGCACCCAAGAAATCGGGATGACATCAGGAAGAGGTGGAACGACCTACGGGGAAGGTGCATTCTGTGGTATCCAGACACCGCATTGCAATGCAGAGGACTGGCGGCGGACCCCCACCTCCTCACCCAGAATTTACAACATGGGAGGAGCAGGTCTTGGCGATCCTGTATCCTGAGGGCCTCGGCGGAGTATCTGGAGGAATGGACTCTGGTAAGTCACATCTTTACTACTTCATCCCCCCACCCCACCTGCATGCCAATACATACCCCCACCCTCACACTCACCCCCATCACTCCTACTCCTTGCAAATGTCTCACCATCACAACCCACCCATCCCAACACCAAGCCCTGCATGCGACCACAAAGCATGGACACCCATCACCAAAGCATGCCCACTGCACATACCCATCCCCCCCCCCCAAAGCCCCATCACAAAAGCCCCCACACAGGAATGCAAGCACTTGGGGACACGGGCAGCCACCCATTGCACACCATGGCACACACAGATGCAATAATCATGCCTTTATACCCCTGCAGGACCCCAACGCAACGTCACCACGCAGGAGGGTCCACAAATGTCCACCCCACCCCCAGAAGAGGCCCACAGCAATGACAGCAGCTCTGTCGACCTGGATCAAGATGGCCAGACCGGCCCATCGGGGACCTCAGGACAGTCGGTTCCCCTCAAACAGCCACAGGCCACAGCAGACCTTCCCCCCTCTGGGAACACCAGCACAGCACCCACCCAGCGGGCCCATACCTCTGTCCCCAGGACACGTCAAGCAGCGGTGTGTCCACCACTACAGGGCACCCAGGTTAACCCACCACCCCAACAACAACTGGGACCTGGGGGCAGTGGCAGTGGGCACACGGTCCAGGGGACAGAGGCCCAGGGAAACAGGGCAACTGGGAGGGCTGCTGTGCGACAGGGGGGGGGACAGGCCCAGGGAACCCACTCTCCACGAGGCCCTCACCACCATCATGGGAGCATACTACCGCTCCCAGGAGACGATGGCGACGGTACTGGCCAGGTGTCAGGAGACCCAGCGCCTGCAGGAGGAACAGTATTTGGGGTTCAGGGAGGAACTAAGAACCATCAGTTCCGCCCTGGGCACCATCGTAGGGGTGCTGAATGTGATAGCCACCTCATTGCAGCCCACCGTGGCACCACAAAGGGCCCCTGACACTAGCATGGACCAAGAACTGCCTACCATCACCGCCGGCGCTAGTGGACAGGAGGCCCCGCCACAGGACCAACAGGCCACCAACACCCCACCCCCTGCAGAAGGAGAACCACCCCGCAAGCGGTCCCTGAGATCCAGGAAGAAGACAGAGTAAGATGCCAAGACCACCACCAGCAAAGGATACCACCCTGATTGTCATCCCACTGTCCCACATTGTCACCCTGTCCATCCTTAAACTGCCCCAGCTCCACTTTCCACAGGCATCTGGACAATGCACCTGTGATCCCAATAGTCTGGACTCTGCCATGGACATTCCTCCACCATCCCCCCTCACCAATTTGCAACCACCCCACAATATAGAGCACTCAAATAAACACAGATATTGCAAAAAAAACTCAGGAGTCTGGCTGTGATTTTGAACAAATGTATCAGACATTACTGTGCCAAAATGCTTATTTACATTGTGATGCCAACATACCAATGTCACACAGCTGTAGTCCATGGGTAAACAAAGCAGATGTCACACACTGGGGGCCACATTTCTGAAATCGCAAAGGAAAGTGACAACTCAGTTACCATACACTGTGTGAAAACAACAGACAGGAGAGAGGTAGTAGTGGTTAAGTACATGTAGTAGGCAGCAATGTATTCGTTCCTGTCTGTCATTGGAAATACTGCTGTGTAACTGTGTTCCTGTTGTCTGTGTCGCCCTCTTCTGCTTCCTCCTCTTCACTCTCCACAGGCTCCACAGCTGCTACAACACCACCATCTGGACCATCCTCCTGCAGAAAAGGCACCTGGCGACGCAAAGCCAGGTTGTGAAGCATGCAGCAGGCCACGATGATCTGGCACACCTTCTTTGGTGAGTAGAATAGGGATCCACCTGTCATATGGAGGCAGCGGAACCTGGCCTTCAGGAGGCCGAAGGTCCGCTCGATCACCCTCCTAGTTCGCCCATGGGCCTCATTGTAGCGTTCCTCTGCCCTCCTGGGATTCCTCACTGGGGTCAGTAGCCATGACAGGTTGGGGTATCCAGAGTCACCAATTAGCCACACACGGTGCCTCTGGAGTTGCTCCATCACGTAGGGGATGCTGCTATTCCGCATGATGTACGCGTCATGCACTGAGCCAGGGAACTTGGCATTAACATGGGAGATGTACTGGTCTGCCAAACACACCATCTGGGCATTCATCGAATGATAACTCCTCCAGTTTCTATACACCTGTTCACTCCTGTGGTGGGGGACCAAAGCCACATGGGTCCCATCAATGGCACCTATGATGTTGGGGATATGTCGAAGGGCATAGAAATCACCCTTCACTGTAGGCAAATCCCGCACCTCAGGGAAAACGATGTAGCTCCGCATGTGTCTCAGCAGGGCAGTCAACACTCTGGACAACACCTTGGAAAAAATAGCCTGGGACATACCTGATGATATGGCCACTGTTGTTTGAAAGGACCCACTTGCTAGGAAATGGAGCACTGACAGCACCTGCACTTGAGGGGGGATTCCTGTGGGTTGGCGGATAGGTGACATCAGGTCTGGGTCCAGCTGGGCACACAGTTCCAGGATTGTGGCACAGTCAAGCCTGTAGGTCAGTATGACATGTCTTTCTTCCATTGTCGACAGGTCCACCAGAGATCTGTACACCGGAGGATGCCGTCATCTCCTCACATGTCCCAGCGGACGGGGCCTATGAAGGACAACAGCGAGCACAGAATCAAACATCCCAGAGGTACGTAACTACAGCTTGCACAGAACACGATTCTTAATCCATAGAATGGCTTGTATGAGTTTTGAGGCAAGGCCTAGGTATGTGTGACGCAGTTAAAATATTAAGGCATGTGGGCCCCTGAAATGGCAGCTGCCTGACCTGTGAAGTGTGACAATGGGATGTGAGGTAACTGCGCTGGCGTCGTACACCGTGGCGGTAGGCGGTCGAAGACCGCGGCGCAATGCTGCATTGGTTAACATAGAACCCTATGGGTCCCAGGAGCCAATGACGATGTGCGCCGGCGGTCGCGGTACGCACCGCCACGGATGTGACCCCCATTTTCTATCTGCTTAATCACTCTATACCTGATCTTCGACAGGAGAGGACCTACACTGCAAGTGCTGCTGTGACCTCGGTCTGGAAGAGACAATGGCTCAAGCGACTGGGGAAAGGGCCCCCGCCTTCACCACTGAGGAATTGGAGAAGCTAGTGGATGGGGTCCTCCCCCAGTACGCGCAACTCTACGGTCCTCCAGACAAACAGGTAAATATACTGGGAGCATGCTGTATGGGCTATGCCTGTGTGGAGTGGGGTGGATGAAAGTTGGGGGGGGGAGAGGAGGGGGGGAGATTGAGGCGTGCATGAAACGACGGTGATTGCATGTGCCACATGGCAAGGGTAGGGATGGGGGCCACTCACATTGACGGTGCAGAAGGTAATGACTTCTCTTCTCCCTCCGTACTTTTCATATAGGTCAGTGCCCACCAGAAGGTAGATATTTGGCGTGCCATCGCCAAGGACGTCCGGACACTGGGGGTCCACCGCAGACGGGGCACCCACTGCCGGAAGAGATGGGAGGACATCAGCCGCTGGAGCAGGAAGACGGCGGAGGCTCAGCTGGGGATGGCCTCCCAACGTGGGAGGGGTGCCAGTCGGACTTTGACCCCCCTGATGTCCCCGATCCTGGCGGTGGCCTACCCCGAATTGGATGGGCGCGTGAGGGCATCACAACAGGCACAAGGGGGTGAGTACACTCTCATTCTGTTGACTTTGCGCGCAGTGGAGGTGTCTGGGTGGGGGAGGAGGGCTGTGGGTCTCCCTAGGCCAGAGCGAATTCTGTAGGCTAGGCCCCTCCGTAAGGCATGGCCCTGTGCTCCCGCACCCCACATCTGTAGGGTGCCAAGTACAGGAGATCATGGCCCTGTGTCATCTATGTGTGCGGATGTCGTCCATAGGCTTGTAGGCCATGTCCCAGGGATTGAGTAGTCGACCCCAAGTGCGCGGCGTAGTGCAGGGGGCTTCTGTGTCTGTCCTGTCCGCCAACGGTGTCGCCAATGCATGCACTCAACATGTCTTTATTTTGTTTCCCCCCCCTTTTTTGTGGTCTTCCTGTTCATGTGTGCATTAGCATCATCAGGCGGAGGAGAAGTGGCACCGGAGCACGAGGGAGCTGCATCCCACATGGCCATGGAGGGCCACACCACGGAGTCTGAGTTCACCAGTGGGACGGAGGGCGAGGGGAGCTCCACAGCGGGGACTCAGGCCGACAACAGTGACACCGACTCGTCCTCTGAAGGGAACTCCCTTGTGGTGGCAGCAACATCTGTGGCCACCCCAACAACAGGTACAGCCGCCACCCCCGCACCAGCACCGCCCTCCCAGCAGCCCCTCAGCGTTTGTTCCGTGCCCGCACACCCAGGAAGGTGGGCATCTCCTTCGCCCCAGGCACCTCAGGCCCTGCCCCAGTCACCCCTGCTGCCCTCAGTGAGGAGGTCATTGGCCTCCTGAGGACACTCACTGTTGGGCAGTCTACCATTTTGAATGCCATCCAGGGTGTAGAAAGGGAAGTGCACCAGAGCAATGCATACCTGGAGGGCATTCATTCTGGTCAGGCGGCCCTTCAGCGATCGTTCCAGACTCTGGCCTCAGCACTGATGGGAGCCATTGTCCCTGTGTCTAGCCTCCCCCCTCCAACTTCCTCCACCCATTCCCTATCACCTGTACCTCTGCCTATCCCAGGGACACCATCAGACCAGCCTGCACACACCTCAACACCCAAGGGGGGCTCAGCCAGACATAAGCACCACACATCCCACAGGCAGTCACACAAGCATCATACCCATGCAGACATAGCAACAGCCACTGTCTCCACTGTGTCCCCCTCCTCCACGTCTCCCTCCTCCCTCCCTGTTACCTCTACATTCACACCTGCATGCACACCATCTTCAGCCACTACGTCCCTCAGCAGCACAGACACCAGAACACCCCGCACACGTGCAGTCACCACCCCCACTGCCATTTACACGTCCCCTGTGTCCTCTCCCAGTGTGTCTGTGACGCCCCCTCCCAACATACACAAACGCAGGCAGCCACCCACCCAACAGCCATCCACCTCACAACAGCCTCCAGACCAAGCACCAGCACCCAAAACCACAAAAACATACATCTCCTACAACCACTACCTCTTCCTCCACTCCCATAACCACTACACCTACCCATCCCACTGCTCCCAAAAAGTTCTTCCTGTCGAAACTCAACCTCTTCCCACCAACTCCCCCACCCCGTCCATGTCATATGACTCGATTGAGCACCTCAGCCCCCACAAAACCGGGACCTGCCATCAAGGTCTGCCAGGGACAGGGGTGTGCCCCACCCACCAGGGCAGCCAGTTTGGTCCGGAGCCAAGGCATGGCCAGCCCACCCCCGGAGAAACACCCGAAGATAGGCAGTGGCCGGCGGGAGAGGCAGATGACATCAGGCACCAAAACCCCGACCAGGCCTCCGCCAGGGAGTGTGGAGACAGCTGCCACACCGGGCAAGGTGGGGAAGGGCCACAGGCGAACTGGGAAGGCTGGGAAGGGCAGCACGGCCGACACCACTGCCATCAGCCCAGCTGCCCAGGAGTGGCCCACCAGCCTCATCCCATGTGGGCAGGACCCCACCAACAGGCCCGGCCCAGCTGCCCAGGAGGACACCGCCAGCCACAAGTCAGGTGGGAAATTAGCACCCCGCCATGGCCGGGGCCGCTGATCTGCCCACTTCCATCTCAAGCACCGCTGAACTGGGCTCTCCATCTCAAGCACCGCTGAACCGGGCACCGCCGTCTCAAGCACCGCTGAACCGGGCACCGCCGTCTCATACACCGCTGAACTGGGCACTCCAACTCAAGTACCGCTGAACTGGGCCCTTCATCTCAAGCACCGCTGAACTGGGCCCTTCATCTCAAGCACCGCTGAACTGGGCACCGCCGTCTCAAGCACTGCTGAACTGGGCTCTCCATCTCAAGCACCGCTGAACTGGGCCCTTCATCTCAAGCACCGCTGAACCGGGCACCGCCGTCTCATGCACCGCTGACCCGGGCACCGCCCTCAAGCACCGCTGGCCCATGAGCGGCAGGGGCTGGTCCGCATCTGTGTCGGGCAGGCCTGCACGAAGCACTCTGGGCATCAGGGCCCCTCCAGAAGCAGTGGAGACATGCATCCACTACCTCTGTCCTGCACAGGATGAAGCACTCTGGGCAGCAGGCCCCCTCCAGAACCAGTGGAAGAAGGCATCCACTACCTCTGTCCTGCACAGGATGAGGCACTCTGGGCACCAGGCTCCCCCCAGAACCAGTGGAGACTGTCATCGACTTGAGAGACTGTGGCTTTGCACTCCCCAGGATTGAGCAGTGGGCAGCCCACCCACTGTATAGACTTGTGAGACTGTGGCTTTGCACTCCCCAGGATTGAACAGTGGGCAGCCCACCCACTGTATAGACTTGTGAGACTGTGGCTTTGCACTCCCCAGGATTGAACAGTGGGCATGGAGGCCCCAAGTGGATCTGGCGTCGTGCACTCATCCAGCTGAGGTGCTTCCCCTTCCCTTCCCCCTGAGGTGCCTGTAGTTTTGCCATCTGATGCCCCTGCAGTGTTCTCTCCGTTGGATTCAGGTATCCTGTGTGGGCTTTGCCCATGTGATTTGGGCCGAGTGGTCCACGGACAATGCCTGCTACAATGCTCTGACTTGTACATTACTGTATTTATTATTGTGTTTTGGTGTAAATATTTAAATAGGTAGTTTTTTTATATATGCAAATGTTTCAAACTAATTCCTTTTGTCTTTGCATTCTTCCAGGGGGCTTGGGGGGTGTAACTGTGATGTTTTGCTATGCATTGCTGTGTGTGTTGTAGTGGGTGAGGGTGGGGGTGGGTGTGTCGCGTATGTGTGTCCCCGTAATTTTTTGCCTCCCCCCTCCCCTGTGTCGTAGGTGCAGTACTCACCGTTGTCTTCTGCGCCGGCGTTCGTACTCCTGGTACAGGAGCAGGAATACTATCGCTGGGAGTATGTGAAGTTCCGGTTCCATGCTGTCCTGGCTCCTCGTGGGGTGTATTGAGTTGAGCGTTTTCCCTTCAGTATAGCGGTTTCCGACGTGTTTTTATCTGCGGTGCTACCACCCCAGAAAAGGTGGCGGATTGGTGGGTTGTGATACTGTGGGCAGTACATTGACGGTTTTGGCGGTGACCGGCGTGCTGTTTGTTGGTTCCGCCGTGGCGGTCGGTGTGTTAAAGTGGTGGCCTCTGTTGGCGGTTAGCGCCACGGTCGGAATGCCATTTTTTTTGCCGCCAGCCTGTTAGCGGTTTAGCCGCTGCTTTCACGCCGACCGCCAGGGTTGGAATGACCACCAAGGTGTGGTTATTCATGGCTAAAAGGTCATGGTAATGTCTTTGAATTGATTAATGACTCTGACTAAAGTGAAATACATTGTCGTGATAAATATTGATGACATTATTGATGTATTGATTGATATATTAATTAGCTATCTCGTCCTAAGGTGTCTCTCAACTGGGTCAAAAGATTCATTGGCCTAAAACGAGTCCTGATATGTAATAAAATATCATAAAGGGACGCGTTATCAGGTGTTTTTATGTTGCACAATGCACCATGGTACAAGGGTGCCTGTGTTGCTGTATGGCAGCCCATTGTGTGCGAGTGCAGGGGCTATTGTGCTGTATTTTGCAGATTTGGTGCACTTCTGCCTTTTTCTGGTGGTGCTGGGTGGCACAGCAAGGCACTCGCCTTAGCCTTTGGTTTCTTGTGTTTAATCTTCAGTGTGGAATTTTGCTCATGTTGCAGTGTTCTTTCTTTGCAGGTGTATCTGTGTGAGTCTGCAGTTAATAAAAAGCACATTGTGCATTGAAGATAGTGGGGTACAGGAGGATACTTTGGGAGGGTCAAAGAGTAATAAGGAACTGCAAAGAAAACACTATTGTTTGTATACCAGACACTGAGAAGCCTTTAAGACCATCCTGATGTTTGATTTGTGGAATGAGAATTTGAGGGATGTTGACAATTTCAACTGTGCAAGGAAAGTGGAAAACTACTAGTGTGGTTGTATATCTTTCTTGGAGGGTCTGTAGGTTTAATTGGTATTCACCTAGTTAGACAAGGACAGATTCCCTTGACACTAAGGGCCATATTTATACTCTGGTTGCGCCGAATTTGCGTCGTTTTTTTCGACGCAAATTCGACGCAGAACTAACGCCAACTAACGCCATATTTATACTCTGGCGTTAGACGCTTCGGGCGCCAAAGTGCCCGGAGTGTGCGTCATTTTTTAGCGTGAACCCCTTCCTTGCGTTAATGATATGCAAGGGAGGCGTTCCCGTCTTAAAAAATGACTCCCAGGCCTTTACGTGGTATTTATACTCCCGGGCAAAAGAGACGCCCGGGAGTGGGCGTGGCCAAAAACGGCGCATTTGCGCCGCTTTTTAACGCCTGGGTCAGGGATGGCGTTAAGGGACAAGTGGGCTCAAAATGAGCCCAGAGTGCCCTCCCCTGCCCCCAGGGACCCCCCCTGCCACCCTTGCCCACCCCAGGAGGACACCCAAGGACGGAGGGACCCATCCCATGGACATTAAGGTAAGTTCAGGTAAGTATTTTATTTTTTATTTTTTGTTGCATAGGGGGGCCTGATTTGTGCCCACCTACATGCCACTATGCCCAATGACCATGCCCAGGGGACATAAGTCCCCTGGGCATGGCCATTGGGCAAGGGGGCATGACTCCTATCTTTACAATGATAGGAGTCATGTTGATGGGGGATGGGCGTCTAAAAAAAATGGCGCAAGTCGGGTTACGACGATTTTTTCGACGCAACCTGACTTGCCCCATTTTAAGACGCCCATACGCCATTTTCCCCCTACGCCGGCGCTGTCTGGTGTACGTGGTTTTTTTCCACGCACACCAGGCAGCGCCGGTCTGCTAGCGCCGGCTAACGCCATTCAATAAATACGGCGCCCGCATGGCGCTTCAGAATGGCGTTAGCCGGCGCTAATTTTTTTGACGCAAAACTGCGTTAGCGCAGTTTTGCGTCAAAAAGTATAAATACGGCCCTAAGAGGGGTAGATACCTCTCTACTCCCTATTCCTTTGTATGGAGTCATGCTATGCATAAGCTGTCTATCAGAACTTCTACAGAGGTTTCTGTCATTCTGAAAATTTACCTTAATTCCTGAAACATAATGACGTTTTCTCTTTAGATTAGTTTAGGTTACTTAGATTAACTTAGATTTCTCCAATCATTAAGCAAGAGCCCTGCAACACATATACAGATAATCGCATTCTTTATATTGCTTCAACTAATATTCTCGAATGCTGTATGCCCATACTACTTATTCTCATTTGATGCTTTACTTAACCTTTGGTGATTATGTACTTATATAGCATATTTGTAAGATTCATTTACATCCGTTTGGCCCTTATATTGTAATAAACTGTTTAATTGTATCCTCTGCCTCCTGGATTTAATGTGTGAACAAATGGGTTACACTGTCAATTTAATTGAAAGTTTGATTGTAACTCATCTTTACTTCTTTAGCATCCTAAAAGGTCAGTCAGAAGACAAACCTTAGTAATATGGGCCCAGAGCATCATCAGATGGTAGCAGAGGGAGAATGCATTAGGTATAGAAGTAAGGAGAGCTAGAACCATCTATTCCAGATTAGTTAGTCCCTAGAGCCCAGTCCCTAGTGCCCATGTCCAGAATTTGGTAAATCAGCAGAGTTCTGGAGATCCAGGAGAGAAAGATGCCCCAGTGGAGGAGTGAGTATTAATAGAGTCATGAGTTACAGTGGTTCATGCTTAGCATGCAGTGCTTTGTGGCGTTTAGATTGTGTTTTGTGGAGATGTTTCAATGGTGTGTGACTGTAGTGTTTAGGAAAAGAAGTTGAAGTTGTTAATGGGTCCGACGTGACCTAAGAGCCTGGGATAGAGACAGGGACATTTATATTTGCACGTATGTGAGATGTGGATCCTAATGCACGTGGTGACTCTGTACCAATCTGAATGATACCCAGCAGGTTGAGATTTCATTTAAAGTGCCTGATTACTTTGACTCTTGTGTGATTGAACACTGTCAATTCTTTAGGAGAGCAGACAAAAGTTATTTGCATTGTATTTTGTTATACATGCTTGATGCATCTGTGCAGATTGTAAAGGAGGGTGAACTGCTTCAAGGAGCAAAAGTGATGTCACAGAATGCCTCACTGGTGGCGGTCAGTTGGTGTAGTGCCTTGCTGTTATCGATTGTCTATGCCACAAGGGGTCACTCTGTGATTGGTTATTGCTATTAAGCAAGAACTGTGGACAACGTGTCCACATTTTAACCATGATTATTGATATTTGGTTGTAAAATACATTGTTTTAAAGTCATGTGAAACTTTTTTAGAGGAGATGTGCCTGTGCCTATTAGAGAGGGAGAAGAGGCACCACCCGGAGATATCCCAGGCAATAATATGACAATAAATGTAGGGCTCTACACATTCATTTGGCTTAGTCAATGGCACAAGATGACAGAAAAAGAAGGTTAATTGAGGTTTCTTTGTTGTAGCACATTTAATCTGAGAATTATTGAAAACTTAAGGAAGTAATATACAATATGAAATTGTCTCCTAGACCTGCACAATATGAGTCTCTGAATGCATGGGAACATTCTGCTCATGCTAGAGAAAAAGATAAGTATTAGGGACGAGCTTGAAAACCAGTGTGTACCTATGTTGATGCTAGATGGGATGCTGAACAAAAGAGATGGAGAACTGACATGATAGAGGAAGTTAGATTGCACCCAGCCTCAACAAATAAAACATTTGATAGAAAGAAGGAAAATAAAAATGGCAAGAAAGTGAAGGATTGAAAGCTAAAGTAGGTAGATGATATGAGTGTAATCAGTGACAGTAATTTTGGTGATAGCTTTTTATATGTACTATTGTCAGATTGTCTACCTCCATACAATGAGACCTGAGTGGAGGGAGAAGATAGTGCTAGTGGTGGTATGAATATTGGATTAGCTACTGCCCGACATGAATTTAGGTTTAGTGGGGTTACTCTGGTGAATGTGCATCCTGAACCAATGGGAGAAGGTTCAGGATATAAACCCTACTATCCCAAACACTGCCACTGCTCTTACTGTCCCAGTTACTATTGGTACTGTGGTCCCCATGTAAAAGCCTAATTTCCCAGGAAAGACAATTTATAATTTGGCTGTCCCTAGTGCAGGAGGTGCTTCAGGTAATGCTGCTCTGAGTTTTGATACAAGAAGATGTGTTCCTCTAATCTCAGCAAATACAAGTTCTCCATGTGTGGTGAGTGTTGATTCAACTTTTAACCATACATGGTTTAGTTCAATAAGTACATTTCAGAGAATGCCAACTTCTTGTTCACTAATATGAGAGCCTCCTTTATATTCCAGTAGAGGTACCAATGGAGATGGGATTATGTCTAATGCTCCTGTGGTGTCACTGAGTCTCAGTGATAAGGAAATAGATGAGTGGACAAAAGCTATTATTGCTCCTTCAAGTGATAGCGGGAGCTCCGAGTTGAATCAGGGAATGATTCAGTCCCCTGTGAAAGAGAACTTGGTGGATGTGGCTATACTAACGTTAGAATTGAATGAGATGATTAGTTGAAATCTGGAAATGACTCATTTCGACTCTAACCAAGAAAATGAGCCTGTATTTGTGTGTAAGGATGTTACCAGACGTGCAGGACAAGTTTATATCAAACTATCTGAGTTGGCTCAAAAATATGTGATAAACTTCAAGATGACCAAAGCATTGCAGAGGATTTACCTTGTGTGCTTTAATGAAGAAGATATTGCCTGTAGTAGAACTTCATGGATGAAAATAAAAATTAAAATGGTAATTCACAACATCCGGAAATGGAATGAATTGGAGAAATGGGAAAGTTGATGGGTGAAAATGAAAGAACCAAAGAAAAAGATATGGGAGACACCTCCTCTTGTAGAAAGAGAGGCGATTTTATCAAATTTCCAGTTGAGAGAAGTGCCAAGTGGAGGTTATGTTCATGTGCCTTGGAGCAGAAGTGATCTTGCATCATTCAATAACAACTTTCTGAAGCTGAAGGAACAGCCAGTAGAGTAGTACAAGCAAATTGATTGATTAGTTAAGATTTCGCAAGTATTGTGGGTTGATTTGAATACTGTGTTTGACATTGTGGTTCTGAGTGACTAGTTGGCAGAATGTAAGATAGCCATTGACTGGACTGAAAGTGAACAGATGAGAGACTGAGTGACAATAGGTCCTTTGCCATTGGTGAAGTGAAAGTATCAGCAGGGTATGATATCCTGAAAGTCCAAGGTGTTGCCCAAAAACAATGACTGAATCAAAATTGACAGTACAAATCAGGAACCCAAAGAGTCAATTTATCCTTCTATGAGAGATTGTTGCTGGCATTCAGACAGTGTAGTGTAATGGAGACGTTTGAACCAAAGGATATTAGACATTTTGTGTCAAGGTTTCTGACAGGATTGATACCTGAAATTAGCATGATGATTCTGCAGCATTTGATTTGTTGGCGGAATAAATCCATTGATGAAATTTTGAGATATGAAAAATACTGCAGTGATGAAATACAGATGAAAGAGAAGACACTGAAGGAGATGTTAATGGTTGCACAGGTGAAGGCTGCTCAGAGAAGTAGTCAATCCTAACATCTGATGGGAATGTTGGTGCTATGCAAGGAGTGTATCAGCAGGGAGATAGTGCGATCCAGGGTAGAGGGCAAGGTTTCACAATTGATCCCAGTAGAGGGATGGATGTGGGTAGTCTGAAGGAGACAAACCCTTGTCATTTTTGCAACAAGTTGGGGCATTGGAAGAGAGAATGCCATCTTAAACCAGCTAATTAACTCCAGAATTCAGGGTTTATACAGCCCCAGAGTAACAACCCCATACAGATGTATAATGTGTAAAGACAGAGAGTGCAGAATTTTGACATACCACAAGCACCAGTAACGCATGTTCCATAACCCCTGAGGCCACAGAAAAATGCAAATGGCCCCAGATTGAATTCTAATCAAGTTCAAAACAGAAATCCAAATGCATTCTGAGATAATAATCCCTCCCAAAAGTACCCCATGACTTAGACATTTGAGAGCTATAGCTCTGATCAGCCAGCATGAAAGTGCCTGAGGGGGGAGGATGATTGGGTACTTGGCACAGTCTTGGAGGTAAACCAGAGTGGTCCATTCGTAGATGGTGAGGTAAATGGCCACCTGTGTCATTTTTGGTTGACACTGGTGCTATCTGTTCTACTCTGAAAAAAGTATAAGTCTCAAACCTACCCCTCTTGGGAAAAATGTTCCAAGCTATAGGAGTTGCAAATAAACAAACGATAACCCCAGAAACAACGGAAGTGCCTGTGAAAATAGGATCCTTTGAGGAGAATCACTGATTTGTGGTGTGTGATTCTAGTCCAGCGAGTCTCTTGGGGAGAGACCTCCTTTGCAAGCTCAGCTATGTCATACATTGTATTCCAAAAGGTGTAGAAATGCAAACTCATGAGGAGGGTGTCATCTCCAAACTAGTGAACGATGGATCTAAGACTTCATTGTTTACCATGACAACCATTGATGACTTGCCCCCAAACCTTAAAGATTCAGTCAGGTCTGAGGTTTGGGATTTTACAGGAAAGGACATCAGGTTGATCAACGGTGTTGAACTCGTTCAAATCACAGTGAAGCCAAATGCTGTATATACCTGAGAAACCCTCAATATACTTTGACACCTAAAACAATTGCTGGGATTAATCCGGTAGCTGACTCTGTGGTTCAACAAGGTATTCTGAAAGATGTTATAGGGAGTCCATGCAATTAATTCATTATGGGCTTACAGAAGCCTAGCAGTAAATATCACATTGTCAAGGTTTGAGAAAAGTGAACAATATTTTGTCCCCTGTTATCACGTTGTACCAACTCCAGCTGTGATATAGTTCCTAATTTTGGTTCAGCAGTTGTGTTTTGACATGGTGCTAAGTCCCACAAGACTTTATGAAGAGTCCAGTTTCAACCTGAATCTCAAGAAGAATCTGGAGTGCTTGATCATGCCTAATTGAGAATGGCACAAAGTGGGCCCATATTAGTTACAACACTCCCAGAAAGAGGTCCAATTTCTTGGACATCACATTCAGAAAGAAGGAAGGAAAGATATATATAAGAGAAGATTTCAGCAATTCTGAAGAATGATCCACCAACTAACCAGGGAGAAGTCAGGGTATTTCTAGGAATGGTGGGCTACTGTCCCCAGTGGATACCCAACTATTTCCTATTTGCCAAGCCTTTACAGAGACTGAAACACAAGGATGTGTCTGATCCGGTACCCTGGGATAACAATTGCTTCATTGCCTTCCTAGAGCTGAGAGAAAGTATCTGTCATGCCCCAGCACTGGGAATGCCTGCTGTGAGTCATTTGCACTTTTTTGCAGTGAGAGGGAGAGCTGTGCTCTCTCAAAGCTAACACAGTTACATGGAATTTCCAGAAGGCTTGTGCCCTATTTCTCTGCTACTCTTAATCCCATGGCTTCTGCGTTGGCAGGATGCCTTAAGGTGTTAACGGTCATCAGTGTCAGCATAGAGAGGTATGAAAACTTAGTCATTAATCACCCAATAACCATTTATGTACCTCATTATGTGAAATAACTGTTGACAAGGACTAGAACCGAGCATTTGACAAGTAGCTGCCTTACTAAGTATGAACAAACCATGCTTGTGGCCAAAAATGTCTGTCAAGCACCATGCTGTTCTAAATCCTGCTTCACTGTTCCCTGTGCTGGACAGTGAGGATAATTGTGAAGCTGAGCATGACTTTCTCAATGTCACTGAACTATGCACCAAGACAAGAGCAGATATACGAGAGGAGCCACTACCTGAGTCTTATATTGTGCTATATGTGGATGGCTCGTGTTTAAGAGACAATGGAGGAAGTTTGAGAGCTGCCCATGCAGCCTGCACAAATTGAGGAGCTGTTGAAACTTCCTGGTTTCAAGGAGTATTTTCTGCGCAAGTGGCTGAATTGATTGCACTTATTAGAGTCTACTGTATTTCAGACAAGCTGAAAGTGACACTTCTCACTGACAGTCACAGCTTTGGTATTCTGCATAGCTTTGGACAATCTTGGTCCCAGAGGGAGTTTATGACCTCTTTAGGGTCCTGCATCCGGAATGGTGAACAAGTAAGGAATCTTCCTGAGGAATTACAGATGCCTGAACAAGTTACAGTAGTCTAGTGCCCTGCACACTGTAGTGGAAACAATCATGTAACTTCGGGCAATAGATAGGCTGACAAGATTTCAAAGTACTGTGCTCACAATGTCTGCACCTTTAATGGAGAATTTACAAATGAAGAAATGGATGAGACCAATTACACCAATTTGTTAACAACTACGGTTACAAGGGAAGAGGTAAAGAGACTTCAGGAAGAGGTGTCAGAAGAAGGATATCAGGGTAAGATCAGAGCAGGTTGTGTCAAGAGACAGAATGGCATTTAGGTGTCAATGGATGGAAGACCTGTGATGTCAAATAGTTTGTTGCCTTCAAGGGCTAGGCATTTCCATAGTCCAGCTCATGTTGGAAGGAATACCATGGTGCAATAGTTGAGACAAACGTGGATTAATTCAAGTTCAGATTGATGGCTGAAGCGTTATGTCATAGATGTGTATTGAGCCAGCAGAATAATGTTGGAAAGGGAACTGTAGTAATAATAAGTCATATAGGAAGATTAGAGGATCCCTTTATCAAGATGGAGTTGAACTTTATTGAGATGCCTATGTGTGAGGGGCTGAGATATGTCCTGGTGGTCATGTGCATTTTCATGCTTTGGGTTGAAGCTCACCTGACCTGAAGGAGTGACAGTCTCACAGTGGCAAAATTGCTATTAAGAGAACTGATTCCTAGATTTGGCTTTTCACCTTCTCTAGAGTCAGACCGAATGACTCATATAAATGATGAGGTCCTAAGGTTATTGTGTGCACCATTGCAAGTGATAAAGAGACTACATTGCAGTTATAGACCTGAGGCTTCAGGTCTTGTCAAACAGGTTAATAGGGCACAGAAATATAGATTGGCAAAAGTGTGTGCTTCAGTATCTTTGAAATGGCCTGATGCTTTGCCACTTATGTTGATAAGTATTTTCACTGTACCTGATCAGAAACATGCACTGTCTTTTCATGAAATAATCATGGGCAGAGCTATGAGATTGGCAGCTATACCTGTGAATGCACATGAGAACATTAAAGATGATGTGAACCTTGATTACTGCAAAGGACTAGATGATGTAGCGTGTTCTGTGTCCCATCAGGTCAGAGCAGCCACAGCCTTTTCGCATCATGAACAGTGCCATGACCTCCGTCCCAGTGACTAGATTGTGGTGAGTGACTAGATTCTGGTGAAGAAACATGTAAGAAAAATGTGTTTTGGAGCTTCGTTGGTGTGGGCTGCTTCAAGTCATTTTGGTAACAGTGACAGCTGTTCTTAGAAATTGGGTCTCTAGTTGTCAGAGATATACACCCTGTCCAAGTAGGGACCACAATCCTTGCCAGGATAAGTCAGATACACACTTTAAATTACCCTGTGCTCACCCGCTGGTAACTTGGTGTAGAGCAGGCAGGCTTCAGAGACAATCTATAAAGTATTTCTGCAACACACACAGCAACACAATGAAAACACCACAGAGAGACTCCACACAGGCTTAGAAAAATAGAGAAAAATTATCTGAGTCACGTAAGACCAAGACAACAAAAATCCAATTATTATGTTACAAGTTCTGTTCTTTTAAAGACATCAAGACAGTGCTTTACCAAACTGGACTGACTGGGTTCTGTTTATAGTTAGCTCTGCAGTAGGTAGAACATGTTACTGCTGTCTTGTGGATGTCGTTGGTC
Source organism: Pleurodeles waltl (assembly GCF_031143425.1). Classification (NCBI taxonomy): domain Eukaryota; kingdom Metazoa; phylum Chordata; class Amphibia; order Caudata; family Salamandridae; genus Pleurodeles; species Pleurodeles waltl. Next base: position 1,027,567,365 of record NC_090445.1, read on the forward strand.
ATTAGGTCGTATTGAACAGGATTCAAAGATAACCTCTATACTAAGTAATGCTCCAGATAGAGAAGTTACGGGCTAATCATGGTGAGAGGGGTGCACAGCAAGGTGATCGCAGGCAGCAACCAAGAGAAAGTGCTACACAGGCCCCTCTGGGTTGGGGAGCCAGGAAAGACACAGTCACCTGAAACGCGTGTGCTTTGAAAGACCTTGCAGGTCCGAGTCACGATACCTTGCCCTTCTGGACACAGGCGAATGGGGGGAATGCCGGTGCTCTGCACTGATCCTACTCATGTGAGTGGGGCAGTTGTGTCATCACAGCAATGATCCTTGGTTGCTACGGCAAACTGCTGGAGTTGCAGAAAGGCACTTTTCTAGGAAGGGCCTCACATGGGAAACTCACTCAGTGCAGCACGCTGAATATCGTGCAAATCCAAAGTGAAATGTGGGACAGTTGTAGGGTGTTGCGGGTCCAGCAGCAGGTTACAGAAAGGTTGTGAAATCCCTGATGCAAGGAAAACCAGATGGCCAGCCAAAACATCCTCAGTGACACTCTGGATACAGTTCTTGGTTTCAGCAAGCAAAGATCAGCGGGCAGCAGGGCAGCTCAGCAAAGTGGGGAAGGCAGTTCCTGGGATCAGTCAGTCATGGCAAAGGGGCAATCCTTTAGTACAGCAGTCTTTACTCCAACAGGGATTCTTCTTGTTCCAGTAGTGTACTATTTTCAGGGGGTTAGAGCCCCAGTACTTATACTACAAAGTCCCTTTATTGTTGGGTATGACTTCAAAGGATCCTTCTGAAGTGTGAAGGTCTCCATTTTAACCCAGCCCCAGCTCCAGACTACCAGTAGGGGGTAATCAGCTCTTTGTGTGGGGACAGGCACTTCCCTATTTGAAGGGTAAGTGTGAGTTACCCTCCACCCTTCCAACCCAGGAATACCCATCAGTAAGCAGACGTATGCAGATGCATTGGAGTGTCCTGTGTTTTGGACTGTATGGATGGAATGCACAAATGCCATTGTCGCCCAGCTCAGCCCAGACTAGACATGTATTGGAGACAGGCTGTCAGGCACACAGAGCAGCAAGCAGCTTTTTAAAATGGCATTTATAATATAGTAATAATAAATTTGACTTTTCCAGTAAAGAGGATTCATCATTACCATTCCAATGATATAAAACATCAGGTAGCTACTCCTTTCTGGTGAGGAATTACAGCTTAAAGGTGTATTATGGAATTTCCAATGCTGACCTAGGACAGGAGCAGGCCTCACAGTAATGAAAAATGACTTTAGGTGTACTCTTTACCAGGACATGTGAAACTTAAAAGTACATGTCCTGTCTTTTACTTACATGGCACACTGTCTAGGGCCTAACTTAGGGGTAACTTATATGTAAGAAAAGGGGAGTTTTAAGGCTGGACAAGAGGTTTTAAATGCCAAGTTGAGGTGGCAGTGAAACTGTGCACAAAGTCTCTGCAATGGCAGGCCTGAAACATGTTTAAGAGCTACTGAAGTGGTGGCATAATCAGCTCTTGATGCCCATTAGTATCATTTAATTTACCAGGCATATGTTTATGGTGTATAACTTTATAAGGGGCTAACAAGTAAATTAAAAATGCCAATTGTGGACACACCAATGTTACCATGTTTGGGGAGAAGCACATGCAATTTAGCACTGATTAGTAGTGGCAAAGTGTAAAGAGTCCTAAGTCCCACAAAATATACAGCGCAAAACAGGAGGTAAAAGGCAAAATGCCTGGGGGAAGACCACCCTAAGGATGCCAGGTCCAACAGCTGTTAAATGTCTCCCTAACTGGATACACACTTTCCGTATTTGCAGAATTGAGTGTCCCCTTGATGTGACAGCAACTGTCCCAGAATTACCGGTGGTGACAGAGATACAATGGGAACAGGTTAGTCATGCTGTCAGCAGAAAAGAAAGTCTGAAACAGCACATACTTTGCCAGGGGGATGTGGAGAGATCCACAGTCGAAGCTGAGACTGAAAAATCTTGTCCTGTAGTGGCATATGATTCAAATTCAGATTCAGACTCTGACAAAGGACCTAGGGCTGGGAGAAAGTGAGTGGAAGCTGGAGACCGTTAGCACAGAAGGTAAGAAAGAAGTAAACTGAATCTACCCAATGAGTGTGTGCCTCAATCATTTCCAGAGTGCACTGAGAACTTTGATCTTAGCAGAAGTGAAAATGAAGGACTGGCATTGAGAAGGTCTAAAGGTGCCCTGTCAAAGGTACACTTCACCTGAATAGACATACTTTGCTGCAAATGATGGAGAGAACATTTTTGGGTATTCAAATAACACTGCTGATCCAACTGAATCTCCTTGAACTGAACCTCGTGCTGAAATAATACTTTGAGTTTTATGTGCTGTTGGATAGACTGAGGCATTTCACACTGGATGTGATTATTAGTGAATTTGAACTGTGTCCTATGTAGAGACTTTGGATTGACTTTGTTAGGGAATTACGAAGAGTACTGATGACTTAGGGGATCATTCTGACCCTGGTGGTCATCGACCGCCAGGGCCAACGACCGCGGAAGCACCGCCAACAGGCTGGTGGTGCTTCCTGGCCAATTCTGACCGCGGCGGTAAAGCTGCGGTCAGAAAAGGGAAACCGGCGGTTTCCCGCCGGTTTTCCCCTGGCCATAGGAATCCTCCATGGCAGCGCTGCTTGCAGCGCCGCCATGGGGATTCCGACCCCCTTCCCGCCATGCATGATGGCGGGAACGGGTGTCGTGGGGCCCCCTAACAGGGCCCCATAAAGATTTTCAGTGTCTGCTTTGCAGACACTGAAAATCGCGACGGGTGCCACTGCACCCGTCACACCCCTTCAACTCCGCCGGCTCCATTTGGAGCCGGCTTCATTGTTGAAGGGGCTTTCCCGCTGGGCCGGCGGGCGGCCTTCTGGCGGTCGCCCGCCGTCCCAGCGGGAAAGTCAGAATGACCGCCGCGGTCATTTGACCGCGGTACGGTCTTCTGGCGGTTCCCGCCAGGCGGGCGGCTTCCGCCGCCCGCCGGGGTCGGAATGACCCCCTTAGTCTGCAAAAGATGAGAGGGATGCCCTTTAGAAGAGCACAAAGAAGGGCTAAGGAAGACTTTGAAGCCCTGAGTGCGGACGTAATGATACTTCTCTTAAATGCCCTTTGTGAACTCCCAAAGTCGTAAACTTAGACTTTTGGTCTATGTTTAGACCAAACATCTAAGATTATCTTTGTGAATTGGGCCCCTCAAACTTTGTTTGGCCACTCTGTAAAGTGAGACTTAAGTGAACCATTGCTCCTGCTGCATTTTACAGAAACTGGTCTGACTTTAGAGAAATCATGAAACCTTTAAATAACAACACTAGCAGACATAGAAACATACTTACGGAAGTGTTAGTTGTAACATTCATAGTAATAATCGCTTTACTTATATGATTGGCCTTACCTACACAGTCTAGCATAGATGATATTAGTTCTACAAGTGCCCCTAAGATCCCATTTCCTACTGCTAAACAAAAAAGAATTACATGTAGACACTTCTAGTGGAGACCTCTCATAAAATATTTTTTATAAATTGCTTTATGAGTATATTGACACCATGGATGCAAGAGACTGCTGCATTTGTACGCAATTACGTGCTTCCGTTTCACAAGGCATCACCTATCATCACATTCCTTTTTCCTGTGAAGCTTACAGTAGTCTTTTATTGAGTATATTTTATAGACAGGATATATATCAGTATTACTTCTTTAATTATGATTTAGTTATTCCAGAAGTTCCTTTGTTTAAACATTTGAATAAAAGTTCTTATTTCAAAGGTGCCAAAATAGCAGGTAAATATCTTGTATCTGTCAGTACACTAGACACTGCATATGCATCCAGACATAATTTGACTTGTGCTATGTCAGACATAGAGAATACCGTTTTGAAGCAAGTGGAAGACAGAAGAATGGATCTAGGGTCTATTTTAAAACAGATAAAGACCTTAAGAGACAGAACAGGTGGAATAGAGAAGAAATTGAATGTCAAGTGAAGGGAAACCAACCAGCATTAGCTATAGATTGGCAACTTAAGGGAAAATTGTGCATACAAAATGGCTAAAGTTGTTTGGATCCATTATTTATAGGGAAGAGCCTTTGAGGTGAGAGTAAAGAGTAATTCTTTTTAGATGGAAAGGATCCTGTGATTCCTCGAGTATACTTTATTTGGGGAAGGAATGCTTATTTCAGATTGCCCAAGTGATGATATGGGACATGTTATTTAAATATAGTATTTCTGAAGATTTATCATATGGAACATTTTAATGATCCTCTATGGGAAATGAAACCTAGAACTACAAAAGGTATTAGTGCTGGAGAAGTGGTAGACAAGTTTTTGGTGCATTGATTCCATCTGTAGGAGTGATTCTGCATGATTTGAAAATTAGGTAGTTGTCTACGATAGTGGATAAAATGGCAACAAATACAGCAAATTCCTTATTACTTGGGAATACTGAGATGGTAATGATGAGATCCATGGTTTTGTAGACTAGACATGCGTTAGACTTTCTTCTCACAAAAGAGGGTGGAGTCTGCAGGATGCTAAAAGGACAGCAATGCTGTTCTTACATCCCAGGCAAAAGTAAGGAGTAGGTTTCAGAGAAATAAATTCAGAACATTACTGGGTTGAGGAAGGATTTGGAAGGGTTGGAAGCAACAGGTGCATTGGAAGCTATTAGACATGGGTTTGCTGCTGTAGGCAGATGGTATGAAACTTCGGAAGTGGAATTGTGGGTTTTATTCAGGATTAGTTGTTGGGGTTTGCCATTTGTGCAATAGTTTTAGTTATGGGTTTTAGTATTTTTTAGAGGCTGAAAGCTAAACAGGCAATGAAAAGAAAGAGAACACAGGTGGAACTAGAAGAGAATCAGTGTGATTATTTTGATGACGTGAAGCGTCTAGAGGAGTTTAGAACAAAACCGATGAAATCTACAAGGCTCTAGTCAGTCCCATTAAAGAATGCTATCATGATTGTGATGACCTCATTCATAGTCGGGGGATTGGTAGCACATAATTTTGGTCACACCATCATTCCTTACAGGAATGACACAGTAATGTAATCAACAATACATATATCCTGTGCTTTGATGTTACTAATGCATGGTGGAACATCTAAATTGTGTTACTGTAGGTGCATTCACAGTAGAGAATCAGAAGTTCATATATATGTGTGTTCTAATGCTTGATTTTAACATGCTGAATTGTAGTACTCATACACATTTATCATTTTCATTCTGAATATGGTATCATGGTGAAACTGCATATAATCACATTTCATTTATAATCATGTTTATAATCATGTTTCAGTTCTAATTGCAAGATGCACTTATAATCATGTATTTCGAATGTGCATTGCATGCCATATTAGGTTAGCATGCCAAAGGACTGAAAGCATTTGGGGACAAATTTACAAGGTACTAGTGCATCGGCTCTGATGGGCCAGTTTCCTTGCATCACCCTGCGCCCCCCTAATGACACCATGGCAGCACTGTATTAAAGATACAGAACTCCAAGGTGCACGTTAGGCAAATATCATCAAAATTGTTAACACTATTGTGGTGCTTTGCTGGACTAGCGCCAAAATTGTTGGCACTAGTCCAGCAAATCACAGGGAGGACCACAGGCTAATGCACTAGTGTCACTTTAACCTCTGCCCTGAGTAGGCGTTAAAAAATGATGCTAAAATGGCACTGTGAAATCTTGTAAATTTCATAGCACCATTTGTTGGGCATCCCTTTGAGAGAATGACCCCCCCTTGCATACATTACACCTGGTGCAGTTATAGTGTGGCACAAGGGGGTACAAAGTGGCACAATGCTTGCATTGGGCCACTTTGTAAATATGGTGCATGGTAGGGGACTGGCTAGCACTGCCTTAGCGTAAAAACAAAATGATGTGAAGGTGCGCTAGAGGATTGTAAATATGCCCGTGGGTTTCTTGTGTTTAACCTTCAATGTGGAGTTTTGCTTGCGTTGCAGTATTCTTTCTTTTCAGGGATGACCATGTGAGTCTACAGTTAATGAAAGGTTTATTGTGTATTGAAGATAGTGGAGTACAGGAGGATACTTTTGAAAAGACAAGGAGCACTAGTGAACTGAGAAAAAAATACTCCTGTTTGTGTACCAGACACTGAAACCTTCCTCCTGATGTTTGATTAGTGGGATGAGAATTTCAGGTGAGCCGCCAATTTCAACTGTACAAAGAAGGTGGAAAACTACTGGCATGGATGACACATCTTTCTCAAAGGTTCTGTAGGTTTAAATTATAGTTAGACAAGAGCAGATTCCCTTGAGACCCCTGTGCCATTTATTCCTTTGTGTGGCGTTATGCTATGCATCACCTCTCTATCAGAACTTGTATGAAGTTTCTGTTGTGCTGACACTTTCCCATAATTCTTGAGATTTAATTAGCCTTTCTCTTTAGTTTAGGGTGCTTAAATTCATTTAGATTCTTCAATGATTAGGCAAGAGGACTATGATTTATTTACAGAGTCTGTTTATCATCTATTATATTGCTTCAACTGAAAGGCAGGGAAACAGAGGAAACCTCCACTCGCAGTGAGGGAGAACTGTTTGACAGCTCTCCCTCTCTGCGAGTGAAGTGGAGGTCCTGGGAGCTGTGTGAGAGGGTGCATGGCCCACCACATTGAATTTGAATCAAGCTCAAGGGAGGTGGCCAGACAGCCCCCGTTACAGTTGTTTAAAGGCCCGTGTAGGTGGCGGTCCTCAGGGCTGCAGGGCGGGCCATGCACCCCTGCATTTTATTTGACAAAATCCATGGGAAAGTGGACGTCCCTGAGGCTGTGGGGGGCTGGACGGCCCCCTGCATTAAAATGGCAATGCCCCCGGATTTGGCCCTTCCGGGGGCCTCAGAATTATCAAGCACCGGAGCCAGAGCTTAGTTTTTTTTTTGTGTCTTTCTGGATTCGGCTGAAGCAGAGTCCCAACATGGCTGCCAACACTTCCTTGTTAATGTGTTAGCAGCCAATCAGATATCAGCATGAGATCGGGAGGGTTCACAGAGACTTTGCGTCCCTATATGTGCAAATTAGGATTTCCTTTAATTTCTCAAAAACTACCAAATGGATTTACACCTAATAATCAAAAGGCCTCTTTCTGGACCAAGAGCTATCTTTATGCCAAGTTTAGTGTAATTCCATCCAATGGTTTGGGCTGTATTGCTGTGTAAAATCCCTAAAGAACAATGATTGGGGAAAAACGTTTTAGAACCCCCCCCCATTTTCTCAGGCCCCGTTTGATGAATCACCCTGAAATGTTCCAGATAGATGCTGAAGTGAATGTTGTATTTTCTTGGAAAAATTTGTGAAGATGCATCAAACAGCACAAAGGCCCATATTTATTGAAAGTGGAGCTTCATGTTATGAAGTACCTCTTTTCTTGCAGCCCATTGCACCCATTTAACCCTACAATGTGTGCGCCATATTTAACATAAGACGCACCATGGCACAGGTTAGGGCCAATAGCGTCATAATTTTTGACGCTATTGTTGTACTTTGCAGGATTACCACCAAAGATTTTGGCACTAATCCTACAAAGTATATGGAGGGACATTATTAATAATGGTGTGCCTCCTTTTAAAGCCTGCTTTGTGCAGGCATTACAAATGCCACAAAAATGGCACTTTGGAATCTCATAGATTCCTCTGCGCCATTTCTGCGGGCCCCCTAATGGGGGAAAACCTCCTACATTAAGCCTGACACAGGCGTTAGTTGGTGCTAGGCTGTCTTAGATTTGAACCTAAAGTTATTAGCAAACCAAATAACACTTTTCTATAGAAACTAGGTCCTACTATTAACTACCTAATGATGACTGACAGTAATATATATAGGGGGCCAGGGTTTCTATGCTAAGTTCACCCCCTCGTCCAGATTATACTCACTGAATGACATAGTGAGTGCCAGGCAAATGCCCTGCACAGGCAGCTATTCCTGTTGTTAATTAACATAAAACGCTGCTCGGAAATGGTGGGGTATGCGGAACACGCCTACTGACAAACACTGATAAATCACAGCTTTCTTACATGCGCCTAAACACAGCCCCTTCGGCACGCTGGTCGATGTTATGCCCTTTCTGCATGCTATATATTGCTTGTCTGGTCTTTTAAACTGGGAACAATGACGTGCTTTAGGGAGGTGGGAACAGGTGAAAGATAACAGCGAATAAATCGCACTATAGGGCCTCATGAGAGGCTTTGGCGGAATATGGGTAATGCGCCTTTCATTAAACATCAGGATATGGGTTTTCTGCACTTCACCGCAAAGGGCAGTATATGCACCCTAGAGAAGTGGTTTTCAAACTGTTTGATGCCACGCCTCCCCAGTGAAAAAATTAAAATCATCAGGCCCCTCCTCAGAATGTTTTCACAATTATTCTATTAAGATTCCAATATTTAAATATGTCTAGACTTACTCAAACATTGCTGTTGAGTTACGTTATCTTCTTAAAATTACAAACAATAGTTTTCTGCTTAAAACAAAGCACTTTTAAGCACTGTTATCTGCATAATGCTTTTTTAGTCAGAACCTGACACCCTCCCTGGGATCACTTTAGGCCTCACTAGGTGGGCCCACCCCCTAGTTTGAAGACCCCTACCCTGAAGCTAGGAGAGGGGAGCAGCTGCCTGGTAAACAACACTAATGCCAGGCTTATTGAATTCAAGTGAGGAGGCATGAACTGTGGGCAGGCTATATGGTGCAACCAGGCGTCCATCGCCACGGTTACGAATGGTAGCCCCGGGCCGACGGAGTCCTACCCCGGGGGTACCTACAAGGGAGCAGCCGACCCGGAAGAGGTCTCTGACCCGGATATCCGGGACGCAGCAGCAACGGTAATAGAGGAGGAGAAGCCAGAGTGGGTGTGTCCCGACAAGTCCACAGAAGACCCGTGGAGTAGGATGGAGACGAAGTGGAGAACGGCGCCAGGAGCGGAAGAAAGAACAGAATCCAGGGAGGAGGACGCCTGCGGGAATGCGAACGACAGAAGCAGGGACTCCGAGACTGTGGGAAGCCTGGAGAAGAATCAGAAGACCCCAACGGAGACACCGAGGAGAAACGAACAACGCCGCCACGTCCCTGGACGGGCGTGGATTACACAGGTACGATTGTACCTTAGATTAAAGTTCTTGCCCGAGTGGATAAGGGGTGGGAGCGAGCAAAAGTGAGCCAAGAAGGGGTTGGAGGAAAGGATTAAAAGAAGGGGAAACTTTTCTTTAATCCCCCCCCCCGTTATCTAACAGCACAAAAGGGGGTGGTGAAGTGAACCGCCCTCATATACAGTATAGAGAGAGACAGAGACTCCTGTAAACGGGGTAAAGGGTGATTCACTATAAATTTATTCCTCTCACACCCCTGCACTCCTACCCTTCCACACCTCTACTAACCCTTATAACCCTTCAAACCAACACCTGCACTTACCTGTTTTTCCCATTCTTTTCTTTGGGAAATCGGCCAACATCCTCTGGGGACGAGTTCCTGTTTCTTCCCGACGACCATCCAGATGGGATCCTGACCACCAATTAGAACGCCCTAGAGGAAATAAAACCCATGTCATTATCTTTACTGGCTAAAGGAAGAAGACAAGACCAAAGACATTTCCTAAAGAGAGACCACATATAAAGTGAAGGTTCCACTTAAATATATCCCAAATAAAAGGAAATTGAAACCAAGGTCGCTGCCTACAGAGTCATTTGCATACCCAAACCCATACAGAGTGGGAACCCACTACAGTGGTATCAGAAGTGGAACTTTAAACACAGACTCCAGGACATCGACCGGTTCCCGAATGGAAGGTTCCCCCACCATAGCCGATATGATGCAATAACTGGCGGAAGGACAGAGGCACCTCCAGATCGTGTGGGAAGAGCAACATAAAGAAGCCAAAGTAGAGCGAGAAGCCCTTCAAAACGCCCTTAAAAGTCAAGCGACAATCATGGCCAACAACCAGTTGGTCCATGAGAACGCCTTAAGATCACTGACGGATACCATTGCGGCTACCAAGATCCATCCCAATGTGCCTAGTTCGGTGTTACAATGGTACCAAGAAGGTGCAGACCCTGATGCCTTCTTTACAAACTTTGAAAGAGTTGCCACGTCAGCTACCTGGCCCCAAGATCGGTGGGGACAGTACATAGCCCCTTTATTAACCGGGACCCTCCAGGCAGCCTATCAAGCCATGAACCCTGGTGGTACATCACCCTACCAGGACATTAAGAAGAGTATATTAGAACGGGTAGGGTTCGACACAGAACACTACAGATTACGGTTTAGGAAAGCTAAATGGGGGCCTTCAGAGAACCCAAGGGCTTTATATTTTCGGATAAAAGACTTAGGTCTCAAATGGTTGGGGCCCATAGGAACCAACCGCGAGGACATTATAGAAGTCATATTGTTGGAACAATATCTAGAAGCTCTACCTGTCTCCACCCGCAACTGGATTAGGCAACACCCTAATCCAGATACTACTACTACCATTGAGTTAGCGTGTGCTTACCATTGCTCTATGGAATTAAAAAACCCTCCCCATCGTGTGACCCCCTACTCCATCCCATCAGAATATTGGGCAGTTCCCCTCCGGGGGGAGAAAACCCCTTGAGGACACTGTAAAAACCGAAGTAATGGAGAGACCTTTTCCTCAACAACCCCAGTGTTATAGTTGCGGGGATTGGGGGCATATAGCCCGGGTATGCACCCTAAAAAAACGAAAAACCAGAGCCCATGGAGATAGGCATCACTCGAGGACGAGTATATTATACCCGGAAGTAAAGATCACCAATACAAAAAGGAGTTACTGCTCAACGGGCAAAAGACTTTGGTACTCATCGATTCAGGCTGTAGTCAGTCTGTCATCAGAGCTGATTTGATAGATAGTTGTACCATCACTCCCGGGGTCACCGTATCGATCTGTTGTATTCACAGGGAATCCCAAGAGTATCCTATGACCTGGGTCACGCTCACATGGGAGGGGAAAGAAACCCAAATCCGGATGGGAGTATTAGACCGTCTGGTAGAAGAAGCCATAATTGGAACTGACTACATAGGCTTTGCTACTCTTCTAAACAGTACAAGGGAAATCAAAGAAAGCGATTCCTGATGGAAAGACACACTTTTTTCTAATGAACCAATACAACCCACGGCTACCCGTTATAAACCGAGTTAGAATGAAAAACGAGAAACCAAAAGACTATATGGACTTAAGGATAAGAAATCCATCAGGGTAACTACACGAGTTCATACCCTCAATAGACTTCTCCCGTTTCGCTCCTGCCAGAGGGAGGATCCCAGCCTCCTTAATGCTTGGGGAACCGCACGACATAGAACACCTGGAGATAAGGGTCCCTCTTTTTCTATAATTAAAAATCTACTATATAGAATCACCAACCCTGATAACCAGGAAAAGAAACAATTGCTCGTCCCAGAACCTTAAAGGCTTCAGGTATTACACTTGACCCATAGTCAACCAGGAGGGGGCCACTACAGTAGAGAGAAAACCGAAGAATACCTGTTAAGAAGATTTTATTGGCCCGGAGTGTTTTCCCAGATCAGGAAGTTTTGCCAGCAATGCCTTAAGTGTCAGTTTATAGATCCTGGACCTAAAAGGAGAGCTCCCCTACAACCATTACCTATTATCGAAATACCCTTTTCCTGTGTAGGGATGGATATAATAGGACCCCTCATACCCTCCTCAAAGGGCTACAGATATGTACTAATATTAGTGGACTACGCCACCAGATATCCCAAAGCCATTTCCCTCACCAGCATCAATACCAAAAGTGTAGCCAAAGCCATGATAGGATTCTTTACCTGGGTAGGCTTTCCTAAAGAAATATTAACTGACCAAGGAACACAGTTTATGTAAAATTTAATGGCTCAGATATGCCAGCTACTAGGAATTAAACAACTAAGGACCGCGGTTTATCACCCACAAACCAATGGTTTAGTAGAAAGATACAACTGTACCTTAAAAACTCTTCTAAAAAATCGGTATCCGAGTCAGGGAAGGACTGGGATAGAAGGTTGCCATTAGTACTCTATGCCATTCGGACACATGAGCAAGCTTCTACGGGGCATAGTCCATTTGAACCACCCTCATATACAGTATAGAGAGAGAGACTCATGTACACGGGGAAAAGGGTGATTCACTATAAATGTATTCCTTTCACACCCCTGCACTCCTACCCTTCCACACCTCTAGTAACCCTTATAACCCTTCAAACCAACACCTGCACTTACCTGTTTTTCCCATTCTTTTCTTTGGGAAATCGGCCAACATCCTCTGGGGACAAGTTCCTGTTTCCTCCCAACAACCATCCAGATGGGATCCTGACCACCAATTAGAACGCACTAAAGGAAATAAAACCCATGTCATTATCTTTACTGGATAAAGGAAGAAGACAAGACCAAAGACATTTCCTAAAGAGAGACCACATATAAAGTGAAGGTTCCACTTAAATATATCCCAAATAAAAGGAAATTGAAACCAAGGTCACTGCCTACAGAGTCATTTGCATACCCAAACCCATAAAGAGTGGGAACCCACTACATATGGGTTATCATTATTTCACACATCTGACAGGGTGAGGCAAAAAGAAAAAAACAGACAAAACATGCACTTTATTGGTACTTCCCCGGTATAAAGGATTGCAGGAGATTTGGTAACATAGAGCACATCGCAGGATTTCTGTCCAAAGATGGAACTCCAATTTTAACAAAGAAAAATTGGCATTTAAATTAAAGTCACCAACATTCAATATTTGAGACTAGGAATCATTCTCTGGTGTTTCATGAAAATGCACCTTTATCTGCAGACAGTAGAAGCAAAAACAAAATTGATAGGTTTGAAGAAGACAGGCAGAACTTCCAGACGCGTGCTTTGGGGTTACATTTGCGAGGGGGGGTTCCTGGGTCAGAAAGACCCTTGTGAGCAGGGTTAGTGTGAGAAATGTGGGCTGGATTAGAGAGGAGACAGGGTGAGAGAGGTTGGCTACACTGGAGTGAGCATTATATGAGTGAGTGTGAAGGGCTAATTGTGAGTGAGGATAGGTTGTCTGTGAGTGAGGATAGTAAAATAGTGTGTGTAAGGGTGTATTCAGTGTCCCGCTCTGAGTAGAAATGGTGTGAGATGAGTAGGTGCACTTCTTGTAAGTGAGTGTAATGAAAGATGGCTGGTTCCCACAATAGTAGTGTGTGAGGTCGTGGGCTGTAAGGGAGTCGAGTGTGCTACCTCTGAGTGAGCCTGTGTGTGAAAATGCTCTTAGGGTTAGAAGTATGAGCTACATCTGAGTGAAAACAATGTAGGGTTTGAGCAGCCAATTAACAGGGTGGAGGGAGAGTTGAGGCTGCTGGTTAGATGTCTTAATGAGAACAGAGTAAGGGTATAGTGAATATAGCTGCCTGTAGATGAATAAAATGCGATGGCATGCGATGTCAGCTGCCTAAGTGAGAGGTGAGTGAGGTACATTTTAGTGACATATTATAATAGTGTGGGCTTCCAAGTGGTGGTGGTAAGTTGTCTGTGAATGAGAGCACTCTGAGGGAGAGTCCCACATGCTGGGATAGTGTGAGTCTAAAAAGTAGGGTCTGCTGCTCAATGAGAGTTAGAGGGCTTGGCTGTCTCTGAGTGGAAGAAGTGTGGGGCGACCACCACCAGGAACAGAGGACAGTACTATAAGAATGAGAAGGGAGAAAAATCTGACTGTCAGTTTAATATAACAATGAGTAGGTGATATATCTAGGAGTGATGATAGGGAAGTGAACTTTTCATGAACTGTGACTGGTGTGCTTGGTCAGTGTGACCTGGATGTAAACACAGGAGGAATGAGTTACCATGAGCGTGCACTTAGCCCAGCCCATACACCCTCTGCCCCATACCTGTTTGTCGTCTGCTCCTGTGGGCATAAGGGCCCGGCGTCAGGACCCTCTTGCAGATGACGCCCTCAAGCAGGTAGAGCCCTGCTCACTCTCCAAGTAGAAGAGCATGTTCTGGAGGAGCGCAAACCATTCATCATGCCGGAGGTTGCTCTCAACCATGCGCTGGTCCAGCGTGCTGTGCTTGGAATGCTCATGGTACACGAGCAGCGCATTGGTGCAGCAGGTAACCCTTGTTGTAGTGCATGCTCTTCTGCATGCTAGTTCTGTGGGCCACTAACTCTTAGCACCAGGCTATGGCACTGCTTTAGTGGGAAGTGGGTGGTGACGCTCTGGTGCTCCACTCACAGCTGCAGCTCAGGCACTTTCCACTGCTGGGATGAATGTCTATGTGGTGGCTGCCTTCTTGTGCACTCCAACAGAAAGTGACTGGGGATGATTCTTCATCGGTGCACTCCTACCCAGGGTGCCCTCCTCTCCAAAGGTGATTCTGTTTCTGTGCTCTCTTGCAGTTGGTGCCATCTCGTGCTCATAAGCACTCCTGTAGAAGATACCTCTCACTGAGGTGGGTATCCCTCTGTGTGCTCCAGCAGGGGTCCATCCCCTTTCTGGTTGATTGAATCAGTGTACTCCAGTCAGGGTTGCTTTCACCTGCTGGGGTGACTCTCCCTCTGTGTACTACTGTTGCAGCTACATCCCTTCCTGTGGTGACTCTCGGTCTCTGTGTCTTCCCCCCCTGAGGTGGCTATAGCCCTGTGCACTCCATCCGGGCTATACTTCCTCGTTGATGGGGTGAGTCTACCTCTGCGCACTGATGTTGGGGTTGCTTTTGCCTCTCCTAAGGTGACTGTCTGTGCACTACTATGGAGGTCATCTCCCCTCCTGTGGTGACTCTCCGTCTCACTGACTTTCCCTGCAGTGTGACGGCCTATATGCACGCCCACAGATGGGCCCTTCTGCTTGGGTAACTGTGTGACTTTTGACAAACCTGCACAGTGTGTGCGATCCCATGCTAGAATGACATTTTACCTCATGTCACTCCTGCGGCATAGTTTTTTTCTGCTGCCTCCTGGCCTCCTGGCTACAGCAGATGGCACCTCTCCTTCCTGAGGTGCATCTTTGTCTCTTTGCGCCAATTGTATAAAGTTTCCTTTCTAAATGATCAAGGTACAGTCACTCTTCCTGTCTCTTTCCACTCCCACAGAGAGCCGCTTCCACTCTCCTTGCATGGTGCAAGATTGGGTGCATATAGGGGATAGGCCGCAGCCCAAGCCATGCATGGCACAGGGTTTTGTGTTTATATGGGGGTTGGCGGCCAAACCGCAGTAGTTGGATTAACATAAAGTAATTAAAATTACTTAACATTTAAAGAAAATATAAATCCTCTGAAAATACCAAAGGTTACACGAAAGTTGTAGGTAGGAAATACAATATGAAAAAACATAGAAATTCACTAAATACAAAGATTACAGGGATATTATAGTTAGAAAATAAAATAAAATAACATAGTAGTTCACTGAAAAGAAACATAGGCCCTCATTATGACCCTGGCGGTTGGCAGTAATATGGTGGAAAGTACTGCCAACAGGCTGGTGGTACTTTCCACCATATTATGACATTTGCGGTTTGGCTGAAGCAGCACGGCGGTAACAGCCGCAGGGCTGGAGATTTCAATCTCCAGCCCGGTGGCCATCACTGTACCGCCTGCCGGATATTGACCCCGCCTACCGCCATGGTTTCCGTGGCTCCCTTACTGCCACGAAAACCATGGCAGTAGGCACTATCAGTTACAGGGAATCCCTTCCCATGCACTGATAGAGGTCTTCCCCACCCCAACCCCTCCACAGAATCCCCCACAACTCTTCCTCTCCAAACCCCCTCCCCCCTACATTCATGCCCCCTTCACACATGCATACACACACCCATTCCTACATTCATCCATGCATGCATACATCCATTCACAAACACATCGGCACACACTTTCATACATACATGCAGACACGCATTCACAGAACACAACATACATGCACTCACACCTCCATACATGCACACACATTCAACATGAAACACACACCCGCATACACACACGCACAAACATTCACACCTCCCCCCTACACACACACACAACACCCCTCACCCACCTCCCCTGTCAGAGCACCCACTTACCTTTGTTCATGGGGTCCTCCGGCAGGAGACAGGGCGCTGCCACTAGCAGCGTCCTCCAGCAGAAAACCACCAGGACATATTACGATTCATAATACGGCTGCCAGCGGTCTAATGGCGTGGTGCTGCTGGTGGCAGCAGCGCCACCTTACTGCCATCCGCTGGCATGGCCACAGCCGGATTTCCGCCATCCTTCTGATGGAAATCCGGCTGTGGTCATAATACGGCGGGCGGCTCGTAGCCGCGGCAATGGTCTTTTGGCAGCCGTCGCCACATCGGTAGGCGGTTTTTACCAGCAATATCATAATGAGGGCCATAGTAATTCAGCAGTTATAGTTACCTGAGAAATGGCACTGCTTATGACATAACATATTACAACACTCATGACATGGTCAGCTACATTACTGATGACATCAATAATGACATCCCTGACGACATCACTGATGGCATCACCCACATAAGTAATCACAACCCCACTCACACCCCTTGCAACCTCTCATACACCCATTCGCACAGCCACGCAACCACTCACATATCCAGTCAAAGACCCATACATGTGCTCATACACCCATTCATTCATTCTTACAGGCACTCACATACCCATTCACTCCTTCATACAGCCACTCACACAACCACTCACTCACGCATACAATTACTCAACTGCAGAATTATACACCCACAGAGCCACTCACACAGCCACACACTCACCCACACAGTTAATCATAGGGTCACTTATTTTCCTATACAGTCACTGACAGAGCCAGTCACACACCCATACACCAACTCATACACCCACCCAGCTCCAATACAGCCACTCAAACACCCAGTCATACAGATATACAGCTACTCAGACACTGAGTCACTCACCCATGCAGCTACTTACACCCCTACTTACCTATATAACCACTAACACAACCACTCTCTCACACACATCCACAGATACACAATCATCCGCTCACTTAGTTAGGGTGGAAAATTATCTTTCATTAGTACCACTATTTTAATCTGCAACAAGAAACATCCAAAATAATGAGCAATTCTACTCAAATTCAACCCAAACTGATGGAATTATTCACTACGAGCCTCCAAGGGAGACTTCTGCCAGTTCTCCATTTCCTCACTCGGCTCCAGTCTTTGCACAAACTGCTTATGGATATTTTGCAGACATCAATGACTCTCACTGACTCATCTACCTCTTCTGCAACACCACTGTCAAGAGCAGGTACGCTGATAATTTGGCTAAAAATTAACTATTTTATTTGTCCATGGAACTATCTTTGGCTTTTGCTAATTGTACTTGCCATTCTACTTTGGATTGGGTTTGTCTTTGTCTTTTTTTTAGTCCTACCTTTTTACCACCTTCCTGAATGCTCTGCAGTCAAACTGGTGGAAGAGGTCCTAAAACCACATCTTTCCTCACATAAGGTACGTCAGGACTTGTCCCTAGTGAACATTTCAGCTATACCAATTCTTGATCGAATTGTTTGGAATTAAGTATCCATTGATATATTTGGTCTGACGTGGGATCTGAAATTCCACACATTTTCAAACTTTCATTGAATGATGTGATAACACTTGGGCTTCTTTCTGATGGCTGGGATGTAAAAATGTTTGAATCTATGCTTTTTGAGGGTGAATATTTTACTGTGTTTGAAAGTGAAGATATTTACCAAACAAAAGAAAATGATGGAGATATGTTCTCTTACAATTATTATGGACATCATTTCATTTATGAAGCAGGTACCCTGAAGACTGTTTTTAAATTTACACAATGGGAACATTGCCCAGTGGGGAATTTTAAAACATACATGGAAAAGTTTAAATATTTTTCTGGCCATAATGTTAACAATGCTGCATCCTATTTTTTTTAATTGCCTCTAATGGAACTGCACAATGTACTGTTAACAGACACAAAATTGATTTATTCTGATACCTTTGTTTCCCGCTTGGCTATAGAAAGCTGTGAATATTGGATGAAGTCGATTGACTTAAAGAGTGTTTGGTGAACTAAAAATTGTCAAATACAGGGAAGGGAAGCTTTATTTAGAGCAATCCTGACATCTTTGCAAATTATGGCCCTCATTACAACCCTGCAGGTTGGTGTTAAAGTGGCAGTAATGCTGCCAATGGGCCGGCAGTAATTACCACCAAATTATGACCATGGCGGTGTTATCTCTGATAGACAGCCAACGTACCACACTGACCACCAGGGCGGAAACAACAGCCCCCACGACGGTAGCCGCCTACAGCCAGGCGGAAGTCAATGTTCCACCCACCATATTAAGACACACTATTCCACCACCTTTTCCGTGGTACCAACGACAACTGAAATGACTCACCATTGGAGACACAGGGAAGAACCACGCCTCCATGGTGCCCGAGCTGCATGTCTTCCCCATGATTTTCTGTGTGCTGCTCCACCACGATCATCAAAGCCGGCGAAGATGCCGACGGTGAGTAGAGCCGCCTAGCACACATGGGAGAGAGGGAGGAAAAAGAGAGTGACACACACACGCAACACCCCCCCCAACACCATACACACAACCAGCTGCATTACCAAAACATTTGTACCCCGTACCTCAGATGAATAATGCAAGGACAAAACGATGTTGAGAAAGTGAATGTCATGAGAGAAACACATCAAGATAAATAGGTGAGGCAAGGCAAGAGATATATACATATGTACACAAAAAGAGACACAGCCCAGTCCACAATGTACGTAGTCCACATGGCCACAGGCCAAAGTCCAAAGCCAAACATGGCACCAGCCTCAACACGGAGAGAACACTGCAGGGGCATCTGTTGGTAAATAGGCAGGCACCTCAGGAGGATGGGGGGCACCTCAGCCTGAAGATGGAAAAACAACACTGGTTCTGGAGGGGGCAACATGCCATGTGCTTGGACCTGGGGAGCACAAGGCCACAGTCTCTCAGGTGGGTAACTTGCCCACTGGTTCTGGAGGGGGCAACATACCCTGTGCTTGGTTATAGAGAGTGCAAGGCCACAGTTTCTCAAGTGGGTGACTTTCCCACTTGCTCTGGAGGGGGTAACATGCCCTGTGCTTGGTCCTGGGGAGTGCAAGTCCACAGTTTCTCGAGTGGGAGTCTTACCCACTGGTTCTGGAGGGGACATCGTGCCCTGTGCTCTTGATTCTGGTGAGTCTGGGGTAGGTGGGTGTCTTCCCCACTGGTTCTGGAGGGGGCATTATGCCCTGTGCTCTTGATCCTGGTGAGTCTGGGGTAGGTGGGTGTCTTCCCCACAGGTTCTGGAGGGGGCATTGTGCCCTGTGCTCTTGATCCTGGGGAGTACAAGGTCACGGTCTCTCAGGTGGGTGTCATAGCCACTGGATTTGCAGGGGGCAGGCTACACAGCAGCCCATGGAAGCAGGATTACATACCGTCCACCGACGGTGATGGCTGCTCAGTGGTGGTGCTGCTGCTGGTGGGGGGAGGCTCCTGCCCATACCCTGCAACCTTGATGGCTGTTCACTGGAGGTGGTGATGCTGATGGTGGGGGGAGGCTCCTGACCATCCCCTGCAATCTCAGACGGCTGCTCACTGGAGGTGGTGGAAGTGGTGGCCCTGGATCCTTTTCCACCACAAGTGGGTGTAATGACGAATGGGCCCATGGACAGGGTGGCTGAGGTGCTTGGCTGGTTCTTCCCACCCAGGCCAGATGCGCAGGACAGGGAGGAGGGGTAGAGAAGAGGTCAATGGTGGATAGGAACAGTTTTTTTAGGGTCACTGGGGCAGGAAGAGGAAGAAAGTTTAGGAGTGGAGGAAGAGGGAGTGGTTGTTGGAGGTGTCTGTCTGCTGATTTTGGGTGCAGGTGCATGGGCTGGATGATGTTGTGACGTGGATGGCTGTTGGGTGTTTGAGTGCTTGCGGTTGTGTACCTTAGGAGTGGGGGACAGACACAGTGGGAGAGGACACAGAGGATGTGTGTATGGCTGTTGTGAAGGTGTCTGCCAGTGAGGTGTGTGTTCTGCTTGGTGTGGTGGTGATGCTGGTAGTGGATGATGATGTAGTGCATGCAGGTGTGAGTGTGGACGGAACGGGGAGGTAGTTGGAGGAGGAGGAGGAGGAAGAGGGGGAGATAGTGGAAATAGTGGATTTTGGTATGTCTTCATCTGGATGGTGTTTGTGTGAGTGCCTGTGGGATGAAGTGTGCTGCTTGTGTTTGCCTGAACCACTCTTGTGTGTTGTCTTGTGTGCATGCTCGTATGCCTGTGTGCTTGGGATGGGTTGGGGTTGAGAATGGGACTGGGAAGTGGAAGTTGGGGGGAAGGGTAGAAACAGCGACAATGGCTGCCATCAAAGAGGAGAACAGAGCCTGGATCGATCTCTGTGGTGCAGCCAACCCAGTGTGAATGCCCTCCAGGAATGCATTAGTCTGTTGCATTTGGGCTGCCAGCCCCTGGATGGCATTCACAATGGTTGACTGCCCAACATAGATGGATAGCAGGAGGTCAATAGCCTCCTCACTCAGGGCAGCAGGCCTAACTGGGGCAGGGCCTGAGGTGCCTGGGGCGAAGGTGATGGCCACCTTCCTGGGTGAGCAGGCATAGGCATCTCAATGAGGGGCTGCTGGGACGGCCGTGCTGGTATGGGGGTGGCGGCTGTACCTGTAGCTGGGGTGGTCACAGAGGTGTCTGCCACCACCAAGGAGCTTCCATCGGAAGAGGTATCTGTGTCTGAACTGTCCCCTCCAGTCTCCGCCGTGGTGCTCCCCTCGCCCTCCGTGACACTGGTGCCCTCAGCATCAGTGGACTCTTCCTCCTGGGTCCTGTGGGATGCAGCTCACTCCGTCGCCGGTGCCTGTGCTCCTCCACCAGATGATGCTTATGCACAGAAGGACAGGATGACAGAACAATAAGGGGGGGAAGAGACAAAGGATACACTTTTTCAATGGCTGCACAAACACCACCGTTGGTGTACGCAGCACCCTCACACACAGGTAACAGGCCTACGCAATATGCCATAGCACTACCAGAGAAAGGCATGGGGAGGGGCACACACCAGGGACCCACACAGCCCTGAACAGTGGTGGATGCTTTCAAGCTAGGTAGCAGCATTATCCCCTCAGAACCCTAGCCGCCAGGGCACCTAAGCTGAAATGTCAGGCCTGGCCTAGGGGCACCCACTGACACACAACCCCCACCCAACATGACACCCTACCATGTGTGAGTTGTAATGATGAGCACTGTACTCACCCCCTTGTGGTTGCTGTGATGCCCTCAAGCACCCTTCCAGCTCAGGATAGGCCACTGCCAGGATGCAGACCATCAGGGGGTCAGGGTTCAACGAGCACCCCTTCCTCGTTGGGAGGCCATCCCCAGTTGGCACTCCGCCATCTTCCCTGCCCAGCGTCTCAGGTCCTCCCACTGTTTCCGACAGTGGGTGCTCCACCTGCCATAGACCCCCAGGGTCTGCACGTCCTTGGTGATGACACACTATGGGGGTCATTCCGACCTCGGCGGTCTTTCAGTAAGACCGCCGAGGGACCGCCGTACGGAAGACCGCCAGTGCTGGTGGTCTTTCGCACGGGCCATTCGGACTCTTGGCTGTGCTCCGCCCGTTTCCGGACGAAGCGCCGCCAACAGCCATACTGGCGGCAGGCGGTGAAGTGGAGGTAGCTCCACCTCCACCACCACGCCAACAGAACACCACCCAGCGAATCACGACTTGTGATTCGCTGTGGCGGTGTTCTGTTGGCGTGGTGGCGTCGCCGGAGCTGCCCCCATGGGTCCCGTTCCCTCCCGGAGGACCACCAGGAACAGGTAAGGTGATCGTCTGTTACGGAAGGGGGGTGGGGGGTGTTGTGTGTTGTGTGCGTGCATGGGGGTGTGCGTGTGTGTATGTGGAGAGGGTGCGTGAATGCGTGTATGAATGCGGGGGGATGTATATGTGCATGAATGCGTGTATGAATGTGGGGGGGGTGTGTATGTGCATGTATGCGTGTATGAATGCGGGGGGTGTGTGTATGTGCATGTATGCGTGTATGAATGCGGGGGGTGTGTGTATGTGCATGTATGCATGTATGAATGCGGGGGGGTGTATATGTGCATGTATGCGTGCGTGTAAGTGTGTATGTGTGTGCATATGTTGGGGATCGGGGTGGGGGACGGGGGTCCTGCACCCTTTTGGGGGTGGCAGGGGTGGTGGGGGGGTAGGGGAGGGAGTCGTGGTGGGGGTTGGGGGTGAGGGAGACCCCTATCAGTGCCAGGGAAGGAATTCCCTGCAACTGATAGTGCCTACCGCCATGGATTTCATGGCGGTCCCAAACCGCATGAAATCCATGGCAGTAGGCCGGGGTCAGGCGGGTTGGAATACCGCCGGCGGTATGTGACGACCGCCGGGCTGGAGACCCAGGTCTCCAGCCCGGCGGTCGTGACCGCCGTGGCGGTCGGAACGGAAAAGCAGCGGATGGCCATGGCGGTCACCGCCATGGTCAGAATTCACAAAAAAAGACCGCCAGCCTGTTGGCGGTCTTCCCGCAGCTTCAGCGCTGACCGCCACGGTCAGAATGACCCCCTATATACCCTTCTTTTGATGGGCACTGACCTGCAGAGGAAATACACACAGGAAACAGTCCTGCCTATTACACTTATGGCCCACAATACCCCTCCACATCACCATTTTCACACACATGGCCCAGCAAACAACCAATACGCCGCCCAGAGAACATCCACCCACCCCTCTAACTGAAGGCCTTCACACACAACTCCATGCATTCATGACACATGCATCGTACCCAATGTTTACTCACCTGTTGGTCTGGAGGCCCATACAGTAGTCCGTACTGTGGTAGAACCCCATCCACCAGTCTCTCCAACTCTGCCAAAGGCAGGGTCCCTTTTTCCAGTCACATGAGCCATGGTTGTTACAGACAAAGGTCACAGCAGCACATGCAGTGTCCGTCCTCTCCTATGGATGATCAGGTAGCAAGTGAGGAATATGATAGAAAATGGCAGTCACGTCCATGGCAGTGCATACCATCACAGCCGGCATAAATCCCCATTGGCCACTGTACCCCATAGGGCCCAATGTGACCCAATGAGGAGTTGCACAGCGGTTCCCGACTGCCTCCTGCAACGGCACACAACGTCAGCAGAATTACCTCACTTCCACCTGTCCCTCCACACAGGACAGGTGGACACCATTTCAGGGGGGGTGGGGGACAGGCCCTGGATATTTGCTGCATCACTGTTGAAAATTGGTCATACTAAACTAGTCGCACTTACCCATTGCAAGTTAACAGCATGCAAAGTTCTGTTGTAGTCCCATTGTTCAGTTTGTGACCGGCTCCTCACTCTTTTGCCCCATAGATTGCAACCGCTGTGGATGATTAGGAGATGGAGACGTACCCTAGTGTACAGACCCCTGGTGGACTTGGCAAGAATGGAGGACAGGCACATCATCCTCACCTATAGACTTGACAGGGCCACAATCGCAGAACTGTGTGCCCAATTGGAGCCTGACCTGATATCTGCTATCCGTTACCCCACTGGGATCCCCCCTCTTGTGCAAGTTCTATCAGTGCTCCATTTCCTGGCAACTGGTTTTTTCCAAGTCAATCAATCAATCAATCAAAAATATTTGTAGAGCGCGCTACTCACCCGTGAGTGTCTCAAGGCTCGGGGGTAGAGAAATCAAAGGGGGGGGGCAGGGAGGGTCACTGCTGGAACAACCATGTCTTGAGGTTCTTTCTGAAGACCAGGAGGTCTTTGGTTTTGCGAAGGTCGGTGGGGAGGGAGTTCCAGGTTTTGGGGGCGAGGTAGGAGAAGGACCTGCCTCTTGTGGTGGTGCATTGGATGTGGGGGACTGTGGCTAGGGCGAGGTCGGCTGATCGGAGGTTGTGTGTGGGAGTGTGGAAGTTCACTCTTTGGGTTGAGGTAGGTTAGGCCGGTGTTGTGGAGGGATTTGTGTGCGTGGATGAGGATCTTGAATGTGATTCTCTTGTCTATGGGGAGCCAGTGAAGGGATTTGAGGTTTGATTCGTTCGTGGCGGGGGAGGCCAAGGACGAGGCGTGCGGCTGTGTTCTGGATTCTCTGGAGTTTGCGTTTGAGTTTGAGTGTGGTGCCGGCGTAGAGGGCGTTACTGTAGCCCAGTCTGCTGCTGATGAGTGCGAGGGTGACTGTCTTCCTGGTCTCTGGGGGAATCCATTTAAAGGATTTTTTTAGAGTGCGGAGTGTGTGGAAGCAGGAGGAGGTTAGAGCATTGATTTGCTGTGTCATGGAGAGGGAGGGGTCCAGGATGATGCTGAGGTTACGTGCGTGGTTTGCGGGGGTGGGTGCAGGACCTAGGGCGGTGGGCCACCAGAAGTCGTCCCATGTGGTTTTGTTGGAGCCGAAGATGATGATCTCGGTTTTGTTGGAGTTGAGCTTGTGGTGGTTAGTGGTCATCCAGTTGGCGGTGTCGAGGAGAGCAGTGTGTAGGTTGGTTTTGGTTGTGGTGGGGTTGTGGGTGAGGGAGAGGATGAGTTGGGTGTCATCTGCATAGGAGAGGATAGTGATTCCGTGTGCTCGGAGGATGTTGGCTAGGGGGATCATGGAGATATTGAAGAGTGTGGGGCTGAGGGAGGACCCCTGGGGAACTCCGCAGGTGATCTTGGTGGAGTTGGAGTGGAATGGTGGAAGGCGGACTCTCTAGGTCTGGTCGTTGAGGAAGGAGGTGAGCCAGTCTAAGGCTTTGTAGTGAATTCCTATGTTGTGGAGGCGTGTGCGGAATGTGTGGTGGCAGACGGTGTCAAAGGCTGCGGAGAGGTCTAGGAGGATGAGTGCGATGGGCTCGCCTTTGTCGACTTTGGTCCTGATGTCGTCAGTGCATGCGATGAGGGCGGTTTCCATGCTGTGGTTCTTGCGGAACCTGGATTGTGAGGGGTCAAGAGTGTTGTTTGCTTCGAGGAAGTGGGATAGGCAGGCGTTGACTAGTTTCTCAGCAACCTTGGCGGGGAAAGGGAGGAGGGAGATGGGGCGGTAGTTGGAGAGGATCTCCGGGTCGGCTTGGGTTTTTTTGAGGAGAGCGGTGATTTCCGCGTGCTTCCAGGGGTCTGGGTACGTGGCGGAGTCAAAGGAGGAGTTGATTATGTTGCAGAGGATGGGGGCGATCGTTGGGCTGGCTTTGTTGTAGATGCGATGTGGGCAGGGGTCGGAGGGGGATCCGGAGCGGATGGAGTTCATGGTTTTTTCGGTTTCTTGGTGTGGTGGGGGTCCAGGTGGAGAGTGTGGTGGGGGGTCAAGAGTGGGGGTAGGGTTGGGTGAGTGGGGGTGTGTGTGGTGGGTGTGTGTGGTATGAAGCTGTTGTGGATGTCCAGGATTTTGTGGAGGAAGTGGTTGGAAAGGGCATCACATAGGGACTGTGTGTGTGACGGGTCTATGTTGCTGGCTTTGGGTTTGGCAAGTTAATTAATGATGGTGAAGAGTTCTTTGCTGTTTTGAGAGTTGTTGTCAAGGTGTGTCTTGTAGTGATCTCTTTTGGCGGTGCGTATGAGTTGGTGATGGGTGCGAATGGTGGTTTTGAGGGTGGAGAAGTTATTTGCAGAGGGTTCTAGTCGCCATATTTTCTCAGCTTGGCGGCATTTGCGTTTGGAGTCTTGGAGTACAGGGGTGAACCATGGGGCGTTCTTGATGTTGCGGGTGGCGATGTGTTTTCTGAGGGGGGCTAGTGTGTCTGCGCAGGCGGTGATCCATTTGGAGAGGTTGTGTGCTCCTGTGTTGGGGTCGTTGGCGTGGGGGGGGTTGTGGGCCAGTTGGGAGTTTAGTTGTTCTGTGGGGATCTTGTCCCACATGCGGTAGGGTGTGGTGTGTTGATGGTAGTGTGTGGGGGGTTTGGTGAAGGAGAAGTGGTCAGTCCAGAGCAGTTCGGTGGTGTGGGTGCAGGCTATGTGTTGGCTTGCTGTAAAAATTGCGTCAAGCGTGTGTCCTTCTGAGTGGTTGGGTGCGGTGACCAGTTGTTTGAGTCCGAGATTGGTGAGGTTGTCTATGAGGGAGGTAGAGTTGTGGTCTTGTAGGTTTTCTATGTGAAAGTTGAAATCACAGAGGAGGATGTAGTCTGTGGAGGTGCGGGCGTGCGAGCTGATGGTGTCGGCGATGGTGTCGCAGAAGGCGGGGCGTGGTCTGTAGATTAATGTACCTCTGAGGGTGGAGTTGTTGTTGATGTGGATCAGGAAGTACATGTGTTCTGTGTTGTTGATAGTGTCTTGGGAGCTGGTGGTGACTTTGATGGTGTCCCTCTGTAGGATGGCGATGCCACCACCTGGCCTGTTGAGGCGGTCTTTGCATTGGAGTTTGTATCCCGTGGGGGTGGCGATGGCTATGTCGGGTTCCGAGGAGGGGCTGGTCCAGGTTTCCGTGAGGAAGGCGATGTCAGGTGAGTGTGATGTGATGAGGTCCCAGAGTTCTATGGCATGTTTGTGAAGGGAGCGGGTGTTGAGGAGCAGGCAGTTGAGGCGGCTGTGGTGGGTGGTGTTGGTGTGGTGCGTGAGGGTGTTGTTGTGGGTGTGTTCTGGTTGTGGGCTGGTGTGCGGCGGGGTTGGTTGGTGGGGGCAGAGTGGGTGAGTCTTGCGTTGGGGGTGTTGTGTTTGTTGAAGGTGGGGTCGCTATGGTTGGTGTGTGGTGAGAGGGATGAGGAGTAGGAGAAATGACAGGTGTGGCAGGTGAAGCGGCCAGAAGTGTGTGTGGGGCTAGATGGGGTGCACGTGGGGCGGGGGCCTGGGGTGAGAGAGTGGAGGGTGAGGGGGCAGTAGGTGTGTCTGAGAGGGCCAGGGGGACTGGCGCTGGGCTCGGTCTTGGCGCAGACGGGCTTGCCTTTGGTGCGCCTTTGGCACGCAAGCGGCGCACCCACTGCGCGCGTCCGCTGCCCAGCCACGCCGCTGCTGCCATAAAAGGAGGGGAGGGTGGGAGTGGCAGCTGGGAGGAGGGAGGGCTTGTCGAATGGGAAGGCTGGGGGGAGGGGCTGCAGGGGACGCAGCGGCGGGAAAACGCTTTAAGGAAAAGACGGTGAGGAGGAGGAGGGGGAGGCAGGAGGGGCCCCAGAGGATGCAGCAGCGGGTGAATGGAGTAGGAAAAAAGGAAGTGGAGGTGGCGTGGATGGCAGAGCGGGGAGCGACCTGCCTGCAGAAGCATGGTCAAGGGTTGCTCTCTGCTACAGCTCCGCGGCTGCCATTAAAGGAGGGGAGGGTGGGAGTGGTAGCTGGGAGGAGGGAGGGCTTGTTGAATGGGAAGGCTGGGGGGAGGGGCCGCAGGGGACGCAGCAGCGGGAAAATGCTTTAAGAAAAAGACAGTGAGGAGGATGAGGGGGGATGCGGGAGGGGCCGCAGGGGCCGCAGCGGCGGGAAAATGCTTTAAGAAAAAGACAGTGAGGAGGATGAGGGGGGAGGCGGGAGGTGCCGCAGGGGCCGCAGCGGCGGGAAAATGCTTTAAAAAAAGACGGTGAGGAGGAGGAGGGGGGAGGTGTGAGGGGCCGCAGGGGACACAGCGGCGGGAAAATGCTTTAAGGAAATGGCGGTGAGGAGGAGGAGGGGAGAGGCGGGAGGGGCCGCAGGGGATGCAGCGGTGGGTGAATGGAGTAGGAAAAAAGGAAGTGGAGGTGGCGCGGATGGCGGAGTGGGGAGCGACCTGCCTGCAGAAGCAGGGTCAAGGGTTGCTTCCTGCTACCACGCCGCGGCTGCCATAAAAGGAGGGGAAGGTGGGAGTGGCAGCTGGGAGGAGGGAGGGCTTGTCGAATGGGAAGGCTGGCGGGGAGGGGCCGCAGGGGACACAGCGGTGGGAAAATGGTTTAAGAAAAAGACAGTGAGGAGGAGGGGGGAGGCGGGAGGGTCCGCAGGGGACGCAGCGGCGGGAAAATGCTCTAAGAAAAAGACGGTGAGGAAGAGGAGGGGGGATGCGGGAGGGGCCGCAGGGGACGCAGCGGCGGAAAAATGCTTTAAGGGAAAGACGGTGAGGAGGAGGAGGGGGGAGGCGGGAGGGGCTGCAGGGGACGCAGCGGCGGGTGAATGGAGTAGGAAAAAAGGAAGTGGAGGTGGCGCGGATGGCGGAGCGGGGAGCGACCT
This sequence comes from Pleurodeles waltl, assembly GCF_031143425.1. NCBI lineage: Eukaryota > Metazoa > Chordata > Amphibia > Caudata > Salamandridae > Pleurodeles > Pleurodeles waltl. The sequence continues at coordinate 1,027,595,493 of NC_090445.1, forward strand.
GCCTGCAGAAGCAGGGTTAAGGGGTGCTCCCTGCTACCGCGTCGCGGCTGCCATAAAAGGAGGGGAGAGTGGGAGTGGCAGCTGGGAGGAGGGAGGGCTTGTTGAATGGGAAAGCTGGGGGGGAGGGGCCGCAGGGGACTCAGCGGCGGGAAAATGCTTTAAGAAAAAGACGGTGAGGGGGGCAGGCGGGAGGGGACGCAGGGGACGCAGCGGCAGAAAAATGCTTTAAGAAAAAGACGGTGAGGAGGAGGAGGGGAGAGGCGGGAGGGGCCGCAGGGGAGACAGCGGCGGGAAAATTCTTTAAGGAAAAGACGGTGAGGAGAATGAGGGGGTAGGCCGGACAGGCCGGAGGGGACGCAGCTGCGGTTGAATGGAGTAGGAAAAAAGGAAGTGGAGGTGGAGCGGATGGTGGAGCGGGGAGCGACCTGCCTGCAGAAGCAGGGTCAAGGGTTGCTCCCTGCTACCGCGCCGCGGCTGCCATAAAAGGAGGGGAGGGTGGGAGTGCCAGCTGGGAGGAGGGAGGGCTTGTCGAATGGGAAGGCGGGGGGAGGGGCCACAGGGTACGCAGCGGCTGGAAAAAGCTTTAAGAAAAATACGGTGAGGAGGAGGAGGGGGAGGCGAGAGGGGCCGCAGGGGACACAGCGGCGGGAAAATGCTTTAAGAAAAAGACGGTGAGGAGGAGGAGGGGGGGGCGGGAGGGGCCGCAGGGGACGCAGCGGCGGGAAAATTCTTTGAGGAAAAGACGGTGAGGAGGAGGAGGGGGGAGGCGGGAGGGGCCGCAGGGGACACAGCAGCAGGTGAATGGAGTAGGAAAAAAGGAAGTGGAGGTGTCGCGGATGGCAGAGCAGGGAGCGACCTGCCTGCACAAGCAGGGTCAAGGGTTGCTCCCTGCTACTGCGCCGCTGCTGCCATAAAAGGAGGGGAGGGTGGGAGTGGCAGCTGGGAGGAAGGAGGGCTTGTCGAATGGGAAGGCTGGGGGGGAGGGGCCACAGCGGCGGGAAAATGCTTTACGAAAAAGACGGTGAGGAGGAGAGGGGCTGCAGGGGACGCATCGGCGGGAAAATGCTTTAAGAAAAAGACGGTGAGGAGTAGGAGGGGGAGGCGGGAGGGGCCGCAGGGGACGCAGCGGCGGGTGAATGGAGTAGGAAAAAAGGAAGTGGATGTGGCGCGGATGGCGGAGCGGGGAGCGACCTGCCTGCAGAAGCAGGGTTAAGGGGTGCTCCCTGCTACCGCGTCGCGGCTGCCATAAAAGGAGGGGAGAGTGGGAGTGGCAGCTGGGAGGAAGGAGGGCTTGTCGAATGGGAAGGCTGGGGGGGAAGGGCCACAGCGGCGGGAAAATGCTTTACGAAAAAGACGGTGAGGAGGAGAGGGGCTGCAGGGGACGCATCAGCGGGAAAATGCTTTAAGAAAAAGACGGTGAGGAGTAGGAGGGGGAGGCGGGAGGGGCCGCAGGGGACGCAGCGGCGGGTGAATGGAGTAGGAAAAAAGGAAGTGGAGGTGGCGCGGATGGCGGAGCGTGGAGCGATCTGTCTGCAGAAGCAGGGGCAAGGGTTGCTCCCTGCTACCGCACCGTGGCTGCCACAAAAGGAGGGGAGGGTGGGAGTGGCAGCTGGGAGGAGGGAGGGCTTGTTGAATGGGAAGGCTGGGGGGAGGGGCCGCAGGGGACGCAGCGGCAGGAAAATGCATTAAGAAAAAGACTGTAAGGAGGAGGAGTCGGGAGGGGCCGCAGGGGACGCAGCGGCGGGAAAATGCTTTAAGACAAAGACGGTGAGGAGGAGGAGGGGGGAGGTGGGAGGGGCCGCAGGGGATGCAGCCGAGGGTGAATGGAGTAGGAAAAAAGGAAGTGGAGGTGGCGCGGATGACAGAGCGGGGAGCGACCTGCCTGCAGAAGCAGGGTCAAGGGTTGCTCCATGCTACCGCGCCGCGGCTGCAATAAAAGGAAGGGAGGGTGGGAGTGGCAGCTGGGAGGAGGGAGGGCTTGTCGGATGGGAAGGCTGGGGGGAGGGGCTGCAGCGGCGGGAAAATGCTTTAAGAAAAAGACGGTGAGGAGGAGAGGGGCTGCAGGGGACGCATCGGCGGGAAAATGCTTTAAGAAAAAGACGGTGAGGAGGGGGAGGCGGGAGGGGCCGCAGGGGACGCAGCGGCGGGTGAATGGAGTAGGAAAAAAGGAAGTGGAGGTGGCGCGGATGGCGGAGCGGGGAGCAATCTGCCTGCAGAAGCAGGGGCAAGGGTTGCTCCCTGCTACCGCACAGTGGCTGCCACAAAAGGAGGGGAGGGTGGGAGTGGCAGCCGGGAGGAGGGAGGGCTTGTCGAATGGGAAGGCTGGGGGGGAGGGGCCGCAGGGGATGCAGTGGCGGGAAATGCATTAAGAAAAAGACGGTAAGGAGGAGGAGGGGGGAGGCGGGAGGGGCCGCAGGGGACGCAGCGGCGGGAAAATGCTTTAAGAAAAAGACGGTGAGGAGGAGGAGGGGGGAGGTGGGAGGGGCCGCAGGGGATGCAGGCGCGGGTGAATGGAGTAGGAAAAAAGGAAGTGGAGGTGGCGCGGATGGCGGAGCGGGGAGCGACCTGCCTGCAGAAGCAGGGTCAAGGGTTGCTCCATGCTACCGCGCAGCAGCTGCCATAAAGGGAGAGGAGGTTGGGAGTGGCAGCTGGGAGTAGGGAGGGCTTGTCGAATGGGAAGGCTAGGGGCGAGGGTCCGCAGGGGACGCAGCGGCGGGAAAATGCTTTAAGAAAAAGACGGTGAGGAGGAGGAGGGGGAGGCGGTTGGGGCCGCAGGGGACGCAGCGGCAGGAAAATGCTTTAAGGAAAAGACGGTGAGGAGGAGGAGGTGGGAGGCGGGAGGGTCCGGAGGGGACGCAGCGGCGGGTGAATGGAGTAGGAAAAAAGGAAGTGGAGGTGGCACGGATGGTGGAGCGGGGAGCGACCTGCCTGCAGAAGCAGGGTCAAGGGTTGCTCCCTGCTACCGTGCCACGGCTGCCATAAAAGGAGGGGAGGGTGGGAGTGGCAGCTGGGAGGAGAGAGGGCTTGTCGAATGAGAAGGCTGGGGGGGAGGGGCCACAGGGGACGCAGCGGCGGGAAAATGCTTTAAGAAAAAGACGGTGAGGAGGAGGAAGGGGGAGGCGGGAGGGGCTGCATGGGACGCAGCGGAGGGAAAATGCTTTAAGAACAAGACAGTGAGGAGGAGGAGGAGGAGGGGGGAGGAGCCGCAGGTGACGCAGCGGCAGGAAAATGCTTTAAGAAAAAGACGGTGAGGAGGAGGAGGGGGAGGCGGGACAGACCGCAGTGGTCGCAGCAGCGGGAAAGTGCTTTAAGGAAAAGACGGTGAAGAGGAGGAGGGGGAAGGCGGGAGGGGCCGCAGGGGATGCAGCGGCAGGTGAATGGAGTAGGAAAAAAGGAAGTGGAGGTGGGGCGGATGGCGGAGCGGGGAGCGACCTGCCTGCAGAAGCAGGGTCAAGGGTTGCTCTCTGCTACCGTTCCGCGGCTGCCATAAAAGGACGGAGGGTGGGAGTGGCAGCTGGGAGGAGGGAGGGCTTGTCAAATGGGAAGGCTGGGGGGGAGGGGCCGCAGGGGACGCAGCGGCGGGAAAATGCTTTAAGAAAAAGACGGTGAGGAGGGGGGTGGGGGGGCTGCAGGGGACGCAGCGGCGAGAAAATGCTTTAAGTGACAGTGGGCTTAGCAGCAGGAATGTCACAGACAATGTTCTCAATATTGCTGACCAAAGTGTTGTCTGCCCTGATTAAACACATGTGTAGCTACATTGTTTTCCCCCAGGTTGAAGATTTGGCCACAGTGAAGGCTGAGTTCTGTGCAATGGGACATATTCCCCAACATATTTGGGGTGATTAATGGAACACATATTGCCTTTGTCCCCCCCGTCAAAATGAACAGGTTTTCAGAAATCGTAAGAGTTTCCAATCTATGAATGTACAGATGGTGTGCTTGCCGACCAGAACATCTCCCACGTCAATGCTAAGTATCCTGAGTCGGTACATGATGCCTTTGTCCTGAGGAATAGCAGCATCCCAAATGTGATGGCCCAACTACAGAGGCACAGGGTGTGGCTAATAAGTGAGCCCTGGTACCCACCAAATATACGTTGGGGTATGGGTATGGTGTTGGTTATATACGATAGTGTGTGGCTAAATGTTGTGCCTCAATATTTCAGGTGACTCTAGTTACCCAAACCTCCCATGGCTGCTGACCCCTGTGAGGAATTCTAGGACAAGGGCAGAAGAACATTATAATGAGGCACATGGGTGAACCAGAAGGATAATAGAAAGGACCTTTGGCCTCCGGAATGCCAGGTTCCGGTGCCTCCTTCTAACAGGTGGATCCCTTTGCTACTCACCCAAGAAGGTCTGCGAAATTATAGTGGCATGCTGGATGTTGCACAACCTTGCCCTGAGACCCCATGTGCCTTTTCTGCAGGAGGAGGAGGCTGGAGATGCCCATGTGGCAGTAGTGGACCCTGTGGGCAGTGAGGATGAGGAGGCAGAGGATGAGGATGAGGACAACAGAACATCAGTCATCAAACAGTACTTCCAATGACAGACAGGTAAGACAGTTTTACTTCACATTTCAATTAACTTTTTTGGTATTTCTGTGGCACTGGCATGCTGGTATTTCCCACTTCTATGCCCACTTACTGTACCCTTTGGTAATTCATTTTACAGATGTTGGTGACCTCACATATACTCCTGGTGTGATCACTGGAGCCAGCTACAGGTCATACACCTCTGCTCATTTTATGTACAGTTGAATTGGAATGTCTGTACATGTTGAAATGAAAACATACTTTAAAAATTTGACATACTCAAAAAAAGAAATTCCAAGGATGTTTATTGAAGTGCTAAAATATGGAGGAGCAAGTGCAATGGGATGGGGTGATGATGGAGGAAACCCCAGGGTATAGTTCCAGTCTATTTGTAGCACAGGTGCATTGTCCAAGGGGAGATAGGAAGGGGAGCAATGGCAGTTCATGGTGGACAGGGTGACAGAGTGGGACACAAGGGTGACAATCAGGAGAGTCTCATTTCCTGACGGAGGTCTTGGCAAGTGTCTCTGGCGTCTGTCTGGATCGCAGGGAATGTTTGTGGGGTGGTTCACCTTCTACAGGGTGAGGGGTGCTGGTGGCCTGTTGGTCCCTTGGCGGGGCCTCCTGGCCACTAGCAGCAGCGGAGGTGGAAAACTGTTCAGATATCTGGCTAGTGGGAGGGGCCCGGTGGTGTGAGACTGCTTCCCTCACAATGTTGGCCATGTCTGCCAGCACCCCTGCAATGGAGATCAGGGTGTTGTTAATGGCCTTCAAGTACTCCCTGATCACCTGGTACTGAACTTCCTGCAGCCACCTGTTCTCCTGCACATTGTCCAGGATCTGGCCCATCGTGTCCTGGGAATGTTGATATGCTCCCAGGATCTCTGCAAGTGCCTCCTGGAGAGTTGGTTCCCTGGGCCTGTCCTCCCCCTAGCGCACAGCAGTCCTCCCAGTTTCCCTGTTGGCCTGTGCCTCTGTCCCCTGAACCGTGTGTACACTGCCACTGACCCCAGGTCCCTGATTGTCTTGGGTATGAGTGGTGGCCTGGGGTCCCTGTAGTGGTGGACACACTGCTGATTGACGTGTCCTGCGGACAGAGCTGTGGGTATGCTGGGTGGGTGCTATGGTGGGTGCTATGGTGGTGTTTCCTGATGGGGGAGGCTCTGTGGTGGTGTGTGACTGGGCCTGGGTAACCGGCTGTCTAGAGGTCCCTGATGGGCCAGGTTGGTCATCCAGATCCAGAAGACCAGAGTTGCTGTCATCACTGTGGGCCTCTTCTGTTGGGGGACTGGATATTGGTGGCACCTCCTCTCTGCTGATATTGGCTGGGGTATCTGTGGGGGTGGAAATGCTGTGTTATTCTTTCTGTGTCTGACATATTGTGCATTCCAAAGAAAGCATTCTCAAGAATCTTTTTGTACATGGGAAATTTCTAGGTGATCTGTCAAGTAGGAGCCAAGAAAAATAGGGGATCAATAAAAGTGAGTTTCCCATTTTAATTTCCATAGTGATTTTGAATATTGACTACAGCCCAAACTGCTGGAAGCAATTACACCAAATTTAACAGGAAGGTAGCTTTTGTCCAGAAAGAAGACTTTTTGTTGTTTAGTGTAAACCTATTCAGGAGTTTTTGAGATAATATAAGGAAAATAAATATAGCTATCTAGAGGAGCGAATGATTCACCAGTAATAACAAACTTGTGCAGAGATCTGCAGAGCTCTGATTGGCTGCCAAAACTTCAACCAGGAAGTATTGGTAGCCATCTTGGGACGTGGCTTCAGCTGAGTCCCAGAAAAAAAGGTAAAAAGTTAGAAAATGGGCAGGGTAAGGTCACCCTGACCCCTTCGCTCTGGTACTGGGGTCACAGAGAGTGCCTGCCAGTGCAAAAAATACTTTTTACAAAAATGGTTGCTGCTAATTAACAAAAGTGTTGCAAATCTCTTTCCATGCTTGTTTATTGTAAAGCTGATCATGGCCCCCAGGGAAACCATGCATGTATAAAACAAAATTATGCATGTATAAAACAAAATTAGGCCCCACAGGGGGTCCTAGCGTGATGAAAAGGGTTGACACTCTGACAGTTTCACTACTTCTTTTTTTAAATAATGTTATCATTTATTTTCCGCTGGAGGGCAACACTTTTTAAAAAATAATTAAATGTGTCATTGGGGGGCTGACCCATACCCCGAGGGCCAACCCCCAAACTGATCTCCCTGTTGATCTAGTCTAGCCGCGTGCCATGATCCACTTCCAGGCAAACGTTTCAAAGAGGCCTCAGGTGAGACACTTCTCTTTCCGACTCTCCCCTTTCCAATGTGGGCTCCCTGAAAAGAGGGAGGCCTTTTTCAGGCCTTTTTTCCCACCGGAGTAGGAGAGAATACTTACCTATGTCTTCTCACTGCTCCGGTCATGAAACTTTGACATCAGCGTGCTGACATCATAGATAGGCAGAGACTGGGGCAGACAGGGAAGCAATTCTTATCCCCTCCTTTTTTTGTAAACAGAGTTTTCCGGTGCTAGCACCGGAGTATTCTTTTAGGCACCCCCTAGGTGTCGGTCAACGGCCGACAGACACACCAGAGAGGGTGTGCGTGTGTCAGCCATTGACCAACAGACAGACTTATAAAGTTTATTTGCGACAAATGTAAACCCACATATTTTACTTAATATGCAATGTTAAGTGTAGAGTCTCTAGTTACTGCAGGCAGCACGCAAGTGCTCAATAGTACGTGCACTATAATAAATTGCACACAAGACACAGTTGGATCGGTTGTGTGTATTCAGAAGGCCGGTCATTCGTCCAACTCCCCACCACGCCTTTTTCCTCCACCTTTCATTAACTATATCAGGTGACCCTGGAGTGTCTCAATGGACCACTGGAATACGGAGGTCTTTCAAGAATACCCACATGGGTGAGTCCAGGATGGTAGCATTGGGAGCTCCAGTTTGCTGGATTTGAAAGTCCAACTATTTGCTGGAAGTGGAGGCCTGGAATCCGTAATGTCCATTTCACCCAGTTACAAAGACATACAGTGTGGTCTGTAGTGTCCTGCTGGACACGTTCTAGTGTTTTGCCAGCCACTCGGCTGAGGGCTGGCCTTACATCTACACCCCACACCCACCCAACACAGGTGTCACCAGTCATGTGACCCTGCCAATAAAAAGGGCCTGGCGCACGTGCCTGGGCCAGTTTGCAGAACCCTACCACTGTGTCTGCGTGAGTTATTTCAGTAGCATGAGGGCCTAGGGCCCCCAACACTACATAGTCCTTCGCAGCGCGGCTGATTCAAAAGCAAAACACGGCTTGCTTCTCACTACATCATTGACAGAAACAATAAGACTCAGACCTCCGGCGAGTACCATATTGATTATATCCTTTCTTTCATAAAGAAAATTGGAAAAATGCCAGGCTAAAAATGCCGCTCAGTAGCCGAGATCTCGCTCCTGCAGAGTCAGTAAAGTAAATACAGATGTGAAAAGCGCAACTCATAAGGGGTGCACCGAATCGGGAACACTTATACTGCAGACTGCCAGCTGCTCAATGCGATGAAACGGAGCAACCGCCTTCGGCAAAGCTTGCAATTGGCTCAAAGATTTGAAGTGTTGATTGATTATTTAAAACTTACTTCACGACGTTCTTATATAGCTCAAACGTTTTACTACTCAAATGCATTGGAAAGAGGACACAGCATGCAATTCCCAGGCATCCACAAATAATTGTAGGATAAATCTCCGGAAAGGTGGGCCCGGGAGAAGCTAGTGTTTTAGCAAGCGGGAGGTGCCCCGAAGTAAACAAGAGAAATACGCCGTTTTCGCGCTAGTTGGGAGGTGAAAGGGAACCATAATTTGGACTAATAGGCCTCTCATACCACTGGGCCCGGTCCCACATCTATGAGTACATAACAATGATTTTCTTTCATTTTGATTCAGTGATGCCATGCATTTTCACCATTATTTCAGCTGATCCATAGGCAGTAAACCAAAAAGGCAACAATTAAGAACGAGCTGATAGTTACCGACAGCATGCATGCTAACATTTTGAAACAGGGAGATAGATAAAATATCGGGAAACTGTTTTTGCTCATCTGTTGCCTTATATGTATCGAGCAGGCTTTTGTCATGAGCGAGGTGAGCCCAGGCTCAGGACACAAATTTTCCGAGGAGTGCACAGAGCTGTCTGCATTAAAGTCACGCAGACAGCATCACCCATATCACTTTGATTCAGTGATCAACATTACAGAGCTTATACTAATTGTTTAACAGCTGCAGGTGCTGTTTTAGCATCTCTTCTGCTTTCTGCCTCGCTGTCCAAAATTCCTCTAAAGCTCCTGCTGGTACACACAAATGTGTGACAGAGCTCACTTGTGGTGATCCAGGTGAGTTGGGAGAGGTTCAGAGATGTTAGTGTTTAGAGAACAGTCATTGCTCGGCTGTATTTAGCAAAGAACTGAGCACATAAGAGGGGTTTCTGCTCCATGATTTTATTCACCAAAGTATACCAACAGTCATGGATGGAAAGCCTAAATTAATCTCAGCCACATGTGATTACTCGGACCGCATCAATGTCCATGTACTCTGTAGGCTTGAAGATAAGTTGCATGTGTTCAGAGTAGGCTTGTGGTTGGTTTGTATTGATTGCTATCCATTGAGAGAGATATGCATGTGCCTGTGTAGGAAAACAAGGGAACTTCTACGGTGTTTATAGACAGGACAATTGCAAACGTGTAGAAGTGTTTTTCCCGGCAACACATTTCCGACTTTCAGGGTTGTGTAGAATTTGTGTAATTACACAAAATATTTGGAATAGTTACGTACAAATTTCATGCAAATACGTGAAATGTAAAATCAGCCTTGGAAGAATATTTTAGCTCAAAATGCGTACTTTAGTCCGTTTCGGTCAAAGGATACCGGTTGTACTAAGAAAAACAGAAACATGTACAAACGCTACAAACTACAGTTGCTTGCGTTCTATTGTTTATGTTTTTCCTGTGCTCGTTTGCTAAATTTTGATAGCGAATTGCGCGTAATACAGAAGCATGTATGATAGTATAATTTCAATCTATTACACATAACCATGGTAATGCAGATTTGCTGAGATTACGCAAACGTTTGCGACATAAAGCAACTTTCACCAAGCCTAATTTTGATAAAAAATAATTTTCAGAATATTGAATGAGAATTTGTCATATATGGGCAAGTGATGTATTACAGCAAAGTGATCCTTAACTGGATTAGCTATTTCAATCCCAAACTCTCTGCCGGTGATTTTACTTTTGGAACAGCCCATTTAGCAAGGTTTTGAAGGCACTTTTGCTTGTTGCTGCCTGATTCTCTATTTATGGACTTTTGTAATTAGTTCATAATGTTATTCAACTTAACTTACTTTTTATCATTTTATTTTTTTCCTATTACGAATGTTCATTTGTACAGCATGCATACTCTTGTGGGCTAACTTTGCAATTGTTATTAAAATACACAAATAAAATGAACAATCCACCAGCCTCATCACTGGCACCTTAAGTATTAGGCAGTCAATGTTATTTCTGACACCTATAGTATTAGCATGAGCTGTAAGAAAATGCCTCTTTTGGGGCTAATCACTGTCATTTGTTTGGGCTGTTGCTGCTGGTTTTTAACTCTGTTTACTGGAATTCTGCTAACCAGGACTGAGTGTAGGTGCCATAATGCCTAAAACATTTCACAATTGGCTATACTCCTGATTGCAGTATTTATTTTAAGTCCTTAGTATATGGCACAAAATGTACCCAGAGCCTGTAAGTTAAAATTCAGTAGTAGACTGCTCTACATATTGTGACACCACTAAAGTGAGAATGCAAAACATGACTGCAGGTCTACCCCCACTAAAGTAACTGGCCTAAACCCTGCTTTAAAATATTAATAAGTTACCCCAAAGTAGGCCTTAAATGTCCCTAAGGCAGGTTGCATGACATTTAAACGTAGGACATGTACAAATTTAAATTAAAACATGTCCTTAAAGTGAAAAGGCCTGCTGAGTGCAACGTCTCCCTTACTTACTTTAACTAGACCCTTAATATGGATCTTTATCTGAGAGTGGCTCAAGAATTTCTTAAGCTGTGAAAACAATCACTTAATTGACAATTGAGTTTAAATAAAGAGAGATCTTAATAGTTTTCACATTATTTTTAAATAATTTATATAGTTTTAATTGATCAAAATTTCAAGTTACAGAAACACACATGAAGAGTGTCCTGAATCTGTTCCTACTTTATTCGTCTTCATCCAACAACTGTAGTATGTCTGAATAATTCTGCCTTCTTAGTCGGGGAAAGTCAGAATGGAAGATTCAGTCTGCTACATTAACCAAGATTGTCATGGTTATCTGTCCCATGTGCTTACAGCTGTCATGCTATTCTGAAACTAATTATCATCTCTAAGATCCAATACAATCTCTGCAGTGGAATGAATAACACTGTTGTATTTAGCAACTTAGCAACTAGACAGTTCCCACAAGCCTTTCTATGCTTGATCCTATTCCCTCAAATTAATAAGCTTAATGTAGTCTCTCTAAAACATCACCTCACACTCTCAATGTAATTCCGATAATGCTTACTAATTTCCTATCCTCTCAGCTTCAAAACTAGCAACAGCAAGAATTAGTGGTCCGCCACAGGGGTCTCCTCTTATTCTTATTTTATTCTTATCATTATCATCTGTCATCTCTCATCTCTTCTCTCAATTCTCAGTTCTCTGGGTTTCCTCCTGGAGTTCTGTTCTGCCATATCCCTAGGACACTTTTTAAAATTAATTTAATTGATACAATTGTTAACAAAGTAATAACTTCTTGTGATGTAGCAACAGTAGACAATGAATGGTCTTGTTGGATGGCGAGGATCGGATACATGTGCTTCCTTTCCCACATGGTTTACTCCTTTTGTAAGAACAAATTTTACATGCATAAGCATAACACCCACACATTTCACATCTTTCATGTCATTTTAATGTTTCAACTTAAGCAAAAAGGTTAATTCCTAAATACATGTCAGTGCATTCCAACACTTTTTAGTAGGTGGGTAAGAGTGTAAGTAATACCGGTTCTATTGTTTTAAAGAAAGTTGTGTCATTTCACAAGTCAAGAAGAGGTTATAGAAGAAAGATTTTAAAAAATGTGCCAGCCTAGTAAAGTTTGCAATTCATGCAGGACAGGTTAGACAGAGGTCACAGCATGCTTTCAGACGTTCAGTATACAACATATTTTAGGCCTAGCAATTTATTCTCATGTTAATGATCAGTATTATGATTCTTAAATTTTGTAATTTTCTATTGCCACCTCGTTAATCCCCCCCTGATAGTTTGAAATCATCATTAACCTACATTAAAATCATTCTTCTATTTCATATTTCTTCCTTTTTCGCTTAGGTTGTTCTTTTTCCTTAACTTTCTTAGATGCCTCACTCACCCTTACACTCATTTCTATGTCATTTTTGCATTCTTCTTTTCAATTTGTTTTCTTAGTGTTTCCTAATTAGCAATGTTATTTTTGCACAGAAGCAATAAAAAGCAATAATACATGTTATCACTACTATACTAAGGATTAGAATATAACTAAGGATTCCATCCCCCAGGTCTTTTAACCATGATCCCGCCTTTGCAAACCCTTTAGAGATACTTTCAGCAATAGTTGGAGTCTCCAAAGGTTTTAAACCTAATTTCAAATCAGCAATATTTCCTGCATATTCTTCTATCTTTTTATTTTCATCAGGGATATAACAACAGCCATTTTTAATTCTTAACTTTTTACAGACTCTACCCTATTAAGCTAAAAGAATTTCTAAAGCAAATCTTTTTTTAAAAATCATTGATCTAACAGCACTAAGCTCAGTGTTTTCTAATAATATAGCTCCAGACATACTTGTGGCTCATCAGTCCAAAATTGTGGATAATTTTCTTATCTTCTCATCGCACAATATCACACCCGCAGCTATAATAACAGCTCCACATATATCTCCCACCATGTGTCTCCTCATTCACACTTCTTGTATATCTCTTAATGACTGTTGTCATTGTTAGTGCATCTAAAGAATCCTAATGAAATCTTTTCTGAAAAATTAGTCCTAAATGACACATCCCCTCCCAAAATGCATGCAATATCAAGAATATTAATTCTTTCCACAAACAAAATACACTTCTGGTATAGCTGGATTGATTTGCCATTCATCTCCTGATAATTCAAGAGTGTGTTCACACCTACTATTTCCACTAATGTTTTCGTCTCTTGTATTTGTCATCTCTCTAATCATCCTCTCATCCAGTCTTAATTTACTTATAGTCATCTTTTTCCTTTATTCATCTTCTTTTCCTTCTGTACATGATTTCTGTTATTCTCAGCCTTTGCAAGCCTTTCATTCCTTTCTTCTAACATGTGTATAAAAACGTTATCTTGTCCATTCATTTTGCATGTTAAATTTCTCTCATGTGCCTTAACAATGTTTTGAGGAAAATAAGCTCTAAAATAGAGCCAAACTGTTTCCATTTCTTGAGGCTTGGGTCTAAATTCATATCTTTCATTAAAGGCACCTTTGAAAGTATTTTCTCATAGTTCACAGCATAATATTCAAAATGTCACAATCTGTAAGCTAATCAATAAACTGCAAGAAGTAGCATAAGTAAGTGGTATGTGACGATATGCAACTTGTTCATGTGCTTAAGACGGCATGTGTGCGCAGATATAACAATCCTTAACATCTAAAGCTGTAGTGTATTCTTGTACTCATCTTGAATAAGCAACAAAGGATGTTTTCACTCTGTCTTTATCTATTATGTGATGATGTGTTGAATTCCTTAATAAGGATATATTTTTCTCATTTTCCGGAGTAAAATGGATCAGTAGGAAAACTGTTATAGCTCTTAACACTATTTGTGTAAGGAATGTTTCTAGGAATATCTTAACTCTGGTTCTAATTACCGTACACATTTTCTCTACAATCAGATCTACCACCAAAGTAATCTGTTAGTAACAGCAATGAGAGAAAAATTTTTCTCTTTTTTTATTAGACAGTTCCCCCAACCCTACTCAGTGTTTTTCTTAATTGTTATCTCTAAATGTATTCTTCTTAATCACAGCTCAAGGTCAGTTTCTTCTTATTTGTCTCTTCCTTTGTGTTGTTTCCTTTCAAGGGTGTTCAATCTGTTCTGTTCTCCATTCAATTATGTTAGAGATTGATATGTTCAGTATTTGTCCCTGATAGTATGTCCAATCAGGTGGTGAATACCATGGAAAAGGTACTCATACTCTTTTTTGACCTTCTGAGTGTGACTGATGATGCTTCTCTTTCACAAACACCACATAATTCTGCTTCTTTGATTGTTTTCAGTGGTGGTAAATGATTTTCCCCACTCAATCTGTGTATCTTTTTAGCACTCCTCCGCCAGACTTCAATTACAGTCCTTTCATTATTATGAATGCTACTGGAACTTATGCCGTCTCCTGGGTCCCTAAGTTCCCTTGGTGCTTCTTTGTTTCTTTCTGATTCTTGACTTCCAACAGGTTATAGTTTGGGCGCCCTGGTTATCTGCGCTCTGTTAAATGTCTGGCAATTGGACCACTTAACCTTTTAGCGCTTCTTCACCCCAATTTTCTCTCTGCTGATTCTGACCACTGATTTATTATTGTGCAATGTTCAGTGGAATATACACCAAAGCACTAGGCTCTATTTATTCTTCTGGGCTCCTTGCCTTTGCAGTGCGAGAGGCATAAATTCAATTTGGAATTCCAGAACACTTCACTGCAGTGTTGGTGGTCAGAGATACCTGAAAGGGGCCTTTCTAATGAGGCTCTAAACAAGACTTTCTCACATGCTTCTTTATGTAAATCCAGTCTACATGATTTAGATTGTGGCTCTGTCCTAGACTTGGGTTCTCAGTTGCAGCTTTGAGACAAAGAACATACCACATAGGAGGCTGGCCTTGTTTGTTATGGGTACCTTGGGTACTTACACCTTACACCAAGTCCAGTTATCCCTTGTTAGTGAATGTAGTAGTGTTCTAGCAGCTTAGGCTGATAGAGGTAGCTATAGCAGAGCGGCTTAGGCTGAACTAGGAGACATGCAAAGCTCATGCAATACCACTTATAGTTACACAGTCCTTATACACAAGTAAAGACAATACTTAGGGGGTGATTCCGACCCTGGCGGTAAATACCGCGAGGGCCAGGGTCCGCGGGAGCACTGCCAACAGGCTGGCGGTGCTCCTTTGGGCATTCTGACCGCGGCGGTACAGCCGCGGCCAGAAACGGAAAGTCGGCGGTGTACCGCCGACTTTCCGCTGCCCAGGGGAATCCTCCACCCCCATACCGCCATCCTGTTCCTGGCGGTTTCGGCCGCCAGGAACAGGATGGCGGTATGGGGTGTCGTGGGGCCCCTGCAGTGCCCATGCCAATGGCATGGGCACTGCAGGGGCCCCCGTAAGAGGGCCCCACTTAGAATTTCAGTGTCTGCTTAGCAGACACTGAAATTCGCGACGGGTGCTACTGCACCCGTCGCACCCCTTCCACTCCGCCGGCTCCATTTGGAGCCGGCTTCCTCGTGGAAGGGTGTTTCCTGCTGGGCTGGCGGGCGGCCTTTTGGCGGTCGCCCGCCAGCCCAGCGGGAAACCCAGAATGACCGCTGCGGTCTTTTGACCGCGGTACGGTCTTCTGGCGGTTCCCGCTTGGCGGGCGGCTCCCGCCGCCCGCCAAGCTTGGAATGACCCCCTTAGTCTTACCAAAAATAAAGGTATTTATTTGGGTGACACAGTACCACAAATATCTTAGAAACAATACTCCTTCTGGAGGTAAGTATTATATACAATGTATACACTAGACACCACATTAGACAAGTAAATAGTCATAGAACAATGCAAACTGTAGGAAATCCATAGAATGCAAAGGGAGAAAATAGGTTTAAGGGCAACACAAACAATATTCTAAAAAAGTGGAATGTGAATCACAAATTCCCCACTAGACAACTGTAGTGTGTGCAGAATCGCTGGGAGAGAAATAATACAGTAAAGGTAAGTAAATTACCCCTCCCCAGAGACCAGAAAAGCAGGAATAAAGTACTGCAAATTTCCTTAGGACATACTACACCTCGTTTATGGGATTTTGCAGCAGGCAACCAAGTCTGCAAAGAACAACTGCTGGATAATTGGACCTGAAACCCTGCAAAGGAAGGGGACCAAGTCCAGAAGTCAAAAGAAGTTCCAGGAATGACAGGAAACCCTGCCTACCCAGAAGAGGGTGCAAATGAAGAGTCCCCAGTTAGTCGAAGACTGCAGTAATTCACCCTAGGAAGAAGCCAGCAGGTTCCTGCATGATGCAAAAGATGTCCCATGACATTAAGATTGTTGCAGACAAGATTTTGTGTTGGAAGTTGCCAACAAGCTTTGGCTATGACAAAAGTGTGTTTTTCATAAAAATTGTGCTGGCTGGACCCAGGAGGGACCTGGGGGCCTCAACTCTGTATGAGGAGGAAGAGGAGTCTCTCAGCACTTTAGCGAGCCCTCAGGATGCCAGCCATAACCCCCAGGAGTTGCAGGATCCGTGTTTAAAGGAGGTGCAAAATGCGGTTGATGCAGCACAACTAAAAAAGGTCCCACGCCACTGGAGAACAACTAGGCGATTTGAGCATCGCAGGACGGAGTGCTGGGGACCTGGGCCAGGGTGTGCATGAAGGAATTTTGCAAAGAGTGCACAGAGGCCTCCGGAGGCGAAAAAGACACACTACACAGGGTACTGTCGTTCTCAGGGAAGGCAATGTCTTAACTCCTCCAATTTGCGTCAGCAGGACCTCAGGACAGTCAATGTCAAGGATGTCCACTCTCTGTGTCCTTAGGAGCAAGCTCGTCATTGTGAGAGGAGTCCCAGGGTACCGGTCGTCACCTTGGAAGGTGCCTCCTTGGAGCAGGGGAGTGACTCTGTCACTCCACTGGAGATTTCTTCGGTTCTTCTGGTGCAGGATGAAGACAGGGAGTCCCCAGAGCGTGCACACCATGGAAAGCTGGTTGCTGAAGAAAAGTGTCTCTTGTAGACACTTTTTTGCAGTTACAGCATTTCTTGGAGCAGGCTGCGGTTGATCCGAGGTCAGAAGAGTCTGAAGTTGTTGCAGAGGATTCCTGAAGGAAACTTGCAAGCGGAATCCGAAGAGAAGCCACAGGAGAGACACTAAATAGCCCTGAGAGGGGGATTGGCTACCTCATCAGGTATGGAACTATCATGTCTCTGACGTCACCTACAGGCACTGGCCACTCAAAGGCCTCCAGAGTGCCCCCACACCTTGCAAAGCAACATGGCTGAAGTGTGGGGCACACTGAAGGAACTCTGGGCACTACTCCTGGGTGGTGATGGACAGGGGAGGGGTCACTCTCATTTCCTTTGTCAAGTTTTGCACCAGAGCAGGGGAGAAGGGGTCTCTGAACCAGTGTAGACTGGTTTATGCAGGGAGGCCACCATCTGTGCCCTTCAAAGCATTTCCAGAGGCTGAGGGAGGCTACCCCTCCCCAGCCTGTAACACCTATTTCCAAAGGGAGAGGGTGTAAAACCCTGCTCTCAGAGGAAATGCTTTGTTCTGCCTTCCTGAGACTGGGGTACCCAGACCCCAGGAGGGCAGAACCCTGTCTGTGAGGTGGCATCAGCTGTAGCTGCAGTGCAAGCCTCAGAGAGCTGGTTTGGCAGTACTGGGGGGTCCATGGTGGGAGGACAATTCCATGATCTTAGACATGTTACATGGCCGTATTCGGACTTACCATTTTGAAGCTACATATAGGTATTGACCTATATGTAGTGGACGCATGTAATGGTGTCCCCGCCTTCACAAAGTCCGGGAAAATGGCCCTGAACTATGTGGGGGCACCCTTGCTAGTGCAAGGGTGCCCTCGCACTTAATAACTTTGCACCTAACCTTCAGCAAGTGAAGGCTAGACATATAGGTGACTTATAGGTTACTTAAGTGCGGTAAAAATGGCTGTGAAATAACATGTGTGTTATTTCACGCAGGCTGCCATGGCAGGCCTGTGCAAGGGTTTGTATGAGCTCCCTATGGGTGGCAAAAGAAATGCTGCAGCCCAGATGGATCTCCTGGAACCCCAATTCCCTGGGTACCCAGGTACCGTATACTAGGGACTTATAAGGGGGGTCCAGTGTGCCAATTGAAATTGATAAATGAAGTCACTAGCCTCTAGTGACAAATCTAAAAGCAGAGAAAGCATACGCACTGAGGTTCTGATTAGCAGAGCCTCAGTGACACAGTTGAGCACTGCTGACAACACTTACATTAGGCTACAAACTATGAGCAGTGGGGTCCTGGCTAGCAGGATCCAAGTGAGACAGGCAAAACACACTGACATATAGGTTTTTATCTATGAGCACTGGGGTCCTGGCTAGCAGGATACCAGTGACATAGTAAAAACACACTGACACACACTCACAAACAGGCCAAAGGTGGGGATACCCATGCTAGAAAGAGGCTACTTTCTCACACCACATCAGCCAGTCGTTTGCTGTAATTAAGTACAATGCCATCTGTTATGGTCACAAGCACATTTGCTGGGACTACAGGCAGTCTCATAGCTCTCCCCATCAAAACACCTCATGGGGAGACAACACAGTTTTTCAATCTGGTGTGTTTCTTAAACTCATCAGGAATAGGGGTAAGGCGTCTGGTCACTTTAATGATGTTGATGCACAGACTTAAGCCAATCTTGACTTAATAGTCCCATTGATTTGCTCAAGCATTCTAGAGACTTCTGGACGGTAACTGCAATGCAGTTTCTGACCAATCCTCAATGTTTCACACAGCATTTTTATAATCTCACTGTTAAAGTGAGTACCTCAATCTGATTCCAGAGAAACAGACGTACCATACCTTGGTATCAACTCTCTCAAATGTAATTTAACTACTATTAAACTGTAATTCTTTCTTGTTCCACTCACCAGGAAAAGATGCAGAAAATCACCAAAATATTCCTCTGCCCATTGGAGGGTGGGATATCAATGAAATCCATTTGCATTGTGTTGAAGGGCCCTCAAGATTTGCCTACATGACTCAGTGAAAGGTGTGTTCTTTGGCCCACATTTATTTGTTGACATTGAATGCATCTGTTGCAGACCTCTTCTGCTTGTGTTCCCAATCATGAATTGTATGAACACTGCTTGAATGTTCTAATCATGGCATCCCTACCAAAATGTGCCTAACTACATATATGTTGTGTCATTGGAATCAGTAAGCTATAAGTAATATTTGTTGTCCTTCTATTGAAACTCACACATTATTGTAATCAATTTCACATTCTGCCTTGATCCAACCTTGCTTCTCCTCAATAGGTGCATTCTTTTGCATTCGTCTCAATTCATCCCAATTATAAGCAGTTATTAAAATCATTGCAAGAATGCTTCCTTCCTGATCTCCAGTCATGTATGATCTGTTGTAAGTCTATGATATAGTCACAAAGTAACATCCCACTTCATCAATGTACGTGATGTTGATTGTGACATAGCTACAGTCACTCCTATGTGCTGTGCATTTCACAATTGCTTTTTGAATGGGTTCTTATAAAGCTTCCAATAGATTTGTCACCTGTTGCCCATTTCTAAGCAGAGGTCATGAAATCTCACTGTGTCCACAATTGCCCATAGTCATGGAGGACACCAAACCCGTATTGACTACCTGTGAAAATTGTCACTCTAACTCCATTAGTTAGGTTACAGGCTCTAGTAAGAACAATTGATTCTACAACTTGAGCAGATGTAATTCCCTGTAACCAAGATGATTCTACTACTCCTTGTATTGTGCAGACCGCATATGCTGCTCTCAAGCATCCCTCTGTTGTTCGTGAACATGATCGAGCCACAAAGAGCACATCATTTGGATTAATCAAAGGCTCATCCTTTATGTCTGGTCTGGGTTTGGTGCACAAATCTGTGACATCAAGACAATTATGTTCATAATGATCAGAGGTACTTACTTCAGATATTGACAACATTGTACCGAGATTCAAAACACAACATCTTTTTAGGACCATGTTGCTTCCAGACAATATCTGTTGCTTATACTTAGTAAGCTGCAAATTCGTGAGCCGCTGGGTTTTAGTTTTGGTTATTAACACATCAACCAAGTGAGGGTCCATAACAGTTAAGGGACACCCATCACAATGTTTTTGCATTTTTTGAGACTTGCTCTCCCTGTAGCTCCCACTTTCAGACATCCAAGCAAATCAGCCACTACAGGATCAAGAGTCACAGAAAAGTCAGCAATTGTTTTTTTGTAATTTCTGTGAATTTGGGCCAACACTGAGAGAGTGCACTGTTCCCTCTCACTGCAAAATAGAACAAACTCTTTAGTATAATCCAGCATTCCCAGTGCAGATGCACAACAGTGAGTTTCTCTCAATTCTAGGAATGCCTTCATGCATTCATTATACCATGGAACTGGTTCGGTAATAGCCTTGAGAGTCATTTTCAGGAAAGGTTTTCCACCAGGGAAAAATTTAGTATTCACTGTCTACAGTAGCCAACCATTACAAGAAACATTCTGACCTCTTTATGTGTTCTCGGGGTACTCATTTTCAATATCATTTTGATCCTGTCTTTGGACACTGTCCTTGTTCCTTTCTCAATTATGTGATCAAAATATTGGCCTTCTTTCTGACAATATTGTAGGTTTTGTGGTGACTGCTTGTGTTGATTCTCAGCTAGATGGTTTAGCGAAACTATGGAGTTTTCCTGGCATTTATCTTCTGTACTAGATGCGATCAGTAGCTCATCGATGTAGTGAATTAAGACTGAGTTACATGGCAATTTCAAAGGTTCCAAATTTTTCTTTAAAATCTGATTAAAAAGAGGCAGACTCTCAGTATACCCCTGTGGGACATGACACCATGTGATTACCTTCTTTTTGAACGTGAAGAAAAATAGGAAACGCCTGTCTTCATGTAAAGGTTTAGGGAAGAAAACATTACAGAGGTCAATCACGGTGGACCATTCAGCTGTCCGGGGTATCTAATCCACCACTGTGATTGCACCAAGCATGCAATCTACCTCCCCTCTCAGGCACCATTGTTGTGATATGCCAAGATCCAGTACCTAATTTTCATCAAACATTGGGAATTGTGATATTGTTTTGGGATTCTAGTCGGGACATTCAAGGTAGTTGATTTTGATTAAGGGCCTAATTACAAGTCTGGCAGTCCGAGGCAACACTCACGTTGATGGCCGGACCACCGCGCTCGTGATGGTCCAACCACCCCATTACATTACAACCCTGGCTGGCAGACCCAGCGGGGACCACTGTCCGCCCAGGAACATGGTTTCTGATGGCATGATGGCCAGAGTGATACTCAGCCAGGGTGGCACTGAACTCAGTGCCGCCTGGCTGATTACAACTCTCCTCTTTGCCAGCCTTTCCATGGCAGTTTCACTGATATAGAAAGGCTTGCAGGGTGGGTGTGCTTGGGGCTCCTCCTGCCCAGCAGTATTGGAATGCACACTGTCTGCTTTGCAGACAGTGCACAGTCTGAGGATGCCGGTTGGCCCCCTCTGTGCTGCCAGATAGCACTTGGCTCCTTTAAGGGAGCCAAGTGCTATCTCGTAGCACTAAACATTGTAATAGCACTGGGGGACATCACCACCATGGTCGTTGCGACCTTCCCTTGGCTTTGGTGATCCCATGGTGGGACCAGCAAAGTCAAAATTAGGCCCTAAAATAGGATCTGTTCACATTAGGCTGAATTACTGGGGGAGTGGAATGGGCATTAATTGGTTCTGATTTTGCATAGAGGCTTGAATTTGTCTTAGAAGGATATTTGATTGTTGAACCTGATTCACCTCTTGCAACTGATTACCACGATTCTTATCAGGATTAACTCTACATTCACACTTCCAATGCCCCACCTTATTGCACATATGACAGGCAGTTGTTTTTTTCTAGCGTCGCAAAATCAACACCTGTTTTCAGAATCTATCGGAACTCCTATTCTTCTTCATGGTAATGTCTGAATTCCTGCCTGCATCACACCTCTCATCCCTTGAATGGCTGTCACATTGTCAAC
This sequence comes from Pleurodeles waltl, assembly GCF_031143425.1. NCBI lineage: Eukaryota > Metazoa > Chordata > Amphibia > Caudata > Salamandridae > Pleurodeles > Pleurodeles waltl. Next base: position 1,027,617,086 of record NC_090445.1, read on the forward strand.
ATCTGTGAATTCTAAAACCATCACTGTGCTAATTTAGTTTTGAACTAGCAGGAATTTCTCCTTATTATTTTGCTGCTTCATTTCCTGTTCATCACTACGGTACTGCACATACTTCAAAATCTCATCCAAAACTTTGTCTGCCCACAAATATCATTCTCCTGTATATGCTGACAAATTCCAGGTAGCAAACCAAGCACAATTCCTAGATCTAAATTCATCTGTCCTGTATGCTGCTGAAAAGCTTTCATCAACAATTCATAAAATTCATGTACAGTTTCCTTAACTTCTTTCTGCATTCCATTTAATTTCAAATAATTCATATCCTTGGGAGGAATCCTCATCTTTTAAAATCCAGTTGCTTCATTGTACATCACTACAGGAGACAGAGCATTTGTACCAACTCCCCTCTGAGGCTCTGAGGTTGGCCATTGAACTGCTGCTTTGCATTCGGACCGCAAATTACTTGGTACCACTATATCAAAGAAAGTATCTAAATCAACCCACAACACTTATCCCCAGTATCAATTCTGGAATCCATCCTTCCCTTGTTACTTCCTCTGTCTGTTTAGGTTGTGTCGTAAAGACAAATTGAGTTCCCTACCCTAGGGTCACCATATTCTGTGGGGGTGTCTAAACCATAATTTGCATATTCTGTGAGTTCGAAACCAACTATTAATAGATTATCCCTTAAAGTCTACTGTGACTATCTGGGCGGCATAACTTGTATAGGTCCTGTTTGTTGTGACAGTAGTCCAGTGGTCTGAGTAACTGTAATCTGTCAATCTGACACCTCAGATGAAGATCTCAAATGGGAAGTTCTGATTTGACCAGGAATACTAATTATAGCTTGCTGTGTCAAGGGTTGCATGAGAACAGGCTGTGGAGTAATCAGTTGGACTATAATTATTAGTGACAGTATCTGCTGTTCCACTACAGATGATATATTTACAGGCATCAGTGTTTTCATTTGGCTAGTAAGCAATTAAATTGCAGGATCTACAGGAGCAGTTGCATTTGTCAAACTATTTCCATCACTTCTTACAGAGGATTCAACATATGGAGGAGGACGCATTGTTAACATTTCCTCCAATATATTGTCCCCCTGAATCAGTGTCAGTATCGACCTTTTGTTATTCCTGTGTTTTGCTTCCCCACGTAAACTTTTTTCTAGGAGATCTTTCCTCTCCTCGTGTTTTTTTTACGTCTTCTTTTATACGTAATGGATAAAATTGTGTCCATTCAGCTATAGCCTTTCTCCAAATCTGTGCTTTTTGAGCCCAAACTGCATCCTCATAATTTTCAATGCTCTTTTCATTTGTCCAATATTTCTTTTTCTTTCATGCATTAGAACCATTCTCTCTCTTTGACATTATGCTTCAAATTGAGTGGGTCTAGCAGGTGGTTTTAGATCATGCAGCATCTCTCTCAAATGTCTTATTATTGCTAAATTAAAAGGTCCCCATCTCGGTAAATTCAGTTCACCCTCCTTCTCTGTAATTCTGTCCAATTCTCGAAGCTAGTGATATGTATATAATCCCCTCTAATCCCCTCTCCACAGCATATGATGACCTGGTTTTCCTTCTGGAGGATCTTATTCTCCCTCCCTAACCGGAATAACCACATCTTTTACCAACCATCGTATTGCTTTTAAAATATTCATTATTGTCAAAACTTAGGTTAATTACAGTGATCAGAAACAGAACATCTTCTCTGTTGAATTTGCACCAATCCCTGCGCAAACCTTCACTAACTGACCAATAGCAGCACGGCACCCTACTAGATCACAACTTACTCTCTGCAGCAGCTACCCCTCCTTTACAATTTCCTTTGCTCTCAACAGAAAACAACTAAATATACAATGTTCATTAAATCTTTGTCTGCTTCTTGTAAAGAAATTAGAGGATATTCTCTTAATCTGTCTGAGTAAGACTTTTTTTAAAAGGATCTTACAAAGTTTATCCACAATTCCTTTGAATGAGTTCTCGAAATCACTTAATAAGTGATGAGTCACTTTGCGCATCAGGTTTCCCAATCGCCAATTCCTGTTAGTACATCCACACAAAAGACAATAATTCCCTAACCATTTGTAATTGACAATGCCTGATCATTTACACTTCCCCTTAGCAGACAAATAATTTGATCTAAGACTATTTCTTAGTCTGATGATCGGTTTCTTTATTAAGACAACAATCACTGAAAAAATGCTATACTCACTGATGCAACAGCCCTATTGATACTCACGTCTGTTGAACGTCTTCTTCGATTCAGCAACTGCCACTTGTGACCACGATTGACTACTTCTTCATTTGCTCACCTGAAATCAGGCTTCAAGCACTATTCTATTCTTTCTCTCATCTATCCCTTATTGTATCCTAATCTTTTGCAGCTTCACTTTTCTCCCTAGCACTCTACTGTTCCTCTGCTGCCAGAAATTACTGCTGGATGCAAAGTCCCCCTTACTTAATAAAACTAGACCCTCAATATGGATCTTGATCTGAGAGTGGCTGAAGAATTTCTTAAACCTCAAAAACAATCTTTAAATTGACAATTGAGTTCTATTACAGTCAATATGGAGAATACTTAATAGGTTCCAATTTTTTTTATTAAAACATTTATATAGTTTTTATTGATCAAAATCTCAAGTTACAGAAACACACACAAAGAGTGTCCTGAATCTGTCCCTACTTTTTCCGTCTTCATCCAACAACTGTATTATGTCTGAATAATTCTGTATTTTAGTCCCCGGAAGTCAGAATGGAACATTCAGTCTGCTACATTAACCAAGATTCTCATGGTTATCTGACCTAAGTGCTTACAGCTATCATACTATTCTGAAACATATTATCAGTTTCCACAAGCTTTTCTAAGATTGATCCTATTCATTCAAGCTAATAAGCTCAGTACAGTCTATCTAAAACATCACCTCAAGCCCTCTATATCATTCAGATAATGCTTACTAATTACCAACACTCTCAGCTACAACAGCATCAGTAGGAAGAATTAGTGGCCAGTCGCAGTGGTCTCTTACCAGTCAATCATCTGTCATGTCTGGTCTCTGCTCTTGATTCTCAGTTCTTGGGTCTGCCTTCTGGGGTTCTGTTCTGCCCTTTCACTAGGACACCTTTTATAATTAAATTGCTTGACACAACTAATAACAAAATGGTAACTTCTTGAGATGTAGCAACAATAGACAATCCATCCTCTTGTTGGATGGCGAGGATCGGATACATGTGCTTCCTTCCCCACATTGTTTCCTTATTCTGCAAGAACAATTTTACCTTGCATAATTATAACACCCACTCGTTTCACATCATTCTGTCACTATGGTGATAGGGTTATATAGTCGTGGCCAAGTACACTTACTCTTGGGGGGCCAAGTTATTGCCCATGCATAATTAGCCCTGCAGCAGCCAATATCCAGGACAGGTCAGCCCTGAGGGTTACCCAGCAGGTTTACCTCACCACCAGGCCACTGAATTAAACAGCGGGGGGCATTCTCTGGTTCCCTTCGTAGCTCCCATCACTTCCTCACAGGCCAGACAGAACCTGTCTCCAGTTCACCCCTTTTTCTTAGAAAGTTTATCCAAGGCTCCACAGGGGCAGCCACTCGCCAACCCCAGCGAGGGGAGCAGAAGTGCTTGTGTACAGGGTGAGGGTGGAGGGGCCCCCAGACAACTACATGGGCCTCCAGCTGCCCTAGGGAGGGGAGGGGAGTTGTACTACTGCACAACACCAGGACTGTATCACATACCTCTGTTTGGTGTCACCAGAGGGCAGGAGAATTTTCAAGATCCCCCACTGTCCATCCACCAAGCCAAGCTGGATCACTCCTCTCATTGTACAGCTTGCCGCTAATGTAGTGCTAATCTTTATGCTGGGGGAGGGGAGGTCTTTGCAATGGCCTGGTTGTTGTGTGATGGCAAGGCTGTGGCATTCTGAGAATGCTGATGTCTGCGCCTTTGAGCGCTCCAGTGGCAGTTTTGTCTTACCCCCACAGTGCTGGCACAGAATCTGCTCCTCCCCATAGGTCCTCTGCACCAGTGAAGACAAGGGGCTGTCAGACCTCCAGTCCCCATGGGCCCCGCAGTGTATCTCATTCTTTGGGCGACAAGGTGGCCGCCATCTTGCCTCATGGGCGTCTTGCTGGCTGCGGCAATATTAGGCCTCCATGACCCTCCAGAGGACCTGGTTTTACAAAATGTCCATTCTTTAGGCTTACTTTCAAATTAGAGAGCACTGGGAGGGGTTTCTAGTTTGTCTCCAGTTTTTGTGGCAAAAATAAGGGATCACCTGATCATTTATATTAGTAAGAGCATTGCTTCAAGAAATGGAGAAGTAGTGCCAACTACTTAATCTTTATGAAGCAGGGTAAGAAAAAGTCTCAGTACCCTACCATAAAATTGAAAGAGCAAAAGAAAAGGGACATAAAAAAAGGGAAGAAATAGGAAGTGCAGATTTACTAAAAAATGACCAACACATCTAAGATTTCAAGTTTCAACTACCACCACTCCCAAGATGGGCAAATTCTCATCTAAGAATCAGCAAAGAAATCTAATGACTTCTCCTCTCAATGATAGCTAAACGTTTATCATCAAACTTCCAAAGCTCTATTAATATTCAAGTAATTAGTTGTTGATCTTTTTGTTAAACATAACAGATATTCAACAGGTTTTGATTCTGAATGCCTTTCCCCTTCCTAAATCCAGGGTGGTATTTAACTATAATATAGTTCCATCTATAATTCAGAATAATAGCAACTTCATCAGACAGACCTCTGAAGGCTGCCTGTAGCCCACTAAGATTTGTTTTGTGTTATCCCTTGAGCTATCTCGAAAGTAGGCCAAGGCAAAATTTCATTTACACCAGCAATTCTGAAATTACACTTTTCTGCCATGTCAGTTAATTGAGATTCCATTTTGGTAAAACTCCTCTTGCGGGAGCACCAGAACAATGCAAAGGAGCAGAATGAGAGTGCTATTATTCACACCATGTGCAATTTTGCAATTTATTTTGTGCAAAATGTGTCCCTGTTCCAAAATGTGATATCTACAGGGCTGTCATTTTAGTCAGTTGAAACTGGCCATGGAAAGTAAATCATGTGAGCTGTAAAATGGACAGTGAACCACATATTACATTTGTCCTTAATGAATAGAATGCAACCTTATTAAGCATTTTTGTTGGAACATACAAATAGAAGAGTTATAATTATTCTTCTAAGTGCTAAAATAGGAGCCTGGATAGGTTTACCCTACAATTAGCAGTTGCATTCTCTCTGTCAAACTGGGATGATAGAACTTTATCATGTGCTGTTTAACCCATCTGCTTGTAAAGCACAACAAGCGCTTTAATACCTTGTCATATGTGGTATGAGCATTTGGGTGTATTATATGATATGGCTGTGGGGTCTTATAGTGGAATACACCCACAAAAACTGTCTTGGGACCAGTCAGCCTTCTTTGTATCACCTTTAATTCACCCCTGGGAAGCTGTGGTTTTGTGCAGCAAAGCTTGACAAAGGAGCGAGTGTAAAGCATTTAACAGTACCAAACAGTTAAATAAGAAAGTCACACAACATGAAAGAACCAGGACACCTATTATTAATCAAAATAGAGTATATTTTGTATGAATTTTAGAAACCTTGATAAGCAATTTCCAACAAGGGGTTCCAGTGACACATATTTTTGAAGAAATTAATACTTTTAAATTCAACTGCATACAAACATCAAAGAACAAAAAGTTTGTAAACTTTTGAAAAGCTTGAAAGCATTAGTTTGGTTACACTGGACGAGCTTGGGCACATACACAATGTGATTCATACGCTCACACGGACTACCTTATGGTTGGACTTATCATGGTCCTGGTCCTCAGAACTCTATACGACATACCCTCATATGGGAAATTAATTTTTACTCTGAATGCCGCAATATGGACATAATTGGCACATTTTGAATACAATATACCAAATCAACAAGCCTTGAAAAAGTCGTTGTTACGACGAAACACGTGTTGGCTATTTCTACATTGAACACTGTAGCTGATGTATTTCAATGGATAACCAAAAGGAAGAATAAAGGACACTATTTGGAATAATTGGATGTGCCGTGATTCTCTCAACTTTATTTATCCACTGTGGACCAGTTGGCTCACAACCTACACACCCTGTGGCTGGGTGTGGAACCACCCTGGCACTCTCGAAACTCACATGTTCGAATTTCAATATCATTGACTGTTTGTTCGTACTCACAATATAAGCAAAAAATCCTTGGAAGTGCGCACCATTGTACTACACAGCCACAATTCGCCCTTTAAGATACATTAGACAGTTACCTGGAAACAAGATCATTTTTAAGTCAAGTTCCAAAAATTTCCGGATTACCGACATAGACTTCAATGGAGTGGGGCTGATGCTGTGGATACAGGTTGAAAAGATGCTCTGGTTGAGGTGCAGTCAACGGGGGTGCCTTTGTGGTGAGCCCTTGGTCCATGGGTGATGTGGGGGGACTTTGGGCACAGAGGTTGGGGTCCCACAAAGTCATCTTTGAGACAGTAGCCGGCAAGCAGATGCTGGGTTACTGGTCTTCTTGCACTGTGGTTCAGGTGAAATATTTGGTGGGTGTTAGTGTCCCTCTTAGGTGACTAATCCGGACTCTGACCCTGGGTCCAGAAGATTTGGGTGCAACTTTTGGCAAACAAGGATTGGTCACTTTGCACCCCCAGCAGCAGATAGTGACAAAACATCTGCAGTGGTTACCAACTTGACAATTTGGGCTTCAAGTCAGTAGCTACAGGCACAGTCCAAACTCCACTAGCGCTACTCATACCAACCCTAAGGTGTCACAGCACTTTACATCACACATGTCATACAGAGGCAATTAATCTTACGTGTGTAAATCTTTCTATATGTAAATCTAGGAAATGTTGCACAAAAAATGAGGAATACCATTCTGTGATCTGCATGGTGCAAATTCTTTGCAGCACAGATATAAACCTCTGCGCTACTTTATGATGAATCAAGACCGCCACTAGACAACACTTAATCTCTCTCCAGCAGAAGCATTAATACCTGCATGATCTTCACATTTTTATTGTTGCCTGAAAACTGCTAGACACAGAAGGAAACAAAAGGAGATTTTAAAACCAACAATTATTTCTGAACACAGCATCTCTCCCGAGGTCAGCACCTAGAGCGGCTGCACAGCCCTAAGGATGACCCACTTGCAGGTTCTGTACAAACTTGTTGACATTTGTTAGAAATGGCCCTTTCTGCAGTGTCACCCTTAAACTTTTTGGCTTCTTTCATCAGTATTTCAGACTCATGTTGGATAACTTTTAGGATGCTAGGCACTTTACCACTGCTGACCAGTGCTAAAGTGGAGGTGCTTTGTACTCTAAACATGGCGACATTGGTTTCTCCACAATTGGCATATTTAGTTTACTTGTAAGTCTGTAGAAAAGTACAATATATGTACCCAAGGCCTGTAAATTAAATACTACTAGTGGGCTTGCAGCAATGATTGTGCCATCCGCTACAGTAGCCCTTCAAACATGTCTCAGGCCTGCCATTGAAAAGCCTGTGTGTACAGTTTTAAACTGCCATTTCAACCATTGTACCCATTGCCATGCCGAAACCTTCCTTTTTAGAGTTGAGCGCAAAGTGCTCTGTCCATGGTGTAATCTCTCTGTGGGCTTTTAACCACATCCGTGACAAGCCCATCAGTTTGGTTGGTTTGTGGGCTTGCCTTTTAAAATGAATGTGATTTAATTAGTGAAAGGGGTGCATACGTCATGCCTTTTCTGGTGTTTAGTCTGCCTCGAGCGCACCGGCTACTACTGAAAACATATGAGGCTCCATGTTTTCCATATGGTTTCTGTACTATTTCTTCTCTTTATTCATTGGCAGCGCGATCTCGTTGGGCAGTAGCAGAGCGCGTTGCATGACATCAATCCTGTTACATGGATATTTGTACTTTTGCATGTTACATGGATAATGGCACTTTCACCGATACGTTTCAATGCAAAAGAACGTCTGTATCCTTTTGTGTGTTTGCTTTGCCCTTTTGGTAGCTGTCGGCTCGCCATTGGTTTTACTTTTCAGTTTACGTGGCAAGAAAATTCCTGTTAGGAGTTTACAACGCTAATAGCTTTAACTCGAGTAAACACAAGACCCATTGTATTGCAAATGCTTGTTTTTACATGTAAGTCAACCCTAAGGTAGTCCCTCGATAGCCCCAAGGGCAAATTGCAGTGTATTTAAACAGTTGGACATGTACTTTTAAGTTTAACATGTCCAGATAGTGGAAAACTCTGAAATTAATTTTTCACTTTTGCAAGGCCAATCTCTCTCATAGGAGAACATTAGGTTTACCTTAAATCATCAACTAAGTTAAATTTCCAAATGGGAAATGATAGAAATATGAAATATGGAGTTTGGTGTTCCTGGACTCACAATTTAAAATCACAACTTATGGTGAAATCGGATTTTAAATTATAAGACTGAAAATACCACTTTTAGAAAGTTGGTATTTTCTTACTTTAACTATTATGTGCCCATGCCTGTCTCTGAATGCACATCTTAGGTAGATGGCAGCTGGGCCTTGTGCATTCACTCTAGACAGTCACACATTGGGAGCTTAAGTGTGACTTGATGGGCCCTAACGGCCCATTAACTGGCTTGATGGGGAGTTGGAGCTTAGCGCTGCCTCAATTACACCTGTGCAGGGTTCTGTCTCTCTCCACACAAAGGGCTGCATAACCCCCTGTAGAGTGTCTGGAGGCAGGGAGGGCAGGACAGGGACCTTGTGGACTTTAAAGGAATGCCTGTAACTTTCACCTACCTTCCAGAATCAGGGCACCACAGTGTATACATACTGGAAACCAAACCCCACCAAATCAGATCTCTATTGGAACCAAGGACACTCTGCCAGGAAGAAGGGCTGCTGTGCTGCCAGGAAGGACTACCACTCTGCAACTGCATTGCTGTTTTGGCCTGCAGCATGTGCTGTGCTGTAGGGGAGACTGCCACATTGCTGCGTGCTCTGCTGTGTATGCCTGAAGCCTACTGCTTCTGTTGTCCAGTGAGAGGGACTGGACTTACTTTCTACATCCTTGAACCCAAGAGTCTCCAAGGGCTTGCATGCTTGTCCTCTGTTCTTCTGCTGCTCATGGACATCAAAGACTGCTTGCCAATCTCCTTGTACTGCTGGAATCTGCCATCTGTGAGTCCTACGCATTTCTAAGGTGACATCCGCCAGTCCAGGGTCTCGGAAATAAGTTCTGCAGCTACAAACTTCAAAAAAGTGACAAATTGCCCTGAGTGCTGAAGATGTTATCAAAGATGTTATCAGTGCCAAAATTTGTGTGTAATTAGCAGTGGAGGGTGGGGGTACGAGCTATAGTTACCTTAAGGCACGAGTTATCGTTAGTTGAGATAACGCTAACTATATCAGACAAATTTCTAAGGTTTTGTATTTTTAAAATGAGAGCCTACCTGTAAAGTCCCTGTAACCTTTGTTTTTTTTCAGAGAATGTCTATGTTTTTTACAAATTCTATTTTCTAGCTATAACGTCCCTGTAACATTTGTTTTTTTCAGTGAATTTCTATGTTTTTAACAAATAGTAATTTTCATTAATATACGTTAATCCAATCACTGCCACGCATGGCCTTTGGCCGTGCATGGTGACGGTTGGCTACAGGGCCTGGTTGTACCCAACCCCCTATAAGCACCCAACCTTACACCATGCACGGCCTTCACCCATGTGCACCAGAGGTTGCCTGCAAGACCTGGCCTGCAGCCAGACCCTGTGGCCAACCTCCCTAACCGCCCAACCCCATGCTGCACATTGCCCTTTGACTGTGTGCAGCAGTAGTTGCCTGCGGCCTCTCTGGGTCTGAGAATAGGTGTGAGAATGTGCATTTGGGGGTGATAGTGGCTGTCAGATTGACTGTCTGGGTGAGAGAGTGTGTAAATCAGTGTTTTAGTGGATGCGTCAATGTGTGTGCGGGTCTCTGAGTGGGTGCATGAGGGTGTCAGTGGGTCTGTGAGTGGTTGTATGACAGTCTGAGTGAGTGTTTGAGTGGGTGCTTAACTGTCTAACTGTGTCTGTGAGTGGGTGAGTGAGGATCTGACCGGGGCTTGAGTGAGTGCATGAGGGTCTGAGAAGGCCTGTGAGTGGGTGCATGACTGTCTGAGTGGACCTGCGAGTTTGTGCGTGAGTATCTGAGTGGGTATATGAGTGGGTACTCAAGTGTCTGAGTGGGTGTCTGAGTGGGAAAAATTTATATAAAGAGAAACAGAAAGAGAAAAAGAAAGTGAGAGTGAGAGGGATAGAATTTATTTAGGCTTTGATGACTGATATACTTAGAATGAGATATTTGTGAACAATTAAAAACATAACAAAAAAGTGAAATAGGTCCAGTTGGACTCGAACCCCCAATGCTCAGTGTGAAGGTCTTCGACTTTCACACTGAGCTATGTTTTTTTAAAATTTTAAGTCAGCACTTTATCGGCTATCTGGGACCATGAAGGGGTCCTCAGGGGCTCCCCAGTGGTCCCTATATATTTATTTGTTTTTAAAAATTATTTATTTTTTATAAAAAGCACTTTACGGGTTTCCTGGCACCTCGAGTGCCATTGCTTCATCAAGCATGGAGCTGCTTTGAAAGCAGCTCCGTGATCTCTGAAGCACGCCATCATAAAAGCTTTGATTTTTGACAGCGGACCTGCTTTACAGATCCTGCTGTGGGCACCCGGGCCATAGAAGGAGCTGGTCCTGGGGGGTGGTGGTTACCAAGGCCATCAGTGGCTCCATCAGGGGGCCCCACTCCAACAGGAATAGCCCTGGGGGTGGTGGTCCTCAAGGTAAGGAGTCACACAGGACCCCTCTTTCTTTTTTCAAATATTTGCCCTGGGAGGTGGTGGTCCCTGGGGTTTGGGGGGCCATGCCCTCGCTAATATTTGTATATTGGGCCTGGAGAGGTGGTGGTCCCCAGAGATGTGGAAAAGTCCATAGGGCTTCCCCTACCTTAAAAAGCATTTTGCCCCAGGGGGATTTACTTTCCATGGCCAGTTTCAACTGACTAAAATGACAGCCCTGTAGATATCACATTTTGGAACAGGGACACATTTTTCACAAAATAAATTGCAAAATTGCACATGGTGTGAATAATAGCACTCTCATTCTGCTTCTTTGCATTGTTCTGGTGCTCCCGCAAGAGGAATTTTACCAAAATGAAATCTCAATTAACTGACATGGCAAGGGGGCCACTGCCCCTCTTCTCACATTTGCACAATCATTCCAGGGAGGTGGTGGTCCCCGGGGCTTATTAATGCCTATGGAGGGGGACCTTTTGCGTCCCCCTACCACATTAAACCCAAATGCCAGGGGACCTGGCCCAACTGGGGGCAAATTAAAAAAAGCACAGGAGACCGTGTTTTTTTTTTTTAGAAAAATCTGTGGATCTATATGCAGGTTCTTCTGATAAAAAAAAGAAGCTTTTTAGCCTTGGGAACCCCAGAACCAGGGATAAGGAGTCAGTGTGACTCTGCCCTGACCCCTTTCCTTTTTTTTGTCATTTTTTTCTGGGACTCAACTAAAGCCGGGTTCCATGATGTTGCCAACATTTCCTTGTTGAAGTGTTGCCATCCACTCAGATATCAGCATGGAAACACTTGGATCCGTGTCCCTATATATCTATATTTTTTGGCCTTAAATTACTCTGAAACTACCGAACAGATTTACACCAAACCACAAGTAGGGTGATCTAAGGAAAATAATCTAGCTTTGTGCCAAATTTGGTGTAATTCTGTTCATTGGTTCGGGCTGTAGGCTCGTCTAATCATCCTATGGAAAAATGAACGGGGACAATGCATTTTGGGACCTTTCCCTTTTCTCAGTCCCCGCTTGATGGATCACCCCAAAACTTTCAAGACAGAAGCTGAACTTAGCAAAGTATACATTTTGGAAATTTCTTGAACATTCATCAAGCGGTGCCAGTTATAGTCAAAACAAATAACATCCTTCCTATGGAAACAAGGTCCTAACTTTAACTACCTAGTGGCGACCGCCACTAGGTAATATATTTATATATATATACACACAGACACACAGTAAAAGCCAAAGGTTGCAGGCATGTTATAGTTAGGTTCATATTTTACACACACACAAAACCATACAAATTCAGCAGTTATAAAAACAGTTATCTGTAATTCGTGCCCTAAGGGAACCATAACTCGCTCCCCCACCATGCACAGATTTCTCTAAAATAATTTAACAGCAAATGTTGCACTGATATTACCAATGATATTATAGAAGACATCATGACTGATTTAATATGTGGGGAATTAGCAGTGCAATGCAAGGGCATAAGTTATAGGTACCTGAGATACCTGAAATTGTAACTGCTGATTGTCTATGCCAGAGCGCCTTATTGCCCGAGTTGGAAGCAATGCGAGAATCATGAAGGGCATAGGCTGCTACTGTGAATCATACAGTATGGGTCCAAGCAGCCCTGAAAATTGGACTGCAACATGGAGCGCTATCAATATAAGTAAGTTATCTTGGTAAGGTAAAAATTGCAGAGTAAGGCACCGCCCATTGGAGGACTGTAAAGCAAATGGCGAACTATACGTTGCAGCATTCATTATAATGAACCCATTCAGGGTGACCACTAGGGAGCAAAATGTATAAAGCAAGGCATTGATGCATGGGACAAACATGAATTATTGAGTGCCAGCGTCACCTGTGATCAAGGCCTAGGGAGGCTGAAATGCATAAGGACTGCTGATTCTTTTTTAAAACGATAATGGAATTCCTTATGATAGCGCAAGTAGGGCTCTTTTCTTCTTGTTGGAGAGAAGTTTTCATTGGATGTTAAGCGGTGTGGTTCTACTGCACTGCATGCACCACCAGCCAGAGCACCTTATTGCCCGAGTTGGGACCGAGTTGGAAGCAATGTAAGAAGCATGAAGGGAAGAGGCTGCCTTCACAGTGGACAGGGAAACAGATGAAAATCAACTCCCAGCGAGTGGAAACATTTTACATTCTCCCACCTGATCTGAGTGGACTTCCTGTTTGCTCTTGCTTGGCAGGAGCTTTCAAAAAGCTCCCACCAAGTGAAAGCAAACAGAGGTTTCCCTGCCTGCACCAGTTTGGGCAGCGAAACCACTATGTTCCGAGGGTGGGCAGCTCGGGACATAGCAGGAGCCACCCTTGCCTAAGGGTTGGTGGTCCCCAGGGCCATTAAGTGGCTCCAGGAGGGGGGCTCCCCTCCTTTTTCTTGTGAATGACCATGCCTGGGGGGATGGGAGGGTTCTTAGGGCCTAAAACAGACAGGAATGGAGCCTGTGCAGCCCCCCTTTGCCTTTTCAATAATGACTTGCCCCCGGGAGGTGGTGGTCCCCAAGGTAGAAATCGGTCTGCGGAGGGTGAATATGCATGCCCCCCTCCCTAAATGTTATAAATAAATGCACCCCCTGTGGACCTGGCCCATCAGGGGAGCATATACCAAACAAGCACAGGAACCCATGCTTGTTCTTTTTAATTTTACCACAATTTGGAGATCCTCCATGAAGTTGTGGTATAATAAAAAAAAATCATTTCTCCCCACAACGGGGTCCTTGTGGGACCCCACTACCAGGCCTAGGTAGGCAGGGTATTTCTATCCTGCCCCCTTGTCTTTTTTTCATATTTTTTCTTGTGTCTCAGCTGAATCCAAGTCCCGAGATGGCTGCCAACACTCCCTGGATGAAGTGTTGGTAGCTAATCAGATCTCACTTTTAAATCTGTCAGATCCACAAACCGTCCACATTCCTAGACAGCTATATTTGTTTTTCCTTTAATAACTGCAAAACTACTCAACAGATTTACACCAAATTATAAAAAGAGATCTTTCTGGAACATGATCTATCTTTCTGGCAAATTCTGTGTAATTCCATTCAGTGGTTCAGTCGCAGTTGTGGCTAAAATCCCAGTGAGAAGTTGCATGGAGAAAACACGTTTTGAGACCTCCCCTTTTTCTCAACCCCTGCTTGACAAATCACCCTGAAACATTTTAGGCAGCAGGTGAAGTGAGTGGCAAAGTAATTTTAAAGATTTTGCATAGATTTGTTAAATGGCACCAAAGTTATTAGCAAAACAAAAAATACTTTTTCTATGGAAGATATATAATATGTATTCACAAAAAAACACAAATAGATGTGACTTAAGAGCTAGGTGAAAAGATTGGGTGAAACATAAGGGGTCATTCCAACCCTGGCGGTCATCGACCGCCAGGGTGGAGGACCACGGAAGCACCGCCAACAGGCTGGCGGTGCTTCCCTGCCCATTCTGACCGCGGCGGTAAAGCCGCGGTCAGAAAAGGGGATCCGGCAGTTTCCCGCCGGATTTCCCCTGTCTGGGCTGAATCTCCAGGGCGGCACTGCAAGCAGCGCCGCCATGGAGATTCCGACCCCCTTCCCGCCACCCTGTTTCTGGCGGTTTTTACCGCCAGGAACAGGATGGCGGGAACGGGTGTCGTGGGGCCCCTGGGGGCCCCTGCACTGCCCATGCCACTGGCATGGGCAGTGCAGAGGCCCCCTAACAGGGCCCCAGCATGATTTTCACTGTCTGCATAGCAGACAGTGAAAATCGCGACAGGTGCAACTGCACCCGTCGCACCCCTGCAACACCGCCGGCTCCATTCGGAGCCGGCTTCTATGTTGCAGGGCCTTTCCCGCTGGGCCGGCGGGTGCTCCTTTGGCGGGCGCCCGCCGGCCCAGCGGGAAAGCCAGAATGGCCTCTGCGGTCTTTTGACCGCGGAACGGCCAAATGGCGGTGGCCGCATGGCGTGCGGCTACCGCCGCCCGCCGCGGTCAGAATGACCGCCATAATGTTTTAACTAAAACATTTACTGAAATTTATCACTTATATGTATTTCATTATAATACTTGACCTAAAGGGGCTATAACTCACTCCCATACCATACACAATGTTGATATCAATGATCTCATTTTATATGTTACAGTGATGTTATCAATGAGGTCGTAGAACAATTTTCTTTAAATAAAGCATTTTTTCAACAACCGTGACATGGGACACTGGCTCTTTGGAACTCAGGGGGTGGGGTTACCATGACCATCTTATAGTTCAGGGATGGGGGATGGCACAGCCCTTCTCTATAGATAAAGATATCAGCTCCCGGGGATAAGGTACCTGGGGCCTCCTAAAGGCTTGGGAATGGGGACTGCATGTTCTCTTCACTAAATATGAAATCAGCCATGGGACAGGGGTTCCTGTGGCCTTCTGAAGGCTCAAGGAGGGGGGCTGCATGCCCCCTCCCCATAAATAAATATATTCTTAATGTGGCCTTAAAATGACTCTGTGAGGGCTACTACAAGCCCCCCTCCCAAAAATTGCACTAAGTAACTTGTGGTGTGGGATAGTCCTGGGTGCCCCTGCACCCACCCAGGCCCTGGCCCACCAAGTTTGTTTCAAATGACCAGGAGTCTAACCTCTTTTTCTAAAAGATTGTGGATCCGCACTGGTAAAAAATATTAAGGGGTATAGTTATAATCCCTTAGCGCCACCTTGTGCCATATTAACATAATTATTTTTTCCGTTGTTGTGGGCCAATGAGGCCGAAATCCCCGCACCGTATTTACAAAGTGGCGCGATGCATGCATTGCCCCACTCTGTAACCCTTTGCGCTACATTATGCCTACGCCAGCCATAATGTATGCAAAGGGGGCGTTCCCTCGTTAGGGGAGCTGGAAAAATGGCGTAAAGAAATCTATGAGATTTACTTGTGCCATTTTATACAGCACTTTTAACGCCTGCTGAAGAGCAGGCATTAAAATGGGGCTTACATTCGTTAGAATGGGGCCCTACTTACTCTGCAGAAGTAGCACCAATATTTTGGCGCTACTCCTACATAGTACATCAATAGCGTCATGAGAAATGACGCTATTGCCCCCTACCTTGCATCATGGTGCGCTGCATTTTAAATATGGCGCACACATGGTGGCTCTAGGGGGGGTACTAAGGGGCGCAGTGAAAGTGGCGCTGTACTCGGTGCTGCGTCACTTTCCATAAATTTGCCCCCAACTTTTTTACCCCAACAGGTCTGGAGGGATTGGGTATCCCTACCCTGACAATTTTATGTTTTTCATATTCTTTTTGCAGGACAGGGATCTAAATCTCTGAGTCCTAAAATATACTCAAAATCTTTGTTGATGTTGTGATAGCTAATCAGAAGCTATCTTTTGATCTGTTGGATTCATGGATCCTCCATATCCCTAAATATACATACATTTTTAAACTTTAAATTCACAAAAAAAAATGATTTACACAAAAATAAAAAAATCACTCTTTAAAGACATAGGGCCATATTTATACTTTTTGACGCAAAACTGCGCTAACGCAGTTTTGCGTCAAAAAAATTAGCGCCGGCTAACGCCATTCTGAAGTGCCATGCGGGCGCCGTATTTATTCAATGACGTTAGCCGGCGTTAGCCGCCGGCGCTGCCTGGTGTGCGTGAAAAAAAACGACGTACACCAGGCAGTGCTGGCGTAGGGGGATATGGAGCTTGGGCGCCAAAAAATGGGGCAAGTCAGGCTGAGGCAAATTTTTCGCCTCAACCCGATTTGCGCCATTTCTTTCCACTCCCAACCCCCATAGAAATGACTCCTGTCTTAGCAAAGACAGGAGTCATGCCCCCTTGCCCAATGGCCATGCCCAGGGGACTTCCGTCCCCTGGGCATGGTCATTGGGCATAGTGGCATGTAGGGGGGCACAAATCAGGCCCCCCTATGCCACAAAAAAAAACAAAAAAACACTTACCTGAACTTACCTTAATGTCCCTGGGATGGGTCCCTCCATCCTTAGGCGTCCTCCTGGGGTTGCCAAGGGTGACAGGGGGGGTCCCTGGGGGCATGGGAGGGCACCTCTGGGCTCCTTCCGAGCCCACAGGTCCCTTAACGCCTGCCCTGACCAGGCGCTAAAAAACGGCGCAAAAGCGGCCGTACGTCATTTTTTGGGACCCACCCACTCCCGGGCGTGAATTTTGCCTGGGAGTGTAAATACGGCGCACATGCCTCGGAGTCAATTTTTTAGACGGGAATGCCTACCTTGCATATCATTAATGCAAAGTAGGTGTCCACGCTAAAAAATGATGCAAACTCCATGGACTTTGGCCCTAGACGCATCTAACGGCAAAGTATAAATATGGAGTTAGTTTTGCGGCAGAATTGCGTAAAAAAAAAACGACGCAATTCCGGCGCAGAGTATAAATATGCCCCATAGCTTCCTGCAAATTTGGTGTAATTCCATTCAGCCATTTTGGCTGTAGCCGTGTTTAATTTTCCTATGGGACACTGCAAAGGAAAACGGGTTTTGAAAAACCCTTTTTTCTTGAATCCTGCTTGAAGGATCACACCAAAACTTTCTAGGAAGAAGCTAAGAAGAATGAGACATTTTTGGGGGAAAGTTGGAAAGTTTTGTGAAGATTTGCCGAATGGTACTAAATTTTCAAGCAAACCAAAAACAATCAATTTCCTATGGAACCTTGGGGCTAACTATGACTCCCAATGATGGCCGCCTCTGTGGCACAAGGATGTCTGCCTTGGCACATGGTAGTCATAGGAGCACAAGTGCAGGGAGAGAACAGAACAGTGCCACATCTTAGTAGATCTGGCGCTGTTCTGATCTCTCTTGTTCATGGAAGATATTGGAGCAATTTTACCTGTGCTGTAATAGGTGATTTCTTTATTAAATCTGGGTTACCGAGTCCAGCCAAACAGATAACTATGACCACAGTTCCCTCTAAACTGCATAATGTGCAGGTTCTCAACATTTTGTTTTCCCATTGATACATGAGTTACAAGTATCATGCATGCACCACAAAAGGTTATCCGGTGCCCTCAATTTCATTTTAGAGGACATGCCTTTGAATGCCTGATGCACAGTTGGCAGTAAACCACATAATTTCAGGTGGACTGAGAGAGAAGTCTTGAGTAGTCTAGAAGTGCTCCTGGGTTCCCAGATTTTGTTTTGCAAGATTAAGGGAGGAGCTGCAGCACAGATGCTATCCTGTTAAATCTAGCTTTAGTAACGCTTCTAAGAAGTAATGTAGAGTGAATGGCCTGAGTCACCTGAGTAGCAGACCCCCAGGAGAATTTTCAGTGCAACCAGGCCAATGTATTGATCAGTCCACATAAAAAAGAGAAGGGACGCCTTTCATAATGGAAGGCAAACTTTTATTTTGGCCGGTGCTTGTCTCTCCAGTTCTTAAAGCGCTTGGCATGCTGATCTCCAGGTACTAAAGGTTTTTCTATGTATTTGCTCTCCCTCCTCCAGTGCTGCTGATTTTGTTGTGCCTTCTCAGTATGCCCATAATAAAAAAAAACTGTTGTCACTCTGCTTTCCATTTTCCATTTTGATGCTATACACAGAACAGCAACAACCATGCAATCTCATGGAGCCCTCATGCATGCATAAATTATTGCCCTATAAATAAATTTGCTCCTTGCTTAAAATATTTTGATTGTAGTGGTTAATGTCTGAGTAAAGTGTTTTAAACATTGGTCTAAAGTTCTGTATCCATTTTGAAGGTGGATTGCATTCAAAGTGAGAGATAAGACAACACAATAAAAGACTGAATTAAAGAACTCTTTAGGGGGGATAACTTGAGTGCGATAATTATCAAAAGCTTGTGGAAGGAAGAGAATGTGAATGAACATGTATGTTTTTTTTTCATGTATTTATTTTTATTGAGCAGGGTAAACAAAAAAACAAGACAGAAATAATATTATTGGGCCTACTAGAAAAAATGGGAAGCAATAAAGTGCATACGCACATTACACATATGGCAAAAAATGGGAGACGTCCACTGCCCCCTTTTTCCCAAACATCTTGAACATGGCCCCACTCTTCTTGAGTAGGCCTCCTCAAAAATGTTGTTCCTCTTCATCATTTCACCCCATAAATTATAAGTAGGGGAACCAGTTGATCTCCAAAGTTGCAAAATCAGTAAGCATGACATTGTGGTCAAAATTGAGATAAACCATTGGGATCTTGCCTACTGTAAGGGTGGAACCAAATAAAGCCAATGCATGTTTGCGAGGTATATAAACCTGGATTGTTTTTCTAATTTCAGGAAAAACTTTAGTCCAAAATTTGCTACAGCCTAGAACATAGAAAGAAAATATATCCCCATTCACCTATATTGGTTGCATCACACTAGTAACTTTAATTAGGTTCAGATGGATACATTTTATGAAGCCTAGATGGTGAAATAAAAGTATTCCTCCTTTTTGCGCCATGCTAACCCCACCCCTGGGGTGGCATGACTTTTTGGCATTGCCACAGATTTGCAACTTGTTGTTGTCTGGGGCAGCATCAAAAGCAATGGGTGTTGCGGTGGAATGCCCACAGCAACACCCATTGCATGCCCATTTGATGCAGAAAACTGCATCGGAGAGGCCCTTATTTACAAGGTGGAGTTAAGCCACAAAAAGTGGCTTGGCGCCGCTTTGTAAATATGTCTCACTGCACAGCGCCACCAAATCATCACAAAAAGTGAAGCTCCCATGGTGCAAGGGCATTTTAAGATTGGCCCTTAATTTGACCAAGTAGCTAATGGCCAGCCATCCCATGGCCCAGTAGCTGATGGCCTAATAACTTGAAAACAGCAATTATGTGGCCCAGTAACTGGTGGACATGCATCTCATGGCTCATTGACTAACAGGGATGCACTATATTGCACAGATGGCCTGACATTTTGAAATATGTGACTGACAGACAAGCTTGATGTTGCCAATTATTGGAAGGACATTCTTTCCATGTCATATTATATGGCACAGTAACTAATGAATCGGTTATTTCATTCAGAGGAACCTATTATCAGGTAGTCAGTTTCCAGGAAACTAGTGAACACAAGCAGAAAGCATGCGTTTGCTATCTGGGCGAACAGAATTACCCAGGCATATTCATTTATATATTATTATTGTTTACATCTTTTTTTTACCATTATCAGCAATTAGTGTGCTAGTGCTTGTCTCTGGCACACTTGCGCATATGTGCATAGACGAGACGTAGGAAAACAGATTGTCACATTATGATACTGGACTGTTGAGAGTCCTATTTTGAGGGTATCCACGTCTCCTGTCAATATATATGTGTTGTTTCTTTTCTCCTGAAATACAAGTTCTGAAGGCGCATGTTGGGCTGTGGCGTTATGTTTTCATTTTTGCATGGTTTCTGCCTTACAAAAGCATACTTGTTTGACTGTATAGAGCTATATATGAAGTTCTCTACTAGTGAATAGAAGGCAATGCCTCTGAAAAGTAAATTAAGTAATACTTGTGTGTGCCTAGAAATAAAGGGGCAGATGTAGCAAACGTTTGCGAGTCGCAAATGGGCCGAATCGCTATTTGCGACTCCGCAAAATCAGATATGGGATGCAAAAATCCCATTTCCGACTCGCAAAAAGCGATGCGAGCCGTTACCGACTCGCAAAATTTGCGACCCCATTAGGAAGTCGCAATTTGCGAGTCGCAAACCATATGCAATAGCAACTCGCAAATTGCGACTAGTCGCAAAAAGCCCAGTTTCATTTCCAATTTACCACTAACTCAGAGCAGGTGGTAATCATTACCAAAGTATAAAAGGAGACCCAGAAGGCATCTGGGTTACTCAAGATGGCGGAGATATACCTGATAGCAGTGAGGAGGAGAGCCCACGCAGCCCAGCAGAGGAGGAGGAGGAGCCAGAGACAGGAGAAGATTTACAGAACAAGGCAGACACTCTTCCAGCAAACCGAGGAGGAAATATACAATAAATATAGACTTAGCAGCGCAGCTATACTAGATTTAATTGAATTACTCAAACCACAGCTAGAACGCCAGACCCTGCGCGGCTGCGCCATCCCTACGCATGTGCAAGTGCTATGCTCACTGCACCTCTTGGCCTCGGGGAGCTATCAGGGGGTCATTGCTGTGGCAGGTGGGGTATCCCAAAGTGCACTATCAAGGTTACTCAGGGCTTTCCTAGATGCCTTACTCACACACATGTCCCAATACATATACCTACCCAGGAATGAGGCAGAAATTAACAGCACAAATTTGGACTTTTACCGGATTGCCAACGTTCCCCATGTCATAGGGTGTGTAGATGGGACACATATTCAAATATGCCCTCCTGCAAACCTGGAATATCTGTTCCGCAATAGAAAGTGTACCCACTCACTCAATATTCAGGTTGTTTGTGACGCCCATTATGTCATCACTGACATTGTAGCGAAATTTCAAGGCAGTACTCATGACTCCTACATTTTTAGGCACAGTGGGATACACCAACGCCTGGAACGTGGGGAGTTTGGAGACGGATACCTCCTAGGTAGAGCTGCATACACCTTGTAGACATGCACACAGATCAATGTGCACACCAACCAGGACTTTCTAACAGTGTACTTTTTGTGCCCCACAGGTGACAGTGCATATGCCTTACGGCCATGGATACTGACTCCGTACTTAACACCAAGCAATGAATGTGAGAGGCGATACAACAGTGCACATAAGAGGACCAGGAACCTGATAGAATGAACCTTTGGATTGCTGAAGGCAAGGTTCAGATGCCTTCACCGAATTGGAGGTGCCCTCCAGTATACCCCCATAACGGCATTCAAAATAGTTGTCGCATGCGCTATCCTGCACAACATTGCCACCCGACGTGGGCTACCTCTCACCCCTGCAGACCCAGATTCTGAGGATGAAGAGCAAGAGCAACCACATCGCCATCATGGGGATACGAGCATCGCAAATCAAGGCAGACTGAGACGGGAACACATTGCAACACAATACTTTGGAAGGTACGTGCCAACTTCTACCATACTCACCAATTGAACAAACACTCCATTTGTTAAGTTGAACACAAAAATTATTTATTATGTGCAAAAACCGAACTATATACAATGAAAAACTGTTCAGGGACTTCAAAAAGCCCACCTGGCATGGGACACAGTGCCATCATGTGCCCCAACATCAGGGACAGTGGTTAGTTTACAGCCTATGGCGGCCTCTGCCAGCCTGGCTGGTACCAGGTTGCTCAGCAGTGCTCTGCCTCGTACTCCCACTCCGGAGCACCCTGGTGTCACCAGCAGAGACACTGCTGACAGTGGAGCCCTCCTCGCTGTCTTGTGGGGTGTCCCCTGTACCCCTGGACACCTGCCGTGCCTCCATGAGGTCTATCACATGGGTGATCCGGCCCAGGCCCCTTGCCACATCACCCGCAAAGTGGCCCATTTCAACCTGGATGCCGACTGTTCTCCTTGACAGCCCAGTAGTGTTCACTGCCAGTCTGCAAATAGAGGAGGCCATCCTGTCCAGCCTTTGGAGCAGCTGGCGGTCCCTGCGCCGCGCACCCTCACTCTGTGTAAGCAGTCCAGCCACCAGTTCACGCATTGACAGGGCTAGGTCACCGGTGTTGTTGCCAATTACCTCCAGTTGTGCATGAACCTGCTGCATGCTGTTTTCATTGTTCCTTACGAAGCGCTGCAGAACCCCACTAATCCGCCCTAACATTTGATTCTGCAGGCGCTGACCACGTAGCAGTTGTGCCTCTGTCAGTGTGGTGGATGGAAGCCCTGACTCTGCCTGCAGCCCTGCTCTCCTCATCCTGCGTCGCCTGCGCAGCGGTGGATGCCCTGTGATGTGTGCTGTGGCACACCTGATTGTTGCTGGTGCAGGCTCCGAAACCACTGTTGCAGCGGGTGTTGCCATAGAGGGGATGGTGTTGGTGGTGCAGGTGGGGGTGGTGGCTGCTCCTGTTGTCTTCTCATGGGGCTGGCTGACCAGTGGCACCTGGCTGCTGTGGCTGGTGGTGGTGTCTTGTGGGAGACCTGTGGGACATGGGGAAAACACTGTCAGTGTCTACTATCTGTTGCACACTTCCTAATAAAAATGTGCCTATTAACTGCCTACTTGACTACTTTTCCCATAATGCATCATGCTGGTATCTGCTACTCTGAAATGGACCTATTTTGGTTGTGCATGCCCCTGTGTACATGGTGGGTGGGGGTATGGCATTGATGGGTGTACAGGCATATCACATGGTACTCACCGGTTGATGTTCTGGGCTCAGAGGTGTCCAGTTCTCCAAATCCTGTTACAGACTCCGGCTCCAGGGTCTCCTCCACCCTTTCCTCCAGGGGTGTGGGTGGTGGTATGGAAGATGGTCCCCCTCCTGTGCCTCTCATCTCCAGGAGCCTTTCTGCCACCCTCTCCTTGATCCGGGAGTGGAGGCCGTACCACCTCTTCTTTATTTCATCCACACTCCTGTGCCTGACCCCTAGGGAGTTTACCTTCTCCTGAATTTCCTGCCAAATTCGTTTTTTGGCAGAGTCTGGCACATTGAGGGCTGCCTTCCCAAATATCTCATCATGGTGCTGACAGCATTCCTCTGTGAGCACCTCCAGCTCCTTCTCTGCACATTTCAGCTTTCTCTTTCTGGGAGTGTCAGCCATGGTTGCTGTTGCTCTGTTAGCTGTGCAGCAGTTAAAAAGGGTGTGGTCCTCCCTCCTCCCAGGTGTATTTGTAAACTTCCTGGCTGTGATGTCATCATCATGTGCCAGGAAGTGTTTCCAGAGTGTTCTGGAGTGGTTTCTGGAGTGTTCTGCAGCACCTGCATTCAATTTTCTGAACAGCCGCAATTTGCGACACCCGCTCGCAAATTGCGAGTCCGTTTTTTGCGCGGTCGCAAAAAGCGAGCTCGCAAACAGCGGACTCGCTATCTGCGGTGCGACTCTGGGTGCGAGTCGCAATTTGGCCCCGCAAATTCTACTTGCATTCCAGTTAGCGATACGCAAATTGCGAGTCACACATGCTCGCAAATTGCGAGTCGCTAATTTTTTTGTACCTACATCTGGCCCAAAGTCCCTAAAATTCTAGGTAGAAAACTCCCTTGAATCTAACCATTATTCTTGCAAGCCAATGCAATTGACAAAAATAGCTTAAGATGAACAATGTGACTCATTAAAAATGTGACTGATGAGAGGAAGTCCTTCACCTCTGTTCCTTTGTATAATTAGTACTTGGTCATCTTATATGTTACAGTGTAAAAGCCACTTTGCTGCACCATCACTGCTCGTGAGCTGCTAGTAAAATGGTGTAGTAAAGTCAGCCATAATTGGGATGCACCGGGGCCCTTACCCCTTAACTTCGGCACTCGTACACTAGCTGCATCAATGATAGGTATGCCCCTTTGCCAGTGGATTTAACGTGCACTGATGCCAAGTTTTCTTCAGTGTGAAATGTTCCACTTTTTTAATGTATGCGATATTTCAGTATGTAATTTGTGGCACTATAGCAAGTGAAACCCAACAATTATGTTTATCAAATGGCAGTTCGGGTGGTACATTTCTTAACAAAAAACTTTGCACATATTGGAGACACCCTACATGTGTTAAAAAAATCATGTTTTCCATATCCCTCCATGGCCAAAGTCTTAGGCTTTTGTTTTCAGAACGTAATGTTCAAAACAAGCTTTTCAATAAAAATACTTCCAGGCACAGTGCCTTCCTCAGGCTTAGCTCCATTTGCTGTTCCCATCACTGACTGCCTTTCACGGAAATCGCAAAATCTAACAATGAAAAAATATGAAAGTGAGTCATGTTTGTAACCCTAGAAAAAAGGATTCAACAGCTGAAGAATGGGGATTTGTGGTGGTCTGAATTTGCCACCTGTACAAAGCCATTGTATTTAATATTTGTGTTTAATCGCAAGGGCCCTTTGTTCTATTGTATAGTATTGTAGATTTAAAACTTACTGCCTCTGACAAGACATTAAAGTGCTTTGTGGACGGTTACAGTGGTAATTCAGTGGGCCCAGAAATAATTGTCTGTACTTGTTGTAAGTGTTAAAGTTAGACGTAATATTATTGTTTTTAGTCCTGGTACACTATCAGATGGTAGTACCTGTAAAATGAAATGCCAGGGAAAGGAGAAAGATGAGGAAGAAATGATAGGGGCAGGAGGCCCAGATTATAAAGCCTACTTAGAGTTTGCAGACAGGGTTCTCCATCTAAAACTGGCAGATATTCCATCCACTGTATTAAAAGCTGCGTAGTCAATAATCCACTTATAATACAGTGAATGTAAATCCGCCATGTTTTTCACAGACTGTGTTGTCTACCAAACTCTACGCAAGGTGCGGATTTTTAACACTGAGAAAAGGGGTACTGTGTTGAAATAAAGTGAGTCAAAACTCAGGCCCTCATTACACCTTTGGCGGTCTTTGTGAAAAACCGCCAAGCTGTTGCAGTCAGCATACTCCCAATGATGGTGGTATGCAGCCCGCCCTATTAGGAGTTTTCCACTGGGTGAAAACAGCGTTTCCGCCCAGAGGCCCAGCCGAAAACTGACCACAACATTGACGGGCGGCAATGTTGTGGTGCGTCGGGTGTGACACCACCCATTGTGCATTTCACTGCCCGTAATTCTGGCAGTGAAATGCACAATGGGGCTCTCCATGGGGACCCCTGCACTGCCCATGCCAAGTGCATGGGCAGAGCAGGGGCCCCCATGGGCCCCCCCGACACTCCCTTTCAAGCAGCCTTTGCATGGCGGTGAAACCGCCATGCAATGGCTGGCAGAAAGGGGACTTGTAATGCCCAGGGCAGCGCTGCTTGCTGCCCTGGTGGATTGTGACTGCCGAGACTACCAGGTTGCTGACAGGCAGCAACGAGGCAGTGCCGGAGGTCGGACCGTGGCCCACCTGCCACGGTCATAATAGGGCAGTTGGACCAACATGTCTGCGGCGGTCCGACCACCATCGCGAGTGTGGCAGTCTTGAGACCAGCTCACTCGTAATGAGGGCCTCAGTGTTTTGATGTGGATAACAAGGGATGTGGTGCATGTTATTATATATTGATTATTAGCATCCATTATTTTGAGATGGTAAAGCAGTGGTAAGAGAGTGAATTGATTTTATGGTCCACGTTAACATCCACTTTATACTATTCCCTTGATTCACAATCTATCCAAGCAATGTCAAACCCTGAAAGACACAGGAGAGCCAGTGCTTTAAAAAGGGTGGCCCAAATCCTGGGCTCTCTCTTTGCTTCTTATTCTATTTTACGATGTATCCATGGTATGAAATCTCACAAAGAGCTAAGTCTGTCAGTAGTGAGACTTAAAAAAGGACAATGGATTCTACAACTGCTGAAATGTCGTATTTGAACTTGAATCTACTGTTGCACTTTTTTTCCTTTCCTTTTCCTATTTTTAAAGGACAAAAAAAACAGTTCTTCCAGTTGACTTACTTACTTATGCCTACTTCCCCTCTTGGGGTACAGGCCATCAACCAGGATGCTTCAACCACCACTGTCCTGGGTTTTGTTTTCTATCTGACTCCAGGTGCAACCTATCTCCTTGCAGTCAGCCTTGAGGCCTTGGCGCCAGGTGTTTCTTGGTCTTCCTCTTTTCCTTTTCCCTTGAGGGTTCCAGGTCAGAGTTTGTCTGGTGACATTTGGGGTTTGTAGATGGTGTGATTTATCCACCCCCAGCGTCTTTTTATGATTTCTTCATGGGCAGTGAGGTGGCAAGTCTGCTGCCACAGGCTGTTGTTGCTGATGGTGTTTGGACAATAGATTTGCATGATTTTTCCCAGGCAGGTGTTGATGTAGGTTTGGACTTTCTTGGTGGTGGTCACTGTTGTTCTCCAAATTTCTGTTCCATAGCGATGGACTGATTCTACGTTGGTGTTTAAAAGCCTGAGGTCTTAGTGTTTTGTGTAGTGTTAAAGTGCCAATCTTATGGAGGGCATGGTGCCTACACCTGTGCTCATCTATGCACAATATATTTATGATCTATCATTTCTATAAGTAAATCACAACACTGGCAGGTTCTCTTTATGCCTCTTTTCTGCATACTACCTGTATGTAAGTTTTCAATAGAGTTTGTGATGGTGGTAAAACTACTGAACAGTGGCAAATTACAACTGTCATGACATTCGTTAGAAATGAGCATGCTCCTGAATATCATTTTTAGATTTCGCCTGCACATCACTTGTGCTGTCCTTGTGAAATCACCTTGTAATTAAGAAAAATAATTAAAAAGGGGCTTAGAGCTCAGTCATTACTTATCATTACTTACCATTGGCTGGCTCCCACATGGCTCCTATGTTACTTTACCTACTCATTGGTTGGCTCCCACATGGGGCTCGTTTGCTTGCTTCTTATTGGTTCATGCCTCCTCCACACCTCCCTCCTCCTCTTGGGCATCTACATCTTCCCCCATGCCATTGAGCTTGGGCAAAGAATTGCTTCTTGTGGTCAGTGTCGTCCCACTGGCCACAAGCTCTGCGGGTACTGATTTTATTTGCGTTTGTCAGCAGTCCCTCTTCTTCACCTCACTTTCTGCTGAGTTTTGACCAACCTCGCCTCCTGCTCTCTGTTGTGCTTTCACCCCACCCTCCTCCCACTCTCCTTTGTGTTTCCAACCCCGACCCCCTCCCTCTCTCTTTTGTATTTTCAAATCATCCCACCCACTCACATGCTCCATTGCCTTTTCAAACTACACCCCACCCCCTCCCATTTTAATGTCAAAATCCTTGGTGATAGTGTGCCTAGAAACATACAACAGATGTTGCATCAGCGTGTCAAAGAGGAGAGCTCTCATCCACCTGCCCCCATCACACCCCACCCTTGTCTTGCTCCAGCACCCCTTCTTCTCTGCTATTCCCGAAGCCACCTGGGGCTGGTGAAAGTCGAGATTCCGGGACTGCCTTGCTGTGGAACGGGCTTCCAAACAGCTGTGGTGTCTACCAGACGAGAGTCTCTTGGTGCTCAGGAAGGCCTTTCCTCCCCTGGGAAAACCCTGAGCTCCCTGGGAAGAAGAGTTTCCACTGACGCAGTGCCTAAAAGCATCAGACTGATGTTGCATTGTTGCATTAATGAGGATTGCTCATTACAAAATGAACTCACTGACCTGGAATTTGCCATTATTGGCTGTGTGTGCTTCTGCCCTTTTTCTATTACCATTAGGGGCACGTACACATTCTTGTGTCATAGGCAGATGCTACAGGCTCTTCTATAAACAGGGAACTATGCAGCCTGTGCACAGACCTCTCTGAAAAAGGATGCTGTGGCTTCAGACCTTCACCCCCAGTTTTACAGCTAGCACCCACATCTACCCTCCATAGCGAGCGAATGTGGTGTAGTGGCCAGAAATGTTGACTGTGGAATTGGAGAACGAGCTAAGAGTCTCAGCGTTGGTTTAACATCCTTTGGTTATGGACAAATCACTTAGGTCCACATGTAAAAAGCATTTTTCTAGTTGCAAATGGGGCGATTCACAGAATCAGCCCGTTTGCAACTAGAAAAATGCTTTTTGGGATGTCCAACGCCCAAACTGCGATTCAGTAACTTGTTACCAAATCGCAATGAGTGTTTTGTGATTCGGCATTAGGAAGGGGCGTGTTCAGGGCGTCCCTTCCTAATACCGAATCTAAATGGTATGTATAATTGTTTTGAGACCATGAATCAGGATGCAAAACAATCGCAGTTAGCACCAATTTCAAATTGGTGCTAACCCATTCGCAAAGGATAAGGAGACCCCTTCCCTTTTGTTAATGCATGCAAAAACATTTTTGAAGAGCAGGCAGTGGTTTTAAGGAAAACGGGCAGTGTGTAAAAAAAAAAGATTGCTTTATTTAAAAGCAATCACAGGCATGATGGGCTGCTGACACCAGCAGGCCACCATCCCTGTGATTTTTGCGATTCCCAGTGGGTCACAATTTGCGACGTACCTCATTATTATTAATGAGGCAGGTCTATTTGGACCCACCAGGAATCGCAAAAGAAACTCAATGGAGTTTCTTTCATTTGAGTCTGTGATTCCCTAATTGCGACTCGCATGGAATCGCAATTAGGAAAGCGCAAATCCCAATATTTGTACATGTGTCCCTAAATCTCTTCCATCCCTGTAAACAATGAATGGTGACATTGTGTAATGGTACTGGTGCTCGTGTAATGTGCTCTAATACCTGCGGGTTGAGATTGTGCCATATGGAACTGCAAAAAAAATATGAAAGATTCCAGAAAAAATCAATTTCTCCTTTCCTTGCAGAATTAAACACTTTAAAAATAATTCAGTGAAGGCTCTTTTTTCCTCAGTTAATTCAACACTTCTTACAAAACACTTCTCCAGGTCTCACAGGAAGGGAGCCCTTTCATTTTTCTACACTATTCCAGGGCCCAGGATACTAATGGAAAACAAAGATTAGCCAAAAGCCTACCAGAAGGGCGTCAGAAGTAGGCCCATGAGGTCAAGATTTCAGGGTACCCACACAAAATAAATGACATAGAAGTAATATAATGGGAATGTATTTACTTAAGTGTCTTTCCTGATAATCTGGCATGGACCTGGCTCCCCTGCAGCTACATTGGACACCCTTGCTTGACTAGATCCTTAAGTTTACATTGATGAATGTGGCGGTGCGATTTGTGCTTCCTCACAGGAGATGGTTTGGGGCTTGGTTTCAAATACTATTTGCCACTGAAAGGCCCATATTTATACTCCTTTTGCTCTGGATTAGCGTCATTTTTTTGACACAATTTCGGCATAAAGCTAGCACCATGTTTATACTTTGACGCTAGACCCGTCTAACGTCAAAATATCCCAGTGTGCGTCATTTTCTGGATGCGTGAAACTGCCTTGCGTCAATGAGATGCAAGGTAGGCGTTCCGGTCTAAAAAATGACTTAAACACCCGTGCCTCATATTTATCCAACCGCGCAAAAATGGTGCACGGCTTGGAGGCGGAGCCTGAAAATGACGCAAATCCCGATTTGCGCCAAAATTTAATGCCTGGGTCAGGGCAGGTGTTAAAATAGGGCAAACACACCAGTACTTAAGGAAAACTCACAAAGGCAACATCAGAGCTCAAAAAGGAAGACATGGAGGTGCTATTCATCCAGCATGCACGAAGACGCAGAGCACAGGAGCAACAGCAGCAGCTTCCACCACACCAACAGGGACCCCAAAGGCAACGCAGAAGGCAGAAGAGGATATTCAGGACCAGGACAACCCTTCAGGGCCTCAGTGGTACAGACTAAACTGGCAAGCCATACAGCAGCTGATGCGCCACATTGAGCCACAGTTGGCACCCAGCTTGCAGACACCCCACAACATTCCAGCAAAGACCAAGCTGCAAGCTGTCCTGCACATGTTGGCAGGTGGCTCTTTTCAAACCACTGGTGCCCTGGTTACCGGGATCACACAGCCCTCATTCTCTGCCTATCTTCCCAAGGTACTTGATGCCATCATCTCCCTCACACCCCGCCACATCAGCTTCCCCAACACACAGCAGAAGCAGCAGGAGACTAAACAGGGGTTTTATCAAATCAATGGCTTCCCGCACATGCTTGGTGCCATTGACTGCACACATGTACAGATTGTGCCACCTACTGCAACAGAGCATCTATAACACAACAGGAAGCACACACACTCCATCAATGTGCAGGCCATTGTAGATCACTGTGGATTGATCACCAACATTGTGGCAAAGTATCCTGGGAGTGTACATAATTCATTCATCTTCCGCCACTGTACCATCAATCAACACTTCCAGGATGGACGATATGGCAATGGCCTACTTGTTAGTAACTACAGAAACCTAGGAATTTACACACAGCACAGTAACCCTGTAGGACACACAACACATACACCACTACATTGACACGTGGCCAGGAAGACACTGAGGTTGTGACACTGGTAGTCGTGTTTGATATCCTGACCCAATGGGATACACACCTATGGACGAATTACGGATTGCAAATAATAAGAGATGCCACTCCAGAGCCACATGGGACCAATTTAGAACCACACAATAACAATGACATGGCCTTAACTGCCAGTACAACTTGGAAGATGAATCTTCCAAAATCACATCAATAACACTCAATCACACACCATTCCAAGCAATACGCCCTGTTTAAGGGGTGTGTAATGAGTTTTGCTGCAGGTCAAACACCATGAGACACATAGCATGATGATGCTGACTCTAATGAAGGTGACATGGAATCATTGAAGCAGTACCAACATCTCACATCACTCCTGGGGTGGCACTGCCCGCTAGGAATAAGGAAGTGGACTGTGCTATGAAAACATGTGGATGTGACACTAATGCAAAGTGAACACTGCTACACATACAGATTTAGACAATTCCCCATATACATAACAGATGTACAGGCACATGGACCTTCTGACACTGAAAACTTCACCCCCACAACCAAGTTAGCCAGCTTACCTGGAGCAAGTTCAGTAGTGTAGGTACATGTTTCCACATGAGCCAGCTCGGCGAGGGGACAAAAATAGGTTTGCATAGAACTTGGCACTCATGGGATAATTGTGCATTGCCAATTGTGAACACTTCAGTGCTGCCAACTTGTGGAGATGTGTTGTACATTGTCAATTAGCCAAATAATAGGGCCTCACTGTTGCATGTCAGATGCAATTACTTATGTTGAATTGGATGGGGTTTTCAGCCCACATAGTGTAACCGTGTTACCACCACAGTGAAAGTGATTGTGTGTGTGGAAGTATTATGTCACCTCCAGTGAAGGCACACGGACACTTCTTTCACATTACATAATGCATGGGAAAAACACACTGAAAAGCAAGTTTAGAAATATACCACTGATATCAGGTCAATTAGCCAAACACCAGTTTTGATAGTTAAACAACCCAATGCAGAAAGAACATCACTGAAGCCTTGGATCCCACACAATACCACAAGCACTGAAGAGTCACAGACGGCACAAGATAACAACTGCCATGCAAAGTGATAATCAAGGTGCAACCAACAACCAACTATTTACCCTCATTTTCTCTTTCAGCTGATCAGGTTTACGGGATCCAGCCATGGATCATGACCCCATTTGCCAACCCAAGCACAGCAGCAGAGCGTGCCTGTAATGAGGCACATTGTAGGACACGCACCATAGTTGAGAGGACTTTTGGTATCCTGAAGTCCAGATCAGGTGCCTGGACATCACCGGAGGCAGCCTCCTATGTTCACCTGAAATGGTCTGCAAGATCATTTTGACCTGTGCCATCCTGCACAACATTTGTGTAAGGAGGAACATTCCCCTCTATGAACCAGACCCACAAATGCCTGAAAAGGAGGAAGAGGAGGATGCTGACCGTGAAAATGAGGGTGAACATCCAAACACTGCCACAGGATTGCGTTGCAGACAACACATCGTACCAAACGTCTTCTAACTATAGTCATTATCACCACTTTGTTATCATATGTCATTAAACACCTAACTTCATCACTCAATCATGCGCTGGCTAATGTTTTATGCATCACATGATCCCTAGGAATCATAATCAGAGTTTAGCCTCATGGAGCATTGCAGAAATACAGATTCAGATACTGAAAAAACCACATCACATTTGATGGGTATGAATGTACAGACAACATCACACACAGTGTAAATGACCTATATCCTGTCCATTCCACAGGTGAAGGGCAATATCAGAGGACCACAGCTATGAGACACATCCATGTTGCCAACATGGACCATTGCAGCAAATGACATGCAACTAAGACACCATCAATCATAAGGTAAAAAAGTGTCTCATACATGAGGCAGTGGATGTGCTATTGCATTGGTAACAGGAATGTATGACCAGACCCTTGGCAGCAGTACGTGTGACATCAGCTATTTCTGCAAGGAGCATGCGTGACAAGAAGTCCATCTAAGCTGAAAATCGATAGTACGAGCGCCCCAGGTATGACAAGCATTGCTCACAAGACATGCCCTGCGTAGTCCATCCCAGGTAATAAGTCCTGCCACTGCCATATTTTAAGTCTCTCCTCACCCTTCTCTTGGGGGGCCCTGTAAATGGACTATCTGTACCCTGAGAATCTTCAGCTACACACACCCAGACTCCCATTCTGACTCCTGTGTGCTTCCCACTTCAGTATGGCATGCAATAGTCATAGTTCATCAGTCTGCATGGACTTCAGGTCAAATAATGCACTACCAGGTAGTCGGTAAGACCTGTAATCAGCTGTCCATTGCTTCCCATGTGAAAGGTTCACTTGGCCCTTTGAACTTGATTCTCAACTCCACGACTTGTGAGAGACTGAAGCTGCACACACCTGTGAGCAGTACCATGCAGACCAGCCATTTGAACCTGCCCTGCCCTTGCTACTGCCTGGAACTGCTTAGAAGCTGCCATTTTCAGAATTTCCTTGTTGTGCATTGGCGTACAAATCACTTGTGTACCAGAGCCCTTGGGGGATTGTGTAACGTTGCAGACCACAGCACAAACTGTTTTTAGTTCCCACAGTGTTGTTCCAGCTTTTCCCAGTCAGAGTCTGCTCACTGTGTATTTGCCTTGTTCATGTTTGTTCCTGATAGAGCCTGCATCCTGTTAGCCAGACTGGTTCCTTTCTTTGCATTAACCATAGAGGTTCCATGTGGCTACATTTGTCTCATAGTTGCTTTCCATGCCCTCTCCTTCCTTCTGGGGTATTGTGTCTGGTAGATCTACAATGAATCCTCAAATAGATAGTATAGTTTGATCATTTTACTCATGGTAATCAGTTCTGGGACATGTATTCAAATTGCGTAATCCAGCCCCCATCCCTTTTCTGGTTTTGCATGTATTCATTATTGGCAAACAGTGACAGTGTGCTATGGTGTTAGGCATGGATTCAGTACGGTGCCTCCAGCACAACAAACAAGGCTTGCCAATGTGTATGTGAGAACAAAACATGTTTGTGCCCTGACGGCCCAGACACAGATTTACTTCTGCCGCCACCTTTTGATGGTGCTTGCGTGGTGACTAGCTGTGAGATTAATTAACACAGCAGCACTGATGTTCCCTGTTGCAGTGAGAATTTTCAAGCCCACCCTGTGTACACATGTTGTGATGAAAGCTGCCTGTTTCCTATAACTCATCCATAAAGTTTTTAAGCACACCAAGGTTGCCCTGTCGTCAGCCTCATTAACGTTCTGCAGTGCCATTGCTGGACTATCACCATGTGTGTCGTTAGTTCAAATCTGCTTTGAAGGATACTCTGTTAATTCAGGGAATGGCACCACAGACTCATGACTAGACCTGCATGTAACTATGACAAAATGGAGGCCAGTACCGACACAGGGTACCCATGGCCACACACTTGAACCGGACACCTTTGTGCAATGAACCACTGGAAATATGTGAACATATGCAGCATGGTCCACTGGTCCCCCACAGCCACAGGAGAAACATAGGTCATGTACATGAGTCAAACTGTGGTGTACATTACAATTTTTGGATTGGATTTGAGACTCTGTGTCACAATCACTATACCTACGTAACATGTTCAAATGCCTGACTCATGGGTAGTATACACACAAGTGACCATGAAGTGGTATCCAACAGTTCATTAAATGTGATGGGTTACATTTCTGACATTGCCATTATCAACCGTCCTCTATCTATCCTGTGCGTAGTTTGTCATGGGAGATGTTTTGTCCCCAAAGTCAAGGAAATACACACAGCATAAGCTGCAACAGATATAACAAATACATATCATGACTGATGTACCTCAATGAATGGCATCTGATGGTTATACACAATTACAACACATTCATACATGCACATTATGCAAAACACGTGACAAGTAACGTTCACACAGAGGCACAACAACAATTGAAATAGCCAATTCACAGACATAAACACACAGGCCATGAGTCTATTTGTTTAGTTGCATAGCCTTGCTATCCTCTGTTGATGCAACACCTGCTCAAACTAGGAAATACCAATTTTATTCCAAAAGTTTGTATTGCTGTTGCATCAGTTAAGAGAGCTAATCCGGCACAACAACATGCGTATTATGGTCCACAGTAGTGTGGTCTGCCACATGTGCCCAAACACTGGAAAACACATAGCAGGTCATAACATCCTATCTTTGTATAGTTATAGGCTTCATGTATGTTAAAAAAAGAAAAATAACATAAACACAGTTATAGACAGATTTTTAAACGCAAACGCGTAAAAAAAGATGCATATGCGTCAAAATATTATGCATACGCATTGAAAAATGACGCTCACACCCATAATGTATCGATTGGTCCCTAGCGTTATTTCCAATTCTACATCCCATGAAATCGGTTATCCATTAAAATGGAATTGATCCTTGAATGGGGGGAATTTTTAAGCATATGTTTCAACAAATATTGACACAAAGCCCGTAGGCGTCATAAAATTTCACGCAATATAATAAAAACGCACCTCATGTGAGACTGGAAGTGATGTAATACAATATCTTGTTTACAGAAATGGTACAGTGGGTGCACTTTCACTTTCACTTTGCAGTCTGTGATTCTTCTAGACAGTGTGGCTGTGTGTAGAGTGTGTCTGTGAATATTGTGCTTTTGTCTCCTGTGTGCTATTGCCAATGTCATCTGCTGTTTTTGTAAGTGTCTGTGTAAATCAGTGTAAGTGTGTTTTTGTCATTTTTTTAGATTGGATTTGTCTTTGTACTGTTGGGAGTATGTTATTGGGTATTGTTGGGCTCTTTGTGGGTTCTTTAAGTTTCTTTTCCATACCTCCTTTCCCTGTTTTTTCCTCTTTACTCTTTCCTATCCTTATTATTGTTGAGATGTTGGGAAGGCCACGTCCGGGGAGAATGGGTGAGGAGGAGCTGGGGGCCTTTGTGTGGCTAGTCTGCCACTTCCTCCCCCTGATGTTGGAGGCTAGTGGCAGGGTGATAGAGGGGTATCACACGGAGGCTAGGAGCCTCAGGTGGGCAAAGGTGCTGTTCCACCTAGGAAGACTGTTCAACAGCCAGCGCAACAACCACCAATTAAAACATTGCTGGGCTGACCTGGTGGCCCGAGAGCAGGACCTGCTGGACCACATGGGTGTGGTGATTGGTGGCCCTGTTGCTCAGTAAAAATTTGACTAATGTTACAGTACAATGCTCTGTAGTGACAGTAGCAGATTTTGTGACATGCTGCTTGCATTGTTTGTGGACATATGGAATGCAAGTTGAACAAACAGTGGCCCTGATTTATACATTTTTTGCTACGCATTACCGTCATTTGTTGACGCAAAAGCTGCACAAACTTACAAAAGACAACTTTATCTTGTAAATTAGTGCTGCTTTGACGTCAATAGATAATGGTAATGCGGCACAAACAAAAGTATTATTCAGGGCCTGTAAGTGTACCAGGAATGAGATGTATTTCACATGCTAATGCAAGGAACCAAAGTAGTCCCCAATTTCTTTAAACCATGTCTGAACAGTATTCATGGCCATACGTACAAAGATCTTCCTAACCTCTGTTAATATTTTAGGCTGATATTCCAACTTTGTTTGTGCAGCATTTAAATTAATTA
Organism: Pleurodeles waltl; assembly: GCF_031143425.1. Taxonomy (NCBI): domain Eukaryota; kingdom Metazoa; phylum Chordata; class Amphibia; order Caudata; family Salamandridae; genus Pleurodeles; species Pleurodeles waltl. The sequence goes on from NC_090445.1 coordinate 1,027,653,459, forward strand.
TGGATGCCAAAGTAATGCACACTTGATAATATCTAAATATTTTGTGCTACTTTCCATAGCTGTAGCGTAAACAAATGAAACAAATGCTACACATAAAAAAAAAAAACATCTGGCCCTAAGTTCATTGTTTCTGTGTGTTTACGTCTGGACAGATAATCTTTCACATGGCCAAACCTAATTGTGTCTTCATTCTACCAGATTGCAGAAGCACTAAACAGGTTAATCATGTGGCTTTTTGGAGTAGGCGTAGAAATCCTGTCATTGAGAAGGATGGCCCAACAACATTTTTGACTTGGGCACAATTGCTGGTACAGAGCTGGTGCATTTGCCATCTGAAATCCTGTCATTGAATAGGATGGCCCAACAACATTTTTGCCTTGGGCACAATTGCTGGTACAGAGCTGGTGCATTTGCCATCTGTGTCACTTTATAGCCAAAACATTTTCTAAAGTTAATGGTTCATCATGGGATCCCTGAACTTTGTGAATGCAGGGTCACAAGTTATTTATTTGGATGATGTTGTGCAAGAGACCACTGACTGCTTCCATCATACATTTAAAGTGACAAAATTGTTTGCTAGTTTATGTTTGGTACACCCCTTCTGATCTAGTGCAGCATATGTACAATTGTTAACTTCTCAGTATGAAGGCTATCACAGACACAGTGGTATGCTAAGATCAGCAGGCCAGCATTCCTGTGAGTGCCGCCATTCCCAAGGTGCTTACAAATAGAGACCTACCTCATCATTAGCAGACAGTGTCAGTTCGGTTGTATCACCACAGATCACCCAACTTGGCAATTCTAAGATAATGAATGTGGCAAACTGTGATCTACAATACCTGATAGAGGTACACAGAGCCCAGAGGAACACATTTCAGGTCCAATGACTACACCTGTGCCCATGCATTTTGTCACGGATGATCAAATTAGACACTGTCAGCATATATGTTTTTGTTGTTTTTATTTAGACAAATGGCCAATCCATATTTAGCGTAACATTGTCACCAATTAACACACAGGATCCCTGCCATCATGTTGTCATAGGGGGCATATACGGCTCTGTGTACACTGCCAATGTGGCATATGTAACCTACATACAACATAGGCACACATATAATGGACCATTGAAAGCACAATAATTCTTGAACAAAACTCAACCCACAGGAGCATCACACAGTAACTCATTGTCCCTTGATGCACAAGCCATAATACCTGAGTCACTGGTATTGCAGTGCACCAGGAATGTGGCTTTGCATGTCTCTCATAATAACAAATGATGAAATGGAGTACCCTCTAGAAATAATTAAGCACAAAATTGAGGATTCATGTTTGGCACCACATGATTGTTAGGGCCAGTGCATGTGTGCATGTGTGTGTCTATCACTCACTGGAGTAACAGTGTCAAGGCATGTTTGCATGACTATGTTTGTTGGTGTGTCTATGTGCCTGGTGTGTTGCTCTATCATATAAAATGTCACACACAGTAATTTTTTGATCCAAGTTTTGTACAGTGAGCAGACATTGAGCACATTTCACCCTTCCATGTTATACAGGTGGACCCGCCCCACATACAATTGGTGAAGTGTCTCGATTTGCGGACCCAGATGTATCCAGAAAGTGTTAATATGTTTGTCCTGTGTTGTGTTTGCAGCTGTTGTGTGATTGACTCCTGTGTGTTGGACTCGTTGCAAGGTATGATGTGCTGGCACATGATCTGATATGTGACTTGACTGGAGGTTGACATTTTGTTCCATGTTTGAGTTGGACATTCTGTGGTGGAGAGTTATATATTGGGAGTCGAGTGCTGTGCTATAGGCATGGGCAGGTGAACAGGGTGATTTTTTGCTACATGTATGCCAATGATTAATTTGGAGGTGGCTAGTTTCATGATTTAGTCAGCAAGTCATACCCTGATTCACACAGACCAGTGATGCCGAGGTCTTACCCACATACTTGAGCATCCCTGTTAAGTAATGAACTTGAAGAGCTGTATGTTTGACTTCCTGGCAGCATCTATCTCCACATGTTGTGCTCAGTTTATGTAGCACTTGAGTGAAATGTCATAGGCGTGCATGCAGGTCAAGGCCAGATAGGTGCTTGCATCAATGTGCTTGTTATTGGAAAGGTATCAGTGAGGTCTAATGATGTTGACAATTGTCCGCAATTAGAAAAATAAATGTGGATGTGATTGTCCAATGTTTGAGTCAATCCTAGTTGGCAGACCTCCTTACCTGTGGTGGACTGACTAAAGCCATGGACAGCTGTCCAAAGCTTCCTGGCTGTCCTAGATGTTTGAAAGTATGTGTTGCAATTCCATCCCCAGAGGCACAGGGTTAGGGTTAGGAAATATGTGTACCTAGGTGTGAGGATCCCAGTGTAGAAGACAGAAATGTGATTCAAACATTCATGTGTTCCAACCTACGATGCCCCCTCATGATTAGCAACTGCATACCGTCCAGCCAGTTCCATTTACAAATCACAGGTCTTGTGGGCCTTGATTGTCATCCAGAAAATAGTCATTAGTTAGCCTGATACATGTGGAGTACTTGCAGCATTTGTTATGTGACTAATAGCAGTACAAAGATGCACAGATCATTTAATTAAGTACACACCTTGCTGTGCTGTTAGATAGTAGATGTGTAGGCTGCATTGGCATGTCATTCCTCAGGGACATTCTATCATCTGTACTGTGATTTGGACTGCATGTGCTATTTTTTATGAAGTGTTAGAATATAATCTGTAGATGTATCACACAATGATATCACTAATGTTTGGCTTTCTCTATTTTGACAGCTGCCAACATGAATGCCCAGGAGATAAGGGAATTCTAGAGGTGGGCAGTGCATTACTGCCACATACTGGATGTGGAGACTGGGTTCCGCACTATGGCACATCGTTATCGCCATGAGAGAGCCACAGGGGTCTAGAGGGCATTTGCCCAATGGGGGGCATTTGCCCAAGGGGGGCCAGCCTTGCCCACAACAGCTACCACCACCACCACAGTTCAGACCACAGTGGCCCCAAGGATGACAGCCACTCTAGCAGGTCCCTCAACTTCATCCGCTCCAGGTCCACAAGCAGCACCTTTAGCACCTCCCCCTCCAACCACAGCACCGGCCCCAGCATTGGCATCAACAAGTGGTACACAGACAACCCCAGCTGCTGCGACAGACAATGTGGAATTTCAGACAATGAGACGTGACATGCCATGAATGTTGCGCAGGATGGACAGGCTCCAGCAGGAGGTGTCCCGCAATAGCAGGAGACTGCAGGGTATCAAACAAATCATGCGGAGGGCCAATTTGTAATTAATGGGTCCTCACCCATGATTCCATCCCCTCCATTCTCTTTCCTCGTTCTTATCTTTAGTGGGTTTAGGGGGCTTAGTGTTAGGTTAGAGTAGGCTGTTAGTTTAGTAAGTATAAGTGGGTTGGGGGGTGGATGGGGTCATATTATTACATGTTTTTTTACGTGGGTGGGTGGGTGGCAGATGATGTTGGGTTGGGACCTCTGACCCTGCATCCTTGCAGGCAGGTCGCTTCCTCCTCACCATTGCTTCGGTAAGTGCTGCCATTATTTTGGGCTTGTTTGGGCTTGTCTGGGCTTGTTTGGGCTTGTTTGGTCTTCTTGGCTTCTCCTCTCCTGGAAGGTTCACGCCGCTGCTTCCCCACGGCCTGCCCCCATCCCTCCTCCTCGGAGCTCTTCCCGCTCCTGACTCCTGCTGACCCCGCCCCCGCACTCCCATTGGAGGTTTCCCTCCCTCCTCCCAGCTGCCACTCCCTCCCACCTCCCCTCTTATGCCGGCCGCAGCGCGAGGTTAGAAGCAACCTCTGACCCTGCATCCTTGCAGGCAGGCCGCTTCCTCCTCACCACTGCTCCGGTAAGTGCTGCCATTGTTTTGGGCTTGTTTGGGCTTGTCTGGGCTTGTTTGGGCTTGTTTGGGCTTGTTTGGGCTTCTTGGCTTCTCCTCTCCCAGAAGGTTTGCGCCGCTGTATCCCCATGGCCCTGCCCCCTCCCTCCTCCTCGGAGCTCTTCCCGCTCCTGACTCCTGCTGCCCCCGCCCCCTCACACTCCCATTGGAGGTTTCCCTTCCTCCTTCCAGCTGCCACTCCCTCCCACCTCCCCTCTTATACCAGCCGCAGCGCAAGGTTAGAAGCGACCTCTGACACTGCATCCTTGCAGGCAGGTCACTTCCTCCTCACCACTGCTCTGGCCAGTGCTGCCATTGTTTGGGGCCTGTTTGGGCTTGTCTGGGCTTGTTTGGGCTTGTTTTGGCTTCTTGGCTTCTCCTCTCCCGGAAGGTTTGCGCAGCTGCTTCCCCACGGCCCCACCCCCTCCCTCCTCCTTGGAGCTCTTCCCGCTCCTGACTCCTGCTGCCCAGCCCCCTGCACTCCCATTGGAGGCCGATCTCCCTCCTCCCCTTCCCATCCAAGGTCATCAAAAAAATCGTAAACAGCCAACTATCCCGGTTCCTAGAAGACAGCAAGGTACTCAACACCTCCGAATCCGGATTCCGCAGAAACCACAGCACCAAGACTGCACTCATTGCTGCCACAGCCGACATTAGGACCATGCTCGACGAAGGAGAAACAGAAGCACTCATCCTCCTGGACCTCTCCGCAGCTTTCGACACCATATGTCATCACACTCCCTGCACACGCCTCCACAACGCTGGAATCCGCGACAAGGCACTCGACTGGATCTCGTAATTTCTCTCAGTCAGAACCCAGAGAGTCCGCCTCCCACTGTTCCTGTCAGAAGCCTCCAGAATCATCTGTGGCGTTCCCCAAGGATCTTCGCTCAGCCCCACGCTCTTCAACGTTTACATGGCCCCCCTCGCCAACACATCAACATAGTTTCCTACGCAGACGACACTCAGCTCATTCTCTCCCTCATGAAAGACCCTACAACTGCAAAGAACAACCTCCACAACGGACTTCACGCCATTGCCAGCTGGATGGAATCAAGCCACCTCAAGTTAAACACAGACAAGACAGAAATCCTTATCTTTGGCACCAACCTCTCAACTTGGAATGACTCCTGGTGGCCGCCCTCACTAGGAACCGCACCCTCAACGACCACCCATGCATGCAACCTAGCCTTCATCTTGGACTCCACACTCAGCATGACTCAGCAGGTCAATACCATCTCCTCTTCCTGCTACAACACTCTCCGCATGCTCCACAAAATCTTCAAGTGGATTCCCGTCAAAACCAGGAAAACTGTCATCCACGCCCTGGTCAGTAGCCGATTGGACTACAGAAACGCCCTATATGCAGGAATAACAACCAAACTCCAAACAAAGCTGCAAAGAATCCAGAACGCATCCGCCCGCCTCATTCTGGACATCCCACGCCGCGACCACATTTCCCCCACCTCAGAGACCTTCACTGGCTACCAGTATCAAAGAGGATCACTTTCAAACTCCTCATCCACGCACACAAGGCCCTCCACGACACAAGCCCAGCCTACCTCAACGACAGACTCACCTTCCACACCCCCACCCGCAATCTTCGCTCCGCAAGCCTCGCCCTCAGCTCAATCCCCCGCATCCGCCGCACCACCACCAGAGGAAGATCCTTCTCTCACCTAGACACCAAGACCTGGAACTCGCTACCACTCCACCTTCGCCAGACCCATGACCTCTTGACATTCAGGAAACGCCTCAAGACATGGCTCTACGACCAATAGCTCCCCCCCCAGCGCCTTGAGACCCTAACGGGTGATTAGTGCGCTCTATAAATCCTTGATTGATTGATTGATTGGTTGTGTGTAAAAAAAATACAAAAAAAAAAAAATATATAAAAAAGAAATACAAAAAAAATATATTTATTTAGGATAAGTTAATATGTGTTTAGGTTAGTATCTGTTGTCCTACATGTGCCCCGTCATATAAGAGGGGGGGGGGTTGATGTTAAGAGTGTTAAATGTGATAAGTAAGTTTAGCTTAGGCTAGTTAGGGCCAGTTGTGGGAAATGTATAGTTAGGATAGGTTAGGTTAGTTAAAATGTTTCCCCTAGTTTAAGTTTCCTTTATTACTGTAAAATAAAGTTTTAGGTACTCCTTTACAGTATGTGTCATATGCTTGGGGATCTGGCCTTGGCATGGGTGTACAGTGTCAATTTAGTATTTGCATTTCTGTTCCATCCTGCACCAGAATCCCATTATTGACATGGTTATTCCCAATTCCAACTGAGCTGTCACATTGGCAGCTACAACAAAGCTACTTCTCTATGCATCTGCCATCCATTGCCCCCACCACTCAAGGTTACTATGGTTCCCAATGTGATGTGAAGGTTGGATGTGTTTTTAAATCTGTCATCGTTCGAGTCCTGAATTGGAATCTTGGGCAGTGTGAGATGGTATAATCTTATGTTGTTCTGTATTCATAACTCACACCTATCATTTCTTTCATTGTACTCCCAGGTTACATATTTGTCCATACACTCGAGCACATCCATTCCTGCTGTATGGTGTGTGTGTGATGAAAGTTTATAGTCAGATGTACATAAAGATTGTCTTGAAGGGAATGTTGGCCACATTGAGTTTCAGCTTACACATACTTTGAAGCTGACTTTTTCAGTTCTACACAGCATTATACCGTTTGTTTTCATTTCCCTTCAGAAATAAGCCTAAAGAAGCACAGTTGATGATAAAATCCAGACCCCAGTGAATAGTTATCAGCCCACATTCCTTCAACACTGTTGTATTGACATTCAATGGTCATTGACATGTGACATACATCACTAATATCCTACACAGTTGACTTGTCACATTACACAGAGACAAAGTGGTTGTGTAAGTGCTATTTATTTTAAAGTGCTGTAGTGCAATATTTACATACAGGATTGTAAGTCCATTAGTGTGACACCTTCTATTGTGATGCAACACAAGTGCAATGGTGAGGGACATGTCATTGGACATGTTGGGTGAAGTGTCATAGAGTGCAGAGGAACATGAATTGCCAATGAGGTAGTGGGAGACAATTATAGTGCATAGTGTCAATGTAAACAGTGTGCTGGACAAAAGTGCATGTTACCAACTGTAGCAAGACTGGCATGTTAACAAGCACAGGACCTAGCATATCAGTACCCACGTGGCATGGACTTGTGCTACTGGGTACTCCTACAGGTGAAGGTGATCTGTTCCACATCTTCATCTTCTGATGTGTGTGTTGTCTCCTCTGCCCTTGGTGGGTTTGAAGGGGCAACACACACTTCAGTGTTTGAAGACGTGGAGTCAGAATTCCTGGTAGCAAATTGTATGTTGCCACCTTATTGTCCTACTCAACCCTCCGTCTACTTCCATTAGCATGGTGAGGCCTTGCAATGGCTGTGGGGGTTCTGATGCCACTTGCACCACACTCAACAATATGGAACTGACCCAGTCTTGGATATTTCATATACACCTATATGTTCCTGAGACCAAGCACATACTATGTATAGCATTGGCATGGCACGATACAGGTGTCAGCATTGGTAGTGTGTAATGTTGATGTTGGGGAATGTGTGCTACATTGGAATGCAATGATGGGCCTGGCAGTCTTCCATTTTCCTATTATGACGGTGCGGGTGTGTTTAACTAGCTAGACACATATGAACTCCCCCTCAATGCTGTTGTCTAAACAGTATGACAGTTGGGATGTTGCAAGGTGGCATTGCAGCTATTGTAAAACAGGCACAGGGTAGACCCTGAAATGTGCAGTATGGGTATGACATTACTGCTGTGTACTTCATAATGTAAGTAACAATACCTGATGTTTATAGCGCCTATAGATATGAGCATTTGACAGGGTTTACACTTTGTTAGGAATTACAGAGGATTGATAATGTTGTCATCCGGAACCCTCTTTTTTGGGTGTGTTTGATCCATGAGCACGTAACTGCCATTAGCTACTTCACCTGCACACACAGCACAGGTGGTAGTGGCAACTGTTGTCAATGGCAAATACCACTTGCGGATATAGCCTGAGACTGGAAACTGAGCACTAGTTCATGTTGCGACAATACCAGCTGTCGTGTGACAGCAGGTCTCCTTGTCTGGCTTTCCCTTTCCAACATCCTTGGCATGGCAGAGTACCCCCATGCAAAGGTTGTTGGTGTAGTGTTGTGCTGTGCCCCTTGTTTCCCCTGCACAGCCCATGCACCTGTGCCCTGCCCCTTTGCCCTTTCCACTGCCTGATTTTCATGGCTGACATACATTGTGTAGTAGGTATGTACCCCCTCTGCTTACAGTTAACATTTAGGCTATTTGGCCCCCATGCAACTTACCCTGCATCTGTGGGGTTTCCTGGAAGTCTGCGCTGTCCTGTCCTTGAAACCCTGTGATGATCTTGTCTGGGATGACGGCGGCCACCATCTCCTCCATCTGGTCCAGGGCCTTCTGCGGTGCTGGACTCCTATCTCCAGTCAGCAGTGCTGCCTTCCTGTTCCTTGCCATCTTTTCCTTGGTTCTGTGCTTGCAGTCGTACCAGCGTTTCTTGCACTCAGTGACTGTTCTCCATACTTCTGCCACACTGTTTATCTTGTCCACAATGTGTTGCCAAATTTCCTCTCTCCTCCCAATTGGCAATTTTGAGGTGACGAAAATTTGATGCTGGTGTTCCGTCACCTCTTTCACCAGTATTTCCTGCTCCTCTGTACTGAAACAACACTTCCTTTTCTTCCTCTCCCTCTCCTGGGTCTTGTCTGGGTCCTCCTCGCTGGTTCCTGGTCGATTGGAGTCTTCATGGGGTCTCTCATGGCTTCTGCGATCCATTTTGGAGCTACTTAGCACATTTTGCTGTGTTTGCGCCACTTTTTGACACACTTGCGGGGAAAAATGGCGCGTATCTGCTTTGCGATGTTGTAAACCGGATTAAAGTAATTTTCGCCGCATTAACGTAGTTTTTCTTTACGACGTGGCGCAACGGTTAGAGTAAAATAAACCCATGGTTTGCGCCACAGAACGTCAAAGTATTAAATTTGATGCCTGGGTGGCGCAAAGAAATGGCGTTAGCCGGCGTTAAACATTTTGACGCAAAACTGCATTGGTGCAGTTTTGCGTCAAAAAGTATAAATATGGCCCAAAGTATCCCATTCCTAAACTGTACAGGCATTGGGATTCTAAATGAACAGTTCAAATATAAAGACTGCACCTTGAAAGTATTGGAGCTCTTTTACAGGAGCACCAGTTACACTGCAGAAGGCTGAATTGTTTTGTATTTACAGGCCAACCAATGCAAACTTTAATGAGGCGCTTTATTCAGTCAGCACTTACCACCCATCATACCATGGTTTACATCTTCGCAAATAGGTTCCAATGCCTTGTACGTCCTCCCCCCACCTCAAGTTGCTTACTCTCCCGCCACTGTTTGTGCTCTTTTCTTAATTTTACCATTTTATAGCTTAAACTTGGCCCAAAGGTATTGGAGTGCGTTTTCAGGAGCTCCAATTATGTTACACAAGGCGCAAAGCTTGCACAAGAGCTTTATTTATTTTATGTTTTGTTACTTTAAATCATGTCGAACAATGTAAAGGAATTAACAGAGCCAATAGATGTCACATATGCAAAACCTATTAGCTTTGCTAGTGCTTGTTGATCCATGCACACATTCTAAAATCCATAGAATGCACAGGAAGTGAATTAAGTTAACATTTCCTGCTAGAAATAATTTTTGGGGTTTAGGTTTCACTTCGTGACGTTCAGCAATTTAGGAAAGGACACGGTTAAGCCATGTCGCTTAAAACAGATGTTTCCATATATTTGAGGAGATGATAGAAAAACATTTCATTTTCAGAGAACAGTTTATGTTTTGAAATATTGAATTTTTTTTTTAGAACTTCACTGTTCCACTGATCACAACAACCACAATATTTAGAGCATTGAGAAAAAATGTGTTGAAAAAGTATGAGATCTAGTTCTAAATTTAAAAATATTGGGACTGGATTCAAACATACTGATTTGGCCTAAAGGTTATACCTGGCATCAATTGGTTAATTTTGTAAATGGAAACAGCTTTGTGCCATCAAAGCCACCAATGTACAATGAAAATGGATTTCATCCTTGCCTTTCTGTTTTCCAATAGATAAGTCTGAAAACATTTCAGTACTATTTCATTAAATACTGCAGCCTTTCACCGAGGTTTACATATGTACGTCCCTTACTTTACCTTTGTCTTGTCACCACAATAATGTTTTCCAAGTTGGTTGGAAGAGTTTCAGCTCTGCAATGCACATTGATATGTCCAGCATGTGGTTCAGGCATGTATCTATTAAATAATTAGATAATTAAAACATAGCCGTAGTTGAACCTAAAATATTGTTTTACGGGTGACCAAGGAAATTGTATTTCTCTAGTAAAATCATTAAATTATACAGTTCACTTAAGTCTATATTTATCAATGTGGAATAAGGCAAACTTACCCACCTACTCACTGTCTGCTACAACCATATATAAGAAATCAAGGCAAGGAGATTAAAAAAAAAATCCTGTGAAGTTCTTCACAGTTGATGGAAAACCAAAATTGAGAAACTACATTGGTGGAAACCAAATGATGGAAAACCAATTTTAAGGAAAGAGAAATTTAAGGTAGTATACAAAAAATCCAAAATTAAAAGAAATATTTTAAAAGGAAGATAACGTTAAAGAAAAATCCAAAATTACATTAAACTTGGGTAGAGTTTAGGACTACGGTCTGGGTTCAGGGATGGGTAGTGTTCAGAATTATGAGAAGTGACGGCTGAGCATTTTAAAGGTAGTGCGGTAGGTGGAGGAAGTGCAGGTGGGAGCACGCGGGGGATCATGTGAGGGGGGTAATAAAAACCGTAGCTGGTGCTGCTGGCCTCCTTGAGCTCCCCTTCCTGGCTCCAGCAGCTTCGGAGACTTTCTGTGCAATCCCTGCTCTGCTCTTATGCTATTACCAAGCATGAGAGCACCGTGGGGATTGGTCTGAGGGGGCTGGTTTACTGCTCTCTCAGGCACAGGGAATTGGTGCTGTTCTACAACCCCCTGCAAACACAGCCAAGTTCGGGAAACCTAGCTGCACATGTATGTTTGGCTTGCCTAAGACAGACAGCCAAACTGACATGCCCAGTTAAGTGCATTCCACTTCCCTCTCCCCTATCCCCCATCTCATGGACTGGTCCTGCCCCTTCTGCCTAGACTGGCTCAGTCAGCAGCTGAAAAATAAAACAATAGTAAAATATATTTTTTTTTCAGCTACTGGCTCTGAGCCAGCAGGGCGACACTCCTCCGTCCTTCCGGAGGAGCCGCAGCTGGTCATGAGAGGTTTTAGGGGGTCAGGAACAATTGAAGTTCAGGCATCAAAAGGGATTATTAGGGTTAAGAGATGGATGGAGCTCAGGGGTGGCGAATGTTTTTTAGAATTCCTGGATGGGTGGAGTTTATCACTCTAGGAGGGTTTTCAAGGTTCAATTATGGGTAGAGGCTGGGGTGGTGAAGAGGTTTTAGGTTTCAGGATAGGGTAGAGTTTAGGGTGTGAGGGCTTTTAAGGATTCAGGGATAGGTGGAGTTTAGATAAATAAAGTGTTTTTTAGGGTTGAAGTGTTGAAGAGTTCTTATGGGTAAGGGATGGCTGGTGTTTAAGGTCAGCAAGGATTTTTTAGGGTTCATGGATGGTGGAGTTTGGATCTGTTGAGGTGTTTTGAGGGGTATGGATGGGTGGTGTTAGGAATAGAAAGGTTTTTTGTAGGTTTGAAGAATGGGTTGGGGGAGTGTGTGATTTTATGGTTCAGTCATGGTGAAAATTTGGTGGTAGAAGGGCTTTTAGGGTTCAGGAATGAGTGTAGTTTAGGTGTACTGAAGGGGTTTAAGGGGCATTGATTGATTGTGTGAAGGGTCTGTGAGGGGTCGGTTATGTATGGTGTTTACTGATGGTGATGGGTCAGCAAATGAAATGCAATTAAAGTAATTGCTTGAAAATGTAAAATATATAAATATGAAATAATGCCCCCTGAAATGAAGCATTGAAATAAATATTTCACACAAAACAGTTGCTGTAAGACCTGCAACCATTGCATTTATATTTTAAAAAAGCATTCAAAAGTCAATTTTGATTAAAAGTACAGTCTATGAATTTGTTTCTACGATAAGGTAAATGCCATTTATTCAAAATGTTTCCATTAAACATTTAGTTTAAATAGTTTCTCAGTAATGGTATTCCATGAAATTGTTTTACTATTTAATCACATACAACCCATGCACACAGTGTACTTGTTCCTGGTGCTTTGACTGAGAGGGAAAGTATCAGTTCTGTGTTGTTGACACATTTGACATGTATGAGGATGTTTATGTTCTGAGAGAATTCAAAAATATTGCACCACACTATCTGCATGAATGATAGGTTCCATCTAGCCCTTCTACCATGGATTTCTCAATCATAGTGGCTGAGCATGGAAAATCACCACCTGCTGCACCAGTGCCAGTGAAAGGTACTTTTGGAGAGAGTGTATGAAAAAGCGTATGAACAAGTCTGCATATGTTGGTGTTTGTGTTTAAGTATGTTCATGCGTTAGTTGTATGAGTATGTCTGTGTTAGTTCGTTAGGCTCGGGTGGAGCTTGCAAAGTTCTGCTATGTGGGATTCTGTGGAGCAGCATAAAAACTCTGCAAGACTCCATGGAATTCAAATGCAGCTGCTTGACACACTTGTTAGCCCATTTTTTACGTTTAGGAGCGCCATGCACGTTCTCACACAGGAAACTACGAGCGAACAGCACCAAGCAGTTTGCATGTTTTCTGAATCCACCCTTAATTTTTTCAGTCCTCACAATATGACTCATCCAGCCCTCATTTTCCATTATCATATCAGTGTGTGTCTTTGTGTTTGAGTATTTGTATGTTTTTGTCATTTTTTGTGTCTTTTTTGTGCCATTTTGGTAGTTTTTAGTTTTTCCCTTTTTTTTTTTTAGTTTTTCCTTTCTTCTTTCCTTTTCAAATGTCTTCTCTTTCTTTTTTTTACCACCCAGTGCCATGGCAGAGCTGGGTGAGAGGGGCGAGAGAGGGAGTGGCTTGGCCAGTAATGCTGCTAGCCACAAATCTTGCAGTTGTCTGCCCTGCCAAGGGGTGAAGCCCTTACCATTTTTTCTGAGGCAGAGGGGGCAGCACTTGTTTTTTATGTGCACCACGACCTCCCCTTCATGCTGGCAGTAGGCGGCAAGCGTGGGAGTGGCTACCCCCTGAAGGTGCATCGCCTGCCGAGTGGGAGGGCTGCATCAGTATCTGCATCAACACACTGAGGTCCAGCGCACCTAGCAACCCATAATGCACCACTGGGTGGATATACTGGAGCAGGATCTGCTCGACCTCCTGGATGTCGAGGTGATATGGCTTGTTGAGTAATTATTTATTTATTGTGTTCTACAATGCAAATTGTTTTTCAAATAGCATGTTGCTGACACTCAGAGATAATTTAAGTTCACGTTACAATGTTGCAATGCATTAGTAGTTCCAAATGTAATTTAGGTTTAGGAAACTTGGAATAAGGTTTAGGTTTTGGAAATTAATAGTAGATCAACTTGATGCTAGTACTATAGGCAATCTGATTTAGAAACATACGTTACTGCACTTGCCATTGCCTGACAAAATATTTTTTGAGAGATTAACTGTACCACTAATCTATTTTTTATCTTTTTTATTTCTTAAATAAGCACTCAAAGGCAAGAAGAGTGCCAGTTTGGAGGCTGATCTGGGACATGGGGTTGCCACCACGAGTGCCGAAGCTGGCAAATGTGCTAGCCATAGAAAGTTTTCCTGTTATATTATTACTATTATTTCCAGACATTTTAACACTCCCCATTTAGAATAATGTTTCTTTTTTTTACTGTGCCTGTCTCCTTTTTTCCTACTCCTCTTCATTCTATCTAAGTGTGTTAAATTATTGTTATCTCTGAAATATCCTAGGTTATTAAACATTCATGTTTCTGTAGCAGACTTCCTCCTGTCTGTATTAGTCTGTAACTTTCTTCTGCTTTGTTAGCAAGCTTTCCCTCTCCCCTTCTACATCTTGTGGACTGGTACTGTAAGACTAAAAGAATAGATTTTAAGACAGGTACTCTACCATGAAGATTGCCCAGCTGACGCATGTTTGTTAAGAGGGCTTTCCTTTTCTTGCTCATGCTCAAACAGTAAAAGGAGAGAGGGGCCATGATCATGGTGGACCCCCCCAATGTTGTGCTGTATGTGTTATCATTCATTTATACAGCAGTATACCCGACCAGCAGTTTTGCTGTCTGTACAGCATGGCTGAAGAGCAATAAGAAGACATTTGCCAACCAAAACCTTCACTGTACTTCAGTAACCTAGCTCTGCCTCTCCATTATGAAATGTATGTGGTTGGCTTGACTTGATTACCTGGCTTTTTTAACATAGTTAACCAACAAAATAAAGTGAATGATAGAAGAACATAGAACTGTATTGATCTATTGCCACAGTATTTTGCTGAATGTGTTCCTAAAAAATAATAACAAGAGGTGCATCTGTCATCTAAAATGTGTAATGTTTTTTTCAGCCACAGTGCCGGGTCAGTGGCACCACAAGTATGCCAGATGCGTTGGGGGTTGGAGGGGGAGAGCCCGCAGCAACAGAGATTGGTGTTAGAAAGTTACATTGCTTTCCTTTTGACAAATACTAGTATGCTCAGTGCACGGGGTTGTGTGCCCCCCTTTTTAGCAGCCACAGCGTGGTTTGGGTTTTTGATGGCCTCTTCTATCTGCAACTCAGCAGACAAAACCTGATAATAAATGCTACAAATGATGGGTTGATGGAAAAGGGAAAGAAGGATGGACAATTAAAAGAAAGGATGGGTGAAATGGTTTATGAGTGAAAGAATATGTGGGTAGGTGAAAAGATGCGGAGGTGGGCGATAGGAGATGCACAGGTGGATGAAAGGATGGATGAACGGGTATATGGATGAAATGATGCCTGGGTGGGTGAAAAATGGATGGGTGAAATGATGCTCAGGTGGGTTAAAAGATGGATGGATGGATAAGGATACTTTGGTGATGGATGGGTGAAAGGATGGTTGAAAGGGTGGATAGGTGAATGAATGATGGATGGGTGGACATATGGATGGATAGATTGGAATGGTGAAAGACTGGGTGAGAGAATGTAAAGCACAAATGGTGGGTATCAAAGGGTGAATAGAATAATGAAAAGATGAATGGATAATTGCTTGGATAAATAAATAAGGGAGCTTTCCTGGAAAGAGACGTGTTCACCTGCTTCATTTGCATTGCTTGGTTGTCAAAGCTTTGATTAAAAGTGTGGTCTTTTTTAATTTTCTGCCTACTCCCTTAACTCACATCAAGTCTGATTCACAAAGGTAAATTTGGACTTTTGGTCTAAACTTAGACCAAAAGTCTAAGTTTATGACTTTCCGTATTCAAGGGCATTTATGAATAGTATCTTTACGTCCGCACTCTGGGCTAATTCTCTGCACTCAAAGTGGAATCACTGCACTCGGATGGAGTAATTGTAATTTCATACCCTGCAGAGAATCTCAAGTGCAACCCTACAATACACACCACATAATTGCAGCACGCATTCAAGGCTCAAGGTTCAAGTCTTTCCATACCAACACTGCACCTGCCTGCCTGCCTGCCCTATGCCTGGAAAATCTGACAGCATGCTACCTTTGAGGGGGGAGAAGAAGTATACTGAGGAGGAGACCACCAAGATACTCAATTTCATAGTAAGGCACTACAAAAGACTGCATAGCCCACCCCACCTACAGCAGCCATGCTACACAGAAGGCAGCCCTATTGCACCGTTTGTCTACTTCAAACACTGCATTGGGGGAGGATGTCAGTAGTGTTATACACCTCAAGAAGAAGTAGGCAGGATGAGAAGCGGCAGGTGCAGGAGATGTACAGCAGGATAGAGGTGGTCAGAGTTCTCCCCACTGGACCAAATGGAGCTCACCTCCATCTCATCCCAATTAAGAGGGATGTCCTCACCACCATCCATGCCCACCTGCTCCATGGGATGCCTGTGAATGCTGACCTAAATATGGTGCCAGGAAATATATCTTGAATCTAACAGTGACTCTAAATGATAATTGTCTGAGATACACTACAAAAGTGACTATGGATGTTGTCACAGAAATGTGTAAATGGTATGGTGAGTCATACCCTCATGGGACTTATTTAGTACATGGCACTACAAGTCCCAGAATCCTTTGTGATGGAAATGGTAACTTCAAATTCCTAAGTCCAAAATAGTGGACCAACACTGCTGGTGTATTAACATAGCTTTGGTAAATGGCAATAGAAAAAAGTTTTCAGAGTTCGGGCACTTCGTGCTACGCGGAGTACAGTGGAGCACTTGAGTTTCATCATGCTATGTGAAGTGGAGTTCTTTGTTTCTGTTCGGGTGTGCGGGATTTTTTACTGCACGTGCTTGCAAGCACCATGATATTCTCAGGCTGCTAGCGAGCATGCATGAGATTTTACGACCACTCGCACAATATAATGCTGCTAACCAGCGCACTTCAAGTAGATTCTCTACTTGAGGAGCAGCTGAGCCTACTTGAAAAGACGTTTTAGAGTGCATTTATTTCTCCAATGGACCATTCAATTTGTTTTTTTAGTGCGAGAATCCTTTTTTAAAAACTTTTTCCCCAAAGAAAATGCTCCTGTCCAGCAAGCTCCCCTTAGTGGTTTGTCCATCTTGTTCTCACTTTTCACTTGGAATTCGAGGTGAAGGATCCCTCTTTATGTCTGATGGATATTTACCTTTGGATTTAGGGACTTTGTTTTTGTGATTTCACATAAGTAAATCCAAAAACTATTACATAAAGGGTGCTTTTTGTTTGCTAGGGCATGCACCAGCATTTCTTTGTACTTTTATTTGATTTTTAAATTTCATTGTGGTGGGTGGCCTGGAGTTTCAGTAGGGGCATAGTTATTTTTTTGCATTTCATTTTTCGCCTTTTGTAAAGGAAAAATGTTGCAGAGCCTTGAATGTGTGCTGCTTTTATGTGGTTTGTAGTGCAGGGTTGCAGGTGGTATTAATTGTCTGCAAGTGTGTGAAATTACAGTTACTCCACCCCGAGTACAGAGATTCTACTTTGAGTCCACTTTTCTCCATGTTTGTTACTTGAGTAATATTCTTATATTTTGCTATGTGGCATAGTCTTCCAACAAGCCATCCCTTATTTTACAATGTGGCCTAGTCTTCCAACAGTCCATCCAGCCAGCAGGCCCTTTACAAGCCATCAATGCATTAAATACATGTTTCTGTTGTATATTTTTTTTAAACTTGATATAGGGCATGGATGGTATTGCATTAAATAAAAAATGTTGGCTATTGATCGTATGTCATTTTTTTTCTGCAAAAATTATATATGGGGACTAGTATTTGATGCCACAGGACAATGTGCGTTGCTGTAAGAATGTTGTAGCTCAGTTAATTTTCATGTTTGGCAATGCTGAGTTAACAGTAGTGTTTTCTTCAGTGTTACCATACCTCCTTTTTCTGGCCAGTGTGTGTGTGAGTGAGTTTGTTATCGGTCACCATTTGTCTTTGTTCTCCATGCATTGTGGCAGGGGCCATTTTGTGTAGTCTGTGTCCATAGGCCTGAATGTGTTCTGTGTTCTCCAAACTTTCTTGCTCGTTATTGTTGTTTGACCATGTGGTTGGTGGGCATTTTGTGCAGCCAGCCAGCCAGTGTGACTTTTGCCATATGCTTGCATGTGTTCTCTGTTCTCTATGCCTCCCTGCTCGTTGTTGTAGTTTGACCATGTGACTGCCATCCATTTTGTTCATCCAACTTGTGTGCTTTTCCCATAGGCTTGCATGTGTTCTTTGTTCCCCATGCCTCCTTGCTTGCTATTGTTGTTTGACCATAAGGCTGGTGGCCATTTTGTGTAGTTTGGCAGTGTGCTTTTTGTCATAGGCTTCCATGTGTTGTTTGTTCCTGTGCCTCTTTGCTTGCTGCTGTTGTGCATCCAGCTAGTATGCTTTAGCCATTGGCTTCCATGTGTTTGTTGTTCCCCATGCCTCCTTGCTCGCTGTTGTTGTTGTACCATGCGGCTGGTGGCCATTTTGTGCATTCGGCCAGTTTGCTTTTGCCAGAGGCTTGCATGGATATGATATCAGATAATATGCTTGAGGATCATTGTAGCATATGTGTATTAGGAATAAGATTCTGATGAACAGTGATTTATATGACATCCATTTTTTGCACTTTTTATTCGCGCCTCCTTGCCTCCCAAATCACAATAGGTTTCTCATACTCCCATTCCTACATCAGCAATTAACTATCATTATTTTAATTCATTATTTTTATTGTATTTTATTTCTTTGAAATATTTCTTTTAGATGTTTTACTTAAATTTGTTATTTCAATTTTGTTTTTTATTTCAATTTTTTCTATTCTTCTTTTATATTTTGCCTGGATCCTGCCATCCCACATAGATGTACAGCTTCATAACAGCATTCACCTTTTCAGGTATAATTCTGTTTGCACTGCAGATACATCAGCATTATTCATTTGTTTTAATTATTATTCTATTTCACGTGGACCACCTTGAATGCCATAGTTGCACACTAACCTTCATTTTTTAAGGATTATTTTATTTACCCATGCATCTCTCTGACTGCACAGGTTTCGCCTTTGGGATAGATGCACATAAAACAAAGAGCTATATCTGTATGTTGTGGTATCCTCCTGATTGGATAGAGAAGTTTATTGTATGGTAGCGTGGTTTGGCTTGAAAATGGTTGGATACATTGTTATATTATTTACCTAAGTTTCCAGCCACACTAAATGAGATTGCCTTTGTCTGTATTAATTCAAGGTGCAACAATTCCATGTTTCACTAAATGTTTTTCTTGCTTGTTTGCTTTTTAGGTGCACAAGAGAAGAAGAGCATCCCCACTGTACTGCCAACAGAAGGCCTATACAGTAACACCAGTCCTCCAATCTTTTCTTCTTGTGCAGCTTAGTGCCACTGACAACTGGGAGCTTTAAGATGGCCCCAGGAAAGTTGCTGCCAGGAAAGTGGCCAGGAAGCAGAAGCAGCTTTCTGCCAGTGAAGTGGTGACCACAACCTTTTTCGGAAGACGTGTGCTGGCAGCACCGGCCTCCGGGGAGGAACCTGGGAGCAGCATGCCCGCATCAACAGCACCACCCCAAATTAAGCCCAAGCCGATGTTTGTCAGTGAGGCAGCCACTGCAGTCATTGCGACATCGATGACCAGTGACGTTGAATTGGATTTGCTCCTGTGGCAAAGGAGTACCTAATCCTTTCAGGGAGCAAAGCAATGTGAACAGCAGCCGCAGCCTGCAATATTTAGGGCCATATTTATACTCTGTTTGCGCCGGAATTGCGTCGTTTTTTTTAACGCAATTACGACGCAAAACTAACTCCATATTTATACTTTGGCGTTAGACGCGTCTAGCGCCAATGTCCATGGAGTTTGCGTCATTTTTTAGCGTGGACACCTACTTTGCGTTAATGATATGCAAGGTAGGCGTTCCCGTCTAAAAAATTGACTCCGAGGCATGTGCGCCGTATTTACACTCCCGGGCAAAACTCACGCCCGGGAGTGGGCGGGTCAAAAAAAATGACGTCCAGCCGCTTTTGCGTCGTTTTTTAGTGCCTGGTCAGGGCAGGCGTTAAGGGACCTGTGGGCTCGGAAGGAGCCCAGAGGTGCCCTCCCATGCCCCCAGGGACCCCCCCTGTCACCCTTGCCCACCCCAGGAGATGCCTAAGGATGGAGGGACCCATCCCAAGGAACATAAGGTAAGTTCAGGTAAGCAATATATATTTTTTTTTTGTGGCATGGGGGGCCTGATGTGTGCCCCCCTACATGCCACTATGCCCAATGACCATGCCCAGGGGACAGAAGTCCCCTGGGCATGGCCATTGGGCAAGGGGGCGTGACTCCTGTCTTTGCTAAGACAGGAGTCATTTCAATGGGGGTTGGGAGTCGAAAAAAATGGCGCAAATCGGGTTGAGGCGAAAAATTTGCCTCAGCCTGACTTGCCCCATTTTTTGGCGCCCAAGCTCCATATTCCCCTACGCCGCCTGGTGTACGTCATTTTTTTTCACGCACACCAGGCAGCGCTGGCAGCTAACGCCGGCTAACGTCATTGAATAAATACGGCGCCCACATGGCGCTTCAGAATAGCGTTAGCCGGCGCTAATTTTTTTGACGCAAAACTGCGTTAGCGCAGTTTTGCGTCAAAAAG
Source organism: Pleurodeles waltl (assembly GCF_031143425.1). Classification (NCBI taxonomy): domain Eukaryota; kingdom Metazoa; phylum Chordata; class Amphibia; order Caudata; family Salamandridae; genus Pleurodeles; species Pleurodeles waltl. Next base: position 1,027,673,655 of record NC_090445.1, read on the forward strand.
TATAAATATGGCCCTAAATCTTCCTGAAATTGGAACTGGCAGGAGGTTGAGCTTCCTGCCGAGTAAGAACCTCCTCTTTTAGAATTGTTAGCTCCAAGATCTGCAGGAAGAAAAAGGAAGGGCACTCCATCATCTTATCCAAACACCACTTCTGATGATGATGATGAGGATGGGAAAATTGAGTTGACGCCAGCAGATTCTGGGAGAAGCCAGGAGAGGCAAGGGAAAAGAAAAGTCCCTGAACGCCTTAGAATTATGGAAGGGGATGATGAGGAGGATGACAACAGTGAGCCAGTCATTGTGGAAGCTGGCACTGAGGACTCCAACATTACTCCTCCTATTCAAACTGCTCCAAGGGATGTGGCACAGGTAGCACTGCCAGCTCCCATATTTGTAATGCCTCAGCTGAGACCTGCACCAACCCCTACCTCAGTAGAATGATGCACTGCAGAGAGGAAAATGATGACACACCCTTCTACCTCCAATTCTTCTTCAGGCACTTGTCCACTAAGAATGTACATCTCCCCAGTTAGGGACTTTTTATGCTTAGCAAGCAGGAGGAAAACATTGCGATATGCTCCATTTGCCAGGAGAGTGTTCACTGTTTTAGCCTGGTTCACACTATGGAACTAGAGACCAACCAAGCCAAATGAAAAAGAATCATGCAATCTAGGGGGAGCACCTTAAAAAATTGCTGAGTGTGGTTGTGGTAAAGGTGAGGAGAGCCAGGAAACATCAGCTACAAGTCCAATCATAGTGGAAAGTCATAAGGAAGAAGAGAGTGGCAGCCCTATCCCAATCAATGCACCAGAACTACCTGCCTCAGCAATCTCATAATGACTCAGAGTCATTTGGAGACTGTATGGCATACAATGACTGCCCTGTGATGCACATTGAGTCTACCACCACACACTTCTTGAAAGTCATGTGTGTCAGTGGTCCCAGAAAGAAGAAAATCCAAGTGCTATTATGAACATGTTTAGGCAGGATATGCCCTATAACTGCAACCACCCAATGGTATGTATGTAGAATGGGAAGGAGGCAAAAATATTAATGGTGGACCTCCTCCCTTTTTCCTTTGCGGAAGGAGTGGAATTGTTCAAATTTGTGGTGGCCATCTACCTGCAAAGAAAGGTTCCAAGTTGGATCAATTTTGCCAGAGTTGCTGTTCCAGTGCTGCATCACGATGTGCTGCAATTGGTTGGGCAAGCTTCACAGCAAAGTGCTGTTCACACTATCTACCTACAACAGACATGTAGACCAGTTGACAGGTGACTGATTACATGTACTTCGCTGCACATTGGATCTCTCTTTGTGGAGGTAAGCCAACAGCTATCTACAGGTTTTGTCCCTGAGGGAAGTTTTAAGAGCGTTCAGTAGCATGCAACAATAGACATTTTCTCCATGGAGAAATCACAAACAGCTGCAAACATCTTGGATCAATTTAATAGCAAGGTTGCTGAATGGCTGTGACCCAGAGGTCTCTGAATTGGAATTGTTGCCACAGACAATGGCAGTAATATAGTCAAGTCCGTGGCAGACAGTGGCTATTTTAGAGTCCTGTGTTTGGCACATTGCATCAACCTGGTTGTGCAAGAGTTTCTAAAAAAAGAAGGCAGACAACCTGATTTAGAGTTTAGCAGGTGAGCTACTCCCTCACAAATATGATGGATATCCCATCTGCCATATTGCGATCTTCATAGGCTATTTTGGGACTGTAATGTATGGCTTACGGGATATCCAACACATTTGTGCCAGACTCTAAATCAAGCCCATAGTCAGCAACATACTGACCATCTGTAGAAAACTCTGCACACATTTCAGCCTTTCTTCTAAAGCCCAGAAGCACTTTTGGATTTTTTAGGATGCTACTAGAACTCCATTTAAAGCCCTAGGATAAGAAGAGCCTACATGTTAGAACTCAGCCTATTATATGTTGCAACGTCTAGTTGAGCAGTACAGCCAGTACTGTACAATGGCAATCATTTTGCCATTCAAAGCACAGGGAATGCAATTGAGAAAGCATGTGGACAAATGAGGCCTAGACAAATAACTGACACGGATGCTACTCCCTTTTGAGATTTTCTGTAGAGAAGTTAGCAAGTAGGACAGTACAACGAGGCAAGCTATCTTGTTGTTGCCTCTGCTACATGATCAGGTAAAGAAGGTGTCTAACAGGTTCACAGTTGAGGTGTAAGCGAAAACACAGATGTGTCTGCCTTGGTTGAGAGCCTAATCCTTGTAATTCAAGGCTGCAAAATGATATCGGCCCTCATTCCAACCCTGGCGGTCATGGACCGCCAGGGTGGAGGGACACGGAAGCACCGCCAACAGGCTTGCGGTGCTTCCAGGGCCATTCTGACCGCGGCGGTAAAGCCGCAGTCAGAAAAGGGGATCCGGCGGTTTCCCACTGGATTTCCCCTGGCCCAGAGAATCCTCCATGGCGGCGCTGCTTGCAGCGCCGCCATGGGGATTCCGACCCCCTTCCCGCCAGCCTGTTTCAGGATGGCGGGAACGGGTGTCGTGGGGCCCCTGGGGGCCCCTGCACTGCCCATGCCACTGGCATGGGCAGTGCAGGGCCCCCCTAACAGGGCCCCATAAAGATTTTCACTGTCTGCTTTGCAGACAGTGAAAATCGTGACGGTGCAACTGCACCCGTCGCACCCCTGCAACTCCTCCGGCTCCATTCGGAGCCGGCTTCATTGTTGCAGGGTCTTTCCCGATGGGCCGGCGGGCGCCCTTTTGGCGGTCGCCCACCGGCCCAGCGGGAAAGTCGAAATGACCCCCGCGGTCTTTTGACCGCGGAGCGGTCTTTCAACGGGGACGCCGCCCGCCAAAGTCAGAATGACCCCCATCATCCCATCCAAAAAGTATATGTGCCACATTACTTGATCTTCAGTACAAAAGATTCTACCCACTTTCATTGCTTTTTCTGAAGCTGATGTTTCCAAATACAAGACGTGGATTGTTGAACAAGCTGGAGAACTGGAAGAAGAACAACTGGAACTTAGAGTACCACTCTGCAGTTCTGGCAAGCTGCCTTCAACTTCCCAAGAGGGCAGGTTTGTCTTACAGCAGGCAGCAACAAGAAGACCAGCAGCAACAGAAACAGAAGAATCAGACTTAACCTCTGCAGTGGCTTGATTTCAATTGGCAGGTTTTAAATCCAGTGCAGAGGTGAAGGTAAAAGAGGTTGAGAAAGTGGCAGTACCAATGAGCTTTCGGAGGATGTTCCTGGAGTACCTGGATGACACAAAAGAAGTCTATGTGGATTAAAACCCATTGGTGCATTGGCATGGAAGATGTGCCAATGGCCAGAGCTCAGCAGGCTGGCAATAAAGTATTTGACATGTCCTGTAGCCAGTGTGTCTGCTGAGCATGTGTTCAGTGCATCTCTCACAGTGAGAAGGACCAGCCTCTTGCCTCAAAACTTGGAGTGATTGACCATGATCAAAATGAACCAACATTTCATACCACTCTATGACACTGTTCCTGAAACAGCACAGGAGGAGAAGGAGGAGGAGGATTGGTCAGAATTAAGTGTGTTAGCTGACCAATTTCTGGATGAACCACCTGAGTTTGAGGATGAATTACACTTCTCAGACTGAGTATGCCAGGTGCCATCATACAACTTTTTAATTATTTATTATTGAACATTTTTTGTGCAAAAAAAGTAGCTAGAGAAGCATTATGTTTGTGTCTTTTTTAAGCTACCCCACCATTTTTTAGTCACATGTGGGGCTGGATTGGAGATGGACCAGTGTGCATTGAAGAAGCCTCCACAAACCCATCATGACATTAGGGAAAATGGCTGCCTCTCTTACATGCCCATCCATTTTTTTGCAAAAAGAACAGATGATGGACCCCAGATCTGGGTTTAATCAGTTCTTGGTTTTTTTGCATAGCCACATCAACTCAGTTTGGATGTAGTCATATGAAAACCAGTCTTGACCCTGCTCCCCATCGGCACAGCCCAGTCCAAACTGCAAGGCCAGGTCCTCCCTGGACTTGGACCTAGGAACCTGGGAATGGTGTTGTGGTATTACCCCCTCATCAGCCAGGCTAGCTTGAATCTTGTGGCATAGCAAGCACAACACCAATGTCTGGGTGTGCCCTTCACACTTTGAGTGACAAAAGCGAAAAGAAAAGATGATGGATGGAATGTTGATTAAATCAAACAATCACCCCCAGTCACAGATCTGGGTTTTTAGTTGTCACTCCTCGTGCACTAGCTGCTGGTAGTGGGCCTTGGTAGCCTCCAGCCTCTACCGCCAGAGCCGAGCAACTATCTCCTGCTGGGTCGGTGGTGGTGGTAGACTAGCAGGAGTAACTATATCAAGAAAGAAAAATATAGAAAGGACAAATTGTAAAGAACGCTCTGTGCAAGCACTTCTTTTTTTATTTATATAATAGCACAATATAAGTACATTGCTGGTCCCCTATACCCATTATGATTAGAAAAGTAACAGAGACATGACTTTACCATCATATGCCTCACATAAAAGCACTCACTGGCAGAAAGTAGGCATCCTAATATTAAAAAAAGAGTGATTTTCTTTTCTTGCAAAGAATTACCTACAAAAATTAAACCGTGCCAACACTTTCACCCTCATTATGGCAGGCTGGCGGTGAAGCCCGCCACATTATGAGTGAGGCAGGTTGGCCTCTGCCAATCCACCACATCCCCACCTGTACCGCCAGGGTGCTTGGACAGCCAGGCCAGAGATTAGCATCTCTGACCCATCAGTCCAATGAAGACCGCTGGTGGTATTAGGAGTTGGCTTTCCAACAGGGTTTCCATGGCTGTAGCATTGCAATGAAAACCCCGGCAAAAAGGCTACAGGTAACAAGAAATGTATTTCCTGTACTCCCCCACCCACCTAGCAGGCCCAATAACCCCCTCCATACCAGAACCCCGTAGCCCCTACCATGACAGCACCCCTACCCTCCTCAGTACAGCGCCCCCACCCCCTTCTAGTACAGCGCCTCCCACCCACATCCACTGTCAGATATCTGACTTACCTTGTCCGGCGAGGAGGTCGTTTGGCAGGGAACGGCCACTTCTACCGCCAGCATTACCCTGCCCTCAGGACACTGCCAGGCTGTATTACTGGTCATTATATGGCTGGTGGAGTACTTTTGGCAGGGGGTGGGGCTGGTGGTTGAACTGCCCAGGCGCCTCTGTCCGCCAGCACGACTACTGGAGGAATTCCACCCGAAATGAGGCTGAAATCCTGCAGTACTTGTAATATGGTTGTCGGAAGGCCACCAGCACTGGCGGTCTTCTGGCGCCCATGGCTTTGGCAGTCTTGTAAAAAGACCACCAAAGTCGTAATGTGGGCCTCTGTGTGAAAATAAGAAAAATAACTCCTATTAATGAGTAAGGCATCATCCACTATGGAGTACAATTATTCTATTCTTGCTGTACTAAATGACTGAAAGTGTGCTAGCTAGCATATCGGGTACAAATGTGTTACTCTCTGCAGTCGGGCAACTGCAATGGACATTATTATCTTTGAGACCAACGGCCCTGCTCTTCTCCAAGTGCCTTTCAATTATACCTTGATTGCAAAGATGCAGATAATTTATATGTCACACGTCATGTAGAATGTGGAAAATAGACATCCTGTCTTCTATAAGTAGATGGTGGAAAAAAACAATGCACTGCAGTACAGGAAAAGGATCAGGATATATAGATTTTATTGGGCACGTTCATCATAGAGTATCTCATCTGCAAAACACATAATCACAGACACTTTATCCCACTTTACTTCCTGAATGCATTCTCAAACACAAATTATTTCAATCAAACACATTTGCTGTGTAGTAAGGGAAGAAAACTTGACTTAGGACTTGATTTAGATCTCAGTGGAGGGGTTAATCCATCACAGTGATGGATATCCTGTGTTCCGAAATCTAAATCACCAGGTGCTGAAGATAATGAGTCGCTTCCAGAAGAAGGACCATCCACCAGTGTCAGGGGACAGCCTATCCAAAGGGAGAACCTACTCCTCTTCCCAGTAACCTTGTCAGCTGCCAGTAATGCACAGGAGGAGGAGTAAGTAGAAGAGGAGGAGGAGGAAGCAGAGAAAGTTGAGGAAGATCTAGTACTGTTTGCAGAGGATGATGATCCCTAGCCTGCCATTGGTGGCCCACTGGGCAAAAGATCTAAGCCCACACCTGCTGTGGCCAGCATAGGGTCTCCCACTCCATCCCTGAGGATTGTCCATTCCCAGCATTCAGCCAACCAGCCACAGCACTTACATATCCAAACATAACCATCAACCCCTCACAACTCACATGTCCAGGTCAAAAGGTTTGGTTCCCCTACACAGTCCTTTCATGACAGCGCAGTCCAGGCCTTCCCACCACCATCTGAGGGATCTAATACCCCTGGTGAGGAACATATATACCCAAGGAACCTATCTACAGCCCACAGCCTCTCACCTGACACCCCCCTGCTAGTGGATCTGATGGTGGTGTCCGAGGTCATCCCAGGCATAAGTAGCTGGCGAATGTTCATGGGGGGGTTAGTTAGAGGAGTACATTTTCCAACAGCAGGCTGATATGGGGCAGGACATTCATGTCACTGGGGAACCTCTGTCTGACATATCAGACTCAATGCAGGATATGTGCTAATTCCCTCAGATGGTTGACAGACTGATCCAGGTTTCAGACAGGATGGATAGATCTTGGTAAGGAATGTCAAACAAGATAATTGGGATCATAATTATCCATAGGGAAGAGAATGGAAGACACCATGCCGTGGACATGAAGATGATGCATTACCTGCTGAAACAGATCCAAAGTCTCCTTTCACAGTCAACACATGGAGGGGACCCAAAACATCTACCTGCACTACATCACACCATGCCACATGTACCACAACATGCACAAGCACCCCCCAATCTTCATAGGCACCAACCCCTTGCACATGCCCCTCCTCTGAAGTCATGTCCCACTCTTGCCCAGTCACATCCCCATCTGTACAGGCACACACACACACACACCCTGTCCAGGCATCTCCCCTACCTATATAGTCACCCTCATCCCTTGTACAGGCACCTCCACCACCTGTACAGCCACACTCAACCCCTCTACAGGAACCTCCACAACAAATAGAGGCAGAGACACCATTCCCACATGCACATCAGCACCAACACATTAAACATTCTTACTCACAGGGATCCTCACCACGATAATTGCAAAGTCACAAGGTATCTCCCCCGTAATCACTGCATTATATATTTTCACTACAAATTGTAAGTAAAAGACATCATCCACATTTCAATTGTGTTGAGTAATAGTTGACGATGGTGAATTGGCTAATCTTGATATAAGCCATGTATGTGTTGATAATTGTGTGTAAGACATGTATATTAGTAGAACCATCTGCGTACAAAGATATCATGTTGAAAGCATAGCTAAACCCTTACCAAAGTAACTTCAATATTTGTAAATACAGCAAATAATGTTCAGCCACTGGCCATTCTCTTTGTCCTTGACAAGAATGTGAAAGTTCTCTGCTCCTATGCACTCCTCTTGGCTAGCTGGTTTAGGATCAGGTACCCTACAGAACGTGCAACATGGAGGGTACCAAGTGTAGCAGGGTAAAAGGAGAGGGTAGAGGCACTGGGAGACATGACTATAGTAGTAGGGAGGTGCTGGGCCAACACAGACAATAGGGCTAACCCCAGGGAAGTGATGGAGGCACTGAGGTGAGCCATATCCGAAGATTGTGCCTCTCGGAACATACTGAGTTCATCTCTGATCTCCTGTAAGATCCGAGAGAACATATTCCCCCTTAACCTCAGATACACCAGTTCCTCTGATGCAGCCCAAGGAATCACACTACATGGGGATGTCTGGGTCAAATAAGAGGGATGTGGGTTTTCAAAGGCAGGTGTCTCCCCATCTCTTCTGAATGGGTACATGGAGTAGGAGTAGTGGCAGGGGATGCGGCTGGACTACACTGACCTGTGCTGCCCTGTATTACCTTGGCACATTCAGTAGTCTAATCTCCCCTTCGTATTTCAAACTCTGGAGGTCTCATGTGGCTATTTAAGGTTATCCTCCTGCCCAGAGCAGTGTTTGTGTTAGCGAGTCCACCTTTATAAAAAAGGCCTCCAGTATATATAAGAACCTCGGGAGTGCTGCCATTTTAAACATCACCGCGTTCCTCAACTGGGCTATTTGCAATGATTGTGAGTGTTTAACATCTTGATCCAAATGTTCAACCTGAGGTTGCAAATTTACTCCTTAATATTAGTCCGGAAGTTTAGTTATCCAGACCCCCAAATATTTATATAGTTAGGATTTTGACCTAGAAATTCTAAATGACATAAGCGCCACTGCATTGAAGATGTGTGGACGTACTCTTTGATATGTTTGTATCATTTTAAGTAAGACAAGTATCACAAAGTGATCTGTACTTCATTATCCCAAAATATGTTATTCAACGTACAAACAAAGACACACAAAAAGCATGCATGAGACAGCATTCAACACCCAAATCCCTCACATACCAACACTAGACGTTGTGCAAGCCCTTCTTTCCCCATTGGATACAACAGTTATGAGGTCCTCTGTAGACTAGTCATGATTTTATAAGTACATTTTTCATCAAATGCAACTCTAAGGGAAATGTTCCCCAGTTGTGTTTACTACTCTAGTAGCTGTGATTGTTATGATTTAAGGGAGTGTGTATTCTTTTGAATCCCCTGAATTAGTTTAAATGATTATCCTTAACCCAAAAATTCTTCCTCCCCTTCTAAGTGATGAGTGGGTTTTCCAGCCTCATGCCACTCTCTTTGTAATATTCCAATAGTTCATGGGCCTTAATTCAGGCCCAGCATCACAGGTGTTCCCAGAGCTTCCTACACATTTTGACCCACCAATGGTAAACACCCACTGCATTGCAGCTCACTGCTATGTATTCTGAGAATCTAGTGAGAGCAGCAATACTCAGATGTTGTTCAGGGTCCTCTTAAATCTGAGGATACTTATGAAGCACCCCCTCAGCTAAGATGTCTAATCCAGTCTTGCTTAAAGATGGTACCTTGTCATTAAGTCCCTCATCCATGTTGTGGACAGATTTGGCAGACAGAGCAGCAGGATGGCAGAGGATTTTGTTTACAGGTGAGGATGGCCCAGAATTACTGTACAATGGCTGCCAGCAGCTTCCTTCTATGAACATCCTACTATTGGTTTCCTGTTTGTCATATCCTGTATGATATTGTTGGGTTCTTGCCTGACTTCGAAGTCTCCGCTCTGTGTGTGGAGTCTCCGCTCAGTGCACGCGCTGCAAAACAATGATTTACTGAAGAAAACGACACACAGTCAAAGAAAAAAAAAACAAGGAATAAAGTATCTAGCATTAAACACAGCCATTTCAAGGTCTTTATGTGCCATCCCCATCACTGAAAAAAGAGCACAACACTCTTGCAGCCGACTTAAGCATGGCAAATTTTAAGAAACATATGTATGAGAAGACTGCATCATATTAGCACCACACAAAGTGGTACATGCATGACGCAGGTCCCAATTTCAGATATATGAAGTTACTCACTGCTAATTTAAGTCGCTTTGAGTGGCCTCATGTATCAGACATAGCTGGATGCTGTGCAAGTTGCTGCATTATACAACTGGCTACTTGTGGTTATTCCCAGCCAACACCCAGAGATTTGGACACATCCCTAGAATTAGAAGAGAATGTAACCTTGGAAAAGCAAAAAAAATATGCATCCCCAAGTGAGGCACAATGAGGAGCCAATTCACTATTTCTCCTCTGCAGCACAAGCAGAAAGAGGGAAAAGCCACCCAGGTTTGTTGATGTGCAGGGAGGTGCCTCTGCCTGCACAAATACAATTGTTTATGCAACACAGGAACCCTTGTACCATGGTGCAAGGGTGCCTGCATTGGCAGTAGGCCCCCCTTTTGCACATGCTCAGGGGTAGAGAACAGGAATTCCCATTATGCTTTAAATTTGGTGTTTTCCTGAGTTTTTCCAATGATGCAGTGCAGTGCAACGAGGTGAGTAGCTGCATGGCACTGGGCCACCTTTTTGTAAATGTGCCCCCTAGCTCATAACACTGCCTAACATCCCATTATCATGTGTATTAGGGCCATTCTCCATCATACAGTCTGCAACCCAGCAAACCTCCTGTAAACAATGGGGAAGGTATGCATGTTTGGAGTGTAGGTATTTCAAAAATTCAAGGATGACATTTACTTGTACAATTTTCAGTTTCAAATCTAACTGCAATTTTCCTAGTTGTACACAGTGCCAAACGTTTTTGTGTAGTAAGGGACACTTTCCTGCCCAAAAGAAATCCTGGGAATCGTTTTACTCTTTCTATGTGTGCTGCAGGATGCAGAACACATGGAAGCAGCACACATGGAATGAGTGTAGCAAAGGGGCAGTATTATGTAGTATGACTGGGAAGTCTTACCATCTAATACTAGCACTCTACCCATAAGTGTACCTCAGGTTCACACCCGTAAACCTTAGCTCAGCCCTGGTAGGGTGGCAAAGAGCAGTGGTTGAGTCTTATATCCACATAAAAGAGATACTCATAGAAAGGTTTGGACTCACTACAGAGGATTACAGAGTCAAGTTTAGGGATACCAATAAAGGTCCTGATCAAACTTGGGTATACTTTGTTGACTCATTAGTCAAGGCACTAGAAGGCTCGATAGAAGGTAAAAAAGTAATCACTTGTGATAGGCTGAATAATTTAATCACGAAGGAGCACATTTTGAGTAACTGTACCACAGAGTTATTGAAAGAGCATCTGATAGATTCTGACTTGACTTCCTGTTAGACTTGGCATCCTTGGCCTGTTCTCCCATAAATTTCTGCCTATGTTTCCCAGGTTGTTGCTGTATTCTGGACTCTGTTTTTGATGGTTTTGTTTGTTACTCTGGGCACCTTACCACTGCTATCCAGTGCTAAAGTGCAAGTGCTCCTATGTAAAGTGTATGTGTAATTGACTTTCCATGATTGGCATATTTGATTTACTAGTAAGTCCCTAGTACAGTGCACTAGAGGTGCCCAGGGCCTGTAAATCAAATGCTACTAGTGGGCCTGCAGCACTGCTTGTGCCACCCACATTAACAGCCCTGTAAACGTGGCTCAGACCTGCCACTGCAGTGTCTGTGTGTGCAGTTTTAAACTGCCAATTCGACTTGACAAGTGTACCCAGGTGCCAGACCAAACCTTCCCTTTTATACATGTAAGGCACCCCTAAGGTAGGCCCTAGGTAGCCCCATGGGCAGGGTGCAATGCATGTAAAAGGTGGGACATGTACTTATGTGTTTTACATGTCCTAACAGTGAAATACTGCCAAATTTGTTTTTCACTGTTGCAAGGCCTATCTCTCTCATAGGTTAACATGGGGGCTGCCTTTAAATATTATTAAAGTGCAGCATCCCTTTGGGAGCAGATAGAAATCAGGAGTTTAGGGTCTCTGAACTCATAATTTTAAAATACATCTTATAGTAAAGTTTGTTTTTAGATTGTGTGTTTGAAAATTCCACTTTTGGAAAGTAGGCCTTTTCTTGCTTAACTCATTGTGTGGCGGACCTTGTTTGTGGGTTCCCTGTCTGGATCAGTTTGACAGTTGGGCTGTTTGCACCTCTCCTCTGGACAGTGACTCAAAGGGAGCTGGGGTATAGCCTGCATATCCTGATGAGCCATATGTGCTGAGGGGAGGGGAGAAGTGGTCATTTGCATCTGAAAGGGCTGTGCCTGCCCTCACACAATGCAGTCTCCAGTCCCCTAGTGTGTGTCTGGGGCCTGGCCTGGGCAAGGCAGGATCTTGAAAACAACAGACACATCTCTTTGAAGTAGGCCTACTTCATTCAAAGGCAGAAAAGGGTATAAGAAGGGCACCCAATCTCCTGAAAATTAGATCACTTCTGGAATCAAGAGGAACCTCTGCAAAGGAGAAGAGATGAAGAGCTGAGGAGAAATGCTTCCCCTGTCTGTGACTGTGCTTTGCTGGGCTATCCTGCAGTTGCTGCTTCTACCTGTGAAAGGGAACAAAGAGTGGACTTGTGCATTCCTGCTGAGAAGAATCTCCAAAGGCTTAGACTGAGCTTGCCTCCTGTTGTTGAAGTCTCAAGGACAACAATGACTTTTCTCTGCCAGTGCTTGGGCTTTCTGCTGAGAGTCCTGTCTGCGAAGTGGTGCCCTAAACTGTTTCTGGGCTCCTAAAAGGTGCAGATGGTAGAAAAGGACAGAAATCCACGCAATGACCACCGTGCAGGGAAACTTTTGACGCACCACCCGCCTCACAGCTGAGAAATGATGCCCCGTCAGCCTCGCGGCTAAAATTGATGATCCACCTACATCGCGGCTGGAAGATCGACGTAACGCGACTGGAGAAATGAAGCACAACACCTTCAGCGCCTGCTGTTCATGAAACAAGCCCCCACACAGCACGGTTTCTTGACACCGTGCGGCCAGATTTCAATATAACATCGCTGGGCATGGAATATTAACACAAAGCCTGCCAGGACTCGAGGTACCTGTCCGTCCAAATTGACGCATCACTCTCTTGCGGGTGGGAAGAAATGATGCACACCGACCAGACCGGAGGAAGAACAACGCATGTTCCTGCTTGCAGGTGAGAAATCGATGCACTGCTGGTGTTTTTCGACACACACTTGCCCGTGCGGCTTTATTTTGACACTACCCAGGTACTTTAGTGAAATAACAGTGTTCTCGCTGTTTCCTCAGGATTAAGGGGGTCATTCTGACTTTGGCGGGCGGCGGATGCCGCCCGCCAAAGTCCCACCGTCAGAATACCGCTGCGCGGTCAAAAGACCGCCGCGGTAATTCTGAGTTTCCCGCTGGGCTGGCGGGCGACCGCCAGAAGGCCGCCCGCCAGCCCAGCGGGAAACCCCCTTCCATGAGGATGCCGGCTCCGAATGGAGCCGGCGGAGTGGAAGGGGTGCGACGGGTGCAGTTGCACCCGTCGCGATTTTCAGTGTCTGCTTGGCAGACACTGAAAATCTTGGTGGGGCCCTGTTAGGGGCCCCCTGCAGTGCCCATGCCATTGGCATGGGCACTGCAGGGGCCCCCAGGGGCCCCACGACACCCGTTACAGCCATCCGGTTCCTGGCGGCGAAAACGGCCAGGAACAGGATGGCGGTAAGGGGGTCGGAATCCCCAGGCAGCGGGAAACCGGCGGGACACCGCCGGTTTCCCGTTTCTGACCGCGGCTGTACCGCCGCGGTCAGAATGCCCATGGATGCACCGCCAGCCTGTTGGCGGTGCATCCGCGGCCCCGGCCCTGGCGGTCCATGACGCCAGGGTCGGAATGACCCCCTAAGACTCTTATTCTTTTTAAAATTCACGACTTGTGTATGTCAGAGTTTTTTCATTTCGGTCTTGTTTTGTTAAAATAAATATCACCTATTTTTCTAAACCTGTGTTGTGTGATTTTGAAGTGTTTTTAATGATTTACTGTGTGTGTTGGTACAAATACTTTACACATTGCTTCTGAAGTTAAGCCTGCCTGCTCATGCTTCTCCTTTACCCTGACTAGAGTGAGGGTCCTTGCTTGGACAAGGCTACCTGACTGCCAATCAAAAACACAATTTCTAACACTTCCACTGTTGAATTGGGAAGAAGGCAAGACAAGTGTGTAAGATCAAGAGTACACAATAAATTCCAGGGGTGTGACTCCTACGAGGTGGGGGTTAGGTCCACAAAATTTAAAGGGGAGGTGGTAAGCCCTCCAAAGAGACTTCCTCAGTACCTCAGAACTCTAAAAATAAGCAGAGTAAATCCCACCCCTAATCTGACAAGCAGAGGCAGGAGGACCCAGGACTTAAAACGTTTTTGAATGCCAGGTTGTGTTTTGACTGCCAGCAGTCAGGTCACTACAGGGGTGACCCAGCCGGGTCCAAGAAGAAAGCAGCTAGCACTGGGTTGCCAAGTGTAGCAGTACGGGAGGACTCATCAGATGAGGAGGGTCTCAGCATTGATCTAGGAAACAGGATCAGAAGGTAAGCTGGTGATCCCTGAGGGTAGGAATAGGCACATCTACTCATTTAGGTGAATGGGATCCCTGCCATTGGCCTGAGAGACACATGTGCCAGTCACACCACAGTTGTGGACTGGTTGGTGACCTCAGATCAGTATGTGACGGAAGAAACTAAGACAATCATGGAAGGGTCTTGGAAGGTTAGGCCTGTAGCCTTAGTGTCCCTGGGGAGGGAAGGTACCCTCAGTTGGCACAAGGTAGTAGTAAGTTCTGACCTCCTCTTAAATTGCCTCCTGGGTAATAACCTACCAGAGGTTGGTCAGAACCTAAGAGGGGTGGTTGCCCAGAGCACCTCTAACCCAAAGTTCCTGGGGATCCAGTCCCTGCAGTTAGGAGACAGGTGTCTCAAAAAAGGGAGGAGAAAAAGGAAAGGGAAGCCACTCTTACGTGGAGTTCCAGTGAGCTAAGGGTCTTCTAGCACAGCAAGCCCTGCTGAGGCTTCACCTGTTCCAAAAGGAGTCCTGGACTGTCAAGCAGCTGTCAAGCCACAGTCCCCCCTGTACTGACAGAAGGTAGAGTGGAAAAAGGGTACCTGCCACAAGATGTGGTAAACCCCACTCCAAACAACATGAAAGGTTCTAATAACCTATGGTTGCCCCTGAAGCAGCTCAGCCCACTGTCAGTGGAGAGCTTAGGGTGTGCTTCTGGGCTCTGGGAGATGTCAGTGGCCTCTGCTGGGTGCTAGCCTTCATGGTAGCACTGACCTTGCATGGGAGGCAGACCCCATGGCCAAAAGTAAGTTAGGCCCCCTGACCCTGCTAGTCATTGTGCGGTTGTTCAAGTGCTGGGTAACCTCAGTGGGTAAGCTAGGTTTCTCCTTAGTTAGGATAGGGATTGGTGAGGTGGGCACCTCACTATCTAAGGTAAAAGGCAAGAAAAAGACAAAACAGCTATAGCAAAGATTAGTTTTAAAACGGGTCCTATCATTGTTAAGGTGAATCAGCTTCCCAGTGAGAGTGACCTTACGAGGAGGATGTGAGGCAGAGCAGGACCTGCAATAAAATGGTCAGTTTGCTTACTCCTTCCTCACCTAACCAGCCAGGATTACTCTCCCGGGGGTGGGAGAGCTGAGTCACCTGGTTGTG
This sequence comes from Pleurodeles waltl, assembly GCF_031143425.1. Taxonomy (NCBI): domain Eukaryota; kingdom Metazoa; phylum Chordata; class Amphibia; order Caudata; family Salamandridae; genus Pleurodeles; species Pleurodeles waltl. Next base: position 1,027,688,794 of record NC_090445.1, read on the forward strand.
TTGGCTGATACAGGGTTGCGTAGGAAACTGGGCTTCTTTGCAAATGTCCCCCACTTTTTGCCCCCATTTAAACAGCTAGATGTTGGTCTTTGACTCTGAAAGTGAACTGGGAAGTGTTAACCAGGCACCAGGGTCAGTGCTCTTTCCCTTAAAAAGGTACTGTGGTTTGATAAACCCAACTGGCAAGGACTTTACCACTCCTGTAAGGCCCTAGTAAATGGTACCAGTGGTATCCAGGGCAGGGATGGTAAAGGGATCACAGGGCTGCAGCACTGATTGTGCCACCCTGCTTCACCCGAGGAAAGGTAAACCTGCGTAGTTGCCATGTCAGCCTGCACAAGCAGCCTGTCTGCTCGAGTTCGACTCTGCCAACACCAAGTGCAGGCATAGTACATTCATAGCCATATCACATCAGTCATCCCTAAGGTAGGCCTCCTATAGGCCAGGAGGCAGGGTGCACTGTGTTATGAGTGTGGACATATATGCACAAGCATATATGCCCCAGTGTCAGCATTCAAAACCCAATGCTACCACAAGTGATTGGTTGTCCTTAGGATAGCATGGGCTGGCAACCGTACAGACCCCAGATGTCCAGCTCCATTATGGCCCGACCAATTTTCCCCATGTTTGGTGTCAAACACCATGCTTTCTAACCGTGAGCATGATTCTCATGCCCAGGATTATCTATCTTGTACCCTGCTGGCATCCTAAGAGAATGCCCACCAAGATACCAGCTTTCTCCTGCCATGGCGTGCTCTCCTGGGCCATTTACCGCCAAGACAAGCTCCTGCTCTCCTGTTGGCCATGCTGACACTTCCCCTAGGACATAAACAAAGGACCTGGGCAGGACGGAAGTCACACATCCACCCTCCCAGGGTGAATAGTGTCTACAGTGATCAAGGCAGTGAGCCTCAAAGGCTTTCACCACCTTGATAGGTAATCTCTTGTCGTCCACTTAAAGACAAAGCCCTCCCCACCTTTTCCAGGCTGGTAGGTGGGAGAATTAGTTATTCAGGAGGTGTACACCTCCAAAAGGCTGGCCACACCTCTAAGGTGGACTAGGATTGTGCCATGTTGGCAAACCTTAGAAATAGTGAGTTCTGGGAAGAAAAAATATGTATTCCCACAGAAGCCATCACTTCAGGATTAGACTAGCCACAGGGACCAGTAGCCCATTTGCTACTGTCTCCCACACCCTTCATACTCCCTAAATCAGGATTTAAGGTGCTCTACTGGCATCAGAACATCAGTTCTGTCTTTGAATCTGAGAAGACGCAATCACCAATAACAGGACTTTGGACTCTGCTGCAGTGCAAACAGAGAACACTTAGGTGCCCCGAGGAGAACATATACTGGAACTGTGTGATTGACATGTGCCCGTGGGGGAAACTCACTGCTTCCAGCAAGAGGGACTCCAGTGGAAGCCAGAATGTAAAGCAGACTCTCCTGACTGTTGGTACCAGTCACCTGCAACCTGCAGAAACATTTTTGTTCTGTGTCACACGAAGTGAAACCCGTCAAGTCCATCATGAGCGATCTTAAAGAAAGTCAGTGACCTGAGCTCCAGGAGTGGTAGTGAGGCTCTCACCAAGTTTTGAGCCACTACTCCATCCGTGATGACCTCCAGCCAACAAAGTAATGACAGACTACTTTTGCTGCTGCAAGGCTTGTCAGTCATCAGCCTGGCCAACCCCTCTCAGACATCACCGACTCCAGAGCAGTTCCCAGCATAGTGACCAATGTCAGCAATGACCCATCTCCTGAAATCTTGCATCTGGAAGCAGGCGACTTCGAGAGAAGTGGAAAAGAATCTTTGGCACAACCTGCCAGTGATTGACTCCTGCAGGGCTACCACTGCACTCGGAGCACCTTGTCATAGTAGTGAATATCCTGCTGTGGAATCTAGGTCCTGGAACTTTAAATGCCTCTACTCACCGTGGGTAGAGAGTAGTTCGACCACTGGGTGTGTTTGTCAAGTGCTGCATTTTGACAGAACCCACGGATCCCGTCAGCACCAAGGACAGCCAGAGCACCTCTGCACCCAAACTCCCTGGGCAAGGTAACGAAGTACTGACTGTTGAGTCTCGGTCTAGGGATCTGCCAAACCTTAACCCCAGGTGGGTTCCATGGAATTCACCCTAAAAGTGGCCAATTGCACACTGTGCTTTTCCTCCATTGTCTTTGATGGTACTGCTTGATGGCTAACAGTACATCTATTTTTCAACGCTTCTAAAATCCACAACTCCAGTTGGATGTAAGACACATAGGCCTAAATTTAAGTGGTGCTGCATCCAGTGCACTTCTTGCACCTCTGAGCACCACCTACCACCATCATGTGTGTGCCGTATTTAATACATGGTGCACCATGGCGCAGGGTAGGGGCAATAGCGTGAAACATTTTGAGGCTGTAGATGTACTGTACAGGATTAACACCAAACTTTTGTTGCTAATCCTACAGAGTACTTGCGGGCCCATTGAACAGTTGTATGCCCCCTTTCAATGCCTGCTCTGTGCAGGCATTAAAAATAGCCTCTAAAAATGGCGCAGTGGAATCACTTAGATTCCACAGTGCCATTTTTGCGGTCCCCCTAATGGGGAACGCCCCATTACATACATTATGTCTGGCGCAGGCATAATGTAGCTCAAGGGGTTACAAAGTGGAGCATTGCATGCATGCACCACTTTGTAAATATGGTGCAGCTAATTTGGCCTCTTGGGGCACATTAGTGTCATAAAAAATTACGCTAATGTGACACAAGGAGGCATTAGGCCCTCCTAAATCTGGTGCTTTTGGTGCCTAGATTAAGATAAAAATATGCTTTATGTTTTTAAATTGGAAACAGATTTCTTTTCGTCCATATGGGTGTTATGAAATGCTTTACACATGTTCCTCTAAGTAGCCTAACTCCTGTTTGCCACACGGTCAGAATTGAGCTAAGGTATACTGGTGTGAGCCCAGGTCCACTTCTGGGTAACGTGGAAGTAATACATGGTAGTACTCCTCAGTCATACCACATAATACTGCCACCTTGATACAACGAAGAAAAAAGAGGAGAAAAAAATATATTTCTCCTTTTTATGGCTCCCCTGGGAGTCATACGGTTTTGGTACATCCCCAGATATGCAAGGTCTTGTAAATCTGGGGCTGCATCTAGACACATGGGTCTTTGGAGGGAACATGGAATATCTCTCTTACGCAGAGTAAGGCAATGCAGCGATTTGTGCTGCCTTATCTTACTGTATATATATTAGGGTATTCAACGCCACACAAAGTTGCATGGTCTGCATCACCATTACATCACAAAACAATATGCTACAGTGGCACAAGGGGCTCATAAATATTGTATTGTGGAAAATGTTTATTATGCCATTGTCCAGAAATATAACACAAACAAATTGACATGTACTCCCCGTAGGAAACGGAGTCATTTGCAACTTTCACAACACAATACACTGACATGGACACAAAATCTGTAGCAGGGACTTTTGACTCTTGAAAACATCTGTTGTTGACAAACTATGTGTATGGCTTACAGAGAAGTCTCAGGATGAAAGTTCTGGACTGAGTGTTAAATGTCCACCATTCATCATTGACAACAGACTGCAATCACATAAAGTATGTAACACAACTAGTGGCTCAAGAAAAAAAAAGTGTCAACCAACTGGTCATGCTCCTGCATGCCTTGCTCTCTGTTAGGCAAAATGGCTCTGTCCCCTAAGATTCAGACCTAGGTGAGGGTTCAGAGTTATGTGTAAGCACTGACTTTCTACAATTTTGTGTAAGACAAAACAAGCTGCTATATTCTTGCGCACACCTTCAGGAGAGCATAGCAGCATGTCCCCTGTATGGTAAAGACATCTAAAACGCGACTTTAGGAGTCCAAAAGTACACTCAATTATGGCTTGTGTCTGTATGTTTACATTATTGTACCTCTGATGAGATACGGTGATTGCATACATGCATGGTGTGAGGAGATGAGGGGAGAGTGCATATGAAGCATCACCTGAGGAAGGAAAAGTACTGATTTTGGTGCATTCCCCTGTTGCATTTAATATGTTACTTAGATATGCAATCGTACATGAAGTGTCTGTTGGCATACTGTGTGTGTAGCAAAAACAAATTACATTGTGAGGGACGTGTATGGAAACAACTGTACACACATGCAAACTTTTCTGTAGTTTGTGTGCTGACCCAGAAACCATATGTTGCCAAAGTCTCCTGCTGTCAGCCGCCAGGCCAGGGGTGACCTGCTAAATATGCAGGTGTCATCTGTACTATCAGGGAACACTGCATGCATATCCATAAAGCAGTAACTGGCATCACACACATCCTGCATATTGATGGAGCGCCAGACGTGTCTGTTGCAGATGAAGTGGGCATTTTGTCAAGGTGGCTGAAGTGCCATATGAGTGCAATTGATTGCACCAACCACACATGGAAAACAGGATAAGATGTAAAAATTCCTGGCAACCCCTTGCCTTCCTGCCAGTGTATAGGGCATGCACATGTACTGATCCACTCTCCTATTTATAAAGCACATGTCTTCCTGCCAGTGTATAGGGCATACGAATGTACTGATACACTCTCCTATTTATACAGCACAGTACCTGACACAAGCATCAGGACTGGCTTGCTTGTGATATTGCCTCAGTGTCATTGGACACCCCCTGGAAGTAGCCAGTGGCAAAGAAATGGAGAGTTGCTAGGACATTGACATACACTGGGGTGGCACGGGAGCAGCAGGTCACAGAATCAAGATTCTGTTCCCACACAGAAACCATCTCCAAGATGACATAAGGGTGAAACCGAAATTTGGAGCTGACATCTTGGCTGGACATCCCAAAGAGGTTACTTATAATCAGGGACAGGTACAAAGGTCTTAATGGGTTTGTGTGTGGAAGATCAGCTTTTATATCTGCAACCAGGCTATGACTGACTTCCATGTGGAGCTGGGTGGGAGAATGGGAAGCACTGCCACAGGCGTGTGTATGATGTATTTGGGAAAAACTTAGGATTTTGATGTTTGTTCATAGACTTAGAGTGGTACATTACACTCACAAATTTACAATTTGTGGAAGACTTTACATGATGCATGATTGTGGGTTACATGTGAAACTGTGGAGAAGATGTTTTATTGCATTTATAAGGTTTTTCAATGCACTTGTAGTGCTATGTACTTTTGAGACAATATTTACCACTGCAATACATACCCTACACATCCACATATGCAACTGCCCAGTGCCTTAATCTAGTTATTTCACATGGTAAGTAATGTATTATATGCCATTTTGGTTGTACATCTTAAGATTTTTATTTTTCGGCCTCAGTCCAGATTCTCTGCCCCATGTGGGGAGATTCCACCCTGAGTGCGGAAAATCCGCCCCAAGTGCAGGCATACAGATACTACTCATAAATGTCCTTTTTGAATACCAAATGTCCTAAACGGACCTTGTTTTTGGTTTGCAATTCACTGAAATTTTTTTAAATTCTGCATTAACTGAAGCAGATGCTCATTTCACAGGCTTTGAACATTGATGTTCTCTGGACCCTCATGAAAAGCCCCCTATTTCAACTTTTTAAAATGTTTTTATTTTTGGTGAGAGGGACATTTGTTATGGGTGGAAAGGATGGGAAAGGGCTTTGGATTTTGAACACTTAGGCCCTCATTACAACTTTAGTGGTCTTTTTACAAGACCGCCAAAGCCACGGTCTTCCCACCACCATATTATGAGTACTGCAGGATTTCGGGCACATTTTGGGTGGAAATCCTCCAGTAGTTGTGCTGGTGGTTGGAGGCACATGGGCAGTTCCACCACCTGCCCCGCCCCTCCAAAAGGACTCCACCAGCCGTATTACAATCTGTAATATTGCCTGGCGGTGTCCTGATGGCGGGCGCTGCATGTGGTGGAAGCACCCGTTCCCTGAAGGACGACCACCTCGCCCGACAAGGTAAGTCAGGCATCCAACAGGGGAGGGGGTGGAAGGGTGGCGGGTGTTGTTTGTGCGTGTGTGAGTGGGAGTTGTCTGCATGTGTGTCTGCATGTGTGTATGCTTGTGTGTATGCATGGTTGAATGCGTGTATGAATGTTGGAATGAGTGTGTGTATGAATGTTGATGTGAAAGTGTGAATGGATGCATGTGAGTGAATGAGTGTATGTCAGTGTTGGTGAATGAGTGTATGTGGGGTGCGTGAATGAGTGTATGTGGGGTGCATGAATGAGTGTATACAAGGTACGTGTGGGTGTCTGCGCATGTGCTTACATGCGAGGGGCTGTGTTAGAAGGGGTGGTAGGAGGAGGGCGCTGTTCAGGTGGGGGTTCTGGTATGGAGGGAGGGTGGGTTTGGTATTGGGCTTGCAAGGGTGTGGGGGAGTCGTCTGCCAGTGACAGGAAAGAAATTTCCTGTCACTGGTAGCCTTTCTGCTAGCGTTTTCATGGTGGTGCTACCGCCACAGAAACCCTGGTGGAAAGCTGACTCCTAATCCGGCCAGCAGCCTTCATTGGACGGCGGGGTCAGAGATGCTAATCTCTGGTCCGGTGGGTCCAACCATCCTAGCAGGACATGCGGGGATCTGGCGGGTTGGCAGAAGCCAATCCACCACACTCATTATGTGGCGGTCTTCACCGCCAGCCCGTCGGCGGTGAGACCGCCACTGTGGCCCTTCTGGTCAGAAGACCGCCAGGGTCATAATGAGGGCCTTAATGTTTCTTTGGACATTGGTTGTCAATGCAGTGATTTGTTTGGGGGAAAAGGTTGGACTGTTGCGGTGGAAAGGGTGGGTTTTAAAATTGTTAAAAAAATAAAACATTTATTTTACTTTATTTGTGCCTCAAATCTTTATTTTGGTGTTTGCCCTGCTACCTTTTAGCATAGCCTGTTTTTTAAAAAAACAAATCAGCAGAAGACTCAGAAGAAGTGGACTCAGAGTCAGTAGTAGACAAGGTTGAGTGCTTATGCAACACAACACAAGGCCTGAATGATTATGTTGATGAATGATAAGTGGGTGGGTGAACGGGGCTGGTGTGGGCTATTGCTCAAGTGATAGAAAGTCCCACAGTGACTTGGTGTTGCTTTTACCAATCTGCCCCACCAAGTGTGTGATCCTTTTGTGGTGTGAAATAAAGTCACACCTCAATAAATCACACAGCCCAGGGGAAGAGGGTTAGGGGTTCGATGAACAGATGGGAAAAGGGATTTGAAGAAAGGTATGACAAAAACAAACACTACACAACAACAATATTCATCAGGGTGATGAGCAGCACACCATCTTCAATCTGTTGTGGAAGGAAGTGAAGGAATGATTATGACACGGTTCAGTTAAATGCATTGCAAACAGTCTTCCAGCCCCAGAGACCCAAGTTATATAGCTAAATGTACTGTTATCCAGGTTTGAAAAATACAAATTATGGAGGAGTGAAGTGAACCCACACAATTCTAAAAAATGATTGTTAAAAATTTGAATGTATTACCAAATTGGGTGGTGCATCTGCATTTTTCTTGGAATTTCCATCACTGTTGGGTGCCTGGATGAACCAGTCCAGTTGGTAAGCAGGAATGCTGAGCTGTTGCCTCTTGTTTGTGTAAGAGAGTAGAAGGCCTGCGGATTAGAAATCAGAAACTATATTGTGTAGCGTCAAGGAGAAGGACAGAAGGAAGGTTAGCTTCATGAAGATATAACAAGAATACTCAGAGGCAGAGCAAGAACATGTGAGGAGTTTCATATTCGGGCCAACAGTGCAGCACACAGTGTGTAGCATTTCCCAAACCAACGCACCTCTCTCCAGTCCACACAGCTGAGTACTAGACCTCAAAGTCGTCATCATCATCATGGTTGCCCTTTGATGTCAATAGCTTTCTTCTTCTGGCTGTTGAGGTAGTCCCACCCTGAGCCCTTCCATCCTCCTCCTGACTCTTACTGTAAACAATGCTTAGCCAAAAGCCAACCAGAGGGGTTGTCCAGCATAGGCCCATGAGGTGGAGATCTATGTCAGGACCAGCCCAAAATAAATGGACATAAAAGTAATATAATGGGAGTAAATGTGGCAGGGCCCAACTCTCCTGAACCTATTTTGCACACCCTTGCTTGACTAGGTCCTTAACTTTGCATTGATAAATGTGGCAGTGCAGTTCCTGCTTCCTCACAGGAGATGGTTTGGGGTTCAAATTTCAAATACTATATACCTCAGAAGGTATCTGATTCACAAAGGAACGGAGTGGTCTAACTAGATATATTAATTCTAAAGGAACAGTTTCAATATATAGACTGCCACTCAAAAGTATCAAGCTTTTTCTACAGAAGCTCTAGTTACATCGCAGAAGGCTCAATTGCTCTGTATTCATCGGACAACCATTGCAAAATTTATTGAGACATTTCATTCAATCAACACTCACCATCCATTATACAATGGTTTACATCTTTGCGCATAGATTACAGTGCCCAGTACAGTCTCCCCCACCTTGAGTTGCTTTCCCTTCCCCCGCTGTCCGTGCTTTTTTATTTTTATTTTTACCTTCTTATAGAGCACCAACTTCACCAGAAGGTAATGGAGTGCCTATACAAGAGCAACAATTATGTTACACAAGGCTGGATTTCTTCTTGCTTATAGGGTTCTTTTTTTACTGTAAGCCATGTTGAACAATCTGTAAAAAATATTGACAAAGACACTAGATGTCACATAGGTAAAACCTATTATCTTTTCCAGTGCTTATTGATCCATGCACATCTCCTAGGTGAGTTAGATCAACATTTCCTGCTAGAAATAATTTTTGGGTTTACATTTCATGACGTTCAGCAAGATTGGGAAGGACATGGTTAAGTCACAACGCTTAAAAGAGAAATTTCCATATACTAGAGATGATAGAAAAGCATTTCATGTTCAAAGAACCGTTTATGTTTTGAAATACTGAATTTATTTTCTATAGCGATAGACCTTCACTGTTCCTCTGATCACAACATCATATTTAGAGCATTGACAAAAAATTTGTTGAAAACATTATGAGAACTATTTCTAAATTTAGAAACACTAGGGCTGAATTAAACACATTTGTTTGGCCAAGTGTTTGTACATGGTGGCAAAAGGTTCATTTTCAAACGCAAACAACTCTGTACCACGCAAAACCACCAATGTACAATAAAAATGGATTTCAACCCTGCCTTTCAATTTTCCAATACATTACTCAGAAAACATTTTAATACTACTTAATAAAATATTACAGCCTGGTACTGAGATTTACATCGGAATGGTCCCAACTTTTTAGGTTCGAGTCTGTGAGTGCATGAGCTAGTGCATGCATCTCACTTGCTCGACTCTTTTGTGTTCAGTACAGGGCTTGAAGCCCACCTGCTGCTCCCCATTTGTTGGTTTGCGTGGCACTCTTCCTTACAGCCTCCTAATTAGTCAAGGCACTCCTAGCATCACTTCCATTTCTCTGTGTGGAGCATGGCTCAAGCACTAGTTGATGCAACTTAATTAGTGCCCGTCTGCTGCTCCCTATGTGATCGAAGTACTATTTGTTGTTTTTAACTTTGTGTGCCCTGCTAACAGAAGACTTGTGACTGGCAAAAACATACCCAACAGGCACAAAAGGTTTAATTTTTAAAGCTATCCTTATTTTATTTTGCCAAGCCGTCTTTTCTCATTTTCTTCTCATGTTTTCTTTTGTTTTTGCTCGTGGGCGCTGTTGTCAAAAGGTGCCAGTGAACTTGTTTGAAATATGCGAGACCTATTGCATTGCAAATACTTGACCTCTTTCTTATTTTTCTAGTGTTTCTTGTACCATCTTTTCGACGACCACTGCTTGTTCTTTCTGTTGTCACCACAACAATACTTTTCAAGTTGAGTGGAGGAGCTTCGGCACTGCAATACACATTGATATGACCAGCATGTGGTTCAGGCACGTACTTATTAATAGTGCTGCAGGTGCAGTGGCACCGGAGCCCAGAGGTCTATAGGTCCCACTGCACCTAAATGTAGCTGCTTTTCACAACTGAAGAAAGGGATGACAGGGCAATTTTAGTTGTTTGCATTAGTGCCCATTAAATCCTAACTATGTCACTTCTGTGATGTCCTCAACTTCTGCACGTGCACCTCCTCCTCCTCTCCCTGCATTAATACGGTTTCAAATGCTCATTTGGTCCAATCAAGCAGCTACTTAAGGGTGCTGCTGATTCCCAAAAACATATTGCAATGGCAGTAACCAGCATGCACATTCTTTGTGGAGCAACACACTCTTCCAATCAGTCCACAATTGTAAAGTATTTCAGCTGATAATTAAAACATAACCACATTTGAACCTAAAATACTGCTTTCCGGGTGACCAAGGAAATTGCACTTCTCCAGTAAACTCATTACATTATACCAAAAGTGCAGCTCCCTTAAATATGTATTTACCAAGATGGACTAAGGCAAACTTACCCACCAAATCACTGTCTGTTAAACCATAAATAAGAAATCAGGGCAGAGAGATAAAATGAAACTGAAATGAAGTCCTTTATGCATTTTTCTGCCCTCCATGTGGCTTTATCCAGGTGGCCACCTTAGTCATTCATGTGATGTGTGTTACTTAAGTGAAAACTGAAGAACAACATTGGAGGAAACCAACTCATGGAATACCATTTTTAATGAAAGACAATTTTAAAGAAATACAAAACAATCTAAAATTAAATGAAACATTTTAAAGAAATATTATTTTAAGGAAAAATCCAAAATTACATTACAAGTAGGTAGAGTTTAGGACTACTGTTTCGATTCATGGGTGGGTAATGTTTAGGGTGATGAGAAAGGGGTTTTTAGGGTTGAGAGATGGATGGAGTTCATGCGTGGTGAAATATTTAAGGATTCATGGATGGGTTCATGAACAGGACTCAGGATGGTTTTTAAGGTTCAATTATGGGTAGTGGCTGGGGTGGTGAAGAGACTTTAGGTTTCAGGATGGCGTGGAGTTTAGGTTGGTGAGGGGTTTCAAGGATTCATGGATAGGTGGAGTTTAGATGTAGAAATGTTTTTCAGGGATGATGTGTTTAGGATGATGAAGAGTTCTTATGGGTTATGGATGGCCTGTGTTTAAGGGCTGCAAGAGTTTTTCAGGGTTTACGGATGGGTGGAGTTTGGGTGTGCTGAGATGCTTTAAGGGGTATAGGATAGGTGGGGTTTAGGTATAGAAAGGGTTTTTAGGGTTCAGGAATGGGTTAGGGGGAGTGAGTGATTTTTGGTTCAGGGATTGTATTTGCACATAAAAATAAGTATTCAAATGACAATTTTGACCAAAACTACATTCTATAATTGGTTTCTGCAAAAAGGTAAAAGCCATTTATTTTAAATATTTCAATTAAACCATTATAAAGTAAATGGTTTCTCAGTAATAGTATTCAATGAAATTGTTTTCTGTGAAGTCACATACAACCCATGCAGGCAGAGTACTTGATTCTGGTGCTTGGTATTTTGACCAAAAGGGAAAGTATCAGTTCGACACAAGTGAGGATGTTTATGTTGTGAATATATTGGAAAATATATGCATGTGAATGGCAGGTTCCATCTGGCCCTTCCACCATGCAAATCTCAATCCCAGTGTCTAAGCATGAAAACCCACCACCTGCAACACCAGTCCCATCTGTGGGATAGGCATCATTCATTGTGACTGCTGGGGGCATATTGTGGGGGATTTTGCACATGTCTGCGCATCTAGCCACCTTGCAGTGCTGGCCTGCTTCATGGCAAAATGGCAGGAATGTGCCATATCTATACGACACAGTGCATTTCTGCCCTTCCACCGGCACTGGCAGACAATGGACTTCCTAGCGCCAACGTAGGAACCCATGCCCCATGGTGCAAGGGTGTCTGTGTTGCATGCAGGTTTGTTTTTAAGTAGTAAGGGACATGTTTCTACACAAATGAAGTTCTTGGGGGCTTTTTCTGCTTTCTGCAGCACACCGAGAATGATTAAAAAAGGAGGAGAAAACAAATACATTTCTCCTTTTTGCGCCTCCCCTGGGGAGGCATAAGATTTTGGAATATCCCTAGGTATACAAGGTCTTGTAAATATAGGGATGCAGCTAAATCCATGGGAGTTGGATGATGACATGGAACTCTTCCCTTATGCAGAAAAAGGCAATGCTGCAATTTTAGATGCCTTCCCTTACCCTCTATGAGGTCATTCAAAGCCACACCAAGTGATATGGTTGTATGGACTGTGCTGCATTTGTATCACAAAAGGTGATGCAACCGTGGTACAAGGGGCTTATAAATATGGTCCTTTGTGTGGAAAACATTTAAGATGTCCATTGTCAGGAAGACCACACACCTAAAGTGACATGTACTTCCCTTAGACAATTGAGTCATTTGCAACTTTGACAACACTACACACTGACATAAACACAAAATCTGTAGCAGGGACTTTTAACTTTTGAAAACATCTATTGTTGGCAAATTAGGTGTATGACTTACAGAGAAGTCTCAGATGGAATTTAAGGACAGAGTGTTAAATGTCTACCAATCATCATTGACAACAGACTGTGCAACTACATAGATCCCATAACACAACTAGTGGCTCAAGATAAAAATAAAAAATAAAAAAAAGTGTCAACCAGCTGGTCATGCACCTATATATCCTGCCTTCTGTTAGGTCCAATGGCCCTGTATCCTGGGTTCGGACCTAGGTGAGTGTTTGGAGGTATGTGTAAGCCCTGACATACTGCAATGTTGTGTAAGACACATCAGGCTATTATAATACAGCACACAACTTTAGGGGATTACAACAGCACACCCCCTGTATGGTCAAGAGATCTGAAACATGACTTTAGCAGTCCAAAGGTATGCTAGATTATGGCTCTGTCTGTGTTATATTGTACCTCTTCTGATGTACAGTGATTGCATGTCTGTACGGTGTGAGGAGATGAGGGGAGAGTGCATATGCAACATCTCCTGAGGAAGTAAAAGCACGGATTTTGGTGCAAGTCCCTGTTTTATTTATTAAGCTACTTAGATCTGAAATGGTACATGAAGTGTCTTTTGGCATCCTATATGTGTAGCAAAAAATAATTACATTGTGATGGATATGCATGAAAACAACTTTACACAAATGCAGACTTCTCTGTAGTGTGTGTACTTACCCAGAAACCACATGTTGCCGAATTCTCACACTGCCAGCCGCCGGGCCAGGGGTGGCCTAGAGGATATGTAACTGTCATGTGTATACTAGGGAGCACTGCATGCATATCTGTAAAGCAGCCATTGGCATCACACACATCCTGCATTTTGATGGTGTGTCAGCTGTGTTTGTTGCAGAAGATATGTGCATTGTGGTGAAGAGACTAACTTGTTTGAACCTACGTGCCGGTCACAGTGTGTTCTTGAGTAGATTCAGAAGTGGCTGGAGTGCCACATGAGTGCAATCCATTGCACCAACCACAGGTGGGAAGTGGAGTAAGATGTAGATATCCCTGGTAACCCTTTGCTTTCCTGCCAGTTTATGGGGCATGCATATGTTCTGATGCACCCTCCTATTTATGCAGCACTGGGACTGGCGTGCCTGTGATTTGGCCACAATTTCACTGGACACCCGCTGGAAAGAGCCAGTGTCAGAGAATGGAGAGCTGCTAGTTTCTTGACATGGGCTGGAATGGCATGGCAGGTCACAGAATCAAGATCCTGCTCCCACTCAGAAACAATCTCCAAGATGATATAAGGGGAAAACGAAATCTGACATCTTGTCTGGGCATCCCTAAGTTAATCCTTTGCCTGAAGATCCTTTCTGCTCTCCTTTCCCTCACATCATTCTGTTCCATGACCAGGAACAAACCAACAAACACATTCAGGGACATGTTGAAAGGTCTGAGAAGGTTTGTGTGTGGCAATTCAGCGCCTACGCTTGGAGCTGGGTGGGAGGATGGTCAACACTGACACAGGTGTGTGTCTGGTGTTTTTGGGAAAAATGTAGGATTCTGATGTTTGTACATATAAGTAAAGTAAAGTAATGTAAAGTGGCATATTACATTCACAAATTGACTGTAGAAGACTTTACATGACCCATGATTGGGTTACATACAGAACTGTAGAGGAGATGTTTTCAACTTTCTTACATTGTTTTGTAGTTTTGAGAGAACATTTACCACTGCAATACCCACCGTACACATGCACATATGTAACTGTCCAGTGCCTACATGTAGTTATTTCATATTATCAGTGATACTTTTGGTTGTACATCTTAAGATTTTTGTGTTCCGCCCGTGTGTGGAGGTTCTGCCCTGGTGTGGATTCAACTACCCGAGCGCAGATTCTCTGCCCCAAAAGTGGATGTAAAGATACTACTTGTAAATCCCCTTTGAAAATAATGAAAGTCGTTAACTTAGACTTTTGGTCTAAGTTTAGACCAAAAGTCTAAAGTCTAAGTTTACTTTTGTGAATTGGGAACTGTATTTGTTAAGCAAGGCAGATATGTATCCTCCCACCCATCATCATTCATCACCTTCCTGCCCATGGCATTTAGTTTAGTCACCCGTGCCATGAAGCATGGTTCAATTTGGCAGCACAATAGTGTTTTCTGTGCAATGTGCATCTGCTTCAGTATATTTCAATCCCTCCCAGTGCCCAGTCACCTCCTAGTACTTTAATTATTTGTTCTTTCCTAAGTTCTGTCCCAGTATACCAAAACATTGAAAAATCCAATGTTGGCATGTGTCACATTTTTATGGCCTCCATAATAGATACATTTCTGTTCAGCTCTTTCCATTTTGACATTCATCAACTACAGTGAGGCATGTATGGGTAAATAAAAGGGCACTGCGACTTGTAATCATTCACATCAAATTCCAATGGCCCTAGGGGACCGGCAATGTTCTGCTACTGTATCACTAAGGCGGGCAACAGAAACCTGCCATATAAAGATGCAAAAAATCTGAATCCGTCAATTTCCCAGCCACTACCGAGCACACAAACTCCCTGCCCTCCAAATAATGATGTACAAATCACTGCAGCAGTTAGTGGAAGTCGCACGACCATTGGCGGTACAGACCGCCACAGCCAGCAATGGGACCCAACAATAAGAAATGCACACATTGGCAAGTTTGAAACCCACACACCTGACACACATCCACAAAACTATAAAACACACACAGACACACCCACAATCCTTTGCAAGGCCATTTGGACATCTGAGAGTGAGAACTCCACAAGCAGACACTGAATGCCAAAATACATGAATCACACACCCAACCACACAACAGCCCCCTCACCTAGATCCACATAACACACCACTCACAACACACACCATGGCACCCCCCAAACACTCACGTTTCACAGAAAGGGAGCTAAGGACCCTGGTGGACGAGATACCGAAGATCGCACCACAATTATTCGGGACACAGGATCAGCACACGCCCATCGCCAGGAAGATGGAGTTATGGCAGACCATTGTCAACAAGGTCAGTGCAGTGGGACACCTTCCACGCACAAGGGATGACATCCGCAAGAGATGGAACGACCTGCGTGGGAAGGTGAGGTCCATGGCATCCCGGCACAACACTGCAGTCCAGAAGACTAAGGGAGAACCTCCACCAACACCACCCGACTACACTGACTGGGAGGAAAAGGTACTGGCCATCCTGCACCCTGAGGGCTTCACTGGACTCACTGGAGGAATGGACTCGGGTATGTCGTCTACAATTACTCCTTATCCACCACACCTGTAATGCATGCACCACCCCACCCCACCCCTCCAACATCCACCAGACCACTACCCCACCCAGGCCACAATCACTACATCCAGTCACCCTGCATGCCCACAAATCCACTAACAGGCCCACATACCTCCACCTGTTCACAACCACCCACCCCTGCAAGGAATCACAAAGGCACTACACCACCCACAATGCACCTCCACATCCTTAGCAAAATGCAATGGCAACCTCACAAAGGCACCCTGCATGGCCCAAAAGTGGAAAACCAGCACAAAACAGCCCAGCCCTGTGCCCCCCATCCGATTATGCAACAGTAACAGACATGTCCATTCCCCTCAACAGGCACCACTAGCCATGCCACTCTGACGGACAGGATAAGGAGTGGCAGTGCTCCACATGGAGACAGAGGCCCCAATCAGGATCCTGGACAGTGAGGAATACCCTGGCCCCTCACACAGTCCTGGACTGTCACCATCCAGCAGCCCCACCCAGGACACCACTGACACCCCTACCACCCAGCCACCAATATCAGGCCAGGGTAACCGGCCCCACACCTGTGTATCCAGGCCACAGACTGGTGGAACACAAGGACAGAGTCCACAGTCACCACCTACCAGCAGGCAGGAAGACGATGGCCCCAGTACATGTGGTACCGCCAGACCTGTGCAGGGGACACAGGCACAGGGGGCTAGGCCCAGTGGGAGGGCACCAGTGGCCCAGAGGGGAGGCCACAGGATGGAGGCTGCAGCACAGGATGTGATTTCAGAGGTCCTGAGAGCATGACACCGTACCCAGGACAGATTGGCCTAGATTGTTGCCACCCTGGATCAGAGTCAAAGGCTGCAGGGAGCCCAACACCATGGAGCAGTGGAAACTGCACAATGCCACCATGACCACCATAGCAGGTGCACTGCTGCACCTTGTCCCAACCCAGCCTGAGACCTCCACAGACCTGGAAGCCCCTACTACAGGCCAAGATACAGACCGGCCAACAACAGCAGCAGCAGCAACTGGACTTGTGCCACCATCTCAGTACACACAGGAGACATGCACCTCAAAACTTACAGGCCAACACCAGGCACCCAAATGGTCCCCCAGGCCCAGATATGTCACTGGAACACCTGCTAAGACCAAGGCTCCCTCTAAGAAGTGACTCTGACAAGAACTGTCCTTCAAGTGTGCCACTGAACCACCATCCACACCATGCAATAACAACCCCGTTGTGCAGCATGCAGCAGGCCACCACTATTCTACACACCTTTTCAGGCTCATAGGCCAGGGACCCCCCAGAGATATGGAGGCAATGGAATCTAGCCTTCAGGAAACCTATTATGTGCTCTATCACCCTATTAGTACGTCCATGGGCCTCATTGTAATTCCTCTCTCCATCTGTCCTAGGATTCCTCACTGGTGTCAGGACCCAACGCATGTTGGGGTAGCCAGAATCACCTGAAAAAGGTGGCAAAACAGGACTGTCACTGACAACCCTCAGCTGCGGACAGCCTAGCTGTCTGCTATGTGCGAAAAAGTGTCAGAAACACTTACCTATGATCCATCCCCTGTCCCCTTGTAGTTGTCTATTCATGTGTGACACACTGCTGTTCCTCAGCACAAAGGAATCATGGACTGATCCAGGAAACATGGCATTCACATGTGAGATGTACTGGTCTGTAGTACACCCCAATTGAATGTTCATGGAGTGAAAGTTCTTCCTGTTTCTGTACACCTGTTCACTTACTATTGGAGTGATGAGAGCTATGTGGGTTCCATCAATTACACCTATCACATGGGGAATGTTGGCACAGGCATAGAAGTCTGACTTGATGACAGGGAGTTCACACTTTAGGGAAACCTCACATAGGACTGCAGGTGTCGTACAAATGCATTCAGGAATCTGGACAGTATAATGCTAAACATTGGCTGTGAAAAACCTGCACCCATGCCCACTGCCACTTGAAATGAGCCCGAGGCCAGGAAATGGAGTGCAATGAGCACCTGCACTTCAGTAGGGATGGCATGCTGATTCCGACTAGCCGGGCTCAGTGCTGGATCCACTAATGCACAAAGTTCATGAATTGTAGCATGGTTGACTCTGTAATTGATAATGATGTGACGCTCCACCATGGTCCCCAAATCAACAAGTGGTCTGTACCCGATGGGGCCCTCCCTCACCACATCGGTCTGTACCTAGGAGGAGTTGAGAACACATGTGAGGAACACACATACATCTGCCCACAATGTTAAATACTCAGCACTGCTGGCATTCAAGTTGACGAAACATATGCATAGTGGGATGTTAAACTGGGGTGACATGTCCTCAATGATACATCAGGACTGTTGTGGTGAGTAAATGTATATTTGTTCATGCCTATGGGGGTTGGGGACAATAGGGCCTGCATGGGGCAAATGAGGAATTAATAACTGCGTAGTAATGGCCAAAATGTTTGTCCCCTGTAAACCAGAAATAATGTAGTGGAAGTGACCTCATACCGCTAGCAGTTGTTGTAATAGTGTAAGGCGGTGTTCATCGCCGTGCGACCATTAATTGGTTAACATGGTTTTCAATGGGGATTTTTAGCGTATCATGATCGGAGGTGACGGTGCACACCGCCGTGGAGCGTACGCCATCTCGTCACCCAAACTTCACTTGACTGCCGGATTACGTGCATGCAGGTACTCCACTGAGTGTGCTGCTGTGTCCTGCCTCTGGTCCTGGAAATGGCACGAGTGGCAGGGGAAAGGGCCCCAGCCTTCACCAGCGAGGAACTGGACAAGCTTGTGGTGGGGTCCTGCCCCTGTACACCAAGCTCTACAGTTGATCAGAGGTACAGGTGAGTAGGTGGATTGGGGGGCATGGATGTGTGCAATGGTGGTAGATGGCTGTAAACATGTGTGCACGCTTGACACTGTACAGTCGTGGGATTCATGATATGCTGCATGTGTGAGGTCCTGTTATACTGTTGTAAGTGTCCGTCTCATAGGGGACGTATAGCCAGCTGTATGTAATGGGCATAGTCTGACGTCTGTGTTCCTTTTACAGTGTGTCCCATATAGGTCAGCACCCATCAGAAGAGGGGACTCTGGCATGCCATCGCCAGTGAGGTGCGGACCCTGGGGGTCTACAACCGGCGGAGCACCCACTGCAGGAAGCGGCACTGGGCGAGGAAGACCTGTGAGGCCCAGCTGGGGAAGCCCTACCAACGAGAAAGGGGTGCCCGTTGTGCACTGACCCCGTAATGCGCCGCATTCTGGCGGTGGTGTATCTGGACCTGGAAGGGTGCTTGAAGGCTGCACAGCAGACACAAGGGAGTGAGTACCGAAACCATTGTATGCCTTCTTGATGGATGTGTGAGTGTGCTATGGTATGTATGCCGTCTAGTGGCAGGGACTCTGACTGATGTCCTTTTACATAATGGCCCCAGTGGGGAGTTGGGTTGTAAGGGTCAGGTCTGCAGTATTTCAGGTCCTTCAGTGATATAGGGAATGGCTGTGGAGCAGGGTTGTGGCCACTAGTCAGGGGCATAGCCCTGTGTATAGCAGTAGGTGCTGCATGGTGGAATACTTGCAGGGTGGGTGTATGTGTGAACCACTTGTATACCTCCATTCAGCTATTTACAAGTGTCTCTCCTGTTTTGTCTCCCCATCCCTATTCTCTTGTGTTGTCTGTGTACATCAGCATCATCTGGCAAGGGAGCTGAGGCACCGGAGAGTGGGGATGCAGTGGCCCATGGTTCCACTGAGGCAGAGTCGAGTGATGCCAAGGGGATCAGTGGGTTGACGGGTGAGGGGAGTACCACGGGGGAAGCAACTTCCACTGGAGGTAGTGACTCCGATACCTCCTCCTCTCATTGGCTCCCCTCCGAGGTGCCCGTGCCCACTCACCCACAAGGGGGGGGCATCTCCTTCGTCCCAAACACCTCATCCCGTGCCCCAGTCAGCCCTGCTGCCCTCACGGAGGAGGCTATTGACCTCCTGAGGACCATCTCTGTAGGGCAGACAACCATTGTCAATGCCATCCAGGGGCTAGCATCAGAGGTGCAGCAGACCAATGCCTTCCTGGATGGCATTCACGGTGCCATGTCTGGCCTACAGAGATCTTTTAAGGCTCTGGCCTCCTCTTTGAAGGCAGCCAGTTACCCTGGTCATTCCGTCCCCTCTCCAAAACCTCTACCCCTTCCAGCACCCCACTCCCTTCACCCGTCCCAAGCACACATTCTGACAGCCATGTACACACCTTAACACACAAGAAGCACACTGCAAAACACAAGCACCACACTTCCCACCACAGGCATACAAACAGCCAACATACAAAGGCATATACCCCAACATACACTTCCACCAGTGTGTCCACCTCTTCCGCCTCCCTGTCACCTGTAGATGCATACTCACAGGCACTGCACCCTCATTCACTGTTGCTGACCCCATTCTTCACCACAAAATCAGACATCCATTCATGCACCCCAGACACCACTCATGCACTCACCACAACGACTCTGACTACCACTTGCAGCACACTAACTAAACTTGCAGACACACAGACAACATACATTTACATTGGCAGCATTTCTTGTCCCACTGTGTCCACCCCCTCCTCCCAAGACACTGAGATGCTCCAAAACACCCACCCAACACACATCCACAACACCTCAGCATACTGTACAGTCACCTGCACTCACGTCACGCACACCTACACCTGTCATGACCACTCCCTCTACCTCCACTTCCACGCCTTCTCCAGGTCCACCCTGATTGCCCCTAAAAAACTTTTCCTATCCTGTGTTGACTTATTGGAACCCACTGGCCAACCCTGTCTTGCCCCTAAACATGCCCACCTTCCTGCCCTGTCAACTCCTTCCACATCACAGCCCGCCCCTGTCTGCCCTTCTCATTCCCGTGCTATCTCCCCTGTGAGCAAGAGACCCTGTGCTGGCCCAGGAACATCTGCCACACCCAAGTCCAAGGCTGCTCCACCAGCTTCTATGACCAGACCCAAGCCCCCTCTACCTCACGTAAAGCCAAGCCGCCCCTCCCAGTTGTAAGCCCCCACCAACTCCTGCCCCTGTTCCCTGAGGTGTCTGGATGCACCATTGTTGCCCCTGTGAGGTGGAGTACCTTTGCACTTGGGGGAGTCAAGTTGGGGCCATTTAGGCCCATCTGACTTCTAAATATGGACTGGCCATTGGCCTTTTGTTGGACTTTTGTTGCTCATGGAGCTTAATTAAAGTTTGTGTGGCCAGTGTTGGTTTTGGCACACTCAGGATCGGTGGTTCATCATTTCTGTGTGGGGGGGTGTTGTGTACATGTGTGTTTTTTGGGCAGGTTTAATTTGCCTTGCGTCGGGTAAGTACCTCTTGTTCTGGGATGTATGGCTTATGCTGTTGTGAGGGGTTGTGGGTGCATTGTGGGGTGGGTGGGTATGTAACTGAGCCCTTTCTTCCCTTGTTTAGTAGGTTGCGGTACTTACCATCATCATCTTCGTCGGCGGTCTCGGTTGTGGAGGTATATGGCAAGGAGCAGGGCTCGCATGATTTGCAACTCTCTATCCATGTATGCTTCGGCATGTTGTGTGAGCCTACGGTGAGTGTTTCCTTTTATTTGGTTAGTTTCTGCCTGGCTTTGCGTGGCGGTGTTTCCCGCCCCGGAACTGACTGCGGTCTAGTGCTTCATTATTTGATGGGCGGGTTGGGCCTTTCCGTCGGCCTGTGGGCGGCCTCTGCCATCGTTGTCGGCACTCCTCTGCTGGCGGGGAGTGGTTTTCAGGCTGCCTGTTTTTCAGGTGGTTCATTATTTGGCGGTCTAGACCGCCTGACTGTTGGCGGTAGTTACTACCACCACCGGCAGAGTGGTGTTTACCGCCATGTTCATAATGAGGGCCTAAGACTTTAAACAAGTGTTTGCACAGAGTACTGTTTACAATTTGTCTTTTATGTTTTTTTCTTTCTTGATATAGCTATTCCTGGTTGTCCACCTACATGCTAGGAGATAGAAGCCTGGCAGCAGTGTCAGGTTGGAGTCTATCCGTTTGGAGTACCAGAGGCTAGTTGATCTGCAGGAGGAGGAGAATGAGGCAGCTGCCTTGACCGCTGGACCCATTTCCTCCTGCCAGCTACCAGCACTTCCATCCTCCTAGTAGCAACAACTTCAGCATTGCTGCCGCCAGCTGGCAGCCGTTGAATCACTGCTGTTGCCTCTATTCTGACAACATTTTCCTGCAAAATCTGGAGCACCTGGACCTTGGGTGGTACACATGGAGGGAAGCCTTGATGACCTCCAGACTCCAGTGGAGAATGCCTTCTTTTAGCCCTTCTTTAATTTTTGTTTTAATAGCAGGGACATTTGTTGTGGTTGAAGAGGGTGGGAAAGAGAGTTGGGACCACGGTTTGTACTTTGGACACTTACATTTTTCTTTGGACATTGGTTATGGATGGGGTGACTTGTTTTGGGAGGAGTGGGCCTGTTGTTTGCACAATGGGTGGGTTTTTTAATTGTTCAGAAAATAAAAGGGGAATACATTATTTTACTTTCATTATGCCTCTAATCTTTATTTTGAAGTTTTACTTTATTTACATTGCTAAATGTTAGCATAACATGTTTTATTTTTAAATCTGCTTTAACAACTGTATACTATTGAGTTATACGCTTGTCCTACTACTCTCTGTAACTATATTGACCACTGGGGAAGAGTTGTCCTTGCCTAATATTGCCTACAATAACCTAAGTAAACACAAACAACATCTTCAATAGAAGATAGTAACTAACTAAACTAGTTCACTTTACTTCATAGTTCTCTTACCTGAATAGGTAAGCAAGGGTTGCAACCTCCCTCAGTCTTCCTATTGCAGGGTTTCCCAGGAGGTAGAAGTTGCAGGCTAGCTCACTAACAGGGTTAGAAAGGAATCACACAAAAGGTCCCACTCCCACTTAAACTGTAGGATTAATCAAAGAATTATCCATCACAGGCAACTAGATTGAAAGAAAACACAGAGTTAGTGAATTATATTATTTATCCAATAACTTTAGAAATACTGAGACTAGACAACCACCATGACACAACAAAGAAGATCTGATTTAATAATGAAAACTAGCAATAGTACCTTCTTCTGAGCAATGAGGAGCTATTATTTAATAAAAACTAAACATACAAAATCCTTGAGTCAGTAAAAGTGGACTCAGAGTCAGGAGTGGACAAGTTTAAGTATTGATGATTGTGGTGTGGGTGGGTAAATGGGGCAGATGTGGGCTAATGCTCAGGTAATAGAAGATCCTGCAGTAAGTTGGTGTCACTTTCACCATAGCTGCCCCATCAAGCGTGTGATCCACATATGGTGTTAAATTAAGTCAAACTTCAATAAAGCACACAGCTTGGAGGAAGAAGGTTAGGGTTTCCATGATTGGAAGGAAAAGGGGATTTGGGGCAATGTGTGACAAAGACAAACACTACACAACAATATTTATCAGGGTGATGAGCAGCACCCCGTCATCAATCTATTGTGGAAGGAAAGTGTACTACACAGTTCAGTTAAAATTCATTGCAGGTAGCCTTTCAGCTACCAGACCCGCTATTTCTAAATGTTCGGTCATCTAGGTTTGAAACATACAAATAATAGAGAAGCGAAGTGAAACAACACAGTACTAAAAATTGATTGTTAAAAGAAAAATGATAACGTATTGCCAAATTGGGTGGTGCATCTATATTCTTCTCTGAATGTCCATCACTCTTGGGTGCCTGTATGAACCAGTCCAGTAGGAAAGCAGAAGTGTTGAGCTTTAGCCTCTCATTCATGTAGAAGAGGAGAATGCCTGTAGATTGCAATATGGAAACTGTAGTGTAAAGTCAGGGAAAAAGGCAGACAGGAGGTAAGCTTCATGAAGAGGTTACCAAGAAGACTCAGAGGCAGAGCAAGAACATGAGAGGAATTTTACATTTGAGCCAGCAGTGCAGCACACAGACTCAGCAGCATTTCCCAAATCAGCACACCTCTCACCAGTCCAAAGAGCTGAGTACTGGGCCTTAGAGCCATCATCAGTATGGTTTCTCTTTGAAGTCGATGACTTCCTTCTTCTGGCTGTTGAGGTAGTTCCCCCCTGAGTTCTTCATTCCTTCTCCTAACTTCAAGTAACTTTACCCCAGATCAGACCAAAATGAGATAAACCCGTAGTGCACCGCTGCTGAATAACAAGCAGAGAAAGAGTAGGAGTGGACCCTACATTGCAAATCATCAAAATCAGGTTTACTAATTAGTTGAACACCCTCCCCCACTGCTTACAGCCACATACATTATCAATCACCACTCACATATACTCAATAATATATCATCACTCATTGGTGCAATAGTTAACTCTTCCCATCCAAGCATGGTTGTAGGTGAACAATTATATCTACTTTTTGATGCATTGGAGTTGAGCTGTCTTGTAAATTAATGATCTTCCGGGGCAGCCCTGCTAGATGATGCAAAAGAAGGGAAAGGTATAGGAGGGAGGCAAGCATTGTCCCCAATGCCCTGAAGGGAATAGGAATGTTTCTTTACTGCACACAGGTCCAACTCCAATTTAGCCATAGATGTGACTGAATATGGTGGGGCACCATAAGTCAGACTCAGACATAATGTTCCACTATTATATATTTTTTTTTGCTGAAGAAAGAAGTTCAACATTATATAATTAAAAAGTACTGGGGTGGCATAATTAGTCAGGGGAATAGAGTTTTTTTCAAACTCAGGTGGTTCACATTTGTTTTGGTCAGCTAACACACTTGATTCTGACTAATCATCCTCCTTCTCCTCCTGTGCTGTTTCAGGAACAGTGTCATTATGTGGTAGGAAATGTTGGTTCATTTTGATCATGGTCATACTCTCTATGTTTTGAGGTGAGAGACTGGTCCTTCTCACTGTAAGAACTTTGCCATCAGCGCTGAACACACACTCAAAAAGAGCAGATGATAGACTGAATGTGGAACAAATCAAACATTCACTCCCAGTCACATATTTTGGATTAAAGGACTGTTCCGATGGGGAGCAGGGTCAAGAATGAATTTCATATCGCTGGATCCAAAATGGAATTGCATGGTGAGAAAAATAATTGATAGATTAAATCCGGATCAGTGATTGGGGGTGCATGTTTGATTTCCATCAATCATCTGCTTTTTTTTCAACCGAACACACACTCAGCACTAGTTATGAGAAAAGCCAGATATTTTATTGCCAGCCTGCTGCGCATTGGCCATTGGCACATCTTCACAAACCAATACACCAACAGGTTTGGGGTCTTCTAGATACTCATAGAACATCCTCTGCATGGTCTTTAGTGCTGCTCTTTTCTCCAACATCTTTTGCCCTCTCCTCTGCACTGGATGTAAGACCTGCCACTTGAAACCAAGTCAATGCAGAGGTTGGGGACAGGTCTTCTGATCTTGTAATTATGGTATTCTTGTTGATGGTGTTGACTGCTGTGAGACAAAACTGTACTCCAGAAAGTCTGTGCAGGAGGTGGGACTTAAGTAATTTCCAGACGTTCTTCTTCTAGGTCTCTGGCTTGTTCAACAACCCACCTCTTGTATTTTGAAACATTCCCTTCAGAAAAAGGAATGAAAGTGGTCAAAAAAAAATTGTATCGTGGATCAATTAGTGTTGCATAGATGTACTCTTTGGACAACATGATGTCATTTTGCAGCCTTATATTAACAGCCAAGCAAAGGATTAAGATCTTAAACAAGGCATGCGCTTCTGCATTTTCATTACCACCTGCGAGTGCAAACCTTCCAAACATCTTTTTAACTGGTCCTGTAGCAGATGCATCAACAGGACAGCTTGGCTGATTGTACTGTCCTCATTGTTAGATTCCTGTGTAAAAACCTCAAAAACGAGTATCATGTATGTCAGGTATTTGACTATGTCCTATTTGTCTGCATCCGTGGTCATATCTTTCCTAATTACATCCCCTGGTCTTTCAATGACATAGTCATTGATCTGTCTGTACTGCTCAAATAGATGTTGCAACATGTAATAGACTGAGTTCCAATGTGTTGGCACCTCCTGTATGAGGGCTTTAACTGGGACCCTAATAGCACACTGAAAAATCCTCAACTGCTTCTGGGCTTTAAAAGAATGGCTGGAATGAGTGCTTAGTGTTTTGCAGGTGGTCAGTATGTTGCTGACTACGGGCCTGATTTAACATTTGGCAGAGGAGGTTACTCCATCACAAACATGACTGATAACCCATCTGAGGTAATACGAGCTCGATTTAGCCTATGGAGATCGTAATACGGCCAATGGGATATCCATCATGTTTGTTCTGCCAAACTCTAAATCAGGCCCTATGTCTTTGTTTTTTTGAGAAAGTACTGCTTGACGAGGTTGATGCAAAGTGCCAAACACAGGACTCTGAATTAGTCTTTGGGTCGGAGCCATACAAATACCTTGCTGTTATGGTCTTCAAATATGTTTGCAGATGTATGAGATTTCACCATGGCGAACATGGCTACTGTTGCATTTCACCAAATGCCCTTAATAATATCTTCAGTGCTAAGGCCTGTAGCTAGCTGTTGCCTAAACCTCATAAAGGAGATCCAGTGTGCAGTGTTGGGCATGTAATCAGTTGCTTGACAACTGGTCCACATGTCTGTCTTCAGGTGGATATTGTGTACATCACTTTGCTGCAAAGCTTGTCCAACCAATTACAGCACATTGTGAAGGAGTGCTGGAAAAGCAACTCTAGCAAAATAGGTCTAACTTGGAACCTTCCATTTCGGACAGATGACTGCCACAAATTAAAAAAAAACCACTCCTTCCACAAAAGAAAAAGAGAGGAGGTCCAGTGCTAACATTTTAGCCAGCTTTTCATTGTACAACCGTGCGGTTGGGTGGTTGTTGTCATAGGGCCTCTTCTGCCTAAGCAATCCTGTAATAGTAGCCTGGATTTTCTTCTTTTCTGGGGCTGTTGACACAGTCGACTTCAGGGAAGTAGTAGACTCCATGAACACCATGATTGAAGTTGATGATTCCCGGCTCTCCTCACCTTCACCACCATCATGTGCAGCAATTATTTTAAGGTCCTCCTCATACCGGATTGTGGCATGGGCCGTTTGACCTCCAGTATCATGGTCTGAACCAGGGTTCCCTTGACGAACACTCATGTGGCAAATGGAGCATATTGCAATGTTATTCTCATGATTGCTAATCAAAAAAAGTCCCAAACTCGGAGGGAGCACTTTCTTAGTGTGCCATTGCCACATTCTGAAGAGGAACTGGAGGTAGGTGGCAGTGTTGCTGATTCTGTCTCTGCAGTGCATACTACTACTTAGGGTGGGGTTGATGCAGGTCTCAGCTGGGGCCTTACATAAAAGGGAACTGGCGTTGGCAGTGGTATCCTTGCCACATGCCCCAGAACAGGATGAATAGGAGCGGCAATGAGTGTCTCCTCTCTGCCAGCTTCCATAATAATGATTGGTGCATAGTCATTCACCTCATCCTCTTCCATAAACTAATTCTAAGGCATTCAGGACCTTTTCTTTTCCCTTGCCTCTCCTGGCATTTCTCTTGACTCTGCCGGGGTCCTAGCCATGTCCAGATAATCATCAGAAGGGATGCTTGGAGAAGATGGTGGAGTACCATTCCTTTTTTTTAATGAAGATCTCGTAGCCAATGATTTTAAAGGAGGAGGTCCTTGCTCAGCAGGAAGCTCAGCCTCCTGTTCTTCTCCAACTTCAGGAAAATCTAATATTGCTGGCTGTGTCTGCTTTCTACTTTGCTCTGCTTCCTGAAACTATTGGGTACTACTTTGTGAAAGGGACAAATCCAATTCAACATCACTGCTCGTTGGCGTTGCCATGATTGTAGTGGCTGCCTCACTGACAGATATGGGATTGGGCTTAGGTTGGGGTGGTGCCGTTGATGTGGGAGGGCTGCTACCAGCTTCCTCCCTGGAGGTGAGTGTGGCAGGCACAGGTCACTGGAAAAAAGGTTGTGGTCGGCACGCCAGTGGTAGAAAGCTGCTTCTTCTCACTGCGACTTTCTTGGCAGCACCTTTCTTTGGAGCCATCTTAAAGCTATCAGTTGGTAGTGGCACTGAGCTGCACAAGCACAAGGGATTCGAGAATTGATGTCAGTACTCTGGGTAATGTCTCTTTCTTGTGCACATAAAAGCAAACAAGCAAGAAAAACATTTAGTGAAATGTGACATTGTTGCTGTTTTAATTAAAACAGACAAAGCCAATATCATTTAGTTTGGTTGGTTACTTACATTTTCCTAAATAATTCACAGCAATATGTCCAACTTTTTTAAAGTCAAATCACACCACTATAACAAAAAAATGTATTTCCAGTCATATGTACCTCTTTGGTTTGTATGCATCTATTCAAAGAGACATTGAGGGAGGTGCATGGAAAATTGAAACAATGTTTTAAAAATGAAGACTGGTGTGTGTCTATGGCATGCAAATGGGCCCGGGGGAAATGGAATAATCCTTAAAAAGTTAATGACACTAGTGTGTGTGCAGTGCACTTACTATAGCAGGCAGGGGATCCAGGGGGATTGGAATAATACCTAAAAAAAAAATGTTGCTGTGAGGTTGTGCTCCTATGGCAGTCATGGGGTGAATGGATCATGGATGGAGGTGAAATACAAAAATAAAAAATGAAATAAAAAAATGTAAACATTAAAATAAAAAAATTAAAATAAAAAGTTGAAGAAAGAAAAAAACTAAAATTAATATCTGATGTTTGTACTACAGGAGTATGAGAAACCTTTTGGGAGGCAAGGGGAGCAGGTGAAAAATACAAAAAGATGCATGTAATACAAACCACCATTAATCATATTCATAATATACATATGCTACAATAACCCTCAAGCATATTATTATACATATATCAGGGAAAAGTAAAAAAAAAAATGAACACAAACAAAAAGCCATATTCATCTCCCTAGAAAATGGCTTTGAAAGCTGGCCACATGGTCAACCAACAACAGCAAGCAAGAAGGCATGGAGAACAAAGAATACATGCAAGCCTATGGAAAAAGCACACCGACTGGCTGCACAAAATGGCCACCGGCCACATAGTCATCCAACAACAGCACACAAGGAGACGTGGATAACAAAGAACACATACAAGCTGATAACAAAGCACACGGGCTGGCTACCCAAAATTGTGCTGGCCACATGGTCAAACAAGAACAGCGAGCAAGAAGGCATGGAGAAAAAAGAACATCTGCAAGCCTTTGACAAAAGAATACTGATTGGCTGTGCAAAATGGCCATTGGCCACATGGTTATCCAACAACAGTGAGCAACGAAATATGTAGAACAAAGCACACTTGCAAGTCTATGACAATGCACTCTGACTGGCTGCACAAAATGTCCGCCGGCCACATGGTCAAACAACAACAGCGACCAAGCAAGGAGGCATGGAGACGAAAGAACACAAGCATATGGCAAAGCACACTGGATAGGTACACAGAATGGCACTGGGCACGTGGTCAAATAAGAACAGTGAGCAAGGAGGCATGATTAACAAAGAATACAAGCAGGTCTATGACAAACACACACTGGCTAGCTTAACAAAATGACCACCAGACGAATGGTTACCTAACAAGCAAAGAGACATGGAGAACCAAGAACACACTGGGGTTCCGGTGCATTTTGATGTCCTGCGTCAAGGATGTGTCACATAGCCGAGGTGATGGGAAGTTGGGTCAGGAATGTATCACAAACATTGGATCTGGGGAGCTGCAAGACTGTGACATGAGGTCCTGCCTTCTCGTCGAGGACGTGGGGGTTTTCAATGCAAAGTCCTATGTCGAAGATGTGTCATGCACCACCTAGTCCCAAAGCAGTTGCGGGCTTGTTATATTCACCCCTTGATTGTCACAAAGAATGCTGTGGGTGAGAGTTTACTATGCCAGGGCCTGCGTTCAGGATGCACAGTGCGGCAATATTTCTAATTAGACTGCGGGCTGTGAGAATGATGCAGTCTTTGCACCAGGAAAATCAATGCAGTAAAAGTGATTTCTTGGTTCTGCTTGGGCTTGCTCCGTGCAGCAGAGGAGGATCTTTGGTTTTGCAGGGTCCACAGATGGTCTGGCAGAGCACTTTCAGGCCAAACTTCCAAGATTATTGGACTGGAGTGGCACCACTTGGCAGGGTTGGACTCACAGATGCAGAGTCCAGGTGGGTTTAAGAGACTAGCCCTTGGAGTTACTCTGGTGGTCCTGGATACAGGGTGCAGGTTCAGTCCTTATGACCCAGACAAGAGGGCAGAAGGTCAGCGGAGCAGCAGTAATTCAGATCAGTCGTCCAGCAGAGTGAAATTCCTTTCAGCAGCACAGGAGTTCTTTTACCTGGCACAGTCTTTTACCGGTCCAGAATTGTACTGAGGAGTTGGGTGTAAGGATCCAATATTTATGACTGGTGCCCACCTTGAAAAAGAGGAAGACTCTAGAAATTTCTACCAGCCTGAATTGTCAGGCATCCCCTTTCCTCCTGCCCTGTCCCCAGATTGTCTGAGGCCACAAATGACCAGTGTCAAAACATGTGTCTCACTGCCTGGGAGCAATCCACAAAGACCAGTTGCCAGCTACATCTTCATCTGTCCCAGGATCAGCCTGCAGATACCAAATAGTTAGTACAAGAAAATACCAACTTTCTAAATGTGGCATTTTCAGAATTGTGCTCACAAATTTGTCTTTACTTTCAAAGAGGGTTTTTAATGAAAATTCTTTAGACACCAACTCCAATCTGTTTACCTGTTCCCAAGTAAACATTACAGCTTACTAAGGCCCTCATTATGACATTGGTGGTAAATCCCGCTTACCGCTACACTGATGGCAGTGAACTTGCCGCCACGGCGGCGGATATCCGTTCACCATATTATGAAACACACACACACCAATATGACAGAATACAGCCACAGACACAAATCCGTCAGCCCAAAGGTCAGTGATAAAGTGGCAGTATCAAACAGGATAAAACAACACCACATTGGACAATTCAAACAACACACACCTGACACCCATACAAACACCACACCCACAACACTATAAAACCCACACCCACATTACCCACAACCTTTTACAATTACTATTCATTGGCACAAGACTGACACCAAGACCACTGACACAACTACATACACACACCACATACACCCATACATCCCTCATGCACCCGACTTCACACACCCCAACGCATTAACCAACACACTCTTAACAACACACCTTACATAACACCCATGGCACCCATGGCACCACAAAGGCACCCCCATTTCATAGAGGAGGAGTTAAGGGTAAGGGTAATGGTGGAAGAAATTGTCAGGGTAGAGCCACAGCTATTTGGAGCACAGGTGCAGCAGATATCTATTGCAAGGAAGATGGAGCTATGGCGGAGAATCGTGAACAGGGTCAACGCTGTGGGACAGCACCCCAGAACAAGGGATGACTAAACAGAGGACTGGCGGTGGACCCCCACCTCCTCCCCCACAACTCACAGCATGGGAGGAGCAAGTCTTGGCAATACTGCATCCTGAGGGCCTGGCCGGAGTCGGAGGAGGACTTGACTCTGGTAAGTGAACTTTCAACAGTTATCATCCCCTAAACTTGCATGCCATCACACACTCCACCCTCACTCCCATCACTCCACTCCATCCCACACACTCCACCATCACATCTCACTAATTCCATTGCTAAGTCCTGCATGCTGTACCAATGCATGGACACCCCTCACAGCCCTGTGTGGACACTCATCACTAAAGCATGCATAGCAGAGAGAACTAACAACCACACCATACAACAACATGCACAAGTAAAGCTGGCAGGGCAAGACCAACCATAGAGGGGAAGCCAGAGATGTACAATATGTCATACACATTCACCATAACACATCATTTACATCCCCACAGGTACCCCACCCAATGTCACCGGAGAGGAGGTGCCAGCACTATCCAGTCCCCCAACAGAAGATGCCCACAGTGATGGCAGTAACTGTGGACTTCAGGAGCTGGATGATCTACCTGGCCCATCAGGGACCACTGGACAGCCGGTTACCCAAGCCCAGTCACAGACCACCACAGAGCCTCCCCCATCAGTATCCAACACCACAGCACACACCCATGCGTCCCCAAACCTCTGTCCCCAGGACACGGCAATCAGCTTTATGCCCACCTATACAGGGACCCCAGGCTTCACCGTGCACCCAAGACAATCAGGGACCTGGGGTCAGTGGCAGTGGGCACACGGTTCAGGGGACAGAGGCACAGGCCACCTGGGACACTGGAAGGACTGCTGTGCGCCAGGGAGAGGACAGGCCCAGGGAAGCAACTCTCCAGGAGGCACTCTCCGAGATCCTGGGTGCCTATCAACATTCCCAGGTCACAATGGGCCAGATTCTGCACAATATGCAGGAGAACAGGCGGCTGCAGGAGGGACAGTACCAGGGGATCAGGGAGGACTTGCGGGCCATCAACAACACCCTGATCTCCATAGCAGCGGTGCTGGCAGACATGGCCAATATTATGAGGGAGGCAGTCTCACACCAGCGAGCCCCTGCCACTAGCCAGTCATCTGAACAGTCTTCCACTTCCGATGGGCCGCTAGTCACCTGGAGGCCCGCCACAGGACTCACAGGCCACCAGCACCCCTCCCCCTGCAGAAGGTGAACCACCCCGCAAACGTTCCCGGCAATCCAGACAGAAGCCAGAGACACTTGCCATGACCCCCACCAGGAAAGGAGACTCTCCTGATTGTCCCCCTAGTGTCCCACAGTTTCCCTGTCCACCTTGAACTGCCATTGCTCCCGTTCCTATGTCCCCTTGGACAATGCACCTATGCTACAAACAGACTGGAACAATACCCTGGACTTTCCTCCATGATCACCCCATCCCATTTCACTTCCCCCTATATGTTAGCACTTCAATAAACACCCTTTGATAAAAATTGATTTCGAGTATGTCATGTTTTTCAAATATGTATTGATTGAAACAGGTACAACCCGTGCAAAAGAACTGTATATAAAATGAGCATAGAATGAATGACCTGCAGCTGGCTGTTGTGATCACATCAGGAGTGTTTGTCAGATCACCAACATCTGGAAAATGAATAGCCAGAAGCAACAGTAAGTGGGCATAGAAGTGGGAAATACCAGCATGCCAATGCCACACAGAATACAACCGAAGTCATTGAAATGTAAAGTTACACTGTCTCACCTGTGTGTCATTGGAAATACTGACAGATTACAGTTGTTCTGTTGTCCTCATCCTCATCCTCTGCCTCCTCATCTTCACTGTCCACAGGGTCAACTGCTGCCACAGGGGCAGCTCCAGTCTCCTCCTCCTGCAGAAAAGGGACATGGCGTCTGAGGGCCAGGTTGTGCAACATGCAGCATGCCACTACTATCTGGCAGATCTTCTTGAGTGAGTAGCACAGGGATCCACCTGTTAGATGGAGGCACCGGAACCTGGCCTTCAGGAGGCCAAGGGTTCTCTCAATTATCCTTCTGGTTCACCCATGTGCCTCATTATAACATTCTTCTGCCCTTGTCCTGGCATTCCTCACAGGGGTCAGCAGCCATGATAGGTTTGGGTAACCAGAGTCACCTGCAAATATTGAGGGACAACATTTAGCCACACACTATTAAATAAAGGCCACACCATACCCATAAACCAACATATACTGGGTGGGTACCAGGGCTCACCTATAAGCCACACCCTGTGCCTCTATAGTTGGCCCAACACATTTGAGATGCTGCTATTCCTCAGGACAAAGACATCATGCACCGACACAGGGTTCTTAGCATTGACGTGGGAGATGTACTGATCCGCCAATCACACCATCTTTAAATTCATAGAGTATAAACTCCTACAATTCCTGGTCACTTGTTCATTCTAGTGGGGGGGGCAAATGCAATATGTGTTCCGTCAATCGCCCTAATTATACTGGGGATATGTCCCATTGCATAAATCTCGGCCTTCACAGTGCCCAAATCCTCAACCTGGGGGAATGCAATATAGCTGCACATGTGTTTTATCAGGGCAGACAATACTCTTGTCAGCACTATTGAGAACTTTGGCTGTGACATTCCTGCTGCCAAGCCCTCTGTCACTTGGAAAGAACCAGTTGCCAGGAAATGGAGCACTGATAGAACTTGCACAAGAGGGGGGATCCCAGTGGGATGACGGATAGCAGATATCAGGTCAGCCTCCAATTGGGCACACAGATCTGTGATTGTGGCCCTGTCCAGTCTATAGGTCAGTATTATGTGTCTGTCCTCCAGTGTAGACAAGTCCACCAGGGTTCTGTAGACTGGGGTATGTCTCCATCTCCTATTCATCCGCAGCAGTAGGAATCTAAGGAACAAAAGAGTGAGGAGCCTGTCACAAAATGAACAATGGAGCCACAACAGTAGTTTGCAATCTGTATACATGAAATGGGTCAGTGTGATCTGTCCAGTATGTGCCTTTTTCTCCTGTGATGCAGCATTATTCCATAGGCCTGCACCACCTGAAATAGCATCCGCCTGTCAGGTGGAAGTGAAGTAATGCTGCTGACGTTGTGCGCCATGGCGGGAGGCGGTCAGGAACCACCGTGCAATTCCTCATTGGTTAATATTGGGCCCTATGGGGTACAGTGGCCAACGGTGATGTACGCCGGCTGTGACGGTATGCACCACCGAGGACGTGACCGCCATTTTCTATCTGATTCCTCACTTGTTTCCTGACCTTCCATAGTAGAGGACCTACACTGCATGTGCTGCTGTGACCAGTGTTTGGAATCTACCATGGCCTGTGTGACCTGGGAAAGGGCACCAGCCTTCACTTCTGAAGGGTTAGAGAGACTAGTGGATGAGGTGCTACCCCAGTACGGACTGCTGTATGGGCCTCCAGACCAACAGGTGAGTACACTGTGGACACGATGCATGTGGCATGCATGTTTGGAGATGTGTGTGAAGGCATCGTGCAAGGAGGGGGATGTCCTCCTGGCAGGGTACACATTGAGTGCTGGGCTATGTGCGTGCCAATAGTGCTGTAAATGGGTATGGTGGGCCATTTGTGTAACTGGCTGGACTGTTTGTCTAATGGTGTTCTCCTCTCTGTATTGCCTCTTTAGGTCAGCGCCCATCAAAAGAAGGATATATGGGGTGCCATCGCCAAGGAGGTGCGGACCCTCGGGGTATATGGCAGGCGGAGCACCCACTGTCGCAAACGGTGGGAGGACCTGTGACGCTGGGCACGGAAGACTGCAGAGGCCCAGCTGGGGATAGCCTCCCAATGAGGAAGGGATGCCCATCAAACCCTGACCCCCCCCCCCGATGGCCCACATACTGGTGGTGGCCTCTCCAGAGCTGGATGCGTGCTTAAGGGCAACACAGCAGCCACAAGGGGGTGAGTACAGTGGCTATCATTCCAACTTATGGCTGGTGGGGTGGCATCCAGGTGGTGGTTGCGTGTCAGTGGGTGCCCCTAGGCTAGGCCAGACATAGCAGCATAGGTCCTCTCATGGCTAAGGGTGTGAAGAGAAAATACTGCCTACATAACTTGTTAGCATCCACTACTGGTCAGGGATGCATGGGTCCCAGGTGTGCTGCAGTTGGCGGTGTGTGCTCCTCCACTTGCCTTGATGGTTAGCAATATCACTGGTAGTGCAATGCATAGTGCGTAGACCTGTTCCCTGTGTGTGAAGGTGCTGTGTACGGCAACTGTGGTGTTGGTGCAGTCATTGACCCAGTGTATCCTTTGTCTCTCTCCCCCCCTTCTTGTTTTGTCATCCTGCCCTATGTGCATTAGCATCATCTGGCGGAGGAGCAGAGGCACCGGTGACGGAAGGAGCTCCATCCTACAGGACCCAGGAGGTAGAGCCTGCCGATGCTGAGGGCACCAGTGGGACGGAGAGCGAGGGGGACACCTCCACAACATCCATGCACATGTCCCTTGTGTCCTCTCCCACCATGTCTGTCCCCCTCTCCTAAAGTACACAAATGCAAGCACTCAGACACCCAATAGCCATCCACCTCACAACAGCATACAACCCATGCACCTGCACCCAAATCCAGCAGACAACACCTCCAACAACCACTCCCTCATCCTCCACTCCCATTTATTCTCCCTCTTCCCTCCCAAATATCCCTAAAAAGCTTTTCCTTTCCATCATTGACCTCTTCCCTACCCCTCCCCCCATCCTGCACGTATGATCAGGGTATCAAGAACCCAGCCAAGCACCTCAGCCAAACAGTCCACTGATCCAGTTCCATCAGCACCTACCCGTGGTGGAAAGGATTCCAGGCCACAAATACTGAAGGTGAAGGAGCCTAAACCAGCCATCAAAAAGGGGAAGGAGCCTGCACCAGCCAGCAGAAATGAGAAAGAGCATGCACCAGCCAGCAAAAAAGGGGAAGGAGCCTGCACCAGCCAGCAGAAAGGGGAAGGAGCCTGCACCAGCCAGCAGAAAGGGGATGGAGCCTGCACCAGCCAGCAGAAAGGGGAAGGAGCCTGCACCAGCAGCTGTCACAGAGCCCCCACCGCCAGCCATGGTTGTGCAGCCATTGCAGAGTGCAGGGGTTGAGCAGGGCCCTCCCACTACCACCACAGTGCAGCCATTGCAGAGTGCAGGGGCTGAGCAGGAGCCTCCCACTACCACCACCACCACCACAGTGCAGCCATTGGAGGGTGCAGGGGCTGAGCAGGAGCCTCCCACCACCACCACCACCACCACCACAGTGCAGCCATCGGAGGGTGCAGAGTCTGAGCAGTGCAGCAGTCACCGCCGGCGGATGCCTTATGATCGAGCCTACATGGGCTTCTTTGCCCCCTGTCCCTTCCAGAACCAGTGGGGTATTCACCCACTCGAGAGACTGTGGCCTTGCACTCCCCAGGACCAAGCAATGGGCATGTTTCCCCCTCCAGAACCAGTGGGCAAGTCACCCACTTAAGAGACTGTGGCCTTGCACTCCCCAGACCAAGCAATGGGCATGTTGCCCCCTTCAGAACAAGTGGTCTTGTTTCCTCATTCAGCTGAGGTGCCCACCCCCTGTGAGGTGCCTGCCTATTTGCCAACTGATGCCCCTGCAGTGTTCTCTCCATATTGGTGCAGGGAACGAGTGGGGCCTTGGACTTTGCCCTGTGGCCATGTGGCCCTTGTGAACTGAGGACTGGGCAGTGTCCCTTTTTTGTACATTTGCCAAATTGAGGGCCAGATGCAGGAAACAAATAGCGAGTCGCAAATGGCAAAAATTGCCGTTTGCGAATCGCTATTCGCGTTTCCCAATGCAGAAATGCATATTGTGAGTCAGTACCGACTCGCAATATGCATTTCAGAATCGCAAATAGGAAGGGGTGTTCCCTTCCTATTTGCGATTCTGAGTGGTATGCGGTCGCAAATGGTGTCACAGTTACCATCCACTTCAAGTGGATGGGAACCCACTCGCAAATTGGAAGGGGTCCCCAGGGGACCCCTTCCACTTTGTGAATGGACCCACAAATATTTTTTCAGGGTAGGTAGTGGTCCCTTGGACCAACTAAAGGTTTCGTTTTTTTTTTTAAGTGCAGCTCGTTTTCCTTTAAGGAAAACGGGCTACACTTAAAACAAAAAAAACTGCTTTATTGAAAGCAGTCACGAACATGGAGGTCTGCTGACGACAGCAGGCCTCCATGTTTGCGAGTGCCTAGACTCGCTATGGGGCCGCAATTAGCGACCCACCTCATGAATATTAATGAGGTGGGTTATTGCGACCCCATAGCGAGTCGCAGTCGGTGTCTGAGACACCGTACTGCATACCAATTTGCGAGTTGCAAATTGCGAGTCGCAGGGACTCGCAATTTGCAAGTCGCAAATTAGCATTTTGCTACATCTGGCCCCTTATTATTAATTTTGTGTTGATCTTTTATAATCACTTTAGTCAATTCCTGTTGTACTTGCATTATTCAGCCGATTTACGGGGATAAATTGTTTTCTTGTGCAGCTGGTTGTGTGTATGGTGTGTGTGTGTGTATGGGGTGTGTGTGGTGCATGTGTCTGTCACTCTTGTTTTCCTCCCACTCTCCCTGTGTGCTAAGCGGCTGTACTCACTGTCATCATCTTTGCAGACGTTGGTATTCACGGTCAAGCATAACATAGAACATCATCGGGAATACTTGCAGTTCTGTTTCCATGGCGGCGTGGTTCTTCACAGTGTATCCAATGGTGAGTCCTTTCACTTCTGTGAAGTGTTTCCGCCAGGCTTTTGATGGCTTTGGTACCGCCTTGGAAAAGGTGGCAGATTGCCATGTCATTATATGGTGGGCAGAACTGTGTCTTCTGCCTGGCTATAGGCGGCTCCCGCCGTGGTGACTGTTGTTTCCGCCCTGGCGGTCGGTGTGGTACATTGGCTGTCTTTCAGAGATCTAACCGCCATGGTCATGATTTAGTGGTACTTGCCGCCTGCCTGTTGGTGGTATTACTGCCACTTTATCACCGACCGCCAGGGTCATAATGAGGGCCTAAATATATTAAGTTAACTCTGATATTATTAGGTGGGAAAGTTAGGCCTTGTAGTAGTGAAAACATATTTAGGATTTTTTTCTGTACCAGGACATGTAAAACCTAAAAGTACGTGTCCTACTTTTTGAATACACTTTACCCTGCCCTCTAGGCTGTTCCAGGCCTCGCCTGGGGGTGACGTAAGCATTAAAAAGGGCAATTTGAACCTGGCAAAAAATGTATTTTTTCATGTCAAAATGTCAGTTTAAAACCACACACACAGGCTGCAAATGCAGGTATGAGGCATGTTTAAAGGGCTACTTAAGTGGATGGCACACAGTGCTGCAGGCATACTCGTAGCATTTAATTTACAGGACGTGGGGCCATGTTGTACCTCTTTACTAGGTACGTACAAGAAAATTAAATATGCCAATTGGGTGAACCTACCATATTTACAACTTTAACCATATGTAGATGAGGGAGAACACACATTTTAGTTCTGGCTTATTGTGGTAAAGCGCACAGAGTCCTAAGGCCAAAGAAACAATTTAGCAAAAAAGGGACGGGAAAGGTAAAATATTTGGTGGGGAACCTAGCAGAGAGGGCTGGATCCAACTGTGGGTAATCTTGACAACAGTTTAGCTAACCTTGAATCATGGTAGCCCACCATGGTCAAAATAAGGGCTTGCTTAGCAATGGTATGGCTATCACAGGTGTGATGGCATCCCAGTTTTGGCACAACACCCAATGTTTTGCTTATCCCAGCATAAATTCCTTTTTTGTCTTGTTGTAGGCATTTTGGTCAAAATGTTCATTCTTCTTTCCATAATGAAAGCCCATCTGTGGCATTTTGTTGGTACTTTGTGGATATAGACACAACGGTGGTGGCTCTGCTATAATGATGCCCACACTTAACATATTCTAGTAATTCTGGACATATTTTTGAATATCTGAGACACAAAGTTGTACAGACAAAAGGCTGACCATCCTTGCAGTATTTCTAGTATTTTGGCTGCTCTTGGCATAATTGTAATTGTAGTTACCCATGTTGAGGTATCAAAGCACTTTTCGGCAGGTAGCATGCTACTCTGGAACCCAAAAGGATTAGTGATGGATTAGTATAGGGCAGAGGTCCCCAATCTTTTCTGTTATAAGAGCTACTTACGTTAATAAAAATCATCTGAGCTACTATTAGTGTAGTAGTGATCACATCAGCCAAAATAACAGTAGTTGTCACCATATGCAATATTACCAACAGTAATCACCTCAGTGCACCAGGCAGTGTTACAGGCAGTACTGTAGAAAAGACCTTGTCAATGTGGAATGCCTCTACATGGGTAATTTGTAAGAGCCATAACTTCTATGCCCTACCCCAAGGTAATACTATTAATAACAAGTCTCCCCACAAAGTAAAGTTACAGGTAGTTGGAGAGCTATCAGTAGCTCATGAACTACGTGTTGGAGACACATTGTACAGGGAAATATGAATTATTTTGAGCACTAGACATGTGAGTCTGTTAGGTGGATTAAATAGGATAATGGAAGGATAGAAGAGGGAATAGTTTAAAATGTATTATTTGGGAGGTCTTAGTAGTAAGATGAGGCATGGGATGAGTACAAAGGAGAGATGGAGGAGGGAAGAGTCTGTAGAAAGAGATTAGGGAGATCATAGTGGTAAAATGTGATTTGGAATGACTCAAAGGAGGGATACATTAGGGAAGAATTTAGAGAGGGTTGTTTGGGAGCTCATAAATGTAAACTGAGGTTTGGGGCTAGCCAGGACACATAGAGGAGGGAAGAGTCTAGAAAGGGTTATTTTGGGAATCATAGTGGTAGAATGAGGTTTGGGATAAGTCAGAGAGTGGAGGTAGTGGATATATTGAGAGAGTCCCAACACCTTGAGACCCTACCGGGTGAGTACTGCGCTTAAGGAATTATTTGATTTGATTTGATTTGATTATAGGATGAGACAGAGAAGTGCATTGGAGAGAGTGATTTTTTTTTTCTTTTCTCTTTTTTCTACAATAGACGAAAAGTAATCAGTATATAGATATATGACTATATAGAAAGGTATGTATGTATAAGGAAAATAATATAGTGTGATTTAAGGTTGCATTCTATAAACTCAGACTTTCGATTTTTGATGCACAAGAATCTAATTTATTTGTGTATTTTTATAACTCAATTTTTTAATTGTTTTCCTCAGTATTTCAATAATTAAGTAAATAAAATAGTTCTGATAATATTTACCTAGTGTAATGCATAACTAAAACAGAGACTCATATGCATCTAATCAGACAACGTATATAAAAAGTATGCAAGCATAGCATTATATATGTGTGTGTGTGTGTGTGTGTGTCTGTATACATATATATATATATATATATATATATATATATATTCACTGGAAAAAACTAAGGTTAGAGTTTGATTTAGTTAGGATCTCATTTGACACATACACAGCCATATACATTCAGCACTTATAGTTACCTGAGCTAACTATAACTTGCAACCCCATAATGCACTCCTTATGACCTCACATATTACATCACTCATGACATGGTCAGTGACATCACTGATGACATTACTAATGACATCATCCAGTGAGTGTAACTGGTTGTATGAATGTGTGAGTAGTTGGGGGAGTGCATCTATGGAGGAGTGAGTGGTTGAGTTAGTTGGTGTATGGAAGAGATGAGTGGATGTGTAAGTAGCTGTATGAGTAAATGGGTGGGTGTTTAAGTGGCTGCATTGGTTGAGTAAGTGGGTGGGTGAGTGGCTGTACAGATGAGTGGATATGTTTGTGCTTGTATGGGTAAGTGAAGGAGAGTGTTTTTGACTCCATCAATGAGTGAGTTGGTGAGTAAGTGAGTGTATGAGTGAGTGAGTGGATATATCAGTGGCTTTATGCATAAGAGTTTAGATGTGTCAGTGACTTTATGGGAGAGTGAGTGGGTGTGTGAGTAGCTGTATTGGTTAGTCACTGGGTGTGTGAATGTCTGCATTGTTAGGTGAGTGTGTGTATGAGTTGCTGCATGGGTGAATGTGTGCCTGTGTGAATGCTTGTATGGGTGAGTTAGTTGGTGTGTTAATGACTGTATCAGTGTGTTCGTGAGTGAAAAAGAGACTGTATGAGTAACTGAGTGGGTGTATGAGTGACTGTACACATAAGTGACAGACTGTGTCAGAGACCGTATGGGAGAGTAAGTGGATGTGAGAGTAGCTGTATCAGTAAGTGAGTTGCTGTGTTAGTGCTGCATGGGTGAGTGACTGGGTGTGTCAGTGATTGTATGGGTGAGTATGTGGGTTTGATAGTTGTACAGGAATTTACTTTGTTTGTAAGTGTCTGTTCCGGGGAGCGAGTGGCTGTGCTTGCGACTAGATAGCTGAGTGTTTGGGTGTGAGACTGCTTCCATGGGTGAGTCAGTGGGTGTGTTAGTGGCTGTGTGGGAATGTAATTGTTTTTTGTGAGTGGTTATATGGGTGTATGAGTTGGTATGTGAGTGGCTATATATGTGTGTAAGTGGGTTTGTGTGTAGCAGTGTAAGCTTATGAATGAATAGATGAGCTAGGAATGTATGGGTGAGTGGGTTGATGTATTAGTCACTGTGTTTATGAGTGAGTACATGTGTGTCAGTAGTCTTATGGGTCTATGAATTAGTATGTTAGTAGTTGTGTGTGTGAATGTACAATTGTTTGTATGGGGTATGAGTGGGTGTATGAGTTCTTTTGTGGATGATATAATCAGTGATGTAATTTGAGATGTCATCAGTGGTGTCATCAGCGATGTCACTGACAATGTCATGAGTGATGTAATATGTGAGGTCATAAGCAATGCATTATGGTGGTGCAAGTAATAGTTGGCTCAGTTAACTATTACTACTGAATTTCTATGGTTCTGTATGTGTAAAATAGGATCCTAACTGTAACATCACTCTGACCTTTGTTTTTTTAGTGAATTTCTAAGAATTGTCAAATTATATAACCTTACTATAATGTCCAAGTGACCTTTGTTTTTTTCAGTGAATTTGTAGGGTTTTTTAAATTCTATTTCCGAACTACAACATTCCTGTTATCTTTATTTTTTTTTCAGTGAATATCTATTTTTTTAATTGCAAAGTAATTTTAATTACTATACATTAATCCAACGACTTATGTGTATGCCTCCAAACCTGCACCACACATGGCCTTTGTCATGGAGTTGCACGCTCATAGGGGGTAGGCCAAACACATGTGTGGCACAGGGTTTGGAGCTTAATAGAGTTTGATGACGGAGCGGTAAATGTGTGATTGTCTGTGTGGTTATCAGAGCATTTATGAGTTACTGAGTGAGTGCATGAGTGGTGTATGGGTGATTAATCTGAGTGTATAAGTGCATGTGTGAGTTAGTGAGTGAGTGCATGAGAGATGTATGAGTGATTGACTGAGTGCATGAGTAGTGCATGAGTGACTGGCTGAGTGCATGAGAGGTGTGTGGGTGATTGAATGAGTGTATGAGTGCATTTATGGGTGAGTGAGTGCATGAGAGGTGTATGAGTGATTGACTGAGTAGAGAATGAGTGACTGATTGAGTGTATTAGAAGTGTATGGTTGGTTGAACGAGTGTATGAGTATTTATGGTTGAGTGAGTCACTGCACATGTTGCATGGGTGATTGAGTGAGTGCATGAGTGTGCATATGGCTGATTGAGTGAGTGTATGAGTGCATATATGGGTGAGTGGAAAAAGAGTCTTAAATCCTTTAGAAAACAGTGAGAATGCAGTTAGCGCTCAATAGTACCTGGGTAGCGTCAAATAAAGCCATTGAAAAAGGCTAGCAATGTGTTGATTTCTCACCCGCGAAGCGAGAACGTGCGTTGTTACTCCTTCAGTCAGGTCAGTGGGCGTTGTTTCTCCTCTCCCACAAGAGAGCGATGCGTTGATCCGGACAGGCACCTCGGGTCCGGGCAGGGTTTGCGTTGTTTTTCCATGCCCAGTGATGTTGCAT
Source organism: Pleurodeles waltl (assembly GCF_031143425.1). Lineage (NCBI taxonomy): Eukaryota > Metazoa > Chordata > Amphibia > Caudata > Salamandridae > Pleurodeles > Pleurodeles waltl. The sequence goes on from NC_090445.1 coordinate 1,027,731,884, forward strand.
TGAAAATCTGGTCGCAGGGTATCCCAAAACCATGCTGTGTGGGGTTTGTTCCCTGTCAGCCTCTGTTAGCGGGTGTTACGTGCTTTTTCTTGAGCCGCATTGCATCGATCTTCCAGCCGCTATGCAGGTGGTGCATTGATTTCAACCGCGAAGGCGGCGGTGCGTCGTTTATCAGCAACGTCACGGAAGGTGTGTCCAAAATTACCCCACATGACGGTCTGTGCATGGATTTTCACTCTTTATCTGCCAGCTTCACCTTTCAAGGGCCGAGGACCTGAATAGGGCACCATTTGGCAGGGCCGGAGTCTCAGCAGAGAGTTCAGGTGCTGGTAGGGGAAGTCTTTGATGGCCCTGAGACTTCGACATCAGGAGACAAGCTCAGTTCAAGCCCTTGGAGATTCTTCTCAAGCAGGAATGTACAACAAAGTCCCGTCTTTGTCCCCTTTCACAGGCAGAAGCAGCAACTGCAGGATAGCCCAACAAAGCACAGTCACAGGCAGGGGCAGCACTTCCCCTCAGCTCTTCAGCTCTCCTTGGCAGAGGTTCCTCTTGATTCCAGAAGTGATCTAATTTTCAGGGGTTTTGGATGCTCTTCTTATACCCTTTATACCTTTGAAGTAGGCCTACTTCAAAGAGAAGTCTCAGTTGTTTTCAAGATTCTACCTTGCCCAGGCAAGGCCCCAGGCACATACTAGGGGGTTGGATACTGCATTGTGTGAGGGAAGACACAGCCCTTTCAGGTGTAAGTGACCATTTCTCCCCTCCCTCCCAGCACAGATGGCTCATCAGCATATGCAGGCTACACCTCAGCTCCCTTTGTGTCATTTTCTAGAGAAAGGTGCAAATAGCCCAACTGTCAAACTGGCCCAGACAGGGAATCCACAAACAGACAGAGTCACAGAATGGTTTAAGCAAGAACATGCCCACATTCTAAAAGTGACATTTTCAAACACACAATCTAAAAAACAACTTCACTAAAAGATGTAGTTTTAAATGGTGAGTTCAGAGACCCCAAACTCCAAATGTCTACCTGCACCCAAAGGGAATCTGCACATTAAAAACATTTAAAGGCAGCCCCCATGTTAACCTATGAGAGAGATAGGCCATGTAACAGTGAAAAACGTATTTGGCAGTATTTCACTGTCAGGACATGTAAAACACATAAGTACATGTCCCACCTTTTACATGCATTGCACCCTGCCCAAAGGGCTACATCGGGCCTCCCTTCGGAGTGCCTTACATGTATAAAAAGGGAAGGTTTAGGCTTGGCAAGTGGGTACACTTGCCAAGTCGAATTGCCAGTTTATAACTGCACACACAGACACTGTACTGGCAGGTCTGAGCCATGTTTACAGGGCTACTTATGTGGGTGGCACAACCAGTGCTGCAGGCCTGCTAGTAGCATTTGATTTGCATGCCCTGTGCACTTCTAGTGCACTGTACTAGGGACTTACTAGTAAATCAAATGTGCCAATCATGAAAAGTCAATTACACATATATTTTACATAGTAGCACTTGCACTTTAGCACTGGATAGCAGTGGTAAAGTGCCCAGAGTAACAAAAACAGCAAAAACAGAGCCCAGCACACACCAACGACCTGGGAAACAGAGGCAAAAAAGTTAGGGGAGACCACGCCAAGGATGCCAAGTCTAACGGAGTGCATATATTAGTGACTAATTGAGTGAATGAGTACTTGTATGCGAAGTGAGTGAGTGCATTAGTGCATGTATGGGTGAGTCAGGGGGAACAGGTGCTTTTGTTACTGGTGGCAAAAATCGCAGAACCGCTCTAAAAACGGCCCTCAGTAACAAACCTGGCCCCCAGCCTTCCTGACAAATGCCTGATGCCTACTACGGCCAGTCAAGCCCTGGTTGGACTTATCCTGTTTTTTTTACTATTGGGAAATGAGCCACACATCCCTCTTCTGTGGCCAATTTTGAATCTGGGGATAATGCTAACTTAGAATGCACTATTTGATCACCTATCTGTTTTTCACTTATTGCAGTGGGTTATTCATTGTTTATTTGTTTCTAACATTTTTGTTTGTGAACTTGCCTCAGAATATAACTTTCCATTTGTGTGCTTTCACAGAATTCACGAAAATAGCTTACCTATGATAAAGTATAAAAAATATTTTTACTTGTTTAATAAAGAATCTATAACATAAATATTTTTTAAATACTGCTTAAAGTTTAAATAGTCCCCACTTTTTAATCGAATACACTTTTTTAACAAGCGTATACGTATTCGCAAAGATGCCGGTATTCGTGATGTTATTGGTGTGCCTACGTTATTCCGCTTTTGTGGATATTACAGTATTTGCAATTAAAGCGTGTTACTTAAGAGTGTAAAACACATATATTGTTATTTTGTATAGAATGTTTGACAGTAGGTGTTTAATAAAAAAGTGCTGATGCTTTTGGATCTGTTATTTATTTATATTTTTAAAACAATTTCATGTTGTATTTTCTGTTTTTACTGTTATGTTAGTAGCCTTGATGACGTTGGTATCCGCGACCATCATGTGACCATGTAAAAAGTAATTTGATTGGACAAAACAGTTTTCACTTATACTTGTTGGAGGTCTCCTCCCATTTTTGACCTCTATTCATTTGTGGTTTGCTGAAAGCAGCAGATGTGTTTTACCAGATCTCCTATATTTATTGTTTTTTTGGCTATTTTTATTTTAAAGAATGGCAACAAATGAAGACATCAGGAAGAGATTAAAGAACAGAGTGAACACCAGGACCATGAGGTGGGTGAGGTAGAGGGAGATGATGAGGAGCTTGTACCAAAAAATCAGAGTATTGCCTGGGAATGTGTCTCTATTCCCTCTGGTGAATCAAAAACAGTCAACAGATTGATAAATGCAACTTATGCCTGAAGACCCTCTCAAGAGGTACCAATAAAACATACTCTTGTGGTACAACTTCACTGTTGTACCATTTAAAAACATACCATGGAAACTGCTTGAGGAGGGTAAGTAGGAGACAGACCATCAACTTCTTCACCTACACTATCTGTCTCAGGAGTGAAAGTCCCAAGTGAGGCACAGAAGCGTCATCCCCAATTAGCCCCACAGTTGAGGCATGTTACCATATACTGCCTGGACTTTAATACCACCCCTACTGCAGGTAAACAATCATTTGAAGCCTTATTGAAGCTGCAAGCCATCATAAATGCAACTTTTTTAAATTTTAAGTTTTTTACCTGTTTTTACATTGCTTCTCCTTGTTGTCATTTTTTGTTGTTAAAAATACCCCCAAAAATATTTTAGAAAATGTACAAAAAAAGAAATGGATTGTTTCAGAGTTGCCTTTTACAGTAAAAAAAATAAGATAGAGTGCTTGGCATGTGTTTATGTATGGGAGAGTGAGTGAGTGCATGCATGCATGTGTGAACAAGTGAGTAAGTGAATGAGTGGTGTCTGGCTGATTAACTGAGTGCATGCATGCATGTATTGATGAATGACTGAGTACATGAGTGCATGTATGGGTGTGTAAGTGCATGAGTGAGAGTATGGGTGATTGAATGCATATGTGGGTTAGTGAGTGCATGACTGCTGTATGTATGATTGAGTGCATGATGGCATGTATTAGTGAGTGATTGAGTGCATGAGTGTATATATATGCAGTGTGTGGGTGCATGAGTGCTGTATAGGTGATTGACTAAGTACATGTGTGCATGTATGGATGACTGACTAAGTGCATGAGTGAAAGTTTGGGTGGGTGAGTGTGTGCAAGAGTGTGTGCATGTGTGAGTGAGTGTATCAGTAGTGTATGGGTGAGTGTATGACTGAGTGTGTGAGCGAGTTTGTGAGTTTTGCATGGGTGATTGAAAGAGTGTGTGAGTGTGTATAGGGAACTAAGAGACTGCTTGAGTGCATTTATGGGTGGGTGACTGAGTGCAAGAGTGCGTGTAGGTGTGAATGAGTGTATAAGTAGTGTGTGGGTGATTAAGTGAGTGCATGAGTGCACATATAGGTAAATGACTGAGTGTATGAGTATATGTGTGAGTAACTGAGTGTATGAGTTGTGTATGAGTGATTGACAGTGAATGAGTACATGTATGGCTGAGTGCATAAGAAAATATGGGTGAGTGAGCGTATGAATGCATGTGTGGGTGACTAAGTGAGTGAATGAGTGGTGTATGGGCTATTGACTGAGTGCATAAGTGCACGTATGTGTGAGAGAATGAGTGTATAAATGGTGTATGTGTGCGAAAAGTGCCTCTTTTGATATGGTTAGCCCCCCATGTTTTGCCTGGAACTTGATGTGGTTTTGAAATGTAAGTGCCCTGGGCCTCTGCTAAACAGGTTCCCAGGGCTGTATCTCTTTAGCCCCGAACTGGACTATGATTGGCACTTCAGCCACTCTTGTAAGTCCCTAGTAAATGGTACCCCTGGTACCTGGGGCATGGGCACTGAAGAGGGCCCCCCAGAGCTGTAGCATCAATTGTGCCACTCTGAGAGGCCCCACACCAGACTCATGCAAACTGCCATTGCAAGTGCATGACAAGGTGCATCCAACTTTGCAAATTCAACATGGCACTCACCATGGGTGCCATGTCCTCTAACACTGCATGCAATATAGGCATCCCTTTGGCAGGCCTTACATCCCTAAGGCAGGATGCACTATGATGCACAAATAAGCAGGTGCCAAACCCTGAATGGTGACCCAAGGACTTAACCATTGTGGCTGAGGTGTCACCGGGAAACCTGAAGGATTCTACAAAACCCCAGAGCACCTCTAGCCTACTAAAATTTGCCAAGAACCTCCCTCAGAGTGAAGGTATCACTTTCCTGCACCCTGCAGGAGAGGAACCTGTGAAGTCAGGTTTACTGACCTGCTGCTGCCTAATGACTTGGACCCAGCAGCCCAGCCAAAAACAGCGTAACAGCTCCAGAGAACCAGACCTGTTACAGTGCCTAGGGCTCTGGGGTATCAGTACCTAGGGTACCACTCCCCCAAAGTGGGACACCCAGAAGCAGAGTCCACTCCAGATTCCCAAAAGCACAGGGGCAGGCAGCAGTCGAAGGACTTCAGAACACTCAAAGTTCCAGGCCCGGAGTAGCCCTGATGACCTGCAATCCACCCTCAAAGCTGCCTGGTCCTGACCTTGAGGACTCCAAGATGCACGATGCCTGGCTGACCTATCTGTGCTGCACCTTTATCTCTCTGGCCCCCACACCAACTAACCAGCTTTACTCGCGTGGTCCCCAAGCCCTTGCGAACTATACCCTTCAAGGGGACCTGGTGGACTTACCCATAAGTCCCTCTTTGCAGTGTGTTTCCCAGGAACAACCCGGATTTCTCCTTCTGGACTCTTGCACCTGTCCACAACCTCAACCTTTAAACAGAAGGTAACACTTGTTAGAGCATTGACTTATTTTATATGCATTTTTCTAATTTCTCCCATTGATTCCTATGGTGCGTAATTAAGCATAAAAAACAGTACATTTTCTAAACTTTTAAAAATCATAACTAAGAGTTATTCTTCCGAGTACGTGTCTTCATTATTTGATACTGTGAGTACAGAGGATGCTTAGCACATCTCCTGGATTAGCCTAACTGCTCGCCCACACCACCACAAAAAAGAGCACTAGGTGGTCTGCTTTTTACCTTTGGAGTTCAAAGTGGAGTTGCTTGTACTCTCTGCACAATGCACATCATGGTCGTACACTATATAGAGAGCCAGCCTCCTACAGTATAGAGGATTGGCTAAATGCACAAGCACATGTTTGGGTAAGTGAGTGAGTGCATGTATGTGCGAGTAAGTGTAAGAGTGGTGTATGGGTGAATGACTGAATGTATGAGTCCATGTATGAGTGAGTGACTCTGTGCATGAGTGCATGCATGGGAGATTGACTGAGTGCATGTATGAGTGAGTGAGTGAGTGAGTACATGACTGCTGTATGTGTGATTGACTGAGTGCAGGAGTGCATGTATGAGCAAGTAATTGATTGAGTGCATGCATGCATAGTGAGTGAGTGCATGAGTTTTGTATAGGTGATTAAGTGAGTGTATATATGGATGATTGACTAAGTGTATGAATGTTAGCATGGGTGAGTGAGGGACTGAGTGAGTGCATTAGTGCATGTATGGCTGACTGAGCGAGTGCATGTATGGCTGAGTGAGCGAGTGCAAGAGTGTTTGTATGTGTGAGTGTATGAGTGGTGTATGGCTTAGTGAGTGAGTGCATGAGTGCATGATTGAGCGAGTGGATGAGTGCATTTATGGGTGACTAAGTGAGTGCATGAGTGCATGTATGGATGAGTTACTGAGTGCAAGAGTCAGTTTGTGAGTGAGTATATGAGTAGTGTAAGAGTGGTTAAGTGGGTGCATGTATGGCTAATTTACTGTGTGCATGAGTGCACATATGTATGTGTGAGTGAGTGCATAAGTGGTGTATGGGTGATTGAGTGAGTGCATGCATGTTTGGGTGAGTGAGTGGGTACATGAGTGCATGTATGGATGAGTGAGTGCATGTATGGGTCAGTGAGTGTTAGAGTGCTGTATGGGTGATTGACTGAGTGCATGAGTTTATATACAGGTGAGTGGGTGGGGTTATACATGTTCTATGGGTGAAGAAGTGACTGCATGTATGGGTGAGTTAGTGCATGAGTGGTGTATGGTTGAATTACTGCGTGTTTGAGTGGACGTATGGGTGTGTAACTGAGTGAGTGCATCTGTTTCTGAGTGAGTTAATGCATGAATGGCTGTATTGGTGAGTGAGGTGGCACAAGAGTCCATGTATGGGTGATTGAGTGTATGAATGCATGTATCAGTGAGTGAGTGCATGAATGCATGTATGGGCGAGTAAGTGGGCGTATTAATGGTTGTATGAGTGAGTGAGTGCAATAGTGCTGCATGGGTAATTGACTGAGTACATGAGAGCATGTATTGGTGAGTGAGTGGGTGTATGAATGGTTTTATGAGTGAGTGAGTGGGTACATGAGTGCATATATAGGTGAGTAAGTGAGTGGATGAGTGCTGATGGGTGACTGATTGAGTGTATGAGTGCATGTATGGGTGAGTAACTGCATAAGTGGTCTAGGGGTGATTAAGTGAGTTCATGAGAGACTACATGGGTGATTGAGTGAGTGCATGAATACATGTATGGATGACTGAGTAAAAGTGTGAGTGGTATAGGGGTGATTGAGAGCATTAGTGTATATATAGGTGAGTGAAGGAGTGCATGAGTGTTGTATGGGTGAATGGCTGAGTCCATATATGATTAACTGAGTGAGTACACAAGTGCATGTACATATGAGTGAGTACATGAGTGGTGTATGGGTGATTGACTGAGTGTATAAGTGCATGTATTTGTGAGTGACTCAGTGAATGAGTGGTGTATATTTGAATGAGCGCATGAGCTCATGAATGTGTGTGACTTGGTGCATGAGTGGTGTATGGGTCATTGAATGAGTGTATGAGTGCATTTATGGGCAAGTGAATGACTGTGTGACTGCTGTATGGGTGATTGACTGAGTGCATAAGTGTATGTATGGGTGTCATATAGGTGAGTGAGTGAGTGTATAAGTGATTCATGGGTAAGTGAGTGAGTGCATGAGTGGGGTATGAATCACTGAGTGATTGCATGAGTGTACGATTGAGTAATTGAGAGCATGCATGACTGCATGGGTGATTTACTGAGTGTATCAGAGCATATTTGGGCTAGTGAGGGAGTTCATATATGAAAACGTAAGTGAGTAAATTAATGTGTGCATGGGTGAGTGTACTAGTGATATATAGGTATTGGCTAAGTGCTTGAGTGCATGAATGGGCATATGAGTGAGTGCTGGAAAATTACTTACTATTTTATTATTCCACACATGACTACTTTACAATATATAACAGAGCTGTATAAAAGATAACCCAGTTTTGTATTAATCTGAGTCCCTCATTGTCCTTTGTTTCAGTAAAATGATTATAATTTTTTATTTTACAAAAAAATATAATCATCGCAAGTATGTCGTGATTGTCGCAAATATGCTATGATGACCACGTGTTTTTCAAAAAGTGTAAAACACATATAAACACTTTTTTAACGATGCTTCAGAATAGCTGGTTAGTAGTTTAGTGACTAAAGTTGTCTTTGTATAATCAATTTAGTAAAATACGTTTTAAAATAGCTATTGGCAAGGATCATGTGACCCAGGCAGAAAGAGATATGATTGGAGAAGAGTCTTTACATGCACCTTAATAGGAAGTTCATACCTGTATCTTTTTATCTTTAGGTTCCAGAGTATTGCAATTGTTTGTCCGGGATCTGCTGTTCCGTTTTGTTAAGAGCTCCTTCTGATCACTTTTTTATCCTTTTTAAAAACAAAATGGCAAGAGGAAGAGCTGACCAACATGAGGTACCATTAGAAAAAGAACAGCAGGAGGCTGATTTGCAAGCACAGCAAGCAGTAGAGCAGTATTGACAGCCAGATTTTGAGGATTCTGATGATGAAGAAACAGAAGTTGCCTGGGATTTCTTTTAATTATTCCATCAGGTGAATGAAAACTGTTGCCAAACATGTACAATGCACATTGTGCAATAAAATTATACCAAGAGGTACTTCAACAAAATAGTCATGCGGGACAACTAGCATGTTGTACCATTTAAAAACTTGTCACAGAAGACGTCTTGAGAGGGCACAGAGGGAGAACGCTGGAGAAGGTAGATCAACCTTCAGACATCCAACCTCTGCTCCTGGAGAGAGAGTCTCTACAGAAGTGCAGAATCAATGCCCAGAGGCTCACTCAGAACTCCGATCTGTTGGCACATATTGTTTGGAGTGCAGTACCACTCTTACTGCTAGAGAGCAATCTTTTGAAGCTATATTGGAGGCAGCAAGAAAACATACTTGCTAAGTATTTTGTTTAAACTTACTCCAGTATTTCCTTCCACCCTTTTTTATTATCTTATCAGACTTTGGGGGTCATTACAACATTGGCGGTAAAAGCCGCTTACCGCCGTGCAGAAGACTGCCAATACACCGCCGCGGCCGCGGAATTCCGCCACAGCTATTATGACACACATCTCGGAATCCGCCGAAACTCAGACACCCACACAAGTCCGACACACCAAAGGTCAGTGATAAACTGGCGAAAACAAAACCTCCACCGTCACGCCAACAGAAACACGCCCATGCTATCACGACCCACGAATCCATGCGGCGGTCTTTCAACCACGGTGTTCCATTGGCGGTACACACCGCTGCGCTCAAAATACACACACATCTCCAAAACAACACCACATTGGACAATTCAAAATACACACACCTGACACACATACAAACACCACTCCCACACACCAAACACAATATAAAACACACACCCACATCACCCACAAACCCCTACGACCAAAAATTAGAGACGAAGGCGACAGAGAGATAGCACAGCAATAGGCAACCCCACCACACAGAGGCACACAACACCATCACCCACACAACATCCACACACAAAATACCACACACCACTACACATCACCACACTCATCACCACATACACCCCACACACATCACCTACACCACCCCATGGCACGCCAAAGACACCCCAGGTTTTCGGATGAGGAGCTCAGGGTCATGGTGGAGGAAATCGTAAGGGTAGAGCCACAGCTATTTGGACCACAGGTGCAGCACACCTCTATAGCTAGGAAGATGGAGCTATGGCGGAGAATCGTCGACAGGGTCAACGCAGTGGGACAGCACCCAAGAAATCGTGAGGACATCAGGAAGAGGTGGAACGACCTACGGGGGAAGGTGCGTTCAGTGGTCTCCAGGCACAACATCGCGATTCAGCGGACTGGCGGCGGACCCCCACCTCCTCCCCACAACTAACAACATGGGAGGAGCAGGTCTTGACCATTATGCATCCAGAGGGCCTCGGAGGAGTCGGTGGAGGAATGGACACTGGTAAGTCTTATCTTAACTATCATATCCCCCAACCTACCTGCATGCTATCACATACCCCCACCCTCACCCCCTCCCCTATCACTCCAACTCCTCACTAATGTACTAAAAACACAAACCACACATCCCAACACCAAGCCCTGCATGACACAACAAAGCATGGACATCCATCACTAAAGCATGCCCACTGCACATACCCATAACAACCCCCCAACCATCATCACACAAGCCCCCACACAGGAATGCTAGCACAGGGGTACACGCTCACCCACCCATTGCACACCATGAGACACACAGATGCAATAATCATGCTTTTACACCCCTGCAGGGCCACTACCTAACGCCACCAGACAGGAGGGTCCAGACATCTCCACCCCACCCACAGAAGAGGCCCACAGTGATGACAGCAGCTCTGGCCAACTGGATCCAGATGACCAGCCCAGACCATCGTGGGCCTCAGGACAGTCGGTTACCCTCGCACAGGCACAACCCAACACTGACCTTCCACCCTCTGGTAACACCAGCACAGCACCCACCCAGCGGGCCCATACCTCCGTACCCAGGACACGTCAATCAGCTGTGTGTCCACCACTACAGGGAACCCAGGATAACCCACCACCCCAACAACAACAGGGACCTGGGGGCAGTGGCAGTGGGCACACGGTCCAGGGTACAGAGGCACAGGAACACAGAGGAACTGGGAGGGCTGCTGTGCGACAGGGGGAGGACAGGCCCAGGGAACCCACTCTCCACGAGGCTCTCTCCTCCATCATGGGAGCCTACCACCACTCCCAGGAGACGATGGCTACGGTCCTGACCAAGTTTCAGGAGACCCAGCGCATGCAGGACGAACAGTATTTGGGGTTCAGGGAGGAGCTCAGAACCATCAGCTCCGCCCAGGGCACCATCGTAGGGGTGCTGAAGGACATACAGAAGACCATGAGGGACACTGTGGCACTCCAAGGGGCCCCTGACACTAGCCTGGACGATGAACTGCCCACCACCTCCGCCGGCGCTAGTGGACAGGATGCCCCGCCACAGGACCACCACACCAGCACCCCACCCCCTGCAGACGGACAACCACCCTGCAAGCGGTCCCTGAGATCCAGGAACAGGACAGAGCATGATGGCAAGACCCCCGCCAAGAAATTAGACCACCCTGATTGACATCCCATTGTCCCACTTTGTTACCCTGTCCAGATTGGAACTGCCCCAGCTCCACTTCCTATGCCCATATGGGCAGTGCACCTGTGAGACTAATAGACTGGACATTCCTCCACCATCACCCATCACCATTTTGCCACCCCCTCCAATAAATAGCACTTCAATAAACACCCTTGAACCACAAAACAATCTGGAGTCAGTCTGTGATTTTGAAAATGTGTATTATCTATGACAATGACAAAATCCGTTCGAAAATGTATTGTCAACATACCTATGTAACACATCACAAGCCCATGAACGATGCAAGCAGATGACACACGTTGGTAACCACCTGTGAAACCGTAATGGAAATGTACCACTCAGTTAGCAAATACTGCTTCAAATTGACAGACAGGATAGAGGTAGAAGTGTGAAAGTAAATATATTAGTAAAAAAATTGTTCTCACCTGTGTGTCACTGGAAATATTGCTGTATGACAGAGTCCCTGTTGTCAATGTCTTCTTCCTCTGCTTCCTCCTCATTACTGTCCACAGGCTCCACAGCTGCCACAACACCGTCATCTGGACCATCCTCCTGCAGAAAAGGCACCTGGCGTTGCAAAGCAAGATTGTGAAGCATACAGCTGGCGATGATGATCTGGCACACCTTCCTTGGTGAGTAGAATAGGGAACCACCTGTCATATGGAGGCACCTGAACCTGGCCTTCAGGAGGCCGAAGGTGCGTTCGATCACCCTCCTAGTCCACCCATGGGCCTCATTGTAGCGTTCCTCTGCCCTGGTCCTGGGATTCCTCACTGGGGTCAATAGCCATGACAGGTTGGGGTAACCAGAGTCCCCTAATAGCCACACACGGTGCCTCTGGAGTTGACCCATCACATAAGGGATGCTGCTATTCCGCAGGATGTAGGCGTCATGCACTGAGCCAGGGAACATAGCATTTACCTGCGAGATGTACTGGTCTGCCAAACATACCATCTGTACATTCACCGAATGATAACTCTTCCGGTTCCTGTACACCTGTTCACTCCTGTTGGGGGGGGACCAAAGCCACATGGGTCCCATCAATGGCACCTATGATGTTGGGGATGTGTCCCAGGGCATAGACGTCACCTTTCACTGTAGCCAAATCCTCCACCTGAGGGAAAATGATGTAGCTCCTCACGTGTTTCAGCAGGGCAGACAACACTCTGGACAATACGTTAGAAAACATAGGCTGGGACATCCCTGATGCCATGGCCACTGTTGTCTGAAATGACCCACTTGCTAGGAAATGGAGTACTGACAGCACCTGCACTTGAGGGGGGATACCTGTGGGATGGCGGATTGGTGACATCAGATCTGGCTCCAACTGGGTACACAGTTCCTGGATTGTGGCACGGTCAAACCTGTAGGTGATGATTAAATGTCGCTCCTCCATTGTCAACAGGTCCACCAGCGGTCGGTACACCAGAGGATTCCGCCATCTCCTCACATGTCCCAGCTGACGGTGCCTAGGAAGGACAACAGCGACCACAGAGTCAACCAATTCTGAGGTATGTACCCACAGCTACACAGAACACGACACAAAATAAAAAAAATCTTCCTGTATGTGTGTTGAGTCCAGGCCTAGGTATGTGTGACGCAGTTGTAAATGAAGCCATGTGGGTCCCTGAAATGGCGGATGCCTGACCTCTAAAGTGGGACAATGGGATGTGAGGTAACTGCGCTGGCATTGTACACCGTTGCGGTAGGCGGTCGAAGACCGCGGCGCAATGCTGCATTGGTTAACATTGGACCCTATGGGTCCCAGGAGCCAATGACAAAGTGCGCCGGCGGTGATGATGCGCACCGCCGCGGACGTCACCGCCGCGTACGTGACCGCCATTTTCTATCTGTTCAATCACTCGATACCTGATCTTCGTCAGGAGAGGACCTACACTGCAAGTGCTGCTGTGACCTCGGTCTGGAAGAGACAATGGCACGTGCGTCTGGGGAAAGGGCCCCTGCCTTCACTGCACAGGAGTTGGAGAAGCTCGTGGACGGGGTCCTCCCCCAGTACACGCTACTCTACGGTCCTCCAGACCAACAGGTGAGTAGATAGGGTGCAAGTTGTATGGGCTATGCCTGGGTGGAGAGGGCTGGATGTAAGTAGGAAGGGGGCAGAGTTATGCGAGCATGAAGGACTGTGAATGCATGTGCCACATGGCAAGGGTAGGGATGTGGGCCACTCACTTCGACGGTGCAGTTGTTAATGACTTCTCTTCTTCCCCTGTACATTTCATGTATGTCAGCGCCCACCAGAAGAAGGATATTTGGCGTGCCATCGCCAAGGAAGTCCGGACCCTGGGGGTCCACCAGAGACGGAGCACCCACTGCCGTAAAAGATGGGAGAACATTCGCCGCTGGAGCAAGAAGACGGCGGAGGCTCAGCTAGGGATGGCCTCCCAACGTGGGAGGGGTGCCTGTCGCACCATGACCCCCCTGATGTTCCGGATCCTGGCGGTGGCCTACCCTGAGTTGGATGGGCACATGAGGGCATCACAGCAGACACAAGGGGGTGAGTACACTCACATTCTCATGACTTTGCATGCAGTGGAGGGGTCTGGGTGGGGGAGGAGGGCTGTGGGTTTCCCTAGGCCAGGGCGAGTTCCGTAGGCTAGGCCCTCCGTAATGCAGGCAATGTGCCACTCCACCCCACCTCTGTAGAGTGCCAAAAACAGGTATACATGCCCCTGTGTCATCTATGTGGGCAGATGACACTCATAGGCAAGTAGGCTATATCCCAGGAACTGCATCTGTAGAGGCCAAAAGCACGGCGTAGTGCAGGGGGCAGCTCTGTCTGTATTTTCCGCCAACGGTAGCGGTAAGCCATGCACTCAACCTGTCTTTCTTCTGTTTCCCCACCCCTTTTTGTGCTCTCCCTGTTCTTTTGTGCATCAGCATCATCAGGCGGAGGTACAGGGGCACCGGAGCACGAGGGGGCTGCGTCCCACATGGCCATGGAGGGCCACACCACGGACTCCGAATACACCAGTGGGATGGAGGGCGAGGGGAGCTTCACGGCGGTCAGCAGATCAGCAAACAGCGACACGGACTCGTCCTCCGATGGGAGCTCCCTTGTGGTGGCAGCACCATCTGTGCCCCCCACTTCTACAGGTACAGCCACCACCCCCCCTACCAGCACCGCCCTCCCAGCAGCCCTTCAGCCTTCGCCCCGTGCCCGCTCATCCAGGAGGGTGCATTCACAAAAAATATAGCAGGCAGGGACAAATCTATTCATTAATTAAACTAACCAATAAACTCACTTCTGGTTAGTAGGGGCAATTAATTTCCCACATATATTTCTATATTTATTTACAGATAGCAGTGCATACCTCATCATAAGAACATATAAGAAACAACAAAAATCACATATCAAATCAAAAACTGTAACATAAATTACAATACACAATTAAACACAAACAATACATCAAAAATGGAAATTGCCCAACGAAATGGCTCATAAAGGTCACTCTAGCTCAATTCTCATTGTGATCCTGCCTTATAAAGATGACCAAGGGGTTAGCACCCAGCTGAAAAATACCTAACAGTCTTTTAAGGTATTTAAGTAACGCCAACACCAGGAATAAAACGAACCTCTGACAACTGATTCGGAGATGTGACTACATGGTGATATTATTGCCTAGTTAAACCAGAAACGTCAGGATAATAATAACAGTCAAATAGACATATTGACCAGAAGGTTACATTTAATATGTGACTTTGTTGATTAGAGGAAGATGAGCCATTGTCCTTCGACTGTCCTGAAGAGGCCATAAGTTTAGAGGCCGAAACGCGTCGACACTATCTTACGGGATCAAGGGCGTGTAACTATTAAATTGAGATTTTAAATAATTCAAAAGCACTACTTAAATACCTTAAAAGACCCAGTGTTCGTCAGAAACTTTTCCTGAGCAACCTTGACCTCTGTCCCATCACCCCCCCCTCCAATTCATAGGTCCCTTAGTAGCACCTCAGCCAAAAAGATTCCGGTACCAGTGGTGCCTGTTCGAGGTATGTGGAGTGCACCGGGCACCAGGGCAGCCAGTGTGACACAGAGCCAAAGCACTGCCAGTCCACCCCCTGTGAAGCACCAGAAGTTGGACAGTGCCCGACAGGAGAGGGGGAAGACACTTGCCAGCAAAGCCGCCCACAAGGGTCCCGGGGGGAGTGTTGAGTCAGCTGTGACTCCTGCCAAGGTGGAGAAGGGGCAGAAGAAGTCTCCAAAGTCTGGGAAGAGCAGCACGGCGGAGAAGGCCGCCATCCTCCCCGCTGCCCAAGACGCCACCGCCAGCCCCATAGTCACTGGTCAGGAGACCACCGCCAGAGTCAGTGCCCAGGAGGGCAGCATTATCCTCACTGGTCAGGAGACCACTGCCGGAGTCAGTTCCCAGGAGGGCAGCACTATCGTCACTGGTCAGGAGACCACCGCCAGAGTCAGTGCCCAGGAGGGCCCCGGCAGCCACAGCCCCGCTGGGCAATGAGGGACCGCCATGGCACACACCGCAGCACAGGTCAGAGACAGCAAAGTCAAGCACCGCTGAACAGGGCAAAGACCACCATGGCAAGCACCGCTGAACAGGTCAGAGACAGCAAAGTCAAGCACCGCTAAACAGGGCAAGCATCGCTGAACAGAGCAAAGACCGCCATGGCAAGCACCGCTGAACAGGTCAGAGACAGCAAAGTCAAGCACCGCTGAACAGGGCAAAGACCGCCATGGCAAGCACCGCTGAACAGATCAGAGACAGCAAAGTCAAGCACCGCTGAACAGGGCAAGCACTGCTGAACAGGGCAAAGACGGCCATGGCAAGCACAGCTGAACAGGGCAAAGACCGCCATGGCAAGGACCGCTGAACAGGGCAAGCACCGCCAACTCAAGCACCGCTAGCCATGAGCGGCAGGGGCAGTGACACAACAGGGACCGTCACGGGGTGAGTGATGCACTCTGGGCACCAGTCCCCCTCCAGAACCAGTGGAGACATGCATCCACTCCATCTATCCTGCACAGGATGAAGCAATCTGGGCACCAGTCCCCCTCCAGAACCAGTGGAGACTGTTATCCACTTGTGAGACTGTGGCTTTGCACTCCCCAGGATGGTACAGTGGGCAAACCACCCACTGTAGAGACTTGTGAGACTGTGGCTTTGCACTCCCCAGGATGGTACAGTGGGCAAACCACCCACTGAAAAGACTTGAGAGACTGTGGCTTTGCACTCCCCAGGATACATGGGCAACCCACCCACTGTAGAGACTTGAGAGACTGTGGCTTTGCACTCCCCAGGATACATCAATGGGCAACCCACCCACTGTAGAGACTTGAGAGACTGTGGCTTTGCACTCCCCAGGATACAGCAGTGGGCAACCCACCCACTGTAGAGACTTGAGAGACTGTGGCTTGCACTCCCCAGGATACAGCAGTGGGCAACCCACCCACTGTAGAGACTTGAGAGACTGTGGCTTTGCACTCCCTAGGATACAGCAGTGGGCAACCCACCCACTGAAGAGACTTGAGAGACTGTGGCTTTGCACTCCCCAGGATACAGCAGTGGGCAACCCACCCACTGTAGAGACTTGAGAGACTGTGGCTTTGCACTCCCCAGGATACATCAATGAGCATGGAGCCCCGTCGTGGATCTGGCGTGGTGCAGTCATCCGGCTGAGGTGCCCCCCCTTCCCTTCCCCCTGAGGTGCCTGTTGTATTTCTATCTGATGCCCCTGCAGTGTTCTCTCCGTTCCAGGACAGGTATCGTGTGTGGGCCTCGCCCATGCATTTTGGGCCCAGTGGTCCACGGACATTGAAATGTGCATACCTGTACTACTAATCGTGATGTATATATTTGGAATGTGTATATATTGATGTATATATGAGCTAACTGTTTGTTGATACATTACAATGGTTGAACTCATTTCCTTTTGTCTTGGCATTCTACCGGGGGGGTTGGGGGTTGTTACTGTGATGTTCGGAAATGCATTTGTGTGTGTGTTGTAGTGGGTAAGGGTCAGTTGGGGGTGGGGGTGTTGCATGTGTGTGTCCGTGACTTTTGCCTCCCCCATCCCCTATGTCGTAGGTGCAGTACTCACCGTTGTCTTCGGCGCCGCCGTTGCTGATGTTCGTAGAGGAGCAGGAAGACAAGCGCAGGGAGTATTTGGAGTTCCAGCTCCATGGTGCCCTCCTTCCTCGTGGAGTTTGTTCAGGTGAGCGTTTTACCATTGAAATGTCTGTTTCCGCTGTGTTTTTATCCACGGTGAATCCGCCCCGGAAAAGGTGGCGGATTGGCCTGTTGTAATACTGTGGGTGGTACTTTGTCTTCTGCATGTCTGTTGGCGGTGACCGCCAAGCTGCTTGTCTGTACCGCCGTGGCGGTCGGAGTGTTAAAGTGGCTATGTTGGCGGTTTCCGCCACTGTCATAATTCCCTTTTTTTTTCCACCGGCCTGTTTGCGGTCTTACCGCCGCTTTAACACCGTCCGCCAGAGTTGTAATGACCCCCTTTGTTCTTCCCTAGTTGCCATTTTGTTTGAAAAAAACAAAGTACAAAATTGCTACGAAAATAAAAGACTAGGGGGGTCATTCCGACCCCGGCAGGTGGCGGAAGCCGCCCGCCTGGCGGGAACCGCCAAAAGACCGTACCGCGGTCAAATGACCGCGGCGGTCATTCTGACTTTCCCGCTGGGCCGGCGGGCGACCGCCAGAAGGCCGCCCGCCGGCCCAGTGGGAAAGCCCCTTCAACAATGAAGCCGGCTCCGAATGGAGCCGGCGGAGTTGAAGGGGTGCGATGGGTGCAGTGGCACCTGTCGCGATTTTCAGTGTCTGCTTTGCAGACACTGAAAATCATTATGGGGCCCTGTGAGGGGGCCCCTGCACTGCCCATGCCAGTGGCATGGACAGTGCAGGGGCCCCCAGGGGCCCCACGACACCCGTTCCCGCCATCCTGTTCCTGGCGGTATTTACCACCAGGACCAGGATGGCGGGAAGGGGGTCGGAATCCCCATGGCGGTGCTGCAAGCAGCGCCGCCATGGCGGATTCCTTGGGCCAGGGGTAAACCGGCGGGAAACCGCCGGTTGCCCTTTTCTGACCGTGGCTTTACCACCGCAGTCAGAATGGCCCAGGAAGCACCGCCAGCCTGTTGGCGGTGCTTCCGCGGTCGGAATGTCCCCCTAGATGTTGAAAAAAAGATGGTGAAAAAAGGTAAACAGCATGACTGCATGTATATATATATATATATATATATACATATATATATATATATATATGAACAGGAGTGATAGGTGATTGAGTGCATCATTGCATGTTTGGCTGAGTGATGGCATGAGTGTGTGTATGAGGAAGTGAGTGACTGGGTGAATGTTTGTAGAAGTGATCATGTGAGTGGTGCATGGGTGAAAATTAAGTACATTTGTGATGTACATGTGAGCGACTGAGTGTATGAGTGAATGTATAGATGAGTGACTGAATTGATGAATGTGTATGGGTGAATGACTGAGTGCATGAGTGCATGTATGGGTGATTGAGTGAGTGTATGAGTGCATGCATCGATGAGTGAGTGAGTGCATGAGTGATGTATATGTGATTGACTGAGTACATGACTAAATATGTGTGAGTAAATGAGTGCATGAACGATGTAAGGGTGATTGACTGTATGAGCACATGTATGGGTGAGTGTATAAGTGTTATATGGGTTAGTGAGTGCATGTGTGGTGATTGACTGAGTGTATGGGTACATGTATGGGTAAGTGAGTGAGGGCATGACTGGTGTGTGGGTCATTTACTGAATGCATGAGTGGTGTATGGCTTATTCACTGAGTGAATGAATTCATATATCTGTCAGGAAGTCCATGAGTGCATGTATGGGTGAGTGAGTGCATGAGTGGTGTATGAAGGATTTTCTCAGTGCATATATTAATAAGTGAGTTGATCAATGTATTGGTGATTGAATGAGTGTATTAATGCATGCATGGGCGAATGAAGTGATTGAGTGCATGAGTGCATGCATGGGTGTTTGAGCTAGTGCATGAGTGGTGTATGGTGATTTACTGAGTATATGAGTGCCTGTATGTGTGAGAAAGTGAGTGCATGAGTGGTGTATGAGTGATTGACTGAGTATATGAGTGTATGTATGGGCAAGTGAATTATTGTATGTGTATATGTATAGGTGGGTGAGTGTATGAATGGTGTATGGGTGATTGTGTGTATGAGTGAATGTATGGGTGAGTGAGTGCATGAGTGATGCATTAGTGATTTTCTGACTGCAATAGTGTATATGTGAGTAAGTGAGTGAGTGCATGAGTGCATGTATGGACAAATGAATGCATTAGTGTGTATTGGTGACTGACTGAGTGAATATAGAGGTGATTGAGTGAGTGTATTAGTGCTTGTAAGGGAAAGTGTATGAGTGCATGCATTAGTAAGTAAATGCATGAGTGAGATCTGGTGATTCACTGAGTGCATGAGTGCATGTATGTGCGAATGAGTGAGTGTAAGAGTGGTGTACCATGATTCAGTGAGTGTATGAGTGCAAATATGTGCACGTAATTGAGTGTATGAGTGCATGTATGAGTGAGTGAATGAGTGGAAGTGTTTCTGTATGAATAACTGAGTGAGTGTATGAGTGAATATGTGGGGGTGTGAGTGAGTGCATGAGTGCATGTATGGTTGAGTGAGTTTGTGAATGAATGGTTGTATGGGTGAGTGAGTGGGTATATGAGTGCATGTATAGGTGAGTTAGTGAGTGCATGAACACATGTAAGGGTGAATGAGTGCTAGAGTGCTATATGGGTGATTGACTGAGTGCATGTGTGAGTGAGTGAGTGGTGTATGGGTGAATAATTGTTTCAGTGTATGTATGGGTGTGTAACTCTGTGGATGAGTGCATCTATGGTTTAGTGATGTGGTGCATGAATGACTCTAGTGGTGAGTGAGTGGGCACATGAGTCCATGCATGGGTGATTGGCTGAGTGTATGAGTGCATGTGTAGGTGAGTGAGTGCATGTATGTTGGGGTGAGTGATTATAAGAGTGGTGTATAGGTGATTGAGAGAGTGTATGAGTGTTAAATGTGTGAGTAATTGAGTATATGAGTTCATGTATGAGTGAGTGAATAAGTGGACGTGTTTCCATATGAGAGACTGAATGAGTGCATGAGTGAATATATGGTTGACTGAGTGGGTTTATGTATGGTTGTATTGGTGATTGACGGTGCACATGAGTGCATGTATGGGTGAGTGAGTGGATGCATAAGTGGTGCATGTATGACAGAGTGAGTGTATGACTGCATGTATGGGTAAGTGAGTGTATGAGTGCACGTATGGGTTAGTGAGTGCATGAGTGGTGTATGGGTGATTGAGTGAATCAGAGTTTGCATGGGTGTGTGAGTAAGTGTATGAGTGGTGTATGAGTGATTGACAGTGCAACTCTGGTGTATGGGTGAATAAGTGAGCATGTGAGTGGTGTATGGGTGGTTTAGTGAGTGCATGAATGTGGGAATGATTGAGTAAGTGCATGAATGGTGTGTGGGTGATTGACTGAGTTATGAGTACATGTATGGGTGAGTAAGTGAGTGCATGTATGTGTGAGTGAGTGATTATATGCATTTTTCTATGAGTTAATGAGTTGGAAAATGACTGCATGTATGGATGAATGAATGAGTGCGTGAGTGGTGCATGGGTGACTGAATTAGTGTATGAGTATGTGGATGGGTGAGTGAAGGAGTGCATGAGTGATGTATGGGTGATTGTCTGAGTGCATTAGTGCATGTATGGGTGAGTGACTGAGTGCATAGTACATGTATTGGTGAGTGATTGAATGTATGAGTGTATGTATTGACAAGTTATGTGACTACCTAAACATTGGTTGTAATACACTGAAAGTTTAATTAGGAAATAAGCAAAAGAAACTAATGGAAAAGTATAGCAAGCGCAGTTTAGTCTGTGCTTCAAGAACTGTTTTGAGGCACCTAATGTTCTAGAACTGCAGGCACTATTAGGAAAAAAAATAAAGATAAGTTAGTATTTAATCTTCATAGTAAAACGAATACAACAGAAGTCACTGTTGTACTGTAAAGGTGTATTGCAATGTAGTAAAAATATCCTTTTCACTTTTTTTTACTGTTCTCAGCTTGTATACGTCTTGATTGTAAACAATGGTATGTGTAAAGCATCATCTTGAAACAGTGGGGGGAAAAAAATCAATGAATTGTAAAAAGAAAAAACAAAGCTGCATGGTAGATCCCTACAAACAAGTGATACTATGCATTGCTGTCACTACAATTCATTAATTAGTGGCTTACTCTATAGTCACTGTAGTAACCTAAACAAGCAGATTATAATTTGTTTCTTGAATAATCATATCTGGTAAAATATCAGAAGTAAATGTGAAATACTCTCTGAAAAACATTGTCCATGGTAGGCCAAATGATGTCTAAAGTGCTAACAATCCATGTATCCAAATCTCACACAGTAGATATGTTTCCTCAATTAGGATGTCAAAGTTTGCTTGGAGAAACAAAAGGGGACTTTTTCTTGTTTTCTTGGAATTTTATTCTGTCAACTTTTGGCTGCTATAATTGCAGTATGTTCTTCTGGTTTCAGACTTTAGTTAGATAGTGTTGTATAGACTTGATTTAGTAATACCTTTATGGACTATTACAAGAATGTTTGCGATTTGAGCATCTTTTTTAAGGCATTACCCTAATAGTTCAAATAATGTCTAAAAACACATGAATCATGTAGAGAAAACACTGTACACCATTTTTTTAAGCGTAACTTTTCCTAGAACTTTGGGGGAATAAAAGGAAGATATGAGTTCCATAGTTTGAAGGGAAGTTTTGGTTTGTATTTCAGGTTGCTGTCATTTCATTCTGCTCATCCAGTTTCATTTGTTTTTAAAATACATTGTATTGTCCAGGGGTTGGATAAACTCCTTCATGAAGGATGATAACTAAGGTAGTAAAAGTTCTTCCTGAAACTGATATTTGCACAGCTTTGAAATTTGTAATTTGAGTTTCCATTTTGGATCCATCTGGTCTGAATCATTGTAGCATTAATATAAGGTATTTTCCTGTTCTTTGTAGAAACAATGTAGCGATACGGCCAGAGCTGCAGTTTGGACAGGTCATATTTTCATTACGAGTTATGGATTATTTGTCAAAAGATACAGTTTTATAATCGGGTAATATTAAGTAGAGAAATTGTTCAGAATTGACTTGAGTGCTAGATGTAAAGGAGTAATCTTAACAGTCATGGTTGCATTTGTAACTGAGTACAAATAGATCATCAATATTTACTTATTCATGTACTAAGACTCCAAGGATGACCATAATACATTTTGTGTGAGCCTTGTTGAGTGTTGAGAGTAAACATTAATGATCCTTTACATTATTGCACCTATACAAGTATTTGAAATGTTTTGGATCCATGAAGCGGAATGTTTTGCACTTCTGTCACCTATTAAACATTGTAGCAAATTATATAGTGCAGAAGACATTCTCTTATCTGATCTTTGTTCAACTTGGTTTACTTAATGTGATAAATGGAAAAGTATATTAAGGACAACATTTGCGTAGCAGTTGACTCCTGAACGGTTTTTCGACTGGTAACCTATAATTTCACCATGATTTCCCAGTTTTCTCTTTTTAGCTCTCTCCGTGGTTTCCTTTTCTCCTTTCTTTTCTTGAGGGCCCGTACACTACTTTGTAATTTTCCGCTTTGGACAGAGTGACTGTTTTTCATAAACAGAGTACAGGCCTGAGTGAGGAGAGTATAAACTTCTTAACCGATTGTACTCTCTTACACAGCTTACTTCAGCACTAACTTTGTTCTCATCAAAGTCAACCAAATATGAACTTAATAATGTTCTAATTATCTACAATTCTACATATCACATTCCTTCTTTGAATAACGAACTGTCAATATTAACCAAAGTTGCATCTAGATTTAAACCTTGTGATTTATGGATGGTTACAGCATATGCTAAATAGAGAGAAAATTGTTGACATCGGACATATAAGTCTTTCACAAGCAAAACCTGCCCCATACGTCACCCAATTTTCTTTACATCATCTATTGCATCAAATTTTATAACCAAATATTCTACTTCATTTCTATTTGAAAAATTAATGAAAACAACAACTTTATCCATTGCCCCATTTACTAAGCCTTTTTCAACATTTAAGTTACGACGCAAAATAACTCGACTATTTTTGCAGCTACGTAAAAGCTTCTCTACTCCTGCTGTGTTGGATATTGATTTCTTCAAAGAATACCATTTTGCTTGCAAGTTTATCTGTTAATAGTGTTGTAACTCACTGATGTTCCATTTTATCAATAGCTGTAATTTGCAAACTTTCTTATTTTCATTAAAGTTGGAGCACTCTTAAAGTGTTGGCACTAAACAAATTATAGATTTCTCTTGTTTAATGAAATTGAACATTATTTCTGGTGCTTTGATGTTGGATGAGAATAGACTCTTGATAATGTGAGTTTCCAAAGTACATTTCCACTGTTTTGTCAGGACTTCCACTCTAATGTCTTTTAGTATATCTCCATATTCCACATCAGATGCTTGGTGCATGTTTTTCACTAATTCCTTATATTCAAAGTTTCACCAAATGTGCCCAGGGAATTTCTTGTTTCTTCATGCAAGAGTGTTTTGAAGACAGCTTGTCTGTTTACAAGAGTAAGTGGAGTATGTCACCAAAGAAAATTAATTGCTTTCCCTCAAAGAGTACATCATTGTTAGTTCCTAAAATCTGCTGCATCCTTCGGTGTATGAAAGCAATGTTTGATACCATGTTCACTTCACCAATGATTAGTAGGTTAATTCTTTTCAATACTCTTCATAGTTCATGGCTAACACCACCAGATAATTTCCTATATTCTATTTATTCTAATTTATTTTTATGTTCAACAGGTAGCATTAGTAGTTGACATAGACTAATTCCTTTAATACTATGAGCACCTAATCCTGTTGGTGCTATGACTACACATGACAAATTTGAATCTGTAGTCTTCTGTAGGTAACAGATGAGAACTTTAATTAAGAAGCGTTTCCAAGTCCCAGCTTGTTCATTGATGTACAATAATATTGGTTTGTAAAAAGAACATTCACACAGTTTCTTCTCATGAAGCAAACCAATATTTATTTTACATTTATTTCTTATAAATTTCTCTTTGTTTATTATTCAGTTGTTCCACTAACTGATCAATATACACAGCTTCCTGTTTTGCCTGTTGCATTGCAATTTCCGGCTTATTCGTAGCTATTGCTGCTTTATTTTGAAATACCGGATCTCCAAGAGGATCCTAATATTCTGGTACAGAACTTTGCCTGTGAACTCTCCTTGGCTATCTCAGCAGTGATGTTTTCTTCCTGTTCAATTACATCTTTCAACATGAAAAAGTAAGTTGGGAACACAGAACACTGAATACTGTAAATCTGATTCATCATGCCAAGACTTGAAGAGTTGCAAAAGTGCCAAATAGAAAACTTCTCTTCTCTCTGCAGTTTGACAAGTAAGCTTTCTGTGGTTAATTAGATTTTCTTTGTTGTGTCTCACCAAACAACTGTCACATCCAATGCCTGCAAACTTTCCTTCTTCTATGTTTTCAGTTGCATTACTTCTACCTGTATAAAACTGAAGTACTTCATAGAGACACATGTTGTCAAGATGAGGACGTCTTATTGGGTACTAAATTTCTGTGAAAGACTTCCACACTCGATTGCGACTGCTTACAATGCCAAACTCAACCTATCTGCGCATTCATTATATCCAATTTCTCTGTGGGAAAGTATTTTCAAATTAAAACTATACAATTTCTTGGTAAGCCTCCTTCCTGCAGAAATCTCCCCCAGACCTCTTTCATCTCTGTCTTCTCTGACTTTGTGATATAAGACATCATGTACTGAGCAACAGCAATGTAGTTATCGGCCACAAATTGTACATCCATATTTGCACTCTACATCTTCAGACTAACATGGTTGTGGTCATTCATATATTTCAATGCTTCTGTTCTATTCAGATTGGAAGTATTTTTTGGTGATTTCCGTGTTAAGGTGTGCCTCACAGTTGACAAAATGTTGTTCATTCTTCCCTCTGAGATGACAGGTAGTGGGAATCCAAAACAACATCTTGTGTAAAAGTTTGCATTTGATCTAAACTTTTGACAACAGTATTTACCACATCTGTGATTTTGAAATCATAGAACTTGCTTTCTCAATCCTTTGTCATCAGTTTCTTTTGGGTTGGCACATGTAACATACTGTTTTATAAAAGACAAGACAAGCCAATCAGTGCCTGTTCCAAACATTCAGGACATCTTTTACCCATAACAGCATGTGAATATGTGGAGAACCTCTAGCTTGGTACTCAAAGAGGTCATCCCATGCATACTCAGCACAGTGTCAGAAATGTGGTAGGTGTTCCTAGGTTTCTCAACATGCATTTCAGCTCACCATGACGTCAACACCAATACTCGTTGGTATCATATTGACATGCCATCAAATTAATGAAGCTGTATTCCAGATGTTCACCTTTTCCATGTTTTTATTTTAACAAACTCCCTTGCTGACAGATTCTGCATATTGACCCCTGTTTACAGAATGTGATTAACTGCATAAGATAAGCCAGACAAGTCACTCTCAAAGAGCAGATGAAATATGTAAGGAGTGCACTGGCAAAATATTGGGTCCTCTGAGTAAAGTCTAGTAGGTCTGTTCCCTGCTGCTGGTATTTATTTAGGGTGCTCATCATATCTATCACCTACTCCAGTAGAAAACAGTTGTGGATAACAGCAAGCTTCCACACACTTAAGGGAGCACCTTTTCCTTTTTTCATCGGAAACAGATCAATAGCCTCTCCTATAATCTCTATGGAATATAGAAGATAAATACTGTAGTGTTTATAAGTTTCTTCTGATTTTGTTTCATCTATCTTTTCAATTTGACCTTATCTCTTGATGAAACTGTGGCATCCTCCACATGTGTACTATCTTGAAGATCATCTACATTTTTATAGTAACTATTATTTTGTACCAGATTTTGGGCCAGATGTATCAAGAAAGGCCTTTGCGAATCACAAATAGCAATTTTTAAGAAATCGCTATTTCCGAGTCGCAAAATGCCATGTATCATTTTTGCGATTCGGAATCAGCGAGTTCTTAAAAATCGCTATTTGTGGTTTGCGTGGCCCAAATACTGAATCGCAATTTGCGAGAACGCAATTTGCGATTCGGTAATTGAGAATTGAAAATTGCAAGAACGCACACCTGGAAGAGCCTGATGACATCACAAGCAGGAAGTGAGTCATCCCAGGCAGTTTGTAGGTGTCACACCCAAAGGAGCACTCAGAGAGAGAAAGCCCAGCCACAGTGAGCAAGTCTGTGAACAAGGCAGGACTGCACAACCACCATGGACACCTCTGCACAGGGAAAGGAAAAGGGAGAAAGGAAAAGGAAACTCAAGTTTAGTGAGCAGGAACTGGAGGTGCTCACAGAGGAGGTGGTGAGGAGCCATGACCGTTTGGTTGGTAAAAGCTCACTCCAGGTCCCTGAGAGTGAAAAGCGCAGACTCTGGGCAGACATTCAGACAAAAATCTGTGCTGTGGGAGTTGCGCAGCGCTCTGTGGAGGAGATAAAGAAGAGGTGGTATGACCTGCGTTCCCGTGCCAAGGAGAGGGTGGCAAGACGACTGCAGGAGGCAAGGAGCACAGGAGGCGGACCACCCACCGAGACACCCTCCACCCCGATGGAAGACCTGGTGGAGTCGACACTCCTCCCAGAAGCTGTCAGTGGGGTCACTGACATCGACACATCCGGCACACCAAGCACCAGTAAAGGTAAGTGCAATATTGAAATGTAACCCCATGTGTGTATGTGCAAAACAGAAAAATCGCAGCTTTACAAAGGCAGATGCAGGCACACAATTGAAACATGGGGGGGCTGCATCGGCAGTTGGAGTGCCTCAATTCCAACCTCACTAAACTGCATGAGGGACAGCTCCAAGAGAATACCAGGGAACTGACAAGTGCAGTGAGGGAACTGTGTACAGAGCTGCGGCACGACAGAGTCAGCCACCGCAGGCAGGAGAGGCGTTTTATGGGGATGTTTGGTGGTTTCTGTCTCTCAGTCAATCGCCTTGCAAAATCAACAGCCCTCATATTGCTGCGTGCTGTAGCTGCACAGGTAGAGGCAGCGCACAGCAGTAGGGATGTGGCACAAGGACTGGTGCAGATCACAAATGTATTTGACAATATGCTGGGTAACCGCTCTGTCACACCCAGTGAATTGGGACTGGGGGACACTGAGGACACATCTAGCCTCAGCAGCATAGCTGTGCCCACCACTGATGCTAGGCGTCGCAGTGCCAGGCACAGCACTGCCACTGAGGCCGACAACAGAGGTGCCAGTGAGGCCACTGCATACTTGAGTGGCCTGCATTGCCGTAGAAAGTGGGAGTAATGGCCACAGAGGACTGTTTATCATTGTGTCATACAGTAAACTATGATCGAATAGTGAGATACTGTTACCTGCTTTTTTTTAGTTACTTAACCTTATTTGTGCTGCTAGTGAAACTGATGTTACCTGACGTTAAGGTAATACATTTTCTAACTACAAGTACACATGTCAGTGAAGTTGTGTTGTCATTACTTACATCTGAAATGGTTGTGCGTGATGTCAGCACGCCTTTGCCTGCCCTCTGCTGCACTGGTCCTGTCTGCTGGCTGTAGGGGGGGGTTTGGGATCATCATCCTCATCAGAGTCAGATTCAGATATTTCCACAGGTATGCCCCTGGTGGTAGCTATATTGTGCAAGATCGCACAAGTAGCCACTATTCTACATGTCGTCTGCGGGCTGTACTGTAGTGCCCCTCCACTTTTGTGGAGGCACCGGAAGCGACTCTTTAGCAGCCCAAAGGTGTGCTCCACCACATTGAAGGTTACCCTGTGTGCTGCATTGTATCTCCGTTCTGCAGGTGTTGTAGGATTTAGGTAGGGCGTCATCATGTAGGTGCGCACTGCGTAGGCACTGTCTCCTGAAAGGAACAGAGGGTATGATGAGTAAGTGAGCCATAAGACGCCACAACGACATCAATGCGCCAGTGTACAGAGGGTCAATACCTAGTAGATATCCTTCACCAAACTCCTCAGCTAGCAGTCTTGTGTGAATCCCGCTGTGGCGAAAGATGTATGACTCATGTGTTTTCCCTGGGTACCTGGCCACGAGATCAGTTATGATATAGGAGGCATTGCATACCACCTGTATATTCATTGAATATTGGTATTTACGGTTGCAGTACACATACTCTGTGGCCGATGGTGGACAGATTGCAACATGTGTCCTATCTATAGCACCTAGGACGTGGGGGAACTGTGCTATCTGGTAGAAGTCTATTTTTGTCTGCTGTATTTCCTGTGGGGTGTTGGGGAATCTGACGTACTGGTGTATCCTACTCAGCAGGGCGTTGATAAATACATTGAAAAATCTAGAGAGGGCACTCTGTGATACCCCTCCAGCTGCTGCTATGATCCCATGTGTGGGTATGCTAATGGTCCAGTGTGTTGTGCGCTGCAGTATAGGTTGTAGCTCAGCTATCAGGTCAAGTATCATGGCTGAGCTTAACCTGTACTTCTCAAAAATTTCCTCCTCAGTCTGGTCAAAAAGACTGCGCACTCTGAAAATGCGCTCCTGTCTCCTCCTCCCTCTCCTCAAACCTGCCAAGATCCTCATTCTCCTCGCCATGATGTAGAGTGCAGCCATTGTGGAAAAGAGTCTGAGGCATTCTGGGCCTCTTTATATAGGTTGCACCTGGTTACCACCAGGTTTCACTTAGTGGTATTTTGCATGTGCAAAAGGCCATTCTGCAAAAAATCGCAATTTGCGATTTTTTGATGCATCGAATTGCGACTTGTTTTTGCGTGTCGCATTTTGCGTCTCACAATTTCTGACTTGAAATACCGAATCGCTAATTGCGATTCGGTATTTCATGTTGCAAATTGTGAGATGCAAAATGCGACATGCAAAAACAAGTCGCAACGCAAAAAATCGCTATTTTGGCGATTTCCAATTTTTGGTTTGCGAATGCCTTTCATGCATCGCAGGCCAAGTTTTTGCATTCGCAAGTGTAACTGGAGTTGATGTATCAGACCTCAAAATATGCTGCACAGTGATACAATGTGTGACCCCCATATTTAAACAAATTGGGCAAAGTAATTTCCTAAGCAGATCACGGTACCCTGAACAACTAAGTATCACATGATCCATTGTTTCAGGGATTGAACCGTACACTGGGCATGCTAAGGACACTTGATCACCTTGCCACTTTGCTGTAACAGATCTCTAATATACAAGGTCTTGGCCATAGGCAGAGTAATGTCCAGAAGGGTTTTAAAGACAGGGGGCCTCATTCTGACCCTGGCGGATGGCGGAGGCCGTCCGCCAGGGTACCGCCGCTGAATGACTGCACCGCGGTCAAAAGACCGCAGCGGCCATTCAGACATTTCCTCTGGGCCAGCGGGCGCTCACCAAAAGAGCGCCCGACGGCCCAGAGGAAATGCCCCTGCAACGAGGACGCCGGCTCAGAATTGAGCCGGCGTAGTTGCAGGGGTGCGACGGGTGCAGTTGCACCCGTCGCGTATTTCAGTGTCTGCTTAGCAGACACTGAAATACTTTTCGGGGCCCTCTTACGGGGGCCCCTGCGGCACCCCCTACCGCCATCCTGTTCCTGGCGGGCGATCCGCCAGGAACAGGATGGCGGTAGGGGGTGTCAGAATCCCCCATGGCGGCGCAGCAAGCTGCGCCGCCATGGGGGATTCTAAGGGCAGCGGTAAACCGGCGGGAGACCGCCGGTTTGCCTCTTCTGACCACGGCCGAACCGCCGCGGTCAGAATGACCTGCGGGGCACCGCCGGCCTGTCGGCTGTGCTCCCGCCGACCCTGGCCCCAGCGGTCTTAGACCGCCGGGGTCAGAATGACCCCCAGGGTGTGGTTTAAATGCCAAAAATGTCTCGGCCAGATGCCCTAAATTCTCTCTAATGATTATGGCGGTCATTCTGACCTCGGCGGTAAAAGGCGCTTACCACCGGTCAGATGCCCGCCATAACACCGCCGCGGTAAACCGCCACGGTCATTCTGACCCGCAACTTGTAAACCTCCAAAAACCCGACATCCACAAAAGTCCGCCATACCAAAGGTCAGCGAAAAGATGGCGATGACCAAACCTCCACCGTCACGCCAACAGAAATACGCCCACACTATCACAACACGAATCCACGCGGCGGTCTTTCAAACTCGGTATTCCATTGGCGGTACACACCGCCGCGCTCAAAATACACACACACATAGAAAACTCAGCCACATTGGTCATTTTGAAACACACACACCTGATACACATACTAACACCACTCCCACACACCCAACACAATATAAAACACACACCCACATCACCCACAAACCCCTACGACCCGAAATTATTGACGAAGGCTAGAGAAAGAGCACAGAATAGACAAACCCACAACACAGAGGCACACAACACCATCACCCACACAGAATCCATGCACCAAACACCACACACCACTACACGCACCACACTCATCACCACAAACGCCACCCCACACCTCATCCACACCACCCCATGGCACCCCAAAGACACCCCAGGTTCAGTGACGCAGAACTCAGGGTCATGGTGGAGGAAATAGTCCGTGTAG
Organism: Pleurodeles waltl; assembly: GCF_031143425.1. Classification (NCBI taxonomy): domain Eukaryota; kingdom Metazoa; phylum Chordata; class Amphibia; order Caudata; family Salamandridae; genus Pleurodeles; species Pleurodeles waltl. The sequence goes on from NC_090445.1 coordinate 1,027,762,663, forward strand.
AGCCCCAGCTCTTCGGGGCACAGGTGCAGCATACCACAATAGCCAGGAAGATGGAGCTATGGCAAAGGATAGTGGACAGGGTCAACGCGGTGGGACAGCATTCAAGCAATCGGGAGGACATAAGGAAGCGCTGGAACGACCTACGGGGGAAGGTGCGTTCCATGGTATCAAGGCACAACATTGTGGTGCAGAAGACTGGCGGCGGACCCCCACCTACTCCCCCAGAATTCACAGCATGGGAGGAGGAAGTCTTGCACATCCTGCATCCTGAGGGCCTCGCAAGAGTAGGCGGAGGAATGGACTCTGCTAAGTCAAATCTTCACTACTTCATTCCCCCCACCCCACCTGCATGCCAAATCATACCCCCACCCCCACCCCCATCACACCAACCCATCCCAACACCAAGCCCTGCATGCGACCACAAAGCATGGACACCCATCACCAAAGCATGCCCACTGCACCCCCACATCACCCCCACAAGCCATCCTCACAAAAGCCCCCACAAGGGAATGCCTGCACTTGGGTACACGGACACCCACCCATCACACGAAATGCCACACACAGAAGCAATAACCATACCTTCATACCCCTGCAGGACCCGAACGCCACCACACCGCCACGGAGGGTACAGAGATGTCCATCCCACCCCCAGAAGAGGCCCCCAGCGATGACAGCAGCTCTGTCTCCCTGGACCCAGATGACCAGCCCGGACCATCGGGGACCTCTGGACAGTCGGTTCCCCACAGACAGCCACAGGCTACCCCAGACCCAACCCCCTCTGGGAACACCAGCACAGCTCCCACCCAGCGGGCCCATGCCTCTGTCTCCAGGACACGTCAATCAGCGGTGTGCCACTACAGGGCACCCAGGTTGACCCACCACCCCAACAACAACAGGGACCTGGGGGCAGTGGTAGTGGGCACACCGACCAGGGGACAGAGGCCCAGGAACACAGGGGAACTGGGAGGGCTGCTGTGAAACGGGGGGGACAGGCCCAGGGAACCGACTCTCCAAGAGGCCCTCTCCACCATCATGGGAGCTTACCACCACTCCCAGGAGACGATGGCGACGGTACTGGCCAGGTTCCAGGAGATCCAGGCACAGCAGGAGGAACGGTACATGGGGTTCAGAGAGGAACTGAGGAACATCGGTTCCGCAATGGGGACCATCGTCCTGGCCCTTAACCAGATAGTCACCACATTGCGGGACCATGTGGCACCCCAAAGGGCCCCTGTCACTGGCCCAGGCCAGGAACAGCCTACCACCTCCGCCGGCATTAGTGGACAGGAGGCCCCCACACAACGACAGGCCACCAGAACCCCACCTCCTGCAGAAGAAGAACCACCCCGCAAGCGGAACCTGAGATCTCACAAGAAGACAGAGTAGAATTGCAAGACCCCTGCCAGCATAAGATACCCCCTGATGTCATCCCACTGCGCCCACATTGTCACCATGTCCAACCTTTAACTGCCCCTGCTCCATCCTTCCACAGACATCTGGACAATGCACCTGTGCGTCTGAGAACTGGACTCTGCCATGGACATTACTCCACCCCCACCCATCACCGTTGTACAATCATGTACCTATATGTAGCACTTAAAATAAATCACCTATTGCACTTAAAATAACAGGAGTCTGCTTGTATTCTTAACAAATGTATTACACATAACGGTGCAATAATGTCCAGTTACTTTGTGATGACAACATACCAATTTCAATAAGCCTTAGTCCATGGGCAAACAAAGCAGAAGTCACGCAGTGGGTCATACAGCTCTGAAAAGGGAAGGGAAAGTCACAAATCAGTGAACAGGAACTGGGGGGAAACACAGACAGTAGAGACGCATGAGGCCTTAAGTAAATGTAATATGGCGTGGGTGATTCTTACCTGTGTGCTACTGAAAATATTGTTGTATGACTGTATCCCTGTTGTCCGTGTCGTCCCCGTCGTCTTCCTCCTCTTCACTCTCCACAGGCTCCACAGCTGCTACAACACCACCATCTGGACCATCCTCCTGCAGAAAAGGCACCTGGCGTCGCAAAGCAAGATTGTGAAGCATACAGCAGGCCACGATGATATGGCCCACCTTCTTTGGTGAGTACAATAGGGATCCCCCTGTCATATGCAGGCACCTAAACCTGGCCTTCAGGACCCCGAAGGTCCTTTCTATGATCCTCCTAGTCCGCCGATGGGCCTCATTGTACCGTTCCTCTGCCCTGGTCCGGGGATTCCTCACTGGGGTCAGTAGCCACGACAGGTTGGGGTAACCAGAGTCACCAATTAGCCACACACGGTGTCTCTGTAGCTGTTCCATCACATAAGGGATGCTGCTATTTCGCATGACATACGCGTCATGCACTGACCCTGGGAACTTGGCATTTACATGGGAGATGTACTGGTCAGCCAAACAGACCACCTGGACATTCATCGAATGATAACTTTTTCTGTTTCTGTACACCTGCTCACTGTCTTTGGGGGGAACCAAGGCCACATGGGTCCCATCAATGGCAACAATGATGTTGGGGATATGTCCAAGGGCATAGAAATCACCCTTCACTGTAGCCAAATCGCCCACCTCAGGGAAAATAATGTAGCTCCGCATGTATTTCATCAGGGCAGACAACACTCTGGACAAAACCTTTGAAAACATAGGCTGAGACATCCCAAATGACATGGCCACTGTTGTCTGAAAAGACCCACTTTCTAAAAAATGGAGTACTGACAGAACCTGCACCAGAGGGGGAACCCCTGTGGGGTGGCGGATGGGGGACATCAGGTCTGGCTCCAGCTGGGCACACAGTTCATGTATAGTTGCTCTCTCAAGCCGGTATGTAAGTATGATATGTCGTTCTTCCATTGTCGACAGGTCCACCAGCGGTCGGTACACAGGAGGATTCATCCTTCTCCTCGCAAGTCCCAGCGGACGGTGCCTAGGAAGGACAACATGGAGCACAGAGTCAAGCAACCCACAGGTTCGTTCACACAGCTTGCACAGTACACGAATCGCTATGCATTGAAAGGTTTGTATGAGTGGCAATGCAAGGCCTAGGCCTGTGTGACGCAGTAAAAATTATGCCATGTGGGCCCTTGAAATGGCGGCTGCCTGACCTGTGAAGTGTGACAGTGGGATGTGAGGTCAATGCGCTGGTGTGGCACACCGTGGCGGTAGGCGGTCGAAGACCGCAGTGCTAAGCCGCGTTGGTTAACATTGAACCCTATGGGTTTCAGTAGCCAATGACGATGTGCGCCGGCGGTCGCGGTACGCACCGCGGCGGTACGCACCGCCGCGGGCGTGACCTCCATTTTCTATCTGATTAATCACTCGAGACCTGATCATCCACAGGAGAGGACCTATACTGCAAGTGCTGCTGTGACCTCGGTCTGGAAGATACAATGGCTGCTGCGACTGGGGAAAGGGCCCCTGCCTTCACTTCTGATGAATTGGAGAAACTTGTCGATGGGGTCCTCCCCCAGTATGCGCTACTCTACGGTCCTCCAGACCAACAGGTTAGTACACAGGGTGCACGTTGAATGGGCTATGCCTGTGTTGAGTGGGGTGGATGTAAGATGGTGGGGAGCGAATGAGGAGTGCAACGCACGAAAGATGAGAGCATGTGCCACATGGCAAGGTTGGGGAGGGGGGGGCCACTCACATTGACCAGGCAGAAAAGTAATGAGATTTCCTTTCCTACCCTGTACATGTCACATAGGTCAGCGCCCATCAGAAGATCGACATTTGGCGTGCCATCGCCAACGACGTCCGGGCCCTGGGGGTCCACAACAGACGGGGCACCCACTGCCGAAAGAGGTGGGAGGACATCCGCTGCGGGACCAGAAAGACTGCCAAGTCTCTGCTGGGGATGGCCTCCCAACGTAGGAGGGGTGCCAGCCGCCAATTGACCCCCCTGATGTCCCGGATCCTGGCGGTGGCCTACCCCGATTTGGATGGGCGCGTGAGGACATCACAGCAGACACAAGGGGGTGAGTATCAGCACATTCTGCTATCTGTGCGCGAAGTGAAGGTGTCTGGGTGGGGGAGGAGGGGTGTGGCTATCTCTAGGCCAGGGCGCATTCTGTAGGCTAGGCCCTTCCGTTAGGCATGGCCCTGTCCCACCGCCCCCCACCCCTGTAGGGTGCCAAGTACACCTATCCATGGTCCGGCCTCACCCATGTGTGCATTTGTCGTCCATAGACCTGTAGGCCTAGTCACAATAACTGAGTAGTGTACCCCGATTGCGCGGCCTAGTGCAGGGGGCTTCTGTGTCTGTCCTCTCCGCCAACGGTGTTGCCAATGCATGCACTCAACCTGTCTTCATTTCTCCCCACCCCATTTTCTTTGTCTTCCTGTTCATGTGTGCATTAGCAACATCAGGCGGAGGAGAAGTGGCATCGGCGCACGAGGGAGCTGCATCTCACATGGCCCCAGAGGGCCATGCAACAGACTCCGAGTACACCAGTGAGACGGAGGGCGAGGGGAGCTCCACAACGGAGACCCGTGCAGACGTCAGCGACACAGACACGTCCTCGGAAGGGAGCTCCCTTGCGGTGGTGGCAACATCCGTGCCCACCGCCACAACAGGTACAGCCGCCACCCAGCGCACCAGCCCCGCCCTCCCAGCAGCCCCTCAGCCTTCGCTCCGTGCCCACTCGCCCAGGAAGGCGGGCATCTCCTTCGCCCCAGGCACCTCAGGCCCTGCCCCAGTTACCCCTGCTGCCCTCAGTGAGGAGGTGATTGACCTCCTCAGGACGCTCATTGTTGGGCAGTCTACCCTTTTGATTGCCATCCAGGGTATAGAAAGGGAGGTGCATCGGAGCAATGCATACCTGGAGGGCATTCATTCGGGTCAGGCTGCCCATCAGCGATCGTTCAACGCTCTGGCCTCAGCACTGACGGCAGCCATTGTCCCTGTCTCCAGCCTCCCTCTTCAAACTCCCTCCACCCAGTCCCAGTCCCCTGTTCCTCTGCCTATCCCATCCACACCTACAGACCAGCCTGCACACACCTCAACACCCAAGGGCAGCTCATCCAGACATAAGCACCACAGATCCCACAAACATTCACCCAAGCAACATCCAGATGCAGACATGCCAACAGTCACTACCTCCTCTGTGTCCCCCACCTCCTCGTCTCCGTCCTCTCTCCCTGTGACGTCTCCACTCACACCTGCATGCACACCCCCATCAGCCAGTACGTCCATCACCAGCACACCCTCCAGTACAGTCCGCACACGTGTAGTCACCACCCCCACTGCCATTTACACGTCCCCTGTGTCCTCTCCCAGTGTGTCTGTCACCCCCTCTTCCAAACCACACAAACGCAGGCAGCCACCCACCCACCAGCCATCCACCTCACGACAGCCTCCGTCACAAGCACCTGCACCCAAAGACAGCACACTTGACTCTCCTACAACCACATCCTCTTCCTCCACTCCCATACCCACTACACCTACCCTTCCCTGTCCTTCCAAAGTGCTTCTCCTTTCCAACCTTGACCTCGTTCCAATCACTGACCCACCCCCTCCATCCGCCGGCCCGCCGTGAGAAGAACCGCTGAACAGGGGCCCGCCGTGAGAAGAACCGCTCCGCTGGCCACCGCCGTCTCAAGCACCGCTCCGCTGGGCCCTTCCTGTCAAGCACCGCTCCGCTGGCCACCGCCGTCTCAAGCACCGCTCCGCTGGGCCCTTCCTGTCAAGCACCGCTCCGCTGGGCCCTTCCTGTCAAGCACTGCTCCGCTGGCCACCGCCGTCTCAAGCACCGTTCCGCTGGGCCCTTCCTGTCAAGCACCGCTCCGCTGGGCCCTTCCTGTCAAGCACCGCTCTGCTGGGCCCTTCCTGTCAAGCACCGCTCCGCTGGCCACCGCAGTCTCAAGCACCGCTCTGCTGGGCCCTTCCTGTCAAGCACCGCTCCGCTGGGCCCTTCCTGTCAAGCACCGCTCCGCTGGCCACCGCCGGCCACCCCCGTATCAAGCACCGCTCCGCTGGGCCCTTCCTGTCAAGCACCGCTCCGCTGGGCCCTTCCTGTCAAGCACCGCTCCGCTGGCCACCGCCGTCTCAAGCACCGCTCCGCTGGGCCCTTCCTGTCAAGCACCGCTCCGCTGGGCCCTTCCTGTCAAGCACCGCTCCGCTGGCCACCGCCGTCTCAAGCACCGTTCCGCTGGGCCATTCCTGTCAAGCACCGCTCCGCTGGGCCCTTCCTGTCAAGCACCGCTCCGCTGGGCCCTTCCTGTCAAGCAGAGCTCCGCGGAGCCCTTCCTGTCAAGCACCGCTCCGCTGGGCCCTTCCTGTCAAGCACCGCTCCGCTGGCCACCGCCGTCTCAAGCACCGCTGGCCCATTGACAGTGCCGGTTCTGTGTCGAGCAGGGCTTCACGAAGCACTCTGGGCCCCATGCCTCCTCCATTAACAGTGGAGTCGGTAATCCATCTGATGGACTGTGGCTTTGCACTCCCCAGGATGGTCCAGTGGGCAATCCACCCACTGTAGAGACTTGTGAGACTGTGGCTTTGCACTCCCCAGGATGGTACAGTGGGCATGGAGGCCCCTCGTGGATCTGGCGTCGTGGACTCATGTGGCTGAGGTGCCCCCCCTCCCCTTCCCCCTGAGGTGCCTGTAGTTATATCATCTGATGCCCCAGCAGTGTTCTCTCCAATGGTATCTGGTCTCCTGTGTGGGCTTTGCCCCAGTGTTTGTGCACATTGGCCCACGGACTATGGAACTTTGACAGAATGGGCAGGACTTATTGCCTATGTATATATTTTTTACTATGTTCATTCCTTATTTTGTATCTTTCATTTTGCATATTTCCCATGACTTCAATGGAGCTATATTATACATATATTTTAAAGATCATTTTATTTTGTCTTTGCATTATCCCGGTGGGTTTGGGGGGTGTCACTCTGACTTGTTGCTCTGCATTGGTGTGTAGGGATTTGGGGGGGGGGGTGGAGGGGTGGGTGTTGCGTATGTGTGTGCCCGTAACCTTTTCTCCTCCCCCCTCCCCTGTGTCGTAGGTGCAGTACTCACCGTTGTCGTCTGCGCCGGTGTTCGTACTCGTGGTAGATGAGCAGGTAGACAATAGCTGGTAGGATGTTTAATTCGGGTTCCATGCTGACCTCCGTCCTCGTGGAGTGTGTATAGGTGAGCGTTTTCCCGTTCGTAGTCTGTTTCCACCGTGTTTTTATCGGCGGGGCTCCCGCCCCGGAAAAGGTGGCGGATTGGTGAGTTGTGATAGGGTGGGCGGTACATTGTCTGCCGCCTGCCTGTTGGCGGTGACCGCCGCGCTGTTTGTCTGTCCCGCCGTGGCAGTCGGAGTGTTAAAGTGGCGGCCTGAGTTGGCGGTTCCCGCCAGGGTCAGAATTCAATTTTTTTGACCGCCTGCCTGTTGGCGGGTTGGCCGCCGCTTTATCACCGACCGCCATGGTCAGAATGACCCCCTATGTCTTCTTTCACATAAGATCAAAACACCACTTTTAAGAGCCTTGCATCCTCTTTGGAAACAGGCTATTGTTCTTCCCATAATCTAAGTAATCTCATCTTCTGGCACGACTCTTAACCACAGGACCTTTGCAACCTTTTTATGGGATAAGATATCTCTCAAGGAGCCCCTGTGGTCCACTAATTTTAGGGATCGACCAGATTTGAGTCCAAAACAGCAAAGGTTTCAGTTGGGTTAGGTCAGCAATGTGTCTCAGGCTCAAATCAAAATATAGGGGAATAAGAGGAGTGCTTACTGGGACAGAAACAAGAACTCTAATGGCGTTATCCCCAGCCATCTGCAACTTAAGTGGATCAGCATAACCCAAGATTTCCTCCCCGTATAGGGCAGCGCACTGAGTTTTGGCCCTTTAAGCCTCAAAGGCTGGTGAAATGGAGCAAAAACAGGTATTCTTTTGGAAGCTGTATGACATTACCAGGGAGCCTTTGTTGATTTGCAACCCCCATTTGTATTTATATGTCAACGTCACTCACAGGTGATCAAACCCATGCACTGTCTCCAAATGCTAATTTCCAGCCTTAACAACATGACTTTTGGCTTCATTTTTGCCAAAAACTATAAACTTGGTTGGGGTTGTATTAAGTTCTAATCACTTATCCACACAGAACTCTGTAAATTTATCTAGCAAGTTTTGCAGGCCCAACAGAGATTTCAATATTAATAGGGAATTGTCTGCAAACAGCAGGATGGATATCTTAGTCCCATTTAAAATGGGGGAATCATTAACACATTTCATTAGCACCTTAACCACATCGTTAATATATAATGTGAAAATGGTAGATGCCAGTACACAACCTTGGCGAACCCCCTGAGAAATGGTAATATGCTAGGTCAGTTCTCCACTGTTCAACCACCTTACCTGAGCATAATTTCCCTCATGCAAATGAATTATAAGAACTGTTAAAATCTTTGGGGCCTCATTCCTTCTAGTATGCTTTAGAGTTTTTCATGAGGGTACAAATCAAACGCAGCATGCAGATCAACAAATGCCATGTAAAGCTTTTGATTGCTCAGCAAGGCCTTCTTCTAATGTGAGAGAGAAAATCTAAGTACCTAGTCTAAGGTGCTTGTTTTAGCCTGAAACCCTGCCTGGAGTAGGGACAGTGTCTGCTCCCTGCCCATCCAAAACTGTAATTTATTTAACATTTGCCTGGCAAAAATCTTTTGTAAATTACCTATTACACTGATAGGTCTATAATTGCCAGGACAGCCAGGATCTCCTATTTTAAAGATCTGTAATATCCCTGCCACTCTCCATGTTTCATGAATTGCGCCTCCCTCTGCAATGGCATTTGACAAGAGATTCACGTAAGGAGCCCATAAACTAGATTCTGATTTCTAAAGGTCACCAGAACACAATCTGGATAAGGTGCTTTAGAGGACTTCAAACTATCAATAGCAGGAATAGTCTACTCTAGGCTAAAAAATATTTTTATTGCCTGAACATTTTCCCCTCCTAACTCATCCCTTCTGATGCAATCATTGGCCCCACTACATACTTGATTAACATCATATTCAGAGGTATACAATTTAGAAAAGTGCTGTTCTCACTCTTCTAATTGGATAGTGTACCACCTAGGTTTTACATTACAAGTAGACCCATGAGAGATGATAAACTAAAAGGTTCTATTATCACCAATGTTTATTGCCTAGTTCATCCGCTTCCAATTGTTATCCTCCCACTCACGCTTTGCTTGTTTAATAGTCGACTTATACCATGAACGAGCTGCACGAATATCCTGGCAGTTATGTTCTCTAATAGTAATTTTAATATCTTGCCTGACTGCCCTACAGCCAGCTGAAAACCAGCTGGGATCTTTCATTGGATTGACCTATTTTCCCAAAACGTATTTGCAAATGATTCTCTCTGATGCTTTAAATAAATTTGCATTAATAACTAATATGGGAACATCCCCTGCCTGTGTGACTTCTTATTTAGACAAATAGTACACAAACCAGTCACCAATCTCTGCAGGAAGTTATTTTTTTGCCAGAATACTGGGTCATTATACTTTCTTGAGATTATTAGCCACAATTGGTTCCGGTACCATGGTGCAATGAAACTGCATAGACCTCTTAAAGTCATCCCAAAGCAAAATAACATTAAGGGCATTATTGTCACTATCCCAATGATTAATTACCTCCAGATCATGGAGTTGCAAACACAACCTAACATCTAGTAAAACATAATCAATGATGCTTGATGTAAAACCTCTCTTGAAGGTGGCAGCTCTCTTTGCATCAGAACGGGTCCTCCCATTGCAGGCTGTTAGGCCCCTCCCCACAACCATGGAAGCAATTTGCAAGGCTGCATTGGCTTCCTGCTGATATGTGCTATTAGGTTGGACAACAGAGCCACAGTTGGTGAATCACTATGGACAGGCCTAGACCTGGCAGAGATGTTGAGCATTGCCAAATTCAACCCTGTTGGGAAATTCCCCATTGCGCCCATTACAACAGGGAAGTCAATATTTAATAAATGTTGCATACATGCAGGGTCAGTTTTAACCAAAATCATCATATCTCCCACTGCCCGTCAAGATTTCCTTGGTGGAAGTGCTCTAGCATTGTATGCAACAAAATCAGCAATGGATACCTTCTCCACTGGCCAGGTCTCTGTTAATAAGCAAAGATCAAAGCTCCCAATGAAAGACAGCCATTCTTTCTAATGCCAGCCACAATCCAGGAGACAAGTGATATAACTTCCTTTCATGTGGAAATGAGGGAGGACACTATACCTTCATCCGGAACAGATATTATATTGTTACTCAAAATAGGTGCTATACCAGAACTGGAATTATTATTGCCAAACTGGTTATGGGGGTACAAACTATCAGACAAACAGTTACAGTAGGACCATAATCATATTCAGCCTCTTCAACATTTGCATCAACTTTAATCAGTCATTTAATCTGATCTAAAAAATATATTGTTCCCCCCACTTGATGGTCAGCCACAAATAGTTCATTGATGCACACTTGTTTATCAAGTACACCCATGGGATTCATCTGTCCCCCAGTAAATAGGGGCACAGATAAAAAACAAACTCTTTATTTGAATACCAGAGTTTGTAGATAAGCAGGCGCGCAACTCAAAATGTATCAGGTATTCCAGCAGGGCTTATTTCTCAATGTCACTTCCACATAATCCATATCACGCAACGTATTGCTTAGTCTATGTCCGACCTTATGATTGAGAAGCAGCCATGTTTAGATCTAAACCAGTGAATTATTTTGTTTATTTAGGACATTGGCCCTCATTACAACCCTGGTGGTCACTGTTAAAGCGGCGGTAAGACCGCCAACAGGCCAGCGGTAAAAAAAATTGAATTATGACCGCGGCAGAAACCGCCAACATAGACAGCCACTTTAATACTCCGACCGCCATGGCGGTACAAACAAACAGCATGGCGGTCAATGCCAACAGACAGGCGGAAGACAATGTACCGCCCACACCATTAGGAGAGGCCAATCCGCCACCTTTTCCGGAGCGGATTCAATGCGAACAAAAACACGGCGGAAACTGGACTTGGAAGGGAAAACTCTCACTTTTACACACCCCACGAGGAACCAGGACGCCATGGAGCCGGAACTCCAAATTCTACCTGCAACTGTCTTCCTGCTCCTCTACCAGGAGCATGACCGACGGGGGCGACGACCACGGTGAGTACTGCACCTATGACACAGGGGAGGGGGGAGGGAAAAGAGAGTGACACACACACACAACACACAAAACCCCCACCCTCAGACACAACAACACACACACCAATACATGCTGAAACATTACATTTCCACCCCCACAACCCCCCCTGGAAGAACACAAGGTCAAAAGGAAATGAGGTGAACGATTGTAATCAGGAAAAAGCCATTAGTCAAAAATATATATACACCAAGAATTCAACTCCATGTACTGCACCTACATAGTTCGTGGACCACTGGGCCCAAAATGCATGGGCGAGGCGGACACTCAATACCCGATCTAAATGGAGACTGCAGGGGCATCAGATCGAAATAAAACAGGCACCTCAGGGGGAAGGAAAGGGGGGGGCACCTCAGCCGGATGACTGCACGACGCCAACTCCACAAGGGGCTCCATGCCCACTGCTTTATCCTGGGGAGTGCAAAGCCACAGTCTCTCATGTCTCTCCAGTGGGTGGTTTGCCCACTGCTGCATCATGGGGAGTGCAAAGCCACAGTCTCTCAAGTCTCACCAGTGGGTGGTTTGCCCACTGCTTTATCCTGGGGAGTGCAAAGCCACATTCTCTCAAGTCTCTCCAGTGGGTGGGTTGCCCACTGATTTATCCTGGGGAGTGCAAAGCCACAGCCTCTCAAGTCTCTCCAGTGGGTGGTTTGCCCACTCCTTTATTCTGGGTTGTGCAAAGCCACTGTCTCTCAAGTCTCTCAAGTGGGTGGTTTGCCCACTGCTGTATCCTGGGGAGTGCAAAGCCACAGTCTCTCAAGTGGATAACAGTCTCCATTGGTTCTGGAGGGGGCTTTGTGCCCAGAGTGCTTCATCCTGCAAAGGACAGAGGTAGTGGATGTCATTCTCCACTGGTTCTGGAGGGGGCTTTGTGCCCAGAGTGCTTCATCCTGCCAAGGACAGAGGTAGTGGATGCCTTTCTCCACTGGTTCTGGAGGGGGCTTTGTGCCCAGAGTGCTTCATCCTGCCAAGGACAGAGGTAGTGGATGCTTTTCTCCACTGGTTCTGGAGGGGGCTTTGTGCCCAGAGTGCATCATCCTGCCAAGGACAGAGGTTGTGGATGTCATTCTCCACTGGTTTTGGAGGGGGCTTTGTGCCCAGAGTGATTTATCCTGCCATGGACAGAGGTAGTGGATGTCATTCTTCACTGTTTCTGGAGGGGGCTTTGTGCCCAGAGTGCTTCATCCTGCCAAGGACAGAGGTAGTGGATGCCTTTCTCCACTGGTTCTGGAGGGGGCTTTGTGCCCAGAGTACTTCATCCTGCCAAGGACAGAGGTTGTGGGTGTCATTCTCCACTGGTTCTGGAGGGGGCTTTGTGCCCAGAGTGCTTCATCCTGCCAAGGACAGAGGTTGTGGGTGTCATTCTCCACTGGTTCTGGAGGGGGCTTTGTGCCCAGAGTGCTTCATCCTGCCAAGGACTGAGGTAGTGGATCTGACACTCCACTGATGGTGGGGCAACATGGAAGCTGTCCAGGCCCCTGGAACTGACCACCAGCCTGGTACGACTGACCACTGGGGATGGCAGCCATGTCTACGGTGGTGCCACTGGCACAGGATGTGGCGTGGCCGCTGGCGGTGGCATCAGTAGCGGCGGTGCTTGCGGCGGTCATTGGGCAGCGGTGCTGGTGGGGGGCTCACTGAGCGTGCTGCTGGCAGAGGTGCCCTAGGCGGCGGTTCTAATGGGGTGCTAACTTAGCGTGCTGCTGGCGGCGGTGTCCTGGGTGACGGTGCTGGTGGGGGGCTCACTGAGCATGCTGCAGGCGGCGGTGTCCTGGGCGGCGGTGCTGGTGGGGGGCTCACTGAGCGCGCTGCTGGCGGCGGTGTCCTGAGTGGCGGTGCCCGTGGCGGTGGTGCATGCGGCGGTGCCAGTGACGGTCTTGTCCGCCGTGCAGGTTGGCAGCGACTTCCCTTTCTTTCTCTGGCCCTTTCCCACCTTGGATGGTGGTGCAGCTGTCCTACCACTCTCAACTATTGTCCTGGCTGAGCCCTTGATGGCAGGTGGTTTGGCCTTCTCCCTCCGGGCTGTGGGCAACGTCTTTTGTTTTGGAGGTGGGGGGGTTTGTCCTTGACCTGGCTCCTTGGGACACTGGCTGCCCTGCTGCTTGGCGCACTACAGAAGCCGGTTACTGCTGGCACCACTGTTCCCGGTGATGTGGTGGCTGAGGTGCTGGGTTGGGACCTGGAAAGGTGGGCCCTAGGGGACAGAAGGGGTGGGGGAGGTGAAGGGAAGAGGTCAAGGTTTGACAGGAAAAGTTTTTTAGACACACTGGGACGGGTAGATGGAGGGGGTTTGGGAGTGGAGGAAGAGGTAGTGGTTGTAGGACGTGTTCATTTGCTGACTTTGGGTGAAGGTGCATGGGCTGGAGGCTGTCGTGAGGTGGATGGCTGTTGGGTGGGTGTATGACTGCGTTTGTGTAGTTTGGGAGGAGGGCTCACAGACAGACTGGGAGAGGACACAGGGGATGTGTGAATGGTAGTGGGGGTGGTGAGTGCACGTGAGCGGGGCGTGGTGATGGGCGTGCTGGTGATGTAGTGGCTGAAGATGTAGTGCATGCAGATGTGAGTGGAGACGTGACAGGGAGGGAGGAGGGAGATGTGGAGGCGGGGGACACAGTGGAGGCAGTGGCTGTTGGTGTTTCTGCATGGGTATGATGCTTGTGTGAGTGCTTGTTGGATGTGTGGTGCTTATGTTTGCCAGAGCTACCTTTGTGTGTTGAGGTGTGTGCATGCTGGTCTGATGCTGTGCTTGGGATAGGCTGAGGTACTGGGGATTGGGTCTGGGTGGAGGAAGCTGGAGGGCGGAGGCTGGACACAGGGACAATGGCTGCCATCAGTGCTGAGGCTAGAGTCTGAAAAGCTTGCTGTTGGGCTGCCTGACCAGAATGAATGCCCTCCAGGTATGCATTTGTCTGTTGCAACTGCCTCTCTACACCCTGGATGGCATTCAGAATGGTAGACTGCCCAACAGTGAGGGATCTGAGGAGGTCAATGGCCTGGGGCAGGGGCTGAGATGCCTGGGGCGAAGGAGATGCCCACCCTCCTGGGTGAGCGGCCACGGGGCACATGCTGAGGGGCTGCTGGGAGGGTGGTGCTGGTAGTGGGGGTGGCTGCTGTACCTGTTGATGCGGGGCACAGAGGGGCCCGCCACCTCAAGGGAGCTCCCATCAGAGGAGGAGTCGCTGTCAGTGCTGTCACCTCCTGTCCCCACTGTGGAGCTCCCCTCACCCTCCGTCCTACTGGTGGCTTCAGAATCTGTTGTTTCGCCCTCCAGGGCCAAGTGGGATGCAGCTCCCTCCTGCTACGGTGACACTGCTCCTCTGCCTGATGATGCTATTGCACACAATAACAGGGAGATTACAAAAACGGAGGGGAGAGACAGAAGAAAGACATGTTCAGTGCATGCAACACCACTACCTTTGGCGGACACTACAGACACAGCAGCCCTCTGCACTACGCCATGCACTCATAGTTCCTAGATTATTCACATGCCCATGGGGTACAAGGCCTAAGCCCAATTGCTGCCCACATGGAAGTCACAGGAACCTGACTAGGTGTAGATGGCACTCACCACTAGTGGGGTTGGGGGTTCCACTGAACCTGCCTCACAAGGGACCTTGCCTGCCAAGCTCGCCCTGGCCTAGGGGAACCCACTGCCCACCTCCTCCACCCAGACACCTCGTAATGCGCGCATAGTCAGATGAATGTGACTGTACTCACCCCCTTGTGGCTGCTGTGATGCCTTCAAGCGCCCATCCAACTCTGGATACGCCACCGTCAGGATCCGGAACATCAGGGGGGTCATGGTGCGACGGGCACCCCTCCCATGTTGGGAGTCCATTCCCAGCTGGGCCTCCGCCGTCTTCTTGCTCCAGCGGCAAAGGTCCTCCCATCTTTTCTGGCAGTGGGTGCTCTGTCTGTGGTGGACACCTAGGGTGTGGACGTCCTTGGCGATGGCACGCCAAATATCCTTCTTCTGGTGGGCGCTGACCTAGAGGAATAGTACAGGGGAAAAGGAAAACTTTACCCGTCCGGACCGTCATACTCATTGGCCCACGTTCCCTCCCTTGCCCTGATGCACATACACTCACTGTCCACCGTCCGCTCATGCAGGCCTCAGTCCCCCCCATGTATCTTCCATCCACACCACTCCAAACAGGCATTGCCCATGCAGCATGCTCACAGTGTACTCACCTGTTTGTCTGGAGGACTGTACAGTTGTGTGTACTGGGGGAGAACCCATCCACTAGTTTCTCCAACTCCTCCAAAGTGAAGGCAAGGGCCCCCTCCCCAGACACATGAGCCATCGTCGCTTCCAGAATGAGGTCACAGCAGCACTTGCAGTGTAGGTCCTCTCCTGTTGAAGGTCAGGTATCAATTGAGTAAACAGACAGAAAATGGCGGTCACGTCCGTGGCGGTGCGTACCATCAGCGCCGGCGTACATCGTCATTGGCTCCTCGGACCCATAGGGTTCAATGTTAACCAATGCAGGATTGCGCCGCGGTCTTCGACCGCCTACCGCGATGGTGTAGGACGCCATGTTCTCTAACGTGTTGTCTGCCCTGCTGAAACACATGCGCAGCTACATTGTTTTCCCTCAGGTGAAGGATTTGCCTACAGTGAAAGGTGACTTCTATGCCCTGGGACATATCCCCAACATCATAGGTGCCATTGATGGGACCCATGTGGCCTTGGTAGCCCCCCGCAGGAGTGAACAGGTGTACAGAAACCGGAAGAGCTACAATTCGATAAATGTGTAGATGGTGTGTTTGGCCGACTTGTACATCTCCCATGTGAATGCCAAATTTCCTTGCTCAGTGCATGACACTTATATTCTGAGGAATAGCAGCATCCCTTATGTGATGGGGCAACTCCAGAGGCACCATGTGTGGCAGTAGGTGAGGACAAGGACCCTATACAGTGTGAATAGTTGTCTGGGTATGGGGTTCTCCCTACGGGTTAATGTGTGTCTAACAGTTGTCCCTAGAAATTTGCAGGTGACTCTGGGTACCCCAACTTGTCATGGCTACTGACCCCAGTGAGAAATCCCAGGACAAGGGCAGAGGAACGCTACAATGAGGCACATGGGCGAACATGGAGGGTGATTGAAGGGACCTTCGGCCTCCTGAAGGCCAGGTTCCGGTGGCTCCATATGACAGGTGGTTCTCTCTACTACTCACCAAAGAAGGTGTGCCAGATCATCGTGGCCTGCTGTATGCTGCACAACCTGGCTTTGCGACGACAGGTGCCTTTTCTGCAGGAGGATGGTCCAGCTGGAGGTCTTGTGGCAATTGTGGAGCCTGTGGACAGTGAAGAAGAGGAGGCAGAAGAAGAGGATATTGACAACAGAAACAACGTTATCCAGCAATACTGTGAGACACAGGTAAGAAGATGTCACTGCCTCACACAACTCATACTATTGTTAGAGCTATCATAAATCTGTCATTTTCACTCAGTGTATGGACCCTGACCTGTCACTTTGCCTTTTCAATTACCAGATGTGGGTCCCACTTTGTGACCTCTGCTATATTTCCTCCAGCCCTACAGCTGTGTTTCATCGGTATGTGGACAATTAAATTGACATTGCTATAGTCCATAGTTATTGCAATTACACATTTGTGAAAGCACAGACTGACTCTAGATTGTTTTGTGATTGATGTGTGTTTATTTCTGTGTAAATAAGTGGAGTGGGTTGTAAAATGGGCACTGGTGATGGTGGAGGGAATGTCCATGGCAGAGTCCAGTCTATTTGTTTCACAGGTGCATTGTCCAAAGGGTCATAGGAAGTAGAGCAAGGGCAGTTGATGGATGGACGGGTGACAAAGTGGGACAAAATGGTGACACTCAGGGGGGTCTCATTTCCTGGCGGTGGTATTGGCAATGTTCTCTGTCTTGTTCCTGGATCTCAGGGACCGTTTGCGGGGTGGCTCTCCATCTGCAGGGGGTGGGGTGCTGGTGTTGTGGTCCTGTGGCGGTACCTCCTGTCCACTAGTGCCGGCGGAGATGGAGGGCCGTTCATCATCCAGGCTAATGTCAGGGGCCCCTTGTTGTGCCACAGTGTCCCTCCTGGTGTTGACAAGGTCCTGCAGCACCCCTACAATGGTGACCAGGGTAGTGTTAATGGACTTCAGTTCCTCCCTGATCCCCAGATAGTGTTCCTCCTGCAGCCGCTGGGTCTCCTGAAAGTTGGCCAGTACTGTTGCCATCGTCTCCTGGGAATGATGGTACGCTCCCATGATGTTGGAGAGGGCCTCGTGGAGAGTGGGTTCCCTGGGCCTGTCCTCCCCCTGTCGCACAGCAGTCCTCCCAGTTCCCCTGTTTTCCTGTTCCTCTGTCCCCTGAACCGTGTGCCCACTGCCACTGCCCCCAGGTCCCTGATTTTCTTGGGGTGGTGGGTTTGCCTGGGTTCCCTGTAGTGGTAGACACACTGCTGCTTGACGTGTCCTGGGGACAGAGGGATGGGCCCACTGGGTGGGTGCTGTGCTGGTGTTTCCTGAGGGGGGATGCTCTGTGGTGGCTTGTGCCAGTGGCAGGGGAACCGACTGTCCCGAGGTTCCAGATGGGCCGGGCTGGTCATCTTGATCCGGTTGTGCAGAGCTGCTGTCATCACTGTGGGCCTCTTCTGTGGGGTGACTGGATATGTCTGGAACCTCCTGTCTGGTGACGTTGGGTAGGGGTCCTGCAGGAGTATAAAGGCATGATTATTGCATCTGTGTGTGCCATTGTGTGAAATGGGTGAGTGACCCTGTACTCCAGTGCTTGCATTCTTGTCTAGGTCCTTGTATGATATTTGGTTTGGGGTCTGTGTGGGTATCTGTAGTGGACATGCTTTGGTGATGGGTGTCCATGCTTTGGTGTTGCATGCAGGGCTTGGTGTTGGGATGGGTGGGTTGTGATAGTGGGACATATGTGAGGTGTTGGAGTGATGGGGTGAGGGTGAGGGTGGGGGTATGTGATGGCATGTGGGTAGGGTGGGGGATGTAATAGTTAAGAGTTGACTTACCAGAGTCCATTCCTCCAGCTCCTCCTGCGAGGCCTTCAGGATGCAGAATAGCCAAGACCTGCTCCTCCCATGTTGTTAGTTGTGGAGGAGGAGGTGGGGGTCCGCCGCCAGTCGTCTGTACCACAAGGTGGTGTCTTGAGACCACGGAACGCACCTTCCCCGTAGGTCGTTCCACCTCTTCCTGATGTCATCCCTATTTCTTGGGTGCTGTCCCACTGCGTTGACCCTGTCCACTATTCTTCACCATAGCTCCATCTTCCTAGCAATGGAGGTGTGCTGCACCTGTGATCCAAAAAGCTGTTGCTCTACCCGGATGATTTCCTCCACCATGACCCTGAGCTCCTCCTCAGAGAACCTGGGGTGTCGTTGAGGTGCCATGATGTGGTGTGGGTGATGTGTGAGGTGGTGTGTGTTGTGATGTGTGAGGGGATGTGCTGTTGTGTGTTGTTTGAGGTGCGTGGATGTTGTGTGAGTGATGATGTTGTGTGTCTGTGGATGCTAGTGTTGTTTCTGGTGATGTCTCTCTATGAACGTAAAAAAATGATAAAGGAAGGACCGGGAGATTAGTGGTCCAGTGTACAGCCTCCCACTCAAATCTTAACACAAAAATAGGTACACTGTTCCAATACAAAGAAAAATTCACATAGGCCACCCAATTTGACAGGAGAAAAACCCTCATGCATCACAATGGATGTCTAGCATCATCATTGGGAAAGCTCCTCATCAGGCTGGTACTGCAATGCCTGATGGGCTCCCCTAAGTGGGGTGCTCTTAACCATTTGACTCAGATCGTAATTGTGACAAAAAGTACCCGAGCAGCTATTGGAGAGAATCGAAAATTAAAATTGGTTTACCATCAATTGACAAAAGACTTTTGAGTGTGAGGAACCATAATTGGCTATAACCTCCCCATTTTTTGAGAGTAGGTGAGCATCAATAATCACCCATTACTCCTCATTTTGTTTTTAATCTTGGTTACCATCGGATTCACCACTGATTAAAACGATGAAGTATTGTCAATTGATGGTAAACCAATTTTAATTTTCGATTCTCTCCAATAGCTGCTCGGGTACTTTTTGTCACAATTACGATCTGAGTCCTTGGACTCTGTGCATGCTATTTCTTACTTTGAAATAGTACATACAGAGCCAACTTCCTACACACCATAATACCCTAGATAATTTCCTGATTATGCAAATTATAATTGATAAGTATGTCCAGTTAAGGGGAGGTGTACTGTATGCAGCATTTATCGATTACTCCACAGCATTTGATAGAGTGGATAGAGGAATACTGTGGAAGAAACTCCAAGATCTAGGGGTCCCTCCTGGCCTCCTGCGAGTGGTGACTGCAGGGATTATCTTCAAAGGTTTTGACCAAGAATGGCCTGTAACACGGCTGTTTTCTGGCCGCATTGCTTTTTTCCCTTTATATCCATGACCTTCCCATAAGTCTTAGGAACTCTCCTGGCAATGCCCCAGTGGTTGGGGGCTGGCCAATCGCGTGCTTAACCCCTTCGCTGCCAGGCCTTTTCCCCCTCCTGTGCCGAGCCTTTTTTTGGCTATTTGGAGCAGTTCGCGCTTAGGCCCTCATAACTTTTTGTTCACGTAAGCTACCCACGCCAAATTTGCGTCCTTTTTTTCCAACATCCTAGGGATTCTAGAGGTACCCAGACTTGGTGGGTTCCCCAGAAGGAGGCCAAGAAATTAGCCAAAAAACAGTGAAAATTTCGTTTTTTTAAAACAAATTGGAAAAATGGGCTGCAGAAGAAGGCTTGTGATTTTTTCCCTGAAAAGGGCATCAACAAAGGGTTTGCAGTGATAAAATCACCAGCTTCCCAGCTTTCAGGAACAGGCAGACTTGAATCAGAAAACCCAATTTTTCAACACAATTTTGGCATTTTACTGGGACATACCCCATTTTTACGATTTTTTGTGCTTTCAGCCTCCTTCCAGTCAGTGACAGAAATGGGCATGAAACCAATGCTGGATCCCAGAAACCGCAACATTTCTGAAAAGTAGACAAAATTCTGAATTCAGCAAGGGGTAATTTGTGTAGATCCTACAAGGGTTTCCTACAGAAAATAACAACTGAAAAAGAAAAATATTGAAATTGAGGTGAAAAAAACATCAATTCTTCTCTAAGTTTTACTCTGTAACTTTTTCCTGCAATGTCAGATTTTCGAAAGCAATATACTGTTACGTCTGCTGGAGTCTTCTGGTTGGGGGGATATATAGGGCTTGTAGGTTCATCAAGAACTCTAGGTACCCAGAGCCAATAAATGACCTGCACCCTGCAGTGGGTTTTCATTCTATGCCGGGTATACAGCAATTAATTTCTGAAATATAAAGAGTAAAAAATAGCTATCAAGAAAACCTTTGTATTTTCAAAATGGGCACAAGATAAGGTGTTGAGAAGCAGTGGTTATTTGCACATCTCTGAATTCCGGGGTGCCCATACTAGCATGTGAATTACAGGGCATTTCTCAAATAGACGTCTTTTTTACACACTGTCTTACATTTGGAAGGGAAAAATGTAGAGAAAGACAAGGGGCAATAACACTTGTTTTGCTATTCTATGTTCCCCCAAGTCTCCCGATAAAAATGATACCTCACTTGTGTCGGTAGGCCTAGCGCCCGCGACAGGATATGCCCCAAAACACAACATGGACACATCACAGAAAACAGACCTGTTTTTAGCAAAGTGCCTACCTGTAGATTTTGGCCTCCAGCCAAAAATGTCCTTCCACCCAGCGTTCCCCCACATCTCCCGATAAAAATGATACCTCACTTGTGTGGGTAGGCCTAGCGCCCGCAACAGGAAACGCCCCAAAGCGCAACGTGGACACAGCCAAATTTTTGAAGGAAAACAGAGGTGTTTTTTGCAAAGTGCCTACCTGTAGATTTTGGCCTGTAGCTCAGCCGCCACCTAGGGAAACCTACCAAACCTGTGCATTTCTGAAAACTAGAGACCTAGGGGAATCCAAGATGGGGTGACTTGTGTGGCTCGGACCAGGTTCTGTTACCCAGAATCCTTCGCAAACCTCAAAATTTGGCTAAAGAAACACATGTTCCTCACATTTCTGTGGCAGAAAGATATAGAATCTGAGAGGAGCCACAAATTTCCTTCCACCCAGCGTTCCCCCACGTCTCCCGATAAAAATGATACCTCACTTGTGTGGGTAGGCCTAGCGCCCGCGACAGGAAACGCCCCAAAGCGCAACGTGGACACAGCCAAAATTTTGAATGAAAACAGAGGTGTTTTTTGCAAAGTGCCTACCTGTAGATTTTGGCCTGTAGCTCAGCCGCCACCTAGGGAAACCTACCAAACCTGTGCATTTCTGAAAACTAGAGACCTAGGGGAATCCAAGATGGGGTGACTTGTGTGGCTCGGACTAGGTTCTGTTACCCAGAATCCTTCGCAAACCTCAAAATTTGGCTAAAAAAACACATGTTCCTAACATTTCTGTGGCAGAAAGTTCTAGAATCTGAGAGGAGCCACAAATTTCCTTCCACCCAGCGTTCCCCCACGTCTCTCGATAAAAATGATACCTCACTTGTGTGGGTAGGCCTAGCGCCCGCGACAGGAAACACCCCAAAGCGCATTGTGGACAGAGCCAAATTTTTGAAGGAAAACAGAGGTGTTTTTTGCAAAGTGCCTACCTGTAGATTTTGGCCTCTAGCTCAGCCGCCACCTAGGGAAACCAACCAAACCTGTGCATTTCTGAAAACTAGAGACCTAGGGGAATCCAAGATGGGGTGACTTGTGTGGCTGGGACCAGGTTCTGTTACCCAGAATCCTTTCCAAACCTCAAAATTTGGCTAAAAAAACACATGTTCCTCACATTTCTGTGGCAGAAAGTTCTGGAATCTGAGAGGAGCCACAAATTTCCTTCCACCCAGCGTTCCCCCACATCTCCCGATAAAAATGATACCTCACTTGTGTGGGTAGGCCTAGCGCCCGCGACAGGAAACCCCCCAAAGCGCAACGTGGACAGAGCCAAATGTTTGAAAGAAAACAGAGGTGTTTTTTGCAAAGTGCCTACCTGTAGATTTTGGCCTGTAGCTCAGCCGCCACCTAGGGAAACCTACCAAACCTGTGCATTTCTGAAAACTAGAGACCTAGGGGAATCCAAGATGGGGTGCCTTGTGTGGCTGGGACCAGGTTCTGTTACCCAGAATCCTTTGCAAACCTCACAATTTGGCTAAAAAAACACATGTTCCTCACATTTCTGTGGCAGAAAGTTCTGGAATCTGAGAGGAGCCACAAATTTCCTTCCACCCAGCGTTCCCCCACGTCTCCCGATGAAAATGATACCTCACTTGTGTGGGTAGGCCTAGCGCCCGCGACAGGAAACGCCCCAAAGCACAACATGGACACAGCCAAATTTTTGAAGGAAAACAGAGGTGTTTTTTGCAAAGTGCCTACCTGTAGATTTTTGCCTCTAGCTCAGCCGCCACCTAGCGAAACCTACCAAACCTGTGCATTTCTGAAAACTAGAGACCTAGGGGAATCCAAGATGGGGTGACTTGTGTGGCTCGGACCAGGTTCTGTTACCCAGAATCCTTCGCAAACCTCAAAATGTGGCTAAAAAAAACACATGTTCCTCACATTTCTGTGGCAGAAAGTTCTGGAATCTGAGAGGAGCCACAAATTTCCTTCCACCCAGCGTTCCCCCACATCTCCCGATAAAAATGATACCTCACTTGTGTGGGTAGGCCTAGCGCCCGCGACAGGAAACGCCCCAAAGCGCAACGTGGACAGAGCCAAATGTTTGAAGGAAAACAGAGGTGTTTTTTGCAAAGTGCCTACCTGTAGATTTTGGCCTGTAGCTCAGCCGCCACCTAGGGAAACCTACCAAACCTGTGCATTTCTGAAAACTAGAGACCTAGGGGAATCCAAGATGGGGTGACTTGTGTGGCTGGGACCAGGTTCTGTTACCCAGAATCCTTCGCAAACCTCACAATTTGGCTAAAAAAACACATGTTCCTCACATTTCTGTGGCAGAAAGTTCTGGAATCTGAGAGGAGCCACAAATTTCCTTCCACCCAGCGTTCCCCCACTTCTCCCGATAAAAATGATACCTCACTTGTGTGGGTAGGCCTAGCGCCCGCGACAGGAAACGCCCCAAAGCGCAACGTGGACACAGCCAAATTTGTGAAGGAAAACAGAGGTGTTTTTTGCAAAGTGCCTACCTGTAGATTTTGGCCTGTAGCTCAGCCGCCACCTAGGGAAACCTACCAAACCTGTGCATTTCTGAAAACTAGAGACCTAGGGGAATCCGGGATGGGGTGACTTGTCTGGCTCGGACCAGGTTCTGTTACCCAGAATCGTTTGCAAACCTCAAAAGTTGGCCAAAAAAACACATGTTCCTCACATTTCTGTGGCAGAAAGTTCTGGAATCTGAGAGGAGCCACAAATTTCCTTCCACCCAGCGTTCCCCCACGTCTCCCGATAAAAATGATACCTCACTTGTGTGGGTAGGCCTAGCGCCCGCAACAGGAAACGCCCCAAAGCGCAACGTGGACACAGCCAAATTTTTGAAGGAAAACAGATGTGTTTTTTGCAAAGTGCCTACCTGTAGATTTTTGCCTCTAGCTCAGCCGCCACCTAGGGAAACCTACCAAACCTGTGCTTTTCTGAAAACTAGAGACCTAGGGGAATCCAAGATGGGGTGACTTGTGTGGCTCGGACCAGGTTCTGTTACCCAGAATCCTTCGCAAACCTCAAAATTTGGCTAAAAAAACACATGTTCCTCACATTTCTGTGGCAGAAAGTTCTAGAATCTGAGAGGAGCCACAAATTTCCTTCCACCCAGCGTTCCCCCACGTCTCCCGATAAAAATGATACCTCACTTGTGTGGGTAGGCCTAGCGCCCGTGACAGGAAACGCCCCAAAGTGCAACGTGGACACAGCCAAATTTTTGAAGGAAAACAGAGGTGTTTTTTGCAAAGTGCCTACCTGTAGATTTTGGCCTGTAGCTCAGCCGCCACCTAGGGAAACCTACCAAACCTGTGCATTTCTGAAAACTAGAGACCTAGGGGAATCCAAGATGGGGTGACTTGTGTGGCTGGGACCAGGTTCTGTTACCCAGAATCCTTTGCAAACCTCAAAATTTGGCTAAAAAAACACATGTTCCTCACATTTCTGTGGCAGAAAGTTCTGGAATCTGAGAGGAGCCACAAATTTCCTTCCACCCAGCGTTCCCCCACGTCTCTCGATAAAAATGATACCTCACTTGTGTGGGTAGGCCTAGCGCCCGCAACAGGAAACGCCCCAAAGCGCAACGTGGACACAGCCAAATTTTTGAAGGAAAACAGAGGTTTTTTTGCGAAGTGCCTACCTGTAGATTTTGGCCTGTAGCTCAGCCGCCACCTAGGGAAACATACCAAACCTGTGCATTTCTGAAAACTAGAGACCTAGGGGAATCCAAGATGGGGTGACTTGTGTGGCTGGGACCAGGTTCTGTTACCAAGAATCCTTTGCAAACCTCAAAATTTGGCTAAAAAAACACATGTTCCTCACATTTCTGTGGCAGAAAGTTCTGGAATCTGAGAGGAGCCACAAATTTCCTTCCACCCAGCGTTCCCCCACGTCTCCCGATAAAAATGATACCTCACTTGTGTGGGTAGGTCTAGCGCTCGCGACAGAAAATGGCCTAAAACACAACGTGGACACATAAAATTTTTTCATAGAAAACAGTGCCTACCTGTGGATTTTGGCCTCTAGCTCAGCCGGCACCTGGGGAAACCTAGCAAACCAGCGCATTTTTTAAAACTAGAGACCTAGGGGAATCCAAGATGTGGTGATTTGCTTGGCTCTGACCAGGTTCTGTTACCCAGAATCCTTTGCAAACATCAACATTTGGCCAAAAAACACTTTTTCCTCTCATTTCGGTGACAGAAAGTTCTGGAATCTGAGAGGAGCCACAAATTTCCTTCCACCCAGCGTTCCCCTAAGTCTCTCCATAAAAATGGTACCTCACTTGTGTGGGTAGGCCTAGCGCCCACGAAAGGAAATTGCCCAAAACACAACGTGGACACAACATATTTTTTCACAGAAAACAGAGGTGTTTTTTGCAAAGTGCCTACCTGTGGATTTTGGCCTCTAGCTCAGCCGGCCCCCGGGGGGGGGGGAAATGCCCTAAAATAAATTTAACCCCCCCACCCCCCTAAACCCCCCCTGCCCAGGAGCGACCCCTTCCTACGGTGTCGCTCCCCCTGCGTGACATTGGCGCCAAAAAACAAATCCCCAGTGCCTAGTGGTTTCTGCCCCCTTGACCTAAAATCGACCAATCTGCCCCCAAGGGGGCAGAAATGGTCTAAATACAGTTTGCCCCCCAGGGGAGCGACCCTTGCCTGATGGGTCGCTCCCCATCTCTAAAAAAACAAACATACCAACAAAAAAAAAAACACAAAAAAAATTTGCCCTGGCGCCTAGAGGTTTCTGCCACCCCCCTGGTGGCAGATCGGCCAAATAATAGGCCGAAACTGCCCCCGGGGGGGGCAGAAATGGCCTAAAATAAATTTGCATCCCCAACCCCCACCCCCCCACCAGGAGTGACCCTCGCCTACGGGGTCGCTCCCCCTGCGTGACATTGGCGCCAAAAAACAAATCCCCGGTGCCTAGTAGTTTCTGCCCCCTTGGGGGCAGATTGACCTAAAATCGACCAATCTGTCCCCAAGGGGGGCAGAAATGCTCTAAATACAGTTTGCCCCCCAGGGGAGCGACCCTTGCCTGATGGGTCGCTCCCCATCTTTAAAAAAACAAACATACAAAAAAAAACACAAACAAATTTTGCCCTGGCGCCTAGAGGTTTCTGCCCCGCCCTGGTGGCAGATCGGCCTAATAAATGCCCCCAAGGGGGGGCAGAAATGGCCTAAAATAAATTTGCCCCCCGAAACCCCAACCCCCCCGGGAGCGACCCTTGCCTGCGAGGTCGCTCCCCATCTCTAAAAAAACAAAAAAAACACACAAAAAAAATTTGCCCTGGAGCCTACAGGTTTCTGCCCCCCCCTGGGGGCAGATTGGCCTAATAAATGCCCCCAAGGGGGGGCAGAAATGGCCTAAAATAAATTTGCCCCCCGAAACCCCAACCCCCCCGGGAGCGACCCTTGCCTGCGAGGTCGCTCCCCCTGCGTGACATTGGCGCCAAAAAACAAATCCCCTGTGCCTAGTGGTTTCTGCCCCCTTGGGGCAGATTGACCTAAAATCGACCAATCTGCCCCCAAGGGGGGCAGAAATGGTCTAAATACAGTTTGCCCCCCAGGGGAGCGACCCTTGTCTGATGGGTCGCTCCCCATCTCTAAAAAAACTAACAAACAAACAAAAAAAAAACACACAAAAAAAAATTGCCCTGGCAACAAGAGGTTTCTGCCCCCCCCTGGGGGCAGAAATGGCCTAAAATAAATTTGCCCCCCCCCCCGGAGCGACCCTTGCCTACCGGGTCGCTCCCCCTGCGTGACATTGGCGCCAAAAAACAAATCCCCGGTGCCTAGTGGTTTCTGCCCCCTTGGGGGCAGATTGACCTAAAATCGACCAATCTACCCCCAAGGGGGGCAGAAATTGTCTAAACACAGATTGCCCCTCCAGGGGAGCGACCCTTGTCCAAGGGGTCGCTCCCCATCTGTAAAACAAAAAAACAAAAAAATCCCTGGTGCCTAGTGGTTTCTGCCTCCCTTGGGGGCAGATCAGCCGAATCAAAATAGGCTGATCTACCCCCCCGGGGGGTCAGAAATGGCCTAAAATAATCTCCCCCCCCAGGGAGCGACCCTTGCCTAAGGGGTCGCTCCCCTTGCGTGAAATTCACGCAAAAAAAAAAAACTCCCTGGCGTCTAATGGTTTCTGCCCCCCTTGGGGGCAGATTGGCCTCATCAAAATAGGCCAATCTGCCCCCAAGGGGGGCCGAAATGGCCTAAATATAATTTGCCCCCTAGGGAAGCGACCCTTGCCTAAGGGGTCGCTCCCCACCTAAAAAAAAAAGAAAACATAACAAAAAGAAAAAAAAAAAAAAATGATCCCTGGTGCCTAGAGGTTTCTGCCCCCCCTGGGGGCAGATCGGCCTAATAATAGGCCGATCTGCCCGCAGGGGGGGCAGAAAAGGCCTTCCCAAAAAAATGCCTCCCCTGGGAGCGACCCTTGCCCAAGGGGTCGCTCCTGTTGCGTAAAATTCGCGAAAAAAAAAAAACTCCCTGGTGTCTAAAGGTTTCTGACCCCCTTGGGGGCAGATTAGCCTCATCAAAATAGGCCAATCTGCCCCCAAGGGGGGCAGAAATGGCCTATATATATATTGCGCCCTAGGGGAGCGACCCTTGCCTAAGGGGTCGCTCCCCACCTAAAAAAAAAGAAAACATCACAAAAAAAAAAGAAAAAAAAAAAAAGCTCCCTGGTGCCTAGAGGTTTCTGCCCCCCCTGGGGGCAGATCGGCCTAATAATAGGCCAATCTGCCCCCAGGGGGGGCAGAAAAGGCCTTCCTAAAAAAATGCCCCCCCTGGGAGCGACCCTTGCCCAAGGGGTCGCTACCTTTTGACAGTTTCATTCAAAAAAAAAAAAACCCTGGTGTCTAGTGGGGTTTCAAAAGCCGGATTGCAAGCAATCCGGCTTTTGAAACCCTGTGAGAGACTTCAAAGGGAAGGAAATACATTTCCTTCCCTTTGAAGCCTCTCGGGGCCTCCCCCATGGGATTGAAAGAGAAATGCAAAAGCATTTCTCTTTCAATCGCGCTGGAAGCTCTGCTTCCAGCCTGATGGGGGAGACCCTGTGACTAATCAGCGCGCGCTCGCGCACTGACGTCACAGGGGGGGTTGGCGGGGTCGGGGTGGGAGGGGAAGGGCTTCCCCTTCCATCCCTGAATTTGGGGGGGTGGGGGGAAGCACACAGAGGGAGAGAGAGCGCTCCCTCTGGGCTGTGTGCCGAGGACGTAGTGGTTACGTCCTCGGCACAGCAGCACTGTGCCGCAGGTTGTAACCACTACGTCCGCGGCACAGAAGGGGTTAATGTACGCAGAAGACATAGTAGTGTACGACCTTACCCCAAAAGGCCTAACCCGTCGCTTGGCCACCTTAAAAACCTATTCGGTGAAGCACTTCCTGAGAATTGATACAACAAAGTCCCAGGTGGTTTGCTTCTCCGGAAAGAAAAACAGAAGGAAAGTCTCTTATCCTTGGGTTTTGGGTCAACATAAGTTGGAACAGCAAGTTTCATGCCAGTTTTTGGGTAAGACCTTTTCGGCTTCAAAGATCAAGAACACTATTGTCATAATACCAATAAGGCTATTTCACTTGCTCAAGGCCTGTCAGCTTTTCATAAGGCAAATGGTAAACATCACTCTTTACACTTATTATCTGCCTACCAGGTCAAGATTCCAGCGATTCTCTTAAACGTGATTGAATGTATTGATATAACCAAATGGGATTTTCTTGACAAGACAGAAGGCCGCATTCTGAGATGCATGGTTTCCTGCAATCATGCAGTCTCAGGGGCAGTATTACGTCTTGAATTTGGCATTAAGAATATCTTTGTGCAAAGCCTTGTAGCATTGATAAGAAGGGCGCATAACCTCATGCATGACAAGGAATTCACATTGATAAACCTGGCCTATAGTGATATCTTTAACAAACTGAGAGAAAAGTCTGGGTTCTTTAGAATTTATACCAAAGCTATTTGGCTCTTAGAGCTAGACCTGGACCTCTGTCCTTCAATTTCTTATGTACTGTTAAAAAAAACTTTGAAGGAAGAGACATGGTCCAAATGCTTCCTGCTGGACCTGGATACGTCCCCCCAAAGAAGAAGTCTAGATAATTTAACTAACTCTGTAACTATGAAAATGGCGCAATCCTATCTGACCTGGAATCTACACCATGGGGTGAGGCGATTATGTATCCTGCGATTATGTATCCTGCTTAGACTTAATAGAATGCCCCTGAGATTTCTTACTTCTAGGTGGGATGACTCTACTAACATTTGTGATCTGTGTCGAGGCGGGATACAGACTCTTTCACACGTTCTGTTTGTCTGTCCTGCTTTAGCCACACCAAGGAAACTATTGTTAAAACCTCTCTTTTTGAGGCTTAATATTAGATCTTCTAGAGAGGCATTAGAGTTTTGTTATACCCTCCCAATGAAAGATTTTGTTACAGTATTTTTAATTTTTTTCAATCATTCTTGCAGTTATTATGAATCCTTGTGTTTTAAATTGTGTACTATTTTACTATGCCAAAGGCATAAATGGAAGCGGTCAAATCAGTTCAGTCAAATCAGTGACCATAACTACAGCAACCTGCACTATGACATGGATGGTATCTATAGAAGTAACTGTGTCCACTTCACAAACGAAGGCAACAGGGTGTTCCTTCCAACCTGAAACTATGCATCTGGTCTAACATTTAGCTGTCACATGAACAGAGAGGCTCTTTTCAGAGCCACCATTTTGACTAAAATGTTTGTAAATTTGGTTAATTAAAATATTAAAATGTTTAAAATACTTGCAACTACTTTGCGACCTTCATGACATAGTCGAAACTACACAAAACAAAACAAGGCATTCAATAGACACCAGCCCAATTCAAACTTCATGAGTATATATATATATATATACATATATATGTATATATATATATATATATATGTATATATATATATATATATATGTATATATATATATATATATATATATATATATATATATATATATATATACATATATATTTATATAAAAAAACATTTTTAATTCACACTAAGGACAGGACTTTGTGAACAACTCTGTAAACACATGTATGACTATGAGCGTGTCTGTGACTATGCATATAAGAGTTAGAGTGATACTGAGAGTGGGTGCATCAGGGTCTAACAGGGTCTGTGAGTGGGTTCAATAATGTCTGAGTAGGTCTGTCAGTAGATGTGTGTGTGTCTCTGTTGTAATGTGAGTGAGTGCATCAGTGTCTGAGTGGGTCTGTGATTTGGTTCAATAGTCTGAGTGGTTCTGTGAGTCGTGCATGAGTGTCTCTGTGAGTTTGTGAGTAGGTGAGTCACTATCTGAGTGGGTCTGTAAGTGGGTGAGTCAGTGTTTGAGTGGGTCTGTGAGTGAGTTCATTATTGTCTGAGTGAGTCTTTGAGTGGATACATGAAGATCTGTGAGTGGATGTGTCAGTGTCTTAGTTGGTCTGTGACTGGGTGCATAAGGGTCTTACTGGGTCTGTCACTTGGTGAGTTAGGATCTGAGTGGGTCTGTGAGTATGTGTATGAGTGTCTCAGTGGATCTGTGAGTAAGTGTGTTAGGTCTGCGTGGGTCTGTGAGTGGGTTCAATAGTTTCTGAGTGGGTCTGTGTGTGGGCTAAATAGTCTGAGTGGCTCTGTGAGTGGGTATATGAGTGTCTCTGTAGGTCTGTGAGTGGATGTGTCAGTGTCTCTGTAGATCTGTGAGTGGGTGTGTCAGTGTCTCAGTGGGCCTGTGAGTGGGTGCATGAGGGTCTGAGTCAGTCTGTGAGTGGGTGCATGAGAGTCTGACTGGATCTGTGACTTGGTGCATTAGATATTTAAGTGGGTCTGTGAGTAGCTGTATGAGTGTCTCAGTGGGTCTGTGACTTGGTGAATTATGATCTGAGTAGGTCTGTGAGTAGATGCCTAAGTGTCTCAGTGGGTCTGTGACTGGGTGCATTAGGGTCTGTGAGTGGGTCGGTGAGTGAGTTTAATAGTCTGAGTCGCTTTATGAGTGGGTGTATGAGTGTCTCTGTGGTTCTGTGAGTGGGTCTGTCAGTGTCTGAGTGGGTCTGTGTGTGAGTGTGTCAGTGTCTCTTTGGGACTGTGAGTGAGTG
Organism: Pleurodeles waltl; assembly: GCF_031143425.1. Taxonomy (NCBI): domain Eukaryota; kingdom Metazoa; phylum Chordata; class Amphibia; order Caudata; family Salamandridae; genus Pleurodeles; species Pleurodeles waltl. Next base: position 1,027,793,665 of record NC_090445.1, read on the forward strand.
TGTTAGTGTCTCAGTGGATCTGTGAGTGGGTGCCTCAATGTCTGATTGGCTCTGTGAGTGGATCCAATAGTGTCTCAGTGTCTGTGAGTGGGTGAAAACAGTGTCTGATTGGCTTTGTGAGTGGTTTTAATAGTGTATCAGTTGGTCTGTGAGTGGGTGTGTGTGTGCCTCAGTGGGTCTGTGAGTGGGTTCAATAGTGTCTCAGTGGGTCTGTGATATGGTTTGTGTATGTCTCTGGTGGTCTTTGAGTGGGTGCTTCAGTGTCTGATTGGCTTTGTGAGTGAGTTCAATGGTGTTTCAGTGGGTGTGTGAGTGTCTCTGTGGGTTTGTGAGTGGGTGTGTTAGGATCTCAGTGGGTCTGTGAGGGGGTTCAATAGTGTCTGAGTGGGTCTGTGAGATGGTGTATGTATGTCTCTGTGGTAGTCTGTGAGTGGGTCCGTCAGTGTCTCAGTTGGTCTGTGAGTGGGTACATGACTGCCTGAATGGGTCTGTGAGTGAGTACATAAGGGTCTGAGTGAGTCTGTGATTGGGTGCGTTAGGGTCTGACTGGGTCTTTGACTTGGTGCATGAGGTCTTGACTCAGTCTGTTACTTGATGCGTTAGGATCTGAGTATATCTGCAAGCAGGTGTATGAGTGTTTCAGTGGGTCTGTGCCTGGGTGCAGGAGGGTCTGACTGGGTCTCTGATTTGGTGCATTAGGATCTGAGTGGGTCTGTGAGTAGGTGTCTGAGTGTCTGAGTGGATCTGTGACTTAGTGCGTTAGGATTCGAGTAGGTCTGTGAGTAGGTGAAAAAGTGTAATGGTGGGCTGTGACTGGCTGCATGAGGGACTGAGTGGGTCTGTGAGTAGGTGTGTCAGTGTCTGAGTGAGCCTGTGAGTGGGTACATGAGGGTCTGAGTCAGTCTGTGAATGGGTGCATGAGATTCTGACTTGGTCTGTGACTTGGTGCATGAGGGTCTGACTCGGTCTATGACTTGGTGCGTTAGGATCTGACTAGGTCTGTGAGTTGATGTATGAGCATCTCAGTGGGTCTCTAACTGGATGAATGAGGGTCTGAGTAGGTCTGTGAGTGGATGCAAGTGTCTGAGTGGGTCTGTGAATGGGTCTGATAGTCTAAGTGGTTCTGTGAGTGGGTTTGTGAGTGTCACTGTGGGTCTGTGAGTGGTGCATCAGTGTCTGAGTGGGTCTGTAAGTGGGTGCAACAGTGTCTGATTGGGTCTGTGAGTGGTGCATCAGTGTCTGAGTGGGTCTGTAAGTGGGTGCAACAGTGTCTGATTGGGTCTGTGAGTGGTGCATCAGTGTCTGAGTGGGTCTGTAAGTGGGTGCAACAGTGTCTGATTGGGTCTGGGAGTGGGTTCAATAGTGCCTGACTGGGTCTGTGACTTGGTGCATGAGGGTCTGACTCGGTTTGTGACTTGCTGTGTTAGGATCTGAGTAGGTCTGTGAGTAGGCTGTGAGTAGGTATATGAGTGTCTCAGTGGGCCTAGAAATGGGTGCATGAGGGTCTTACTGGATCTGTGACTTGCTGCATTAGGTATTTAAGTGGGTCTGTGAATAGCTGTATGAGTGTCTAAGTGGGTCTGTGACTTGGTGCATTAGGATCTGAGTAGGTATGTGAGTAGGTGCATAAGTATCTCAGTGGGTCTGTGACTGGGTGCACGAGGGAATGAGTGAGTCTGTGAGTGGGTTCAGTAGTTTGAGTGGCTTTGTGAGTGGGTGTATGATTGTCTCTGTGGGTCTGTGAGTGGGTGTGCCAGTGTCTGAGTAGGTCTGTAAGTGGGTGCAGCACTGTCTGATTGGGTCTGGAATGGGTTAAAAAGTGTCTCAGTGGGTCTGTGAGTGGGTATGTCTGTGTCTCAGTGGGTCTGTGAGTGGGTGCATCAATGTCTGATTGGCTCTGTGAGTAGATCCAATAGTGTCTGCATGGGTCTGTGAGTGGGTGTGTTAGTGTCTCAGTGGGTCTGTGAGTGGGTGCATCAGTGTCTGATTGGTTCAGTGAGTAGGTTCAATAGTATCTCCGTGGGTCTGTGAGTGAGTGTGTTAGGGTCTGAGTGGGTTCGTGAGTGGGTTCAATAGTGTCTGAGTGAGTCTGTGAGTAAGAGTGTCAATGTCTCTGTGGTAGTCTGTGAGTGGGTGCATCAGTGTCTCAGTGGGTCTGTTGGTGGGTGCATGAGTGCCTGAATGGGTCTGTGAGTGAGTACACGAGGGTCTTAGTGGGCTGTGATTGGGTGCGTTAGAGTCTGACTGGGTCTGTGAAGGTGCATGGGGGACCAACTCGGTCTGTGATTTGGTGCATTAGGATCTGAGTATGTCTGCGAGCAGGTGTATGAGTGTCTCAGTGGGTCTGTGACTGGGTGCATAAGAGGCGGACTGGGTCTGAGACTTGGTGCATTAGACTCTGAGTGGGTCTGTGAGTAGGTGTACAAGTGTCTTAGTAGGTCTGTGACTGGGTGCATGAGGGTCTGAGTGGGCCTGCGAGTGGGTGTGTCAGTGTCTGAGTGAGTCTGTGTGTGTGCATCAGTGTCTGATAGGGTCTGTGAGTGGGTTCAATAGTGTCTTAGAGGGTCTGTGAGTGAGTGTGTCAGTGTCTCTGTGGGTCTATGAGTGGGTGCATCAGAGTCTCATTGGGTCTGTGAGTGGGTTCAACAGTGTTTATGTGGATCTGTGAGTGGGTGCATCAGTGTCTGATTGGCTCGGTGAGTAGGTTCAATAGTGTCTAAGTGGGTCTGTGAGTAGATGTGTTAGTGTCTCAGTGGGTCTGTGAGTAGGTACTTCAGCATCTGATTGGCTCTGTGTGTGGGTTCAATAGTGTCTCAATGGGTCTGTGAGTGGGTGCATCAGTGTCTCAGTGAGTCTGCAAGTGGGTGCATTAATGTCTGAGTGGGTCTGTGAGTGAGTTCATGAGGGTCTGAGTAGGTCTGTGATTGGATGCATTGGGGTCTGACTAGGTCTGCGACTTGGTCCATGAGGGTCTGAATGGGTCTATACCTTAGTGCATTAGGATCTGAGTAGGTCTGTGAGTAGGTATATGAGTGTCTCAGAAGGTCTGTGACTGGGTGCATGATTGTCTGACTGGGTGTGTGACTTGCTGCATTAGGATCTCAGTGGGTCTCTGAACAGGTGTAAGAATGTGTCAGTGGATCTGTGACTTAGGACCAGATTTATGTAAAGTGGTGCTGCACCGAGTACAACGCCACTTTCCCTGTGCCCCTTAGAACCCTCGTACTACCACCATGTGTGTGCCGTATTTATAATACAGCGCACTATGGCGCAGGGTAGGGGGCATTAGCATAATGTTTCATGACACTATTGGTGTACTCTGCAGGATAGCACCAAAATATTGGTGCTACTCCTGCAGAGTACATAGAGGCCCATTCTAAAGAATGGAAGCCCCCTTTTAATGCCTGCTCTTGAGCAGGCATTAAAAGTGTCGTAAAAAATGGTGCAAGGAAATCTCATAGATTTCCTTGCGCCATTTTTCCAGCCCCCCCCAATGGGGGAACGCCCCCTTTGCATACATTATGCCTGGTGCAGGCATAATGTAGTGCAGAGGTTTACAGATTGGTGCAATGCATGCATTGTGCTACTCTGTAAACATGGCACAGGGATTTTGGCCTCATTGGGTCACATTAACGTCAGAAATAATGACGTTAATGTTGCACAAGGTGGCACTAGGGGACTATAAAAATGACGCTTAGGCCCATATTTATACTTTTTTTGCTCCGTATTTGCTTCATTTTTTTACTCAAAAGCAGCACAAATGTAGAAAATACAATTATATTTTGTAAGTATGCCCCGCTTTTGCATCAGAAAATTACACAAATGCCGCGCAAAAAAGCATAAATATGGGCCTTAGTGCGTTAGGGTTAGAGTAGGTCTGTGAGTAGGTGAATACGTGTAATGGTGGGCTGGGACTGAGTGGGTCTGTGAGTGGATGTGTCAGTGTCTGATTGGCTCTGTGAGTGGGTTCAATAATGTCTCTGTTGGTCTGTGAGTGGGTGCCTCAGTGTTTCAATGGATCTGTGAGCAGGAGCATGAGTGCCTCAGTGGGTCTGGGAGTGGGTTTATGAGAGCATGAGAATGTTAGTGGGTGTTTTGGGGTCAGAGTGGGTTTGTGAGAAGGTGCCTAAGTGTCTGGGTGGGTCTGTGAGTGGTTGCATAAGTGTGTGAGTGAGTGAATGAATTAGTACGAATGACTCTCTGAATGTTTTTTGTTGTTGTCGATATTCGTGAATTCATCATGATGTTACATGGGGGTGCACTTACTGTTTTCGCAAATATCGCACTGCATGAAAAAAAAAATCAAGCAATAAGTTGAGTCGTAAATACCCCTATATCACATCCCTGGGGTCAGGGTACCTCTTGACCCCTCATGCCAATTCTCATTTTATTTTGCAGCCCTGGGGACCGTGTCCCGTTACCTAAAAGGACAGCCTCAATTTTTTGGTCAGGTTGAGGCCAGCCGATTACAGCATTCCTGGTGGCACATGCATTAGCAAATACAGCGCAATCATTGCAAAAAACATCACGACGGACCTGCAGCCGTAGATATACAAATGTATCTTCCCTATACTTTCTCGAAAACTTCTGAACAGATTTACATCATATTGCATAGGAAAACCTACCTTACTGCCGAAGTTCATGTAATTCCGTCCCCAGACGAGGGCTGTTGTTTTGTTCAAAACTCCAATGTGAATTAACATGGGAAACATACATGTTTTGACCCCACCCTTTCTCTCAGTCCCCACTTGACTAATGACCCCAAAACCTGTGGTGTGCAACAAGAATCAACAGCACAATTTTGGGGGAACATTTTGTGAAGATTCTACAAATGGTACCAAATATATAGGTAAGCCAAAAATGCTTTTTCTATGGAAACACGGTCCTAACTGTAACTACCTATTAGCAAACGCCACTAGGAAATGTATATTTATATATATATATATATATATATATATATATATATATATATATATATATATATATATATTACCTAGTGGTGGTCACCACTAGTTAGTTATAGTTAGGACCTAGTTTCTATAGAAAAAACATTTTTTGTTTTGCTAAAAACTGCAGCACTGTTTAATGAATCTTCATGAAATTCTCCAAGAAAATACAATGCTCACTTCAGTGTCTGTCTGGAAGGTTTAGGGGTGATCCGTCAAGTGGGGGCTGAGAAAAAGGAGGCGGGTCCCAAAAGGCTTTTTCCCCATTAATTCTTCCATAGGGATTTTGAACAGTGAAAACGCCCAAACCACTGGACGGAATTACACCAAATTTTGCAGAAAGGTAGCTCTTGAGCCAAAAGCACGCTTTTTGTTATATGGTGTACATCTGTTGAGAAGTTTAAGAGAAATTAAGGAAAACCCAAATTTGTATTCATAGGGATGTGAAGAATTGGCAAACCTTCCGACCTCCTGTTGAGTTCTGATTGGCTGCCAACACTTCAACAAGGAAGCATTTGCACCATCTTGGGACCAGGCTTCCGATACCTCGGCCCCTTAGCTTTGGTGGTGGGGTCCCAGAGGACCCCCCCAGTGCAAAAAAGTATTTTTTTTTAAAACCATTTGGCAGGCGTTGCAGTGGATCCACGATAAAAAATACAAAAAACAAACACAGGCTCCCGTCTATGCTTTTTAATAAGCTCCTGGCTGGGCCAAGTCCTGGGGCATTGTTATTTTAATGTGGGGTGGCTGTCCAGCCCTCTACTGAGTCAGGGATTACCACCACCCAGGGGCTACAGACAAATCCAATGCAGTGGGCCTGCCTGGACATCTGCTGCCCCAGGGACCATCACCTCCCTGGGGCTTTTATTAAATGTGATGCAGGTGTGCTGTGTGACCCCCTGCTGCCCTGGGGACTGCCACCTTCCTGCAGCATCAAACAAACATGATGGGGGGGGGGGGCTGTACAGCCCGCAGCTGCCCCAGGGACCTCAATCTCCCTGGGCCTTAAAACAAATGTGATAGTGGGGCATAGACCCCCATGCTGCCTCGGGGACCAACCCCTCCCCGGGGCTATAATAAAATTAATGATAGGGGGTCCGTTTCAGCCCCCGCAACCCCAGGGACCACCACCTAACAGGAGCTATGCTCATCAGAGGGGGACCCCAGTTGAAGAGACACTAATGGCCCTGAGGACCTCTACGCCCCTGGGCCAGAGAGAGAGAGAGCGAAAGAGAGCGAGAGAGAGAGAGAGAGAAAAAGAGAGAGTGAGAGAGAGAGTCATTGTAATGGTCTTTTCATGCAATGATTTTTAGCCTAGACAAGAATCACCTGTGGTAGAATGGTTAAGGTCACAGACCCTCACACTGAAAGTGGAGCGTTCTAGTTCAGGTGTGTCTATGATCATTTCCCTATTTTTCTTTATTTTTATTTTTTTTTAAAGTTATTCAGTTAGGGCTGCATCGGTGTTGTGGCATGATTATTGTAGGACTTCAACTCACCAAACATCTTGATAAGGATGCCTTACTGATTTCAGGATGACACAAGGAGCATTTGAAGTTTTCAATTTTATCCATCTCCAAGTGTACATTACACATGCAGGAACATAGAATTTCCTTGCCACCTGTATCATTTCATGATGTTTCCATTGTGTGGCTGATGCTTTCAGTTACTTTCATTTGAGATGTCATCAGTGAGATCACTGACAATGTCATGAGTGATGTAAAATATGAGGTCATAGGAAGTGCATTATGGGGGTACAAGTTATAGTTAGCAGAGATAACCATAAATGCTGAATTTCACTGGTTTGTACAAGTGAAATCTGAGCCAAGTATAACATCCCTGTACCCTTTGTTTTTTTCAGTGACTTTCTATGTATTTTGTTAGAAATGGGGTCTGTGGTTGGCAGTCAGGTTACCCCCTGTCCAAGCAAGGACCCTCACTCTAGTCAGGGCAAAGGAGAAACACACCGGGTTAACACCCACTCACCCCACTGGTAGCTTGGTACGAGCAGAAAAGCTTAACCCAGAGACAATGTGTAAAGTATTTGTACCAACACACACAGCAATATTGTGAAGACACTACAAAATGACTCAACACCAGGTTAGAGAAACAGCCAATATTTAGCTGAGCAAAACAAGACCAAAATAAAACACATCCAACATACACAAGTCAAGTTATGAATTTTTAAAGACTGAACACAAAAATAGATATCACGTCGTCGCACGGAGTCGTTCCCAACAATCTGATGCCAATGGCACTGGTCAAGGACTCACATGACCCCCCAAGTACACTACCTTGTGAAAGTGAGAAAACATGTTGGTGCATGGAGTTAGGGATTGTGGCGTTGCTGGATCCGAGGTGCAGTGAGTTCCGGTGCTGCAGAGGGAAGGAACAGAGGTGTCACGAAGAGGCGTTGGGTCCTTACTGTGGAGTTGTGGAGATGAGGCGGCGTTGGATCGAAACGTTAGATTAGCAGATTTTCAGCTGAGTTGATATCCGGCGGTCACAACGTGGTGCAGCAACTTCCACAGAGTCACAGACTTCAGAAAGGCTGCAGTGGTGTCGGGCCTGAGAGGTCCTCGTACTCCAGCGAGGATCACGGCTTTGTTTGCAGGTTGCATCAAGGGATTCGGCAGTGGAATATACCACAAAGTGCAGTCTTGGTCCCCTTTCACAGGCAGAAGCAGCAACTGCAGGATAGTCCAACAAAGCACAGTCACAGGCAGGGGCAGCACTTCTCATCAGCTCTTCAGCTCTTCTCTTTTGGCAGAGGTTCCACTTGACTCCAGAAGTGATCTGAAGTCTGGGGTTTTGGGTAAACTACTTATACCCCTTTCTGCCTTTGAAATAGGCAAACTTCAAAGGAAAGTCTCTGTTGTTTACAATATCCTGTCTTGCCCAGGGCAGGCCCCAGGCATACACCAGGGGGTTGGAGACTGCTTTGGGTGAGGGCAGGCACAGCTCATTCAGGTGTATGTGACCACTCCTCCCTCCACTTTAGCCCAGATGGCTTATCAGGATATTCAGGCTACACCCCAACTCCCTTTGTTTCACTGTGTAGAGGAGATTCACAAACAGCCCACCTGTCAGTCCGACCCAGACAGGGAATCCACAAAATGGTTTCAGTAAGAAAATGCCCCTTTTCTAAAAGTGGCATTTTCAAACTAACAATCTAAAAACAAACTTCTCTAAAAGATGTACTTTTAAATTGTGAATTCAGAGACCCAGACCCCAAACTCCCTATTTCCATCTGCTTACAAAGGGAAACTGCACTTTCAGGATATTTAAAAGCAGCCCCCATGTTAACCTATTAGAAAGAAAGGCCTTCTAACATTGAAAACCAAATGTGGCAGTATTTCACTGTTAGGACATGTTAAACACATCAATGCCCGCCCCCCTTTAACATACACTGCACCCTGTCCATGGGCCTACCTAGGGCCTACCTTAGGTGTGCCTTATATGTATGAAAATGGAAGGTTTGGGCCTTGCAAGTGGGTTCACTGGCCAGGTTGAATTGACAGTTTTCAAACTACATACACAGACACTGCATTGGTAGGTCTGGGCCATATTTACAGGGCTACTCGTGTGGGTGGCACAATCAGTGCTGCAGGCCCACTAATAGCATTTGATTTACAGGCCCTGGGCACCTCTAGTGCACTTTGCTAGGGACTTACTTGTAAATCAAATATGCCAATCATGGAAAGCCAATTTCACATACAATTTCACATAGGGAGCACTTGCACTTTGGCACTGGTCAGCAGAGATAAAGTACCCAGAGTAACAAAAACAGTAAAAACAGAGTCTAGCACACAGCAACAATCTGTGAAGTAGAGAGAAAAAGTTAGGGAAGGCCACTCTATAGATTTCAAATCTAACTCATTTTTAATTCTATTTCCAGACTATAACGTCCTTGTAATCTTTTTTGTGAATTTCTATGATTTTTCAAGTAATTTTCATTTCTCTACACAAATTCATCCAAAGCCGTGCACGGCCTAAGGCCATACGTGGTGGGGGTTGGCTGTAAGGCCAGGGTGTGGCCAGGCCCTGCGGGCAAACCGTATAACTATCCAACCCCGCGCAGCACATGGCCAAAGGCCGTGTGCAGTTGGGAGTTGAACAGGGCCTGTCTCTCTGGGTGTGAGAATAGGTGTGAGAAGGTGTATCTAGGTGTGAGAGTGTCTGGATGTGAGAGTGTGTGCATTGTGGGTCTGTGAGTGGGAGCATCAGTGCCTGTGTGGGTTTGTGAGTCAGTGTGTGAGGATTTCAGTGTGTCTGTGAGTGGGTGTGTGAGTGTCTGAGTGGGTCTGTGAGTGGGTGCGTGAGTGTCTGAGTGGGGCTGTGAGTGGGTGCATGAGGGTATGAGTGTGTCTGTGAGTGGGTCTTTGAGTGTCTGAGTGGGTCTGTGAGTGGGTAGTAAGGGTCTGAGTGGGTGTGTGAGTGGGAGAAAGAGATTGTAAGAAATTGAGAGTGAGAGAACAAGAGTGAGAGGGAAAGAAATAGAGAGCGTTTTAGGCTTTGATGAATGATACACTTAGAATGAGAAATTTCTGGACAACTTGAAAAGAAAAATGTATTTGTCAATTAAAAAGAGTGAGACCACCTTTCAGTATGAACCTTACATTTTTGAGGTTTAAAAGAAATTAAAGAAGGAGAATGACCACAAGCACACCTTGAGTAGAAACATCCATTTTCAGTGTGAGTGTCTTTGAACTTAGCCTTTAAGCCATAGGTGACACCTTACTGTGATGCTTCCAGACATACCTATGACAGTCAAACTATGTATGTGTTTGGAAAGAAATGTGAATGCTCCATCACTAGGAAGTTTTAACAGTCAAAACACTAGTAAATACACAAACACACTGCCAAGCCATAGTAGAATTTGAACCTTCCGCTTACTGAGTTACAGCACAAGACCTTGACAATTAGACCAGAAGTGACTATGTTCTGCTTTGCATCGAAAAATAATAATTATAACATTTGTACCAAACATCTTGCTACTTTGACTATTTGAAGTCATTGTATGGAGAGGCCATTGTAATGACAATCTCTCTCTCTCACCCTTCCATCCCATTATGGGATGAAAAAGAGGGACAGAGAGAGTGACAGGACCGTGGGGGAACCTGAAGGCCCCTGTGGTCCTATCCGGCTCACCACATCCTGCCGGAGCCTGCATTCCTCCCTCAAGCAGGGAGCTGCTTTTAGCAGTAGCTCCCTGCTTAAGGGAGCAATGTTTTCATCTTTTTCCAAGCACGCATCTTTGCGTGCAAGGAAACACATGAAAAATCTGCTTTGTGCAAGCGGGAGCTGTTTGATAGCTTCTGCTGTCAGAAAAAGGACTTTGTTTGATTTTGCTTGGTGCGAGCTGTCAGCTACCACCAAGCAAAAACAAACAGCTATATCCCAGGGGTGGGCACCTCAGGAAATAGCAGCAACCGGTCCTTGGGGTGGCGGTCCCCAGGTCCATTATTGGTTCCACAAGAGGGTGCCGCTCTGCCCTCCTCCAATGTAATCAAGTCCTGTTGGGGTGGTGGTCCCCAGTGCTTTGGGGGTCTAAAATGGACCCAGTTATTCTTTTCTTGCAACCCCGGGGAAGTGGCAGTCCCTGGAGCTGCAGGGTCTCCATGTGGCCCTGTACAAGTCTATTTGTTCAAAGCCCCGGGGAGGTGGTTGCCCCAAGGCTGTAGGGGGGGTCACGCATTCCCCCACATTGTATTTGTTTAAAGCCTCAATGGAGGTTGGAGTCCCCAGGGCTGCGGGCGGGGCAGGCGACCCCCTAGCATTCATTGACTTAGATGCCCTGGGGAGGTAGAAGTCCCCAGGGCTGCGGAGGGAGGCAGCCCCCGCATTCAAAATGTCAAAGCCCCCGGTACCTGGCCCACCTGTGGGCTTCTTAAAACAAGAACCGCAGCATGTCAAGCTATGATGTCTCACAGTTGCAGCAACATTTTTTTTTAAAAGGTGTTTTTTTAGCACTGACGTAGTCCCTGGGATGCAGGCACCAGAGCTAAGGGGTCAGAGTGATTCTACCCTGGCCCCTGGTATGATTTCTTTACTCTTTTTGTGGAACTCGGGTGAAACTAAGTCCCAAAATGGCTGCCAAAACTTCCTGGTTGAAGTGTTGGTAGACAATCAGAGCGCTGCATTTCCCTACACAAGCTTATCATTATTTGTACAATTGTATCAGCCAGAAATATACAAATTTGGATTACCTTTAATACCTCAAAAACTACTGAATGGATTTAAACCAAATAACTGAAAGCGTAATCTGCATACCAACAGCTACCTTTTTTTATGTAATTCAGTCCAGTGGTTCGGGCTGTAGTCGTGTTCAAAACTCCTATCGGAATTAACATGGGAAACACGCGTTTTATTCCTCCCCCGTTTTTCTGAGCCCCTGCTTGACAGATCATCCTAAAATTTCCCATGTGCAGCAAGAATCACTGGCACACTTGTTTTGGGAAATTTCATGAATATTCTTCAAACAGTGTTAAAGATATAGGCAAGTCAAAAACGTAACTATAACTACCAACTGGCAACATATATATGATTGCCAGTTGAAGGCTTTGGGCGTAACGTGTCGCCATTATTTTCACCAGCACTGAGCACTTTGTTATCAAATTAATAAATCAAGGATTTTTTTTTAAATTCAGATCTGTTGGTGCCGCTTTATTTATCTTTTTCCTGGGCACTGCATTGAAGCTTGGAAGGAAAAATGCCCTTGGAGGGAGAAAACATGTGTATATATATATATATATATATCCAAGAAAGAAGTGACTCCTCAAACAGATGATCTCACCAAAGAACAAAAATATACTTCTACTACAATGTTTTAGCTTCCGCCTTCCTTAGGTAATACAAAATGGTTTGTTAAGTGGCAGCACAGCTGACACTGCTGGATTTTCAAAAAGCATCATGACTGAAGATTGCAATTGGAACTTGGAATCAATGCATTCCTGAGAACTCCTCACATATGCATGAATCAAGTGGTATTGTCAGTGATGTTCAGTCCATCTGGATGCAGTGATTTTAAACGGTACATCCAGAAATTTTCTCTGATGTCCAGTAGTTCTTCCTTCAAAACATGTTCCACAGGGAAAATCTACAAATTTGATAGTAAATGGTCCACAAGGTTAAAATGATTGACTGCAGGCTGGTCAAGTTTCTTGTTAATTGTTGCTGATTTGTGGTTCCTGAATCTTGTATGGAGGTCATTCACTGTTTGGCCTACAATGTTTTTTACAGCTTTGACGTTGGCACTGAATCTCAGAAATAATGCATGTTGAGTGACATGTAAGATGCTGTCTTATTCCATACGTCCTTCTTGTAGCATAGCTAGTTACTGATGATGTTTGTAAAAGGTATTCACATGTGATGCACCTTTTAGAATCACAGCAATGAACTCCTGCATTTGTTACAGCTTGCTTAAGTTCAGCTTTCACAATAAGCAATCATAAATTGTGAGCTCTGCGGTAAGCAATGACTGGTGGTTTTAGAAAAAGCTTTTGCAATTTTTCACAAATGGATAGCAAGGGAAAAGATGTTTGTATTATATTTCTGTAGTTGGGAGCTGATGGGTGATAGTCAACCACAAATGGGATTCTGTCACTTTTGTTTCTTCTGTTAGTATTCCAAATAAGTGCTTCCCTGTGTAACTGCAAAGACTTGTCAATATGTTGCAGAATGATATGCAGATGATAGCCTTGCTTTTTAAATAATCTAACAAGCTCCTGTAGATGGTCTTTACAAGTGTCTTCATTGCTGCAAATGCATCTTATTCTGAGTGCTTAGCTGTAGATGATCCTGGGTTTAGTGTGGCCTGGGTCACATGAAGTCCAGTTTAGATACAAATCAACATCTGTAGGCTTGTGGTACAGATCAGTTATCATTTTTTTTTCATGAATGGTGAATAACACTTCAAGAAAAGGGAGATGACTCTTCTGTTTAGTATTGCTGCCAGTGAATTTGATGGTGGGATGGATACTGTTGATAAAAGCTGTAAATTGCTCCGGTGTTCTTCCTGCATTCCATATTATAAATATGTCATCAATGTATCATAGCCATACCAGTGGTTTGATGTTAGAACTCGCAAGTATATAGTCCTCCAATTTGCCCATGAAGATATTTGCATAGGAAGGAGCCATCCGAGTGCCCATGGATGTCCCTTGTGTCTGTAAATAGTGTTTACCACTGAAAGTAAAATTGTTGGATTTAAGGATAACTCTTGCAAAGTTGGTAAGCACATTTGTTGATGGTTTTTTTCACAGTTCTTTTATTAAGAGCTTCAGATAATGCCGTAAGCCCATCATCATGTGATATATTGGTGTATCATGATTTAACATCAAATGTAGCTAGAAGAGTGACATCATCAAATGTGTAGGTTTGGTTTAATTTTTCAATAATCTGAAGAAAGTGACTGGTGTCCGTAACAAATGATGAAAGTTCTTGGACAATGGGCTGGAGGTGTAGGTCGACATATAAAGATAGTCTCTCAGTGGATGTATCATTGCCAGAGGTAATGGGACAGCCAAGATTGTTCATTTTGGGAATTTTGGGAATCAGATACAATCTTCCAGGTCTTGGTTTGGGGTGAACAAGTATATCTGCTGTTGTTTCATCAATGAGGTTTAAGCTCCTATACTTTGCAACCATGTTCTTGATTTCTTTGTTCAAGTGTTCTGTGGGATCGGTTTCTAAATGTTTGCAGGTGTTGGTATCCATCAGTTTTCTCATTCCCTCCTCAATATAATCAGATACTTTCATGGCAACCAGTGCACCACCTTTGTCTGCCGGTTTTATAATGGCATCTGTTCTCTGTTGAAGGTGGTGGAGAGCTTTGTTTCCTCTCAGGTAATGTTATAAAAATCCTTTTAGGTGTTGATTATTTGATGAGTTTGTTAATGGATAAAATGGATGTATCAAGAACAGGATTTCTACCACATTGAGGAGTCCATGACTTGGGATGGCGAAACTTCTTAAATGGATATGGAAGGTAGCTTGACAGATCAACATTAGAATTATTGTTAAAGTATTCTGCAAGTCTGCATCTTCTCTCAAAGGTTTTTAGGTCTCTCTTCATGTTGGCTGTATAATGGTCCTTAGGCACAGGACAGAAGCAGAGGCCTTTGCTCAAGAGGTTGAATTCACCTGGTGATAGCAGCCCTCCATTTAAGTCAATAACTGTATCTGATGTCAGGAAGGGTTGTAGCTGGCTGGTGCTATTCAGTCTTTTTTGTCTTAGAAATCTTCTGTTTTTTTTATACTTTTCAGCCACGGGATATACACTGACAAGTGAATCTCCAAAAACAGAATGATTTATAAAGTGGTGATTTGGGAGAGAAGGTATATGAAATGTTAACATGTCTCTTTTCAGTTTTGCAGATTTAGGGCCTCATTATGACATTGGCGGCAAATGCCGCCCACTGCCACGGTGACGGCCACCAATATAATGTTGCCGTTGCTACCTACCGTCCACCTAAATATGACCGTAGGCAGAATTCCACCAGAAGGCTGGTGGAATTCCATCTACGGTCATGGCGGCGGATGGTGGTAAGGTGGCGTGGCGCTGCTGACTCCGTGCCACTGCCTGCATTGGAGCCGTGGTCCCAGCTGAGTGCAACGACCATGTCCGACACCACAGGCCTGATGCTGTCTTAGTGCCTTCGAAGTTCCGCCACAGCATGAGTCCCGAGTGTCGTGTCACTGACGTCCGTGACACCTGTGGCTCCTTGGTGTGATTGCTACACTGTGAAATAGATGCCTCCCATCTTGAACTGCTGGATTAATTGACCCTACCTTGTCAGAAGGAACCAACGCCTCACCACCGATGCCGTATTACCTCCCCTGCAACCATAAGGAACCAACACTTTACCTAGCAATAAGTAACCAACTCCTTACCTCCCTGGTAGCAATAAGGAACTGATGCTGCACCAGCTATACCAATGCATCACCTTACCGACTCCATGACCAGTCCGCACTCCCTCATGAGTGGGCGTTGGACTGTTGGGAATTACTCCGTCAAGATGTCATGATAGCCCCAGTTGGAGCTATTGTGTTTCTAAGTCCTATACTAAGATTAAGGCCCTCAGTATGAGATTGGCGGCAAAAGCCGCCTACCGCCATGGCGACGGCCACCAACAAACCGTCGCCATGGCTACCGACCGTCCATGCCATTATGACAGTAGACGGAATACAGCTAGAAGGCTGGTGGAATTCCGTCAACGGTCATGACGGCGGTAAGGTGGCGTGGTGCTGCTGCCAGCAGCAGCGCCACACCAGCAAAATACCGCCTACTGTATCATGTTCCATGATACGGTCTGACGGTGTTTTGCTGGCGGACGATCCTGCTGGCAGCAGTGCCGCATCCCGTCTCCTGCCGGAGAACCCCCTGCAAGCAGGTAAGTCGGGTTCTCCAACAGGAGTGGGGGGTGAGGGGTGTTGTGTGCATGTGTGGGGGTGTGTGTGACTGTGTATGAATGCGTGCATGTGTGTGTAATGCATGTGTGGGTGAGTGGGTGGGTGTGTATGTCCATGTTGTGTCGTGTGAGTGCGTTTGTGCCTGGATGTATGTTCATGAGTGTTGCTGTGAGTGTGTATGAATGTTTGAATGCATGGGGGAATGTGTGTATGCTTGTGTGTATGGGTGTGTATGTATGTGTGTATATGTGGGGGGAGGGTGGGGGATGGCTGTGGGGAGGTGGCAGGGGAGACCCCTATCTGTGCCACGTATGGAATTCCCTGGCACTGATAGTGCCTACGGCCATGTTTTCCATTGCAGTACAGAAACCACGGAAACCATGGCAGTGGGCGGGGTCAAAATGCCATGGGCGGCCTAGTGACGGCTTCCGGCCTGGAAACTGAAGTCTCCAGCCGGCGGTCATTACCTCTGTGGCGGTCAGTGTGTTGACTTGACAGTTTGGCTTTGGCCAAACCGTCAATGTCATAATAGTGGAGGTAGGTACTGCCAGCCTGTTGGCAGTTATACCTCCACTATAGCACCGACCACCGGGGTCGTAATGACCCCCATAATTTTAAAAGCATCCCTTGCTGTGATCTTTTTTACTTCTGCAATCCTCTGCAGTATATGTGACACTGCAGAGTCACTTTTTGTGTTCTTTAAAAGTTCTAATTCTTTTTATAGCTTGGTTTAAAGCATCTGCATTTTTTGAATGGTTACTTTTACACATACTGATAGTACGGCCATTGATGTGTTATACAGTGAAGTATTCCATGAAGCAGACCATTCACAGTTACTTAGTTTAAAAGGTGGCTTCGATTTAATCTCCAACCCCATGGGATAGGTGTTAAGTTTCTTATAGATTTGTAAATGTGCTATTGTAAATTGCCACTTACTGAATTTCTCCTGGATGAAAAGTGCATATCTGGGATGCAGATTTGTTCTTGACATGGTGGTTTCTTCTGGCTAGTGCTCCCCCAAGGGCCTCAGCCTCACACCCCCATCCAATGGGCAGGGATGGAAGGGGAATTGTTTCCCCTTCCACCCTGACCCTCCAGTGACGTCTGATGACATCAGCGTGCAATCGCAAGCTGATCTCATCAGAGGCCATCCCCATCGCACTGGAAGCTCAGCTTCAAGCGCGGATTGGATCAGGGGCTGGGGGCAGCAAAGGCATCAAAGGAAAGGAAATCTTTCCTCTTTGAGCATTTCTGCAGCCTGATTGCGAAGCGAACGGGCTGCAGAAATGCCCACTGGACACCAGGGATGTTTTTTTATTTTTTTATTCTTTATGTATAAGGGGAGCGGTCCCTTTGGCAAAGGGCCGCTCCCCAGGGGGGTAATACATTATTAGGCCTTTTCTGCTTTCCGTGGGCAGATCGGCTTAGCAGGGCAGATTTTTTTTTTACTTTTATGCATGTGGGGAGCAAATTCTTATTAGGCCAATTTTCATTAGGCCAATCTGCCCCCAACGGGGGCAGAAACCGCTAGGCACCAGAGATTTTTTTAAATTATTTTTTTTACTAATGGAGAGCAAACCCTTAGTCAAGCGTCACTCCCCTGGAGTTCAATTTTCTTTTAGGCCATTTCTGCCCCCCTTAGGGGCAGATCGTCTTAATTTTCTTAGCCCAATCTTCCCCGAAGGGGGGCAGAAACCACTAGATACTAGGGATTTTTTTTGTGTCATAATTCACGTAAGGGGGTGACCCCTTAGACAAGGGTCGCTCCTCTGGGGGTAAAATTTATTTTAGGCCATTTCTGCCTCCCTTGGGGATAGGTCTACTTATTTTTATTAGGCCGATCTACCCTCAGGGGGGCAGAAACCACTTAGGCACCAGGGATTGGTGTGTGTGTGTTTTGTTGGGGGGGCAGTCCCTTGCGCAAGGGTCGCTCCCCATGGGGACACATTTCTGTTGGACATTTCTGCCCCCCTTGGGGGCAGATTGGCCTATTTTTGCAAGGCCCATCTGCCCCCAAGGGTGGCGGAAAGCCCACCATGGAAGATTTTTTTTCAAAGAAGAGGGTGGGGGTATGGCCATACCCCCACCCCAAATAAATGGGGGTGAAGTTGTTCTGCCCACCGGTGGGCAGATGGGGAAATTACCCCCGACCCACTCCCCGGGGGAGGCAGAAAGTCTACTAGATGCCAGGGAATAAAAAAAAATAGTGTAGTGGTGACTACCAACCAGTATGGGCATAGTTATGCTCCCACCCCGGCTACAGAGGGTAACAGTCTTTCAGCTCTCCCCCTCACACTAAAACATCTTCTCGCACGGCAGGCAAGAGGACATTTGATTATTTTGGGTTTTAGTTTTACATTTGGGCCATGAGAGCTTGTCTAACTCTCAAAATTGTCCCACTTGGAATGGTGAGGGCTGCACTTTTTGGACTTTGGGACGCTGCCATGTGGAAAAATCTACGAGACCAAGACACATCTGAAAACTAAACATCTGGGTGAGTCCAGGGTGGTGTGCTTCACATGCACACTGCACCATTTTCTTACCGACAATGCCCTGCAAACCTCCAACTTTGCTTGAAATCACAAATTTTTCCGACATTTGTGTGATGGAACCTTCCGGAATCTGCAGGAATCCCCAAAATTCCTACCTCCCAGCATTGTCACATCTATACCAGTTAAAATTCTGCCCCACCCGCAAAAATAGGCAGTTTTGTATTTGATAATTTTGCTCAGCAAAGGTGAATCGAAGCCCTTCCCCTTGGTGACGAGGGGAAGCGTCACCCATTGACTTTAACATGGGCGCTTCAGGTTTAGGCCCTGAAGCGCCCAGGACAAGTGTCAATCATTGACACCTCGTCAGAGAGTGGAGAGTGGTCAGCAGTCTCACTGAACCCATCCCACTCTGTGACAAAGTTGGGACTGCTGCCTTCCCTCCACCTAAGGTCAACCAATGAGGGAAGACAGCAGTCCCACACCTCCTAGCACCTCCAAGCTGAAGTTAAGTGTGTTTGTGTTTTTTAAATGAACGTTTGTTTGCGTGTATGTTTGAATTTTGATGAGTGTTGTGAATGGATGTGCGTGCATATGTGAATGAATGGGTGTGAGTGTGCTGCCCGCCCCCTCCCTCCTAAAATTACCAGCTGCCACTGGGGTATTCAGAGACCTCAATATGTTGGGCTTTCCTTGCTGCTTATCAAATGTGCCACATCTCGCTTGGGTACACCGAAAACAGGCAGGAACTTAGTAGCATGTTTTAGATTAGTTTAAATACAAGCAATTCAGGTATTTTTGTTGTTATATCTTTACGATTGGATCGGGCTGAGTTTAAATATTTACCCCACTGCCGCTTGCTGTCTTTATTCAGTATATGCAAACAACTCTGCGCAGAGACCTGGGAGCTTATTTACAAGCCCCTTATTCTGCAGGTGCGTCACTTTGTATATGGCAAAAAGTGACGCACTGGGTGCACAAGGGGCTTGCAAAAAGACCCTTGGAATCTTCACTTCTAATGAAAAAATAATAGCTGCAAGTTCCAGAAGGAAGAGAGCTGCTGGATAGAATGCCCAACATGACTCAAAGGCCCATATTTATACTTTTTTAGCACCGCATTGGCGTAATTTGTTTACGCAAAAGCGGCACAAACTTTCAAAATGTAATTGTATTTTTTAAGTTTGTGCCAATTTTGCATCAAAAACTGACGCAAATGCGGTACTAAATAAGTATAAATATGGGCCAAAGTGTCTAATGACTGTAGTACAGAAGAGTACTTGATGATAATAACAAACTGATGTTTGGCAAAACATATATACATGACAATTCTGAAATTCTGGCATTTCAGTTTAAAATACTGTTTTTTTGTGAAAACGGCAAGCTCGTGTTTGGGACCGTGCCTGTTTGTAAAGCATAATAAATATATATGTTAGTAAAACATCTGTATTCTCTGAAACAGGCTAGTTGATGTTTTGGCCTTCATTATTGCATGTTTTAAGACAATTAGGATGTAAATTGGAGCAAAAATGAATGCTGAGTTTGGTAGGCAGATGGCTTACCTTGTTTCTTGGTACTAGAGGATTTATGCTACTTCATATCTTGTGTGTAGACTTTTGACTCTGCATATACATAAAGCTATTTATGATTTAACTACTGTTGTCGGAGGAGGTGAGACTAGTGTAATCTGCGACCTGAAATGTCCTGCAAGCTTTAACCCCTTGACCGCCATGGAAGTAATGGTTATGTCCATGGTTGCGCCTCTCAGGCACCATGGATGTAACCATTATGTCCATTTACCAGCTCTAGGGGGAAGCGCTAGTGCACCCCTGAGGGCCACCCCCCAACCCCCAGGTCAGGGCTGGAAGGGGAATCTCTTCCCCTTCCACCCCCGAACCCACCAGTGACGTCTGATGACGTCAGCACGCAGAAGCGGGCTGACCTCATCAGAGGTCACCTCCCATCGAGCTGGAAGCATGCTTCAAGAGCGATTGCGGAAGATAAATGATCAGCATTTCTCTTCCGCTTGGGTGGAGGGGGCCAGCAGAGGCATGAAAGGAAAGGAAAGGCCTTTCCTTTCATGTCTCTGCAAGCATTTCTGCTGCCCGATCGCGATGCAATCGGGCAGCAGAAATGCCCACTAGACACCAGGTCACCCCATCTTGGATTCCCCTAGGTGTCTAGTTTTCAAAAATGTGCAGGTTTGCTAGGTTTCCCTAGGTGCAAATAACCACTGCTTCTCAACACCTTACCTTGTGCTCATTTTGGAAATACAAAGGTTTTCTTGATACCTATTTTACACTCTTTATATTTCAGCAAATGAATTGCTGTATACCCGGTATAGAATGAAAACCCATTGCAAGGTGTAGCTCATTTATTGGCTCTGGGTGCCTAGGGTTCTTGATGAACCTACAAGCCCTATATATCCCCGCAACCAGAAGAGTCCAGCAGACGTAACAGTATATTGCTTTCAAACATCTGACATCGCAGGGAAAAGTTACAGAGTAAAACATTGAGAAAAATTGTTGTTTTTTCACCTCAATTTCAATATTTCTTTATTTCAGCTGTTATTTTCTGTAGGAAACCCTTGTAGGATCCACACAAATGACCCCTTGCTGTATTCAGAATTTTGTCTACTTTACAGAAATCTTTAGCTTTCTGGGATCCAGCGTTGGTTTCACACCCATTTCTGTCACTAAGTAGAAGGAGGCTGAAAGCACAAAAATAGTAAAAATGTGGTATGTTCAAGTAAAATGCCAAAATTGTGTTAGAAAATAGGGTTTTCTGACTCAAGTCTGCCTGTTCCTGAAAGCTGGGAAGATGGTGATTTTAGCACCGCAAATACTTTGTTGATGCCATTTTGAGGGATAAAACCACGAGCCTTGTTCTGCAGCCCTTTTTTCCAATTTTTTTTAAAAAAACGAACTTTTCGCTGTATTTGGGCTAATTTTTTGGTCTCCTTCAGGGGAACCCACAAAGTCTGGGTACCTCTAGAATCCCTAGGTTGTTGGAAAAAAAGGACGCAAATTTGGTGTGGATAGCTTATGTGGACAAAAGGTTATGAGGACCTATGCACAAACTGCCCCAAATAGCCAAAAAAAGGCTTGGCACCTGAGGGGGAAAAGGCCTGGCAGCGAAGGGGTTAAATAATTGGATGGAATCCTTGTAAGATTTGTCTAGCGCTGCTGACTACAGGCAGTGATTGTGAGATTTTCAGAAACATTCTTTAAAAAAAATTAATGGGAAAGAGGAGGATGGAAAATATTCGGACGGATTATGCTATATACTTTGAAAGCAGCTGTAAGGCAAGTAAAATTTCATATCCAGATTTTTTTAACTGCTTTTAAAATGTACAGAACGTTAATCAGTTTTCTTGGGAATTGTGATGAAAATTACACGTTTTGCCACCTTTTTTCAAGTTAAACAAGGAGGGGTAAACCCTAAAATTAATGTGGATAGAAAGTCTGTCCCGGCGCGCCAAAAAATAATTTTAATATTTCACTAGTGCTGGTTTGAAAACTGTCTTGTCTTTTTAGCCGAAAATTGCACTTATATGGCCCTGTTTAGCCTGCTTCACTCATTCGGTCGACGCAAATTTAGGACTGTATTTTCACACTACTGCTTTTGGTCTTTATTTCACACTTTGGAGAAGATTCCATTTGGACAATTTCAAATGGCTTGTACTGGAATGAGTTGCAGGATTTATCGTTTGGACACTGGGCAATATAAACTATGCGTAAAAAAGTTAAATTATTCTCGTTAAAAGGAGGATGTTGAAATCACTGATGAGTTTTATGTCGTGAATAACGTCACAGAACTCAGTGGTTACTTAGCATAACGTTAATTTGTAACCAGCTTGCATATGTTATTCGATATAATGTGTGGCCAAAGGCAAACATAGATGACATCCAACCATATGTTACTGAAACAAGGTATTTGATGTATTATAAGGTGACAGCAACAAACTAGGCCAAAAGTGGACCTGCACAAAGTTATTACTAGGACATACTGATCGCGTTTCCTCACTGCTAGTTTGTCAGAATGCAGCTGTTCTTGTCGGCCACCTTAAAGGGTTATAATGCTCTCTCACAAATGATATAATATTAACCAGTTCCAAGATGAAATATGAACATTTCTCTATAAATGTCAGTCAATTGGGAAAAACTAGGCTGAACATTTTGAACAATTTCTCCACAGTTGTGGCATTTTCATCTTTGCCACTCCTCCAACCTCAATAAATTTGATTTTTTTAAGTAGTGGTTCAAAAATCCTTCAAATTACAGCTCGGCAGGAGAAATATACTGCAGTAGCATTTTGAGGAACTGTTTTCCAAAAACCTACTCCCAAAAAATTTTTGTTCAGATTTTGGCACAGGCGTAGGAAGTTGACAAAGATTGCATTTTTTCAAGTTGTATCCAGTAAATTTCTTGCCCAAATTTTATTATGATATACCCCTGCAAATACGATGTGCCACCATTGGGTCAGGTAGACTTTAGGAGTAACTGGTCAATCTGAATTTTGACCGTGGTACTGTTTAAAACCTTGCAGGTTAAACGGCTGGGACGAAGAACATGCATACCTATTAAACCAATTAAAATTAATAGCAGAAATAAAAACATTAGTTCTTCACATGGTTTTACAGGCATGGAACTATCAGAGGGGAACCTGTTTAGAAATCCGTTAAGATGACATTATAACTTGCGCAGCAGGAGGTAATATAATTACGGAAATGTAGAAAAATATGACTTTATAAAAAGTTAATAGCATACTGTTACCAGGTACTAATCACTGCATAAATTCAGAATTAAATGAGGGAAATAATTAATTACGCCTCCTCTATGATGCTTTCTAAAGGAAGTGAAACGTGGGAAAGCAAACGAGTGTTTAGAATGTCTGCTCTAACTTTATTAGCTTATATGTTGACTTTGTGACGTGCAAAACCTCAAGCCCAGCAAACACAGGCTTATTATCAAATAACAGAAGATAGATGAGTTAGCCGCATAGCGAGGAGGCAGCAAGAAGAAAATATAAATCAAAGTTTTGTAGGCGAGGGAAGGGAAGAAAAAACTGAGACAGCAGGAAATGAGGTTCAGGGTTATAAAAAACATGTTTCAAATCGGAAAATAGTAGCAGAGAATACAAAAGTCTTCAAGGCAGAAGTAGCAATGGATGGACAACTCTTAGAAATGAGGTCTCTAGTTGGCAGAGGTTTGCACCCTGTCCAATTAGGGATCTCCTGCTCACTCCCTTGGTAGCTTGGCACAAGCAGTCAGGCTTATCTCAGAGGCAATGTGTAAAGTATTTGCACATAGTATCATAGTGAAGACACCAAAAAAGTACTCCACACCAACTTACAAGAATAGGCAATATTGATCTGAGTAAAACAAGATAAAAACTAAAAAAATCCAACATGCACAAGCAAAGATACACATTTCAAAAGATTTAGGCCCTCATTACAACCCTGGTGGTCGGTGGAATAGTGGAGGTATTACTGCCAACAGGCTGGCAGTGCCTACCTCCACTAATATGACATTGGCGGTTTGACCAAAGCAAACCTCCAATGTACCACACCGACCGCCATGGCAGTAACGACCGCCGGGCTGGAGACCAGCCCGGCGGCAGTCACTAAGCCCCCCATGGCATTATGACCCCACCCACCGCCATGGTTTCAGTGGTTTCGGTACCGCCACTGAAACCATGGCAGTAGGCACTATCAGCATTATTCCTTCCCTGGCACTGATAGGGGTTTCCCCCACCCCACACCCTTCCCAGAATCCTCCACCACCCTCCTCCTCCCTCTCCCGACCCCCACACATTTACACACATACACGCACATACATACACACCCATACACACACGCGTACACACATTCACCCACGCATTCAAGCATTCATACACACTCACAGCAACACTCGCGAACATACATCCAGGCACACACGCAATCTCATGACACAACATGCATGTACACTCACACCCACTCATGCACACACGCATTACACATGCATGCACGCATTCACACATAGTCACACACACGCCCACTCACGCACACAACACCACCCACCCCCCTCTCCTGTCGGAGAACACGACTTACCTGCTTCCAGGGGGTCCTCTGGCAGGAAACGGGATGCGGCGCTGCTGCGAGAAGCAGCGTCTGTCAGTAAAACACCGCCAGGCCGTATCATGGAACATGATACTGTAGGCGGTGTTTTGTTGGCGTGGCACCACCTTACCCCGGTCCGCCATCATGACTGTTGATGGAATTCCGCCAGCCTTCTGGCGATTTTCCGTCTACGGTCATAATGGCATGCGCGGTCGGTAGCCATGGCGACGGTTTGTTGGCGGCCATCACTGTGGCGGTAGGCGCCATTTGCCGCCAATCTCATAATGAGGGCCTTAATCTTAGTATAGTGCTTAGAAACACAATAGCTCCAACTGGGGCTATCATGACATCTTGATGGAGTAATTCCCAACAGTCTGATGCCCACTCATGAGGGAGTGTGTACCGGTCATGGAGTGTTACAGACCACAGGTACAGTACCTTGGAAAACAGGTAAACAAAGACGTTGCACAGAGTCGGGGAGGTGCAGCATCAGTTCCTTATTGCTACCAGGGAGGTAAGGAGTTGGTTACTTATTGCTAGGTAAAGTGTTGGTTCCTTATGGTTGCAGGGGAGGTGATACGGCATCGGTGGTGAGGTGTTGGTTCCTTCTGACAAGGTGGGGTCAATTAATCCAGCAGGTCACGATGGGAGGCATCTATTTCACAGTGTCCCAATCACACCAAGGAGCCACAGGTGTCACGGACGTCAGTGATACGGCACTCAGGACTCATGCTGTGGCGGAACTTCGAAGGCACTGAGGTAGCATCAGGCCTGCGGTGTCGGACATGGTCGTTGTACTCAGCTGGGACCACAGCTCCAGTGCAGGCAGTCGCACGGAGTCAGACAGCAGTGCTGATTCCGAAGTTGCTCTGGAGTCGATGTGCCTGTTTTTTCTTGGAAAATCAAGACTCTCAGCAAGAGAACCCAGGTGCTGGAAGATGAAGTCTTTGATGACCCTGAGCATTCTTAACAGGAGGCAAGCTCAGTCCAAGGATGTAGAAAGCAAAGTCCAGTCCTTTCACTCACAGGAATAAATCAGCAAGTAACACGCCATCACAGCAAAGCAACAGGAAGAGTGGCAGTCCCTCCTATAGCATCCAGCTCTTCTTCCAGGCAAAACGTCCTCAGTCCAGAAGGATTCTAACCTTGTGGGGTCAGAGATCCACTACTTATACCCATTTCTGCCTTTGAAGCAGGCAAACTTTAAAGAAAGTCATGGTAGTGCACAAGGCCCTGCCTTTATTACCCTGTCCCCAGACACTCCACAGGGAGTTGGAGACTGGTTTGTGTAAGGACTGGCACTGTGCCATTTAGGTGCAAGTGTCAGCTCATCACACCACTCTAGCTCACAAAGACCCATCAGGATATGCAGGGCACACCTCAATACCCTTTGTGTGGCTGTCTAGAGTAAATTCACAAAGAGCCCAACTGTCATCCTGACCCAGACGTGTATTCTACAGACAGGCAGGGGCACAGAATAGTTAAGCAAGAAAATGCCCACTTTCTAAAAGTGGCAGTTTCAAACTCACAATTTAAAAACCAACTTTACCAAAAAATGTATTTTTAAATTGTGAGTTCAGAGACCCCAAACTCCACATCCCTACCTGCTCCCAATTAGAAATGAAACTTTCAAGGCAATCCCCATGTTACGCTATAGGAGAGATAGTCCTTGCAATAGTTAAAACTAATTTTAGCAGTATTTCACTCTCACTACATGTAAAACACACCAGCACATGTCCTATCTTTTTAATATACTGCACTCTGACCATGGGGGTGCCTTGGTCCTACCTCCAATGTGGTAAAAGGGAAGGTTTGGGCCTGGCAAGTGGGTGCACTTGTCAGGTCGAAACACCAGTTTAAAACTGCACACACACACAAACATTGCAATAGTAGGCCTGATAAATGTTTGCAGGACTACTCATGTGGGTGGCACAGTCAGCGCTGCAGGCCCACTAGTAGCATTTGATTTACAGGCCCTGGGCACACCTGGTGCACTATACTAAGGACGCACTGGTAAATCAAATTTGCAAATCATGGGTAAACCAATCACCAAAACCATTTAGACAAAGACCACATGCACTTTAGCACTGGTCAACAGTGGTAAAATGCCCAGAGTCCTAAAACCTTCAAAATGAAATGCAGAAACAGGCGGCCAAAGGCAAAAGGTTTGGAGATAACCCTGCACAAATTTCCAACAACAAATAAAGGTGATAGATGTTAAACTGAAGGAAATAAAATACACTCTGAAGCTACATCTGCAAATTAATAACTTGGTGACAAAACAAATTATAGGGTGAGAGAGTAAGAAAGAGGCAAGAAAGTCAGATGGTTGACGATTAAAATACACATTAGGGACCTTTGCCCATGCCCATGAAGTGTATGTGAAGTTTATCCTGTTACAAAATACACATTCCAGTAGTGACACAAAAACAGACTAAATTAATTTAGAAACATTTGTGTGGTTTGGACTAAGGAATGCAAGAAAAAGAATGTGCTCAAAATCTCATAATGTAAAATGCAGAAATAGGGTTATTAATTTGGGAGTAGGGTACGCTACCAGCCTCTCTGGGTAGGTCATAGCACAGTTCTAAAATAATCTCTGCTCATCCCCTGTTCACAAAAGGGCAAACAGCAGGTGAATCCCAAGAGAAATGTATGTTAGTTCTAGCAGGACCAAATATTTTAAAAAAGCAACACAATTCTATTTCCTTCGAAAATTAGACAAATCAAGTAAAATGCCATAAGCAAAAGGCATCAAATGGTTAAAATGGGACAAAGGAAACCAGGGCTAGGAAATTATTACATTTTAAGACAAAAAGTGCCAATAATTCAAAATATCCTAAGAAAAGTCATGGTTCAAACTTGATGAAGCCCTAGGCACAATTTCAGGCTGACCAAAATAGAGCACGTCATGTAAGCATAGTGGGACACACCAGTCAACGTTTTTACCTTTTGACTTAGTTTATTTTTTTATTCCTGCACAAAAACATTTCTCTGAGGTGTTTTCCGTTTCTAAGTGTGCTGCAGGATGCAGTACATTTAGAAAGTGAAATAAAGATATTTCTTTTCATTGCACCTCCAGTGGGATGGTGCACCATTTTGACACATTTCCAGGTTGACCAGTCGTGTTAAATTTCAGAATGCGCCAAAATCCATTGTTAGATGTGTTCGAACACTCACACTCCACCATGGCATACCTTATCAGAGACATGTAACACAAGACAGCAACTTGTGCTGCCTTCTGTTCCTCCAGATTTACCAAACAAACCAGGATCATGCAAGGTGGCCTTGCGCTGCTTGGAAATTCTGACTTTAATATTGCATTGGACTTGCAACACCATGTGTGAAATAAGAGCAACCAATACTATGATGAATCTGGCCTAAGGTTTCCTGCCCTCTGCCAGTGCTAGAACTGGTTTTCCCTCCTTCCGAGGACACAGATTGAAAGTCTAGGGGTGTGCTAAAAATCAATGGTTACAGTTTCTGACAGACCTATTTGAAGTCTTCACTTCAAAGGAAGAGCTTCAAAAGCTGCCTATTGTGTTGCCAATATCCGTACTTGATTTGTAAAGAAATAGGCACCAGGACCCTTGTCTGGAGGCCATTGCAGCTTCCACCTCCCACAGCACTACTAATGACAATTTAGACATTTTATACATTAAATATGACTAATACGTGCCACCTAAATTGTATCATTAGCTTGGGTGGCAGGTATTAGTCATATTTAATGTATAAAATGTCTAAATTGTCATTTTTTAATGTATATATACTTATTAAACAACTGTTGTTGTGCTCATCAAAACATTAGACAAACAGCAGCAAAATATGGCTGCCTGTCCTGAGTCCTGTTGACAATTAAGTGCACGTGCTGAGCATCAGAAACCACCTGATCTAATTAAGCACTGCCACGATCTCTCCTAAATGGCCAATCTCTGTTAAGTAGTTGCTTTTATTAACATCACTCAGTCCTTCCTGCTGCCAGAAGCCAAGGCGTGGCCTGAAAGGAGGAGGGTCAAAAACAGCTATACAGAACTTTGCACTCTGTTTCTGGAAAAGGACTGGGATGATAGCCAGTTCGAAACCAGTTTGCTCTCAAACAGCACACAGTGCACTTTACTAAGGTTACTTTCTACTAAAGTTATAAAAAGTTCACTTCCACCAGTGAATTTACAACTAAGTGGAAAATAACTTTGAATGATCACTCTCTTTTGTTCCCCAGGTGCATTAATAAGGTTTTGTTTTTTATTCATTCTAGGCGTGTTCCTGTACATTTTAGCTTTGCTACACAGTAACAATTCACTGCAGAAGTGTCACAGTACCAATGTAACTGAGAGAGCGTAGCTTATATATGTAAATATTAACATGAAATTATTATGAACTAATGTATAATAATGCCGCATAGAAATGTATTAATATATTTTTGCTAAACGTACGCTTGAAATGTGCCCACGGGGAGTGGCCACCAATATATACAATGACTAATGCAATTGACTAATAATGATGAAATGTCATGTTAAAATATCATTTTGCACTAATATTAAAAGGTTATATATTAAAGTTCTGCTAATAAATCATTTGGCCTTAGTTAGCATGAGTCGAGGCCTAGCTGCCTGGTTTCATATTAAATGTGTTTTTCTAACGTATAGTGTGCTGACTTGCTGAAGGACATGAACTCTTGTTTTGCCAAAGCTAGAAGATGAATGTAACTGTAATAGATCTGTTCTCATGAAAATGGACTTGCTCAGTGAAACATTCTTGTTGAATGCAACAGTGTAGACCACTCGCAGGTACAAGGTCGCCTGAACCGGTATAGACAATGGAGCCACTGACTAAAGATGTGCAGAGGACCACAAGAGTATAAAATCATACCGGACATTCTACTAACCGAAGACGTCAATCATAAGGACCAATAAACTACGTGAGCACTGTTATGGGGTGATAATTTTGATGAGCTAATTGAAACTCTATTGGAGGGAGATAGTTGGGTGCCAGCCCCAACCAACCAAATTTTAGGGGACTGTACAACAGAAAAGGGATAAAAACCTATGACACAAGGAAATGAGAGTTAGGGGAGATGCTGATGCGATTTGCTATGACCCAGACACTTTGTTACTCTGCATAGAGACTTTGCTGTTTGGTTCTTAAAACCATCCTTGCCTTATATTGCCCGTTTACACTTTACCTCCTTATGAGGAAAGTGCCCCTTTACCCGATTGCTGAATTCCTGGCTGATGGCGAATCAACTGCTGTCCTGAGGACGAAGACTGAATCTGAGTGCTGAACCAATACAGAGGGTAACTATATGACAATGATATTGTGACTGTTTGTTTGCTTTTCCTTTCTAGGTACCAACTGCTTCTTTTGACAGAGACCATAGTTAGATGTTTTCCAAATTGGTGTTGCTAAATTATTTTGCATGAAGCCCAACATGCCAATGCTAATTCGAGGTTAGTTAAGGGGTTCACTAAACAGACACGAATAGACAAATGACTGAATCTATGCTTTGTTGAATGAAGTGATAATGATACTCTTATGTTCTAATATTCGTGATTCTCGCTGTGATGCAATCTTATCAGAGTTGCCATATTGTGACCATGCTAATGTGTTTCTTGGTTTTGAGATTAATAAACTTACTAGTAGAATTGTAATCAATAGGGAATAAATATCATAAATTCATACTAAACTGGTGTGGTCATTCATGACTGAAAGGTCATGGTGGTTTCTGAGTTTTATTAATGTCTTTGACTAGTCTTAATTGTCGTATTATGGTAAATATTGATGACGCTACTGACATATTGATTGACAAGCTGATTAGTTATCTCGTCCTAAGGAGTCTTCAATCAGGGTCAAAAGATTCATTGGCCTAAAACGAGTAAAAAATTTAGTAAATTAGTCATAAAGGGACGCGTTAGCAGTTCTGGTAGCAGAGCGATGGTTTAGGCCCTTTGTGGCCCTAGGACGGAGGACCATTGTTTAAAAGTGTTTTTCGAGATAATGCAAATTGGAGGTATGATGTGTTTCTAAATTCCCCATGACTTTCCCGGAATCTCGGAGCTCGCCTAAGTGAGTTGGGTATGTTCTCGGCATTTTAGCATGTGTGGTGTAGAGTTTGTGCTTGCTCAGCTTATGCATATTACAGGTGATTTGTGATGCTTGTGTGAGTTTAGGCCAGGTAATGTTGTTTTAGTAGGAGTGGGCGTACTCCACAGTATGAGAGTAGGGAAGTCGGCGAACTTCATGTGAGTGTGGCACTTTGTGCTAAAAAATTATCCACGTGGTTGTTGCTGATGTACGGACCTGTCGTGGTTTAAGACTCCGGAGTATATTAACAAGTGTAGGAGACACTTGGATTTATGTTGTAATTTGTACGGTTTAAAATGGTCAATCGGGCATGGTTGACAAGTCAAGTTTGAGTCAAATTGTGTGAGTGAAACCTTCGATGGAGATTTGGCAAGTTCTAAAGTGCACTAGAACAAACCATTGACAAGTCAAGAGTAGGATTCGCAGGTCGAATTCTGCTTGCGAATGCTGGAACTGAGAAGGAGAGAGTAGCAGGCGAGGCTTCAAGTGAAATCTCTGTAAAGTTCTGAAGCGATTGTATTACCCTTCCTGTAGTAAACCTGCAAATTTGGGTTTTTGTAGTTAAAGGTGCTTGCAGTATATTGCATTAGTTTTGTGTGAGGAGGACAAGCCGCAAGACTTTGTCAGCCGCAGAGAGGGTGTGTGACGTCAGTGGTGCAGCACTGGGATAGGTCAGTTGCTGAGAGGGGTCGCGCACGGATTGGCAGCCATCTGTGAGAGGCAATATGTTGAGAAAGGTGGGTGAAGAGTATTCTGGGAATTAAAGTCACTTCCTGATTAGATTCTAAACAAAATAAAAGATGCAAAAATGTCATTTTTCAAGGCTCTAAAGAGTGCTTTGAAGGGAGATACATATATTACAGCAAGTGTGGGGGAGCCTACACCGCCTGAGGGTACTCCATCTTATATCGTAATGGAGGAAAAGGGAGTTGCACCATGTCTTTGGATAAAGCAGTGGTGCAATTGAACAGAGAAGGAGGGATGTTTAGCGTTTCCGGAATACGGAACGTTTAATATAAGAACTTTGGAAAATTTGCGAATGATGTTAAGTCTGCAAAACCGCCTCTGAGACCAGCTCACTATGAGGCATTAGCAATCTGGGATTTGATGGCCATACAACAGAGACAGCAGAAATTTGAAAGGAAAATGAAAAGAGACGAAAAGACTTTAGCTGAGGCTAGATGGGATAACGAGACCAGGATGTGAAGAAGGGGAATAGTTGACGGACTTAAGATGTTTCCGGCAATAACCCAAGAAGACGAGACACAGGGAAAGAAAGCCACTTGTAAGACAGACAAGGGCTCTAGTAAACCAAAGGAGACTCAGAGGTATTGGGTAGACACAGATGATTCAGATGATGAGGAGTTTCTTAATCAGTTGTTACATGATCGCCCGCCACCATATCCCATAAATGATAACGTACAGAGCACTAGTGTGGGTTCTGAAGACCCGGCACAGAGTAAGGGAATCTCAAGTACAGTGCAGACAAGTGATACAGTTTTGATACAGAATGGTGTCAGTGTACCCACTGCGCCAGACACGCAGATACAGTTGCAGCCAGCACAGATTCAAAGGATTTATCCTGATGTTCCAGTATTAGAAACGACTACGAGTCTAATGGTACCGCCTGATCCAATATATACAAGATTAAAGTTAGTACAGATTGATCCAACTCCACAATTGCTGCCCCAGCCGCAGCAACAGCTGGTTCCGAGTTACAATGCAGTCGCAGGACCACAGTCAGTAGCTACAGCACCCATGATGAATCAAGCTATGGGAATAGGGACCTGGACAGACACCAGCTGCTATATCATTGCCAATTACTGTTGGTACACGAGTACCGCTGTATGCGCAAGGTAAGCCTGGCGTATGTGATCAGGGAGTAATGACCCAAGAGGCAATAAGAGGAGGGCTCACAGGAACTACCCAAGGAATGACACCAAGCAGAAGGATCTAGGTCATTGTTAGACTTTAGTCCGATAGGGGTTCCTTTGGAGACAATGAGGCAAGCAGGGTTAGGTACGCTAACCCCACAGATAATGAGTACAAATACGAAGCAGACACCATTGGTGCAGTCTAGAAACATTTTGTTGCAAGGCTTAACAGCGCAACAATTGAACGAGTGTTTAGATAAGCTCAACACTTCGCAGACTACTACAGTGACCGCAGAGAGGTCAGAGAAGGATGAATACCTGAATTTTGTGAGACTAGGTGTAGAAGCCATGGAGGTAGTGGAATGAACAATGGGGGTGAATAGACTAGAGTCAGACACGGAAGCAGAATTGAGGTATCTGTGCCCCAAAATAACTAAAGAAGTGAGCCAGGTGCATCAGAGGTTGGTAAACCTGGCAGATAAATACGGCATAGACATTGAAAGTACTAAACATTTGAAAAGAAGCTACAGACTAGACTTTGAGCCTAAAGATTTTGAGCACGTGAGATCCACCGGGATGAAAGCATCTCTTAAAGAGATACTGCAGAGTACTCAAATTTGGGGAGCATTAAAGAAGTGGGAAGGTAGATGGGCAAAGAAGAGAGATAAAGAGAAAGGTGAAGGTCCGGAACCAAAGCAGGCTAACGGACACGGGGACAATAAAAATGTTACCAATGAGAGAAACAGGCGGAGGGGTTCTAGTCCATGTACCATGGTCTAGAGGTGACATCCTGTCATTCACAAATGATTATCCTAGGTTGAGAGAGAAGCCAATAGAATGGTACCAGCAGACAGACAGATTTGTGAAGCTTGTGAAATGTCTCTGGGAGGACTTGAATACCCTGTTTGAGATTATAGTTCCACCTGACTTATGGCTTGAGTGCAATACAGGTGTAGATTGGCCGACAGAGGAGCCGGCAAGGGATAAGGTGACTGGAGCACCATCTGCAGAGGTGATGAGGTATTATCACAAAGTGATTGAGTTCTTGAAGCATAAAGTGTCACAAAAAGTCACTGACTGGCAGAAAATCGATCGAACCTCACAGGAAGCCAAAGAGTCGATACATGCTTACTATGAGAGATTGTTGAAAGCATTCAAACACTACAGTGGCACTGAGGTCGTTGAGCCGAAAGACATGAATCATCTTGTGTTCAGGTTTGTCGAAGGACTGAGGCCAGAGATTAGCCAGATGATTAAGAATCATTTGATCTGTTGGCAAGCAAAGCCGATTGATGAGGTGTTGCAGTATGCGAAATACTGTAGTGACGAGATTGAGTTGAAGCAGAGAAAGTTGAAAGATAAGGTGATGGTGATGCAGATTAAGGCAGCGCAAGCAGGGATGCAGGGGAACGGAATACAGCAGGTGGTACAACAGCAACCGCAGGGGAATGGAATGTTTCAGACACAACCGAGAGGTCGAGGAGGTTTTGTGAACCGTGGTCCAGACTTGAATACTGTTGTGTTTCAAAATGATGTGCAAGGGATGAAAAAGGTGTCACCATGTCACGCGTGCGGGGGCGTGGGGCATTGGAAGCGGGAATGCCCAATGGTGGTGCAGGATGGTGTTGTTCAACAAAGCAATGATGTCGGTACATTTCAAAATGTGAGGGGGCCAAAAATGAGGGGCCAAAATCCGAACTTCCAGAATAACATGGTGCAGATGCAGGGTCTCCAACCCGTGCAGCAAATGCCGCGTGTTCAACCAGCACAGATGCAGCAGGTACAACAGCAGATTCCCATGGTACCTAGACAGCAAATGCAAATACCATTAGCTCCAATGGGACAGCAACAGGTGATGCTTCCTCAACAGGTCACAGGCCAAACGATGAGTCAAAATAACACAGTACAGCAGTTCCCATTGCGTGGTGAGGATGGAATAAACGATGAGTGGTCGGATGATTGTTCAGACAGTGAGGAGCGCAGGCTTGCAGCGTCCCTAGAAGTAGATCAGTGGGGTCCCTATGTAGAGGGAAAGGTGATGGGTCATAAGGTTTCATTCCTAGTTGATACAGGAGCTACACGCACTATAGTCAGAAGTGCAGAGGTTCCGAAATTGCCACTTTCGGGGCGAACCATAAGGGTGGTAGGAGTAGCAAATCAGTTCCTGACAAATCCAATTACAGATTTGGTCCAATTTAAAATTGGCAACTTCCAGGGATTATACAAATTTGTAGTCTGTGACTCAAGTCCCGTATCCTTACTGGGAAGAGACTTACTGTGCAAAACAAGGTGTTCGATTGCCTGTTCCAATGAAGGGATTGAGTTGCAGACAAACAGTGATGATGAAGGGGACGATGGTCAGTTTCCAGAGTTAGAGATGGAGAGCGCAAATGAGGAATACCCTTTGATAACCTTGTTCCCCATGCTTACAGTGACTGACTTACCACCTGAGTTGCAGGGAACAGTGACAGAGAAGGTGTGGGACTTGAGAGGAAAAGAAGTGGGACTGTTAAAGGGCATAGAACCGGTTAAAGTACAGGTAAAGCCGAATGCAGTGTTTCTCCAGGTACCGCAGCACCACATGGCACAAGATGTCCTCATCCAGGTAGCACAGATAATTGCGGACTTTTTGAAGCAAGGGGTTTTGAAAGAAGTGCTGAGTAGCCCATGTAATTCACCAATAATGGGTCTGAAAAACCCTTGCGGGAAGGTTTGAATTGTGCAAGACTTGAGGAAAATAAACAAGATTGTGGTAAAATGTTGTCCCATAGTGCCAAATCCAGCAGTGATCATGTTTCAGGTTCTGTGTGATGCAGAGTGGTTCACCGTTGTGGACTGGTCTCAAGCATTCTTTTCGGTGCCTCTTCATGAGGACAGCCAATTTCTCTTTAGTTTCCAATTCCTGGATAAGGTTTACAGTTGGTGCAGAATTCCTCAAGGGTTTTCTGAGTCACCTTCCGTCTTCAATCAGATATTGAAGAAAGACTTGGAGTCATTAGAACTGCCTTTCAGTTCGACTTTAGTACAGTACATTGATGATTTGTTAATTGCGTCCAGAACAAAAGATGACTGCAGGTATGACACAATTGCCTTATTGAACCATTTGGGAAAGAATGGACATAAAGTGTCCCCAAAGAAGCTGCAATACTGTCAGAAAGAGGTAAAATACTTAGGTCACCTGATTGAGAAAGGGTCGAGAAAAATATCCAAAGAAAGAGTGACAGCCATACTGCAGATGAATCCCCCCACAACCAAGAGAGATGTCAGTATATTTTTGGGAATGGTGGGATACTGTCGTCAGTGGATTCCCAACTTCTCGATTATCTGTAAACCTTTGGTGAGATTGACAGTTAAAGAAGATCAGAATGACCCGGGTACCATAACCATGTCAGAGAAAGAGATGAAGGCATTCATTGAATTGAGGGAGAGTATGTGCAGGGCACCAGCTTTAGGTATGCCTGATTACAGGAAGCCTTTCATACTGTTTTGTCATGAACGTGATGCTTGCTCTTTGTCTGTCCTGACACAGGTCCATGGAGGTGCAAACCGCCCAGTAGCATATTTTCAGCTACTTTGGACCCAGTCGCAGCAGCCTTGCCAGGTTGTTTGCGCGCAGTTGCAGCAGTTGGTCAAAGCCTCACTCAGTGTGAAGGCATAGTGATGGGACATCCCTTAACAGTAATGGTCCCTCATTCAGTTGAAATCCTGTTGACCCGAACCAAGACGCAGCATATGACAAATGCGAGGTTGACAAAGTACGAGACAATCATACTGGGGTCACCTAATGTATCCCTTAAGAGATGTACTGTATTGAACCCGGCAACTTTACTTCCTATTGAAAATGCAGACATTGATGATGCTGAGGAGGTAGAACATGATTGTCTTGAGGTAACAGATCTGTGCACCAAACTGAGACCTGACATTAAAGATACCCAATTGGAAGAAAATGATCACATTATCTTTGTTGATGGTTCATGCCTGAGAGACGCAGCAGGAGTACTGAGGGCTGGATATGCCGTGTGTACAATCACTGGTATTTTCAAAGCTTCCTGCCTCGAAAGAGTATACGCTGCTCAAGTGGCTGAATTGATTGCTCTTACTAGGGCATGCCACGCAGCTGAAAACCTGAAAGTCACTATCTATGCCGACAGTAGATACGTATTTGGAATTGTACATGATTTTTGCCAGTTATGGTCACAGAGGGGTTTCATGATCTCATCTGGTTCACCAGTGAAAAATGGCGAAAAGATTAAGGATTTGTTGCACTTGATTCAGTTACCTTTTGAAATTGCCATGGTGAAATGCAATGCTCATGTTAAGTCACAAGACTTTGTGTCAATGGGAAATGGATATGCAGATCAAGTCGCAAGGTTTTGCGCATTGAACTGTATATCGTTCCGAGACCAGTGGGAATTGTTACCTGAAACTGAAAATGAAACATGTTTAATCTTTGCATTAAGGGTGGTTGACACATTAGATGAGCTAATATCCTTGCAAGGACGTGCCAGTAAAGAGGAGAAACGCTCCTGGCAGAGAATGCAATGTGTACAGAGGTCTGATGACTTGTGGGTCTCAGAGGAGGGGAAAATGGTTTTACCAAACAGTCTTTTGTCACAGTTTGCGAGGTTTTATCATGGTCAAGCACATGTTGGGAGAGACGCAATGATCAGATTGTTCAAAATCGATTGGTTCAATCCGAAATTCAGACAAGCTGCAGAGGTTTTCTGTCAAAGGTGCATCATCTGTCAGCAGATGAATGCAGGAAAAGTGACTGTGGTGAATATGAGCCACGTTGGGAGAGCTGGAGGTCCGTTTAGCAGGTTGCAGATGGATTTCATTGAGATGCCTGTGTGTGGAGGCTTGAGATACGTATTGGTGATTGTGTGCGTTTTTAGTCACTGGATTGAAGCTTACCCTACACGTAGGAATGACAGTTTCACAGTAGCAAAGCTGTTGCTTAGGGAATTAATACCACGTTTCAGGTTCCCGATCTCTTTAGAATCAGATAGGGACAGACACTTCGACAATGAGGTGATTAAGCTGTTGTGTGCTGCACTGAACATTGAACAGAAGTTGCATTGTAGCTATCGTCCGGAAGCATCAGGACTAGTGGAGCAGATGAATGGTACCTTGAAGTCGAGAATGGCAAAAATGTGCGCAGCTACCAATTTGAAGTGGCCAGATGCATTACCCTTAGTGCTGATGTCAATGAGAAACACACCTGACAAGAAAACAGGACTGTCTCCTCATGAAATTCTAATGGGCCGAGCTATGAGATTACCCGCAGTACCTGCAACTGCTCTTGTGAATATCACGGATGATATGGTGTTGGACTACTGCAAGGGTCTGGCTGACGTGGGCCGCTCTTTTTCTCACCAGGTGGAGGCTACTACATTGCCACCGATAAGTGATCCAGGTCACACCCTGATTATTATTATATATATATATATATATATATATATATATATATATATATATATATATATATATTTATTTATATCTATTTATTTAAGTTTCTTTTTCACCGAGCTACGCTAACCTGACCATGGGTTGGTGGGAGAAAAAGGTAGCCTGGGGAGGTGACAATGAAAAACTAGCGGAGAAAGCTGTTATCTGGTTAAGATTTATAGATGATCTCTTTATCATTTGGAATGGGACAGAAAAGGAATTCCTGCAATATTTTGAAAACCTCAATCAAAATGATATGGGCTTCCAATTTACATACAATATGAGTAAAGAACAGGTCAAATTCTTGGACGTGATGGTATATGTAGAGAATAGTCGGATTCAGACAACTCTATTTCGGAACGAAACTTCGACTAACAGCATTTTGCATGGAGATAGCTTCCATCCAGTTTCATTGAAAAGAAGTATACCCTATGAAGAATTTGTCAGGATAAAACTAAATTGCTCCACGGAGAGAGAAATGGAACAAAAATGTATTGAGACAAGACAGAGATTTCTCCAAAGAAAATATAAATATAAAGACATCAGAGCTGGGGAATTGAAAGCAAGAGTTCGAACCAGGGAGAATATATTGCATAAATCTGTGATGGCAAAACGTCAGGAAGATTCAACTATTAGATTTGTAATGACATATACCAAGGAGAGCCATCTGATTGTAAAGAATTTGAAAAAATATTGGGATGTTATAAGGAAGGACCCTGAGGTGGGTAAGTTGGTGGTGAAAAACCTATGGTTACCTGTAAGAAAGTACCATCTCTACAGGACCTTTTGGTCAATAGCCACTTTCAGATCAAAGAACAGCCGAATTGGCTCTCCAGCCAAACAGTTGGTTTTGTTTGCTGTAAGAAGTGCAAAGAATGCCGCATTGGGATGAACGTGAAGGAGTTTGAGGACTCTGGTGGTAATAAGATGATTATCAACAAAAGGATCACGTGTAACTCTAATTACGTGGTATATGTAATTCAATGTACTTGTGGTCTGCGTTATGTGGGCAGCACAATTTGTCCTCTAAAAAAATGCATTTTAGGACATATTAGAGCTGTGCAAAATAAGGACACAACCTATGCTATTGCAATACACTTAGGGGCATATTTATATTCTGTTTGCACCGAATTAGTGTCATTTGTTTTTTACTCTAATTCGGTGCAAAGCTAACTCCATATTTATACTTTGGTGCTAGACCCCTCTAGCGCCAAATTTATGGAGTTAAAGTCATTTTTTGAAAGTGGAGACCTACCTTGCCTTAATGAGAGGCAAGTTAGGCGTTCCCATGCAAAAAATGACTCTATGGCCTTAACGCCATATTTAGGGGCATATTTATACTCTGCGGCATATTTATACTCTGTTTGCACAGAATTAGCGCCATTGTTTTTACTCTAATTCTGTGCAAATCTAACTCCATATTTATACTTTGGTGCTAGACCCGTCTAGCACCAAGGCCCTGATATATATATTTTTTGTGCCGCATTAACGTCATTTTTTTACCTAAAAGTGGCGCAAACGTACAAAATATTGGCCCTTATTTTAACTTTTTGCTGCAAAACTGCACTAACTCAGTTTTGCACCAAAAAGTTTAGCTCCGGCTTGCACCATTTCTGTGCACCAGCCAGACACCATATTTATGGAATGGTGCAAGCCGGTGCAAAGGGTAGGCTAGAGTAAAAAAAATGACTTTAGTTGGATGGGACTGGCAGTAAAGAAGAAGAAGTTTAGCACCAAAAAATGATTTTAGGCAGGTTAGAGTAAAATAAAATGACTCTAACCAGTTTAGCATCATTTTATGGTGCTAAACCTACCATTCCACATGACTCCTGCCTTAGAAAAGGCAGGAGTCATGCCTACCACCCCCATGGCCAGCACAGAGGACAGGGGTCCCCTGGGCATGGCCATTGCACCCTGTGCCATGTATGGGGGCCCACTTCAGGGCCCCCTATGGCACTTAAAAAAAAAAAAAATGCAATCTTACCTGTACTTACCTGGGATAGGGTCCCCCATCCTCCACAGTCCCTCTGGTGTGGGTGGGGGTGCCCCTGGGGCCTGGGGAGGGCACCTGTGGGCTTATTCCATGGTGTTCCACCATGGAAATAGGCCCACAGGTCCCTTAACGCCTGCCCTGACCCAGGCTTTAAAAAATGGGGCAAGCAAGCTTTGCCCCATTTTTGACCCCTCCTCCCTCCCTTGCACCATTTTTGCATTGGAGTATAAATATGGCGTTAAGGCCATAGAGGCTTTTTTTGCACTGGAACGCCTACCTTGCATCTCATTAAGGCAAGGTAGGTTTCCACTTCCAAAATATGACTTTAACTCCATAAATTTGGGGCTAGACGGGTCTAGCATCAAAGTATAAATGTGCAGTTAGTTTTGCACTGAATTAGAGTTTTAAAAAAATGACGGTAATTCAGTGCAAACAGAGTATAAATAGGCCCCTTAGCGTAATAAAATGATGCTAATCTGGTCAGAATCATTTATTTTGACTCAAACCTGCCTAATGTCTTTTTTTTAAAGCTAGCCTACCCTTTGCACCGTCTGGCACCATTCCATAAATATGGTACCCAGCTGGTGCTAACAAATGGTGCAAGCCGGTGCAAAACGTTTTGGTGCAAAACTGCCTTAGTGCAGTTTTGCACCAAAAAGTATAAATAAGGCCCTTAATGACTCGTGATGGAGCTAAATGGACAGACATGAGATTTTTTGGTATTGCAAGTGTAGATAGCAATGAAAGGGGAGGAGATAGAGAATTACAACTGAGACGTTTGGAGTCACGGTTTATAATACAGCTCAAAACCAAGAATCCGAGGGGCCTGAATGGGGATGAAGAATTGCATTATCATCTGTAACCCGAGGAGAAATTATGTTCTTTTTAATGGCTATTAGATGATAATATCTGATGATGTATAGACAGAGTGCATTTACAGAGAAACATCAATGAGATAATTAGGTAGATTCAGTATACAAGTGCACCAATCCATCATCAGAAGTATAGAAAATATAGCAATATTCTCATGGAGTACGGCTGGAAGTTTGCATAGGGTAGGTTTAGGAACGGACCTGGTTATTAATTTTGTTAATAGCGACATTCTTTGCACATATTAATTTATGTATTTTGTATGATGCTGAGTGGTTGCTGGTGTGGTTGGGATCTTGGTTTTTAATGTACAACACTTTATTGATTTTTAATAGACTACATGTCCCATAATGCACTAATATGGGCAATAGGAGAGACACTATAAATAGGGAGCATGGACATAGGACTAATTTACTGTGATCAAGACCAGTAGGTCGAAGCGCGTCAGTGGTGAAGGATGGTGACTTATTTTTGACTGCAATAAAGAAAAAAAGAAAAAGAATTTCCTCCTGGAGTGTGGTGGTATAGTTGCTTGCAACTGTTTGTTTTTGGATATATATATATATATATATATATATATATATATATATATATATATATATATCACTAAAAAAACAAATGTTACAGGAGCGTTATTGTTAGGAGATAGAATGAAAAAAACATAGAAATGCATTATAAAAAATCCAAAAGTTACAGGGACGTTATAGTTATGCCCACATTTTAAATGTACCAAACCATAGAAATTCACTGGTTTAGTTAGATTTATCTCATGTAACTATAGCTCATGCTCTAAGGTAACTACAACTCATGCCCCCTCCCTGCACATTTTTTTTGTTAACATTTTTACTGTAAATATTACATTGGTATTATCAATGACTTTATCAAAGATGTCATGAGTGCCGTAATTTGTGGGTAATTAGCAGTGCATGGCGAGGGCGCAAGTACATGAAAGATTTGTACACAAACACTGCACTTTTGTAATTTTAAAAGGCAAGATGTGAGTAGTGGTGTTTGGAGCAGAAGAAGTTCAGGCGTTGGGGCTCTGATATGAAATACCTGTCTAATGACACCAGTTAATCTGCTGCCCCTAGAGGCAGCTGGCATACTTTCCCACTTTCAGGACAAGCTGCTGATTCTGCTTGAGTCAGTGTGTCGCCTGCTTGGCCTCCAGGCTGAGTGGTCCCTTTAAGGGGTGGAGCATATAGCCTACAAAGCTGTGCTCTGCTCCAGACTGCCTGCTCGTTGTCTCTGCTTCCCCCTAGTAGTTATCTGCTCTGGCTTACCTATTGGTGTTTCTTTGCTGACACCGTCAGCATCCTCCTACCGTCCTCTTCAGGCTTTGTCCCCAGTGCTTGACATTCTCCGTCCCTCCAAGAGCGTGGCAGGTTCGTCCTCTGGTGTTGGATCATTGGGTTTCATTTTCTCTTGTTATGCTCATTTTCAACCTCACAGTGACCTGAAAAAAATCAAATGGAAAATCACATTAAGCAGCAGTCTCTTCACATTGGGTAAAACAATTCAGCCGTTTACTAAAGCATTAAGAATACTTATCTGATCGATTCTTTTGAAGGAACTGGTGAGTTCAACCGTCTTTTTTGTGTTTTCTAAAAAAAGAAAAAAATACTTTATTATTTTTTGCAAAAGGTCTGATGAATTGATAAACATTCACAATACGAGGGGTAACACATATTATTGTTCTACAAGATTGATGAACACTGATAATACCAGGAGATGAACATTGATTTAAAACTCTGAATAGTATTAAGTTTGATGAACTGATGAACACTGATAATACAAGGAGATGAACATTGAGTTCAAACTATGAATGGTATTATTACTGAATTATGATCTTGTGATGCATTTTCCAGAAGTACTGTTGTTTAAGTATTCAGCTAATTAGAACCCCGGAGTCAAGACAATCTAGGTATGTGGTAGATGGTTGATGACCCTTACTCCTATATATTTTGTGTATGTTTCCTTGTAACAGTTATCATGAATTAACAGTTCTGAGTTATACTTCACAGATGTAGTGAATAACTAATTTCAGGCAAAAGGGAACCACCTATTAACTAATTAGGAAGGTACATTAGGTAATGCATGAGTGGGTCTCATTGTTATTGAAAACGCTATTTGTAAATGTTCTAAGCTCTAAAATCATGTTAATTATTTTCTAGAAGCTGGAAAGACAACCCCAACATCGTCAGGTGGGAGGCTGGTGCCTACCTTAATCAAGCTTCTTCCCTTCATCACAGTGGCTTGGGCTTGACAATTTTAGTGGTTGGCTAGGTTCACAGGGAAGTAGCGACTTACTTCCTTTTCATTTCACTCCTGCAAAAATGTAGTATCCTGACAGGCCTGCATGCTCATGTATTTTGTTTTTAAAAAAAACATTTTTTGTGACCACAGACTTTTGAAAAAGAAATTAAGAAGTTGCAAACCTAACAATTTAGATCTTCACACTCCTCACATAATCTGCCCTGGCATTTTCTTGCCTCACAATATGCTTTTCACTGTTACTAACTCTTTGCACTGTAGTGTATGCAGTTATGTTCCCTAAAATGCGGCAGTTTCACGGATATAATGAAGCAACACCACATGACACATCATATTTCCAACTGATCATACAGCAAGAATTTGTTAAGCTCAAATATGTACCCCAATCTATACATCACAATCGTATTTTGCTGTCTGTTAGATTCCAGGAGTAGATAAATCAGCTCAAAAAATCAATTAAGATGAGACCAACTCATTCAATTTTGATAAAATTTCTTGTAAATATATTTCCATATTGTCTCTTTCAGACAGCCCTCTTCAACCAGGGGTCTGTGTATTATTCGCAGGAATTGTTCACCCAATTCAGCAAACATC
This sequence comes from Pleurodeles waltl, assembly GCF_031143425.1. NCBI lineage: Eukaryota > Metazoa > Chordata > Amphibia > Caudata > Salamandridae > Pleurodeles > Pleurodeles waltl. The sequence goes on from NC_090445.1 coordinate 1,027,836,744, forward strand.
ATGTGACAATTGTTCTGCCCAATTCAGCAACTGACTGACTTCAGTGTGAGTGACACAGCATGTTCACAGACAATGTAGTTCACTTCTGTGCCAGAGAGTACTATATTATTCTTTTTAGATTGTTGAGGGCTGAGCACCTTCCTGAGCAATAAAGTTTTACAAAAAACATGACAAAGCAAAACAAGTATTTATAATCTCAAAAGGTTGGCAGCCACCTCCAGACCTACCATCTTTACCAATGCATGTTGATTATTGAGCTGCATGTTAAGTTTGAGGAAATATGGAAGCAAAGATAAGAAATCCTCTCAGACACTGGGTGGCTTATTTACAAGCAGCTTTCACCGCAGGTGCATCACTTTTTATGATGCACTGGCAGGGCAGGCTGCAGGTCCATATCAACAAGCCCATGCAAAGCCACTTTTTGTGGCTTTCAAGGCCTTGTAGATATGGAGTAATGCAATGCAGCCCAATTCGTAGTGTTGCCTTACTTTGCTTCAAAGGAGTGATAGGTGAGTGTTCCCATGCAACACTCATGGATTTTGATGCATTCCCAGATTTACACGACTTTGCAAACTTGGGAATGCATCAAAAAGCCTACACCTCACCAGGGGAGGTGTAAGGCAGACACAACTAAGAGAAATATCCTTATTCCTCCTCGTGTGTTCCTCTTTCTATGTGTGCAGACTAAGAGGCAATTGCCTCCAGTAATTGCTTTCATGCAGGAAGGACTCCCGGCCAAATTCCACCAACTACTGCATGGTGAGGTTTTTTTCTTACATGTGGCTCAAAAACAGTAACTTGGCAAGTGAGATTTGGCATCACCTAGCATGATGTTTGTTAGCTAGGACGGCACCCTGCAAGATTTCTCCAAAGCAGGCAGATGTGGGCGGTCGGGACCGTTCATGGTCAGAAAGCTGGTGCTCATGTGGAAAATCTACAATAGGGGCAGCACAATCATCTTGAGAAGCTATGCATTCTAGTGTGCTGCGTTGTGCATTTTGCATTGATTTTTACATAACATAAGATAACATTCCATAAAATAACATACCATATCATATCAAAACATTACATGTTTCAGTAATGTAAAAAGGCAATTGTAATTGTTCATCTGCAAGACAGTTTGGCCACACCATCGTTTGTACTATAAAGTTGCACTATCCTGTGTGGTTTGCCTACATTTGGGATGCTGAGCATGATGGCCTATGTTCATTACGCTACTATATCCCTCTCAGAAGTATTATAACACTTCCAGTTTGAAACTGCATACTTACTGGTGGCACTTCCCTTTAAAAATGGCTGAAAATGCCTATGATTGCTGATGAGCTATGCTAAACATGAAACATGTGTCAGGAACTTGCATTTCAAAAATGTGAAAAGCTATCATGAAGTGACATGTAAAACAGCAACAAAAATGATGTAAAGGAATGGATTGTCTCATTACATACATACCCATGATTGATCCTTAAGTTATATTAAACTAATCAATGTGACATATAAAAGTAAGTTGTTTGAGAAAATTGGACTTTTAAGCAGATGCCCCCTCACTTTTTGCCCCCATGTTTGACTGATACTGCTGTTTTCTGACTCTGATTGTGCCCTAGCTCTGCTAACCTGAGGTAGGGCCATTGGTACTGACAACCTACCTATAGGTCCCTGGTATATGGTACAGTATGAGGGTTTAGAGGCCCAGTAGTTTTAAAGTACTTAAGTGTGCACTGCAGTATGGCCTTCTGTCATTTTAAAAATGAGCCCTGCGTCACAGGGTGCTTTTAAATTAAAATTATATATTAATTCGACTTTGGAACTAAAGGTACTTCCTAAGTCTTAAACTACCTTATTATTACACATATATCACCCCTATGGTCTCCCTGGGTGCCCCAGGGGTAGACAGCCTTGTAACTATAAGCTGGGACAGTATAAAAGATGTTTCATAAGCCCTGGTGAGGGAAATACTGCCAATTTTGTTTTTCCCAATTGTCGTACATTAGCTGCATAGGCTAACATGGAAAGGCTTTAATTTAAAATAATAAAGTCTTACTTTGGATAGGAGTGAGCTATCATTCAAGGTATTAAATTAATAGTCAGAATAAATCCAACAACTTGCTAATGTTAGATTTATTATAACTGTTACAGGGAAAGTGTTTGAGAGTTATTTCCTAAACATACCTAAACTCAGCCCTTTAGTATCCTTTCCTGATTGGTCATACTTTGACAGGCTGATCCAAGCTGCCTTAATGAGTTGTAAAGAGGCCTGGGTTGAGACAATGGACCAATCTGGTGGGTGGAGAACTGCAGCAGCAGATGGCAGAGCAGGAAGGGGTTTGGGTTGTAAAACTGGCCTACAAAGGAGAAAAGACAGTTGAAACATAAAGTAGACCTCCCCCATTTCCTGCACCCCCAGTTAGATGGGAGTCCCTGTAATTTGATTAGCAGAGGTGCTGAAAGGGGGGTGTTAGGGAAGCTTAGCCACATCAGAGTGTAGACTTAGTCAGACCTGAACCTCCAGGAGAGATTTTATCCATTTTGGATTTTTGTGGAACAGTGCTTTCTAGGGCAAGAATATGTCACACTTTGGAGGATGATATTGTATCTGAGGTGGCCCACTACATCCCATTGGTCAGGAGTACCCCCCACTTGTTACCCCAGAAGCATGGATAAATATGGGAGCGCTGCCAAGCAACTGTGATCCCTGAATGGGACCAACAAGGAGAAGAAGGGCTGCCCTGCTGAACCCCTGGTCTGCACCAAAAAGGACTGCACTCACAAGGGCTACACCTGCTGCTCACTCTGGGATTCACAAAGAGAGGACTTTGCCTTACTTCATAGGATTCAGGACTGAATCTCCAGTAAGCAACAGGCATAAAGGAGCTATCAAGAGTCCCCTGCATCAAGTCCTGCAAGAAGAGTCCAGCTGAGCAGTGTCTAGTGGACTTTTAATGATTTGACCAGGTGCATTGCGGACATCCAAACTCCCAAGGAGCAACCCAGAGCTTTTGGACTCGTGGATCAAGTCTGTGGACACTTCAGGACCTCAAAAGGACCTCTGGAAGAAGATCCAGAAGTTTGGAGAAGTTTGGAGCACTTTTGGAAAAATGCTCCTAAAGGTGACTGACTCGTCGACTGCCTAGCCGGCGACATCAAACCATGAGCCATCCTGAATTTCAGGTTTGTCCCTCTGAAGCTCTGGAGCCTCTTGTTATTGATTTGACCTCTAGGAGTTGACCGAGGACTGCACCGAGCCAAGCCGCCATTGTCGAACTGAAAGCCAGGCTAATGAGGAGACCCACTCGATGTTGAGACAAAAAAAAGATTAAGTACAAATTTTGACTGAGGCCTACCGCTCACTGTATCTGACTTGGGCTCCATCATGATTGAACTCAAACTTTGACTTTGTCCCGGTCAGGTGTGACCAGATGCCCTCATTGGTGCTTTTTGCTTTTAAGCACTAGAAAGCACATTTTTAATGTAATCTTTAAACATTCATATTTCCAGTTCCCTACATTATATGTTTGACATGTTGGTGTTATTTTAAAGGTAAACATATTTTTGATTGTGCCAAATTGTTGTGGGATTTTTCTTGTGTGTTGTGATTTCCTTATTTACTATTTTGTTGATATTAAATGCTTTGCTCACCTGTCTCCTAAGTTAAGCCTGACCGTTTGTGAGCCATGCTACCAAGGATTGAACTAGGACTACTTAATTAAGACCTGAACTGGCGCTTATGTTTGATTCTGGCCTTAGTAATAAGTATAGGTACCTACCTGCCCATACTAATAAACCACTTTCTAACAAGTTGGTATGTAGTAGTACTGCTCTAAAGACTTTTCAGAGTCTTAGAGACTGGAGGGAAATTCAGTGTGCCACTTGTAGAGGTTAAGGAGTGTGGTGCTTAATCAAACAAATATCTTGAAGTGAGGTAAGCTAAGGTAAACAGGCATTTTATAAGAAGTCATAGGCTATACCTAGCTTGCCTCTGGGCTATGATGGTTATAACCAAACCGCAATATCAATTGAACTGTGTTGGTGTTTAAATCACAGGCCTTAATAGCCAACTACTATATAGCATACATGAGCAGTGATGTTTGTATGCAGAAGTAATTTGTTAGATGCTTCCAGTTGGATGCTTATGCATAGCTTGCTTTAATTTCATATACGACAAGTGATGTGAGACACAATTAAAATGTCTAACTATGCTGTGTTGTGCAAAGCGCATTCAGGGTACTCTAATACTTTGTGCTATAGGTTTATATTTTACTGTTTTTTGTTTTGAATATTTTAAGAGTCTGATTCTAATGGGACGGACCTGCTAAATAGAGATGTAATGTAATGGGGCTCAGGATAGTTACCAGTTAAGTTTCAAATGTATTTATTTTTAAAGTGCTCAATTAATTAAAACCATTGTGCCTACCAACAGTAGGAGTAATTAAAAAGGTATACAAAATAACCATAATCATATGCCGAGTAATTCATTTGAATGAAAGAATCATGAAATACTACCTAAACTGTAGCATATTATCAGTAGATATTAAAACTTGAGCTTAGCTGTGAGAATTGTCTTAAAGTGATGGTGCTCGGCCTCAAATATAGCAGTGCAGACTTGTTGAAGATACAAGGATCAGCCACTGCTACCTATAGAAAGCATTGGGCAGCATTCACGTTCCATTGTCGGTGGACAAATGGACCCCTGGCATCAAAGTGGCAGTGCTGGGCCCTAGATTTGTAACTGCTGGGCTACTGTCTGCCACCTGTCAGCAGGGTTGAAGTAACTTGATCTTCGAGGACCATCTTATCTAGGTTTTGCTCAACTCTTGTTAATTATTTCACCAGCCTGTAGTTCATCTGCTAGTCCATTGGTTTGAAAAAGGCTATGATAGCCTGTATGTAGTGACCTAGGCCACTGCTGTTGAACATTGCTCTTAATATGCTCTTGAGATCCTCCAATGTAGCTTTGCATAGACAGATTATGTGCCACATAGTATCAGATCCTTAACCATACATTCAGCATAGCTCCCTTCCCTCTGCTTGTTGCCTTGGCCGTAGATGTAAAGTGAATGAAGGCAGCCCAAAGATTTAAAAACCTCCCCTTAACATAGCTGTTGAACCAGGAGTTGAGATATGGTTGAGGTATCAATGAAGTGTAGCTTGCTATTGTCATCCAAGCGTATCATGTCTTGGAAAAGTCTTCTTTATCCTCCAGCACTGAGATATGTTTGTCACCATGAAGCTGAACTGGGGAAGGCCAATCTGTTTGTCTCATAGTGGCATTAGGCTAAGAGGTCTCAATGACGATTCAAAATAGGCTGTTGACGGAGAGTGATCTCTAATGCAAATGTCTTGCCACAAATGGTTGTTTCAAGGCTGTGTATTAGCATTTTTTAGCCTAAAACACCATTTGATGAATACCCTTTACCTCATCAGAGTTTGATTTGGTAAGCCAAATTCCACCTTTAACGGAGACACTGATTTGTGCCGAGGTAGATAAAATAGAGACGTGAAAGTTTTGACTATAATCTTATCCAGAAGGGGGGGTATCCCTCCTCTTTAAGGGTGAGGTGCCATTTGCTAAACCAGGTACTAATTTTGCCTGGATTGTTTACAAAAGTGGTGTAAGTGTTGGGCCAGCAGTCTTATCTCTTAGTTGGTGGAAGGCCATGAGTAAGGAGTTTGCTTTCAGAAACACAGCCTCTTTGTGCTGCTTGAAGGTCCTCAATCTATCCAACACTAGTCCAAGATATTTGTTCTGTGTGGTTAAATCGAGTCTTGATGCTTCCAGGTACTATGTCATGTGGTTGATGTCATACTTCTGAAGTTCTTCCTTGAGTAGGCTCATGGGGTATTCTGAAGTTTTTGAAGACCAATCTTCTGCAACTACTCAGATTTAGGTCATCAGCATACATCAAGCTGGATAGATGAGGCTTCCTAGCTTTGGGGGATGTGTATTGATCTTGTTTACAGTTGGAGGTGAATCTGACAGCAATGATTTAAAATAATGAGGGGAAGCATACAGCTCTGCCTAAGGCCTTGATTTGTTTGAATTTTTCTGAGCAAGTGGGTACTGCTCCCCAGCTTGAACTGAACCCATGTGTCCATGTAGAGGAGAATCACAGCCTGTAGTGGGGGCACAGAATGTTCCAGCTTCGGCCAGAGCTTTCTTCAGTCAACCTGCTTGAATGCCACCCTGTAGTCAGTGAAGCAGAGATGGAGAGACTGACCGTTGTACTTGCATTGGTCTATTAGCAAGGAAAAGGCTAATATATTTGTTGTAGTTCCCATACCTTTTGAGAAGCCCATTTGGCTGAGATGGAATATGCGCTGCTCTATGACCTAGGACCTTGATTTCTCCAGTAGACATCCTGCAAAGTACTTCAGCTCTGCATTTAGGGGCTATCAGCAGAAAATTTGCAGAATGCAAGCTATCACCTCCTTTGTAAATGAGGGAGAATATTGACCCTTTCCAGAAGTCTGGTATTACAATGGCAGTTGTAATTCTCTTAAAAAACAGCTCCATGTGTTCAGCCCAGAACTCTTTGTCCTCTTTGAAGATTACAGATGAGATACCATTGGACCCAGGTGCTCCTTCCCACTGACACTTTGCAATCTGTTTTTTAATGCCAGCGAGGGGGCTAGTTTCCCTTCCATCGCTTGCTACAGTGCTAGACCAGAGTTGATTCACAATTCTCTCCCTGCATGAACCATCTAAGAAACCTTTGGCTCTTCCTGTGTAATGATCTACATTAACGGCGTCACTTTTGTTGTAATTCTTTACAAGGGAGTAGTTAAATTGGTTCAACAAGAACTCTGACCAGCGCTTTCCCAAGCTGTTTGAAGTTGTGATGGCTGTCGCTGGACAATTAAGCCTGTATACAGTATTCTAGAATCTCTTGTGCTAGATGTTTCTGATACCACATATAGGAGTCTGGCCCAAAACTTGTCAGCCTCTCTCCTTAGCTGCCAGCAACATCTCCTAGGGGCCGTTTTGCTTGTGCCACAGCAGCTTTGAGGGATTCATCAGCTGGTTTCTTCTGATATGCCCTTATCACTTGATTTGCCAGTGTATTGTTCTGTAGATCTCACGACAAACTGTGCTCAGTTCAGTAGGTCAGCCTTCCCTTGAGCTAAGCACTTCTGGAATGTCATTTTAGCAAGCTCCGAAAGATTGTGAGCTGAATATTTTATTCTTTTATTGTTGACTGAATAAGCTGACCCATATATTTCTACTGATGTTGTATAGTGGGTGAGATAAAATAGCAAAAGTCAACTCCTCCAGCAAAAGGTCACTTACCTCTCTGGACGCTATTCAGGAGCTTTTAACCAGGTGAATCAGAAAGTTTGATAGTATAGTAAAGTCAATAAGGGAGCTACTTGAATTATTATAGTAAGAGGCCGCTGGTGGACTGTCTGTAGGAAAGTGGCCATTGATTACCTTTAGGTCAAGGTGCACCAGTTCATTAATAAGTTCAATGCCCTTTTTGTCTGGACAAGTAGATCAGTGAGGACTTTGAACAGGGATTGCCCAGTATGCATTTTGAGCATCCAGGATCACATTTGCTGGTGGCAATCCCAGCATATTCATATTAACGTCCACAGAAAGAACACGTTGCATTGGCGTTGGCCCTTTCAGAAGCTCCATGATCTCTACTTCCAGAAGTTCTATTACTTTACATTTTGCTCTCACTGTTTATACCGTGGGCAACACGGTTGCTCCCCGAATAGAGCCCAGGGCAAGCTGTCATCTTTTATTGCATTCTCCTACTAGGGAGGTTGATATATGTATTGCCAGGCCTCTGATGTGACAGCCAAAGAGTGACTATTATGTTGTTGGTACTGAAAAGTTGATGTAGCCTGAACTTAGTGGTGATTCCTCTACTCATGTTTCCTCCTGGACCTAATGACCTCACTTGTTGAATTGAAAAGAGCTTCTGCTGCAATATTGCAGAATTTGTCCTGAGGGTTCTGTAAGACCTGACGTGCCTTCTTGAACCAGTCCAGTGCTCTCAGTGCTCACAGTTTTTTTTTCCATTTTCCACTTCAGTAGACTGGGAGGGAGACTGGAAGCAAAAGAATGTAGTGGAAGGCTTTTTGGACTTTATTAGAAGACTGTAAAGTTGGCATGTAAATCCTGTATATCGTGTGAGATTACTGCACAGGGGTCAGCATCAATATCAGTGTCAGTGTTGTGAGCCTCATCAGCCACTGGAACCTTTCTGGTGTCTCTCTGGTACCTGGGTGGAATGACCAGGACATGGTGATGGGTGGTGGGCAGGATGAGGAGAGAGGCAGGCACAGGCTAACAGGGGAGATCACCACATCACAAGCCACACCAGACTCTATGTCAGCCTCATCCACTCAAACTTATGCTTTGGTGACTAACTCTTCTGGCATGCCCAAATAGTCAGCTGCCAGACGATTTAGTCTCCTGCTTGCCTCCTCTGGTGATCCTACCCACTCCTCCTGCCCACAGAAGAATCCCAGTCCTCCCTGGCTGCCCTCTGCTCCGGGTCACAGGATGGTCATGGGATAAGCAGGCCATCAGACCAGGCCAGTTGAATGGACAGGTTGGCAGGCAGACCGAGAGGGAGTAATGCTGTAACAGATTCCCTGGCCAGCATGGGCCTCACGGCAAGATGCTAGTCAGCATGTCAAAGTAGGTGGGTCAAAGGGGAAGTGATGCAAGGACAAGCTCCCCCTCTGACCTTGCTCCAGAGCACAATCTATAAGATCTCTGGTGAGCCCCAAACACTGACACAGCCCCCCCCCCCACAACAGGTTCGCAGGAGAGCTGGTGTCTTGCGTATGGCATCAGGCTTTGACTTGCAGCTTTTGGCTACCAGCTCAAAGGTCAGATGTGCCTCTCCCCTCCTTTCTTTAAGAAGTTACCAGTGGCTGAGATTATTTCCTGCATTTCATCCATCTTTTAAGCACTGAATAAATAACACATTTTATGTTGGATCCCATACAGATCCTGAATTAATGTGAATATAGTTCAAACAAGTTTAATTTGATGTGCAGAAGTTTGTTATTAATGTAGTGAAGTTGTGCCACATTTTCACAAAATCAGCATATTAGTTAACATGAATGCTGTTTGATGCTGCTCATATCACTTGTGCACTTCACCCTCCCATCTCGCAGCCCCTGTGTGTCTAATCTGCCATCAGGCTCCGCAGAAAAGAGACAAGCTTGAGGTAATAGAAATGTTTACTTTTGTGCATGTATTGTGAATGAACATTCTACTGTTCCAACTGTCCAACGTTCCTCTGTTCCTCCATTGTTGTGTGCTTAGCATTATTTGGCTGGTGTGTAGTTTATTATTCAAAAATGTTGCATTTTAGTTGAACTTTTGATGAAAACTTAATGCTAAAGATGCTCGACTCTTTCTTAGAAAATATGATAGTGCAAATGTATAATGTCATTGACGTGGATTTCCCTGATTTATCAAAAGGATTGATACTTGGATCACACCATGCTGAATCTGGGGTTTAGCTAATTTACTATGCAAGAGATTGGGTATAAGATCCACTTGATTCTGGGGAAAAGCCATAATTTGAAGATGACTTTCTAGTTCTACTAGGGACTCTGACCATTTATGTGATTTTCCTGAACATTAACATATACATTTTGGGGAGTCTTGAATTTTGGGGATCGTAGTTCTGCTCCCACACTGTACCTTACAGATTAGGTTCAACAAACATCGCAGATGAGGTCCAATACGGTAACAAAAACTCTGAGGTTGCTTCAATTCTTGATCCTATGGGAGTTCACCCAGCCGTTCAGGCTGGACCTGCTGATTTGGAGGAAAGCCAAGATTTTCATATGGGCAGTCCCTATCTGGAATTAATATGATTATTTTGACATGCACAAATGCTGTTGGTATGCATTGACACCTTAAGAGTACCAACAAGAGAATTAAGTAAAGAGTGATACAGGAAATGATCTTGTGCACTGATATATTACATAACCAAGTTTCAGTGTTGCTTGTGTATTAATCTGAAGTGTTCAATACTAGGCTTTTGCAAACTTTAAATTATTATGGAGTAACGTGTAATTTCAGGAATTTTCTATTACATTTGTATATACAATTCCTAAAATAACGCAATTATTACACGTAATTATGTGCCATTGTTGGAAAAATTGTATTCAGGAATTCACTGTTTGCAGTAAAAATGTGCTGCAAAAGGGATCGAGTAGCAGAAAGCGACCATCTGTTGTTAGTGGTGCTTTGTTTAAATTTGTCGTTGCTCCAAAAATATGTGTGAGAATGCATTTCATGGTAAAACATAGCATAATATGACATATTTGCATTTTGTATAGTTATGCAAAAGTAAATGAAGCAAAGTTGTAAAACTCTATTTCATTACCTTCCACTCTCCTACTAAATTGCATGACTTTCTGGGGTCCAGATGCCATTTTATTCAAGGGAATACATTTACACATTTGGGCAACTTGTATTAAACCATAGACTAGTTTTGAATGTTGGCAATTAGAAGAGTTATTTTAAGAAAAGTTGTTAACTCAGCAGTATACTTCTGTTTCATTAACTCTGTCTCAGGGTCTTCTCACATTTAATCCATGAGAAGATCCTTCTGCCTGCTCATTAGTTTTTTTAAAAATAACAGTCAATATCTCATATTCATATTTAATTCCCAATGTATAAGCTTGCATACACTTTACCATTACATGCTCCAGCTGGCTTTTTGAGTGCATTCTTTGTTTAAATTCTCTGGTCAGTTGTCATTTACTATTTTGGTCTTTTGAGCCTCCCTAAATGTTGTGTTTTATTTTAACACGGTCCAACTAATGTTCACCACAGTTACATCAATATCAGGAAGCCAGTGAATTACAGACAGATACCACTGAATGATTCCTTGTTGTTGTAATTGGAAAGAAACTATGGCCCTCATTACAACCCTGGCGGTCAAAGACCTCCAGGGATGTTTCGACGGAAGCACCACCAACAGGATGGCAGTGCTTCCCATGGGATTACGACCGTGACGGAAGCGCAGCGGTCGCACTGCCAGGACCGGCAGTTTCCCGCCACATTGGTCCCCGCGGTTGTAATGCGCTGCCCAGGGGATTACGAGTCCCCCTTCCGCCAGCCTTTTCATGGCGGTATGAACCACCATGAAAAGGCTGGCGGAAAGGAGAGTCGCGGGGCCTCTGGCCTGGGCAGTGCAGGGGCCCCCTGCCACGGCCCCATGGAGCTTTTCACTGTCTGCATAGCAGACAGTGAAAAGCATGACGGGTGCAACTGCACTCGTCGCACCGCCGCAACACCGCCGGCTCCATTTGGAGCTGGCTCCCGTGTTGCGGCCGAGATCCCCGCTGGGCCGACGGGCGGAAACTAGGTTTCCACCCGCCGGCCCAGCGGGGATCTCCAAATGGCCACCGAAGGGGTGCAGCCGCATCAACTTGGCGGGCGGCGCTTGCCGCCCGCCAAAGTTTAAATGAGGGCCTATATAAAAAAAAAACGCAATTGTGCTTTGGTTTTGGTTAGTTCAGGTCATGGCTTCAATATATACATTTGCATATGTAAGTTCACAAGCCTAGTGACTTCTGCTTGTTTTGTATGACCTAAATAAAAATGCCAATGCTGTTTATGATTATGATAGTCTGTATCAAAGTTCTGAGTGATACTCCTTATTTTCTGGAACAGGTCACAATAATGAGGAATGGTATTTGTCAATTGAAGGTAAAAAACTACTTCTAGAAAGAAATTGTTAATCATCGTGATGGGTAAAGCAACCTAAAAAGACCAAGGCAGAGGTATATGAAACATAAGTAAAGACATATGGAGTCAGATGCCGAAAGCAACGTCGGCAAAAGGACAGGAATAGCAACAAGGGGATGCAAGTGAGCAATGGAGGCATGAGCGATGCCTGGGATAGCAAGAAGGAAAGGGACAATGCAGAATCGATGACAGAGATTAGCGGGCCAGTAGCTTAGGTAGTTTTCCCAGTACCCCCTGCAGAATTAGGAGGTAGATCGAGCTATGACTATTGTTAGAAATGGGGTATTTGGTTGGCAGTCAGGTTACCCCCTGTCCAAGCAAGGACCCTCACTCTAGTCAGGGTAAGTCACACACAATCCAAATTATTCTGTGCCCACCCTCTGGTAGCTTGGCACTGAGCAGGCAGTCTTAACCTAGAAGGCAATGTGTAAAGTATTTGTGCAAAAAATCATGCAATAACACAGTAGAACACCACAGAAATACACCACACAGTGTTTAAAAAAATATATATTTATCTGGATAAATGCAGGTCAACATTATTAAGATGCAATACGAATATGTTGAAAATATCACTGTAGAAATGATATAAAGTGTCTTTAGTCTTTTAAAAGCAATAAATGACTCTTTCAAGCACAAAGTACCTGGTTTGCATTCAAAATCGCTGCAAAGGACCGCAGAGGAGGAGATGCAGGGAAACAGGGAGGTGCACGTCGACCGCACACGGAGATGCGTCATTTCATTTTCATGCAGGGATGGTTGTGCGTTGATTTCTGCCACTCGTTCATGGAACCTCTTCAGGTTGCGGGGTTTTCGGACGCCCCGGGGACTATGCGTGGATTTCCAGTGCTGACAGGACGAAGTCACAAGGGCTGCGTCGATCCGGTGGGCATTGCGTGGAAATTTCTACCTCACGGCAGGCGCTGCATTGATTCCTCTCTGGAAGTCGGTCTGCGTTGTTCTGGCTTGGCTGTGCGTTGATCAAGGGGGCTGTGCGTTGAATTTCCAGTCGCTACGCTGGCGCTGCGTAGATCTCCTCATTGCGAAGTCGGGTTGCGTCGTTCTGAATCGGTGTGCGGTGAATTTTTCACTGTGATGCAGGCTGTGCGTCATTTCTGACAGGCTGTGCATCGATTTTCGCCGCACAAGGAGTCCTTCATGTAGAGATGAAGTCTTTTTGGTCCTGAGACTTCAGGGAACAGGAGGCTAGCTCTAGCCAGGCCCTTGGAGTGCACTTCTCACCATAGCCAGAGAGCAGCAAAGCAGCAGGGCAACAGTAAGGCAGCAGTCCTTCACAGAAAGCAGTCATGTGGGTCCTTTAGGCATCCAGGCAGTTCTTCTTGGCAGGATGAAGGTTCTGGTTCAGATTCTCTTCTCCAGGAAGTGTCTGAGTTGGTAGGGGCAGAGGCCCTGTTTAAATACCCAAATGTGCCTTTGAAGTGGGGGAGACTTCAAAGAGTGGCTAAGAAGTGCACAAGGTCCCCTTTCAGTTCAATCCTTTCTGCCAGTGTCCCAGTAGGGTGTGTGGCAGTCCTTTGTGTGAGGGCAGGCTACTGTCCTTTGACATGTGTCAGGCCCTCCATCCTCCCAGCCCAAGAAGACCCATTCAAAATGCAGATGTAAGGAAGTCAGGCTGAGTAACCTGTGTTTGGGGTGTGTCTGAGTGAATGCACGAGGGAGCTGTCAACTGAACCCAGCCAGACATGGATTGTAAGTCACAGAAGGATTTAAGTGCAGAGACATGCTCACTCTCTTAAAGTGCCATTTCAAAAATAGTGATATTAAATTCAACTTCACCAGTCAGCAGGATTTTGTATCACCATTCTGGCCATACTAAATATGACCTTCCTACTCCTTTCAGATCAGCAGCTACCACTCAAACAGTATTTGAGGGTAGCCCCAATGTTAGCCTATGAAGGAAGCAGGCCTCACAGCAGTGTAAAAACAAATTTAGGAGTTTTACACTGCCAGGACATGTAAACTACACAGGTACATGTCCTGCCTTTTGCTTACACAGCACCATGCCCTATGGGTTACCTAGGGCATACCTTAGGGGTGACTTATATGTAGAAAAAGGGGAGTTTTTGGCTTGGCAAGTACTTTTAAATGCCAAGTCGAATTGGTAGTGAAACTGCACACAGAGGCCTTGCAGTGGCAGGCCTGAGACAAGGTTAAGAAGCTACTTAAGCTACTTAAGTGGGTGGCACAATCAGTGCTGCGGGCCCACTAGTAGCAGTTAATCTACAGGCCCTGGGCACGAATAGTGTACTTTACTAGGGACTTGTAAGTAAATTAAATAATCCAATTGGGTATGATCCAATGTTACCATGTTTAAAGGGAGAGAGCATATGCACTTTAGCACAGTGAATATTTTTAAGCAATCGTGATCCCTAGCTCACATGTTTACTGCTAAATGTGAACCTTGACATTTTTCCTTGAAATTGCAAACAAGGGGATTAAAAGACTGAAAAGGGAATTGTGATCGTGCATGTTAAGGCTCTAACAATCTGTTACAGATATTGCTTTAGGCAAATTGGAATGCTCTCAGTGAGCAGTGCAAATGATTTGCTGTTTCCACTATGTTTGCCAGAGATTGCAATTTTAGTAGGGACGTTTTTTTAGAGGCACTTTAATAAGCATGGTTTTATGCAATTATGAATGTGCTAGTAGAAAGGCTCATCTCTTGTGTTTAGAATGTTACTGTTTGTGAATACGAACTTTCTAATAAAGTATTTTACGTTGAGAAAACGTTGGGTTTGTAGATGTTCATAGCTAGGCAGAAAAACTAGATATTAGGACTACAATGAATGTAAAGCCTCCATTTCTTTTCAGGTAGCATGATTGTGCAATCAAGATAATTCTTCAATCACTTAGGAACTTAGGTTAACAGGAATAGTGCTCTCTGTAAGGAATGAAAAAACTATTGCAGACCAGCAGGATAAACTCATCTTATCTGCACTTTAGATTCCAGTTTCATTGGCAGGTCTCCTCCTCTCACAAGTGAGCTGCATTAAGGGATATTGGGCCAGATGTAGGAAGAATTAGGATTGCGACTCGCAAATTGCGAGTCGTAGCGACTTGCAATTTGCGAGTCGCAATCCCATATGCAGGATGGTGTCCCTGACACCATCTGCAAATCGCAAGGGGGTAGCAAAGACCCCCCTCATTAATATTAATGAGGTGGGTCGCAATTTGCGACCCCCTTGCGATTCCCTGTACTCACAGGGATGGTGGCCTGCTGGAGACAGCAGACCACCATGTCTGTGACTGCTTTTTTAATAAAGCAGTTTATTTTTTTTGTATTGCAGTCCGTTTTCCTTAAAGGAAAACGAGTTGCAATACACTCTGGAAAATGAAACCATTTGGTTTAATTTTTTCAGAGTAGGCAGTGGTCCATAGGACCACTGCCTGCTCTGAAAAAATATTTTGAGAGCCATTCACAAAGGGGAAGGGGTCCCATTGGGACCCCTTCCCTTTTGTGAATTAGTTAGCACCCACTTCACATGGGTGCTAACTGCGAATTGCTTTGTGTTCGCAGTCACAATGCAATTCTGCATCGCGGTGCGAATCGCAAATAGGAAGGGGAACACCCCTTCCTATTTGCGAGTCGCATTCCCATTTTGCGAGTCGGTACCGACTCGCAAAATGGGAATGTGCATCGCGATGCGTGTTTTGCATGGCGGAAACTGCAAATTTCGCAGTTTGCGCCATGCAAAATGTTATCTACATCTGGCCCCAAGTTCCCAACTCACAAAATGGGAATGTGCATCCTGATGCGCATTTTGCATGGCGCAAACTGCGATTTTCGAAAGTTTGCACCATGCAAAACGTTTCCTACATCTGGTCCATTGTTGCTTGCTGTCTGTATGTCTAAACTCCTTGTGCTGTCTGGATTCTTCAAGATCAGTAGCAGAATCGATGAAATCCAGCAAACCTACAGCGGGACTTCAGGGAAAGTTGTTGGCTTGAGACACTTGCACCCTCATAGAACAGCAGCGCAGGATTTTCTCAGGTCTGAGTCAGTGAAGCTCTTTCGTGAATGTCCTTAGCAGTTGAGGAGCAGCTTACTTCCATTCAGTGCCATACCATCTGAACAATCTTAAATTCCACCCAGTGGTGGTAGAAAATAGTTTCTATCCTCAAAGTAGTGCCCCAGAATGGCAAACTTTGCCTGGCTTGCAGAATGCATTTTTGCGGGTACAATTACAAGGAGCCTGCTCTAATAGGAAGCCTAATGACTTTCCCTCAGACAACACCTTGGGAAAAGGAACACAGAAAACAAGAACAGAACCGGCATGGGGCTGTGGTTTATCTGAAAAACAGCTTTCCTCCCTCTTGCACTTACCAGTTGATACTAAAAAGCTGTTTTCGATAAATTGAGATTAATAATAAGGACAGTTGCTTTGAGAGTGATTAAGCACAATCTTCCATCCAGTCTTGTTTGGATTTTGGCATTATTGCAAAACAAAAACAAGCAATGCACACGCTAAAAAACGTTCAGAAAAACACGAAGAGACCTCATTATCTCCAGACACTGAAACTCATTTACATGATGAGGACAATAGGAAATACACCTGAGTGCAGCCACTGCACCTCAAAAACCACACATTCATGCCACCTGTCGCCCTAAAGATGTCAAGTAGTGGGCTTTTCATTGGGGCCCAGATTTATGGGGGATTTGGCGCAGGTCAACGCAGCAAATCACCTTGCTGCGCTACCCAGTGTAAAAGTAAAAGAGCAGGAATGCACCTTATCAATGGCAAATGGTACAATCCTGTCCTTTTCCTCGGTGCTGGCACCGTTTCAACAGCCTAGCACCAAAGCAGGCACCCTTGCACCGTGGTGCAGGGGTGCCTGTGATGCATGCAGGGTTGTTTTTGTGCAGAAAGGGGCACCTTCCTGCACAAAACAATCCTGGGACGCTATTTTCTCTTTCCAGCAGCACCCATAGAAAGAGGAAAAAATGAGGAGAAATAAAGATATTTCACCTTGTTGTGTCTCTCCTGGGGAGGCGTAAAGTTTTGACACATTCCCAGGTTTACATGGCTTTGTAAATCTGGGGATGCATGAAAGTTCATGGGTGTTGCATGGGAACAACCACAGCAACGCCCATGGAACGCCTCAATGCAGTGTAAGGGAACGCAACAATTTGCTCTGCATTGCCTCACTCCTTATCTTTAAGACCATTCAAAGCCACGTAAAGTGGCTTTGCATGGCCTCCTATATATGGTTGAAAGGTTTGCTCTGCTGTTGCATCTCTAAAAGTGATGCAACGGTGGCGCAAGCCTCTCATAAACATGCCCCTAAGTCTATAGGATGGGAGACCAATGGCAGGTCTCCACAAACTTAAACCACACTAATGTTGCCCTTAAGCAGTATCAGATCTGCCATTTGGGGTGTCACTTGGGTTTAGGAGCACAACACACTGCACTACAAGAAATAGAAAAAAAACATGGTACTGACCAGGACAAAGTTCAAAATGGCAGGATGGACAAGCAGCACAGCTAGTCAGGAACTTTCATTCTTACATTGGCTTATTTAGGACTAGCCAACACGAATATGAGCCCGTTGCAACATGTGCTTACTGCTTGCACTGTATTTAATAATTAACAGTGATTACTCTAACACCTACCTGTAGTTTCCAGCAGATTTTGCATAATGTTAAAGATGGCAAAGAGGTACTGTTAGTAGATGCAGAATTTAATAATAGTACCACTAAACCAAATCTTTCTTTTCCAAATCTTGTTTCCACCAAACTTTTAAGAGAGCAGTAATGGTCTCTAGTATTCATATTGACATTAGAGTTGTGTGTATTTGTTTATTGTGCAGTTATGATTGTGCATGCCCAGCATGTGAATGTAGGAACATTTTGGGTCTTTCGAAGAACCATTTTCCTGTTTTTGCATTCTAATCCTGCACCACTGGGATCTAAGGGCCAGGTGTATAAAGAAGTTTTGCAGGTTGCAAATGGCCCATTGGGTCGTTTGCAACTGGTAAAAGGTTTCGGGCCATGTACTATCCCTATTTTGCTTGTTGGCAACTTGTTACCCACTCTCAAAATAGGAACTCCGAGTCACTTTTAGGAAGAGGCGTGCCAAGGGCATCCCTTCCTAGTAGCGAGTTGCAGGGCAATGTATGAATATTTTGCGACCGTGAATGTGGTTGCAAAACATTCTTCACTACTACCAACTTCAAGTTGGTGGCAATCCATTTGCAATAGGAAGTTATCCCAGAAGACCCCTTCCTCTTGAGAGTGGTAGCAAAAACATTTTTTAAGAGCTGTCAGTGATCCCACAGACTACTGCCTACTCTTAAAAAATGAAAAGAAAACTTTACATTTTCTTTTACACATCCCGTTGTCCTTTAAGGAACACAAGCTGCATTTTAAAAAAAACAAAAGATTTGCTTTATTTAAAAGCACTCACAGACATGGTGGTCTGCTGCCCCCAGCAGGCCACCATCCCTGTGATTGTGACCATTCTAAATGGGTTCCCAAATTGCGACCTACCTCATGAATAATAGGGCCAGATGTAGCAAACAGTTTGCACGTCCCAAACAGCGAATTTTGCTGTTTGGGACGTGCAAACATGCACTTTGCAATGCACAAAACCCGTTTTGCGATTTGGTAACCTGGTTACCGAATCGCAAAACGGGTTTGTGATTCGCAATTAGGAAGGGGAGTCCCCTTCCTAATTGCGAGTCGCAGTGCAATGCCAGATTGCTTTGTGACCGCGAACGCGGTGGCAAAGCAATCGCAGTTTGAACCCATTTGAAATGGGTGGTAACCCATTCGCAAAAGGGAAGGGGTCCCCATGGGACCCCTTCCCCTGTTGTGAATGGAACTGCAAACATTTTTTCAAAGCAGGCAGTGGTCCTATGGACCACTGCCTGCTCTGAAAAAATGAAACAAAAACGTTTCATTTTTCGTTTTTGTAATGCATCTCGTTTTCCTTTAAGGAAAACAGGCTGCATTACAAATAAAAACCTGCTTTATTAAAAAGCAGTCACAGACATGGTGGTCTGCTGTCCGCAGCAGGTCACCATCAATGTGAATGCCGCCACTCGCAAGGGGTCGCAAATTGCGACCCACCTCATTAATATTAATGAGGTGGACCTTTGCAACCCCCTTGCAAGTCGCAGATGGTGTCATGGACACCATCCTACATTCCAATTTGTGACTCGCAATTTGCAAGTCACAAATTGGAATATACCTACATCTGGCCCATAATGAGGTGGGTCATTTGCGACCCCATTGGGAATCGCTAAATGCGTCTGAGACACATTTGTACATTTCTATTTGGGATTCTCTAACTGAGACTCGCAAAAGTCACTATTAGAGACTCGCAAATGGACATACATCTGGCTCTAAGTGAGCTCCTGCTTCAGCATGTGCCTGGGCAGGATTCAATGAAGCATGAAAGGGCATCTGAGAGGTTGCACCGTCTCACACAGCATCAGTAAGTGCAGGGTAGGAATGTGGCGACTGTGAGGTCGGTCGGGTAGGGAATGGATGAATGCTAGTGACTGTTTCTGAATAAGATTATTGGCAGTTGGGTTGAAAAGGGAGGCAGGAACATCAAAGTCCTCGGTGTGACATGCCCACTCAGAAATGTTCAGTGCACAAGGCCTGAGGGCACACAGTAGTAGATGGAGGTGATTGCAGATGAATGGCACCGATCACTTTAACGCTATTGCCCTGAGTAGTCACCCTATTAATAGAAAAGAATAGCTGCGCATCATACATATGGGAAGTTTTAAGCCATCGTGTTTTGCAACTTTGCATATCCCCCTGTATTTGGTAACAGCTCTCAGAGTTCTCGTGTGGTGTGCAAGTACCGATGGACTCAGTCGGAACGGGAACCAAACCGGCCCTGGGAAAACATTCATAATAGCACTGTACAGGAGGCTACCACTAAAAAAGAGTAACGTGGGGATGATAGGTGCAGGCAGCCCATTCTGTTTTGAAAGGAGCCAGCTTGTTGCTCACCGGGGTAATTCCAGAGTGCCACAATTTCTACAAGTAGTTTTGTTGTTGAAACGCATGCGTTTATGTAATATTGATGCTAAATCTTGGATGTCCAACTTTCTTTCAGGCCTTGGTTCAGAAATGGAGAGATCACGATTCAAAAAGAGGCGGGGGGTACTTAGATTGTAGCTTCTCCGTCTTGCTGTGCTAAAATCATTTCCCGCCGCAATAATCCCTTTGCTGCTTATTTAAGCTGCTGCGAGGTACGTCCATTCTATTCTTCATGCAGTTTGTACTGTGGATAATACCCTATTCACTGTATGGAAACTTTATCCACAGGTGCACTGTGCTTTGCTGTGAGATATGGGGAGCTTTGGAAAGAGACGTTTCAGAATGAAAAATGCATTTCTACTTTGTTCCTTATCTCTCAGCTCGCCCTTGTTTGCTTTACCTCCGAATACATTAGCGCAGATGACTTGATGGGTGTTTGTAATAGCAAAGGTTGAGATAGCTGTAACTCAGCTGGTATTCCTGCCAAGATATTTATAATAACACGAGATGTGGCTTTATCCAGATTTCCCAAGCTGTGACCTAGATGAGATTTATTTGTTAAAACGATCATATTCACTTTACTGAGAAGGAAACAATGTTCTCATCGTTAGTTGGGAATAGCCAAAGGCACGGTGCTGAAAAGAGAGGTGGCGAAGGTTAAATCAAAGAGGGGCAGATTAACATTTTTCCCTGATGAAGCTTGTCTTTCTCCTTCAAATTCATGAGTAAATTATGCTTAAACCTGGAATAAAGCATGTTTATTTAAAAAAAAAACAGTTTTACTGGAAATTCAGTCGTGATTTACATTGATGTCTTGGTTGAGACATTACAGCCCAGATTTTCTAAGGCTTGACTCCAAGTTTGCATTACTTTTCTTACACAAACACAGAGTAAAGTGGTATGATGGGATTTACTTTCAAATCAGGATTTGCGTCAGATAGCTTCTCAAAACAACACAAAGCTATTTTATGCACTACTTTTCATTAGTTTGTGTCAAAGGGACGTTCCATGGGTGGTGCATGTGAATTCTCATGCAACAAACCGCAGGTTTTGAGGCAAATTCCTATCTAGCAACATTGGTAAATATGGATGTTTGCCAAATCTTATGTATCTTCGAGTCAGGAGGAACCAGGAGAATGATTTCCTTTCTCCTCATTTTTCCAACTTTGCATGCATGCTGCATTGTACATCACACATATAAAGGGGGAAAAGCCATGAACCATAGATTTTGGACAGGAGGTACCCCTTCCAGTAAAATGCACCCATGTTTCAGAAAACACAGACTCTCTTGCACTATGGTGCAATGATGTGTGCATTGGCACATGGCTGCCACAAGTGGACTAGTGTTGGGGAAGAGAACATTTGCACCACATCTTACATATGGTAAATTGTGTCTATCTCCCTTTGATGGAAGGCAGCACAGGAACTTTGGTGCAGTGTACCTTTGGGTCAAAGAATAGTAAATCAGAGCCTAATACTCATGGTATACTCTGAACCACCCTCATTTTGACTGGAGAGTTGCAAGTGTATACCTCCCCTCCATGATGGTGGCCAAAGTGTTTTGTGCACATGGAATGAAATAATGAATCAACATACATTAAAAAGTGCTTACACAAAAGTTATTACCTCTAGGTGCAGACTGCGGAGCCTAGAGACAGTGTTCCTTTAATACTTGCCTTCCCTGCTGAATCTGTCAACAAGAAGTAATAATTGCAATAGTTTATCATGTTGGCACACAAGAAAATAAGACAATTAGTAGTTCTCACTTAGACACTTGGATAAAGCACTAACAGAAATAAAAGATGATGTTTGAACTGCTGCTTATGGTACAAGAGGCTATGTAACTGTACTACACCACATTGAAAGCCAGGTGCCTCCATGTAACATAACTCATGACACTGTGTGCATTAAAAAACACTACTCTATTCACAAGTATCATCCATGGCATCTTCAATTAAACAGAGTAAACAAAATCATAAAGGGGAACCAGCTTAGACACTTTGGCCCAAATAACATAAACAAGCCGTATGTGACTGTGAGAAATAGGGCTCTTAGTTGAGAAGGGTGAAGCCCTATTCAAGTAACAGCCACAGTCCTTGTCAGGATAAACCACAAAATGTCACTAAATCAGCCTGTGCTTAATCATCTTGTAGTTGTGCACCAAAGGCAGTCAGGCCTAGCTTAGAGCCAATATTTAAAGTATTTGTGCAACACACAAACAGTAATAAAGTAAAAGCACAGCACAAGAAAATCCCCAAACCAACTTATAAAATAGTATAAAAGTTAATAAAATATTTGACACCAAAGTGACAAAATGTCAGTCAGTAGAAGTGGAGATATGCAGGGGCATATTTATACTCCGTTTGCGCCGGAATTGCGTAATTTTTTTTAACGCAATTTCGACGCAAAACTAACTCCATATTTATACTTTGGCGTTAGACGCGTCTAGCGCCAAAGTCCATGGAGTTTGCGTCATTTTTTAGCGTGGACACCTACTTTGTGTTAATGAGATGCAAGGTAGGCGTTCCCGTCTAAAAAATCGACTCCGAGGCATGTGCGTCAGATTTATACTCCCGGGCAAAATTCACGCCAGGGAGTGGGCGGGTCAAAAAAAATGACGTACGGCCGCTTTTGCGCCGTTTTTTAGCGCCTGCAAAAGGCAGGCGTTAAGGGACATGTGGGCTCTGAAGGAGCCCAGAGGTGCCCTCCCATGCCCCCAGGGACCCCCCCTGTCACCCTTGCCCACCCCAGGAGGACACCCAAGGCTGGAGGGACCCATCCCAGGGACATTAAGGTAAGTTCAGGTAAGTGTTTTTTTTTTTTTTTTGGCATGGGGGGCCTGATTTGTGCCCCCCTACATGCCACTATGCCCAATGACCATGCCCAGGGGACAGAAGTCCCCTGGGCATGGCCATTGGGCAAGGGGGCATGACTCCTGTCTTTGCTAAGACAGGAGTCATTTCTATGGGGGTTGGGAGTGAAAAAAAATGGCGCAAATCGGGTTGAGGCGAAAAAATTGGCTCAACCTGACTTGCCCCATTTCTTGACGCCCAAGCCCCTTATCCCCCTACGCCGGCGCTGCCTGGTGTACGTCGTTTTTTTCCACGCACACCAGGCAGCGCCGGCGGCTAACGCCGGCTAACGTCATTGATTAAATATGGTGCCCGCATGGCGCTTCAGAATGGCGTTAGCCGGCGCTAATTTTTTTGACGCAAAACTGCGTTAGCGCAGTTTTGCCTCAAAAAGTATAAATATGGCCCGCAATTTCAGATATGAGATATAGGTAAGTATAGTACACAAAAGCACAAAGCCCCAACTGTGGTTTTCTGTTCACATTGGACCAGGTTGCTCCCACTGAGAATTGTACCTTATGTTCTTGATGTGGAGTATTGTGTTGCACTGTGTTGGTTATATTGAGGAGCTGATAGGGCTGCAATGAAAGGTCCTGCATCGAGTTGCAAAGCACTGCATC
Source organism: Pleurodeles waltl (assembly GCF_031143425.1). NCBI lineage: Eukaryota > Metazoa > Chordata > Amphibia > Caudata > Salamandridae > Pleurodeles > Pleurodeles waltl. The sequence continues at coordinate 1,027,859,955 of NC_090445.1, forward strand.
AGTTCGGTAAAGGGTGTGGAAATTGGGCTGCAAGGTGCTGTGATGCGAGGTCCTGCTTCATGCTGCATTGAGTTGTGTTGCATTGCATCAGTTCTGAGGAAATATACAGTTGGGCCAGGAGGACCACACTCTGATGCCAGCCAAGGGTCTAGAACCTGGAGGCACCTCTTGGGGATCAGGACTTATTTCAGCAGAGGTCAGCAGCAGAGCACAGGCAGGTCCAGTTAAGTCTGGGCAGCTGGGCAGCTGGACAGATGCAGGGCAAGTCTCTGGACCTTGCTAAGTCCCTGCAACTCAGAGCAGGAGACCGGTCACCTAGCCCTCATATCACTTTGGTGGTTCTGGATTCAAGGAGCAGGTCTACTCTTCCTCCATTGGGATGCAGGGCAGTCGTTCTTACAGCAGGACATCAGGGCAGCCATTCCAGCAGGAGGACAGGACAGTAGTCCTTCTTGTGAGTCTTCCACAGGTTCAGAAGTGAAATGAAGACTGGATATGAGTGTTCCATTTTTATACCTGGTTCTAGCTTTGAAATGGGAGAAGCTTGCACTCACAATAGGCTAGTGTGAAGTTCTTTGTGTGTAACCTGATACATTGTCTTTGAAGTGCAACTGTGACAGGTGACAGCTCTGCCCCATCCATCAAGTCAGAATGGGCCATCCTGCCAACTCCTAGGCCCTGTACTGTGACACTGTCTGGGCGAAATACACAAAGGCCAATTGTTAAATACATGTAGTCATGTGACCCAAGAAACAGGCTGCAGGCACCAAATGGTTAGGACAAAAAATTGCCAACTTTCTAAAAGTGGCATTTTTAAAACTGTGGCTTAAAATCTGACTATACCTTTGAAGAGGTTTTTCAATCACAATTCCTCTAACACTAGCCATGACATTCCTACCTGCTCCCAAACAACTGTTATCACTTATAAAATGTAATAAGGTAACCCAATGTTATCCCATGTGAGAGGTAGGCTGCACGGTGGTGAAAAACAAATTTGAAAATTTTCCACTTCCAGGACATGTAAAACTTGAAAGTACCTGTCTAATGTTTTATTTACAATGTGTTATACCTTATGGGCTGTTTGAAGCCTACCCTAAGGGTGACATATGCATGAAAAAGCAAGGTTTAGGCATGGCAAATTGTTTATTTTGCCGGATCAAAATGGCAGTAATACAACTGCACAGATAGGCTGCTACAGCAGCCCCGAGACATCTTTTCAAGGGCCTTTTAAGTAGGTGGCACAATACGTGCTCTAGGCTCACTAGCAGAATTTTATTCACAGGCCCACGGTACCTGTAGTACCACTTTACTAGGGACTTATCAGTATATTAAATGCGCCAATTGAGTGTAAGCCAATTTTACCATGTTTAAAAGACAGAGCACACATACTTTAACGTTGGCTAGCAATGGGTAAGTGCACAGAGTCCGAAAGCCAACACAAGCAAATTTAAAAACAAAGGACGGATTAAGGCAAAACACTTGGGGGAATACCATACCAAGCATGTCAGGTCTAACAAATACTATCAATGATGGCCACTGCCATTTGTTGTACAGTTTTAAACGGTTATTCTGCCAGGCATAAACTTCCTTTTTAATGTATGTGTCATCCCCAAAGGAGGCCATAAAGATTCATAGGGCAGGGTGCCTGGTATTCAAACAGTAGGACATGTGGGTCTAAGTTTTACATATCTTCTTGGTGGAAAACTCCTTAAGTAATTTTTACTACTACCACTGTAAGGCTTAGCTCTTACATTGACTTCCATGGGCTTACCGTAGTTCCCCTTCTCATCATTGGCAACCCCTTTGAAAGGGTAGGCATTGACATTGTTGGGTTCTTGGACTTCAAGACCGCCCTAGGCATCAGGCTTATTCTGGTTCTGGTGGACCATGCCACCTGGTACCCAGTAGTGATAGAGGACAGTGACTGTGCCTGCATTGGCTAGGGTACTAATGAGAATGTTTACTTACATGGGTTTCCCCCAGGAGGTAGTATCTAACAGAGGTACCAACTTCATGTCAGCGTATATGAAGTCTATGTGGGTCAAGAGTGAAGCAACGTACAAGCTCTCCACACCCAATCATCCCCATTCAACAAGACAGTTACAAGAATGATTTTGGGCCTGCCAGAGCCCATGAAGCAAAAGTGCGATGTACTCTTGCCAAGCCTGTTCTTTGCATACAGAGAGATCCCACAGTAGGGAGTTGAGTTCAATCCCTTTGAGCTTCTCTGCAGCCACTCTGTTTGAAGGTCTCTCAGCCTTGTGAAGAAGGGATAGGAGCAAGGTCCCAGAAAGCCTCCCCAGAATGTAGTTAGTTGCATGTTGGCTCTCCAGACTCCATACTCGGATTAAGAGTTTCTGGAAGAATGTTGCTGTGAATCTAGAAGCCAGCCAAGAGGTTATGAAACTCTGGTATGACCAGGAGGCCACTCTTGCTCAGCTTCAGAAAGTATGGGTGATGGACCCAGTGGAGCCCCCAGCCTTGCAGGACCAGTGGTCAAGGCCCTATGATGTGAAAGAGCACAAAGGGATGGTCACCAACCTGGTAGATGTTAAGATCTCCAGGAAACCCTTGAGGGTCGTTCTTGGAAATGGCCTTCTCTACAGGGTCATCGTCAGACTTTTTCCTTCCTCCTTTTACTTTTTGCTGAATTTGTTTTTGTTAGCCTTAGGACTCAGTGCACTTTACCACTGCTGACCAGTGCTTAATTGCTCGTGCTCTCTCCCTAAACATGATTTGACTGGCATATACCCAATTGGCATATCTAGTTTAATTATAAGTCCCTAGTGATGCGCACTACATAAGCCTAGGGCCTGTAAATTAATTGCTACTTATGGACCAGCTGCACTGCTTATGCCACCCACTGAAGTAGCACTTGAAAACATGTCCCAGGCCAGCCATTGCAGCCTGAAAGCAGTGTTACACTTGCATGTTGACTTGGCATTTAAAACCCCTTGTCAAACCTTAAACACCCCTTTTAGTACATGTAAGTCACCCCCAAGTAAACCCTAGGTAGCCTAAAGGGCAGGGTGCTATGTAATTAAAAGGCAAAGGCAGGACACATACGTCTACGTTTTACATGTGCTGGTAATGAAAAACTCTCACATTTGTTTACCATAACTGTGAGGCCTAATCCTCAAATAGGACAACATTGAGAATTCCTCATTACATTTAATAAGCTGCAAATCCTGATTTGGAAGGGGTAGCGCTTTCATGTTTAGTACCTATGGAATTGTAATAATAAATCTTCTTTAATGGAGAAGTCAGACTTATTGATCAATTTTGAAAATGCCACATTCAAAAAGTTGGCATTTTCCTGTTCTTAGCCCTGTGTGCCTGAAATCTGTCTTGAATAAACCTATGGGATGGGGTGACAGCTGGGTTTGTGCATTCTCTCTAGATAATCACACATAAAGGGAGCTCAGGTGTGACTGATGGCCCAACAACAGCCTGATGGGTCAGCCTGGGCAGGTTGGTTGGGGAGAACTGGCCACAGCCTCACATTTCCACTGGAATAGGCTGTGTCCTGACCCCAGGAAAAGGACTGTTTAACCCCCTGTAGCGAGTCTGGAGTCAGGGCAGGAAGGGAGGACCTATCTGCACTTCAAGGCCCTTCACCCAATGAACTGACTACACTTGAGGACCTGTGGATGCTCTTCCAGAAAGAAGGACTGTGGTGCTGCCACAAGGACTGCTACTCTGCTGTACTGCTGCTCTGGAAGAACAGCTCTCTTGATATGCTGTCCTGCAGCATGCTGCCCTCCTTGCCTAGAACAGAAGGACTGGACCCACAACACTTTAACCCAGAACCAGAGTGACCCCAAGAGCTTGCTGGCTTGCCTCCTGTTCTTCTGAAGCCTCCGGGACACAAAAGACTTCCAACTCACCACCTAGTGCACCTGAGCTCTGTGACCTGAGAGTTTTGCCCTGCCAATTGGTGCCCCTGCTGCTGTGAGAGTCGAGGAAACCACATTGCCATGGGAGCAGCGCATTGGCTCCATTCCTGATGCATCTCCAACTTTGCACAAGTCAGAACCGATGCATTGCCTACATCGGAATTATCAACATTAAAGCATTCTTTGCTCCTCGCATCTTGTTCTCGACGTCGACGCAATCATGAACCAACGTGCTGTTTCAGCTGAATAAGGCTGTCCCTGTATCCGACCAGTACTCCATCGCGGTCGGCCCGACTTTTCTTATTTGACCCTTCCAGCATGACCAGACATCCCTGGTTGTCGCTTTATACTTCTAAGCATTAGAATTAAGTTTATTCCTTAAAAATCATATCTCAAACTTCTATTTGTTGGAGTTTTGTAGTTTTGGACTTGTTTTTCTTCATTAAATTAAGATTTATTTTTCTTACCCGGTATGGTATCTTTTTGTGTAGTGTTTCCATTGTTTTACTGTTTGAAGTGCTGCACAAATACTTTACACATTGCCTTTTAAACCTGACTTCTCTGTGCCAAGCTACCAAGAGGTGAGTACAGATTAATTAAGGGTGTGTGGTGACTTACTCTGTCTAGGATTGTGGTTCCTGCTTGGGCAGGGTGCATATGTCTGTGAAATAGAAACCCCAGTTGCCACAAACCCCACTATGATAGGTCTAGAGTCACCATGCTCCTGGGAACTGATGATGGAGTGGATGAGGAGAGTAAACGTCTCCTGACCTTCTATCTTGCATGGAGCAGGCTGGGCCAATGGAAGCTGTCAACCTCTCCCCTACCATGACTCCAGAGCAATAGAGGGACTGTTGCAGATTGATGGGTCAATTTGCCTCCCTGTTCTTACTGACCCCTAGGCTCACCCATCTGTAGCCCATGATATTGACACTAGGGACAACATGCCTGAGGAAAATATGATCTACACGTTTTCTGATAAAGTGAGAATCAACATCAAGGAATAAATATCCAAGATGCTAGAACCAGTGGTGCTGGTACCCAAGGCCGCTCCAGTGGGCACTACACCTGAACTCCGGTTCTGTGAGGATTACAGAGGGCTCAACTCAGTCACCAAGACTGATGGTCTCCCCACCCAATGACCTGATAAGCTCATAGATTGATTCGAGCTGCCATGTTCCTGAGCATTTTTGGTATGGCATCCGGGTATAGGCAGATTGCTTTAACTGAGGGTTCTAAGGAGAGCTCTGTATCCTCCACTACAGAGGGCCCTTTCAGTTTTAAGGTGATGTCTTATGGGTTAAACAATGCGCCTTCCCCATCCCAGAGGTTAACCAACGGGATCATGGTTGGGATAGAGCCCACCATTGCTGACTACATGGTTGACATTGTGGTTTTCAGCTCCAGCAAGGAGGACTACCTGTTCTACCTCAAGGAAGTGACTGACTGTCAAGGCCAGTAATTGGACAATATGGCAGGGATCAGTGGTCTACTTGGAACACCAGGTTGATTGGGGCAGGAGCAGTGCCCATCCAGGCCAAAATTCAGACCATATTGGCCTGGGAACCCCTCAGGACCCAGAATAGGGTGAGAGCCATCTTAGGCCTCACCAGGTACTACAGTAGAATTGTCAAGGCGTATGGCACCATTGTTGCCTCCTTGACCGAGCTGACTTCCAAGAAGCAGCCCAGAAAGGTGCTGAAGGTCCCTTACCTCTCCCAAGAATTCAATTTCAGATGAATGCCTCAGAGCATGAGATCGAGGCTGTGAGACCACAGCTAAATGAGGAGGGCCCTGACCAACCTGTGGCCTTCGTTAGAATGATGGTACTCCCCAGAGAACAGTGATAGTGTGCAATTGAAAGGGAAGCCTTTGCAGTGGTCTGGGAACTGAAAAAGTTGGGACAATACTTGTTTGGGACTCCCTTTAGGGTTTAGTCAGACCAAAGACCCCTCAGATGGCCAATGTGAATGAGGGGTGGCATTCCCAAAATGCTGAGGTGGTCCATGTGCCTACAAGGAATGGACTTTACAGTGGAATATCACCCTGGATCTGCCACACCAGTTGTGATGGTCTTTTCAGTTTCTTCTGCCTTGGCAATGAGAACTCCCATGGGGGTGAGAAGTTGGTTTCAGCTGGGGAAGACATGTTAGTCCTGACATCCTTCGTGTGATATCCCTCTATACTTCTTGCCTTCACTCCTCCTGTTTGCTGAATTCATTTTTGTTGGCTTGAGGATTCTGCACACTTTAGTATTGCTAACTAGTGCTAAAGTGCATGTGATCTCTTCCTAAAACTTGGTAAGATTGACTTCCATATAATTGGCACTACCCTGCTGCTTAAGGGCTGCTTTGTCCCCCAAAGTACTATCCTGTTGCTAAACACCTGCCCTGTTCTCTGAGGAGGAAGACTAGACCTGCTTCCTTCATCCCAGGCTACTCCCAGGAGTGACTCAAATTGCCAGTTGACTGTCATCCTGTTCTGAGCTACAGGGACACTACTAGTTCCAGACACCTCCCTGCAACTGCTGAATTGACTTTCTGCAACTGAACCTGCCTGGACTTGCAACTGAACCTCCCTGAGCTGACCTGCTGACCTCTGCAAGAATGAGTCCCTGATCCCCACACAGTGCCTTACCAGGTCCTGGAGCCTTGCCTGTTGTCAGAGTACACTCCTCCTAAAGAAAAGGTGGTATCTTGAAGCTTAGGGCTCTTAATGATTGCAAACTTGCCCATGCACAATGAAACTCTGCTGTCTTCTACAACCACCAGTGTAAAGCTCCGGTGAACCCAATTCATCATGCTACGGTTACTGGCAATGTGAGATCGGCATTTTGGGCTACAGCAACAACGGCATGTTGTGTGCCTACCAATGCGAAGATCCAGCCATGACCATCCACGACATCTGACTAAATCTTTGTGCTACAGCAATGACCATCTGCGGCACCATGCCTGCTCTTAGTGCAACAGAAACACCATCAGCAGCCCTGTCCCTGCTCCTCAGTGCTTTTTCCACTCTTTCACCATGAAGAAAACTCCTTGCAATGGATCTTGAAACGGTAACTATTTTATTTGGACTAACCTGGTCTCTGTATCTGGCCTACACTCCATTGTGGGCGGACTGAGCTAGTAACTCCCCCTATCTCGTATGATCAAATAACTGCTAGTGGCACTTTGTGCATTTAGATGCTATGCCCACCTAAAATTTAAAGTTTGGAGTTTTCTTGCGTTGTGTTTGCGCTTTATTACTGTTTGTTTGCATCATGAATACTTTACACTTTGTAAATTAATCCTGACTGCCTTGTGCCACGCTACCAGAGGGTTAAGCATAGATTAATTTAGTGGCTTTTGTGGTCACTCTGACCAGGATTGTGTTGTTGCTTGGGTTTTCACCTAATTTCTTATAATGTTGATTTTGGAGTGCCATAACGCTACTAGACGATTCACAACATCTTATTCTTTTAATTGAAAGGTTGTAAACTGTACACTATCTAGAGCTCTGTTATTAATCAATTACATTTAACAGGAATAAATGTCTCTAATCTTTTTTTAAAGTATTCTGGTGGGACAAAACATATATTATGCATTACCCATGTGTAACCCCTCACCACCCTCAAAAAGTAAGCTTTGACTGTTGGACCTCCCCACCCCCAATTTCAATAAGCCTAAAAAAAGAGATAAATATCTGGCTGTTGTTCTTCCAGAGACAACTAGCAATATTTCTCCCATGGAATGTTCAATAGCGTCCCAATCCCAAAGCCTTGGAGACCTGACACTGGAAAGATGAGATACTGGAAGAGTGCGTGAGAGGATGGGTCCTATGCAACAGCTCTCTAAATCAGGTTAATTAAGCCAACAAATATATTTTTATAGTTTGCCGTATGTGTAATGTTTTTAGGTTTTTACTGGCGTTTATTTTAATTTAAATAAGAGCTTCCTAAAATGTGGTTGAATCTTTTTTTCCTATGCTAAGCAGCTAACGGCACGTTTGACAAAATGTTGCTCTGAGCCCTGCACTTCAATATATACCCCATTTGTGAATCAGATATCTAAAAACTGGGCTAGTTGCAAATCAGGCATTTTCAAACTGGTATAAAAAGGCTGTAAATTTCATTTTTAAAGTATGGGATAAGGTATGGATTTGTGCTTGCTACATGCAATGTTTGTTGTAAAATCTGCGAAACCAATATTAAAAACCTCTCCACCACACCATAAAACCCGCCCACAAACAGCTAATAAAAATCATTCTATACACTGATCTGTCAGATCAGCCCTTCGGGCATTGCCTGATTGCACGCACCATTGTGCGGGCCGACCCTGGTTGCTAAATGCGATATCCAGTAATACCATTCCTCCATTGTTTCCCAGGATTTTGTAATGTCTGAATTGAATGACAAAGATAATGTTTATGAATAAACCCTAGAGCTGAATGTTTTATTTTGATATGGACATATTTAATATGAATGAATACGTGTACTTTATAGAAGTTACAGTTTATGAGGGGCTAAAGTCTTATATATATTGTGTCACTTGAACAAGATATAAAAAGGGGTATATATAATCAAAGAGGTGTTTTTATTGTCCCATATTTAATCTATAGAGCTCAAAGCGTCTTCAGGCAGTGGAAGTCCAGAGAAATGCGGATTTAGGCCCATATTTATACTTCTTTAGCACCGCATTTGCGTCATTTTTTTGACGCAAAAGCGACGATTGTGCGTTAAAAAACGACGCAAATGCAGCTCTGAAAAAGTATAAATATGGGCCTTAGTTTACGAGGCATGAGAAAAGTGTATTGTTTGCTCTTTGTCATTTTCAGTACCCAATTTGACCTCTGATGTACAGAAGGCAGGAGAGAGTTACAAATCGAAGTATTTTGCCCATTGCCTGCAGTGGCACTGCAGGATTACACACTGACAAATGATAATAACACAACTGATCTCACATTATGATCATTATCCACACATACCATATTTTGTATGTTTCTTTGTTTTACACTTGTGTTGCTTATTTTGCGCACAATCACGTCTTACGTCTTTGCTGCTAGAAGTCTGGACATTGAACAGTATTTTAGTTCAGTTGAAGTTTATTTGTTTGATATGTTGCCGACTTGGCAAACCAAACATTGTAGTCAACACATACAATTAAAAATATCAAAAGTTAAGAAAAAAAATAATCATGATATCGTCTAAAAAAGATATACGCACAAATTACAAAATTACAAAATAATTTAATTTCAGGTTAGATAAATGATGGTAAAAAATAATAAAAAGGAAAACTAACCCAATCACTTCTTTAAGATTGTATAAATTGATCAGGAGTACAAATAGTAACAGTGAGGGCTTAAAGCTTACCCAAGGCGCATTGCAGAAATCGGAAAGGGCGCTTAATTGAGGTCCACTTTGCATAGCTCATTTTACATACTTACAGGGGAACCATAAAGACGATGTATAGATTCGTATGTTACAAAGTAGTTAAAAATACAAGGACAGACGACCCTACACAGACAGAGGGATTTTTCTTTACGAGCCAAATCGAAATCAGCCCAGGGTCATCTAAAAGAGCAATACTAACTTAAAATACAAACATGCAAAAAGCAGCAAATTACAGAAATTAAGGGAAATTAGGTTACTTTCAGAATTATTTCCTTTGAGTCCAGTACAGGTGTATTATAAGGTACATACTATTTATCAATTCTTCCAGAAAAGCAATGTGAGCTGCTCGCAACTGCAGAGTGATTGGCTCCATAAATCAGTAATATTAGGAAGGAATAATCAGTCTTGCATAATTTACGACTCATGACTCAATACTTCAAGGATGAATTCCTGATATAGTAGCATTTCTTTTATTGGCAACCAGGTTCGATCGTTACACCTCAAGTCAATAATACAAGAGAGCCACAAATAGAGTGCAGTTGGCCCCTCGCACCCCTGGATCTCCCGTATATTCATCTCTGCTTCCTAACCCTTCCTCTTCCTATGTCTCTCTCCCCTCTGCTTCTTACTCATCCTTGTCGCCTGCTTCTCTTTCCCATGCCTTCCTTTCCACTCGGCTTAAACTCGTCCCTTTCTTCTCTCTCTCAGATCTCTTTTTCGTCTGTGTTTTAGCTGCAATCCACCCTTTTGTCCTCCACCCTCTCCTTCATCTACTGGTTCTCTTTATCTCTATCCTCCTTTTCTCTAACATGTTTATCTTGTCATCACTTTTCTATCTTCCGTCTCCTTCCTCCTGTTCTTTCCCTGACATCCTTATTTCTGGGCCCTTTCTCTTCACCTTCCTGATCCTTATGCTCATCCTTCTCTCATACCTCATTTTCCTACTTTTTCTCTCTTCACTTTTATTAAATTCCCTCCTCCCTTTCTCTTTTCCCTTTTCTCTCTGCCACAATCCTCTGTATCTGCTCTGGTCTAGCTGCATCCAACACTTCTATCCACCAACCTCTACTTAACCCACTTGTTCTCTTTATCTCTAACCTCCCTTTATCTCATATCCGTATCTTTTCATCGCACCTCCACCTTCTTCCTCGTTCTTCCTGTTCTTTCCATAGCATCCTTAATACTGGGCCCTTCCTCTTCTTCTTCCCAATCTCATTTTGTTCATCTCTACAGTGTTCTCCCTTTCCTTCACTTTTTTCCACTCATTTCTTGTACCCTTTCCCATTATTTTCCTTCAACTTTTCATTTAATCCTTACACGTTCTTCTCCTCTTTAAATCCTCTACCCCGCGTCCCTTCCCTCTTGAATGTCACGCAACAACAACTCAGTTTATGAGTGAGGCATCATACATCTTGCCCAGGAGTTTAGCTGGCGATAAGTGAATATATTAGAGGCTTTTCTCAGTAACCTTACTGAAGGACTCATTATTCTTTGTATCCCATTGTCTTCATTTAAGTTCCTCCCCACAGGAGAAGAGAGGAATCCCACTTGACGTGTTCAGAAGGGCAAATAATAAAATAAAAGTATGGCGTAGCAAATTACTTGGTTTTTGAACCTTTAAACTAAGCACTGGTAATATTGTTAGCACAGCTGCTGAATTTGTTTAAATTAAATAAAATAAACGAGCGGGTGCTTCTAACACATTTTTTATGAGTGTACATAAGTTAAACCCTCTTCAGTATCTTTCAGTTCTAATGAAGGATATGTAAGGCACCCCTGATTTAATATCAAATATGAAAACTGAATTTGATTTATTTTTTCCCAGTCAGTGGTCTGTTACCCCATCTGGGTAACTGATACTTTCCAATTAGGCAAGTCAGGATTTCTGTTACTTGTCACTCAAAATGACTCTCCCGTGCCATTATTTGAAAAGTGGGAAGAGTCCTGGGTTCACTTAAACTTCCCCACGATCCATGGAGGCAGACTTTTTTAGACACACAGATCGTAACTGTCTCAGGGGTACTTCCTGACCATGGGGGTGGAAACAAGGACTTCGAAGGAAGTAGGCTCTCAGTCCCTGATAGAGAATCTCCACTAGTTATGGAAGGTATCCATGCACCATCGGAGTGACTGACTCGTTTGCATCACACTTTTGAACCATATAGGGACGGATTAATTAGGGTAGTGTTAGATTTGTCAGCCTTAGGGTGATCTTCCCCCAAAACATTTTGCATCCCTGCTGTTTTTGCTGAAACTGGAGCACCGAGAGGGTAGGGTGCAGTATATTTTAAAAAATGGGACATGTACTTATAATCTCTTACATTTGTTTCCACTAATGCAAGGAATACCTCTGCCATAGGATAACATTGAAGACATCCTATTGGACTCAATATGGTATAATTTCCGAATAGGACCAGATGTCCCTTCATGCTTTGTGTCTTTGGCATAGTAATTAAGATTCCTAACTTGTGGTAAAGGCAGATTTTTAATTACAATTTTAAAAATGCTACTTTTAGAAAGTTGACCGTTTCCGCATTAGTAAGTTAATGCCTGCAGCCTGTATTTGGGTCATATGACTGGGTGTAGCTGACAGTTGAGCTTTGTATATTTTTCATAAACAGTCAGTCACAATGGGTAGCTTAGGTGTGCCTCAACACCACCACTACACTACACTTCTGGAGCTGTGGATACTCTGCCTGGAAGAAGGACTGCTGACCTGGTGAAGGACTGCTGTTCTTCCAGACTGCTGCACTGATGGCTTTCTACCTTGTTGGGCTGCTGCCTTGCTCACCTTCTGCCCTCTTGCCTGCTGGAGAAGGACTGTACTTGCATCAAATAAACCCCAAACTCAGAGTGGCTTCAAGGGCTCATTGACTGGCCTCCTGATCTGAAGCCTAAGTGGCATAACAGGATTCCAAGAACCGTGTGCCTGCACCCTGCCATCTGTGAGTCTACCCTGCCAAGTGATGCCACCGCAGTCCTGGACAATTTGAAGTGGGCCTAAGGTGTTCTGCTAGCCTCTGTGGATCCAGTGGAACCAACACATCTCCTCTGCTGTGTGGTGGAACCTCAAGCAGAACTGATGCATCGCCGCTGCTGCATGCATGGGGACCACCGCAAAGACCCACATCATAGTCCATCATTGCATCGGAACCACCACCGCACAATGCATCCTCAGAGCAGACCCCCACATCCCTTGATGACTGCAACCTAAAGGGCGATGCTGGATTCTATATCGCAGCTTTGCAGCTCCTTAGAACTAAAAAATCATCCAAACTGCATGCTGCATCCTTGACTCTGGACTTTACATCACAAGACCTGATCGACAGGACCCTTGACAATGACACAGGACCTAGCACCGCAGTCTGGCCGCATCTCTGAACTGATGCTTCGCTTTGGCTGCCCAACACATCATTGATGTCGATCCTCGCAACACTCTGCAAACCACATTTCCAGTTATTCTGTTCAGCAGGCCTAGCTAGGTCCCTGTAGCACTCCATCACAATTAACCATGAACTTGCCACTTTGTCCCAGTCCGGCATGACCAGATATCTACATTTGCCGTTTTACATCTTTTGATGCTATTCTCACTTTAAAATTGAATTTCTCCTATTCTCCGAATTGGATTTTTGTTGTTTTGGTCTTGTTTTATTTGTTAAACATTAGTCTATTTTTTCAAACATTGTTATGGGCTCCTTTTGTGGTGTGTGTTTTCACTGTGGTACTGTTTGAAGTGTTGCACAAATACTTTACACATTGCCACTGATTTAAGCCTGACTGTTTGTGCCACGCAACCCGAGAGATGAGCACAGGTTAGTGTAGGGTTTGCTTGTGACTTCACCTTTGAAAGAACTGTGGTTGCTGCTTAACCCCCTTAACCAGTAGCCCCCTTAACCAGTAAACCAATTTCTTACAGGTAGGCACTAGAGCATACACCCTCATGCTGGTGCCTTCCACATCAGAACCAGCAACTATGCAGGTGTGGTGCTCCTGAAGTTGGAAATTCAATCTGCAATTTGTATTACTGATCCAGATGGCACCTCAAGTAAAAATTCAGATGACCTTCCACCAGAGCAAAATTTAGAAGATCTATTCCTTGGTGACACTCCTTGCAAAGATCTTCCCATAGTCACATCACAACCCTCCTAGCCTCGACATCAACCTGTAAGTTAGCTCATGCTATTGGTCGATTGAAAAAAAATCCCACCAGGAGACCTGATCTGGCATTTGACTCCATGGAGGTATCTCTTGGTGGCCATATCTTGCTTTCCACCACTGTCTGCAGCACCAGCATTCTTAAGACTTGCTCTCATTACATACTAATGCTCCCCTGGGCTTCTACTCTCATTTGCAAACTACTGCTCCCTTGTGCTTCTACTGATGGACCTTATTTCAATTGCTTTTTAGTTACAATATCTGCTTGGAATTTCTTCAGTTTAATACATTTTAAATTTTCCTGTTTTGCCTCCCTCTCAGAAGGTTCAGATTGCTAGTAGCAACATTATTATCACTATACACTACATCTGCTTCTCTGCCTACTCCTTTGCCAAGTCTCATTTGTATTACCTAAAGAATCATCTATCTTGCCATGCAATTGAATAATTATGTTGTGACACTTTGTCGTGAATTCATGGAAGTTTTTTAACTATTACAACTTCGTTCCATCGTATGTGACACAGAATTTACGCTTATGGTTCTTGTATTTGTACCTTTATGCAATTTTGTGTTTGTTGTGTGTGTGTAATTTAGCACTCCAATATTTTTTTTGTCTCCTCCTCAGGAAAAACTCTGGGGCTTATTTACAAGCCCCGTGGCACAGGGTGGCACAGCAGTGACCTGATGTATGAAAAGTTGGCACCGCCTTTGCGTCATTTTTTGACGCAAAAGCAGCAGAAATCTTCAAAATATAATTATATTTTTTTAAGTTTACGCCGCTTTTGCGTAAAAACATTACACAAAGGTGGCGCTAACTTTTTATGATTCAGACCCCAAGCGTCTTGCTGCACCACCCTGCGCCACTGGGAAAGGGCAGAAATGTACCATATCTAGAAGATATGGCACATTTTTGTCCTCTCCCCCTGCACTGGCCCATAAATTGCTGCCATGCCCCTACGCATGCACCCTGGGACGATGGTGCAAGGATGCCTGCGTTGTGGGAATGGTTGTTTGTGTGCAGGAGGAGAAACCTTGCTGCACCAAAACAATCAAGAGAGGTGTTTTCCTCTTTCTACTTAGCACAAATAGAAAGAGGAAAAAACCGGGAGAAATTAAGATATTCCTCCCTGTTGCGTCACTTCTACGCCACCACTGAGGTGGCGCAGGGCTCTGACGCATTCCCAGACTTGTAAATCTGGGAATGCGTCAGATTCTTTAGCATTCCATAGGTGTTGGGGGGGAACACCCACAGCAACACCCATAGAACTCTCCTTTCACGCAGTTTTATGCTTGAAAGGGGCTAATGTTTACATAGCCATGAAAAACCACGCAAGGTGGCTTTCGTGGCCTTGTACATATGGGATGGCACACTGCGCCACTGGAGTGAAAAAAAAAATGATGCTCCGATGGCGCAGTGTACTAATAGGGTCTCATAAAGGAGGCCCACTGTACTCCATTGTTAAACTGCTTCTCTTACTGACAAAGACCCATATTTATACTATTTTTGTGCCGCATTTGCGTCATTTTTTGACGCAAAAGCGGTGCAAACTTACAAAATACAATTGTATTTTGTGTTTGGCCACTATTGCATCAAAAAAATGACACAAATGCGGTTTAAAAAAAGTATAAATATGGGCCAAACTGTTTGACAGTTTTCAAATTCCCATCCTTTCCAGAAAAGAGATTACCTCCCATCCTTGCCGATGCAAATCGGTGCAAACCGTTTTAGGGTGTAAACGGGCTAAGAAGGAGTTTATGAAGGCTCACAAAGCAAACCACACATCCACCACACATCCACCGACTCCCCAATGTTTGGGTAGGATTTAGGGTGTCATTCCGACCCTGGCGGTCATAGACCGCCAGGGCCGGGGACGGAGGTTTCACCGCCAACAGGCTAGCGGTGCTTCTGGGGCAATTCTGACCGCGGCGGTAAAGCCGCGGTCAGAAAAGGGGAACCGGCGGTTTCCCGCCAATTTTCCCCTGCCCCAGGGAATCCTCCACGGCGGCTTTCCGACCCCCTTCCCGCCAGCCTGTTCCTGGCGGTTTACACAGCCAGGAAGAGGCTGGCGGGAACAGGTGTCGTGGGGCCCCTGGGGCCCCCTGCATTGCCCATGCCACTGGCATGGGCACAGCAGGGGCCCCCTAACAGGGCCCCATTCAGATTTTCAGTGTCTGCAAAGCAGACACTGAAAATCGCGATGGGTGCCACTGCACCCGTCGCACACCAGCAACTCCGCCGGCTCCATTCAGAGCCGGCTTCATCGTTGCCAGGGCTTTCCCGCTGGGCGGGCGGGCGGCCTTTTGGCGGTCGTCCGCCCGCCCAGCGGGAAAGTCAGAATGACCGCCGCGGTCATTTGACCGCGGTGCGGTCTTCTGGCGGTCTCCGCCCGCCGTGGTCGGAATGACCCCCTTAGTCTTAAGTAATATTAAGAAACTGTGGGCAATATTAGGCAGGAGTGACTGCATCTACGCCTGCATGCTCACATTTTGTGGATAGCCTGCTGGCATACATCCAGTCATTTTTTCACTACAATTCTTTTTTGATCAAGAATTGGACTCAATTTCTTTGAGAGCGAGACTTTGTGATAGGTCAGCAGGTTTGGATTCGCTTGCCCCTATAACGGCAGTTTTTTTTTTCTGTTCAGTGGGGCTGTAACTTCTAGTCACTCCCTTAGTATTTGGAATTTTCTTTTAAATCGTTAAAGACACTAGCAAGAGAGATCAGTGGTTTTATGAACGTGCTGTTTACACTAGTTCATGTGCAGGTGGTTTATCAGAAACTTTCCTCTTTCTGCTGTGAATTAAATGGGGTACAGGAACAAATTACATTTGCGACAAAAGAAAAAGACAGTCAGTTTAAAACGGGCGTCCTAACAATTCACCTAAAGGTTAATGCCTCTTAAGAACTAATAGGATGACGTTTTTGTATTTTTGATAACGCACCAGCAAATGCGTATTTTGAGGCAAAAATCTAATCGCATGCTTCTGGTACTAAATAATAATCACTTGAACTTCGTCCTTGTTATTTGTAGAATATTGATGACAATTAATTTCATACTACCCTTCTGACTATTTGGACATTATTATCTATTCACGTGCAATTACGTATAATCTAGTTCTTCCAGTATAGCATCAACAAACGTCTGTAAAAGCAAAATAATTGAATGACGTGCAGGTGCAAATTAGCTCAGGAAGTGCAAAATTTAACACGTAGTAATTAGAAATCTGCTGGTTTAAGATTTGTTGTAGTAATCATTAAAATCCAAACATGATAATGAATCATGCTCGTTATTTCTGTCTGTTTCTATCGGAGTATTTATAGTCCATAATTAGCACCTCTACTTTTTTGCTGAAATGCCAACACATCAACTTTACAACTTGACGACTTTGGGCACACTTCTTAAAATATTAAGTGAACTCTGATTCGCTTCTCTTTAATGTGAGAGGTAATGACAGAATGTGTGTAGGATGGGAGTGGGAGTTCAGGTGAGAGACGTAATCAAAATAGCGACGTGCTAAGACACACTGCACATATATGATTTATTTTAATTGCAATTTTCTTTTATTTTTATATTGTCTGCATTCCTATTATTTCAGTTAATTTTGTATTATTATTATCATCATCACCAATCATAGTCTCATCATCATTAGTTTTATCATTAATATTATTATCAGCATCTTAATTATTACTACTATGCATGATAAATTAAATTAGCCCAACAACCTTTACAATGGCCTTATCTACGCAAGAAGCTCTTCAAGTGGTTCCCAACAAAGAAACACATTAGTCAGAGTAGGTTTTGACATGCACACCAGCAAAGCGGGGTTTGGTGCACTCAGTGCTTTAAATGGAAAAGATAAAAGAGCAGTACTCCATATTTAGAGGACTTGTTTGCTTCTCAGAAGTGCCAGTACTCTCCCATTAAATGTACTGCAGCAGTGCTGAGAAGTGCCAGTACTTCCCCTTTCAAAATAAATAAGTGTAGGTACTCAGTATCGGACAGTACCTGCCCATTTAAAACTTCGGCTGCACTACTGTATTGTTTGAATTAAAAAAAAAAAAAAAAAACATGAGAGGCAAAGGAAGTTTGAGTTCATGAGAGACATATCAGCTAAAAAACAAAGGGCCTCATTTACAGGAAACTGGTACACCGCTTACGATGTGCCAGTTTGCTTCTGCCGCCCTGAGCCCCCTAACGACACCATCGTAGCACTGTATTTATGTATTTAAAATACAGCACACCATGGTGCTCGTTAGCACAGCTGCATTAGAATTTCTGATGCAGTTGTGGTGCTTTGCTGGACTAGCGTTAAAAATGTTGATGCTGGGACAGCAAAGTGCGGGACAGTGTCACTTTAACACCTGTCCTGAGCAGGCGTTAAAAAAATGATGCAGGGCCTCCTTGCAGGGGAACGCCTCCATTGCATACATTATACCCGGCGCAGCTATAACGTGGCGCAAGGGTTTACAAAATGTTGCAATGGTCCCATCGCGCCAGTTTGTAAATACGGGGCGGGGTGCGGACTGTTCTGCGTCAATGTAGCATCAGAAAAAAATTACGCTACAGCAGCGCAAGGGGCTTGTAAATGAGCCCCAAAGTGGGCAGGCACAAAGTTCACAAAAGGAAAAAAAGAGAAGAAAGAGACTGGACAATGAATAGAAGAGGCATATCATATGTTAGAGACTACAATCATGTATAGTGATCTCCTGGGACGTAGGAAGATGCAGGTCAGTATCTGGGGAAGAACACACCAATATCAGAGAAAGAGAGGTAATAAGGGCACAAGAGTCAGACAAGTAACCAACAAGACAGAAAGAACAAGGGTAGAAAGATGTTGGGTGAAATCCGTCATTTTTTCTGTGAAATGCATATCATTTTCACAAAATACGCAAAATATGTAACATATATTTTGCCAGTAACTGAAGTAATGTTCTTTGTGGGGATGACCGTTCACAAAAAGGACACTAAAAGATAGTGTGACTAAATGTCTACTCAAAGTAGACCCCGGCCAGCAAAAAAAAAATTGAAAATTTGTATATCCGCTGTAGGAGGCTGGCTCTCTCTGTTTAGTGTATGAAAAAGACATGCACTGTGCCGAGAGTACAGGCAACTCCATTTTGGTATCCAGAGGTAAAAAGCAGACCACCTAATGCTCTGTTTTTGTGGTAGTGTGGGTGAGCAGTTAGGTTTATATTGGAGATGTGCTAAGCATTTGTTGTACCCTCAGTATCAATAAATGTGGACACACACTCAGAAGAATAACTTGAGACCAACTGACAAAAATATTTCAGGTTTTTTATTTAAAAAAATGACCACCAAGATCATCAAAATCGGGTAAGTACTTTTAAAGTAATGATTTTTCACAATTTAGCAAAAATGTTTTTTTTTGTGCATAATTATGCACCATAGGAATCAATAGGAAAAACTTTAAAAATGCATATAAAATCTGGCAATGTTCTCACAAGTGTCACCTTCTGCTTTTACTGTGGACCAGCAGGAGAAGTTTGAGTGGCTCCCAGTTCAAGCGGGAGTAGCAGCTGAATGTCTTGGAGCTGGTGCAGAATGGAGAGGGGGACCACTTGGAAACACACTGCACAAGTGGACCTAAAGATCAGTCTGGTGTGTCCATTTGGAGTGTAAAGGTCACAGGGGGTTAGGAATCCCTACAGCACAGATGGGTTTCTGATGCAGGGCTGAGGGAGGCCGGGTGCAGTGCAGACAGGTCAGCCAAGGGTTGTGCGTCAAGGAGTCTTTGGAGCCAGGTGCGGGTCACCTTGAGTGTGGATTGCAGGTTAGTAGGGCAACTCTGGGAAGTGGTTCTTAGGTGTCTTGAAGTTCCTTGACTGGTGCTTGTTTTTGGTCCTTGGAGAGTCTAGAGTGGACTTTTCTTCGGGGTATCTGATGTTTCGGTTCTAGAACCCCAAGCTATGGCATGTCTCAGACACTGGAGGTCACAGTGCCACCAACCTTGGCACAGTGGTAGGGTTTGTCCTCAGGGTCTCTCAGGTAGAATGTGGTTTGCTGCTATGTCTGGTTCATTGGTCAGCAGTCAGTCAGTGAACTGGACTTCACTGGTTTCTTGCTTGCAGGTGCAGGTAGGGATACCTTCACTCAGAGGGAGGTTCTGGGTGATTTTTCGAAGGTTGGAGGTCTTATGGGGTTTCTTGAGTCTGTCTGTTTTCCAGTCTACCCCTCAGCAGCGATTATCTTGTCATGGATGCAGCAGGCAGGGCTTGACACATTTTTTTTTTTTTCTTCTTGCTGCACAACTTCTGTTCTCGATCCTTGGGTCTTCTTTGTCACTGCTCTTCTTGTGTCTGTCGAATGTGATCTGCAGATCTAGGGATGCCCACTAAATACTGTATTTAGTAGGCATTAAAGTGAGTACCTGGTAGTGGCCAATTGGTCACCTACCATAGGGTGGCTACACCTACTATGTTACCTCTTCCTGTGGGAAGGGATCACATCCCTTACCCTGATAGGCTATTTTCCTGCCATTCAAGATCAAGGAGAATGAAATTGAGTGGTCACCTCACCTGCCACACCTCGAGGGTAGTGCCGACTGAGGGGGTCCACTCCTCCTACTCTGATTTTCTGTGAGTTGTCCCACTCAAAGTGGGGGGGAACCCATTGAGTCACCATCTGCTGCTAGCAGCAGAGTCAGGGGTAAGATTTCAAAGGTGGTAACGCCTTTGAAGCTGACTGCTGGGCCTGGGTGCTTGCCCGGAGGAAGAGGTGTAACACCTCCTCCCAGGAAAGGCTTTGCGTTCTGGCTCCTGAGAGCAGAGGCTCTCACCCTAGGAGTCCAGATTTGTGTCCGGTGGTGGCAGACTGGTAAAAGCCAGGCAGCAACCATGCCAGGGCCCATAGGTTTTTCAGGGGGCACCTCTAAGGTGGCCTCTGAGTACATGTTATAATAAATTCAAAACTGGCATCAGTGTGAGTTTATTATTCTGAGCTGTTTGATACCAAACAATGCAGTATTTAGTGAGGCCATCATGTAACTGGGGAAATCATAATGACCAGTTTCCAGCACATGTATTTGCTATGGCTACAGTAGGGGCATATTTGATCATGCAAATATATGCCTTCCCATGTATAATAGTGCACCCTGCTTTAGGGCTGTAAGTCCTGGCAGAGGGGTGACTTACGTAAAGTGCTTACAGTGTTAGTGGACATGGTGCTCTTGGTGAGTGCAATGTTGAGTTTTCAATTTTTAAATTCACCTTGTCATGGACTTGCAATGGCAGTCTGCATGGGGCTGGTGTGAGGCCTCTCAGAGTTGTACAATTGGTGCTGCAGCTCTGGGGGGGCTCTCCAGCCTCCATGCCCTAGGTAGCAGGGGTACCATTACTAGGGACTCACAAGAGTGGCTGAAGTGCCAATACATAGTACTGTTTTTGGGAAAGAGATCTGGCCCTAGAAACCTGTTTAGCAGGGGCCCAGGGCACTTACAGTTTGAATCCACATCATTTTCCAAGCAAAAAGTGGGGGGCTACCATGTCAGAAGGGACCCTTTCTCAAACCAGTGGACATTGTTACGTGCCTCTACTTCTTAGGTGATTCATGGGCTGTTCTTCTGTACCCTAACCCTGGGAAGTGCTTTTTGTCACCTGGTATGGCTTATGAATGGTAATGAGGGTTGATATGACATTTGTCTTCTGTGAGTTTGTGCTCTCACAATATCTAATACTGATGTGTTACCATTAGTACCATTAAAGCTCAGTTTAAACAAAGGCCTACGTTTCACAGTCTTTTTGTTTTGATAGCTACTAGCCATTAGTCAGACAGGCCTTTCCCAATCTTGGTCAAATGCAGTCCGGCCCCCGAAGGGTACCTAAGATTCAATCAGACACATGGCATTAAATAATATTGAAATATTTCTCCTGATTTTCAATTTATATTCTATTAGCATTTTAAAATATTGTTAGAAGTCCTGATCTTTACTTCCTACTTTGAGGATACTTTTATTATTAATTTTTTTTTCTAACTAAATTGGTTTGGGACTTTGTAACTAATTTATTAGTTAACTGTACTGTTGTTTTGGATTTGTGTTCATGTACCACTTGTGTTTTTTTCCAAGAAGATCCTTGTGCAAGATACCAAAGATATGCTTGGGATTCCCCTATAAACCCGGTTCTATTCTAGGGACTTGATTGTTTTGACTTTGTGCGAGCTCAGGCACAGTTCACTTCGTGACTGAGGGCTCTGGAACCCCTACTATAACTATTAGGTATCATAAAGTCAGATAGTTCATAGACAATACTGTTCGAAATATGTCCTTACCAGACGTGTATCAACAAGCCCTGGCATTGCGGCCCATTTCCAGACTTTCAGTTAGAAAGCCCAAGAAAGAAGGCTGTTGCTTTAAACTTACAGCAGACATGATTAGACAATAGAACTACAGCCAATATCTGCCACATATAAATGTAAACAATGATTGCACAGAACGTTCATAATCAAACCCTTTCCAAGTAGTTTATTGCCTAAAAGGCGATAGACAAATATAGACAATGGGGACACTGCATCCTTGTGCTAGGGAGTGTCGCTATTTCCTCTGAATGCTTATAACCGTCTGTACAGTAGCCCAGCAACCTAGGAGTGTTGTGATTGGCACCAGCGGCTTACTGATTGCCCATGCTTTATTGTAAGGTATATTGACTGTGACCTTACTTTTTAATGCGATGTACCGACAGTAGCTCCATTGCCTAGACATTCAGCATATCCAAGAGGGCCTCTTTGCCCATGTGAATTCTTAGGTAATATTAGATTATGCAGGTGCAAAAGTAATTAGATCATTTGAAGGGAACACAACAGCACACAAGATAGGGAATCTCTTCCTTTAATAGTCAGTCATTGTAGGCATTGAGGGGCAGATTTAAAAGCCCATTGCGCCAACGGAGTGTCACTTTTCGTGATGGTGGTGATAACCACTGCTCCATATTTACAACAAGATGTAACGCCACTTTTTGTGGCGTTATGCCTCCTTGTAATATGGGCCCCTCCAACGCAGTTTTCTGCGTCAGAGGGGTGTGCAATGGGTGTTTGAGTGGGAGTTCCACTGCAACACTCATTGCTTTTGACAATGCCCCAGATTTACAAGAAATCGTAAATCTGTGGCACTGCCAAAAATGAATACCACCCCAGGAGTGAGGTTAGCATGGCAAAACGAAGAGGAATGTTTTTATTCATCCTAATTTTTTACTTTTTCTATGTGTGCTGCATTGTGCAAAATGCCATATATGATTCTTTATGTGCAGGAAAGTGTCCTTTCCTGCACATAAACAATCATTTTGCAGCACAAATGAAAGTGCCAAATCCCCATTATAGTTTGTTTATGTGCAGGAAGGGACATCTTCCTGCACATAAACAATCTATCCCCTCAACGCAGACACCCTTGCGCTATTGTGCAAGAATGCCTGTGTTGGCCGAGGTAGCTTAACCCCTTCGCTGCCGGGCCATTTCCCCCTCAGGTGCCAAGCCTTTTTTTGGCTGTTTGGGGCAGTTTGCGTTTAGACCCTCATAACTTTTTGTCCACATAATCTACCCATGCCAAATTAGCCTCTTTTTTCCAACATCCCAGGGATTCTGTAGGTACCCAGTCTTTGTGACTTCCCCTGAGGGAGACTAAGAAATTAGAAAAAAATACAGCAAACATTATTTTTTTTTCAAAAATGGGAAAAAAGGGCCGCAGAAGAAGGCTTGTGGTTTTTCCCTGAAAATGGCATCAACAAAAAGTTTGTGGTGCTAAAATCACCATCTTCCCAGCTTTCTGGAACAGGCAGACATGAATCAGGAAACCACATTTTTCAACACAATTTTGGCATTTTACTGGAACATGCCCCATTTTTACTATTTTTTGTGCTTTCAGCCTCCTTCCAGTTAGTGACAGAAATGGGTACAAAACCAATGTTGTATCCCAGAAAGCTAATAATTTATGAAAAGAAGACAAAATTCTGAATTCAGCAAGGGGTAATTTGTGTAGATCCTACAAGGGTTTCCTACAGAAAATAACAGCTGAAATAAAAAAATATTGAAATTGAGGTGAGGAAAACAGCCATTTGTCTCCACGTTTTACTCTGTAACTTTTTCCTGCAATGTCAGATTTTTGAAAAGCAATATACCGTTACGTCTGCTGGACTCTTCTGGTTGCAGGGATATGTGGGGCTTGTAGGTTCATCAAGAACCCTAGGTACCCAGAACCAATAAATGAGCTGCACCTTGCAATGGGTTTTCATTCTATACCAGGTATACAGCAATTCATTTGCTGAAATATAAAGAGTGAAACATAGGTATCAAGAAAATCCTTTGTATTTCCAAAATGGGCACAAGATAAGGTGTTGATAAGCAGTAGTTATTTGCACATCTCTGAAGTCGGGGGTCCCCATACTAGCATGTGAAATACAGGGCATTTCTTAAATAGACGTCTTTTTTATACACTGTCTTACATTTGGAAAGAAAAACTGTAGAGAAACACTAGGGGCAATAACACTTGTTCTGCTATTCTGTGTTCCCCAAAGCCTCCCAATAAAAATGGTACCTCACTTGCGTGGTTAGGCCTAATGCCCACAACAGGAAATGCAACATGGACACATCACATTTTCACAAAGAAAACAGACGTGTTTTTTGGAAAGTGGCTAACTGTGGATTTTGGCCTCTAGCTCAGCCGGCACCTAGGAAAACATACCAAACCTGTGCATTTTTGAAAACTAGATACCCAGGGGAATCTAGTATGGGGTGACTTGTGGGGCTCTCACCAGGTTCTGTTACCCAGAATCCTTGGCAAACCTAAACATTTGACCAAAAAAACCCGTTTTCCTCACATTTCGGTGACAGAAAGTTCTGAAATCTGAGAGGAGCCACATATTTACTTCCATCCAGCGTTCCTCCAAGTATCCCAATAAAAATTGTACCTCACTTGTGTGGGTAGGCCTAGTGCCCGTGCTAAAGCGTCCCTTTATAACACATTTATTCACTTTGGGACTCGTTTTAGGCCAATGAATCTTTTGACCTTGATTGAAGACACCTTAGGACGAGATAACTGTTCAATATGTCAATCAATATGTCAATAACGTCACCAATATTTACCATAACACGACAATTCAAATTCATCAATGACATTAATAAGACTCAGAAATCACCATGACTTTCAGTTATGAATAACCACACCAGTTTAGTACAATTTTATGATGTTTATTCCCTAGTGATTACAATTCTAATAGCAAGTTTATTAGTCTCAATACCAAGAAACACATCAACATTGTCGTAATTTGGCAACTCGGATATGATTTCATCAAAGCAAAGATCACAAACATTAGAACATAGCACAACGTCAACATAGATTAACCCCAGCAATGTATCATTAGCACGTTATTCAACAAAGCATAGATTGCGTCATTTGTCTATTTGCGTCATTCAGTGAACTCCTTAACTAACCTCAAATTAGCATCAGCATGTTGGGCTTCATGCAAAACAATTTAGCAACATCAATTTGGAAAACCTCTAACTAAGGTCTCTGTGAAAAGTAGCAGTTGGTACCTAGAAAGGAAAATCAAACAGACAATTACATTTCGTCATTATATAGTTACCCTCTGTAATGGGTCAGCATACAGATTCAGTCTTCGTCCTCAGGACATCAGTTGATTTGCCATCAGCCAAGAAACACAGCAAAGTTCGGTAAGGCAGGATAAAAGGGTACTTCCCTCATAAGGAGGTAAAGTATAGAACAGGCAAGATAAGGGCAAGGATGGTTTGAAGAATCAACAGCAAAATCTCTAGGCAAAGTGACAAAGTGTCGGGTCATAGCAAAAGTTCGCAATGGCATCTCCCTAACTAACTCATTTCCCTGTGTCAAGGGTTTTTATCCCTTTCCTGTTGTACAGTCCCCTAATTCATAATTGGGTAGGGTTGGCACCCCACTATCTTCATCCAATTGGTTTCCAGTGATTTCATCAAAATTGTCACCCCATTACAGTTCTCACATAGTTTATTGGTTCTTGTGATTGACGTCTCAATCGGGTAGAATGTCCGGTATGATTTCATACTCTTGTGGTCCTTTTCGCATCCTCAGTCAGTAGGTCCATTGTCTGTACCGGTTCAGGCGACCTTGTACCTATACCAAGTCTACACTGTTGCACACAGCAAGAATGTTTCCTTGAGCAAGTCGAATTTCATGAGAACGGATCTACTACAGTTACACACATTCTCTAACTTTTGAAAAAGTACGAGTTCATGTCCTTCAGCAAATCAGCAAACTGTACGTTAGAAAAACACATTTAATATGAAACCGGGCAGCTAGGCCTCGACTCATGCTAAGGCCTAATGATTAATTTGCAAGTCTTTAACATATAGGTGGTCATTACAACCCTGGCGGTCGGTGTTAAAGCGGCGGTAAGACCGCCAACAAGCCAGCGGTAAAAAATTTGCAATTATGACCGTGGCGGAAACCGCCAACAAAGACAGCCACTTTAACACTCCGACCGCCATGGCGGTACAGACAAACAGCGCAGTGGTCACCGCCAACAGACAGGCGGGAGACAATGTACCGCCCACACTATTATGACAGGCCAATCCGGCACCTTTTCCGGGGCGGATTCACTGCGGATAAAAACACGGCGGAAACAGGAATCCCAAAGGGAAAACGCTCACCTCTACACACCCCACAAGGAACACGGACGCCATGGACCCGGAACTCCAAATTCTCCCTGCGATAGTCTTCCTGCTCCTCTACCAGGAGCACAAACGCCGGTGGCGAAGACAACGGTGAGTACTGCACCTACGACACAGGGGAGGGAAAAAACAGGGACACACACACGCAACACCCCCACCCTCACCCACTACAACACACACTAATGCATATCAATACATCACAGTTACACCCCCCAAGCTCCCCGGAAGAATGCAAAGACAATAGAAAATGAGTGTAACCATTGTAATATATTAAAAGCAAGTAGGCAGAAATATATATATATATATATATATATATACCATGTACATAATATATACCAAGCATAGTAGTCCAGGTAGTGCTCTAAGAGAGTCTGTGGAACACTGGGACCACACGATATGGGTGAGGCCCACACAAGATCCCCGACCATGACAGAGAGAACACTGCAGGGGCATCAGATGGCAATAAAACAGGCACCTCAGGGGGAGGGAAAGGGAGGCACCTCACCGCTTGAGTGCACAACGCCAAATCCACGAGGGGGCCACATGCCCACTGTTCAATCCTGGGGAGTGCAAAGCCACAGTCTCTCAAGTCTCTACAGTGGGTGGTTTGCCCACTGTTCAATCCTGGGGAGTGCAAAGCCACAGTCTCTCAAGTCTCTACAGTGGGTGGTTTGCCCACTGTTCAATCCTGGGGAGTGTAAAGCCACAGTCTCTCAAGTCTCTACAGTGGGTGGTTTGCCCACTGTTCAGTCCTGGGGAGTGCAAAGCCACAGTCTCTCAAGTCTCTACAGTGGGTGGTTTGCCCACTGTTCAGTCCTGGAGAGTGCAAAGCCACAGTCTCTCAAGTCTCTGAAGTGGGTGGTTTGCCCACTGTTCAATCCTGGGGAGTGCAAAGCCACAGTCTCACAAGTGGATGACAGTCTCCACTGGTTCTGGAGGGGGCATGGTGCCCAGAGTGCTTCATCCTGCCAAGGACAGAGGTAGTGGATGTCAATCTCCACTGGTTCTGGAGGGGGCATGGTGCCCAGAGTGCTTCATCCTGCCAAGGACTGAGGTAGTGGATGTCAATCTCCACTGGTTCTGGAGAGGGCATGGGGCCCAGAGTGCTTCATCCTGCCAAGGACTGAGGTAGTGGATGTCAATCTCCACTGGTTCTGGAGGGGGCATGGTGCCCAGACAGCATCATTCACCCCGTGACGGACTCAGTTGCGTGAGTGCCCTTGCCGCTCATGGGCCAGCGGTGCTTGGGAGATGGCGGTGCCCTGTTCAGCGGTGATTGAGATGGCGGAGCCCTGTTCAGCGGTGCTTGAGACGGCGGTGCCCTGTTCAGCGGTGCTTGAGATGGCGGTGCCCTGTTCAGCTGTGATTGAGACGGCGGTGCCCTGTTCAGCGGTGATTGAGATGGCGGTGCCCTGTTCAGCGGTGATTGAGATGGCGGTGCCCTGTTCAGTGGTGCTTGAGACGGCGGTGCCCTGTTCAGCGGTGATTGAGATGGCGGTGCCCTGTTCAGCAGTGATTGAGATGGCGGTGCCCTGTTCAGCGGTGCTTGATACAGCGGTGCCCTGTTCAGCGGTGCTTGAGATGGCGATCTCCATTGCAGGGTCTCAGCTGCTGGCGGTCCTTCATGGCACAGCGGGGCTTTTGCTGGCGGTCCTTCATGGCCCAGCGGGGCTTTTGCTGGCGGTCCTTCATGGCCCAGCGGGGCTGGTGCTGGCGGTGGCCTCCTGGGCAGGTGGGCTGGTGCTGGCGGTGGCCTCCTGGGCAGATGGTCTGGTGCAGGCGGTGGCCTCCTGGGCAGGTGGGCTGGTGCTGGCGGTGGCCTCCTGGGCAGCTGGGCTAGTGCTGGCGGTGGCCTCCTGGGCAGGTGGGCTGGTGCTGGCGGTGGCCTCTTGGGCAGGTGGGCTGGTGCTGGCGGTGGTCTCCTGGGCAGCTGGGCTGGTGCTGGCATCCTGGGCAGGTGGGCCGGTGCAGGCGGTCCTGTCCTGGGCAGCTGGGCTTGTGCTGGCGGTGGGCTCCGGTTCATCGGGGATGATGGCGGTCTTCTCTGCCGTGCTGCTCTTCCCAGACTTGCAGGGTTTCTTGTGGCCCTTCCCCACCTTGGAAGGTGTCACAGCTGACTCCACACTCCCACCGGAACCCCAGGGAGCGGCTTTGGTGGCTGGAGTATTCCCCCTCTCCCGCCGGGCACTGGCCAACTTCTGATGCTTCACAGGTGGGGGACTGTCTGTGTTGTGGCTCCGTGCCACACTGGCTGCCCTGGTGGCCAGTGCACTCCAGATTCCGGTGACTACAGGCACCACTGGTCCCGGAGATGTTGTGGCTGAGGTGCTACTTCGGGACCTATGAGACGGACGGGGTGGGGGAGGTGTGGGAAAGAGGTCAAGGTTGGACAGGAAAAGTTTTTTGGAGACACTGGGACGGGTAGCTGGAGGGGGTTTAGGAGTGGAGGAAGAGGTGGTGGTTGTAGGAGGTGTACGTTTGGTGACTTTGGGTGAAGGTGCATGCGCTGGAGGCTGTTGTGAGGTGGATGGCTGTTGGGGCTTGGTTGTGTGCCTGCGTTTGTGTATCTTACACATGTGGAGGGGGTGTCACAGACACACTGGGAGAGGACACAGGGGACGTGTGAATGGTAGTGGGGATGGTGACTGCACGTGAGCGGGGTGTGGTGGTGGGTGTGCTGGAGAGGGATGTAGTGGCTGTAGAGGTAGTGCATGCAGGTGTGAGTGTAGACAAGACTGGGAGGGAGGAGGGAGACGAGGAGGAGGGGGACACAGTGGAGGCAGTGGATGTTGGTGTGTCTGCATGGGTGTGATGCTTGCGTGAGTGCCTGTGGGATGTGTGGTGCTTATGTTTGCCAGAACTTCCCTTGTGTGTTGAGGTGTGTGCATGCTAGTCTGTAGGTGTGCTTGGGATAGGCTGAGGTACAGGGGATTGGGTCGGGGTGGAGGAAGTTGGAGGGGGGAGGCTAGAGACGGGGACAATGGCTGCCATCAGTGCTGAGGCCAGAGTCTGAAAAGCTCGCTGAAGGGCCGCCTGACCAGAATGAATGCCCTCCAGGCATGCATTGGTTTGTTGCAACTGCCTCTCTACACCCTGGATGGCATTCAAAATGGTAGACTGCCCAACAGTGAGTGACCTGAGGAGGTCAATGGCCTCCTCACTGAGGGCAGCAGGGGTGACTGGGGCAGGGCCTGAGGTGCCTGGGGCGAAGGTGATGCCCACCCTCCTGGGTGAGCGGGCACGGGGCGAACGCTGAGGGGCTGCTGGGAGGGCGGGGCTGGTAGGGGAGGTGGTGGCTGTACCTGTAGAGGTGGGGGGCACAGGTGGTGCCGCCACCACAAGGGAGCCCCCATCGGCGGACGAGTCTGGGTCGGTGGTGTCAGCTCCTGTCCCCGCCGTGGAGCTCCCTTCACCCTCCGTCCCACTGGTGGCCCTCCAGGGCAAAGCGGGATGCGGCTCCCTCGTGCTCCGGTGCCACTGCTCCTCTGCCTGATGATGCTAATGCACACAAGAACAGGGAGACCACAAAAAGGGGGGGGGGAACGACAGAAGAAAGACATGTTGCGTGCATGCATTACCACTACCGTTGGCGGACACGACAGACACAGAAGCCCCCTGCACTATGCTGCGCTCTTGGGGTCCACAGTTCAATTCCTGGGAAATGGCCTACAAGGCTATGGACGACATCTGCACACATAGATGACACAGGGGCATGACTAGGTGTACTTGGCACTCTACAGAGGTGGGTTGGGGTGCCACATGGCCTGCCTTATGGAGGGGCCTTGCCTACGGAACTCGCACTGGCCTAGGGAAACCCACAGCCCACCT
This sequence comes from Pleurodeles waltl, assembly GCF_031143425.1. Lineage (NCBI taxonomy): Eukaryota > Metazoa > Chordata > Amphibia > Caudata > Salamandridae > Pleurodeles > Pleurodeles waltl. Next base: position 1,027,889,876 of record NC_090445.1, read on the forward strand.
CCCCCACCCAGACACCTCCACCTCCGGTGTACCTCCACTGCGCGCAAAGTCAGCAGAATGAGAGTGTACTCACCCCCTTGTGGCCGCTGTGATGCCCTCAAGCGCCCATCCAACTCCGGGTAGGCCACCGCCAGGATCCTGAACATCAAGGGGGTCATGGTGCGACAGGCACCGCTCTCACGTTGGGAGGCCATCCCCAGGTGAGCCTCCGCCGTCTTCTTGCTCCAGCGGCGAATGTCCTCCCATCTTTTACGGCAGTGGGTGCTGTGTCTGTGGTAGACCCCCAGGGTTCGGACGTCCTTGGTGATGGCACGCCAAATATCTTTTTTCTAGTGGGCGCTTACCTACAATGTACAGGGGAAAAATAGAAGTTATAACCAACTGCACCGTCAAAGTGATTGGCCCCCATCCCTACCCTTGTCATGTGGCACATGCATTCACCGTCTTTCATGCACGCAGCACTCTCCCCCCTTCCTTCTTACATCCAGCCCTCTCCACATAGGCATGGCCTATACAACATGCTCCCTGTGTACTTACCTGTTTGTCTGGAGGACCGTAGAGTAGCGTGTACTGGGGGAGGACCCCATCTACGAGCTTCTCCAACTACTCCGATGTGAAGGCAGGGGCCCTTTCCCCAGACACTCGAGCCATTGTCTCTTCCAGACCGAGGTCACAGCAGCACTTGCAGTGTAGGTCCTCTCCTGTCGAAGATCAGGTATCGAGTGATTGTACAGATAGAAAATGGTGGTCACGTCCGCGGCAGTGCGTACCATCACTGCTGGCGTACATCGTCATTGGCTCCTGGGACCCATAGGGTCCAATGTTAACCAATGCAGCATTGCGCCGCGGTCTTCGACCGCCTACCGCGACCGTGTACAATGCCAGCGCAGTTACCTCACATCCCATTGTCCCACTTTACAGGTCAGGCAGCCGCCATTTCAGGGGCCCACATGGCTTCATTTTCAACTGCGTCACACATACCTAGGCCTAGACTCAACACACATACAGGCCATCTTTTGTGTATGAATTGTGTTCTGTGTAAACTGTGGGTACGTACCTCTGAGTTGTTTGACTCTGTGCTCGCTGTTGTCCTTCATAGGCACCGTCCGCTGGGTCATATGAGGAGATGGCGGCATCCTCCGGTGTACCAACCATTGGTGGACCTGTCGACAATGGAGGAGCGACATGTGATTATCACATACAGGCTTGACCGTGCCACAATCCAGGAACTGTGTACCCAGTTGGAGCCAGACCTGATGTCAGCAATCCGCCATCCCACAGGAATCCCCCTCAAGTGCAGGTGCTGTCAGTGCTCCATTTCCTTGAAAGTGGGTCTTTTCAAACAACAGTGCCCATAGCATCAGGGATGTCCCAGCCTATGTTTTTCAACATATTGTTGTCTGCCCTTCTGAAACACATGCGGAGCTACATTGTTTTTCCTCAGGTGGAGGATTTGCCTACAGTGAAAGGTGATTTCTATGCCCTGGGAAACATCCCCAACATCATAGATGCCATTGATGGGACACATGTGGCTTTGGTACCCCCCACAGGAGTGAACAGGTGTACAGAAACCGGAAGAGTTATCATTCGATGAATGTACAGATGGTATGTTTGGCAGACCAGTACATCTCCCATGTGAATGCCATGTTCCCTGGCTCAGTGCATGATGCCTACATCCTGCGGAATAGCAGAGTCCCTTATGTGATGGCTCAACTCCAGATGCACCGTGTGTGGCTATTAGTTGAGCACCTGGAAGCAAGTCAGTGGGAATGGTTGTCTGGGTCTGGGGATATCCCTCCACGTTAGTGCGTGTCTAACAGTTGTCCCTCACCATTTGCAGGTGACTCTGATTACCCCAACCTGTCATGGCTACTGACCCCAGTGAGGAATCCCAGGACAAGGGCAGAGGAACGCTACAATGAGGCCCATGGGCGAACTAGGAGGGTGATTGAGCGGACCTTCAGCCTCCTGAAGGCCAGGTTCCGGTGCCTCCAATTGACAGGTGGATCCCTATTCTACTCACCAAAGAAGGTGTGCCAGATCATCATGGCCTGCTGTATGCTTCACAACTTGGCTTTGCAACGACAGGTGCCTTTTCTGCAGGAGGATGGTCCAGATGGCGGTATTGTGGCAGCTGTGGAGCCTGTGGACAGTGAAGACGAGGAAGCAGAGGGAGAAGACATGAACAACAGGGACTCAGTGATCCAGCAATATTTCCAGTGAGACACAGGTAAGAGTACAGACCTGCCTACTACATGTCCTTTAACACTACTACCTCTCTACTGTCTGTCGTTTTCACCCAGTGTATGATCACTGAGTTGTCACTTTCCCTTACGATTTCACAGATGTGGGTCCCACTTTGTGACATCTGCTTATATTCCTCATGGACTAGAGCTGTGTGACATAGGTATGTTGACATTACAATTGAAATAGCATTTTGTCACTGTAATTGCTAATACACTATTTCGAAATCACAGACAGACTACAGATTGTTTTGTGCTTTAAGTGTGTTTATTCAAGTGCTCAATATTGGAGGGGGTAGTGAAATGGTGAGGGGTGATGGCGGAGAAATGTCCATGGCAGAGTCCAGTCTATTAGTCTCACAGGTGCATTGCCCATATGGGCATAGGAAGTGGAACTGGGGCAGTTTAAGTATGGACAGGGTGACAAAGTGGGACAGTAGGATGACAATCAGGGTGGTCTCATTTCTTGGCGGGGTCTTGGCATTGTGCTCTGTCTTTGTCCTGGATCTCAGGGACTGTTTGCAGGGTGGTTCTCCCTCTGCAGGGGGTGGGGTGCTGGTGTGGTGGTCCTGTGGCGGGGCGTCCTGTCCACTAGCGCCGGCGGAGGTGGTGGGCAGTTCATCGTCCATGCTAGTGTCAGGGGCCCCTTGTAGTGCCACAGTGTCCCTCCTGGTGTTCACAAGTTCCTTCAGCACCCCTACGATGGTGCCCAGGGTGGAGCTGATGGTTCTGAGTTCCTCCCTGAAGCCCATATACTGTTCCTCCTGCAGGCGCTGGGTCTCCTGAAACTTGGCCAGTACCGTTGCCATCCTCTCCTGGGAGTGGTGGTAGGCTCCCATGATGGAGGAGAGGGCCTGGTGGAGAGTGGGTTCCCTTGCCTGTCCACCCCCTGTTGCACAGCAGCCCTCCCAGTTCCCCTGTGTTCCTGGGCCTCCGTCCCCTGGACTGTGTGCCCACTGCCACTGCCCCCAGGTCCCTGTTGTTGTTGGGGTGGTGGGTTATCCTGGGTTCCCTGTAGTGGTGGACACACAGCTGATTGACGTGTCCTGGGGACGGAGGTATGACCCGCTGGGTTGGTGCTGTGCTGGTGTTTCCAGAGGGGGGAAGCTCTGTGGTGGCCTGTGACTGGGTGAGGGGAACTGACTGTCCCGAGGTCCCAGATGGGCCGGGCTGGTCATCTAGATCCAGTTGGACAGAGCTGCTGTCATCACTGTGGGCCTCTTCTGTTGGTGGTGTGGACATGTGTGGACCCTCCTGTCCGGTGACGTTTGGTAGGGGTCCTGCAGGGGTATAAAAGGATGGTTATGACATCTGTGTGTGTCATGGTGTGCAATGGGTGGGTGACCGTGTACCCCAGTGCTTGCATTCCTGTGTGGGACCTTGTGTGATGATGGTTTAGGGGGTTGTATGGGTATGTGCAGTGGGCATGCTTTAGTGATGTGTGTCCATGCTTTGTTGTTGCATGCAGGGCTTGGTGTTGGGATGGGTGGTTTGTGATGTTGGGACATATGTGAGGAGTTGGGGTGCTGGGGGTGAGGGTGAAAGTGGGGGTATGTGCTGGCATGCAGGTAGGGTGGGGGATGTAATAATTAAGATTTGTCTTACCAGAGTCCATTCCTCCACCTACTCCTGCGAGGCCCTCAGGATGCAGAATCGCCAAGACCTGCTCCTCCCATGTTGTTAGTTGTGGGGGAGGAGGTGGGGGTCCGCCGGCAGTCTGCTGAACCGCCAGGTGGTGTCTTGAGACCACGGAACGCACCTTCCCCGTAGGTCGCTCCACCTCTTCCTGATGTCCTCCCGATTTCTTGGGTGCTGTCCCACTGCGCTGATCCTGTCCACTATTCTTCGCCATAGCTCCATCTTCCTTTCTATTGAGGTGTGCTGCACCTGTGCTCCGAATAGCTGTGGCTCTACCCGGACGATTTCCTCCACCATGACCCTGAGCTCCTCCTCCGAGAACCTGGGGTGTCTTTCACGTGCCATGAGGTGGTGTAGGTGATGTGTGTGGTGATAAGTGTGCTGATATGTAGTGGGGTGTTGTGTGAGGTGCGTGGAAGTTCTGTGGGTGATGGTGTTGTGTGCCTGTGGATGCTGTTGTTCTTGCTGGTGCTGTCTCTCTCTGGCCTTCTTTTGAAATTTTTGGCCGTAGGGGTTTGTGGGTGATGTGGATGTGTGCTTTATATTGTAATTGGTGTGTGGGAGTGGTGTGTGTATGTGTATCAGGTGTGTGTATTTCGAATTGTCCAATGTGGCTGTGCTTTGTAGATGTGTGTGTATTTTGAGCGCGGCGGTGTGTACCGCCAACAGAATACCGCAGTTGAAAGTCTGCCACGTCGATTCGTGGGTCGTGATAGTGTGGGCGTATTTCTGTTGGCGTGGCGGTGGAGGTTTTGTTTTCACCAGTTTATCACTGACTGGTGTGGCGGACTTGTGTGGGTGTCTGACTTTTGGCAGATTCAGAAATGTGGGTCATAATAGCTGTGGCGGAATTCCGCGACCGCGGAGGTGTGTTGGCGGTCTTCTGCACGGCGGTAAGCCAATGTTGTAATGAGGGCCATTATCTTTAATATTAGTACAATATCACACATTAACTTCTCATTATTTCATTATTAAACAGTTTCATTAGTCATCGTATACATTGACGGCCACTCCCCGTGGGCACATTTCAAGCGCACATTTAGCAGAAACACATTTATAAATTTTCTGTGTGGCATTATTATGCATTAGTTCATAAACATCTCATGTTAATTTAGAGTATAAAAGCTACGCTCCGTCAGTCCCTCCTCTGATGACACTTGCCATCACACAAAACCTTTCCCTTCACAATCTTTCACTTTCTTAATTCATACAATTCATATTCTTCACCCCTTCTTGATTTTTCCCAAATTTCTTTGAACATTTTCTCCTTTTTCTTTTCCTCTTTTCTTTTATTGCGTTTTGCCAATTTTCTCTTTATTTCTTTATTAAATTTGCATGTTAACCATAATCCGAATAAACAAGCTAGAACAATCAATATACCCCGATTATTTTTGCAAGTATCCCATTCCAAATGCTACTAAACCAATTCCCTATTTTAGTAAATCCTTTTCCCACCTTTTCCCAAACTCTAGGTTCCTTCAGCTCCTTCAAATCTGTACTGTCTCTTGTTAGGTTAGTAAGCATACCTCTAATCTTATTACTATTATCTGGAATAAATGCACAACAGTGGTGCTCATTAGGCATTCTACAGACTCCACAACATTTCGCTAAAAGAATGTCTAAAGCAAGCTGGTTTTGAAGAGTCACAGCCCTCTCCGCAGCAAGTTCAGTATCCATCAGGAGTATAGCCCCTGTGAAGTTTGTCAGCATGTTATCCACAATAATAGACAACTTTCAAATCTTTATGGAGTTTAAGATAACTCCCACTGAAGGAATTATGGCTCCAAATATATAACCTACGACAGCAGCCGCTGTCTCTCTCTTCTGTCTAGTATGATGTAATTCAGACATTTTAGAAAGTTGCTTTAAGTCATCAATTTGGTAGATCTTTGGGAAAACTATTCCCAAATAACATGTCCCATACCATCCCTTTGGAAGAGGGTAATAAGTATTAAGTCCACATATGTAATAGGTCCCAGGGATCGCTGGATCCTGTCCATTCAACATGAACGTCCATTTACTCTGAAACAAAAACACATGTCTGCATTCACTCGTTCCCACAAATAAAGTGTCATGATCAGATTTCGGCCTATATATACAAAGCTTTCCTACATGCAGTGCATCTATAGCTAATTTACCCTGTGTCTTTATTGCAGTGTAAGCATAATCATTTGCAAACGTGTGTTTTCTAATCCCTTTTCTTTCCTTTAATGCTTTACTTCTATCATCTGTGTGATCTAAGAAGCTCTTTTCTACAGGTGTTAATAAGCAGGTGAGATTATTGCGGTGCGCATAAGCTGTCCAAAATGTCACTGTTGGCTCAAAGAAACCCCTAACTATTTTTATGCTATGTACTCATTCAACAAGCGATAGAAGACATTAGTAGATAGTTCCCTTTTCACATTAGTTCCCTCATGCAAGTATTTAGGGCCATATTTATACTTTTTGACGCAAAACTGCGCAAACGCAGTTTTGCGTCAAAAAAGTTAACGCCGGCTAACCCCATTCCAACGCGCCAGCCGGGCGTCAAATTTATGGAATGACGCTAGCCGGCGCAGCTGCCTAGTGAGCGTAAAAAAAAATGACACGAACCGGGCAGCGCTGGCGTAGGGAATAATGGGGGTTGTGCGTCAAAAAATGGTGTAAGTCAGGTTAGAGTCCAAAATTTTGACGGTAACCTGACTCGCGTCATTTTATGACGCACAACCACCATGGAAATGACTCCTGTCTCAGCAAAGACCCCATGATGGAGGAGAGGGCCTCGTGGAGAGTAGGTTCCCTTGGCCGGTCCGCCCCCTGTTGCACAGCAGCCCTCCCAGTTCCCATGTGTTCCTGTGCCTCCGTCCCCTGGACCGTGTGCCCACTACCACTGCCCCCAGGTCCCTATTGTTGTTGGGGTGGCGGGTTATCCTGGGTTCCCTGTAGTGGTGGACACACCGCTGATTGACCTGTCCTGGGTAGGGAGGTTTGGGCCCGCTGGGTGGGTGCTGTGCTGGTGCTACCAGAGGGTGGAAGATCGGTGTTGGGCTGTGCCTGTGCAAGGGGAACCGACTGCCCCGAGGCCCACGATGGTCCGAACTTGTCATCAGGATCCAGTAGGGCAGAGCTGCTCTCGTCACTGTGGGCCTCTTCTGGGGGTGGAGTGGTGTTGTCTGGACCCTCTGGTGTGGTGACAGTCCTTCGGGTTCCTGCAGGGGCATAAGAGCATGATTATTGCATGTGTGTGTGTAATGGTGTGCAATGGGTGGGTGAGCGTGTACCCCAGTGCAAGCATTCCTGTGTGGGAGCTTGTGTGATGGTGGTTTAGGGGGTTGTATAGGTGTGTGCAGTGGGCATGCTTTAGTGCTGGGTGTCCATGCTTAGTTCTGTCATGCAGGGCTTGGTGTTGGGATGGGTGGTTTGTGTTATGGGTAGATTAGTGAGGATTTTGAGTGATAGGGGAGGGTGTGAGGGTGGGGGTGTGTGATATCATGCAGGGAGGGTGGGGGATATGATAGTTACGAATTGACTTACCAGTGTACCATCCTCCACCGACTCCTCCGAGGCCCTTCGGATGCATGATGGTCAAGACTTGCTCCTCCCATGTTGTTAGTTGTGGGGGAGGAGGTGGGGGTCCGCCGCCAGTCCGCTGTACCGCGATGCTGTGCCTGGAGACCGTTGAATGCATCTTCCCCCGTAGGTCGTTCCACCTCTTCCTGATGTCCTCCCTATTTCTTGGGTGCTGTCCCACAGCGTTCACCCTGTCCACTATTCTGTGCCATAACTCCATCTTCCTGGCTATTGATGTGTGCTGTACCTGTGAGCCAAATAGCTGTGGCTCTACCCGGACGATTTCCTCCACCATGACCCTGAGCTCCTCCTCGGAGAAGCGGGGGTGTCTTTGGCGTGACATGGGGTGGTGTGTGTGATGTGTGGGGTGGTGTATGTGGTGATGAGTGTGGTGAGTGTAGTGGTGTGTGGTGTTTTGTGCGTGGATGTTGTGTGGGTGATGGTGTTATGTGCCTCTGTGTGATGGGGTTGTCTATTCTGTGCTCTCTCTCTGGCCTTCGTTCGTGATTTTTTGGTTGTAGGGGTTTGTGGGTGATGTGGGTGTGTGTTTTATATTGTGTTGGGTGTGTGGGAGTGGTGTGTGTATGTGTATCAGGTGTGTGTATTTGTAATTGTCCAATGTGGTGGTGTTTTGGAGATGTGTGTGTATTTTGAGCGCGGCAGTGTGTACCACCAATGGAATACCGCGGTTGAAAGACCGCCGCGTGGATTCGTAGGTCGTAATAGAATGGGCATGTTTCTGTTGGCGTGGAGGTGGAGGATTGGTTTCCGCCAGTTTATCACTGACCTTTGGTGTGGCGGTGTTGTGTGGGTGTCTGAATTTCGGCAGATTCAAAGATGTGTGTCATAATAGCTGTGGCGGAATACCGCCGCAGCGGCGGTGTATTGGCGGTCTTCTGCACGGCGGTAAGCGCCTTTTACCGCCAATGTTGTAATGATGGCCTTTGTTTGCTTTTTAAAGACTTAAGACACTTTGGGGGTCATTCTGACTTTGGCGGGCGGCCCGCAGTCAGAATACCGCTGCGCGGTCAACAGACCGCTGCGGTTATTCTGAGTTTCCCGCTGGGCTGGCGGGCGACCACCAGAAGGCCGCCCGCCAGCCCAGCGGGAAACCCCATTCCATGAGGATGCCGGCTCCGAATGGAGCCGGCGGAGTGGAAGGGGTGCGACGGGTGCAGTTGCACCCGTCGCGATTTTCAGTGTCTGCTTGGCAGACACTGAAAATCATAGTGGGGCCCTGTTAGGGGGCCCCTGCAGTGCCCATGCAATTGGCATAGGCACTGCAGGGGTCCCCAGGGGCCCTACGACACCTGTTACCGCCATCCTGTTCCTGGCGGCGAACACCGCCAGGAACAGGATGGCGGTAAGGGGGTCGGAATCCCCAATGGCGGCGCTGCCGTGGAGGATTCCCCAGGGCAGCGGGAAACCAGCGGGACACCGCCTGTTTCCCGTTTCTGACCGCGGCTGTACCGCGCGGTCAGAATGCCCCGGAAGCACCGCCAGCCTGTTGGCGGTGCTTCCTCTGCCCTCTGCCCTGGCGGTGAGACACCGCCAGGGTCAGAATGAGGGCCTTTATATCACTTTTCAGTGATATCTCTACAATTTCACATGGCATCTTTATTCGTTTTGACATACAATTATCCTGATAAATATTATTTATTTTTCTAAACACTGTGTGGTGTATTTTTGTGGTGCTATATTGTGTTATTGTATCATTTATTGCACAAATACTTTACGCATTGCCTTCTAAGTTAAGGCTGACTGCTCGTGCCAAGCTACCAGAGGGTGGGCACAGGATAATTTTGGATTGTGTGTGACTTACCCTGACTAGAGTGAGGGTTCTTGCTTGGACAGAGGGTAACCTGACTGCCAACCAAAAACCTCATTTCTAACATTGGTGATCAGCGGTGAGGATAGGACTTGTATTTGTGCAGTGACATACAGTAGCTAAATATTTCACTACCTACCCACAGTTGAAGGTCAACTTGATTTTTATCTCTTTTTGCAAAATCGTTTTTCCTGACAATTTTCAAAAACTAAATCCTCACTCAACATGTCTCTGGCTATGTCTCAAGTAGGAGATTTGGACCTAGCCCTGTTGGAGACATATACTGTCAAACACCTAAGAGGGTCTGCAGGGTGTTGAGAGTACCCACTCAAGGGGCCTCCAAAAAGGAGGACTTTCAAGTGGCGCTGAGGGCCTGGGCAGAAGCCCATGTATAGGACGATGAGGAGGAAGAGGAGCCGGAAAATGGCCTCTCAGAGGATTTATTGCCATCAGTGGGTAATGTTACCCCTGCAATTATGTCCCCTTCCAGGCCAGGGAGCATTGTCTCTGAGCAAAGCCTGACCGCAGAGGAAAGGAGAGAAGAAAGGGAGTTCCAATTGTAAATGGCAAAACTGAAAATTGAAGCCAAACAAGCTGAGGTGGAAAGAGCAGCCAAACAGGTGGAAGCTGAAAGAGCTTTGGCTGAAAAGAAACTATTGTTGGCTCATGAACTGAGTCTCAAGGAGCTGGAGATCAAGGCGAGACAGTCTGAATTCAGCAATAATGGTGGCAGCATACAGACAGGACCTGCTGGAGAAAAGAAGGTTCGTATACCCAAAAATGTGGTGCCCAGTTTTGTGGTGGGAGATGACATAGATAAATGGTTAGCTGCTTATGAAGTTGCACTAAGGGCTCATGAGGTTCCTGAAGGGCAATGGGGGGTAGCTATGTGGGGTTATGTGCCGCAATTGGGGAGGGACACACTTCTCACATTGGATCAACCTGATCAAAACACATACCCACTTCAGAAAGCCACTTTACTTGCCAAGTTTGGGCTGACCCCTGAGGGATACCGTCAGAGGTTCAGGGACAGCACCAAACAAACCACACAAACATGGGTAGATTTCTTTGACTTTTCCAGTAAGGCACTGAACGGATGGGTGCGGGGCAACAAAGTAGATAATTATAAAGGGTTATATGACTTGATTCTGAGAGAGCAATGCTCAATATTACTTTTACAGAGTCGTGCCAGCACTTAGTATATAGTAAGCTGACTGATCCCAATAAGCTTGCTGAGGAGGCGGACCTCTGGGTTAGCACCAGAGTGTCCAAAAAGGTACCTGGGGGGGACACCCACAAAGGTGGTCAGGGTTCCCAACAGAAGAAAGAGGGGGGAGATAAACTTACAGATAAAGAACTCTCCAAACGCCCCCAAAAGAATTCCCAGGGAGGGGGTGGCAACCATTCCTTTTCCAGATTTGGGAAAAAGCCAGGGACTTATGATAAATCAGGGAGATCCAACCCCAAATGCTTAGAGTGCTACCAATATGGTCACTATAGAGGCGACCCTCAGTGCTCCAAGAGGACACCGTCCACTACTGGACAGACACCTGGGTTGACTAGTGTAGCGCTCAGGGGGAGATGGACCCAGATAGCTTTGGGGAGCAGGTAGAGATTTCCCTAGTGTCCCTGGGAGAAGGAGAAATGGTGCCCAAAGCCCACATGCCCCAAAATACTTCCAAGTACAGGCAGTGGGTCACCATTGACGGGCAAAAGGTGGAGGCTCTGCGTGACACAGGAGCCAGTATGACTACTATCAAGAGTCAGCTGGTGTCAACAGAGCAGATAGTCCCTAATATATTCCACCAGGTCATAGTCGCTGACAATCGTGAGAGTCACCTACCGGTGGCTCTGGTTCCCTTTGAGTGGGGGGGGTCTCTGGTAATCTGAAAGTAGCTGTGAGTCCTGCCATGCCTGTAGATTGTCTGTTCGGCAATGATCACGAGCATACTGCTTGGAAAGAAGTAGAGCTCAGATGTCACCTGGAGATGTTAGGGTTACCTGAGTGGGTCTGCATGACCACACGGTCCATGGCTGACTGAGAGGGAAGTCAAGGGCGTCTGGAGCCTGGAACAATGGCCCAGAGAACCGCCAGGAGGAGGGGCAAGGGGCGCAGGAAACCGGTCCCAGAAGTTCCTGCAGTGGTTGACGGGGTTCCTGAGGAGGAGGCTCCCGAGCCAACTGGGGAAGACATTGCCACCCTAGGTGATCTACCTGAGCTTGCTGGCTGGCAAGTTGAGGGTGGACCCACCAGGGAGGAATTCTGCAAGGCGCAGAAAGAATGTCCCTCTCTAGAGGGTATGAGGAAGCAAGCCTCAGCCCAGGCAGCAGGTGAAGCCTCTCGCGATCACCACATATATTGGGAGAATTATCTCCTCTACAGTGAGCCTAAGGTTCCGGCCATTGGGGCAGCGCGTGCGCTGGTGGTCCCCCAGTGTTACCGAACCTTCCTACTGGGTCTGGCTCACGACATTCCCCTGGCAGGACATTTGGGGCAAGCCAAGACCTTTGACAGGCTTGTCACCCACTTTTTTTGGCCCAGAATAAGGACAAACTCAAATACGTTCTGTAGATCTTGTCCTACCTGCCAGGCCAGTGGTAAAACAGGAAAAAGGGTTAAGACCCCCCCTGATTCCACTTCCTGTCGTTGGCACCCCCTTTGAACGGGTGGGCATGGACATTGTTGGTCCATTGGACCCCAAAACTGCCCTAGGCAACAGGTTCATCCTGGTTTTGGTGGACAATGCCACCCGTTACCCAGAGACAATCCCTCTGAGGACCGTAACTGCACCGGTGGTGACCAGAACTCTGATGGGTATATTTACCCGTGTGGGATTCCCAAAGGAGATAGTGTCTGACAGAGGCACTAACTTCATGTCTGCATACATGAAGTCTATGTGGGATGAGTGTGGTGTAACCTACAAGTTCACCACACCCTATCACCCCCAATCTAATGGTCTTGTGGAGAGATTCAACAAGACCTTGAAAGGCATGATTGGTGGCCTCCCTGAGGCCCTGAGGCGTAAGTGGGACGTCCTCTTACCATGCCTTCTATTTGCTTACAGAGAGGTACCCCAGAAGGGGGTAGGGTTCAGTCCCTTTGAGCTTCTCCATGGGTACCCTGTCAGGGGACCCTCAAGCATTGTCAAGGAGGGGTTGGAGAAAGCTCCAAAGGCACCCCCTCAGGATGTGGTCAGCTACATGTTGGCCCTCCGCAACCAGGTGACCCGCTTCTGGAAAGAGGCCAAAAGTAATCTTGAGGCCAGTCAAGAGGTAATGAAACGTTGGTATGACCAGAAGGCCACCCTGGTAGAGTTTCAACCTGGAGACAAAGTGTGGGTAATGGAGCCAGCAGAGCCTAGAGCTCTCCAGGACCGCTGGTCTGGCCCTTTTGAAGTAAAGGAGCGGAAAGGGGAGGCCACTTACCTAGTGTACATCCAAACCCCTAGGAACCCCCCAAGGGTGCTCCATGTCAACCGACTGAAGCCTCATTTTGAGAGGTCTGAAATCAACATGCTTCTGGTCGCAGATGAAGGAATGGAAGAGGAGAATGAACCTCTCTCCGACCTCCTCTCTGCCCAAGAAGGTGATGGGTCAGTGAAAGGTGTAATTCTCTCTGACTCCCTGACTCTAAACCAGAGAGGAGACTGCTATGAGCTGGTGGAGCTGTTCTCCCCCCTGTTCTCCCTTACTCCTGGACTGACCCACCTCTGTGTTCATGACATTGACACAGGTGACAGTCTCCCTGTGAAGAACAAAATTTACAGGTTATAGGATAAGGTGAAGGCCAGCATCAAGGAGGAGGTCTCCAAGATGTTAGCTTTAAGGGTTATCGAGAAATCCAGAAGTCCCTGGGCCAGCCCGGTGGTGTTGGTCCCTAAGGCTACTGCCCCAGGTGCGAAGCCAGAACTCCGGTTCTGTGTGGACTACCGGGGTCTCAACTCAGTCACACGGACTGATGCTCACCCCATCCCTCGAGCTGATGAGCTCATGACAGACTGGGCGCTGCCAAGTTCCTGAGTACGTTTGATCTTACTTCAGGGTACTGGCAGATCGCCCTGACTGAGGGGGCTAAAGAGAGATCTGCATTTTCCACCCCTGATGGCCATTACCAGTTCCGGGTGATGCCATTTGGGTTGAAAAATGCCCCCGCTACCTTCCAACGGTTGGTTAACCCTTCTGTGCAGCCTACCTGGACGACATAGCTGTCTACAGTTCAAGCTGGGAGGAACACTTGCTCCACCTCAAGGAGGTGCTTCAGGCCCTGCAACAGGCAGGCCTGACCATCAAGGCTCGTAAGTGTCAGATTGGGCAGGTTTGCGTGGTGTACTTGGGACACCTAGTGGGTGGTGGCATGGTGCAGCCACTCCAGGCCAAGATTGAAACTATCAAGGCCTGGCAACCACCTAGAACACAGACTAAGGTGAGAGCCTTTTTAGGCCTCACAGGATACTACCGCAGATTTGTCAAGGGCTATGGTACCATTGTGTCACCCTTGAAAGAACTCACTTCCAAGAAACAACCTAGGTTGGTGAATTGGACAGAGGCTTGTCAGAAAGCCTTTGACTTTCTGAAGGAAGCCATGTGCACGGCCCCCGTGCTCAAGGCCCCTGACTACTCCCAGGAATATATCGTGCAGACAGACGCTTCAGAGCATGGCATAGGGGCGGTCCTAGCACAGCTAAATGAGGAGGGCCTAGACCAACCAGTAGTCTTCATTAGCAGAAGGCTATTACCACAGGAACAGAGGTGGAGTGCTATTGAGAGAGAAGGCTTTGCTGTGGTCTGGGCACTGAAGAAGCCCAGGCCATACCTTTTTGGGACTCACTTCCGGGTTCAGACAGATCACAGTCCCCTCATATGGCTCATGCAGATGAGGCGTGAAAATCCTAAACTCTTGAGGTGGTCCATTTCCCTATAGGGGATGGACTTTACGGTGGAGCATCGCCCAGGGGTTGACCACGCCAGTGCTGATGGTCTCTCCAGATACTTCCTCCTTAGCGATGAGAGCTCCCAGGAGATCGGGTAGCTCTCCCCACTTTCAGCTGGGGGGGGCACATGTTAGACCTGACAGCCTTAGGGTGGTCACCCCTAACTTTTTGCCTGCCTCCCTCCACTTTTTGGACACTGTTTTTGCTGGCTTTTAGACTCTGCGCACTTTATCACTGCTAACCAGTGCTAACGTGCATATGCTCTCTCCCTTTAAACATGGTAACTTTGGATCATACCTGATTGGACTATTTAATTTACTTATAAGTCCCTAGTAATGTGCACTATATGTGCCTAGGGCCTGTAGATTAAATGCCACTAGTGAGCCTGCAGCACTGGTTGTGCCACCCACTTAAGTAGCCCCTTTACCTTGTCTCAGGCCTGCCATTGCAAGGCCTGTGTGTGCAGTTTCACTGTCACCTCGACTTGGCATTTAACAGTACTTGCCAAGCCTAAACCTCCCCTTTCTCCACATATAAGTCACCTCTAATGTGTGCCCTAGGTAACCCCTAGAGCAGGGTGCTGTGTGGGTGAAAGGTAGGACATGTACCTGTGTAGTTTACATGTCCTGGTAGTGTAGAACTCCTAAATTAGTTTTTGCACTACTGTGTGGCCTGCTCCCTTCATAGGCTATCATTGGGGCTGCCTTCATACAGTATTGAAGTGGTAGCTGCTGATCTGAAAGGAGTAGGAAGGTCATATTTAGTATGGCCAGAATGGTAATACCAAATCCTGCTGACTGGTGAAGTTGGATTTAATATTACTATTCTAGAAATGCCACTTTTAGAAAGTGAGAATTTCTTTGCACTTAAATCTTTCTGTGCCTTAAAATCCACATCTGGCTGGGCTTGGTTGACAGCTCCTTGTGCATTCACTCAGACACACCCCAAACACATGGTACTCAGCCTCACTTGCATACATCTACATTTTGAATGGGTCTTCCTGGGCTGGGAGGGTGGAGGGCCTGCTCTCACAAAAGGACTGCCACACCCCCTACTAGGACCCTGGCAGACAGGATTGAACTGAAAGGGGTCTGGTGCACTTCTTAGCCACTCTTTGAAGTCTCCCCCACTTCAAAGGCACATTTGGGTATAAAACAGGGCCTCTGCCCTACCTCATCAGACACTTGCTGGAGAAGAAACCTGAACCAGAACCGGCATCCTGCCAAGAAGAACTGCCTGGCTGCCTAAAGGACTCACCTGACTGCTTTCTACAAAGGACTGCTGCCTTGCTGTTGCCCTGCTGCCTTGCTGAACTCTTGTCTGGCTGTAAAAGTGCTCTCCAAGTGCTTGGATACAGCTTGCCTCCTGTTCCCTGAAGTATCAGGACCAAAAAGACTTCTCTTTTTCATTTGGACTCTTTGTGAGCCGAAAATTTCGACACACAGCTTGCTCCGCGGCGAGAAAATCGCCGCACACCGACGCTGATCGACGCGACACCTTCGGGCGACCGGAACTTCGACACATGGCCTCGCAAGGACAACGTCGCCCGACTTCCAGAGGGGAAATCGACGCAACGCCTGCTGTGAGACCGAGAATTCCACGCACAGCCTCCCGGAACGACGCGCAGCCGGAAAACAAGCCGAAGAATCCACGCACAGACTCCGGGACATCTGGTAATCCCGCGACCCACAGAAAGAGACTGTCGGCGCGCCGGAAAACGTCGCACAACTTCCCAGCGTGAAAAATAACGACGCAAGTCCGTGTGTGCAGGGGAGAAATCGACGCACACACCATTTTTCCACGTATCTCTTCTTCTGCGGCCCTTTGCGGAGATTTTCCACTTTAAACCAGGTACTTTGTGCTTGAAAGAGACTTTGTTTGCTTTTTAAAGACTTAAGACACTTTGGGGGTCATTACAGCATTGGCGGGTGGCTACCACCGCCCGCCAAGCTGTAACCGCCGGTCGGCCGCCAATGCGGCTGCACTCCCGCGGTGACCATTTGGACATCCCCCTGGGCCGGCGAGCGTAAACCAAGTTTCCGCCCGCCGGCCCAGCGGGGATGTGGGCCGCAACATGGGAGCCCGCTCCAAATGGAGCCGGCGGTGTTGCGGCCGTGCGACGGGTGCAGTAGCACCCGTCGCGCTTTTCACTGTCTGCATAGCAGACAGTGAAAAGCCGCATGGGGCCCTGTTAGGGGGGCCCCGCACTGCCCATGCCAGTGGCATGGGCAGTGCAGGGGCCCCCAGGGGTCCCACGACTCCCCTTACCGCCAGCCTCTTCCTGGCGGTGCAAACCGCCAGAAACAGGCTGGCGGTAGGGGAGTCCTAATCCCCAGGGCAGCGCTGCTTGCAGCGCTGCCCTGGCGGATTATCACCGCCATGGCTAAGATGGCGGGAAACCACTGGCCCCGGCGGTGCGACCGCGGCGCTACCACCGCAGTCCAAATACGCCGGGAGGCACCGCCAGCCTGTTGGCAGTGCTCCCGTCGTTTTGTCCCTGGCGGTCTTTGACCGCCAGGGTCATAATGACCACCTCTATATCACTTTTCAGTGATATCTCTACAATTTCACATTGCATCTTTATTCGTTTTGACCTACAATTATCCTGATAAATATGATATATTTTTCTAAACACTGTGTGGTGTATTTTTGTGGTGCTATATTGAGTTAATGCATGATTTATTGCACAAATACTTTACACATTGCCTTCTAAGTTAAGCCTGACTGCTCGTGCCAAGCTACCAGAGGGTTGTCACAGGATAATTTTGGATTGTGTGCGACTTACCCTGACTAGAGTGAGGGTTCTTGCTTGGACAGAGGGTAACCTGACTGCCAAACAAAAACCCCATTTCTAACAGGTATCTTTAATGTCAGGTCTCGGTTTGTTGCACAGATCTGTTTCCTCAAGACAATCATGCTACACTTCCTCAGCATCATCAATGTTGACATTTTCAATAGGGAGCAAAGTTGCTGGGTTCAATACAATACATCTCTTGAGAGACACATTCGGTGACCCCAGTATAATTGTTTCATACTTAGTCAAACGTGCATTTGTCATATGTTGAGTCTTTGTTCTGGTCAACAGAATTTCAACTGAATGTGGGACCATTACTGTTAAAGGATGTCCCATCACTATACCTTCACACTGAGTGAGGCTTTGACCAACTGGTGCAACTGCACGCAAACAACCCGATAAGGCTGCTGCGACTGGGTCCAAAGTAGCTGAAAAATATGCTACTGGGCGGTTTGCACCCCCATGGACCTGTGTCAGGACAGACAAAGAACAAGCATCACGTTCATGACAAAACAGTACAAAAGGCTTTGTGTAATCAGGCATACCTAAAGCTGGTGCCCTGCACATACATTCCCTCAGTTCCATGAATGCCTTCATCTCTTTCTCGGTCATGGTTATAACACCTGGGCCATCCTGAATCTCTTTGACAGTCAATCTCACCAAAGGCTTAGAGATGATCGAGAAGTTGGGAATCCACTGGGGACAGTAGCCCACCATTCCCAAAAACATTCTAACGTCTCTTTTGGTCGTCGGGGGATTCATCTGCAGTATAGCTGTCACCCTCTCTTTGGATATTTTCCTTGACCCCCTTTCAATTAGGTCACCCAAGTACTTCACCTCTTTCTGACAATACTGTAGCTTCTTTGTGGACACTTTGGCCCTCATTCTGACCCTGGCGGTTTGTAACCGCCAGGGCAGAGGGCAGAGAAAGCACCACCAACAGGCTGGCGATGCTTCCGGGACAATTCTGACCGCAGCGGTAAAGCCACGGTCAGAAAAGGGGAACCGGCGGTTTCCCGCCGGTTTTCCCCTGCCCCAGGGAATCCTCCATGGCGGCGCTGCATTCAGCGCCGCCATGGGGATTCCGACCCCCTTCCCGCCAGCCTGTTCCTGGCGGTTTACACCGCCAGGAAGAGGCTGGTGGGAACGGGTGTCGTGGGGCCCCTGGGGGCCCATGCAGTGCCCATGCCACTGGCATGGGCACTGCAGGGGCCCCCTAACAGGGCCCCATTAAGATTTTCAGTGTCTGCAAAGCAGACACTGAAAATGGCGACGGGTGCCACTGCACCCGTCGCACCCCAGCAAATCCGCCGGCTCCATTCGGAGCCGGCTTCATCTTTGCTGGGGCTTTCCCGCTGGGCCGGCGGGCGATCTGCTTGAGATCGCCCGCCGGCCCAGCGGGAAAGTTGTGATCACCGCCGCGGTCATTTGACCGCGGTGCGGTGTTTGGGCGGTTTCCGCCCGGCGGCCGGCGCACGCCGCCCGCCGGGGTCGGAATGACCCCCTTTATGTCCATTCTTTCCCAAATGATTCAGTAAGGCAATAGTGTCATACCTGCAGTCATCTTTTGTTCCTGACGCAATCAACAAATCATCAATGTACTGTACTAAAGTCGAACTGAAAGGCAATTCTAATGATTCCAAACCATTCTTCAATATCTGATTGAAGATGGAAGGTGACTCAGAAAACCCTTGAGGAATTCTACACCAACTGTAAACCTTGTCCAAGAATTTGAAACTTAAAAGAAATTGACTGTCCTCATGAAGAGGTACCGAAAAGAAAGCCTGAGACAGGTTCACGACTGTGAGCCACTCTGCATCACACGGAACTTGAAACATAATCACAGCTGGATTTGGCACTATGGGACAACATTTTACCACAATCTCATTGATTTTCCTCAAGTCTTGGACAATTCGAACTTTCGCACAAGGCTTCTTCAGACCCATTATTGGTGAATTGCACGGGCTGCTCCTCACTTCTTTAAGGACTCCTTGCTTCATAAAGTCCGCTATTATTTGCGTCACCTGTATAAGGACATCTTGTGCCATATGGTACTGCGGTACCTGGGGAAACACTGCATTTGGCTTTACCTCTACTTTAACTGGTTCTACTCCTCTTGTTAGTCCCACTTCTTTTCCAGTCAGGTCCCACACCTTTTCTGTCACTGTTCCCTGTAATTCGGCAGGTAAGTCATTCACTGTGAACATCGGGAATAAAGTTATCAAAGGGTACTCCTCATTTGCAGTCTCCGTCTCTAGCTCTGAGATCTGACCATCGTCTCCTTCATCATCACTGTTTGTCTGCACCTCAATCCCTTCATTAGAACAAGTAATTGAACTTCTCGTTTTACACAGTAGGGGCCAGATGTAGAAAGCCTTTTGCACGTCGCAAACTGCGAAAAACGCAGTTTGCGACGTGCAAAAGGCCTAACGCGATGCACAGCCTCAAATTGCTAGTCGGTACCGACTCGCAATTTGAGGCTGCGACTCGCAAATAGGAAGGGGTGTTCCCTTCCTATTTGCGACCACATCGCCATGCTGAGTTGCTTTGTGACCGCGAATGCGGTCGCAAACCAACTCGCAGTTACCACCCACTTGAAGTGGGTGGTAACTCATTCGCAAAAGGGAAGGCGTCCCCATGGGACCCCTTCCCCTTTGTGAATGACAAAAAAAATGTTTTTTCAGAGCAGGCAGTGGTCCTATGGACCACTGCCTACTCTGAAAAAACCGAAACCAAATGGTTTCGGAAGTTTTTCTTTTTGCAACTCGTTTTCTTTTAAGGAAAAAGGGTTGCAAAACGGAAAAAAAAAATGCTTTATTAAAAAAGCAGTCACAGACATGGAGGTCTGCTGTCTCCAGCAGGCCACCATCCCTGTGAGTGCATGTACTCGCTATGGGGTCGCAAATTGCGACCCACCTCATTAATATTCATGAGGTGGGTCTTTGCGACCCCATAGCGAGCCGCAGAAGGTGTCTTAGACACCTTTCTACATGCACTTTTGCGAGTTGCGATTTGCGAGTCGGTATAACTCGCAAATTGCAAGTTGCAAAATTTTACCTACCTACATCTGTCCCCAGGTCTCTTCCAAGTAGGGATACGGGACTCGAGTCACAGACTACAAATCTATGTAATCCCTGAAAGGCACCATTCTCAACTTGGACCGGATCTGTAATTGGATTTGTCAGGAACTGATTTGCTACTCCTACCACCCTTATGGTATGCCCCGAAAGTGGCAATTTCGGAACCTCTGCACTTCTGACTGTAGAGCGTGTAGCTACTGTATCAACTAGGAATGACATCTTATGACCCATCACCTTTCCTTCTACATAGGGACCCCTCTGATCTACCTCTAGGGACCCTGCAAGCCTGCACTTCTCACTATCTGAACAATCATCCGACCATTCATCATTTATTCCATCTTCACCACGCAATGGGAACTGTTGTACTGTATTATTTTGACTCATTGTTTGACCTGTGACCTGTTGAGGAAGCATCACCTGTTGCTGTCCCATCGGAGCTAATGGTATATGCATTTGCTGTTTAGGTACCATAGGAATCTGCTGTTGTACTTGTTGCATTTGTGCTTGTTGAACACGCAGCATTTGTATCTGTTGCATGGGCTGTAGACCCTGCATCTGAACCATGTTATTCTGGAAGTTCGGATTTTGACCCCTCATTTTGGGACCCCTTACATTTTGAAATGTACTGACATCATTGCTTTGTTGAACAACACCATCCTGTACCATCATTGGGCACTCCCGCTTCCAGTGCCCCACGCCCCCGCACATGTGACATGGTGACATCTTTTTTCATCCCCTGCACATCATTTTGAACTACAACAGTGTTCATATCTGGACCACGGTTCACAAAACCTCCTCGACCTCGTCCTCTCGGTTGTGCCCGAAACATTCCATTTCCCTGTGGTTGCTGCCGTACCATCTGCTGTATTCCATTTCCCTGCATCCCTGCTTGCGCTGCCTTAATCTGCATCACCATCACCTTTTCTTTCAACTTTCTCTGCTTCAATTCAATCTCATCACTACAGTATTTCACATACTGTAACACCTCATCAATCGGCTTCGCTTGCCAACAGATCAAATGATTCTTAATCATCTGACTAATCTCTGGTCTCAACCCTTCAACAAACCTGAACACAAGGTGATTCATGTCTTTCGGCTCTATGACCTCAGTGCCACTATAGTGTTTGAATGCCTTCAACAACCTCTCATAGTAAGCATGTATCGACTCTTTGCCCTCATGTGATGTTCGATCAATTTTCTGCCAATCAGTCACCTTCGGCGACACCTTTTGCTTCAAAAACTCAATCACCTTATGATCATACCTCATCACTTCAGAAGACGGTGCTCCAGTAACCTTGTCCCTTGCCGGTTCTTCTGTCGGCCAATCCACACCTCTCTTGCACTCAAGCCATAAATCGGCTGGAACTATGATCTCAAACAATGTATTCAAATCTTCCCAGAGACATGTCGCAAGCTTCACACACCTGTCCGTCTGCTGGTACCACTCTATTGGCTTCTCCCTCAACCTGGGACAATCATTTGTGAATGACAGGATGTCACCTCTAGACCACGGTACATGGACTAGAACGCCTCCAGCTGTTTCTCTCATTGGTAACATCTTTATTGTCCCTGTGTCCGGTGCAGCTTTAGCCTGCTTTGGTTCATGACTATCACCCTTTTCTTTATCTCTCTTCCTTGCCCATCTGCCTTCCCACTTCTCTAATGCTCCTCAAATTTGAGCACTCTGCAGTATCTCTTTAAGGTGTGCCTTCATTCCGGTGGATCTCATGTGATCAAAATCTTTAGGCTCAAAGTCTAACCTATAACTCCTCTTCTAATGCTTAGTAGCGTCTAAATCTATGTCGTATTTGTCTGCTAGGTTTGCCAACCTCTGATGCACCCTGCTCACTTCTTTGGTTATTTTGGGTCACAAGTATCTCAATTGCGCTTCCGTGTATGACTCCAATCTATTCACCCCCATGGTTCCTTCTACTAATTCTGTGGCTTCCACACCCAGACTCACAAAATTCAGATATTCTTCCCTTTCTGATCACTCTGTAGTCACTGATGTATTCTGCAGAGTGTTGAGCCTATCTAACCACTCATTTAATTGCTGCGCTGTGAAACCTTGCAACGAGACATTTCCAGACTGCACTATTGGTGTCTGTGTCATATTTGTACTCATTACCTGTGGGGTTAGTTTACCTAACCCTGCTTGCCTCATCGTTTCCAAAGGAACCCCAATCGGACTAAAGTCCAATAAGGATCTAGACCTTTCAGCCGATTGTTCTCCCTGTGTCATTCCCTGCAAGTTTCCTGTGGACCTTCCTCTTATTGCCTCTTGGGTCATTACTCCCTGATCACACACGCCAGACTTAGCTTGAGCATATAGCTGTACTGGCGGACCAACAGTAATTGGCAATGATATAGCAGCTGGTGTCTGTCTGGTTCCCAAACCCTGCGGAGCATTCACTCCCATAGCTTGATTCATCATGGGTGCTGTAGCTACTGACTGCGGTCCTACAACAGAAGTGTAACTCGGAAACACCTGTTGCTGCGGCTGTGGCAGCAATTGTGGAGTTGGCTCAATCTGCACTAACTCTGATCTCGTGTACACTGGATCAGGCGGCACCATCAAACTAGTAGTTGTTTCTAATACTGGGACATCAGGATAAAGCCTCTGAATCAGTGGTGGCTGCAACTGTATCTGTGTATCTGGAGCAGTGGGTACACTGACACCATTCTGTATCGAAACTGTATCACTTGCCTGCACTGTATTTGTGATTCCCTTATTTTGTGCCGGATCTTCAGGACCCACCCTAGCACACTGTGCAATATCATTTATGGCATTTGGTGGCGGGCGATCATGCAACAGCTGATTAAGGAACTCTTCATCGTCTGAATCATCTGCCTCTTCCCAAGACCTCTGAGTCTTCTTTGGTTTACTAGAACCCTTGTCTGTCTTAAAATTGGCCTTCTTTCCCTGTGCCTCATCCTCTTGAGTTATTGCCGGAAACATTTTAATTCCGTCAACTATTCCTCTTCTCCACATTTTGGTCTCACTATTCCATTTAGCCTCTGCAAAAGTCTTTTCTGCTCTTTTAATTCTTCTCATGAATTTCTGCTGTCTATGTCGTATGGCCATTAAATCCTAAACCGATAGTGCCTCATACTGAGCTGGTCTCGGGGGTGGTTTTTGCTCACTTAACATCCTCCACAAATTTTCCAAAATCCTTATATTAAACGTTCTGTACTCCAGAAACGCTAAACATCCTTCCTTCTCTGTCAGTTTGCACCACTGCTTTAGCCAAAGACATGGCGTGACTCCCTCCTCCTCCATTACGATATAAGCCGGAGTATCCTCTGGCAGTGTAGGCTCCCCCACACTCGCTGTAATGTACGTATCTCCCCTCAAATCACTCTTTAAAGCCTTGAAAAACTTCATTTTTGCGTCTTTTATTTTGTTTAAAATCTAATCAAGAAGTGACTTTAATTCCCAGAACACCCTTCGCCTACCTTCTCAACCAATTGCCTCTCACGGACGGCTGCCAATCCGTGCGCGACCCCTCTCAGCAACTGACCTATCCCAGCGCGGTTTCAATTATGTCACACTCACACACTCTACGGCTGGCAAAGTCTTGCAGCTTGTCCTCCTCACACAGAACTAATGCAATACATTGCGAGCACCTTTAACAACAAAACCCAAATTTGCCGGTTTACTACAGGAAGGGTAACACAATTGCTTCAGAACTTTACAGAGATTTCTCTTGAAGCCTCGGCCGCTACTCTCTCCTTCTCAGCTCCCACACCCGCAAGCAGAATTCGACCCGCAAATCCTACTCTCGAATTGTCAATGGTTCGTTCTAGTGCACTTTAGAACTTGCCAAATCTCCATCGAAGGTTTCACTCACACAATTGACTCAAACTCGACTTGTCAACCACGCCCGATTGACCTATTAAACCACACAAATTACAACATAAACCAAGTGTCTCCTACACTTGTCAATATACTCCGGAGTCTTAGACCACAACGGGTCCGTACATCACCAACAACCACGTGGACAATTTTTGAGCACCAAGCGCCACATTCACATGAAGTTCACCGACTTCCCTACTCTCATACTGCGGAGTACGCCCACTCCTACTAAAACAACATTACCTGGCCTATAATTCACACAAACTTCACAAATCACCTGCAGTATGCATAAGCTGAGCAAGCGCAATTCCTACACCACACATACTAAAATGCCGAGAACATACCCAACTCACTTAGGCAAGCTCCGAGATTCCGGGAAAGTCATGGAGAATTTAAAGACACATCATACCTCCAGTTTGCATCATCTCGAAAAACTATTTTAAACAATGGTTCTTCGTCCTTTGTGCCCCCAACGGGCCAAACCGTCGCTGTGCTACCAGAACTGCTAACGCATCCCTTTATGACTAATTTATTCACTTTGGGACTCGTTTTAGGCCAATGAATCTTTTGACCCTGATTGAAGACACCTTAGGAAGAGATAACTGATCAACTGGTCAATCAATATGTCAATAACGTCACCAATATTTACCATAACATGACAATTCAAATTCATCAATGACAATAATAAGACTCAGAAACCACCATGACCTTTCAGTCATGAATAACCACACTAGTTTAGTAAGATTTTATGATGTTTATTCCCTATTGATTACAATTCTAATAGAAAGTTTATTAGTCTCAATACCAAGAAACACATCAACATTGTCGTAATTTGGCAACTCGGATATGGTTTCATCAAAACAAAGATCACAAACATTAGAACATAGCACAACGTCAACATAGATTAACCCCAGCAAAGTATCATTAGCACGTTATTCAACAAAGCATAGATTGCGTCATTTGTCTATTTGCGTCATTCAGTGAACTCCTTAACTAACCTCAAATTAGCATCAGCATGTTGGGCTTCATGCAAAACAATTTAGCAACATCAATTTGGAAAACCTCTAACTAAGGTCTCTGTCAAAAGTAGCAGTTGGTACCTAGAAAGGAAAAGCAAACAGACAATTACATTTCGTCATTATATAGTTACCCTCTGTAATGGGTCAGCATACAGATTCAGTCTTCGTCCTCAGGACATCAGTTGATTTGCCATCAGCAAAGAAACACAGCAAAGTTCGGTAAGGCAGGATAAAAGGGTACTTACCTCATAAGGAGGTAAAGTATAGAACGGGCAAGATAAGGGCAAGGATGGTTTGAAGAATCAACAGCAAAGTCTCTAGGCAAAGTGACAAAGTGTCTGGGTCATAGCAAAAGTTCGCAATGGCATCTCCCTAACTAACTCATTTCCCTGTGTCAAGGGTTTTTATCCCTTTCATGTTGTACAGTCCCCTAATTCCTAATTGGGTAGGGTTAGCACCCCACTATCTTCATCCAATTGGTTTCCAGTGATTTCATCAAAATTGTCACCCCATTACTGTTCTCACGTAGTTTATTGGTTCTTGTGATTGACGTCTCCATCGGGAAGAATGTCCGGTATGATTTCATACTCTTGTGGTACTTTTCGCATCCTCAGTCAGTAGTTCCATTGTCTGTACCGGTTCAGGCGACCTTGTACCTATACCTAGTCTACACTGTTGCACACAGCAAGAATGTTTCCTTGAGCAAGTCGAATTTCATGAGAACGGATCTACTACGGTTACACACATTCTCTAACTTTTGAAAAAGTACGAGTTCATGTCCTTCAGCAAGTCAGCACACTGTACGTTAGAAAAACACATTTAATATGAAACCGGGCAGCTAGCCCTCGACTCATGCTAACTAAGGCCTAATGATTCATTTGCAAGTCTTTAACATATAGGGGGTCATTCTGACCCTGGCGGTCATTTACCGCCAGGGTCAACGACCACGAGAGCACCGCCAACAGGCTGGCGGTGCTCTCAAGGGCATTCTGACCGCAGCGGTTTGGCCGCGGTCAGAAAGGGAAAACCGGCGGTCTCCCGCCGGTTTTCCGCTGCCCTCAGGAATCCTCCATGGCGGCGCAGCTTGCTGCGCCGCCATGGGGATTCCGACACCCCATACCGCCATCCTGTTCCTGGCGGTTCGCCCGCCAGGAACAGGATGGCGGTATGGGGTGTCGTGGGGCCCCTGGGGGCCCCTGCAGTGCCCATGCCAATGGCATGAGCACTGCAGGGGCCCCCGTAAGTGGGCCCCACAAAGAATTTCAGTGTCTGCTTAGCAGACACTGAAATTCGCGACGGGTGCAACTGCACCCGTCGCACCTTCCCACTCCGCCGGCTCCATTCGGAGCCGGCTTCCTCGTGGGAAGGGGTTTCCCGCTGGGCTGGCGGGCGGCCTTCTGGCGGTCGCCGCCAGCCCAGCGGGAAAGCCAGAATGGCCTCCGCGGTCTTTCGACCGCGGAGCGGCCATATGGCGGTTCCCGCCAGGCGGGCGGCGACCGCCGCCCGCCGGCCTCAGAATGAGGCCCATAATCTTGAATATTAGTACAATATCACACATTAACTTCTCATTATTTCATTATTAAACAGTTTCATTAGTCATCGTATACATTGACGGCCACTCCCCGTGGGCACATTTCAAGCGCACATTTAGCAGAAACACATTTATACATTTTCTATGCGGCATTATTATGCATTAGTTCATAAACATCTCATGTTAATTTAGAGTATAAAAGCTACGCTCCCTCACCCGCAAAAGGAAATGCCCCAAAACACTATCTGGACACATAAAAATTATCAAATACAAAACTACCTGTTTTTGCGGGGGCACATGAGTTTTTGGTCCTGGGCTCAGCAGCCAGACAGGGAAACCTACCAAACCCAGACATTTCTGAAAACTAGACACCCGAGGGAGTCGAGGGAGGTGTGACTTGCATGGATACCCTAGTATTTTCTTACCCACAATACTCAGCAATACTCAAATTTAGCTAAAAAATCAAATTTTTCCCACATTTCTGTGTGGGATCACCATACCGGGCGCAAATTTCCTACCAGCCAGTGTTCCCCTTTGTCTCCCGGTAAAAATGATACCTCACTTGTGTAGGTGGGCCAAGTGCCTGTGACAGGGAATAGCCAAAAACATGTCGAAACTGAGAGGTAAGCAAAGCGGGTCCAAAAGGGCCGTTGGTAAAAAAACATTTTTAGGCTGACAAGTGGGGCAGAATTGTTATCAGTATAAATGAGACAATGCTTGGTAGTAGAAATTTTGTTGATTCCTGCAGATTTCGGATGATTCCATCACAAAAATGGGGAAAAAATGTGTGATTTCCAGCAAAGTTGGAGGTTTGCAGGGCATTGTGGGTAAGAAAATGGTGTGGGTGCATGTGAAGCACACCACCGTGGACTCACCCAGATGTTTAGTTTTCTGATGTGTCTAGGTCTTGTGGATTTTTCTACATGCCAGTGTCCCAAAGTCCAGAAAGTGCAGCCCTCGCCTAATAGAAATAGGCCGATCTGCCCCCAAGGGGGGCAGAAATGGCCTAAAATAATATTGCCCCCCGAGGGGAGCGACCCTTACCTAAGGGGTCATTCCCCTTGTGTGAAATTGGCACAAAAAAAATCCCTGGTGCCTAGGGATTTCTGCCCCCCGTGGGGGCAGATCCGCCTAATAAAAATAGGCTCATCTGCCCCCAAGGGGGGCAGAAAAGGCCTAAAATAAATTTGCCCCCCGGGGGAACGACCCTTGCCTAAGGAGTTGATCCCCTGGTGTGAAATGTACGCAAAAAAATAAAAACCCTGGTGTCTAGTGGTTTCTGCCCCCCTTGGGGGCAGATTGGCATAATAAAAATAGAAATGGCCTAAATACAATTTGCCCTTAAGGGGCGCGACTCTTGCCTAAATGGTCGCTCCCCATATATAAAAAAATAAGGTAAACAAAATATATATATATCCCTGGTGTCTAGGGGTTTAGATCGGCCTAATTATAATAAGCTGATATGCCCCCAGGGGGGCAGAAAAGGCCTACAAATATTTTGCCCCCCTGGGGAGCGGCCCTTGCCCAAGGGGCCGCTTCCCACATTTAATAATATAAAAAAAGAAATCTTGGTGTCTAGCGGTTTATGTCCCCCTCGGGGCAGATTGACCTAATAAAAATAGGCCTATCTGCCCCCAAGGGGGGCAGAAATGGCATTAAAATAGTTCCCCTCCCCCCGGGGAGCGACCCTTGCCTGATGGGTCACTCCCCACTTATAAAAAAAAAACAATAACATTTTTTTATCCCTGGTGTCTAGGGGGTTTCTGCCCCCCCCCCCGGGGGCAGATTGGCCTATTTATATTAGGCCGATCTGCCCCAGGGGGGGAGCAGAAATGGCCTAAAAATAATTTGGCCCCCATAGAGCGGCCCTTGCCCAAGGGCTCGCTCCCCTCATGTCAAATTTTTTTTTTAAACGAACTCTCTGGTGCCTAGTGGCCATTTCTGCTGCGATCGGGCAGCAGAAATGCTGAGAAAGACATCAAAGGAAAGGAAATGCCTTTCCTTTCCTTTGATGCTTTTCTCTGCCTCGCCACACGATCAGAGGAGAAATGCAAAAGCATTTCTCCTCCGATCTACGCTGAGGCAGGCCTCTGATGATGTCGGTGCGCAATCGTGCGCTGACGTCATCAGATGCCGTGGGGAGGCAGGGGGGCCGGGGTGGAAGGGGAAGCAATTCCCCTTCCATCCCTTCAGTGGGGGCACCGAGGCGGGGGTCATTGGGGGACCGCCAGCGCTTCCCCTGTGAGCCGGTCCCAGGACATAACGGTTACGTCCTTGGCGCCTCAGCGCCGCAGCCAAGGGCGTAACCGTTACGTCCTTGGCTGCCAACAGGTTAATTCAGCGCCGCACAGCGGGAAACGCAGGGGTGCACCGTATTCCTGTAAATACGGTGCATCCGTGTATTTAAAAAGTGGGGCAGTTTGGCGCCAGTGTTTTTAGAGCAGTACCGCGCTGCTCCACTTTTGCATAAATCAGGGCTTAAGTGTTATAAAAGGGACCTAGCAGTGCATTCAGTGACACCAGAATGTAGGGCACTCTAGGCCAGTGCCGTTGCTGTAGGGGAAATAGGGAAATTATCAACACTAAAACACATTTGTTGTGACAAGTGCACTAGCTGTGGATTGTTCGACCAAGACAGGCTCTTAAAGAAGTTTAGTATTTCGTGGGTAACACTGTCCCCTCTACTCGCACATGTGAGAATTAATTTAATTTAGTCTCACATACCTTTGCTTTTATGCCAATTATTCAGGCAAAGGGGCATCCTACATTTTGCCCTAATGAAGATCTTTCAAAAGTATTGCTGAATGGTTGAATCATCTACTAATTTGACATATTTACATCTGTTGCACACTTCAAATGTGTGTAATGAACAACATAGTCATCCTTCATTATAAATACAGCACATGGAAGCCATAGGATTGTTATTCATCTTGATGTGTTATATATCAGTTTGTATCCCTCTGTTCACAACTCATGCACACTGAGATGCCACACTTTTTTCTTTGGAGCACCATTTGAATTCTTTAAATTGTGATAAAATCTGATATTGGCTTCTATAAATTATCACTTTAGAGAGAATGTGTCCAGACTCTGTATATTTCATAAGGTCTTTTTTGTTGATAGCTCTTTATTAGTTTTAAAATGATTATCAATATTTACAATTAAATATCAGGCGTTTTCAGCAAGTTTGGTGTAAGCATTGCTGGTGCATTATTGTACTGTGTTCTTTCAACAATCAGGAGCAATAATGTTGCAGAGCATTGTTTTAACATCATCACAACAGTTTTATGTAATTGAATGTCACAGTTAAGCCCTGTACATCCCACATTTAAGCCTGTAGTCCATCCGTGTGTAGCCCACTGCCACCTTTTTCATGTTGTCTATCTCCCACTTCAGCACACATATTAGAGTGTTTGTCTTCTGATATCTTTGGTCGGGTTCGGGTAGATACGCCTATCCGTCATTTCAGCATGCCAGTGCCCAGTTATGTCAGTGTATGCGTCGGCTGTGTTCATTATACTGTGTTCACGTGGGGATGCCGTCAGATTTGATGTGTAATCCCAAGAGTAATGTGTCCAAGCTAGTGGTGGGAACTCCTCTCTTCGTCGGGTGATATGTTCGCATTAATACGTTTACCTCCACCAGGCTCAGTTTCATTAGTTCTCGTAGCCAGTGTGATATTGTTGGGGGCATGGATGCTTTCCAGTGCATATGTATTGCTCTTTTCCCATGAAGTAGAGCTAGGTCGATGAATTTGGAAGTGTGTCTGGGGTTTTCGATCGCGAGAACTGCCCCAGCAAGCACACCGGCGCAGTACTGGGTAGCAGTCTGCCAGTCAGTTCAGTCAACAGTGAGAGGATTGTTGTCCAGTAAGTTGCAATGTATGGGCAATTCCACAACGTGGAAAAAGTGGACCATCATGGTTTTGCATGTGGGGCATTCTGATAGGAACTCCAGATATATGTTTGCCAGTAATGCCAGGGACAGGCAGGTATAAATGCCAATAGTCGAGTTGTGTTTATTTGAAACGGGTGTTCCTTTTCACTAATTTAGTATATTCTGATATTTCTACCCATTCCTTGCAAGGCATTTCATTTCCTAAATGTAATTCCCATTTGATTTTCAGGAGATCTACAGAGACACAAAAGGTTGGGACTAGGGCTTGGTGCATACAGGTCACGCCTTTGCATTGCCATGATTCAGTAGTGTAGTCAGTGCCTTAAAACGTAGTGGTTTTGTTGTGCCTCGTCCCCATGTGTTACGGAGTGCCCATCGCACTGCCTCATGATTTAGGAACTGACCTCTATTTAAGCCAATATCATCCACTAGCACTTCAAACATGTGTAATTTACTATCCGTGTAGATATTGCCCATTTTTTTCGATTTCAGGTTGCTGCCACATCTGTGTAGCATGATTGTCTGCTACTCTCGCAAATCTTGGTGTCACCCACAATGGAAGGTCAGGGGAAACTTATGTGTATGTGTCTATTCCTAGTCTCTTAGTGTAATTTTCCCAGCAGGTCTTGACTACCCTTAATGCTCTGGGGTAGGTGTCTCGGTGTTGCCCGGTCATGTAGTAATTTCAAGAAATTCCATTCCTGCATAAAGTGACTTAAATCTTGTTAATCCGAATTGACTTCCACAGTTAGCCATCTCATTGCCCACACTCTTTGAGTATATCTCTGGGTTAAGTACTCCCATTGGGTGCATAGCTTTGTCAATTGCTTTATGCCTGTGCTGAGTTCCCCCCTGTAACTTCCAAAAATAAGGATTCCAGTTGCGCAAAGAATGATTTTGGCAAACTCAGGGGGTAGGGCCATAAAGAAGTATAGTAGACAAGGGAGAACAATCATTTCTATGATAGACACCCGGTCGAAAGGGGGTGGGGGGGGGGCGGGTTACGTGGAGTCAAAATTGGGCAGCTTGTCTTACTCTAGTTACACATTTATCAAAACTGCAGACTTTCAAGTTCGAATCTGCAGGGTACATTTGAATCTCTATATATTTAAATAGTTTCCAGTTCATTGTACATCAGAATTATTGAGGCCTGTCCAATGAAAGTGTCGATTTAGTAGATATAAAGAGGATTTTCCCCAATTAGCTCCGGGACCCAACTCCTGCCCAAATTCAGTCAGTATCAGTTCAAGTGAAGATAGAGTTCGCTTCAGGTCTCTCAGAAATAGCAACGCATAGCCTGCATACCATGCTGTGACATTTTACATGCTTTCCAGTGGGATCCCCTCCTCCGGGATCATAGCTTGCAAAGCACACCAGTGGTTCTTAAAAAAGGACAAACAGGGTCGGGGACAAGGGGCATTCCTCTCAGGTGCCATTATGTAGTTGCCGTCTGTCTGAGTAGACTTTGCCCGTGTGGACCCTGGGCAGGGTTTTGAGTATAGCAAGTGTATCCACTTCAGAAGGCATCCTATAATTTCCATGGCAGATAGCACCTTCAACAGATACGGACGTAATAAGGTGTCAAAGGCCTTTTTGATGTCTAAAGATAACACTGATGGGGTTTCAGGTCCAATTACATTATTTGAAGTGAGTGACGAATATTGACGTGTGTGTGTCCCGGGACAAGCCCACATTGATCCGGGTACACTAGCGGTGTTGAATGATGTAGGAGCCTTTTTACGATGACCTACTGTAATATTTTGTATTCCGAAGTTAACAACAGCAGTCTGTAGGACCAGAACTCTAAGGGGGTTTCAACCCAGTTTAGGCTGTACCATGATGATAGTCGCCTTGCGGATTCTGCCAGTAGTCCCGTGCATATTGCCCCTGTGTATATTTGGTGTATTTTAGGTGCTAGTTTGGACCAACAAATGGTGTAAAATGCTGGTCGTAAATCATCCACCCCTGTTTTTTTACTTCTCGCTAACTGGTCTTTGACCACCTCCACCTCTTGTAGTTCCAGATCTGCTTCCAGAGAAGTGACGTGCATTTCTGTGAGTCTCTGCAGATGAACCTGAGACAGTAAGCAGGAGATGTGAGTGTGCTGTAGGATCACTGATGTCAATCAATAAATACATCAATCAATCGAAAAACATTTATAGAGTGCACAACTGCTAACAGGCATCCCAGCACTGAAGGCTAAAACTAGAGCCAGAAATATGAAGGAAATTAGTCCTTGCTGAAAAATAAAGCTTTCAGATGCGGCCTGAACACCTTTTGTTTCTCCACGTACCTCAGTGCCACAGGTAACTCATTCTAGGCCTCAGAGGCTAAAACCGTAAAAGAGATTCTTGCTCTGGTTTCGAGGATATTTTAAAAGTAAAGCTTACTCTGATCTTAAAGTACGGGCTGAGAAATATTTCATTGCATAGTTAATTAACGGCCTTCCTGTGGGAAGCCTAGAAAGCGATCAGAAGGGTTTTAAATGTATTTTGTTTAGTAATAGGAAGCCAATGAATGGATTGAGCTTTAAGTAAATCTAAAATAGGTCTTGCTGCTCAATTTGTCATGATTTGTAGCCGCTTAAGTAGGTATGCCGGTAAACCCAGGTAGAGTGCGATGGTATGTTACGACTCGGCCGTCCCATCTCTAGGGGGTGCTGTACGGGGACTGTCGGAAGCCTGGGAATCACCTTGAACAGTTATCTAGAGTCCCTTGCTGACTCCGGTTTGTTTCTCTTTTGGCCATGGTATACTTGTGTAGTACTACATTTGCTTCCTGGGACTGCAAATCCCATAATGCACAGCCTGTTAGTCAGGAAAGCCTGGATTCTGTTTTCCATTGTTTTCTATGGGAGAAGTCCAGTTGCTCCTTTTCACCGGATCCTCTCCTCCAGGACTTGCAAGAGTCTGAAACTACACACACCTGAAACCTCTCCTGTGCAGCCCAGCTTGGAACTGCTTATAAGCTGCCATTTCCTCAAGATCCCTGTCGTGCATTGGAGTTCAATTCCTTTGTGTTACAGACCTCTTATCGGATGGTGTTCCAGTTTTGTTCCTGTTCTGTTCCAGCTTGATCCTGTTGACTGTTTCTCTGCCCTGCTCCTGATTGATCCAGCCAGAGTCGGCTCCCTATCTCTTAGCCTTGTACCTATTTGTTTGTTCCAGAGCCTGCTCCCTGTTTCTCTGTCCTGGTCCTGCCTTGTTTCAGCCTGAACCTGCTCTGTGTTTCCCATTCCTGTTTTCTGCTTATTCCTACACCCTGTATTCCAGCCCTGTTCTTGCCTGTTCCAGCCAGAGCCTGCTCTCAGTTTCCCAGTCTCTGTTTGTTACAGCCAGAAGTTTGCGCCCTGTTTTTAAGTCCTAGTCCTGCCTTTGCTTCAGCCTGAGCCTCAGTTCTTGCCTCTGCCTCTTAGTTTGTTCCCTTCTGTTTCTTCTTGGTTATTTGTGTCTGGTAAGTGTTCTATCAGTCTTCACCAGTGTATGTGTCCTCCTTTGTACTGGAGTTGGCTCCTGGTTTCCAGGAGGCAATTCTAGCCTCCATCCTTGTCTAGTGTTATACATTGTCCTTCGTGCCTAACAGTGACAATGTGCTATTGCTGTTTTCTCAGGAATTGCCACTGTGTTTCCAGCTGGACCCACAAGAGCGTGTCTTGTGTATGTAAGTACTATTCTTGTTTGTGCTCTAGGGTCCAGAGACAGAATCACTTCTGCTGCCTCCTTTCTATAGGGCTGGCAGGGTGACTATCTGTAAGAGCAAACTGAAGAGGCATTGACATTCCCTGTCACTGTGGGAGGTTCTGCGCCTTACTCTGTGTACAACCCCAGTGTGTTTGTCCATTAGTAATCTGTTTCCTGTTGGTTCACACAAGGGTTGTTCTGCTTTTACTTTCTTGTTTCCTGTGCCTGTACATAGCTGTCCTTTCTTTGTACGCCTTTAGCTGCTCTTCTGCCCCAGTACACTACCTCTTCAGGATATTCGGTGACCTTAAAGGGTGTCCCAACCAGCGTCCTGATCAGACCCGCCCAAAACCGTGACATGGTATAGTCCAATCTCGATGTAATGGTTGCGTGCACAATAGTTTTTCACACCTTTCTGGGGACATATTCCAGTGTCTTCTTCGGTGCCCTTAAGATGGCAAAGGATGAACCTGCCACAGTGGAGATTTGGTGGATGAAGGAGAGAGCATTATCAAATTTTACTCAAGGAGAGAAACCGAAGACCTATATTTTGAGAGCATTGCACTTTGAACAGTTCTTGCTCGTCCAATAACTACCTCAAAAAGGCATTGCTTGAATTGAGCTGGGTCACTTAGCATCTGCTTCCTGCATGAGAAGATACGCTGGGTGTCACCAGAATATCAAATTACTTTATTGTCAAATTTCTCCACAATGTATGCTAAAGGATTAATTTTTATGTTGAACATTGTAGGGCTAAAAGAGGAGCCCTAGGGTCTCGCCATGTTTTACTGCTATAGGTACTTCATGGAACTTAAGTTCCCAGGTCAGCTAGTCTGGTGAGTAATATATGTTGAGAAATAGTGTCAAAAGTTAACAACAGATCCAACAGGATTAGGACAACCATCTGGCCGATATCCAGATGGAATTTAATATCTTCAGATATTTCAAATAAGGACATTTCTGTACTATGTATTTGGGCGGAAAACCTGACTATTATGGATGAAGTAAATTATTTGCTTCCAAGAAAGAATTAGGTTGGTAATTAACTAGTTTCTCCAGGACCTTAGCTGCTGCCAATAGTAGAGAAATAGGCTGAATATTTTCCAATTTGGTCAAATCAGTCATAGGTTTTTTCAGAAAGGGAATGACTGCTTTCAATAAAGGAATGATAGCTGCCTGTTCCCAGGCTCCAGAAAGTAACCCCGAGGCAAGCAAAGAATTGAACACATGATTAAGTCACCGGCTGGTCAGTTCAATAACATACATAAGTACATTGTGGGGGTAGGGATCAAACAGACAGCCTGGCTTACACTGCAGAATCGTCATACACGATTCATCCAGTGAAATTGGGTCAAATCTAAGTGAGATGTTAGTAGAGTTGAACCTGGGGGCCATCCTGTCAAGGAAAGTAGCAGTTTAGAATGAGTGAGGGAGCCCTGTTGTTAGAAATGGTGTTTCTAGTTGGGAGAGGTATACACCCTTGTCCAAATAGGGTCAACAATCCTAGTCAGGATAAGTCACAACGCAGTCCAAATTATCCTGTGCCCACCCTCTGTTAGCTTGGCACTGAGCAGTCAGGCTTAACTTAAAATGCAATGTGTAAAATATTTGTGCAATAATACATTGAAAACACCACAAAATGACACCACACAGGTTTAGAAAAATATAGGATATTTATCTGATTAAATTAATGTCAAAATGATCAAGATTTCATAATCCCAAATTGAAAATATCACTTTGATATCAATAAGAGTACTCTTAAGTTCTTAAAAGCAAAAATTGTCTCTTGCAAGCACAAAGGGCCTTATTTATACTTTTTGGTGCAAAACTGCACTAAGGCAGTTTTGCCCCAAAAAGTTTTGCACCGGCTTGCACCATTTTTTAGCACCAGCTGGGCACCATATTTATGGAATGGTGCAAGCCGGTGCAAAGGGTAGGCTAGCTTAAAAAAAATGACATTGGGCAGTTTTGAGTCAAAATAAATGATTCTGACCAGATTAGCATCATTTTTTGACGCTAAGGGGCATATTTATACTCTGTTTGCACTGAATTAGCGTCATTTTTTTAAAACTCTAATTCAGTGCAAAACTAACTCCATATTTAAACTTTGCTGCTAGACCCGTCTAGCACCAAATTTATGGAGTTAAAGTCATTTTTTGGAAGTGGAAACCTACCTTGCCTTAATGAGATGCAAGGTAGGCGTTCCTGTGCAAAAAAATGACTCTATGGCCTTAACACCATATTTATAGTCCCATGCAAAAATGGTGCAAGGGAGGGAGAAGGGGTAAAAAAATGGGGCAAAGCTTGCTTTGCCCCATTTTTTAAGACCTGGGTCAGGGCAGGCGTTAGGGGACCTGTGGCCCTATTTCCATGGTGGAACACCATGGAATAAGCCCAGAGTTGCCCTCCCTAGGCCCTAGGGGCACCCCCACCCACACTAGAGGGACTGCGAGGATGGGGGACCCCATCCCAGGTAAGTACAGGTAAGTGCATTTTATTTTTGAAAGTGCCATAGGGGGCCCTGAAATGGGCCCCCATACATGGCACAGGGTGCAATGGCCATGCCCAGGGGACCCCTGTCCTCTGTGCTGGCCACTGGGGTGGTGGGCATGACTCCTGCCTTTTCTAAGGCAGGAGTCATGTGGCATGGTAGGTTTAGCACCATAAAATGACGCTAATCTGGTTAGAGTCATTTTTTTTTACGCTAACCTGCCTAAAGCCATTTTTTGGTGCTAAACCCTCTTCTTCTATACTGCCAGCCCCACCCGACTAAAGTCATTTTTTAAAACTCTAGCCTACCCTTTGCACCGGCTTGCACCATTCCATAAATATGGTGCTCGGCTGGTGCACAGAAATGGTGCAAGCCGGTGCTAAACTTTTTGGTGCAAAACTGAGTTACTGCAGTTTTGCAGCAAAAAGTATAAATAAGGGCCAATATTTTGTTAGTTTGCACCACTTTTGTGTCATAAAATGACGTTAATGCGGTGCAAAAAAAGTTTAAATCAGGGCCTTGGTGCTAGATGGGTCTAGCACCAAAGTATAAATAAGGAGTTAGTTTTGCACCGAATTAGAGTTAAAAAAAATGACACTAATTCGGTGCAAACAGAGTATAAATATGCCGCAGAGTATAAATATGCCCCTAAATATGGCACTAAGGCCATAGAGTCATTTTTTGCACGGGAACGCCTACCTTGCATCTCATTAAGGCAAAGTAGGTCTCCACTTTCAAAAATGACTTTAACTCCATAAATTTGGTGCTAGAGGGGTCTAGCACCAAAGTATAAATATGGAGTTAGTTTTGCACCGAATTAGAGTAAAAAAAAGGCCCATATTTATACTTTTTGACGCAAAACTGCGCTAACGCAGTTTTGCCTCAAAAAAATTAGCGCCGGCTAACGCCATTCTGAAGCGCCATGCGGGCGCCGTATTTATTGAATGACGTTAGCCGATGGCTCCATCTGGTGTGCGTTAAAAAAAATGACGTACACCAAAAATGGAGCTTGGGCGTCAAGAAATGGGGCAAGTCAGGTTGAGACAATTTTTGCGCCTCAACCCGATTTGCGCCATTTTTTTTTCACTCCCAACCCCCATAGAAATGACTCCTGTCTTAGCAAAGACAGGAGTCATGCCCCCTTGCCCAATGGCCATGCCCAGGGGACTTCTGTCCCCTGGGCATGGTCATTGGGCATAGTGGCATGTAGGGGGGCACAAATCAGGCCCCCCTTGGCCACACATTTTTTTTTTTTTTAAACTTACCTGAACTTACCTTAATGTCCCAGGGATGGGTCCCTCCAGCCTTGGGTGTCCTCCTGGGGTGGGCAAGGGTGACAGGGGGGTCCCTGGGGGCATGGGAGGGCACCTCTGGGCTCCTTCAGAGCCCACAGGTCCCTTAACGCCTGCCTTTTGCAGGCGCTAAAAAACGGCGCAAAAGCGGCCGTACGTCATTTTTTTTAATCCGCCCACTCCCGGGCGTGATTTTTGCCCGGGAGTATAAATCCGACGCACATGCCTCGGAGTCGATTTTTTAGACGGGAACGCCTACCTTGCATCTCATTAACGCAAAGTAGGTGTCCACGCTAAAAAATTACGCTAACTCCATGGACTTTGGCGCTAGACGCGTCTAACGCCAAAGTATAAATATGGAGTTAGTTTTGCGTCGAAATTGCGTAAAAAAAAACGACGCAATTCCGGCGCAAACGGAGTATAAATATGCCCCAAAATGTCACTAATTCGGTGCAAACAGAGTATAAATATGCCCCAAAGTAGCTGGTCTGCGCCAAAATTATACGGACGGAGACTGCAGTGTAAGAGATGCATGTAAAACAAAGGGTGTGCGTCAGATTTCCAGGTCCACACAGACAATGCGTTGATTCTTTTCCATGCCGCAAGAGCTTTGCATTGAATTCCGGCACGCAGACTTGAATCCTGTTTGCGATGTGGGGTCTTTTGACGTCCAGGGACGATGTGGAGAAACACTGGGTGAGCAGGACGAAGACACAGGAGCTGCGTTGATCCGGTGGGTGATGTGTTTGAGTATCTGTTGCACAGTAGGCGATGCGTTGATTCCTCATGCAGAAAGTCGGGCTGTGTTGTTCCGCTTCGGTGGGTTGTGCGTTGAAGTTCCAGTTGCAATGCTGGCGCTGCATCGATCTACACTCAGGGAGCTGAGCTGTGCCATTCCTTGTCGGCAATGCAGTGATTCTTTCACCACAAGGCAGGTTGTGCATCGATTCCGGCAGGCTGTGTGTAAATTTTTGCTGCACGAGGAGTTTCTTTGTAGCGATAAAGTCTTTTTGGCCCTGAGTCTTCAGGAACAGGAGGCAAGCTCAATCCAAGCCCTTGCAGAGCACTTCTCAGCTGAGCCAGAGGCCAGAAAGGCAGCAGGGCAACAACAATGCAGCAGTCCTTTAAAGAAAAGCAATCCAGGTAAGTCCTTTGGGCAGCCAGGTAGTTCCCCTTGGCAGATTGCAGGTTCTGGGGCAGAGAGTCTGTCCCAAGGAGTATCTTTAAGTGTCCAGAAGTGTCTGAATTGGTAGGGTCAGGGACCCAGTTTATATACCCCAAAGTGCCTTTAAAATCAGGGAGACTTCAAAGAGTGGTTTTGAAGTGCACAAGGTCCCCTTTCAGTACAATCCTGTCTGCCAGGGTTCCAGTAGAGGGTTTGGCAGTCCATTGTGTGAGGGCAGGCCACTGTGCTTTGAAATGTAAGTGCCAGGCCCTCCATCCTTCCAGCCCAGGAAGACCCATTCAATATGCAGAGGTGTTCAGGTGTGACTGAGCACCCTGTATTTGTGGTTGTCTGGGTGAAATGCACAAGGGAGCTGTCAACCAGCCCAGCCCAGACGTGGATTGTAAGACACAGAAGGATTAAAGTGCAGAGAAAGGATCACTTTCTAAAAGTGGCATTTCTAAAATAGTAATATAAAATACAACTTCACCAGTCATCAGGATTTTGTACTACCATTCTGGTCATACTAAATATGACGTGTTTACCCCTTTCCAATCAGAATCTACCACTCAAACAGTTTATAAGGGTATTCTTAATGTTAGCCTATGAAAGGAGCAAGCCTCACAACAGTGGAAAATGAATTTCAGGGTTTTCTACTACCAGGACATATAAAACACACAGATATATGTTGTGCCTTTTACCCACACAGCACCCTGCCCACTGGCTTACCTAGGCCCTACGTTAGGGGTGACGGATATGTAGAAAGAGGGGAGATTGAGGCTTGGCAAGTACTTTTAAATGCCAAGTCGAAGTGGCATTGAAACTGCACACACAGCCCTTGCAATGGCAGGCCTGAAACATGGTTAAAGGGCTACTAATGTGGGTGGCTGAACCAGTGCTGCAGGCCCACTAGTAGCATTTAATTTACAGGCCCTGGGGCATATGTAGTGCACTTTACTAGGGACTTAAAAGTTGATTAAAATATACCAATTGGGTATGAGCCAAAGTCACCATGTTTTAAGGGAGAAAGCATTTGAACTTTAGTACTAGTTAGCAGGGGTAAGGTGCACAGAGTTCTAAAACCAGCAAACACAGTGTCAAAAAGTTGAGGGAGGCAGGCAAAAAGTTGGTGGTGACCACCCTAAGGCTGTCAGGTCTAACATATGTCCCCCCAGCTGAAAGTGGGGAGAGCTACCCAACCCCCAGGGAGCTCTCATCTGTAAGGCAGAAGCATCTGGAGAGATCATCAGCATTGGAGTGGTCAGTCCCCGGGCGATGCTGCAATGTAAAGTCCATCCCCTATAGGGAAATAGACCACCTCAAGAGTTTAGGATTTTCACCCTTCATCTGCATGAGGCATCTGAGGGGCCTGTGGTCTGTCTGAACCCGGAAGTGAGTCCCAAACAGGTATGGTCTCAGCTTCTTCAGCACCTAGACCACAGCAAATGCTTCTCTTTCAATAGCACTCCACCTCTGTTCCCATGGTAATAGTCTTCTGCTAATAAAGACTAACAGTTGGTCTAGGCCCTCCTCATTTAGCTGTGCTAGGACCACCCCTATGCCATGCTCTGAATCGTCGATCTGCACAATTAATTCTTTGGAGTAGTCTGGTGCCTTGAGCACAGGTGTCGTGCACATGGCTTCCTTCAGGGAGTCAAAGGCTTTCTGACAAGCCTCTGTCCAATTCACCAACCTAGGTTGCTTTTTGGATGTAAGTTCTGTAAAGGGGGCCACTGTGGTGCCATAACCTTTAACAAATCTGCAGTAATATCGGGTGAGACCCAAGAAGGCTCTCACCTCTGTCTGGGGTCTAGGTGGTCGGCAGGCCTTGATTGCTTTAATCTTGGCCTGGAGGGGCTGTACCTTGCCAGCACCCACTAGGTGTCCCAAGTACACCACGGAACCCTGCCCAATCTGGCACTTACTGGCCTTGATGGTCAGGCCTGCCTGTTGCAGGACCTGAAGTACCTCCTTGAGGTGGAGCAGGTGTTCCTCCCAGCTGAAACTATAGACAGCGATGTCATCTAGGTAGGCTGAGCAGAAGGCATCCTTGCCATCTAGGACCCCATTAACCAACTGTTGGAAGGTAGCTGGGGCATTTTTCAGTCAAAAGGGCATTACTCTGAACTGGTAATGACTCTCAGGCATAGAAAAGGCGGATCTCTCTTTTGCCCCCTCAGTCAAGGCGATCTGCTAGTACCCTGATGTGAGGTCAAAGGTACTAGGGAACTTGGAAGCTCTTAGCCTGTCTACGAGCTCATCAGCTCAGGGGATGGGGTGAGCATCTGTCTTTGTGACAGAGTTGAGACCCCGGAAGTCCACGCAGAACCTAAGCTCTGGTTTGGCACCGGGAGTAGCAGCCTTGGGAACCAACACCACTTGGCTGGACCAGGGACTACTGGACTTCTCTATCACCCCAAGAGCCAGAATCTTGGCAACTTCTTCCTTGATGCTGGGCCTCACCTTATCTGACACTCTGTCAATTGTATTCCTTACAGGGGCACTATCTTCTGTGTCAATATCGTGGACACATAAGTGTGTGAGTCCAGGGGTGAGGGAAACAGAAAAGAGAAAAGCACAAATAACTCATAGCAGTCCCCTCTCTGTTCTAGGGTCAGGGAGTCAGAGAGAATGACACCCTCCACTGACCCATCACCTTCTTTGGCAGAGAGGAGGTCGGGGAGAGGCTCACTCTGTCACAAGATGCATGCTGACTTCAGACCTCTCAGGATGAGGCTTCGGTCTGTTTTGATGGAGCACCCTCAGGGGGTCTCTTGGGGACTTGAGGTCCACTAAGTAAGTGGCCTTTCCCTTAAGCTCCTTGATTTCAAATGGGCCACAGGTAGGTAGAACAACTTAGCGAGTTGCGCGTCGCAGGATGGAGTGCTGGGGATCTGGGCTACACTGTGCACAAAGGATTTTTGGAAGAAGTGCACAGAAGCCCAAGAAGCTAGAGATGACGCAGTGTACACGGGTACTGTCGGTTAATGGGAAGGCAAGCTCTTACCTCCTCCAAATTTGGACAGTTGGACCTTACGACAGTCTGGGTTGGATGCGTCCACCACCTGTGTTCCAGGGAGCATGCTCGTTGCCAGGAGAGGAGTCTCAGAGAACCAGTTGTCATCTTGGAAGGTGCCTGCAGGAGCAGGGGAGTGACTCTGTCACTACATGGGAGATTCCTTCTG
Source organism: Pleurodeles waltl (assembly GCF_031143425.1). Classification (NCBI taxonomy): domain Eukaryota; kingdom Metazoa; phylum Chordata; class Amphibia; order Caudata; family Salamandridae; genus Pleurodeles; species Pleurodeles waltl. Next base: position 1,027,932,055 of record NC_090445.1, read on the forward strand.
TTTTTCTGGTGCAGCGTGAAGGCAGAGAGTCCTCAGAGCATGCACACCTTGACCTTGGAAACTGTTGCAGTTGCTGGCTGGAGCTGAAGTTGCAGGGTCACAGTAGCCTTTCTAGATACGTTGTTGCAGTTACAGCTGTTCCTGGAGCACTCTGCGGTTGATCTGATGGTCAGAAGCTGAAGCAGAGGATGCAGACGATTCCTGGAAGAAACTTACAAGCTGAATCTTAAGAGGAACACACAGGAGAGACCCTAAATAGCCCTGAGAGAGGGATTGGCTACCTACCCATGTATGCACCTATCAGGAGGGGTCTCTGACATCACCTGCTGGCAGTGGCCACTCAGAGATCTCCAGAATGTCCCCACACCTTGGAAAACAAAATGGCTAATGCCAGGAACAAACTGGAGGGGCTCTTGGCACCAACCCCTGGGGTGATGATGGACAGGGGAGTGGTCAGTCCCCTTTCTTTTGTCCAGTTTTGCACCAAAACAGGGACTGGGGGTTCCTGAACTGGTGTAGACTGGTTTATGCAAGGAGGGCACCATGTGTGCCCTTCGGAGCATTTTCAGAGGCTCTGGGAGGCTACCCCTCCCAAGCCTGTAACACCTATTTCCAAAGAGAGAGGGTGTAACACCCTCCTCCCAAAGGAAATGCTTTGTTCTGCCTTCCTGGGACTGCGCTGCTCAGGCCCCAGGAGGGCAGTACCCTGTCTGTGAGGTGGCAGCAGCTGTAGCTGCAGTGCAAGCCTCAGAGAGCTGGCTTGGCAGTACCGGGGATCTATGGTGGAGCCCCCAGGATGCATGGGATTGGCTCCCCAATACCATATTTGGAATGGGGGGACAATTCCATGATCTGAGACACCTTACATGGCCATATTAGGAGTTGTCATTGTGAAGCTACATATTGGTATTGACCTGTATGTAGTGCACGCGTGTAATGGTATCCCCCCAATCACGAAGTCAGGGGAATTGACCCTGGACAGTGTGGGATCACCTTTGCTAGTGCAAGGGTGCCCTCACACACAGTAACTTTGCACCTAGCCTTCAGTAAATGAAGGTTAGAAATATAGGTGACTTATAGGTTAATTAAGTGCAGTGAAAATGGCTGTGAAATAGTGTGTGCACTACTTTTCTCAGGCTGCAGTGGCAGTCCTGAAGAAGGGTTTGTCTGAGCTCTTTATGGTTGGCAAAAGAAATGCTGCAGCCATGAGGATCTCCTGGAACCCCAATGCCCTGGGTACCTAGGTACCATGTACTAGGGACTTATAAGGGGGGTCCAGTGTGCCAATTGGAATATGAAGTCACTAAACTAAAGTGACTAATTTGGAAGCAGAGAGAGCATAAACACTGAAGTTCTGGTTATCAGAACTTCAGTTAAACAGTTAAGCACTACAGACAACACACACATAGGCCACAAACTATGAGCAATGTAGTCCTGGCTAGCAGGATCCCAGTGAGACAGGCAAAACACACCGACAAATAGGGATTTACCTATGAGCACTGGGGTCCTGGCTAGCAGGATACCAGTGAGACAGTAAAAACACACTGACACACACTCACAAACAGGCCAAAAGTGGGGGTAACCATGCAACAAAGAGGCTACTTTCTCACACATAGGCAGGCGACCACTTATAAATGTCATCTCCCACCACATAACTTGTCACCACATTTTTGGGTACACAAACCTTCTTGTCTCCAACAGGTCCTGTATGTATGCTGCCACCATCACTGCTGGACTCAGACTGCCTAGACTTGAGGTCCAGCTTCTTTAGAGTCAGTTCATGAGCCAGAGGTAGTTTCTTTTCAGCCAAGGCCCTTTCAGCCTCAGCTTGCTTTGCTGCTCTCTCTGCAGTGGCTCTCCTCTCCTCTTCCTCTCTTTGAGTGTTCCTTTCCTCTACCTCCATAGTTAACCTTGGCATTTACAATTGGAATTCTCTCTCCTCCCTCCTTTTCTCTGCGGTCAGGCCGTGGCTAAAGACACAGCTTCCTGGTTTGCCAGGGGGCACAATTCCAGGGGTAACATCCCCCACTGCTGTTGACAAATCCTCTGAGGACCATCCTCTGGCTCCTCCACCTCAACATTCTCTTGTAAACGGAATTCTGCCCGGGCCCTCAGTGCCTTTTGGTACTCCTCCTTTCTGGAGGCACCCCGGGTAGGTACTCCCAACCCCTTGCAGAACCACTTCAGCTGGCTAACAGTGTATGTCTCCAGCATGGCTAGGTCAAACTCTCCAGTTCCTGTTTGAGACCCAGCCAGAGACATGTTGTATGAGGATTAGGTTAAAATGTCAAGCAGAAAAACAAAATTGCAGAAAAGAGAATAAAAATCAAGTTGACCTTCAACTGTGGGTAGGTAGTGTACACGTATCTATTGTATGTTACTGCACAAATACAAGTCCTATCCTCACCGCTGATCACCAATGTTAAAAATGGGGTCTTTGGTTGGCAGTCAGGCTACCCCCTGTCGAAGCAAGGACCCTCACTCTAACCAGGGTAAGTCACTCACAATCCAAATCATACTGTGCCCACCCTCTGGTAGCTTGGCAGTGAGCAGTCAGGCTTAACTTAGAAGGCAATGTGTAAAGTATTTGCGCAATAAAGCATGCAATAATACAGTGAAAACAGCACAAAAAGACACCACACAGGTTTTGAAAAATAAGGTCAAAACGATTAAGATTTAATAATCTTAAATTGAAAATATCACTTTGATTTCAATCAGATTAGTTTTAAGTTCTGAAAAGCAACAATTGTCTCTTGCAAGCACAAAGTACCTGGTTTGCGTCAAAATTCCACGCATGGAGACAGCAGAGGAGGAGATGCGTTGAAATGAAGGGTGTGCATCGAATATCTGGGCGTACACAGACGATGCATCAATTCTTTTCAACACGGCAAGGGCTTTGCAGCGAAATCCAGCATGCAGACTTGAATTCTCTTTGCGATGCAGGGCGTTTTGACGTTCAGGGACAATGCAGAGAAATCCTGGGTGCGGAGGACGAAGTCATAGGGACTGCGTCGATACGGTGGGCGATACATCAGAGTTTCTGTCGCACGGCAGGCGCTGCATCGATTACTCACGCAAAAAGTTGGGCTGCGTCGTTCCGGTTTGGCGGAGTGACACTGGGGATATTACCTCTGTCCCACCTCACACAACGATGAGCGACTGCTGACTGCAGTGGCCCACAGCTCTGGGAGTGCACTATCGGGGTCACCAGACCTCGCAGACTGTGGGGGCTGCTGGACGAAGCCGCTGCAAAGTGTGCATCGTGGTGGGGATATGAGCTGGGACTACCCGATGCTGTTGATCCCCCACTTGCCCCTGCCCCATTGAGCCTTATCTTTCCTTTGAGTGCATGGTGCACTATTGGAGAACTGCTAAGATGCATTCGACCATCGGGCTGGTTGCCACACGCTGGAATGGGCACATGACCTCTGATTAAGGCGAGTGCAGCTTCCCTATATTGTGTGCATTGATTATCATTTTGCTGCCATACACCACCTGCTGCAACCACCACATGCTGGGGCTACCTCCCGTGCACACAGGCCCCCCCTACTGCTCCCTGAAACTTCCTATTGTGAAGCCTGGGTCCCCCTTGGAGTATCAGCACCACCTGCCCTAGTGCCTAGGGAGATAAACTGCACCAGGCTTGGCCCCTGTGTTTGCAGCAGCCTTTGTGAACTTGTGTGGCTGTTCTTTGACCTCTGCCTTATCTCCACAGGTTCCCATTTGCCCCTGGTCTGCTCGTGCTCCCTGTGCTGAGTCTCTGCTCAGGGTGTGGTGGGCCCAGGGTGAAGAACTCATTATGGGGCTGCGATGAACTGGTCTTCCACCTGTCTTTGCAGAACTGCACTACTGCGGCCTATTGCCTGCCACCTGCATGCCTTCTTGATCAGGCCTCTGGTGCCAAAAGTGGTGGCTCATGTTGAGCTTGGCCCTCACATAAGCAACTGCGTTGTGGATGCCTCACCGCCGCTTTTAAGCCTCTGGCTCTCTTGTTTGGGACCTCAACTGTCCCTGGCCTGCTCGTTCCCCATGTGATGGGTTTCCCTTTCAGGGTGTGGTGGGGCCAGGGCACTAGAAGGGCACTGAGGCTGAAACCATCTGCTTTCTGTCCTCTCTTCACATGATCTGGACCACAGCGGCCCTCTTAACTGCTGCCCAGCCCACCCACTGTATCAACCAAACATCAGCCTGCCATCCTTCCCGCAGTGGTGACATTGTGACAAACATGGGGAAGCACAACGCACATCAACAGAAACTCTGCTTTGTAAGCCGATGTATCACTCGAGGAGGGAGATGGCACCTACTCTGATATCGACCTCAAGGAACTCCTGATGGAGGTAAAATCAAGTCTTAAAACTATAGACACAAAGGCCCATATTTATACTTTGTTAGCGCTGCATTTGCGTCATTTATTGACGCAAAAATGTGCAAACTTACAAAATACAGTTGTATTTTGTAAGTTTGCACCACTTTTGCATAAAAAAACTACACAAATGCCATGCTAAAAAAGTGTAAATATGGGCCAAAGTTCGATATTCTCATCTCCCTTCTGGACCATATGAAACAATGTGTTGATAAGCGCAAGAGCAGACCAGTCCATATTGAGACATCCAAGCAGACTCTAGAGAACACCAGTTAAACATGGACAAGGTCCTTGACCTTATTAAAGCTAAGAAGAGGGATTTGGAGGCAAGATCAAGAAGAAATAACCTCTGCATTATCAGCCTACCAGACTCGACCATCAATAAAATGGAGACGTTTGTGGAAACTATGCTATGGGAACTCTTTGGCAAAGCTCTTTCTCCAGTTTTCATTGTGGAGTATGCACACTGGTCGCTAAGACTGCACCCCACACCTGGCGCACCGCTGCAACCAATAGTTGCAAGGATCCTAAACTATAGAGACTGCAACATCATCCTGCGTTTCACATGAGACAAACGATCCATTGCCTATCAAGGGAATGAACTGTTTCGCATGAGACAAACGATCCATTGCCTATCAGGGGAATTAACTTTCATTCTACCCAGACTTCACTCAGTCGGTGAGGGCTGCTTGACAAGAGTTCCTCTCAGCAAACGTATCCTGCAAAAGGCAGACGTTCCCTATGCTCTTGTATACCCAGCTAAGCTCCACATCACATTTGGAGGGAAACCCCACTTCTTCCCTGAAAATCTGCATTAAATATAGCTAAACATATCACCTCAGCCAAGTCTTCACCCTGCAGCTCCCCTCACGGACAGGCAGATGACCCCCTCAATGAAAACTATTAATGCTCATCAATACTAGACTTACAAAGCATCTCCACAAGTTTGCACTTTACACTGTTATGCCGTGCATGTCTTATCCCTGCACTCGGCCCAGGCCAAAACTTGTTGCCGGGGCCTTGCAACTGCTGTTGCCACCATGAGATAATATTCTGTTACATTCAGCCTGCTGATAAACACCTGGGTGCTAGTCGCCCATTCAGCCACCCTGTCTGTACGCAATGTTCACGCTTGCCTGGTCCTATTCTCCGTCCTCACAGACATCTTCCATATTGATCTCTGTTTTACTATTGAAATGTTGGGTTGTTGGGTGGGAAAGATCTGTCCAACCTGGTTTGAGGGTTGGGGTGGGTGGTGGGTGGGTTTGGATGGGTGTTTTGTGTATTTTGGGTTTTACACCATGTTACACATTTCCCTCCCCTTCCCCCCTGCACGGTCTGATGCTCTGTTAGCCTTGTGGGATCTTCCCACCAATAGGTCAATTCCCCTCACCAGCAACCTCCTTTCACAGGGACATGACATCATTAGTTCACATGTACTGCACCCTCACTCTTAGCAACTACTTGCAGTTTTTTGAATCGACATTTGTATAATTTTCATATATGCTGTATATAAATGATATATTTAATTATCTGACTTGTTCTTTGACACATTAATTGCGTTTGTAATGTGAACTACTATATTAGCCCTTTAAGTAAACTAAACATTTTATGAATGAGTCCCTTTGTGTAGGAAAGTACCATCTTGCCGGGCATGTTACCCCCATTTTTCACTGTATATATGTTGTTTTAGTTGTATGTGTCACTGGGACCCTGGTAACCCAGGGCCCCAGTGCTCATAAGTATGCCTGAATGTGTTACCTGTGTAGTGACTAACTGTCTCACTGAGGCTCTGCTAATCAGAACCTCAGTGGTTATGCTCTCTCATTTCTTTCCAAATTGTCACTAACAGGCTAGTGACCATTTTTACCAATTTACATTGGCTTACTGGAACACCCTTATAATTCCCTAGTATATGGTACTGAGGTACCCAGGGTATTGGGGTTCCAGGAGATCCCTATGGGCTGCAGCATTTCTTTTGCCACCCAATGGAAGCTCTGACAATTCTTACACAGGCCTGCCACTGCAGCCTGAGTGAAATAACGTCCACGTTATTTCACAGCCATTTTACACTGCACTTAAGTAACTTATAAGTCACCTATATGTCTAACCTTTACCTGGTAAAGGTTAGGTGCAAAGTTACTTAGTGTGAGGGCACCCTGGCATTAGCCAAGGTGCCCCCACATTGTTCAGAGCCAATTCCCTGAACTTTGTGAGTGCGGGGACACCATTACACGCGTGCACTACATATAGGTCACTACCTATATGTAGCTTCACAATGGTAACTCCGAATATGGCCATGTAACATGTCTATGATCATGGAATTGCCCCCTCTATGCCATCCTGGCATAGTTGGCAGAATCCCATGATCCCAGTGGTCTGTAGCACAGACCCTGGTACTGCCAAACTGCCCTTCCTGGGGTTTCACTGCAGCTGCTGCTGCTGCCAACCCCTCAGACAGGCATCTGCCCTCCTGGGGTCCAGCCAGGCCTGGCCCAGGATGGCAGAACAAAGAACTTCCTCTGAGAGAGGGTGTGACACCCTCTCCCTTTGGAAAATGGTGTGAAGGCAGGGGAGGAGTAGCCTCCCCCAGCCTCTGGAAATGCTTTGTTGGGCACAGATGTGCCCAATTCTGCATAAGCCAGTCTACACCGGTTCAGGGGACCCCTTAGCCCTGCTCTGGCACGAAACTGGACAAAGGAAAGGGGAGTGACCACTCCCCTGACCTGCACCTCCCCTGGGAGGTGTCCAGAGCTCCTCCAGTGTGCTCCAGACCTCTGCCATCTTGGAAACAGAGGTGCTGCTGTCACACTGGACTGCTCTGAGTGGCCAGTGCCACCAGGTGACGTCAGAGACTCCTTCTGATAGGCTCCTTCAGGTGTTAGTAGCCTATCCTCTCTCCTAGGTAGCCAAACCCTCTTTTCTGGCTATTTAGGGTCTCTGTCTCTGGGGAAACTTTAGATAACGAATGCAAGAGCTCATCCGAGTTCCTCTGCATCTCTCTCTTCACCTTCTGCCAAGGAATCGACTGCTGACCGCGCTGGAAGCCTACAAACCTGCAACATAGTAGCAAAGACGACTACTGCAACTCTGTAACGCTGATCCTGCCGCCTTCTCGACTGTTTTCCTGCTTGTGCATGCTGTAGGGGTAGTCTGCCTCCTCTCTGCACCAGAAGCTCCGAAGAAATCTCCCGTGGGTCGACGGAATCTTCCCCCTGCAACCGCAGGCACCAAAAAGCTGCATTACCGGTCCCTTGGGTCTCCTCTCAGCACGACGAGCGAGGTCCCTCGAATCCAGCGACTCTGTCCAAGTGACCCCCACAGTCCAGTGACTCTTCAGTCCAAGTTTGGTGGAGGTAAGTCCTTGCCTCACCTCGCTGGGCTGCATTACTGGGAACCGCGACTTTTGCAGCTACTCCGGCCCCTGTGCACTTCCGGCAGAAATCCTTTGTGCACAGCCAAGCCTATGTCCACGGCACTCTAACCTGCATTGCACGACTTTCTAAGTTGGTCTCCGGCGACGTGGGACTCCTTTGTGCAACTTCGGTGAGCACCGTTTCACGCATCCTTGTAGTGCCTGTTTCTGGCACTTCTCCAGATGCTACCGGCTTTAGAGAGGGCTCCTTGTCTTACTCGACGTCCCCTCTCTCTGCTGGTTCAATTTGCGACCTCCTGGTCCCTCCTGGGCCTCAGCAGCATCCAAAAATACTAACCGCACGATTTGCAGCTAGCAAGGCTTGTTGGCGTTCTTTCGGCGGGAAAACACTTCTGCACGACTCTCCACGGCGAGTGAAATCCGTCCACCAAAGGGGAAGTCTCTAGCCCTTTTCGTTCCTGCAGAAACCTCAGCTTCTTCTGTCCAGTAGAAGCTTCTTTGCACCCGCAGCTGGCGTTTTCTGGGCATCTGCCCATCTCCGACTTGCTTGTGACTTTTGGACTTGGTCCCCTTGTTCCACAGGTACCCTAGATTGGAAATCCACAGTTGTTGCATTGTTGGTTTGTGTCTTTCCTGCATTATTCCTCTAACACGACTTCTTTGTCCTTAGGGGAACTTTAGTGCACTTTGCACTCACTTTTCAGGGTCTTGGGGAGGGTTATTTTTCTAACTCTCACTATTTTCTAATAGTCCCAGCGACCCTCTACAAGGTCACATAGGTTTGGGGTCCATTCGTGGTTCGCATTCCACTTTTGGAGTATATGGTTTGTGTTGCCCCTATCCCTATGTTTCCCCATTGCATCCTATTGTAACTATACATTGTCTGCACTGTTTTCTAAGACTATACTGCATATTTTTGCTATTGTGTATATATATCTTGTGTATATTTCCTATCCTCTCACTGAGGGTACACTCTAAGATACTTTGGCATATTGTCATAAAAATAAAGTACCTTTATTTTTAGTATAACTGTGTATTGTGTTTTCTTATGATATTGTGCATATGACGCTAAGTGGTACTGTAGTAGCTTCACACGTCTCCTAGTTCAGCCTAAGCTGCTCTGCTAAGCTACCATTATCTATCAGCCTAAGCTGCTAGACACCCTATACACTAATAAGGGATAACTGGGCCTGGTGCAAGGTGCAAGTACCCCTTGGTACTCACTACAAGCCAGTCCAGCCTCCTACATTGGTTGTGCAGCGGTGGGATAAGTGCTTTGAGACTACTTACCACTCTTGTCATTGTACTTTTCATAAGAGAAAAATATACAAAACAAGGTCAGTGTATATACACATAGCCAAAAAGTTTTGCATTTCCTCTTTTCACTCTTTTCTAAGTGCTGAAAAGTACTTCTAACTTTCTAAAAAGTTCTAAAAAGTTTAAAAAGTTTTTTTCTCTGTCTTTCTAAAAGCTCTGACAAACTTTTTATCTTTTACTATCACTTCAACTCTCTCTAAAAATGTCTGGCACAGGCCAAAATGTTGATCTGTCCAAACTTGCATATGATCACCTTAGCTGGAAAGGAGCAAGGAATCTCTGCATAGAGAGAGGTTTGAGTGTAGGGAAGAATCCTTCCTTAGAACTGTTAATTAACATGCTTAGAGTACAGGATAAGGCCATAAGTGCCCAATCTGTTGAAAAAGTAGCTAATGGTTCTCAATCAGATCCAGGGACTCCCCCAGGAAAAGATTCATTAAAGAAACTTCCTAGCCTGCCCATTACTAGACAGTCTAGCATAGTTGGTAATGATGATGAGCCACACCATATAAATAGTGTTGTCTCACATCATAGCAAAAGCATTTATTCTCACCATACTGGTAGTGATGTTTCTGTTAGCCAAGCTGTTAGGGTGGCTTCTGTAAGGGGCAGGTCTCCTTCTGTCCATTCTCACCATACTTCTGTTTCAAAGCATGTCCCTCCCACCCACCCTGATGACAGATTGTTAGAAAGGGAGCTCAATAGATTGAGAGTGGAACAAACCAGACTGAAGCTCAAGAAGCAACAGCTGGATTTGGATAGACAGACTTTAGAAGTAAAGAAGGAGAGACAGAAACTGGGTTTAGAAACCCATGGTGGCAGCAGCAGTATTCCCCATAGTCATCCTGCAAAAGAGCATGATTCCAGGAATCTGCACAAGATAGTTCCCCCTTACAAGGAGGGGGATGACATTAACAAGTGGTTTGCTGCACTTGAGAGGGCCTGTGTTGTACAGGATGTCCCTCAAAGGCAGTGGGCTGCTATCCTATGGCTATCATTTAGTGGAAAAGGTAGGGATAGGCTCCTTACTGTGAAAGAAAGTGATGCCAATAATTTCCAAGTTCTTAAGAATGCACTCCTGGATGGTTATGGCTTAACCACTGAACAATACAGGATAAAGTTCAGAGAGACCAAAAAGGAGTCTTCACAAGACTGGGTTGATTTCATTGACCATTCAGTGAAGGCCTTGGAGGGGTGGTTACATGGCAGTAAAGTTACTGATTATGACAGCCTGTATAACTTGATCCTGAGAGAGCATATTCTTAATAATTGTGTGTCTGATTTGTTGCACCAGTACTTGGTGGACTCTGATCTGACCTCTCCCCAAGAATTGGGAAAGAAGGCAGACAAATGGGTCAGAACAAGGGTGAACAGAAAAGTTCATACAGGGGGTGACAAAGATGGCAACAAAAAGAAGGATGGTAAGTCTTCTGACAAGGGTGGGGACAAATCTAAAAATGAGTCTTCATCAGGCCCACAAAAACACTCTGGTGGGGGTGGTGGGCCCAAATCCTCTTTTAATCAGAACAAGGAAAAGAAACCATGGTGCTATTTATGTAAAATAAAAGGCCATTGGACAACAGATCCCAGTTGTCCAAAGAAAAGCACCAATGCTCCTACCACTACAACCCCTACTGCTACCCCTAGTGTCCCTACTAATAGCAGTGGTGGTGGGAGCAAACCTACTAATAGCCAATCCAAGGGAGTAGCTGGGCTCACTATTGGTAACTTAGTTGGGGTTGGCCTTGTTAGGGAGGCCACAGAGGCTGTGTTAGTCTCTGAGGGGGCTATTGATTTAGCCACCTTAGTTGCTTGTCCCCTTAATATGGATAAGTACAAGCAGCTACCCCTAATAAATGGTGTTGAGGTTCAGGCCTACAGGGACACTGGAGCCAGTGTGACTATGGTCATAGAGAAACTGGTCCACCCTGAACAACACCTACTTGGTCACCAGTACCAAGTAACCGATGCTCACAACAACACACTTAGCCACCCCATGGCTGTTGTTAATCTCAACTGGGGGGGGGGTTACTGGTCCAAAGAAAGTTGTGGTAGCCACAGATTTACCTGTAGACTGTCTACTAGGAAATGATTTGGAGACATCAGCTTGGTCAGATGTGGAGTTGGAGGCCCATGCAGCAATGCTGGGCATCCCAGGGCATATTTTTGCTTTGACAAGGGCTCAGGCCAAAAAGCAAAAAGGACAGGGAAGCTTGGATCCTGGAACAATGGACCAAGTGCTCCCTAAAGCTAGGGCTAGTAGAAGCAAACCACTTCCTACTATCCCTCCCTCTACAGTGGATTCTACTTCTGAGGAAGAAGAATTCCCTCCCTGTGCAGAACCTACACCAGAGGAGCTGGAAGCAGACACTGCTGAGCTTTTGGGTGAAGGGGGGCCTGCCAGAGAGGAGCTGAGTGTGGCACAGCAAACCTGTCCCACATTAGAGGGTCTCAGACAGCAAGCTGTCAAACAGGCTAATGGGGATGTCAGTGACTCTCACAGAGTTTACTGAGAGGACAACCTCTTGTACACTGAGCATAGGGATCCTAAACCTGGAGCTGCCAGGAGATTAGTGATTCCTCAGGAGTACAGAAAGTTCCTCCTAACACTGGCACATGACATTCCCTTAGCTGGGCATCTAGGACAAATGAAAACTTGGGACAGGCTTGTTCCCCTGTTTCATTGGCCTAGAATGTCTGAGGACACAAAGGAATTTTGTAAGTCCTGTGAAACCTGTCAAGGCAGTGGCAAGACAGGTGGCACCCCAAAGGCACCCCTTATCCCACTGCCTGTGGTTGGGGTTCCCTTTGAAAGGGTAGGGGTTGACATAGTTGGCCCCCTTGACCCTCCTACTGCTTCAGGCAATAGGTTTATCTTGGTGGTAGTGGACCATGCCACAAGATATCCTGAAGCTATTCCTTTAAGGACCACTACAGCACCTGCAGTGGCAAAGGCCCTCCTGGGAATATTTTCCAGGGTGGGCTTCCCAAAGGAAGTGGTATCAGACAGGGGAAGCAATTTCATGTCTGCATACTTTAAGGCCATGTGGAAGGAGTGTGGTGAAACGTACAAGTTCACAACACCCTATCATCCACAAACAAATGGACTGGTGGAAAGATTTAATAAAACTCTCAAAGGCATGATTATGGGTCTCCCAGAAAAACTCCGCAGGAGATGGGATATCCTTCTACCATGCCGCCTTTTTGCCTACAGGGAGGTACCCCAGAAAGGAGTGGGCTTCAGCCCCTTTGAACTTCTTTTTGGACACCCTGTTAGGGGTCCACTCACACTTGTAAAGGAGGGTTGGGAACAACCTTTAAAAGCTCCTAAGCAGGATATTGTGGATTATGTACTTGGCCTCAGATCAAGGATGGCTGAGTACATGAAAAAGGCCAGTAAAAACCTTCAGGCCAGCCAAGAGCTCCAGAAGCAATGGCATGATCAGAAGGCTGTTTTGGTTCAGTACCAACCAGGGCAGAAAGTGTGGGTCTTGGAGCCTGTGGCCCCAAGAGCACTCCAAGATAAATGGAGTGGACCCCACACAATTGTTGAAAAGAAGGGAGAAGTCACCTATTTAGTTGACTTAGGCACTGCCAGGAGTCCCCTTAGGGTGCTCCATGTCAACCACCTGAAACCCTACTATGACAGGGCTGATCTCACCCTGCTCATGGCAACTGATGAGGGACAGGAAGAAGACAGTGATCCTCTACCTGATCTCTTCTCTTCCACAGAACAAGATGCTCTTGTGGAAGGTGTAGTTTTGGCTGATTGTCTTACTGCTGAGCAGAAAGACAATTGCATAAATCTCCTAGATCAATTCTCTGAACTCTTCTCTACTGTGCCAGGTACCACTTCTTGGTGTGAGCACACTATAGATACTGGAGACAGTTTACCTGTTAAAAGTAAGATCTATAGGCAGCTTGACCATGTCAGGGACTGCATAAAGCAAGAGGTCCAGAAAATGTTAGAACTGGGAGTGGTTGAGCACTCTGACAGTCCATGGGCTTCTCCTGTGGTACTGGTACCAAAACCCCATTCCAAAGATGGAAAGAAGGAAATGCGGTTTTGTGTAGACTATAGAGGTCTCAACTTGGTAACCAAAACTGATGCTCACCCTATACCCAGGGCAGATGAGCTCATAGATACACTGGCATCTGCCAAGTATCTAAGCACTTTTGACTTGACTGCAGGGTATTGGCAGATCAAATTGTCAGAAGATGCTAAACCTAAGACTGCATTTTCTACCATTGGAGGACATTACCAGTTTACTGTAATGCCTTTTGGTTTGAAAAATGCACCTGCCACTTTTCAGAGGTTGGTGAACACAGTCCTGCAAGGGCTGGAAGCTTTCAGTGCAGCATATTTGGACGATATAGCTGTCTTTAGCTCCAGCTGGGATGATCACCTGGTCCACCTATGGAAAGTGTTGGAGGCCCTGCAAAAGGCAGGCCTCACTATCAAGGCTTCAAAGTGCCAGATAGGGCAGGGTAAGGTGGTTTATCTGGGACACCTTGTTGGTGGGGAACAGATTGCACCACTTCAGGGGAAAATCCAAACAATTATTGATTGGGTTCCCCCTACCACTCAGACTCAGGTGAGAGCCTTCCTAGGCCTCACTGGGTATTACAGGAGGTTCATTAAGAACTATGGCTCCATTGCAGCCCCTCTTAATGACCTCACATCCAAGAAAATGCCTAAAAAGGTATTATGGACAGCAAACTGTCAGAAAGCTTTTGAGGAGCTGAAGCAGGCCATGTGCTCTGCACCTGTCCTGAAAAGCCCTTGTTACTCTAAAAAATTCTATGTCCAAACTGATGCATCTGAATTAGGAGTAGGGGCAGTCCTATCACAACTTAATTCTGAGGGCCAGGATCAACCTGTTGCTTTTATTAGTAGGAGGTTGACCCCTAAAGAAAAGCGTTGGTCTGCCATTGAGAGGGAGGCCTTTGCTGTGGTCTGGGCTCTGAAGAAGTTGAGGCCATACCTGTTTGGCACTCACTTCATTGTTCAGACAGACCACAAACCTCTACTTTGGCTAAAACAAATGAAAGGTGAAAATCCTAAATTGTTGAGGTGGTCCATATCCCTACAGGGAATGGACTATACAGTGGAACATAGACCTGGGAGTAGCCACTCCAATGCAGATGGACTCTCCAGATATTTCCACTTAGACAATGAAGACTCATCAGGTCATGGCTAGTCTTATTGTCCTTCGTTTGGGGGGGGGTTGTGTAGGAAAGTACCATCTTGCCTGGCATGTTACCCCCATTTTTCACTGTATATATGTTGTTTTAGTTGTATGTGTCACTGGGACCCTGGTAACCCAGGGCCCCAGTGCTCATAAGTATGCCTGAATGTGTTACCTGTGTAGTGACTAACTGTCTCACTGAGGCTCTGCTAATCAGAACCTCAGTGGTTATGCTCTCTCATTTCTTTCCAAATTGTCACTAACAGGCTAGTGACCATTTTTACCAATTTACATTGGCTTACTGGAACACCCTTATAATTCCCTAGTATATGGTACTGAGGTACCCAGGGTATTGGGGTTCCAGGAGATCCCTATGGGCTGCAGCATTTCTTTTGCCACCCATAGGGAGCTCTGACAATTCTTACACAGGCCTGCCACTGCAGCCTGAGTGAAATAACGTCCACGTTATTTCACAGCCATTTTACACTGCACTTAAGTAACTTATAAGTCACCTATATGTCTAACCTTTACCTGGTAAAGGTTAGGTGCAAAGTTACTTAGTGTGAGGGCACCCTGGCATTAGCCAAGGTGCCCCCACATTGTTCAGAGCCTATTCCCTGAACTTTGTGAGTGCGGGGACACCATTACACGCGTGCACTACATATAGGTCACTACCTATATGTAGCTTCACAATGGTAACTCCGAATATGGCCATGTAACATGTCTATGATCATGGAATTGCCCCCTCTATGCCATCCTGGCATAGTTGGCAGAATCCCATGATCCCAGTGGTCTGTAGCACAGACCCTGGTACTGCCAAACTGCCCTTCCTGGGGTTTCACTGCAGCTGCTGCTGCTGCCAACCCCTCAGACAGGCATCTGCCCTCCTGGGGTCCAGCCAGGCCTGGCCCAGGATGGCAGAACAAAGAACTTCCTCTGAGAGAGTGTGTGACACCCTCTCCCTTTGGAAAATGGAGTGAAGGCAGGGGAGGAGTAGCCTCCCCCAGCCTCTGGAAATGCTTTGTTGGGCACAGATGTGCCCAATTCTGCATAAGCCAGTCTACACCGGTTCAGGGGACCCCTTAGCCCTGCTCTGGCGCGAAACTGGACAAAGGAAAGGGGAGTGACCACTCCCCTGACCTGCACCTCCCCTGGGAGGTGTCCAGAGCTCCTCCAGTGTGCTCCAGACCTCTGCCATCTTGGAAACAGAGGTGCTGCTGGCACACTGGACTGCTCTGAGTGGCCAGTGCCACCAGGTGACGTCAGAGACTCCTTCTGATAGGCTCCTTCAGGTGTTAGTAGCCTATCCTCTCTCCTAGGTAGCCAAACCCTCTTTTCTGGCTATTTAGGGTCTCTGTCTCTGGGGAAACTTTAGATAACGAATGCACAGCTCATCCGAGTTCCTCTGCATCTCTCTCTTCACCTTCTGCCAAGGAATCGACTGCTGACCGCGCTGGAAGCCTACAAACCTGCAACATAGTAGCAAAGACGACTACTGCAACTCTGTAACGCTGATCCTGCCGCCTTCTCGACTGTTTTCCTGCTTGTGCATGCTGTAGGGGTAGTCTGCCTCCTCTCTGCACCAGAAGCTCCGAAGAAATCTCCTGAGGGTCGACGGAATCTTCCCCCTGCAACCGCAGGCACCAAAAAGCTGCATTACCGGTCCCTTGGGTCTCCTCTCAGCACGACGAGCGAGGTCCCTCGAATCCAGCGACTCTGTCCAAGTGACCCCCACAGTCCAGTGACTCTTCAGTCCAAGTTTGGTGGAGGTAAGTCCTTGCCTCACCTCGCTGGGCTGCATTGCTGGGAACTGCAACTTTTGCAGCTACTCCGGCCCCTGTGCACTTCCGGCAGAAATCCTTTGTGCACAGCCAAGCCTGGGTCCACGGCACTCTAACCTGCATTGCACGACTTTCTAAGTTGGTCTCCGGCGACGTGTGACTCCTTTGTGCAACTTCGGCGAGCACCGTTTCACGCATCCTCGTAGTGCCTGTTTCTGGCACTTCTCTGGGTGCTACCAGCTTTAAAGAGGGCTCCTTGTCTTGCTCGACGTCCCCTCTCTCTGCTGGTCCAATTTGCGACCTCCTGGTCCCTCCTGGGCCTCAGCAGCGTCCAAAAACACTAACCGCACGATTTGCAGCTAGCAAGGCTTGTTGGCATTCTTTCGGTGGGAAAACACTTCTGCACGACTCTCCACGGCGAGTGGGATCCGTCCACCAAAGGGGAAGTCTCTAGCCCTTTTCGTTCCTGCAGAAACCTCAGCTTCTTCTGTCCAGTAGAAGCTTCTTTGCACCCGCAGCTGGCGTTTCCTGGGCATCTGCCCATCTCCGACTTGCTTGTGACTTTTGGACTTGGTCCCCTTGTTCCACAGGTACCCTAGATTGGAAATCCACAGTTGTTGCATTGTTGGTTTGTGTCTTACCTGCATTATTCCTCTAACACGACTTCTTTGTCCTTAGGGGAACTTTAGTGCACTTTGCACTTACTTTTCAGGGTCTTGGGGAGGGTTATTTTTCTAACTCTCACTATTTTCTAATAGTCCCAGCGACCCTCTACAAGGTCACATAGGTTTGGGGTCCATTCGTGGTTCGCATTCCACTTTTGGAGTATATGGTTTGTGTTGCCCCTATCCCTATGTTTCCCCATTGCATCCTATTGTAACTATACATTGTCTGCACTGTTTTCTAAGACTATACTGCATATTTTTGCTATTGTGTATATATATCTTGTGTATATTTCCTATCCTCTCACTGAGGGTACACTCTAAGATACTTTGGCATATTGTCATAAAAATAAAGTACCTTTATTTTTAGTATAACTGTGTATTGTGTTTTCTTATGATATTGTGCATATGACACTAAGTGGTACTGTAGTAGCTTCACACGTCTCCTAGTTCAGCCTAAGCTGCTCTGCTAAGCTACCATTATCTATCAGCCTAAGCTGCTAGACACCCTATACACTAATAAGGGATAACTGGGCCTGGTGCAAGGTGCAAGTACCCCTTGGTACTCACTACAAGCCAGTCCAGCCTCCTACACTTTGGAACTAATTCTTAACTTATGACATCGTTTTTCACTTTTGCAAAACCTATCTCTCCTATTGACTAACACTGGATTTCCATATTACATTTATTAAGTGATAACTTTGAATTGGGAGCAGATAGAGAAATACTGTTTAGACTCAAATGATTTGTAATTTAAAATACTATTTATTGGTAAAGTCTGATTTTAGGCCATAATTCAGAAAATGGCACTTTTAGAAAGTTTATGTTTTCTTGTGTCAATGATTTGTGCTTTTTGCCAGTGTCCTGGTTCACATGATCGCGGTTTGGACATTGCTTCCATACAGTAAAACGAAGTGGACTTAGGCCCATATGTATACTTGTTGCTGCAAAACTGCGCAAATGCAGTTTTGCAGCAAAAAGTATAGCATCGGCTTGCGTCCTTCCAAAGTGCCAGCCAAGCGCCAAATGTATGTAATCCCGTAAGCCGGCACTAAGGTTGGGCTAGTTTCAAGAAAATTTACTTTAACCGTATGGGGGGGTGGTACAAGGGAAGGGGGTTTTGCCATAAAAAATTACGCTAGGCTGGTTACCGGCATTATACTGTTAACCAGCCTAGCTTCATTCCTGACGCACATCCATCCATACCACATGTCTCCTGTCTTATAAAGTACAGAAGTAATGCCCACCATCCCAGTGGCCAGCACAGGGGGCCATTGTCCCCTGGGCATGGCCATTGCACCAAATGGCACTTACAAAATAAAAAAAAAGAAACTTACCTATACTTACCCTACTTACCTGGGATGGGGTTCGCTATCCTGTGGTGTCCCTCTGGTGTGGGTGGAGGTGTTCCTGGGGTTTAGGGTGGGCAAGTGTGGGCCCACTAAATGGTGTTTGACCATGGAAATGGGTCCACATTTCCCCTAACGCCTGGCCTGACCAAGGCATTAAATGATGATGCCAATCAGGCTTAATGCATTATTTAGGTCCACCTCCCAACCAGCACTTTTTTTGCATGGGAGGATAAATATGGTGCTAGGGGCTTTGAGTCATTTTTTGGACGTGAACGCCTACCTTGTATCTTATTGATGCAAGGTGGGTACACGCATCCAAAAAATGATGTTAACTCCTATATTTTGACTAGCGTCAAAATATAAATATGGAGTTACGTTTGGGCCTAATTTGCATAAACAAATTATGCAAATTCAGTGCAAACAGAGTATAAATATGCCCCTTAGTGACTGAAGAGAGTCTGTACGCAGCCCCACTTTCACGTCCCAAACACAAAGGGTGGGACTAGGTATAAATATTGTACTTCCAGACCTCTCTTCAGAACAGTAGTGGACCTGGGGAAGTTACAGAAGAAGGAATACCCTGCTGTGCTGCTTTAAGGATTGTTTTGCTGTCTGAGAAGGAAGACTGCTCCTGTTTTCCTTCATCCTAGGCTAACCAGAGTGACCCCAAGGCTCGGTTGGCTGACCTCCTGTGTGAGCTACAGGGAGACAACAAGATTCAGAGACCTCTGCTAACTTCCCAGCAGACTTGCTGCATTGGGACCTGCCTGGACCTACAACTTGACCTGCCTGAGCCCTGCTGCTGGCCCCTGCTGGAGTGAGTCCTGATCCTCCAGAGGTGCCTCCCATGGTCCTGGACCCTTGGCTGGCATCAGAGAGTACTCCTTCTTGCCTAACTGATGGTTTAACCAAATCTGGCACAAGGCAATACAAAGTCCCACAAAGCCTCACTACACAGCAGAGAGTTTCCTCAGAACTGATGCTGAATGATGTAAAGCCCTGCAAAGCCTTGCATGAAGCTGAAAGCTTCATCAGAACCAATTCAGATTGATGCATGCTATGCAAAGCCTTTCTACACAGCTGAAAGCTTTCTCAGAACCAATGCAGAGCGACAACGAGACTCACTAAGCAACACCGTGCAGACCTTGCACCTCCCAGGGGTCCAAACTTGGTCCTGTGCTTGTCTTTACGCTCAATTGGATCAGTTGGAACTTGTCACTTTTGTCACGGTCCAGCATGAGCAGATAACCTTAGTTGACGATTTGCACCTTTGAGCGCTATATGTATCTAAAACTTTAAAATCGAATATCTGTGGTTCTGGTATCATTTTATTTATTAGCACTACATTTTTTTAATTGGATTAGGGGTTTTCTACTTTAAACCTATATGTGTGCTGTATAAATAATTTTTACATTACTTCAAAGTCAAGCCTGGCTGCTTTGTGCCAAGCTATCAGAGGATAAAAGCACAGCTATATTTAGAATTGTTTGTGACTTTTGTGGTTTTTACTGACAAGGAATGTGATTATTATTGGTGTGGGATTCCTATCCCTCTCAACTAATAACCTGATTTCTTAAAATAGGCATGTCTACACCCAACATACCTCTACTCAGTGTATTAGTCACAATACAAGTTAATTCTTTGGGGGTTATCTATTTAGGGTTTGGCAAAAAGAAAGAACAGTGAAAATGACCCCCGCAGGGACGTCAATTAATGACTGTGATATGCTCAGAGAAAGATCCTTGCACATCAGTGCCATTATTTTTTGTTTTCCAGCAACAAGGTCTTGTTTTAGGTTATTTTTTTTTATGGAAACCACAATACTTTGCCAAGTTGGCACAACAAATATGGCACCCACTCCACAAAATGCACAGCCTTCACTGCAGCTACTGCTCCAATGGTTGCAATAGACATTTAGAGATCCTCGCTGGCAAAAAGGAATTTCCAACGATTGAGGCTGGTCCTGTCCGGTGTGAGCAATTTCCATAGCCTCTGAACGTCTGGAGGAACGGCAGGCCGCACGCCACGGTCTAAATGCCCCTATAATTTTGTGTGTGCTTTTGGATTATACATGTGCTGCAAAATATGAGAAAAAAAATTCTGATTTGACATTTTCTGCTGACATTCGACATGTGTGCGTGGATCTGTTTCTCATGCACACAAGTTGGCTTCTGACTACAGAATCTGTTGTTTATCACAAGTGTGTGTCAACAGCATGCAACTGCACAATTGTGATTGCTAAGAGCGGATAACACAGAACAATTTCATACAGTAAGGACATAGAGAAGTCTCGAATCGTTCTATGATTTAGACGTCTTCTGGGCGGGAACGTCCCCTTTAATAATCACAAAAAAGTATATATAAATAACGTGTGGGCTGAGCTACAGGAAACGATTCTCTCTGGAGCACGGGGTAGGGCGTAATTAGACTTGGAAACGAACAGAAGAATTGAGAAAATGTAAATATCAGTCATGGGTTGTTATTGGCAACCATTGTAAAGAAGAGAAACCAAGCGAACCTCTTTGCATTATGTGCTAGAAGCAGTGACAAGGAAAGATGCACCGTGTCAATCCTCATCTTTGTCAACATCACCCGTCGTTGTTGCAGCAGTAGTGTTTTTATGCCTGTGTGTATCATCTAGTGCATTTTTTCATATCTACCTGCCTCAAAGCCTTCTTTACATCAGGTGCAATAAGAGTTCACACCTTACTCACACCGACTAGTTGTATTTAATAAATACATAGGTGAGCATTTCCTACTCTCTTTATAGGGGTCTCCCATTTCTCTAGGCATAGTAATATCCGTATGGCTCGACAGAGACATGTGGAGAGAGTAGGCTTCTCAATGTGCAGCTGTAATTCGTTTCTTACCAGTCAGTCCCCCCTTACCAGGATAATTCTGCAATGTTTAGCAATGAGGCTTTTGCCACATAAAAACAAAGCGATGAGGTGACTGTGGTGTGCAGAGTGGTACCCTCTCCCAGAGGGTTGCAGCCGCCTCACAACTCTCACAGAAGACTTTGTGGCTAGGGTAAATACTCTACTATTATTAGTACTCCCAAATTAAGGTTTTCAAGGTATGTGTTGCATTCAGGGATGGGCCTGGCAAGAGCGAGCAAGGATCCAATCTTTTTGCATACTTAGGCCCATATTTATACTTATTTTTCACCACATTTGCGTACATTTTTATGCAAATGCGGTGCAAACTTAACTCCATATATATATTTTGACATTAGATACGTCTACTGTAAAAATATTGAAGCTTACACCATTTGTTAGATGAGTCAACCTACCTTGAGTCAATGAGATCCAAGGTAGGCATTGCCATATAAAAAATGGTGCTATCCCCATAGCCCCATATATATTCCCTGTGCTAAAATGATGCACGGGTGGGAGGAGGGGCCAAATAATGGTGCAAAGCATGCTTTGCACCTTTATTTAACGTCTGGGTCAGACCAGGTGTTAGGGGACCTGTGGACCCATTTCCATGGTCAGACATCATGGAATGGGTCCACATGTGCCCTCCTCAAGCCCCAGGGACACACCAACCAGAGGCACACTGGGGGATGGGGGACCCCATCCCAGGTAAGTAGGGTAAGTAGAGGTAAGTGTTTTAAAAACTTTTTTAAAGTGCCATTGGGAGCCCTGAAATGGGCCCCATTACAAGGCACAGGGTGCAATGGCCTTGCCAGGGGACCCTTGTCCCTTGTGCTGGCCACTGGGGTGGTGGGCATTGTCTTTTATCAGACAGGAGTCATGTGGTATCGATGGTTTTGCATCAGAAAATGAAGCAAGGCTAGTTAAAGGCATTTTTGTGCCTCTAAACAGCCTAATGTCATTTTTTGGTGCAAAACCTCCTTCTCCCATACCGCCACCCCACTTAGCTAATGTCAGTTTTTTGTTACGCTAAGCCCTCCCTTTGCGCCAGCTTGCGGGGTTCCATAACTTTGGCACCCAGCTGGTGCTCTTGAATGACGCAAGCCGGCGCTATTCTTTTTGACACAAAACTGAGTTTGTGCAGTTTTGTTTCAAAAAGTATAAATATGGGCCTCAATAGATATTTCCTGCACAACTGGCAAACTGAGAGGCTGGCACTTTCGCAAAAAGGAAAACATTCAATTCTGGGTTGTCATCAAGGAACAGGTTAATAAGGTAAGCAGTAGGCATATAACAGGTGTTAGAAATGGGGTTTCTGGTTGGCTAGGGTTTGCACCTAATCCAGGCAGAACACAACCTCTCTAGTCAGGGCAAGGGAGTTACACATCCAAGATAACCCCTGCTCACCCCCTTGGTAGCTTGGCACGAGCAGTCAGGCCTAACCCGGAGGCAAAGTGTTAAGCATTTGCACAACACACACAACACAGTGACGCAAGATATACACCACAAAGTAAACACAACTCTGAGCTATGTAAATATAAACTGTATTGCACAAAACATAATTAGACCAAACATTACATGCCAGTAATACCCTGCTACCTTAGCAGTTGTCAGAACGTTATACAAGCTACTAATACTGTGCAAGAATAAGCAGTTGTCACATTAGAACACTTAAGTTCTCAGGATTCTGCAACATAAGCAGTAGTCAGGAATCACAATAAATAATTATATGTACTTGTCATGAACACATCATAAATATCCATAAAAGGAACATTAGAGCACATAACGCAAGTCATAAAAACATATATCAGCATGTCATGCCCATAAAAGGAACATCAGTACATATATGTGACACCATAAAAACAGGGTAGTATAGCAATTCTAGCCAGTCCAGGATAGAAAAATAAGAATTACGTTATGCCTTTGAATCAATACCTGTTTTTAGGGCGACAAACAGCGCATCCAGTGCCAAGAGGATCACTGGGGGGCCCCCAGTGCTCCTAGGTGTGAAGCGGGGCCACGTGTTGATTCTGGGGGTAGGAGGGCGGTATGCACCCCCTCTGGTGATGAGTGTCAGGCCTTTCTTGGGGCCCGTGCCTGAAGCAGGCGCTGACACGTTCTGTGGGTCCCCACGGGTCGTAACTGATCCTCTTGCAGGGGGACACTAGAAAACAGATGCCCAAAAGTCACCGGGGCATCCGCGCCCCTAAGGCAGTGACCGAAGGGCAAGGAATTCCCTTTCTGCCCCCATGCTCTGCGAAGTTGGAGGCAGCCGTCCTCGTCCTTGATGCAGCTGCCTAAGTAAAGAGTGGAGCAGGGGCCTCCAATGAGGCTTCCCTCCTGCTCCAAGGCGGCCGCACCCGGCACGGTGTGCAAGCCGCTCTTCTGCCCTTCACGGGCCGCTGCGGTGTGCAAGCAACAAGGAAGATGCCTGCTGGTGCCCCGGGGGCACGTCTTAGAGCGCGCTTCGCCCCGGGTGCCCGGTTGGAGCACGCTCGCTCCTTTCTTTGTTCTGTCAGTGCCCTGGGGGCATTTGGTGGAGCGCGACACCTGGGCTGCAGGGGTGATTTCAGCAGCAAGGGAGCACTTTCTTCAAAGCGCCAGGACACTTCTACCAGCAAGTGCTACGCGCCCCAGGGGCCCAGTAAAGCACTCACAAGGTGCTAGAGGGGCCCTCAGATGCAGCACTGGCCCCAGCATAGGGCCCAAAACAAGGAAGCTGGAGCACTCCTCATGCTCTGGATAGTTTACAGGGGTCAGAGGCAACGGCACTCTGCCCCTGAGTCCGAAAAGTGGGGAGAGAGCCACAAGGCTAGCAGGCCCCAGCAACAGGCCAGCACAAGGGCTGCAGATGGTGGCAGTTCCTCCTAGTGACCAGGTAGGTCACAGGTCAGCACAGCAGCAGCAGTCCAAGGTGGTTCCTGGTGAGTCCTTTCAGCAGCGTCCTCTGTCCTGTTTCCAGTAAGTCTCTTCAAGTCCCAAGAATGTCTAAATTGTGGGAAAAATTCCCCTGTTCTTATACTCAGTTTACAGTGTGTTTTACAATGAGGAGGAGAGGTGGTTTCAACCAGTTACAACTGGTTCTGGGAGTGCCCCATTCTCTCCTCCAGCACAGGCTCCAAACATCAGTGGGAGGTAAATGACCCTATTGTGTGAGGCCAGGGCACGGCCTTTACAAATGCAGGTGTGCCCCACCTCCCCCTTCTCTCAGCCCAGGAAGACCGTACAATATGTAGATGCACCTCTGTGACACCTCCACCCTCCCTGTGTACAGGCTGTCTGAAAAGTATGCACAAAGCCCAACTGTCACTCTGCCCAGACGTGGATTGGAATCAAGCTGCAAAACACCAGAGACACAAGCACATAGAAATGCTCACTATCTAGATGCAGCATTTATGTAATAGTAATAAAAATACACCTACACCAGTAAGCAGCATTTCTTACCACCATCAAAACCATACCAAACATGCCTGCGCTACCCCTCATAAATCAGACAATACCCCTTAGACCTAAGGCAGGGCATTTCTCATGCAATCCTATGAGAAGGCAGCACTCACAGCAGTGAGACACCAGGTTAGGCTGTTTGTCACTACCAGGACAGGCCACATCACTAGGCACATGTCCTGTCTTCTACATACATGGCACCCTACCCATGGGGCTAGCTAGGGCGTACAGTAGGGGTGACTTACATGTAGTAAAAGGGGAGTTCTGGGCCTGGCAAGTAAATTTAGATCTGAGGTCCCTGTGGCAAAAAACTGCACACTCAGGCCCTGCTCTAGCAGGCCTGAGACAGTTTTGAAAGGCTACTTCAGTGGGTGGCGCAAGTAGTGCTGCAGTCCCACAAGTAGCATTTAATTTACAGGCCCTGGGTATAGGGATACCAATTTACAAGGGACTTATAGGTAAATTAAATATGCCAATTGGGGACAAGCCAATCATACCAAGTTTACAAGGGAGAGCACATGCACTTTAGCACTGATTAGCAGTGAAAAAGTGCTCAGAGTCAAAACGTCAGCCAACAAGGGTCAGAAAAACAAGGAGGAAAAAGACAAAAAGTCTGGGGAATGACCCTGTAAAAGGGCCAGGTCTAACAACAGGCATTCATTTTTATGTCTTTACATCTACTTTATGTTTACCTTGGGCAGGAAAACCCCCAAAATGGCAACCTCTCTCTTGCAGTAAGGAAACACACTTTAACAGCGGAAATAAATAAATATCATCGACCAGTGGTGATGGGAGTAAAGCTGAAGGTCCCCAACCCTCTGTGCATTAGTTCCAACCCATCATTTTCTTCTGTTGTTTGGAGGTTCTGGTTACTTTTTCCTATTAAGGCTCAATTTGAAGCCCTAATCTCAAGAAGCAGATTGGTACTCCGTAACCACATACATAACAACAGTTTTGGCTGAACATTCTATTGTTATTGCAACTGTAGTAATTGTATAATGTTATATTTTCCTCATCACTCTATTGTAGTTCCTTCATATGTTCATAACAATCTGCAGTGATATACTTTTTCTGCTATCCAGTCCAGTGTGTCATTCACAACAGAGGCCTAGAATCACATTATTGCTGCTACCATGGTTATAGGGTTGTTTGTAATACGGCACTGAGGGAAGGACTAAATGGGTCACTATATTTTTCTTTAAGCTATGCAGCGGAGGATTGTTCAGCACCATTAGCCAGTGCATACCTCCATTTGAGAGACTAGTTCTGAGCCAATATAAACTATTTTAAAATTTTACACCTGCAAGTGTTTGTTGGCAGATGCTGGCAGGTTCCCATGCTGCAACACAATCTCACTTTTATGAGTGTTCAATTAAGTGCTGTATTTTTTAGATTCTTAAACAATTTTTCACAGCACGCACATTTCATTTCTGAATGATATTGCTCTAATTTCAGTACTATTAGTATGTGACTAAGGTCATCCACACCTGTGGTCATACTTTTTACAACCATGTAGACGACAGTCAGGTCAAGCTAATTCTGCAAGATTCTAACCACAAGCAATGTGAGTACAGAGTCAAGCATCCCTCTCACAGAATGTGTAAGAAATACCACCAATTGAATCATGCCAAAAAGTACCTGGGTTCTTCTTAGAAATCCTAATAGTGTGCAACTTGAAATAAACCTGGGCATGTCTTCCTCCACGAGAATTTAGCTTAGGGAATTACTGGAAATCAATGACCAACAAAATACTTTGGGGAAACTTATTTTCCAGTGGTGTGAGACACATATACAAGGCACAAGGATTTTTTAGGGTGTGTGTAACTCCTCAATTGTACTCTTGTATTATTACAGAGAGTTCACCTTCCAAGTAGATTCAGGCTATTGTTGACTTGTCTACTCAAGATTCTGTAATATAACAGTGACTATGTCAACTGAATATGCAAAAACAAAATGATTCCTGAAGTAGTAAACACTGTATCCAATCACTAATACAAGTTAAATATACTCATTTTCTTTTGATCCCGGTTATGAATTCCCAACAAAATAAAACAGATGCACCTTTTCATCTCCCAGTTTAACAATTTCACACATTCATTTAGCATCTTTTGTAGGGTCACATTCAAAAGAACCTCCTTGCTGCCTCAAGTAGTCACACAATTTGCAACAAGTTCAAATTGTGACCATTAACAGCATGGGTGACCACTGAACAGAATGTGAAGGTTCTTTGAGCCCTTTCACATTGTAATGGTTTAAAGTTATTAACTGGTATCCGTAGTGGTCAATTAGTTGATGTTTCGGTCTCTAGATGTCTAATTAGTACTTGAGACCATCTTCAGGACAAAGGCCCTCATTACAACCTTGGCGGTCGGGGTTAAAGCGGCGGTAATACCACCAACAGGCCGGCGGAAAAAATTGAATCACGATCATGGCGGAGACTGCCAACACAGACAGCCACTTTAACACAGCGACCGCCACAGCGGTAGAAACAAACACCGCGGCGGTAACCGCCAACAGACAGGCGTAACACAATATACAGCCCACTGTATTACAAGGCACCAATCCGCCAGCTTTTACGGGGCGGTACCAATGCCAACAAAAGCACGGCGGAAACAGGACTTGGAACAGAAACCACTCAACTCTCGACACCCAACGAGGAACCAGGACGCCATGGAGCCCGCACTACAGGTGGTACCAACGTTGGTTCACCTCCTCTTCTACCAGGAACATCAAAGACGGCGGAGATGACCACGGTGAGTACTGCACCTAGTACACAGGGGAGGGGGAAGGAAAAAGAGAGTGACACACACATGCAACACGCAACCCCCACCCTCACCCCCAACACCATACACACAAATACATGCATCAAAATCACATATACACCCCGTAAACCTCTGGAAGAACGCAAGGACCAAATGAAATAATCGGAACAAGTGTAATCATCGAAAATCCAGATAGGCCAACATGTCTGTAAAAGATCAATATATACAAATATGTACAGCAACTACACAAGTCAGGAGAGTATTCCATTCAATGTCCGTGAACCAGTGGTCCCAAAATGCATGGGCGAAGCCCACACATGATACCAGCCTCAAAACGGAGACAACACTTCTGGGGCATCAGGTCGAAAAAAAACAGGCACCTCAGTGGGAAGGGGAGGGGGAGCACCTCAGCCGGATGATGGGACGATGCCACTGCTCCACGAGGGTGCTCCATGCCCACTGCTTGCTCCTGAGGAGTGCAAGGCCACAGTCTCTAAACTCTCTCAAGTGGTTGGTTTGCCCACTGCTTACTCCTGGGGAGTGCAAGGCCACAGTCTCTCAAGTCTCTCAAGTGGGTGGTTTACCGATTGCTTGCTCCTGGGGAGTGCAAGGCCACAGTCTCTCTAGTGGATGCGTTTCTCCACTGGTTCTGGAGGGGGCTTTGTGCCCAGAGTGCTTCATCCTGCCAAGGACTGGGGTAGTGGATGTTTTTCTCCACTGGTTCTGGAGGGGCTTTGTGCCCAGAGTGCTTCATCCTGCCAAGGACTGGGGCAGTGGATGTTTTTATCCACTGGTTCTGGAGGGGGCATGGTGCCCAGAGTGCTTCATCCTGCCAATGACTGGGCTAGTGGATGCTTTTCTCCACTGGTTCTGGAGGGGGCTTTGTGCCCAGAGTGCTTCATCCTGCCAAGGACTGGGGTAGTGGATGCTTTTATCCAATGGTTCTGGAGGGGGCTTTGTGCCCAGGGTGCTCCACATGGTGTGTGGCAGTTCCCATTCCCTCACCTGGGTGTCAGAACCATGAGGTTTTCTGGGAACAGGTAGCATGATACTCCATGGAGGCGGACACACACTCCACCCTGCGGCGACTTTGCCTGCCAACTGCTGGTACTGCCAGTGCTGGTTGTGGTGCCTCATGTAGGGTCCAGGATGTCTCTTGCAGCCTCGGATGACTGCCCACTGGGGATGATGTTCATGTCAGCTGTGGTGGCACTGTCTGAGCACATCGCGGGGCAGGTGGCGTTGGTTGTGGCGGTGTCTGCGGCAGAGATGCTGCCGGTTGTGCATGTGTCAGCATCTGTGGAGGGAGACAGCAGGACGTCTCCTGCAGCCTCGGATGGCTACCCACTGGGGATGATGCTGGGGACTATAGCAGAGGCAGCAGACATGCAGGTGGCGGTGCAGGTGGTGGTGCAGGTGGCGGTGGTTGTGGAGGTGGCCACTGCCGTACAGGTTGCTGTTTAGTCTTGCAGAAGGGGTGACACCACTCCCTCACCCAGAGGTTCCGTGCCCTGAGCTGACTTCCCTTTAGCCTTGTGTCCCTTCCCACCTTGGAAGTCGCTGCTGGGACCTTGGCACTGTCCTCTTTTGTCTTGGAGGAGGCCTTGCTGGGTGGTTGGTGCGGCTTTTCCCTACGGCATGTGGGCCCCTTCTTCACCTTGGCAGGTAGTGTAATAGGGTGATCTTTGGCCTCACTAGGTGGCACACTGGCAGCCCTGATGGGTGCCGTCTGCGATGTTACTGGACTTGCAGGGACCACAGTGCTCAAGGATTTTGTGGCTGAGGTGCTGGGCTGGGATCTGGACATCCTGGCCCTAGGGGAAGGACGGGGAGGGGAGGTGTAGGGAAGAGGTCAATGTTAGCGAGGACACACTGGGACGGGAAGATGGAGGGGGTTTGGGAGTGAAGGAAGAGGGAGTGGTTGTAGGAGGTGTACGTCTGCTGGGGTTGGGTGAGGGTACTGGGCTGGAGGCTGTTGTGAGGTAGATGGCTGGTGAGTGGGTGTGTGCCTGGGTTTGTGTAGTTTGGGAGGAGGGCTCACAGACACACTAGGAGAGGACAGAGGGGACGTGTACATGGTAGTGGGGGTGGTGATTGCACGTGAGCGGTGTATGATGATGGGCATGCTGGTGATGGAGGTAGTGGCTGAGGATGTAGTGCATGCAGGTGTGAGTGGATACAAGACTGGGAGGGAGGAGGAGGACATGGAGGAGGGGGACACAGTGGAGGCAGTGGATGTTGGTGTGTCTGCATGGGTATGGTGCTTGTGTGAGTGCCTGTGGGATGTGTGGTACTTATGTTTGCCATGTCCACTCTTGTGTGTTGATGAGTGTGTATGCTGGTCTGATGGTGTGCTCGGGATAGGCTGCGGTAGAGGGGATTGGGTCTGGGTAGTGGAAGTTGGAGGAGGGAGGCTGGACACAAGGAAAATGGCTGCCAGCAGTGCTGAGGCCAGAGCCTGAAATGCTCTTTGTTGGGCTGCCACGCCAGAATGAATGCCCTCCAGATATGCATTTGTTTGCTGCAAATGCCTCTTGACACCCTGGATGGCGTTCAAAGTGGTTGATTGCCCAACAGTGAGGGATCTCAGGAGATCAATAGCCTCCTCACTGAGGGCAGCATTGCTGACTGGGGCAGGGTGAAGGAGGTGCCCACCCTCCAGGGTGAGCGGGCACGGGAAACACGCTGCTGGGCTGCTGGGAGGGTGGTGCTGGTAGGGGGAGTGGCGGCTCATGCGGTGGGCACAGAGGTGCCCACCACCGCAAGGGAGCTTCCATCAGAGGAGGAGTTGCTGTCGCTGGTGTCTCCTCCTGTCCCCGTTGTGGAGCTCCCCTCGCCCTTTGTCCAACTGGTACCTTCAGACTCCATACATTCACCCTCCTGGGCCATGTGGGTTGCAGCTCCCTCCTGCTCCGGTGCCACTTCTCCTCCGCCAGATGATGCTAATGCACACAAGGACAGGGTGACAAAACAAAAAGGGGAGGAAAGACAGAAGAGACACATGGTTAATGCCTGCAACAACACCACCGTTGGCGGACACAACACACAGGGAGCAGCCCTATGCACTAGGCCATGCACTAACAGTTCAGAGGAAATCACATGCCCATGGGGGACTGTGCTTAGACCCATTTGATGCACACCTGGAACCCACAGGAGCCTGACTAGGTGTAGATGGTCACTACCACTTTTGGGGTTGGAGTGCCACAGAGCATGCCTAACAATGGATGTACCCTGGCACGTTTGCCCTGGCCTAGGGGAACCCACATCCCACTTCCCCCACCCAGACACCTAATAAAGCGTGCAGAGTCAGCTGGATGAGACTGTACTCACCCCCTTCTGGCTGCTGTGATGATCTCAAGCGCCCATCCAACTCAGGATATGCCACCGCCAGGATCCGGTACATCAGGGGGGTCATGGTGCGACAGGCACCCCTTCCACGTTGGGAGGCCATCCCCAGCTGGGCCTCCGCCATCTGCTTGCTCCAGCACCGTGGGACCTCCCATCTTTTGCAGCAGTGGGTGCTCCGTCTATGGTAGACCCCCAGGGTCTGCACTTCCTTGGCAATGGCATGCCAAATACCCTTCTTTTGGTGGGCGCTGACCTAGAGGAAAAGTGAAGTAAGAATGGAGTTTACTCCCCTGTCCGGTTCTTCTTGCTCATTGGCCACAACTTCCCACCCTGGCCTAGAAACACATACACTGACCATCCTCACATGCTGGCCTCTGCCCCGCCCGTATCTTCCATCCACCCCACTCCATACATTCTTGTCCCATCCATCATGCTCACAGTGTACTCACCTGTTTGTCTGGAGAACCGTAGAGTAGCGTGTACTGGGGGAGGACCCCAGCCACCAGGTTGTCCAACTCCTCCACGGTGAAGACACGGGCCCTTTCCCCAGACACTGTAGCCATTGTCGCTTCCAGACTCAGGTTACAGCAGCACTTGCAGTGTAGGTCCTCTCCTGTTGAAGGTCAGGTATCAAGTGAGTGAACAGATATAAAATATCGGTCACGTCCGCAGCGGTGCCTACCTTCACCGCCGGCATACATCGTCATTGGCTCCTGGAACACATAGGGGCCAATGATAACCAATGCTGAATTTTGCCGCGGTCTTCGTCCGCCTACCGTTAAGCAGCACAACGCTAGTGCAGTTACCTCATTTCCCCTTGTCCCTCCTTACAGGTCAGGCAGCCGCCATTTCAGGGGGCCACATGGCAGGGCAACTAAGTGCGTCACATCACTTTTTTGCAGGAGTACGGACAGACAGCGCCTCACACCGATTACATCACAATTGTTCAAAACACCCTTGTGAAACCTATGTGGTGTATGACCCTCTGCTCACACTTCTCCTCCATAGGGCACGTCCGCTGGGGCAGATGATGAGATGGCATAATCGTCCGGTATACAGACCCCTGGTGGACCTGTCGACAATGCAAAGGAAGACAGACACATCATTTTCACCTACAGACTTGATCGTACCAAAATCCATGAACTGTATGCCCAGTTGGAGCCAGATCTAATGTCAGCTATCCGCCATCCCACAAGAATCCCCCCTCTAGTGCAGGTCCTGTCAGTACTCCATTTCCTGGCCAGTAGGTCCTTTCAAACAACAGTGGCAATGGCATCAGGGATGTCACAGACAATTTTCTCTAACATGTTGTCTAGAGTGTTGTCTGCCCTGCTGAAACACATGCGCAGCTATATCGTTTTCCCTCAGGTGGAGGATTCGCCCACAGTGAAAGGTTACTTCTATGCCCTGGGACATATCTCCAACATCATTGGTGCAATTGATGGTACACATGTGGCATTTGTCCTACCTCGCAGGAATGAACAGGTGTACAGAAACCGCAAAAGCTACCATTCCATGAATGTGCAGATGGTGTGTTTGGCAGACCAGTACATCTCCCATGTGAATGCCAAGTATCCTGGCTCAGTGCATGACGCTTACATTTTGAGGAATAGCAGCATCCCTTATGTGATGGGCCAACTCCAGAGGCACCGTATTCGGCTAATAGGTGAGCCCAAGTTCCCTACACAGTTTAAATAGGTGTCTGGGTATGGGAGAGTCCCTAAGGGTTGGTGTGTGTCTATCAGTTGTCCCTCGATTTTTGCAGGTGACTCTGATTACCCCAACCTGTCATGGCTATACTGACCCCAGTGAGGAATCCCAGGACAAGGGCAGAGGAACACTACAATGAGACACATGGGCGAACTAGGAGGATAATAGAGTGGGCTTTCGGCCTCCTGAAGGCCAAATTCCAGTGCCTCCATCTGACAGGTGGCTTCCTATACTACTCACCGAAGAAGGTGTGCCAGATCATCGTGGCATGCTGTATGTTGCACAACCTGGCTTTGCAACACCAGGTGCCTTTTCTTCAGGAGGATGGGCCTGATGTTGGTCTTGTGGCAGCTGTGGAGCCTGTGGACAGTGAGGAAGAGAAGACAGAAGAAGAAGATATAGACAACCGAAATAACATCATCATGCAATACTTCCAGTGAGACACAGGTAAGAGACTGGCACTGCTCCTCTCATATCAGACTACAGTAGGACATTGCATGATTCTGCCTTTTTAAATCTGTGTATGGACCCTGACAGTTCACTTTGGCTTTCCATTTCACAGATCTGGGTACCACTTTCTGCCTTCTGCTATGTTTACTGCTGCCCAACAACTGTCAAACATTGGTATGTGAAAATGAACATTGACATTACTATTTTTCAGAGAGGTTGCAATAACACATTTGTGAAAGTACAGACTAACTCCAGATTGATTTGTGATTCAAAGGTGTTTATTTCTGTGCTAATAAGTAGAGGGAGCTGTGCAATGGGCTGGGGTGATGGTGGAGGAATGTCCATGGTGGAGTCCAGTCTATTGGTATCACAGGTGCATTGTCCAAGGGGGCATAGGAAGTGGAGTAATGGCAGTTCAAGGTTGTCAGGGTGACATAGTGGGACAGAAGGGTGACAATCAGGGGAGTCTTATTTCCTGGCGGAGGTCTTGGCAATGTTCTCTGTCTTGTTCCTGGATCTCACGGACTGTTTGAGGGGTGGTTCTTCTGCAGGGGGTGAGGTGCTGGTGGCCTGTTGGTGCTGTGGCGGGACCTCCTGTCCACTAGCACCGGTGGAGGTGGAGGGCTGTTCATCTTTCAGGCTAGTGTCAGGGGCCCGTTGGTGTACCACTGTCTCCCTTATGGTGTTGGCCATTTCTGCCAGCACTCCTGCAATGGTGACCAGGGTGATGTTAATAGACTTCAAGTCCTCCCTGATCCCCAGGTACTGTTCCTCCTGCAGCCGCTGGGTCTCCTGAAACTTGGTCAGTACCGTGCCCATGGTCTCCTGGGAAGGTGGTATGCTCCCATGATGTTGGAGAGTGCCTCGTGGAGAGTGGGTTCCCTGGGCTTGTCCTCCCCCATCGCACAGCAGTCCTCCCAGCTTCCCTGTTATCCTGTGTCTCTGTCCCCTGAACCGTGTGCCCACTGCCACTGACCCCAGGTCCCTGTTCATCTTGGGTTAGTGGGTTTGCCTTGGGTCACTATAGTGGTGGACACACTGCTAATTTGACGTGTTCTGGGGACAGAGGGATGGGCCCGCTGGGTGGGTGCTGTGGTGGTGTTTCCTGAGGGGGGAGGTTCAGTGGTGGTTTGTGACTGTGGCAGGGGAACCGACTGTCCAGAGGTCCCTGATGGGCCAGGCTGGTCATCTTGATCCAGGCGTGCAGAGCTGCTGTCGTCACTGTGAGCCTCTTCTGTGGGGGGACTGGTTATGTCTGGCACCTCCTGTCTGGTGATGTTGGGTAGGGGTCCTGTTGGGGTGTAAATGCATAGTTATTGTATCTGTGTGTGCCATCTTGTGCAATGTGCGAGTGACCCTCTACTCCTGTGCTTGCCTTATTGTCTTTGCCCTTGTGTGATTGGTGATGATGGGTGTCCATGCATTGGTGTAACATGCAGGGCTTGGTTTTGGGATGTGTGGATTGTGATAGTGGGGTACCTGTTGGATGTTGGGGTGATGGGTGTGAGGGTTGGGCTAGGAGTTTGTGATATCATGCAGGTAGGGTCGGGGGGATATAGTAGTAAGTATTTGCCTTACCAGAGTCCAGTCCTCCTGCTACTCCTGCAAGGCCCTCAGGATGCATGATCTCCAAGACTCACTCCTCCCATGTTGTTAGTTGTGGGAAAGGAGGTGGGGGTCCACTGACAGTCCTCTGTACAGCTATCTGGTGTCTGGATACCACAAAACCCACCTTCCCCATAGGTCATTCCACCTCTTCCTGATGTCATCCAGTATTCTTAGATGCTGTCCCACTGCGTTGACCCCGTCAACAATTCTCCACCATAGCTCCATCTTCCAAGCAATGGATGTGTGCTGCACCTGTGATCTGAATAGCTGTGGCTCTACCCAGATGATTTCCTCCACCATGACCCTGAGCTCCTCCTCAGAAAACCTGAGGTGTCTTTGAGGTGCCATAATGTGGTGTGGGCGATGTGTGAGGTGATGTTTGTTGTGCTGTGTGATGTGTTGTGTTGGTGTGTGTTCTTTGAGGTGTGTGGGTGTTGTATAAGTGATGGTGTTGTGTGCCTGTGGATGCTGGTGTTCTGTTTCCTATTCTCTCTGTCTCTGCCTCTTCCAAAATATTTGTTTGAAGGGGTTGTGGGTAATGTGGGTGTGTATTTTATAGTGGTGTGAGAGTGTGGGTGTGGTGTGCGTATGTGTATCAGGTGTTTGTATTTTGAATTGTCCAATGTGGTTGTGTTTTGTAAATGTGTGTGTATTTTGAGCCCGGCGGTGTGTACCGGCAATGGATTACCGCGGTAGAATGACCGCTGCGTTGTTTCGTGGGACGTATTCTTGTTGGTGTGACGGTGTGCGTTTTGCTATCGCCAGTTTATCACTGACCTTTGGTGTGGCGGACTTGTGTGTGTGTCTGTATTGTGGCGGATTACAAGATGTGGCTCGTAATACCTGTAGCGGATTTCCGCTGCGGCCACGGTATCTTGACGGCCGTCAGCATGGCGGTAAGCAGGATTTACCGCCAAGGTTGTAATGAGGGCCAAAGTGTTGAGAATAAATTCAGTTAAGGGCCCTTCACTAAAACCTGCCAATAGTCCAAATCCCTATTCAACACCATTATTCGAATAGAAAGACAGTATACAGTGACATACAAATCACAAAAGCGTACTGCATGCCCCTAGTCAGTCAGGATCGGGAGAATCAGCCATCGCAGCCAGGTGAGTGAATCAACTGCATTTGAAGCAATACCAATGTGTGAATCACCTTCCCTTAGACAACCAATTGTGAGGAAACACAGGTGTGTCTAGAAATCACCTGATTTCTCAACAGAATGATCAACCAGAGGATTATTTCTTTATTTGTTGTACATGCGTGAGAACAGAGCTAAGAAACTGTGTAAGTTTTTCAAGACTTCACTTTAGAAACAGTTTCTTAATAAATATTTTTGTTAGAGACTTCTGGTACTATTGAAGGTAAGATAGATTGTGGTCAGATTTAGTTTCATAAAAAGATCAATTTGTGTAGATTTGTTTTCTTGCAATTTAAACTTTGTGGAGGCAGAAAAGATTTGAAAGAACACCTCAACGTTTGTGGAGGGAAGCTTTTGAACACCCCATTCCTCACAACTTGCGTGCAAGATTATCATTTTTGATACACATAGGAAAGTACCCTCTTTTTGGCATGTTACCTCCAATTTCTGCCTGATGTCACTGTGTTTTTTACTGTGTCACTGGAATCCTGCAAGTCAGGACCCCAGGGCTTATGGTTTATGGCCAGCCTGTCAGTGTGTTTCACTGTTTTCTAAATTGTCACTGAAGTCCTACTAATCAGAACTCCAGTGCACATGATCTCTCTGTTTCTAAATGTGTCAACACATACTGGTGACTCAGTATTTCACTCCAAATTGGCATACTGGTTCCCCCTTATAAGTCCCTGGTATATGGTACATAGGTACCCCAGGCATAGGGGTCCCAGGGTATCCTTATGGGCTGCAGCATTTATTTTGCCACCCATAAGGAGCCCACACAAAGGCTTCTTCAGGAGTGCCATTGCAGTCTGTGTGAAATAGTGCATGCACTATTTCACAGCCATTTTCACTGCACAAGATCACTTATAAGTCACCTATATATCAGGTCTTCCAACCCCGGAGGCTGAGTGCAAAGTACCTGTGTGTGAGGGAACCCCTGCACTAGTAGAGGTGCCCCTACATTGTCCAGACCCATTTTCCCAGACTTTGTGAGTGTGGGGATGCCATTTTAAGTGTGCACTGCACATAGGTCAATACCTATGTACAGCTTCACAATGTTAACTCCGAATATGGCCAAGTAAGGTGTCTAACATCTGGGAATTGTACCCCAATACTGATTCAAGTATTGGTTGACCAATCCCATGCACTCTGTGAGCTCCACAGTGGACCCCCAGTACTGCCATACCAGCCTTCTAAGGTTTTCAATGCAGCCCCAGCTGCTGCCACCTCACAGACAGGCTTCTGCCCTCTCCCTTGGGAAATATGTGTTACAGGCATGGGAGGAGTATCCTCCCAGAGGCTCTGGAAATACTTTGAAGGGCACAGATGGTGCCTTCCTTGCATAATCCAGTCTACACCAGTTCAAGGAACCCCAGTCCATGCACTGGCGTGAAACTGGACAAAGGAAAGGGAAGTGACCACTCCCCTGTCCATCACCACCCCAGGGGTGGTGCCCAGAGCTCCTCCAGAGTGTCCCTGGGTTTTTGTCCAAGGAGGTGGAGCACTCTGGGAGCATCTGAGTGGCCAGTGTCAGCAGGTGAAGTCAGAGACCTCTCCTGATAGGTGCTTACCGGGTTAGGTGACCAATCCCCATCTCAGGGCTCTTTAGGGTCTCTCCTCTGGGTGTTTCTTCAGATTTGGATTGCAAGACTCCAGCAGGAATTCTCTGCATCCTTTACTTCATCTTGTACCGACGAATAAACCGCTGACTGCTACAGGAACTCTACAAAACTGCAACAAAGATGCTAAGATGACTTCTGCAGCATTGTATCTTCAGCTCCTGCCAGCAACTGCAACAGTTCCCAGGTCGTGCATCCTCCGAGGACTGCCTGTGTTCAGCCTGCACCAGAAGATTCGAAGGAATCTTCAGTGGAGTGATGGAGTCGCTTCCCTGCTTCAGCAGGCACCTCTCTCCAGCGACAACTGGTGGCTTGGGTCCCCTCTCCAGATGACAGGCATGGATCCAGTGACACAGGTGGAAGACTAACGTGACTCCAACAGTCCCAACGTCCAGCTGTCCAAACTTATTGGAGCTAAGAACTTGCCTCCCCACGCAAGACAGTACCCCTGTGCACCGCATGACTTGCAGTTGCCAAGGCTTGTGGGTGACCTTCCAAGACGTTTTTCGTGCACAGCATAGCTTAGACCCACAGCACTCCTTCCTGCAACGCAGAGCCTCCTGAGTGGTTCTCCGGTGGCGTGGGAATCCTTTGTGTCATGCTGCATGGGCAACCATTTGCACCTTTTTTGTCCTTGTGCTGTGGGACTCCTGTGCATTCTGCCTGGTCTTCTGAGGGCTCTCTAAGTTGCTTAGAGCCCCCTCTGTCTCCTCATTCTGGGGGGAGGCCACCAGGTCCCTCCTTGTCCCAGGCTGCGAGCTTTGCGTGTGCCAAAGCTTGTTGCCGGAATCCAGTGACGCAAACCAGACTGCATCTATCCTTCCGGCATGGGACATCTTCTGCACTAACCAGGAACCCACATCTGTCTTTTTTGGTGCAATACTGACTTTGTCTTCTCACCGGTGGTTCTTCTTTTGCACCTTCATCCGGGTTAGCAGGGGCTCCTGTTCTCCATGGACTCTTCAGTGCTTCTTGGACTTCGTCCCCTTCTTCCACAGGTCTTCAGGTCCAGGAATCCATTGTTGTTGTACTGCAGTCTCTTCTGGTTCTTGTACTGACTTCTAGCACAACTTCTAGTGTGTTTGGGAAACTTGCTGTGCTTTACTCCTGCTTTCCTGGGCTATGGATGGGGTATTTTACTTACCTTTAGTGTTTTCTTACACTCCCAATGCCTCTCTACACAGTACACTTGCCTAGGCGGTTAGTATATGGTTTGTGTCCCCCCAGGCCCATTGCAACCTATTGTGATTTTCACTATTTTCACTATTTTCTGACTACGTACCTGTTTTTGGTTACTAGTGTATATATTGTGTAATTTACTT
This sequence comes from Pleurodeles waltl, assembly GCF_031143425.1. Lineage (NCBI taxonomy): Eukaryota > Metazoa > Chordata > Amphibia > Caudata > Salamandridae > Pleurodeles > Pleurodeles waltl. The sequence continues at coordinate 1,027,970,372 of NC_090445.1, forward strand.
ACCTCCTAAAGGAGTATAGTCCCCAAAGTATTTTTGGCATTGTGTGATTAAAATAAAGTACCTTTCTATTTTTAACACTGAGTATTGTCTTTCAGGTGTGTGAGTACTGTGTACCCACAGTGGTACTGCAAGAGCTTTGCATGTCTCCTAGTTCAGCCTTGGCTGCTCTGCCTACAGCAAACTCTAGACAGCCTGGCTTCTAGACGCTGACCACATTTCACTAATGAAGGATAACTGGACCTGTTATAAGGTATAAGTACCTTTTGTACCCACTACAAACCAGGCCAGCCTCTTACATTAGAGGTGCATCAGTGGGATAAGTACTTGCAAATGCCTTATCACTCTGTCACTGGTGCTTTCCACAGGAAAGTGTACTCTGTACTTGGAGCTATACAAGAGGTATACCTAGTCTTTCACTTGCATTCTAAAAATCTAAAAGTTAGATAAAGTAGGTATTTTCTTTCCTTTGACTTTACTTTAACCTTCTATCACTATGGGGGTCATTCTGACCCTGGCGGTAAAATCCGCCAGGGCCAACGACCGCGGGAGCACCGCCAACAGGCTGGCGGTGCTCCCTTGGGCATGCTGACCGCGGCAGTACAGCTGCGGTCAGAAACGGAAAACCGGCGGTGTACCGCCGGTTTTCCGCTGCCCTGGGGAATCCTCCATGGCGGCGCAGCTTGCTGCGCCACCATGGGGATTCCGACCCCCATACCGCCATCCTGTTCCTGGCGGTTTTGGCCGCCAGGAACAGGATGGCGGTGTGGGGTGTCGTGGGGCCCCTGGGGGGCCCTGCAGTGCCCATGCCAATGGCATGGGCACTGCAGGGGCCCCCGTAACAGGGCCCCACCATGATTTTCAGTGTCTGCCATGCAGACACTGAAAATAGCGACGGGTGCAACTGCACCCGTCGCACCCCTTCCACTTCGCCGGCTCCATTCGGAGCCGGCATCCTCATGGAAGGGTGTTTCCCGCTGGGCTGGCGGGCGGCCTTCTGGCGGTCACCCGCCATCCCAGCGGGAAACCCAGAATACCCGCGGCGGTCTTTTGACCGCGCAGCGGTATTCTGGCGGTCGCCCGCCAGCCCAGCGGGAAACCCAGAATACCCGCGGCGGTCTTTTGACGGCGCAGCGGTATTCTGGCGGTTCCAGCCAGGGTCAGAATGACCCCCTATGTCTTCCTCTGAGGCCACCCCTAGGGTTGTCAAAAATACTTCTGAGAACCTAAACCTTAAAAGTTTGAGGGGGATTTGCTTAGAAAGATGCCTAGGGATTAGCAAGAATCCCATGTAGGAGGCTGGCCTGGCTTGTAGTGGGTACCTTAGGTACTTACATCTTTTACCAGGTCCAGTTAATCCTTATTAGTGAAATCTAGTAGTGTTCTAGCAGCTTAGGCTGTTAGAGGTAGCTGTAGCAGAGCAACTTAGGCTGAACTAGGAGACTTGCAAAGCTCCTCCAATACCACTATAGTTACACAGTACTTATACACAATAAAATACACTACTCAATGTTACCAAAAAGAAAGGTACTTTATTTTAGTGACACAAGGCCACAAATAACTTAGAGGCAATACTCCTTCTGGAGGTAAGTATGATACACAATATATACATTCAAGACCAAAATCAGTTAAGTAAATAGTCACAGAATAGTGCGATAGGAAGATATAGGCCTGGGGCAACACAAACCATATACTAAGAAAGTGGAATGCGAATCATTAATTCCCCCCAGGAAAGTGTAGAGGCGCGCTGGGAGTGTAAGAAAACCACAAAGGTGAGTTGTTGGAAAATGGGTTATTGGTAGGGCAGGTAGGTACCTACACCTAGCAACAAGCCACAAACCTCCACAAAAGTACAGTTAGGTCTCAGTAAATTAATCCCAGCTCTACCCTTGGTAGCTTAGCATCGAGCGTCAAGGCTTAACTTAGGAGACAAAGTGTAAAGCATTCAAATATCACAAAACAGTAGTTAAATAAAACACAGGAAACAGTTTAAAAATCCAAAACCAATTTATAAAAATAGCTTATATTTTTATCTTTAAAATGACACAAAAACGATTAAAATCGGTTCAGGGGAACCGGAGATATGAATTTTTAAAGTATTATTATTTTCTAGCGCTCAGAAACGAAAAGCGCCAATCGGGTCATCTGGTTGCACCAGGACCGGGACAAAGTCAAACTTTCAGGCCGACCGCGATGGAGCCCTGCTCGGATACAGGTCGCGGGAAGCCTCGGTTAAAAAGTTACCTTCTGACTTAGTCTTTATTTTGAAGTTTTTCTTCACCGGGACGAACCTGCCAGTTGGATCCGACCTCCTGGAGCCCTTGTCCGGATACGCGAAGTCGGTTTCCTCGGTGGTGATTTCTACCTTCGGACTTAGTCGTTTTTTCGAGATGAAAATCCTTCGACCGGGGTAAACCTGGATCTTGATCCGACGTCCGTGGAGCCCTTCTCGGATACGATGGCTGGAAGGTCCCGGTCAACTTTTTACGTTCGGACTTAGTCTCTTTTTCGGATGTTTTTCTTGACCGGGACGAACCACGAAGTCAGGCCGGGTCGCGGTTGAGGCAAGCCGGCTAGAATTTCCGCGTCGAGTCGGTCACTTTATGGAGCTTTTTTCAAAAATTTCTCCAATCTTTTCCAAACTTCTGGGGCTTCACCCAGATGTTCTTTTAAGGTTCTTTTGGGGTCCACAGCTCACCCCAAGGGTCCAGAAGTTCTGTGATGGTCCTTGGGAAGTGCGGACTTCAACTCCCAGAGTGCACCTGGCGCAAACTCCTTTTTGGCCACTGGGCAGTGGTCAGCTGGTCACTTTTTCAGGAGTTGGTGCAGGGGACTCTGGTTAGCAATTTTTCACCTGTAGCAAACAGGGAGTCCCTCCTTGAACCAGTGGAAGCCAGGCAAAGTCCTTCTTGTGGTGAAGCCCAAGTGTGCAGCTGGTGCAGTCTTTCTGAGTGCAGGGTCCAGGTGCAGGCCAGGGGTCCAGCAGGGCAGTCCTTCTTCTCCTTGTAGTTCTTTCTTCTTGAAATTTGGTGGGGATCTGAGGCGTGGGTGCAGGTCTGCCAGTTTTATCCTTGCTCCTGGGTGAAAAGCAGGGGGGCCCTGGTCCTCCAATCAGGGACAGGGTCGTCCCCCTGTGATGACCACTTCCTGGGAAGTGTGGCAAAAATCCATCCCAGAAGGCAATAGTCTCTAAAAATCCAAAATGGATGAATCTGATTTTTGGAGGAGAGATCTGGCTGAACCCACCCACTGGTGTGGCTAAAAATCATAAACACACCCCTCTCCTGCCCTCTCCTAATCTAATCAAGGGGGCACCTAGCTGTCTGGGGTTGCAGGATGTGGGGGTGTTGCTGGGTGCTCCAGATGTCCTTCCCTGCCTTTGAAGACCAGTTTGGCAGCCCTCCCCCTTCCTGCTTCCCCATCTGCTGAGGGGAGATTCTCTCCCCCAAGCACATTCCTTTGTGTAAAGCCAGGCCACTTCACACCTCATAAAAGTGGCCTGGCAGAAGCTGCTGCAGGCTGGCCAATCAGAGCACAGCAGCAAAAACAATGCAGAGCTGAAATTGGCAACTTTTTAGGTAAAGTCTAAACTTTTTACCTGCACTAGTTATATTAAATCCAACAACTGGAAGTTGTGGGATTTATTATAACAATCAATTTGATACCAAATTCTTGGTATGTAACATTTAAGGAGACTTTAAAATTAAAAATAAAGTCTGCCCATTCTAGCCTATGAAGGCCATTTACTTCAATGAGGGAAAAACGAATTTGGCTGTTTTTACCTCACCAGGGCTTATAAATCTATTTTTATAAAGTCCCTGCTTATAGTTACATGGCACCCAGCCCTAGGGGCACATAGGGCACACCTTAGGGGTGACTTATATGTAAAAATAAGGTAGTTTAAAACTTTGGAAGTACCTTTAATTCCAAAGTCGAATTTGCATATAACTTTAATTTAAAAGCAGCCAGCAAGGCAGGCTTGCTTTTAAAATGACACTGGGCACCTCAGCAATGCACCTAGGTGTGCACCACCTATGCTGTGGTCCCTAAACCTACATGCCCTACCATATACTAGGGACTTATAGGTAGGTTAACTTAGCCAATTATAATTAGCCTAATTTGCATATCCATTTTACACAGAGCACTGGCCCTGGGACTGGTAAGCAGTACCCAGGGCACAGCCAAGAGTCAGTAACCACCAGTACCTATCCAGAAAGAGTGGGGGTGATCAGGCAAAAAAAAAGGACTTTCCTACACTGCCCCCCCCCCAGATGAAAGGTGATGGGTACTAACCTACACCCTGGTAGTCCTCATCAGCTAAGTGGAAAAACCTGGAAAGGCCATCTGCATTGGCATGAGCAGTCCCAGGTCTGTGCTCCACTGTGAAGTCCATCCCCTGTAGGGAAATGGACCACCTTAACAGTTTTGGGTTCTCCCCCCTCATCTGCATCAACCATCTGAGAGGTCTGTGGTCAGTTTGTACACGGAAGTGAGTGCCAAACAAGTAAGGCCTCAACTTCTTCAGGGACCAAACCACAGCAAAGGCCTCCCTCTCAATGGCACTCCATTTCTTCTCTCTGGGGAGTAGTCGCCTGCTGATGAAGGCAACTGGGTGATCATGGCCCTCTTCATTAACTTGTGCTAACACTGCCCCAATCCCTTCCTCTGAAGCATCTGTTTGCACTACAAACTCCTTGCTATAGTCAGGGGCCAGTAACACTGGTGCTGAACACATAGCCTGTTTTAGGGTGTCAAAAGCTTTTTGACACTCTGGGGTCCAAATGACCTTCTTGGGTTGTTTCTTGGAGGTAAGCTCAGTCAGAGGGGCCACTATGGTCCCAAAATTCTGAACAAACCTCCTGTAATACCCAGTCAGGCCAAGAAAGGCCCTGACCTGAGTCTGGGTTTTTGGAGCCTCCCAATCCAGGATAGTCTGGATCTTGGGCTGGAGAGGTTGTACATGGCCTCCACCAACAAGGTGGCCCAGGTACACAACAGAACTTTGCCCTATCTGGCACTTGCTTGCCTTGATAGTCAGGCCTGCTTGAAGCAGGGCCTGAAGCACTTCCTTCAGGTGGACCAGGTGGTCCCTCCAGGTGGAACTAAATACAGCTATATCATCTAGATAAGCTGCACTAAAAGATTCCAACCCAGATAGGACTCTATTCACCAACCGTTGGAAGGTGGCAGGAGCATTTTTCATCCCAAAGGGCATCACCTTGAACTGAAAGTGGCCCTCTGGTGTGGAAAATGCTGACCTCTCCTTGGCTCTTGGACTTAAGGCAATCTGCCAATATCCTGAGGTCAGATCAAATGTGCTCAGGAATTTGGCAGCCCCCAACCTGTCAATGAGCTCATCAGCTCTAGGTATGGGGTGAGCATCAGTCCTAGTGACTGCATTTAGACCTCTGTAGTCCACACAGAATCTTAATTCTTTCTTCCCACCTTGGGGACTAGCTTTGGGCACCAGTACCACTGGACTGGACCAAGGACTATCAGAGTGCTCAATTACCTTTAGATCCAACATCTTAGCCACTTCAGCTTTGATGTTGGCCTTGACCTGGTCAGACAGCCTGTACAGCTTGTTCTTGACAGGCAAGCTGTCACCAGTGTCAACATCATGGACACACCAATTGGTGAGTCCAGGGGTCAGGGAGAACAGACTAGCAAACTGTCCCAAGACTTGCTTACAGTCTTGTTGTTGCTGATCTGTCAGTTTGGGAGAGAGTACCACTCCCTCCACTGACCCATCTTTTTCCTTTGAGGACAGGAGGTCTGGCAGAGGTTCACCCTCCTCCTCCTTCCCTTCATCAGTGACCATCAGCATGGTCATGTCTGCCCTGTCCTGGTGGGGTTTCATCCTATTAACATGCAGGATCCTGTGAGGATTCCTGGGGGTGCCAAGGTCCACCAAGTAGGTGACCTCACCTTTTTTTTCTAGGATTGGATAGGGCCCAGTCCATTTGGCCTGTAGTGCCCTAGGAGCCATGGGCTCCAAAACCCACACCAGCTGTCCTGGGTGATACTCAGGCATGGTAGCCTTTTGATCATGCCAGAGCTTCATGAGCTCCTGACTGGCCTCCAGGTTCCTGCTTGCCTTCTTCATATACTCAGCCATGCGAGACCGCAGGCCTAGTACATAATCCAGCACATTCTCCTTGGCTTCCTTGAGAGGCTTTTCCCAAGACTCTCTCACCAAGCACAATGGGCCTCTTACAGGGTGCCCAAACAGTAACTCAAAGGGGCTGAATCCAACCCCCTTCTGTGGCACCTCCCTGTAGGCAAACAGCAGGCATGGGAGGAGGACATCCCATCTCCTCCTGAGTTTGTCAGACAAACCCATGATCATGCCCTTCAGGGTCTTATTGAATCTTTCCACTAGACCATTGGTCTGTGGATGGTAGGGTGTGCTGAACTTATAAGTAACACCACACTCCTCCCACATGGCTTTCAGATAGGCTGACATAAAGTTTGTGCCCCTATCTGAGACCACCTCCTTTGGGAATCCCACTCTGGTGAACACACCAAGTAGGGCCCTAGCCACTGTGGGTGCAGTGATTGTCCGGAGGGGTATTGCCTCAGGGTACCTGGTGGCATGGTCCACTACCACCACAATGTACCTGTTACCTGAAGCAGTTGGTGGGTCTAGGGGACCAACAATGTCAATCCCCACCCTCTCAAAGGGAGTCCCAACCACTGGCAGTGGAATTAAGGGAGCCTTTGACTTGCCCCCTGTCTTGCCACTGGCTTGACAGGTGACACAGGAGCTGCAAAACTCCTTTACTTTTTCGGACATTTCTGGCCAAAAAAAATGGTTGACCAGCCTGTTCCAGGTCTTGGTCTGTCCCAAATGACCAGCTAAGGGGATATCATGGCTTAAGGTAAGGAGGAATTCTCTATACTTTTGGGGGACCACTACTCTCCTAGTAGCCCCTTCTTTGAGGGTCCTAGCCTCAGTGTAGAGAACTCCATCCTCCCAGTAAACCTTGTGGGTACCACTGGTATCCCCTTGTTCTTGCCTGGCAGCAGTCTGCCTCAGGCCCTCAAGAGTGGGACACTCTCTTTGTCCCTGGCACAAATCTTCTCTGGTGGGCCCACCTGCCCCTTGCAGTTCTGCCAAGTCAGGCAGAGTTTGCAGGGAAGGTGTCCCTCCCTCAGAGTTCAGATCCTCCCCCTCAGGGTTGGATTCTTCCTGACCCTCTGTACTTGTTGGGGCTGGCAAGCCAGACCCAGTGCTCTTTCTCTTTTTCTTGGAGGCTTGGCCCATTGTTCCAGGGTCCAAGTGTCCAGCATTTCCCTGTTGTGCTGCCTGTGACCTAGTCACAGCACACACCCATTCAGGGAGATCCAGCATCTTTGCATGGACCCTTCTCTCCACTTCTGACCATTCAGATGCTTCAAGATCATTTCCCAGTAGACACTCTACTGGGAGGGCAGGAGCTACAGCTACTTTTTTAGGGCCAGTCACACCTCCCCATTCCAGACTCACCATAGCCATGGGATGGAGTTTGGTTCTGCTATCTGCATAAGTCACCTGGTGGAAGACACCAGGTAAGACCTGCTCTGGAGAAACCAGCTTTTCTGTGACCATTGTCACACTGGCTCCTGTATCTCTCAGAGCTTCCACTTCAGTCCCATTGACTTTAGGCCTCTGCCTATACCTCTGCATGATGGGGGGTAAGGTGGCCATAGTTGCAATGTCCACCCCACCCACGGATACTAAGGTGACTTCAGTGTACCCTGATTCCACCCCTGGGCCAACTTCCACCCCCAACCCTACACTAGCAATCCCCTGGGATTGCCCACCAGTGGGGGGCTTCTTGGTGCAGATAGCGTCTCCTCTTTTATGTCCTGGCTGATAACAGTCAAAACACTTGCCGGCCTTAGCAAGCTCCTGAAACCTTCCTGCTTTAGCAGGATCAAAATTCTTTCCCTGATACCCTTTCCCTTTAGAAGTGAATTGGCTCGGGGCTCCCCCTCCCTGAGAAGTTTTTGGGGACTCTTGTGAGGACTCTTTGGGTTTTTTGTCATCTTTCCCCTGGTTCTTCCCCTGAGAAGAACCATGTCCTCCCTTTTTCTGATCACCCCCTGGGGGTCTCTGGTTAACTCTAGTTCTTAACCAGTCATCTGCTGCCTCCCCCAGCTCTCTGGGGTTGGTCAACCTAGAGTCTACTAGATACTGGCGGAGCCTCTCTTGGACACAATTAGTTAGAAGGTGCTCCCTCATAATCAAATTGTACAGCCCCTCAAAGGTACTTACCCTGTTGCCCTGTATCCAGCCCTCCAGTGCTTTCACTGAAATGTCCACAAAGTCCACCCAGGACTGGGTGCTTGTCTTTTGGGTGTCCCTAAACTTAAGCCTATACTGCTCTGGGGTTAGACCAAACTTCTTAGTCAAGCAACTCTTCATACTGGGGTATGAGTCTGCATCCTCCCCACTCATGGTTAGGAGCCTATCCCTCCCAGAGTTGGGAACTAACTCCCAAAGGAGTGAACCCCAGTACTGAGGCTTGACTTTCCTCATCTGGAGGGCCCTCTCAAAGGCCCCCAGCCACTTATCGATGTCATCCCCCTCTACATAGGCAGGAACCACCCCTTTGGGTAATCTGGGGGCAAAACCCCCACCCAGGGACACCTCAGTTTCTTTCTCGCTGCTTCCATCTTTTTTTTCTTTGCTTGCCCACTTCTTTTTTTCTAGGGCAAGCTTATCTGCCTCCAAAGCTATGTAGGCTAGCTGGGCTTCCAGCTCTCTCTCCCTGATGGATGGGTTCTCTCCTCCTGAAAGGACCCTCTTCCTACCACTAGCTTTGGGTCTACCCCTAGTGACTGTGTCCAGTGAGGACCGTTCCTCCTCTTCCTCACTTGGGGTCTGATGCCTTTCCTCCCCTGAATGGTTAGAGTTAGCATCATCTTCTTTTGGTTCCTCCTCTGGAGCTTCCTCTGTCTCTACCTCTTGGGCCTCAGCCCATGCTGTCAGGGATTTAATCAGGATTTCCTTCCTGAGATTAGTGGTTGCAGGCAACCCCCTCTCAATACACAACCCCCTAAGCTGGACTACTGTCAGTGTGGGTAGGCTAGCCAGATCAAGCTCCATGGTTCCCTAGTTTTGTGTCAACAAAAAACTTTTTGCAAAAATTGGTAACAGGAATTTAGAAAAATTACAAAAATTCAATAATTGAAATTAATCAAAATTAATTTTAAAAAAATTAAAATTAAAAATTCAAAACAATTTTTGCACTAGGACAATTTAAAGGATTTTTAATTTGTTTTATCTAAAACTGTAACGTGATATTGAACACAAGTACAGGATCCCACCGCTGCCACCAATTATGTTGGAAAATGGGTTATTGGTAGGGCAGGTAGGTACCTACACCTAGCAACAAGCCACAAACCTCCACAAAAGTACAGTTAGGTCTCAGTAAATTAATCCCAGCTCTACCCTTGGTAGCTTAGCATCGAGCGTCAAGGCTTAACTTAGGAGACAAAGTGTAAAGCATTCAAATATCACAAAACAGTAATTAAATAAAACACAGGAAACAGTTTAAAAATCCAAAACCAATTTATAAAAATAGCTTATATTTTTATCTTTAAAATGACACAAAAACGATTAAAATCGGTTCAGGGGAACCGGAGATATGAATTTTTAAAGTATTATTATTTTCTAGCGCTCAGAAACGAAAAGCGCCAATCGGGTCATCTGGTTGCACCAGGACCGGGACAAAGTCAAACTTTCAGGCCGACCGCGATGGAGCCCTGCTCGGATACAGGTCGCGGGAAGCCTCGGTTAAAAAGTTACCTTCTGACTTAGTCTTTATTTTGAAGTTTTTCTTCACCGGGACGAACCTGCCAGTTGGATCCGACCTCCTGGAGCCCTTGTCCGGATACGCGAAGTCGGTTTCCTCGGTGGTGATTTCTACCTTCGGACTTAGTCGTTTTTTCGAGATGAAAATCCTTCGACCGGGGTAAACCTGGATCTTGATCCGACGTCCGTGGAGCCCTTCTCGGATACGATGGCTGGAAGGTCCCGGTCAACTTTTTACGTTCGGACTTAGTCTCTTTTTCGGATGTTTTTCTTGACCGGGACGAACCACGAAGTCAGGCCGGGTCGCGGTTGAGGCAAGCCGGCTAGAATTTCCGCGTCGAGTCGGTCACTTTATGGAGCTTTTTTCAAAAATTTCTCCAATCTTTTCCAAACTTCTGGGGCTTCACCCAGATGTTCTTTTAAGGTTCTTTTGGGGTCCACAGCTCACCCCAAGGGTCCAGAAGTTCTGTGATGGTCCTTGGGAAGTGCGGACTTCAACTCCCAGAGTGCACCTGGCGCAAACTCCTTTTTGGCCACTGGGCAGTGGTCAGCTGGTCACTTTTTCAGGAGTTGGTGCAGGGGACTCTGGTTAGCAATTTTTCACCTGTAGCAAACAGGGAGTCCCTCCTTGAACCAGTGGAAGCCAGGCAAAGTCCTTCTTGTGGTGAAGCCCAAGTGTGCAGCTGGTGCAGTCTTTCTGAGTGCAGGGTCCAGGTGCAGGCCAGGGGTCCAGCAGGGCAGTCCTTCTTCTCCTTGTAGTTCTTTCTTCTTGAAATTTGGTGGGGATCTGAGGCGTGGGTGCAGGTCTGCCAGTTTTATCCTTGCTCCTGGGTGAAAAGCAGGGGGGCCCTGGTCCTCCAATCAGGGACAGGGTCGTCCCCCTGTGATGACCACTTCCTGGGAAGTGTGGCAAAAATCCATCCCAGAAGGCAATAGTCTCTAAAAATCCAAAATGGATGAATCTGATTTTTGGAGGAGAGATCTGGCTGAACCCACCCACTGGTGTGGCTAAAAATCATAAACACACCCCTCTCCTGCCCTCTCCTAATCTAATCAAGGGGGCACCTAGCTGTCTGGGGTTGCAGGATGTGGGGGTGTTGCTGGGTGCTCCAGATGTCCTTCCCTGCCTTTGAAGACCAGTTTGGCAGCCCTCCCCCTTCCTGCTTCCCCATCTGCTGAGGGGAGATTCTCTCCCCCAAGCACATTCCTTTGTGTAAAGCCAGGCCACTTCACACCTCATAAAAGTGGCCTGGCAGAAGCTGCTGCAGGCTGGCCAATCAGAGCACAGCAGCAAAAACAATGCAGAGCTGAAATTGGCAACTTTTTAGGTAAAGTCTAAACTTTTTACCTGCACTAGTTATATTAAATCCAACAACTGGAAGTTGTGGGATTTATTATAACAATCAATTTGATACCAAATTCTTGGTATGTAACATTTAAGGAGACTTTAAAATTAAAAATAAAGTCTGCCCATTCTAGCCTATGAAGGCCATTTACTTCAATGAGGGAAAAACGAATTTGGCTGTTTTTACCTCACCAGGGCTTATAAATCTATTTTTATAAAGTCCCTGCTTATAGTTACATGGCACCCAGCCCTAGGGGCACATAGGGCACACCTTAGGGGTGACTTATATGTAAAAATAAGGTAGTTTAAAACTTTGGAAGTACCTTTAATTCCAAAGTCGAATTTGCATATAACTTTAATTTAAAAGCAGCCAGCAAGGCAGGCTTGCTTTTAAAATGACACTGGGCACCTCAGCAATGCACCTAGGTGTGCACCACCTATGCTGTGGTCCCTAAACCTACATGCCCTACCATATACTAGGGACTTATAGGTAGGTTAACTTAGCCAATTATAATTAGCCTAATTTGCATATCCATTTTACACAGAGCACTGGCCCTGGGACTGGTAAGCAGTACCCAGGGCACAGCCAAGAGTCAGTAACCACCAGTACCTATCCAGAAAGAGTGGGGGTGATCAGGCAAAAAAAAAGGACTTTCCTACATGAGTAAAATACCCCACCCCAGAGCCCAGGAAAGTAGGAGTAAAGTACTGCAAGTTCCTCAGGACACACTACTAGTCATGATTAGAGTTATTGCAAGACCCAAGCAAGACTGCAAACAACAAATGGTGGATTTCTGGACCTGAAGACCAGTAAAGAGATAAGACCAAGTCCAGAAGTCGCAGAATATTCCAGGAAGGACAGAAGCCCCTGCCAACCTAGAAGATGGTGCAAAAGAGGATTCTCCGGTTGGAAGAAGTCTGCAGAAGAGCACCAAAAAAGATGGCTGCGGGTTCCTGCATGATGCAAAGGATGTCCCACGTTGAGATTTTGGATGCAGGTGAGTTGCAGCGCTGGATTCGTCCAACAAGCCTTGGTTCAAGCAATGTTGCGATTTGTGTCAAAATGGTGCTGCCTGGACCCAGGAGAGACCTGGGAGCCTCAACTCAGGCTGCGGAGGCAGAGGGGGGTCCCAACACAGGGGGGAACCCACAGATGACTAGGCAGCACCCACAGAGGACCGAGGACATGGGGACAAAGAACATGCAAGTCGCGGTTGCTGCAGTGCTACAGAAGAAGGGCCCACGCCGCCAGGTTGTGCATGAAGGATTCTTGCAAATAGTGCACAGAGGCCTCAGGAGGTTGAGATGACGTGGTGCACAGGGGTACTGTCACAAACGGAGAAGGCAAGCTCTTACCTCCTCTAAATTTGGACAGCGTCCCGGAGAACTGGTCATTGTCTTAGAAGGTGCCTGCTGGAGCAGGGAAGTGACTCCGTTACTTCACGGGAGATTTGTTCAGTCCTTCTGGTGCAGGGGGAAGACAGGGAGTCCTCAGAGTGTAGTCTTTCTGGATACTTTGTTGCAGTTTCAGTGATTCCTGGGGCAGTCTGCAGTTGATCCGATGGTCAGAGGATGAAGCAGGAGTTGCAGAGGATTCCAGGTGGAAACTTGCAAGCTGAATCTGAAGAGGAACCCACAGGAGAGACCCTAAATAGCCCTGAGAGGGGGATTGGCTACCTAACCAGGTATGCACCTATCAGGAGGGGTCGCTGATGTCACCTGCTGGCACTGGCCACTCAGAGATCTTCAGAGTGTCCCCACACCTTGGAAAAGAAGATGGCTAATGCCAGGGACACACTGGAGGAGCTCTGGGCACCAACCCTGGGGTGCTGATGGACAGGGGAGAGGTCATTCCCCTTTCCTTTGTACAGTTTCGCGCCAGAACAGGGGCTGGAGGTCCCTGAACTGGTGTAGACTGGCTTATCTGTGTCCTTCAAAGCATTTGGTTCTCCCAAGCCTATAACACCTATTTCAAAAGGGAGAGGTTGTAACGCCCTCCTCTCAAAGGAAATGCTTTGTTCTGCCTTCCTGGGACTGATATGCTCAGACCCCAGGAGGGCAGAACCATGTCTGTGAGGTGGTAGCAGCTGTAGCTGCAGTGCAAGCCACAGAGACCTGATTTGGCAGTACTGGGGGTCCAGGGTGGAGCCCCCAGGATGCATGGGATTGCCCCCCAATGCCAGATTTGGAATGGGGGGACAATTCCATGATCTTAGGCACCTTATATGGCCATATTCAGAGTTACCATTGTGAAGCTACATATAGGTTTTGACATATATGTAGTGCACACGTGTAATGGTATCCCCGCACTCACGAAGTCTGGGGAATTGGCCCAGGACAGCATGGGGGCACCGTTGCTAGTGCAAATGTGCCCTCACACCTATCAACTTTGCACCTAGCCTTCAGTAAATGAAGGTTGTACATACAGGTGACTTATAAGTTACTTAAGTGCAGTGAAAATGGCTGTGAGATCGTGTGTGCACTATTTCACGCAGGCTGCAGTGGCAGTCCTGTAAAAGGGTTTGTCTGGGCTTCTTATGGGTGGCATAATATGTGCTGCAGCCCATAAGGATCTCCTGGAACCTAAATGCCCTCGGTACCTAGGTACCATATAATACGGATTTAAATGGGGGGTCCAGTGTACCAATTGGAATTGGTAAATGAAGTCACAAAACTATAGTGACTAATTTGGAAGCAGAGAGAGCATAAGCATTGAAGTTCTGGTTAGCAGAACTTCAATGACACCGTTAAGCACTACTGAAAACATGCACATTAGGCCACAAACTATGAGCACTGGGGTCCTGGCTATCAGGATCTCAGTGAGACAGGCAAAACACACTGACAAATAAGGTTTTCACTATGAGCACTGGGGTCCTGGCCAGCAGGAGCCCAGTGAGACAGTAAAAACACACTGACACACACTCATAAACAGGTCAAAAGTGGGGGTAACCATGCTAGAAAGAGGGTACTTTCTCACACCCTAACAATGATTTTCTTTTAAATATCCTTCTCCAGGATGACCAGGAACAGCCTGGTCCCAGGAAGAGGAGAGAGAGGGGGATTCGAACCCACTAGAATCAGGAGAGGGTCCTGAGGGTGCAGGGGAGGGTCCTTCACAAGACCTTCCCCCTGAAAAGCCATCTAGTGTAGCTGGCAGTGGTGTTGTAATTTAGTAGCGATTAGATTAAGCATTAGCAGAAGACATCTTGTATTTAGCAACTATTGCGAACATTTTGCGGAATCCATTTTGTTTTCATGGCAGCCATTATCTCTGCCACATGCTGCCATGTGCTCGCCATGTGCTCGCCATGTGCTCTCTCCTACCTTCCTGTTAACTACTCTTGAAAATCTGTCTAGTGACAAGTTATATTTAGCATCTCCCACTTTGCACATGCCCAGGAAGGTCTGTAGCTGTTAGTAATTAGTAACCGACAGTAATGTGTCTACTAGTCCTTGAAAACTGTTAGCCCCTCCTACCTGTCGACTGTGCATTTCAATGTGACCTTATATGCATATAAGTCTTGCTTCTATACTTGTACCACCTTCTTTTAGCCCCTGCGTGGGTATAAAAAGAATATGCTCTCTTAGTTCAGTGTGCTACTTCAAACATTACCGAAGGGTGCTGTTTGAACTGTAGTACCACCTCATGAGGTTTAATAAACTTTGTCTTTTATTTCAGTTTCTGTGCCAACTTCTTCCTATATGGTCTGAGAAATTTGTGCAGAGAAGGGCGAACCCCTTGCACTAGTAGGCCTTGCTGAGGCTTACTTTGACAAATTGGCGCCCGAACAGGGACTCATCGGCGTCTCGGACGCCCGACGGATTGGTCGCGACGAAGGATTGGGATCTCGCTGCGGACGATCAATGCCTGAGGAGACCCGAGTCTTGGCAACCATGGAGTTTTTACCTTCTTTCTGATTTGACCATCCAGGTGGCGCCGGTCCTCGTCCTCGAACATTTTTGTTGATTTGTCGTGCAGTGACCATTTGGTCGATTTTAGAACTTGGCAGTTGGAACCTGGACGCCCTGCGATTGGTAAGAGCCGTTTTACGGCACTTGCTGTGGGTTTTGATGCCTTTGTTTCACCACTTCCTGTGGCTCTCGTGTTTTGGGTGACTAGTCAATTTGTGTCCTTTGAATTGATATATAAATTGCAATTTATATAGGCAGGTAATGAGGAGAATTTTCTCCAATGTAATTTTGATTTGACCAGCACTTTAAGTGCTACTTTGATTATAATACTGCATATTCTGCACTATTTTTGGCATGCCTGTTTTTAGCGCACTTCGTGGGATGGGTTGCTTTTGTAATGGTACCAATTTGAGACTGGAAGAATTGCAACCGGCACCCCCAGAGGGGACGCCAAATAGAGATATGTATGTTAAGCATGGTCTTTCTTCTATAATGTACAGCACATTATGGAATAAATACACTCGTGCGGATCCTGAGTTACGTTGGCCTGTGCATGGGTCATTTGATTTGCAAAAGATTGAGTATGTGGAACAATGTATGTGTAAGCAAAGGTCTAGGCAAGATATGTTTGACTGTGTAAGAATGTGGGAGAAAGAAGTGCGTGGACGATTGAAGCGTGAGCAAGCCTTGCTTGAGAAAGAGCAGCGGAAGAATGTATATGTGAAAGCATTGGAAATAAGAGTGAAAGATATACATGACTTAAATGAGATAGAAGAGAAAGAACGTAAATTACAGGTAACTGGCCAATACACTGTTCGGCAACCTCTCTCTCCTATCCTTAATAAACCGCACGATGATTTTTTGTTACTAGATCGCCCTCCACCTCCGTATGTCGTTCCTTCTGTCCCTCATGAGTTAGCTGAGTTCTCCAGTTCAGAGCAACAGAAGATACGAGACAGTCGCTCTATGTTGACTGCTGACCGTGCGTCTGAACTTAGATCTATTGCTCGTAAAGCAATTCGTAGTGTTGTCTCCGCTTCTGAACTTTTAGACAACATGAAAGGGTGGATGGCAAAGGAGCAGCTATATTTTACTGAGGCATTTGGCACAGAAGTTATTGAACTATTTAGGAAATATTCTGATGAGTTAGAGCCCGATGATGTAGCAGCTGATCGTAAGCAAATGCGTGATGGTCTTTTTGTTTTCTCCCAGGTGGCTGATGCAATCAGGCGTTTGGTGAAATTATGTGTTGCGGCAGACCGTTTGCAAGAGGAAAAAAGGGCCGTGGACGTAGTTGCACGGACATCTCAGACCGGCGGGGTGCAAGCTTCCATCTTCGGAACAGATAAGACTATGATAGTTCACACGAAACCAATGCGGGAGGCAGCACCTTTGTATGTTCCTCCTAAAGGATCGGGTACAAGGGATGATAAAACTTCTGTTGATGCTAAGGGTTATTTTATTTATAATTGGGTGTATACTCCTTGGAATAGGTCAGATGTAATGGCACTTAAAACAGCATTACCTGACCCGCGGAAAAATCCAGCCGCCTTTTTTGAGGAAGTTGAGGGAGCAATTAGTTCTTGTGCTATGACTTTGGTTGACATTGATTTATTTTTCAGATTGATATTTCCGCCAGATATGTGGAGAACTGTTCGTAAAGTTGATGATCGTGTAGTTTTTGGGGCGTCATGGAAAGAATTAGAACAGATGGACGGGGATAGGGAACCTGCGAAAAAGCTATATCAGTTGATTCTAAATCTTCCCGCAGCCATATTAGTTAGGTTGAAAACAATTATTTCCCCTAAAAAGATAGATTGGACTGTTTTAGCGTCTTGTAAGCAAAAGGCAGATGAATCGGTCTCTGATTTCTTTACACGCTTTAAAGAAGCATTTCATGATTTTAGCGGCCAGTTATTGTCAGATGATACGGGCAGACATTTGTTCGTCGATAAATATGTCGCAAATCTGTTACCAGGAATAGCTAGTCATCTAAAAGCTAGGGAAAGTTCATGGACTACCTCTACTCCGGTTTCTCTTTTGACTATGGCTCAGTATTATGAACGTCAGGAACTAGAAGCAAAAGGTAGTGAGGATAAAAAGATTAAAGAATTAAAGACGAAGGTTATGTTGGCTCAAGCTTATGGTCCACCTTCTAGAGGTAGTGATAGAGGTGTACGTGGATCTTATGGTTCTTCTTATACTCGTTCGAATTTGTCTGCTGATCAGTGTACGTTTTTTAATAAATATGGGCATTGGGCTGTCGATTGTCCAGCACTAGGTGTTCAGCAGTGTTCACATGGTTGGGGACAAATGAGAAATCGCTCAGGATGTTCAGGGCCTAGAAGTAGCACAAATGATCATGCTAGGGTTGATGCTAATGTACGAGGGCAGGATGGGTTTAACACTTTTGATAGACGGAATCAATACCAGATGTCTAACTATGTGCAGCCTGATTTCCAAGATTCTGCTTATGCATAGGATTGCCTAGGATGGGGTAAGGAATCAGTTGAAGTTCCAGTAGATCAGATGGGTCTCTATGTTACAGCACATGTTTTGGGTTCTACTGATCAGTTTCTGGTTGATACAGGAGCTACTCGTAGCGCCTTGTCTAAACAATTGACTCCAAGGGCTCCCCTGCCTGGCTTAACCATTACATCGATAGGTTTCGATGGAACACCTTCCCCTAGCCCATTGTCACAACCACTTGCATTCCATGTTTATAAATTTACTACTCCATGTCCGTTTTTGCTTTCTCCAAATACACCAGACCATATTGTGGGTCTTCACATGCTCAAGTATTTCAGGGCTACAATACGATGCTCTCCTGAAGGGGTGCGTGTTATTTTGAATGATAATCATCCTGTGATGGAAAGAGTTTGTCTTGTTAAAGAGGATATTGCATTAGCTTAACTCCCTAGTACTTTGTGGGTTACTTCAGATACTGATGTGGGACAAATGATTATTCCACCTGTACATATTAGTGTCAAGGAGGGAGCTGTATTGCCACGTTTGCCTCAATACAAAATTTGACAGGAGGGCGAAGAAGCACTCACACGAATTGTGCATGATCTTATTGCAGTTGGAGTTGTTGAGAAAGTTCTGTATAATGTTTGTAACAGTCCGATTCTTCCTATTCTGAAAAAGGATGCTGATACTAGGATTTACCAATTCATTATTGATTTACGAGAAGTGAATAAGATTGTGGTACCACAATATCCTGTGGTATCTGACATCACGACACTTATTACTTTGGTTCCCCCGACAGCAACTACGTTCTCTGTGATATGCTTGAAGAATGCTTTCTTTTCAATCCCTATTCATCCAGACAGCTGATATTTGTTTGGTTTTACTTTGAATAAACGATTGTATAGATTTTGCAGACTTCCTCAAGGCTATACTGAGAGTCCGAGTATTTATAGTCAAGCGTTAAAACGACAACTTGATTCTTTTGTTTTGCCTGAAGGTGTGGCTCTCATACAATATGTTGATGATATTTTGTTGGCAGCTGATACCCCTGAGCAATGTGAAAAGTGCACTTTGTCCTTACTTTCTTTTCTTGCTTCACACCATCATAAAGTGTCACAAAAGAAATTGCAATATTGTAGACCAAAGGTAACCTATTTAGGTCACCTTTTGTCTAAGGAGGGCCGTGCACTTATATCAGATCATATTCAGGCAATTTTAGACACACCAGTACCCTCTACTCAGAAAGATGTTTGTGCATTCCTTGGTCTTACTTCTTTTTGTAGGCAATGGATATTAGGGTTTTCACACATTGCCAAACCTTTGCTAGCACTTTTGACTAAAGATACTCCAATGCCCCTCTCATGAACAGATGAATGTGAGACTGCTTTCCGGCAGCTACGACAAGCCCTTTGTTCAGCACCAGTGTTAGGTATTCCAGATTACACAAAGCCTTTTGCACTTTACGTTAATGAGAAAGATGGATGTGCATTGTCAATTTTAGTACAGACACATGGCGATAAGCAACGTCCCTGTGCATATTTTTCAGCAGTACTTGATCCTGTCCCTCGAGCGTTGCCTGGGTGTTTTCATTCAGTTTCGGCAACAGCTGTGTCAATACGTCAGAGTGAAGGGATAGTTTTGTCACATAAGCTGTTGGTTAGTACCCCATGCGGTTAATGCTCTTTTAAATCAAACAAAGACGCAACATTTAACTAGCGCTCGCCTGACAGGATATGAATTGACATTGCTGGCTCCTCACATTACACTGAAGAGATGTGCAACACTAAATCCAGCCACTTTGTTGCCATATCCGGTGACTCAGCCTCTGTCACAAGAAACACATGATTGTATATTCCTTACCGAAGAACAGACAATGGGTCGTATTGATTTGCAAGATACACCCCTTCCAGATGTAGATGGGGAATTGTGGGTTGATGGGTCTTGTTTGAAGTTGCCAGACGGTACGACCTCAGATGCATATGCAATCACCACAATACACACGGTAGTGGAGACAGCTCGTATACCACAGAAGTCAGCTCAAGCAGCTGGTCTAATAGCTTTGACACAAGCATGTGAACTTAGTACTGACTTATGTGTGAACATTTATACAGACAGCCGTTATGCTTTTGGAGTGGCTCATGATTTTGGTTTGCTTTGGAAGGAGAGAGGCTTTCTCACATCCCACGGGGTGCAGATAATGCACAGAGAATTAGTGCATTACCTCTTGACTGCATTGACATATCCAAAGAAAATAGCTTGTGTGAAATGTAGTGCACACAAGAGAGTGACCGATAAGATAGGGCAAGGTAATGCCCTTGCGGACCGCGTAGCACGTGAAACTGCGATGCAGCAAAGTACTACTTCTATGTATGTAGTGAAGACACAAGCTGAACGTTGGCATAATGCTAGACAAGACGTATTAGATATACAGAAATCTGCTTCTGTGAAAGAACGTGAGCAATGGTCTGAAGAAGGAGAATTGGATGAGGAGGGCTGTTGGCGGAATAAGCAGATGGATAAATGGAAATTGCCTATAGCTTTTGTACAACCTATGGTTCAGATGGCACATGAGCTGGCACATGTTGGAGCTTCAACAATAACGAAGTTGCTTACACAAGTTTGGGAGCATCCAGAAATTTCCAGTGCAGCTAAGAGAGTAGTACAGTCTTGTTTGATCTGTTTACAATACAATCCAGGAAAAGGGACATGAACTCCTGCGGGAGGGTTTGCTACACCAACTGCATCTTTTGAAGTTCTACAAATGGATTATATTCAGCTTGAACGCTGCAACAATTTAAAGTATGTCTTGGTGGTGGTATGTGCCTTCAGTAAATGGATATAGGCGTACCCTACAAGGATAATACTGCCATTACCACAGCGAAGGTGCTTTTGAAATAATTTTTCCCTAGGCTTGGTGTTTCCAGACTTTTATGGAATGATAACGGACCTCATTTTGTTGGGGAAGTTATTAAGTTTGTCCTGAAAGGATTAGGGATCAAGCTGAAGTTCCATGCGGTTTTCCATCCACAATCAGCAGGGTTGGTGGAAAGGTATAATGCTTCTTTGAATCTGAAGTTAGCAAAGATACAGGCTTCCCCATCTTTAACTTGGCCGGATGCATTACCGTTGGCATTATTGTCTATTAGGTCAGTGCCACACTCTCGAACAGGCCTTACCCCCTATGAAATAGTATTTGGTAGGCTAATGAACATTTGGGGAGTTCCTAAGCCAAATTCTGTATATGATGTACGTTGTGTCCTGATGAATGATTATTTGGCACAGTTATCCGACAATTTGGTTTCTATTCATCAACAGGTTCGGAAAGCACTTCCTGACAGATCTACAGGTGAAGGCCATGAACTCCGACCTGGTGACCAGGTGATGATTAAGTCCTTTAAAAGATCAAGCAGCTTGGAACCAAGGTGGCGAGGCCCAGAGCAGGTGCTTCTTGCGACAAGGACAGCAGTTTGAGTGATGAACCGAAAGAATTGGGTCCATAGTACTCACTGCAAGAGAGTGCTACCTACCTTGGTGGAACCTGCTGTGCTGACTGATCATCGAGAGATCTTGACTACAGAGAAAGGCCATGCTATATCACCTGACAAATCTGCAGAGTTCTTCCCGGACCATACGATTTCTTGAGTATCGCAATATAATTTGAGACCGAGGAGAGACTCTGTAATGCTGGAGAAAACTGGTTGAGCTACCGCCCTGGGTTAGTGAAATGGAGAGCCAATGTGGCAAGGGCGGGGGATCAGCCATGCATTAGAGTAGTGACACCCGTCTTGGCCCGTGGTGAAGAAATCAGCGGCTGCCCAGGGATAAGAGCTCCAACGATTGTTTTTAATTAATTTCTGGAAGTGTCGATTATCACTGTTGCTAAAATGAATAACAAAGTGATCATTAGTACTATGGGGTTTGTTGTTGTTTTGGGGGTTATAGCAATAATCACCTGGTTTGTTGAAAAGAAGGATCCTGCTCGTGAGGTTTTTGTTGCCACTACTCCAGTACCAGAGGATCACTATTACTTTACGCTTCCCTATCATGAGCAGAAGCACAGTCAATCGTAATTCAATAATAATTTCATTCAGATGTTGCATCATATTCCTAATGCTGCAAATACTACTAACTGTTGGGTATGTGGAATGATACCTGCGCATCAAAAGAAAGGAGGAACACCTTTCATTCCTCTTCCTTTTTCCCACAATGGTTCTTGTCAAGCTTGGTATACGCTTTTGTTTGCATCTGGAAAACGTACAGAGGGCGGACTTCTTTTTTGCCTTAAAAAAGTATACTACCAAGACAAAGATGGGTATCCCCAAGCCAAAGAACTAAATGGGAATGGGAAGAGTATCAACCGGACAATGTTTCAATACCATATGTCTTCACAAATATAAGAGACTCTGACAAGAAAGAACAATTTGTGATTTCTGTTACAAAAACGAAAGCAGATTTATGTATACGTAGCATTGGGCGAATTCCAGTGGGGACAAGTGATTGAACCTTGATTTTAACTATTGAGGGTGTAAATAATAGTAGTTTTACAGTTTGTTTGTGGTAACTATGGATATTATCAACTACATGTTGTGTGGTCAGGTGTGTGTTATGTATCTTTTCTATCACCCCCTGTGTTTTTGGCACCTGCACCATATCACCGTGATTTTAAACTGTTCAATGACATCATTAAAAATAGACATAAAAGAACAATAAGTACAAATGAGGTAGACCAAACGGACACTAGCATGCAACAATATGTTGATTTTAATTTAGGGATTTACTCCTTTGTGGGTGCTGCGTTAAACAGTAGGAAAGTGAGACGATTGACTAGGGTTGTGGAAGCTGTTACCAATCAGGCAGTTCTGGCACTTGGGAATATTACCGAGGAGCTCCAAATTGCGAGGATTGTAGCGCTCCAAAATCGTATGGTACTAGATGTGATATTAGCTGATTGAGGTGGTGCATGTCGCATCATCGGTAGTAGTTGCTGCGTTTTCATTCCAGATCACTCACCTTCAGTATATGATGCAATATCTAAATTGCATAAAATTGCTGCAGAAATTCACACAGAGACTGGTACTTGGACTTTTTCTGGATGGTTTTGGGCTCTTGTTTCTGCTTGGGGCTGGAAACTACTGACTATCCTGTGTGTAATGATTGTAATATTTTTCACATGCTGTATCTGTATTCAGTGTGGTCCAATGTTCTGCTCCATGTGTATTACTGCTTGTATGCCTACCAAAAGAGATATTACAGAAATGAAAACACAACACATGTTAGATAAGGAAATAGCTGAAATGATGAGCATAAATATACAAGATGAATATTTAGATTATCTCAGAAAGATGAATGTCTTCAGCTAATGCTGAAAGGGTCGTCTGTTGTAATTTAGTAGTGATTAGATTAAGCATTAGCAGAAGACATCTTGTATTTAGCAACTATTGTGAACATTTCGCGGAATCCATTTTGTATTCATGGCAGCCATTATCTCTGCCACATGCTGCCATGTGCTCGCCATGTGCTCGGTCCTACCTTCCTGTTAACTACTCTTGAAAATCTGTCTAGTGACAAGTTATATTTAGCATCTCCCACTTTGCACATGCCCAGTAAGGTCTGCAGCTGTTAGTAATTAGTAACCAACAGTAATGTGTCTACTAGTCCTTGAAAACTGTTAGCCTCTCCTACCTGTTGACTGTGCATTTCCATATGACCTTATATGTATATAAGTCTTGCTTCTATAATTGTACCTCCTTCTTTTAGCCCCTGCGTGGGTATAAAAGGACCATGCTCTCTTAGCTCAGTGTGCTACTTCAAACATTACCGAAGGGTGCTGTTTGAACTGTAGTACCACCTCATGAGGTTTAATAAACTTTGGGGGTCATTACAACCCTGGCGGTCGGTGTTAAAGCAGCAGAAATACCGCAAACAGGCCGGCGGACAAAAAAAGGGAATTATGACCCTGGCGGAAACCCCCAACAAAGACAGCCACTTTAACACTTCGCCACGGCGGTACAGACAAGCAGCGCGGCGGTCACCGCCAACAGACAGGCGGAAGACAATGTACCGCCCACAGTATTACAACCCGCCAATCCGCCACCTTTTCCGGGGCGGATTCACCGTGGATAAAAACACGGCAGAAACAGCTTTTGCTATGGGAGAACGCTCACCTTAACATATCCCACGAGGAACGAGGAATTCATGGAGCCAGAACTCCAAATACTCCCTGCTCTTGTGTTTCTGCTCTTCTACGACCAACAGCTACGTAGGCGCCGCAGACAACGGTGAGTACTGCACCTACGACATGGGGGAGGGAGGAGGCAAAAGTTAGGGGGACACACACCAAACACCCCCACCCCCACCCTCGCATATTACAACATACACACCAATGCATTCACAAAAATCACAGTACCAACCCACAATCCCCCCGGAAGAATGAATACACAAAGCGAAAATCGGTCAAACAATGTAATGTGCCAATATACATGTCATACAAAAATATACAGATATATATTTGAAAATCAGTCAGAATTATATACAGGACGAGAAGTAGTGCAGATATGTACATAACAATGTCCGTGCACCATCAGTCCAAAAAGTACATGGGCGAGGCCCACAAACGATACCTGACCACAATCGGAGAGAACACTGCCGGGGCATCAGATAGAAATACTACAGGAACCTCAGGGGGAAGGGAAGGGGGGGCACCTCAGCCGGATGACTGCAAAGCCAGATCCACGACGGGGCTCCATGCCCACTAATGACCTCCTGGGGAGTGCAAAGCCACAGTCTCTCAAGTCTCTACAGTGGGTGGGTTGCCCACTGTGCCATCCTGGGGAGTGCAAAGCCACAGTCTCTCAAGTCTCCCAAGTGGGTGGGTTGCCCACTGTGCCATCCTGGGGAGTGCAAAGCCACAGTCTCTCAAGTCTCTACAGTGGGTGGTTTGCCCACTGTGCCATCCTGGGGAGTGCAAAGCCACAGTCTCTCAAGTTGATGCAGGTCTCTACTGGTACTGGGGGGGACTGGTGCCCAGACTGGATGAGTCTCCCAGTGAAAGGTCGTGTCCTGTCACTGTCCCAGCTGCACATGGGATAAGGATGCCTGATGTGGCGGGCCATTCATTCCTACCCGGTGCATTGCCCTGTTCAGCGGTGCTTAGCCATGGCGGTCTTTGCCCTGTTCAGCGGTGCTTTGACACGGCGGTTCAGGACTGTTCAGCGGTGCTTTGCCATGGCGGTTCAGGACAGTTCAGCAGTGCTTTGCCATGGCGGTTCAGGACAGTTCAGCGGTGCTTTGCCATGGCGGTATTTGCCCTGTTCAGCGGTGCTTTGACATGGCGGTTCAGGACTGTTCAGTGGTGCTTTGCCATGGCGGTTCAGGACGGTTCAGCGGTGCTTTGTCATGGCGGTCTTTGCCCTGTTCAGCGGTGCTTTGACATGGCGGTTCTGATAAGGACATTGGTGTGTGGCATGACGTTCTATACACTGGACATTGGTGTGTGGCATGACGTTTCATCATTGCCCAGCGGGGCTGTGGCAGCTGGGGCCCTCCTGGGCACTGACTCCGGCGGTGGCGGTGGTCTCCTGACCAGTGACGATACTTGGGCCCTCCTGGGCTGTGACTCTGGCAGTGGTCTCCTGACCAGTGACGATACTTGGGCCCTGATGGGCTGTGACTCTGGCAGTGGCGGTGGTCTCCTGATCAGTGACGATACTTGGGCCCTCCTGGGCTGTGACTCTGGCGGTGGTCTCCTGACCAGTGACGATACTTGGGCCCTCCTGGGCTGTGACTCTGGCGGTGGTCTCCTGACCAGTGACGATACTTGGGCCCTCCTGGGCTGTGACTCTGGCGGTGGTCTCTGGACCAGTAACGACGGTGCTGGCAGTTGTGTCTCGACTGCCGGAAATGATGGCGCACTTCTCAGCCGTGACACTCACAACAGGCTGGGCAGACTTCCTCTGGCCCTTCCTCACCTTTGGTGGAGTCACAGCTGACTCTCCAACCGACTTGGGACCCATGTCAGTTGTTTTCCCACCTGGAGTCTTAACACGGTCCCGTCGTCCACTCTCCAATTTTATTGCCTTTACAGGGGGTGGGCTGCCAGTGCCTTGGCTCCGGGTCCTACTGCCTGCCCTGGTGGCCGGTGCACTCCAAAAAACCTTGAACAGGCACCACTGGTATTGGCGGCTTTTTGGCTGAGGCGCTACGACGGGACTGATGAATTGGAGGGGGTGGGGTGGGGGCAAAAAGGTCAACTTTACAGAGGGACAGTTTCTGACGAACACTGGGATGGGTAGCTGGAGGGGGTCTGGGAGTGGAGGAAGAGGAGGTGGTTGTCGGAGGTGTCACTTTAGGTGTTTTGGGTGCAGGTACTGGAGGCTGTCGTGAGGTGGATGGATGTTGGGTGAGTGATTGCCGGCGTTTGGGTACTTTGGGAGGGGACGTCACAGACACACTGGGAGAGGACACAGGGGACGTGTAAATGGCAGTGGAGGTGGTGAGTGCAGGTGAGCGGGGTGTGGTGCTGGGTGTTCTGGTGCGAGTCCTAGTGGCTGTAGATGTAGTGCATGCAGGTGAGAGTGTAGACGACACTGGGAGGGAGGAGGGAGAAGAGGAGGAGGGGGACACAGTGGAGGCAGTGGATGTTGTTGTGTCTGTATGTGGGTGAGGCTTGCGTGAGTGCTTGTGGTGCCTATGTTTGCTTGAGCTAGTTGGGTGTGTTGACTTGTGTGCATGCTGGTCTGTAGGTGTGCTTGGGATGGGCTGGGGTACAGGAGATTGGGTCTGGGTGGAGGAAGTTGGAGAGGGGAGGCTAGACAGAGGGTCAATTGCTGCCATCAGTGCTGAGGCCAAAGATTGCAGGGTTCGCTGAAGGACAGCCTGACCAGAATGAATGCCCTCCAGGAATGCATTACCGTGTTGCAACCTTCGTTCTACACCCTGGATGGCATTCAGAATGGTAGACTGCCCAACAGTGAGTGACCTGAGGAGGTCAATGGCCTCCTCACTGAGGGCAGCATGGGTGACTGGGGCAGGGCCTGAGGTGCCTGGGGCGAAGGTGATGCCCACCCTCCTGAGTGAGCGGGCACGGGGCGAACGCTGAGGGGCTGCTGGGAGGGCGGTGCTGGTAGGGGAGGTGGCGGCTGTACCTGTAGAGGTGGGGGGCACAGATGGTGCCGCCATCACAAGGGAGCTCCCATCGTCGAACGAATCCGTGCCGCTGCTGTGGTGTGGCCCTCCATGGCCATGTGGGATGCAGCTCCCTCGTGCTTCGGTGCCACTGTACCTCCGCCTGTTGATGCTGATGTACAAAAGGACAGGGACTCTAGAGATGCCGGTGGTTTACTGGCAGGGAACATGGCGGCCAGCTAGGAGCTGAGCCGCGAGTCCTCCGAGCCGCACCGGGGGTTGCCAAGGCAACGCAACGCAGTACGAGGAAGGAGGTGGGAGCTGCTGGACGCGCGCGCGGCAGCTCCAGTGTCGGCGTTTCTCCGAGTATGGGGAAGCGCCGAAATAAGATATTATTTACCTCTGTCGGAGGTCCGTGTCTGTGAGGAATTTAGCCCCTCGGAGAGACCGCTTGGGGGCTAAAACCGGCTGAACCGGCTTGTGGACAAAGGAGCTTGATGGAAAAGCCACTTCTGGAGGTATGGAGATATCCAGAAGGTAAGACTCCTGCCTAGGAGCCATAGACTGGGATTTTCTCCCCCCCCCAAGGCTAATTGGTGGATTTAGTTGGTTTGAGGGCTAGAGGGAGTAGTGTTGGAGTAGTGTCTGGGCAAAAAAAAAAAAAAGAAGAGAAGAAAAAAATAATAATATTTTTTTTGAGTCTCCCTCTCAGCTCCCCCCCTTCCTGTTTGTTAGATAACAGAGGGGAAGGGCTTCTTATCATAATTAGACCTGGCACACAACTCAACGCAGGCCGCGGAGGCGGCAGGGAACAACGTAAGGAGCAGTTTATATGGAGAGAAGTGCAGGAGGTTTTGTTTAACCTCAGGTGTATGGAGTGAAGCCATAAGGGGTGTGCGCCAGGGGAGACGCTACACTGCTCGGTGCAGTCTTCGAGGCCCAGGATCACTCTCTGGAGCAGACTTTGCAGAAATAAAGAAGCAAGGAGGGGTGATAACTACTTCAGCATTGATGTCACCGGTTAAGCACCTTGTAAAAGGTCCTCAGGGGGGGATCGGCAAGTCGGGAGTGATACGGAAAGGGAAAGCGGGATCTCGAGGTTCGGAGTGCGCTATAACTACTGACAATATATGTTCGACAAAAAGGAGAGGACAATTTAGAGTAAAAGAGAGCCGGGGCGAGGAATAGATTAACACGAAAGGGGGTCCAGGAGGAAAAAGGGATACCCCAGGATCAATCTCTAAATACTTCCAGTCTGGTATGGAGGAAACAAGTGAGACTCCTTTGGCGTCTACCGAATCACACTTGGCCCCAGAGGGCCTAACTATTTTAGAGCAGGGTTCCCCGCTGCAGATGAATCAGCTAACTGCAGTAGGGGGGGGCTCGTTAGGGGGCAAAGAAGATTATCCAGGACCTAACGCTTCAGCCTTACAGGAGCCTGGGGATGGGGGAGTATATGAGCTCCTGCTCTCCCTTAAGAAGGAGATTCGTGAGAGGTTTGAGACTTCTGAAAATAACCAGGCTAAGATACAAGAAGCGTGTGTGATTTTAGAGACTAAGATCAATCAGCTAACAGATCGGGTCGGCATGGTGGAAAAGGCTATGGAGTTGCAGGAAAATCAGGTGTTAACCAACTCTCAAGATATTGCGAATCTTAAGCGGGGGGAGAGGGCTATGCAGGATAAACTGGAGTTTCTGGAAAATAATATGAGAAGAAATAACATTAGAGTTCTTGGAGTTCTGGAGGGGGTGGAAGGAGTAGACCTCAAGGGTTATCTAGTATCATTGATAAAAGAGGCGATGCCAGGTTCAGCACATCTGAAGCTGGAGGAGGATATTCAAAGGATACACCGTGATCCATTCAAAGAAAATCCAGGAAGGAAATCCCCTAGAAGAATATTAGTGAACTTTGCCACCTATTCTATAAAAGAGAAAATTCTGAATGAGGCTCTGAAGGGTGGGAAATTCACTAAGGATAATTGGTCTTTTAGAATTCGATCAGATGTCTCCAGAGTGACTTTGGATAGACAGTGGGAGCTGGGCAAATTAATGCAAGAGCTCCGCTCTTTAGGAGCAACGGTACAGTTAAGGTTTCCGGCGGCCCTGCGGATTATGTGGCAGAATAAAATGCATAACATAAGAGACCCTGAGGAGGTTAAGGCCTTTATAGAACAGATAAAGTCGCAATAGTGCAATAGTATTGACGTGATTGAAGAACTCCCGGTGTGGGGGGTGCGGAGGGCTTAAAGGGGCAAGCAATGGCTGTCCTAGTAAAAGCAGGGAGGGTTCCCATGGGTGGAGGAGATAGGGGTATAAAGGGTGTAGAGGGTTTTGGAGGGGTTTGGAGATTTGGTGGGTTGGGGTGTGGGGGCACAAGGGGAAAAAGGGTTAAAAATAAAATAAAAGTCCTCAAGATGGGTTTTCAACATGTTAAGAAAGGGGAGATCCAGGTAATCTTTGTTTTTTTTATTTTTTTTAGGATAGGATGGGTAAGCAGCTAGGCCTGTCACTAAAAATAATGTCATGGAATATCAACGGGCTTAGGGTTAATGGCAGAAGAAGGAAGATCTTGGAATTTCTTAGGCAGGCAGAGGAGGAGGTGATTATATTACAAGAAACGCATCTTTTACAAGACGAATGGGAAAACGTGTTCAAGAATACAAGATGGATATCTAGGGGAATAGTGACTAAGCAGTCGTGCCCAGTTAAGGGCATTGCTATTCTTTTTAAAGAAAGAATAGCGAAGGGATTAGTTATTGGCGAGGTACATGTTGATTTAAAGGGTAGATGGGTGGTGGCGGAGATAGTTTTTTTTGGAGTATGGCTCACGTTCGCAGGTTATTATGGACCCAATATAGATGATGCCACCCCGTTTATAGAACTATATAACCTTCTTCTGAAATCCAAGTACCCGATTGTACTAGGTGGGGATTTCAATATATTACTGAATTTGGCCTTGGATAAGTCCACTCCCCGAGGAACGGCTAATTCCCCTAGATGTAGGTTACGGGTTAAGCAGGCTATGATTGATCTGGGACTGGTTGATGTGTGGCAGGTTAAGGGGGGGGTAGGACCTAGATTTACTTTTCATAATAAGAAATATGGGCATAGATCTAGAATAGATTTTTTCCTAGTACAGAATAGCTTGATGGGAAATGTGGATTCAATAGTACATGCCCCGCTACATTTATCAGATCATGCGGCTGTTAAGTTGTATCTTTCCTTCACGGCACAAATTCCTAGGTTTCGAGGTACAATAAGTCGTTTATTATTACTGGACGATCTAATTATTGAGATACTAAGATAGGACACAATAGACTTTTTTGAAGTGAATCAGGGATCTGCTAGCTTGCAAATAGTCTGGGATGCATATAAAGCCTATATAAGGGGAGGCTGATTAATTTGGCCATATTTAAGCGTAGGGAGGAGAGAGAGAAAATACAGAGTCTTGAGACTAGCATAGCGATGCTGCAGGACTCTATACAAGCCGCACAGGGAATGGGGAACGGGAATCAATTAAGGTTGCTAGAACGACAACATGAGGAAGCCCATTTGAAACTAGAGCATTTACTGGAAGTCCGAGAAAGAAAGAAATGGGAAACTAGTCAGTATGCCCACTACGAGTACGGGGAAGGATGTAGTAAGTTACTGGCTTGGAAGGTAAAATCTGACCATTCAAAGAAACATATTGCGTCAATCAGGTCTAACATCACGGGTCAGCTTTGTGTAAAAGGTACAAAAATAGAAGCTGCCTTTGTCTCCTTTTTTCAAGATTTGTATGCAGATGAGCTGCTGCATTCTGAGGAGCAGGTTAGAGATTTCTTGGCTACGGTCAGTTTGCCTCGCCTGGAGAGCTCAGGGTTGCACATTTTAGAAGGAGAAGTAACTGGGTCAGAATTAATGGACATTTTTAAGGGCTTGAAGAGAAGTAAAGCGTCAGGCCCAGATGATCTCCCGAACGAGTTATATCTGGCACTGAGGGGAGAATGAATTCCGGTTCTATTGAAATTATTTAATCATATGCTTTTAGAGGGGGGTCAAGCACCTAGCTCCTGGAGGGAAACAGTAATCTGTTTGATCTTGAAGCCTCATAAGGACCCAACACAGTGCTCTTCTTATCGACCTATTTCATTACTCAACTCTGACTATAAAATGTATACAAGTCTGTTGTCTAAAAGGTTGGGGAAGGTTTTACCGGGACTGGTCCACCAAGATCAGAAAGGGTTTATTAAGGATAGACAGCTACAGGAGTTAGTGCATGATTTATTGGCGGCAATTGATCTGGCTTCGGTAGAGAGGCTTCCTCTTGCAATAATAACCTTTGATGCCGCCAAGGCATTTGATCAAGTAAACTGGATATTTTTGCAGGTGGTTTTGGAAAAGTTTGGATTAGGGATTATTTTTATCAGAGCAGTTAATGAACTATATAGGTCACCAACAGCGAGAATTCTGATTAATGATGTGCTTTCGCAAGAAGTAGCTATTTTCAGAGGGACGCGGTAGGGCTGTCCTTTGTCTCCTCTGTTATTTGATCTATATATTGAGCCACTTGCGACACGGATTAGAAATAATAGGGAAATCCTCTCCTTTCAGAGTAGGAGTTGGGAAAAGAAGGTCGCACTATATGCGGATGATCTTATGATCTATACTAGGGATCTCTCTCTGTCACTTCCTCCAATAAAATTGGTGATAGAAGATTTTGGTAGAATGTCGGGATATAAAGTTTTTTTTTTTAAATCTGTTTATTGAACACAAATTCCACACAAAAATACCAGCTGTACATTCTTTAGCAATATATTTGCATACTTGTATAAATTTACACAGCATTGCCACACCAAAAGGTGTAAGATGAAAGGAGGAGAAGGGGGGATTGGAAGGGGAAAACAAGGGTAGATGGGAGGGGAGATTTTTACAACTAAACCTAATAATACATAAGAGTTAAGGGCATAATAAAAGGAGAGCGCGACAACATTTAGCATGCAAGCTATTGTGATAAACAATTACAGCTTAATAAAAGTGGCCAATCATTGACGATATCCATGATTATTATAGAAAACACTACCAGGCTGTAGAGGGTATCTGTGGAGTTGACAGGTTCAGGGGCAAGAGCATTTTACCTATTATGGTTGTATGTTTCATGCTTGTATGAACGTGTGGGGAGTAGTTAAGCGCAGCTGAGAAATGTCTTTTGAGGAGGAAGAGGGATATTAGCAATGAGTGTATGTGAAGGCAGTCAGAGCGAGTGCCGTGCGGCTAAGGTATTAGCAGTATCAGCACAGGCTGTAATGTTCATGAGTTGAGATCCGTTCATGGGGGATACATGTCGTCTCTGGCCTCTATTGCCACCACAAATGTATCCCAGACCTCCAGGCCATCTAGGATGAGGCCTCTGTGTTGTAGCAGGTGAAGTGTCTGGGCTTCAGCTTGGGATCGGCTATGTAAGTCACGTAGCCATGTCGCGTGAGAGGGAATGTGTGGAGCTTTCCAATGTATTGCTATCAAGCGTTTATACACTACGAATGCCAGGTCGATGAATCTTTGCGTATGTTTGTCTGCTTTAGTGCGACGTCTTATACCAAGTAAGCAGGAGTCAGGAGTGGGCACTAGGGTGTGAGAGGGGATCTCTGCTGTGACCTCCGTCACTCGTTGCCAGGCCGAGTGTATTGAATGGCAACTCCAGACCATATGGTAGAAGTCAACTGCTGGTGTAGCGCATCTAGGGCAGGTTGGTGTTGTATTGGGGTAGATTTTTTTAATGCGGGCTGGCGATAGGTATGATTGGTGGAGGTAATTAAATTGAGTGTACCACAAACGAGGATTGCGAGATATTGATTTGATTGTTGCAAGGGCAGTAATCCAAGTCTTCTGTGGTAGTGGGGTAGGAAGGACAGCATCCCAATGAGCCTTTGCGTGTGGCAGTGTTGTGCATATTGCTCCGAGCAATGCTTTATATAATATGGTAGTAATGCTCTTCGAGCTGCCAATAGTTAATATAGTGGTGAGCAGCGAGGACTCGGGAGGTTCCGAGTCTCCTACGCCCCAAATATTATTGAGCAGCAGCTTTATGGCATTAAATGTTAGGAAAGCCCCTTTCTGCATAATGCCTTTTGACACCAGTTCGGTAAAAGTGCACAACTCAGAGCTCGAATATAAGTCGCCCAGTTGGAGCGTGTTCATTTCACGTGTATCATGGTGCATTGACAGGGCTTGAATGCCCGGCAATTTGAGTAGTGGAAACAGAGGCGAGTAGAGGGAAGATGTGGACTTTGTTTGGACATATCTACGCCAGCAAAATCGGGCTACCTCTAGCAATATTAGTCTAGGAGATGTGTGGGGGGTGCTGGTTAGTATCGAAAGTAACAACTTCTGTGGTGCTATATGTGACTTTAACATCCTGCCTTCAGCTGACGGAGTGTCGCATAACCATTTAGACAGCCATGATAATTGGGCTGCCGCATAGTATCTTTCGAAGTTAGGCATACCTAATCCGCCCAGCTCCAACGGATGTTGTGTTATTGACAGCGCTACTCTGCGTCTATCTTTACCCCAGAGCAAATCCGTTAGTGCTGATTGCAGCTTATGAAAAAAGGAACGTGGTAAGCACAACGGAAGTGCTGTAAAGTAATACAGAAACCTTGGAAGGATGAGCATTTTGGCTATTGCCACTCGGCCCATTGGAGATAGGGGAAGTGAACTCCAGAAGGGTATTGAGCCACGGACGGACCCAAGGACCCTGTCTATGTTTCCTTCTTTTAGATCCGTGATGGAGTGATAAATCTGCACCCCCAGGTATTTAAAAGTTATGTGTGACCATGGTAGTTTGTATTGCGGCAGTAGCATATGGTGTGCTACTGGGGACGGAGAAATCGGGAATACACTTGATTTGGACCAATTGACGTGTAGACCAGAGGCGACAGCGAAGGAGTCCAGTAGCTGCAAGACCTCAGCCATATAGGCCGAGTGGTCGCGCAGATATATTAAGGCGTCATCCGCATACATAGATATAATGTGGTGGGTGTTAACTTCCGGGATACCCCATATGTGTGCGTAACTTCTAAGTTTAATCGCTAGTGGCTCCATAGCAATAGCGAACAGAAATGGAGATAGTGGGCAACCTTGTCTGGTGCCTCTGCCTATAGGAAATGCTTCAGAGATAATGCGTCCATTTTTAACCCGAGCAGTGGGCCTGGAATAAAGCGTTTTAATCCAGTTAGTGAAGCTGGCACCAAAGCCGAATGCTTTGAGTGTGTGTAGAAGATAATTCCAGCTGAGTGTGTCGAATGCCTTTTCTATGTCTAGAGATAGGGCCACTGCTTCCGAGTTTGTGTTACTATGTATTATGTGTAATAGTCTCCTAATATTCAGGAAAGTACTTCTGCCAGGAATGAAGCCTGATTGATCATGGTGTATTAAAGCCGGTAAGTAGGGGAGAAGACGGTTTGCGAGTATTTTCCCTAATAATTTACAGTCTGTATTCAGCAAGGAGAGCGGTCTATATGATTTGACATCTAAAGGGTCGCGGCCCATTTTTGGGAGGACGACTATCAGTGCTTCGCGCATTGAGTCCGGCAATTGTAGTTTATTGTGTGCTTCGTTGAATACTTCTGTGAGTGGGTGTAATAATTGGGCAGCGTGAGAGTTGTAATATTCTATCGGCAGGCCGTCAGAGCCGGGTGTTTTATTGCGTGCCATTTGTGATAATGCAAGACGCAATTCTTCAATAGTGATGGGACCGTCTAGTGCAGCAATATTATCAAGGATAAGTTGACACTTGGGGACCAGACTTAGAATGTTGATAATATATTGTTCTGAAGGTTGTGGAGGGGACGTATAGAGGGTCCGATAATATGTGGAGAAGGCGTCATTTATGCCTGCCTGGGTGTTAACGATCATATCAGGGTTTAAGCGTATTGCACCAATGGGTGTTGATTGTGGTGCTTGTCGAGTCAGCCAAGCTAATAGTCTGCCAGATCTGTCGCCTTCAGCGTGTTGTCTGGTCATATAGTGTCTGTAATCGTGTTTGCTCAATCTATTATCTAACTCCTTATGAGAGGCTCTAAGCAAGTGCAGTGTTGCTAATGCAGGTTCACTATTATCATTTGCATTTTCTGCGTTACGAAGCTTTATTTCTAAGTCTTGTAGTTCCTTAGTGAGTACCTTTCTGACCCCAACCGTGGCCGAGAGGCAGTGACCTCTTATCACCACTTTATGAGCATCCCATTCTATGGCACGGGATGATGTTGTATTTTTATTTGATAGAAAATAATCGGTTATGCTTTTGGAGGTATCTTTTTGAAAAGGAGGATCTAGGAGGACTTCTGGTTGCAGCCGCCATGTTGGTATACGAGTATGTATGTGTCCCCATGCCAATGTCAAACATAATGGATTGTGGTCTGAGATCGCGCGTGCTAAATATTCAGATAAGCATATTTTGTGATTAACAGTGGTGGATACAAAGATTATATCTATCCTGGTGTGCAGTTTATGAACTGGGGAGAAGTAAGAGTATTCGCGGTGAGTGGGGTGATGCACCCTCCATATATCACTCAGGCCATTGTTTGATGCCCATTGCGCCACAAATTCTGACGCGCGATTGGCGGGGGCTGCTATGAGTGGGGGGAATGAACGATCCATTTGAGTGTCTGGAACGCAATTAAAGTCGCCTCCCCATATGCATTCCAATGTAGGGTCGCTAAGATTACCAGTAGTTAACGTGGATAAGAAGTCGCGCTGGTTCGTGTTTGGGGAGTATAATGCAACCAGGGCTAATGTGGTCCCGTCTAAAGCACCTTCCAATATTACATATCTACCGCTCGGGTCGCATTGCGTGCGGGAAGGTACAAACGGAACATTGGGTGCTATCCAGATGGCTACTCCGCGAGCAAAGGACGAAAAAGTGGTGCCGTATAGTTGCCCCTTCCATTTTGAGCGTGTGGTGTCCAGGATAGATTTGGTGAAATGTGTCTCTTGTAGCAGAGCTATGTTTATTTGATGTCTTGTGAGAAAGGCGTAAACCCTTTGACGCTTCCGAGAATTTGCCATACCCTTGACGTTCCATGTGAGTATTTTATATTTTAGGGGACCTGGGTGCTTGTGAGTAGCCATAATTGTTGTTTATGTGCATTACATAATTGGAATCATAATTATCTGGTGACCCTATGTTAACATTATTACGGGACTCAGTCGTTGCGATTGGCCAGCTATCAAGAGATAGGCTGCAAGTTGTGTTATTGTTACTGCAATTGGCATCGCTTGTGTGTCTGCTACTGCTTTTATGCTTGTCGCGCCTACCATAGATCCCTACTCCTAATGGGAAGATGCACACTAAAGCGACACAAAACAAATAAACTATTAACATATAGAAAAACAATACCGGAAAATTCCAGTGTGAGGTAATTGTCCATATGGAGCTGGGGGGTGCCAGATAGCGTTGATGCCAAGGTCCGGTCTTACCCTGCCCGGGTTACACATGGTATAAAAGGCAAAGCGCAGCTGGCGGGGGGCAGCTGTTGACTGCAGGACAGCGTGTAGAAGCCACGAAGAAGCTGTGATGAGGTTTTTAGGGAGTGAGTGAGCCAGTTCGTGCATACATCAGATGTCGTTCGCTGTGCGTGGTGTAAGAAGCGGACCACATGTGGACTCAGTTGAGTCAGAGTTTAGATCTTGTTCCTGTTCAGTTTCCGTTTGCAGAGGTAGAGCGGCGGAGGGAGCATTGACAAAATTGGATGTCGTTCGAAGGAGCCGAGAGCGCTCAGATTTTGCCTGCTCAGGTGAGGGTCTGGCTCCCTGTCTCTTGCGTTGTTTACGGTGCGGCGTGGAG
This sequence comes from Pleurodeles waltl, assembly GCF_031143425.1. NCBI lineage: Eukaryota > Metazoa > Chordata > Amphibia > Caudata > Salamandridae > Pleurodeles > Pleurodeles waltl. Next base: position 1,028,006,840 of record NC_090445.1, read on the forward strand.
AGGGATCTATTGTCGTCTTGAGTGCTTGCGTCTAACGGGTCCGCCAGGCCCTTGGCGTGTAGCCAGGTCCAGGCATCTTCCGGGGTGGTGAAGAAGAGAGAGCGGGAGTCATCCTGTATCCGAAGTCTGGCTGGGAACATCAGTGCATATTTGATATCATGTTTGCGAAGGCATATTTTAACTCGGTAAAAGGAGTTGCGTTTTTCTTTGCACTTCTGCTGTAAAGTCTGGATAAGCTGTTATCGTAGCATTTTCGTAGCACACTGGGCCTGATTTACGGAATAATTGAAGGATAAGATCTCTGTCGCGGTAGTTAAGGAGTCTTATTATCAGGGGGCGTGGTTGCGAACCAGGTGTTGGAGGTCTGCCTGGGATTCTGTGTGCACGTTCAACCGAGAAGAACTTAGGGATTTTGTTTTTAAGGATTGTATCTATGAGCCATTGTTCAATAAACAGTTCCGCGCTTAAGCCCTCTGCGCGTTCAGGGAATCCCACTAGGCGTATGTTGTTACGGCGAGACCTCCCTTCTGCATCTTCTGTTCTACGTTTTAAGAGATCAACTTCTGTTGACAGCTGCGTTAGCTGTAGTTGCATGTCTTTCATGGAGCTGGGTAAGGCCGCCGTGTCTTTTTCAAGTTCAGATACTCTATCAGCTAGAGCGTGTTGGTCAGTGCGAAGGATATTGAGTTCTTCTGTTACAGAGCTTATTTTGGCTTCCAAGGTGGTCTTAGTGTCTAGAATAGCTTGTAGGATTTTCTCAAATTGTGAAGTATGTGATTGCAAGGTTAGTTCCAACTTCTGTAATGTTGATTGTGCATTGGGATGATTTTCCGGAGGAGGTGTTGTAGTGTGGTCCATTTTGGTAAGAGGTGCTCGGGTAGTCTTTGGTTTCACCATTTGAGAAATGCGGCAGTGTCTGTAAGTTGGTATTACATTGGAAGACGCTACGATGAAAGCTACCGAATATGATGGTGTGACAAGCCGGTCGAGCAGATCTGACGATTAACTGGGGGAGGAGCAGCTGGAAGTGTTAGCCAGCTGTTTAAAGAAGTTGCAGTTAGCGGTGTCAGCCGGATATAGCGGTGCTGAGGAGGCGTATATTTGGCGCTTTCAAGTCATGCAGGGGCTGTGTTTGTGTGTATTATAAAGCACCAGCCCGGGAGGTATCGCCAGGAGACTCTGCTAATGTTTTTATCTGCACTGCTTGCAACCCAGAAACACGTGCACGATTTGTACTGCCTCTGGCGTAACGCCGCTGCACCAGCTATATTGGTTTCATTCAGATTGGCTTTCCTAATGCTCTATGGAGGTGCAGTGGGGTTTAGAGTAATGTCATTGGGTAAAAGCAGTATTCCTGGGCTACAAGAACACAATCCCAGCTAGGACTGAGGCACTCAAAATGGCGGCTTCCGTTTTTGCAAGTGTACAGTTATATCCTTTACCCAGGCTGCCTCCCTGGTCAACAGCAGCGCCTATATTGTATTTTACAGATCCCAGTTGTAGGGCAGCACTGCAAGACGGAGCGCGGGAGCTCAGTAATTGCCAGCGGGCAAAAGGAAAACCATCCAATCAGGCGCGCTCCGGCGCACCGTGCAGTGAAGCAGGGCTGTGCGCGAGAGGACTCGGCCGACCCGTGCGCGCCAGGCAACCCCCCATGGGCTAGCGGATGACTCCAACGCACGCAACGGGGTCGCGGCGTCGAGCCCTCACCTCGTTGCTGACGACGGGGTCCGGGTAACGGCTCCGGCGCGTCCAGAACGGTGCTCCGTTCAGCTGGGCTAGGCAGTCACTGAGGACTGCGAGGTAAGCCCGGACCTCGGCGACGTTTTGCGTACTACTTCAGGACCGCGGCACTCCCGGTCACGATTATTGATGCCGCCCTGTGGGGCCCCCCGAACGGTCTCTCCACCCTGCCCCGGGGGGGGGCAAGGATCGCGATGGCAGGATTATTGTGCGGGCTGGGCGACGGAGCTGTGATTTACACAACTGCTCCGGTCGCCATCTTGGCCACGCCCCCCTCGGGATATAAAGTTAACGCTGAAAAAACAGAGATTATGTGTTGGAATATGGCATATGAATCTCCGTTAATTAAACAGGAAATTAGGTATTTAGGAGTTTTGATCACAAAAGAATTGGAAGACGTGGCAAGGGTAAACTTTGAGAAAACATATTTAGAGGCCAAGAGACTTCTAAGATCATGGGCGGCTCTCCCGCTGTCCCTAATAGGTAGATCTAATATTCTGAAAATGATTATTTTGCCAAAATTCACATTTTTATTCAATACTATTCCGTTGGAATTTAAGAGTAAGTGGTTTATAAAACTACAAGGAGATATGTCTTTGTTTGTTTGGGCACAAAAGGGAATAAGAATCTCGTGGAAAAAGTTATGCAAGAGAAAGGAAGGGGGGGGCTAGGAACACCTGACCTCTATAAGTACTATTTGGCTTTTCAATTTAAGAATAGTAGAATTCTCTTAAACGAAAAATCAGACTATACACCAATGTTGGCAGCATTGACAGCATACATGGGGGATGGAGCGGAGTTTTTTCTTTACAAATTTGGCCACCCAAAATACTTCAAAAAAGTTAGACTCAAGATTTTGTGGCAGGAATGTAAAATTTGGATACAGATCCGCAACCTATTGCAGATAGCTTATTACTCAGGCTCAGCTCCAATATGGGATTCACCAGGCACTCCGGTATGTCTGTGCGATAAACTTTCAAATCCACTAAAAGTTAGCGGGATAATACAATGGGGACAAATTATAGAGGGTGTGAATTTGGTACCATTGGCCACATTTTTGGAGAGAGTGGGAGAAAACATTTCTAAATTTAAATACTACCAGCTGGTCAGTTGGATCAAATCTTTACACAAAGGAGAAATTGGTAGATCCAGCTGGGAGGAGAAACTAAATCAAAGATCTATACCGAAAGAAGTGGCGGTTTGGTACAAAGCATTGTTGGAGGCAGTCGAGGAGGACCCTCCTCTTCCATGCCAGAAATAGGGAGAGGTGTTCCCAAATATAAACATAATTGCGACGTGGCAAAAATCATGGTATATCCTCTGGAATACAGCGAAATCTGCGGCAATAAGGAAGAATCATCTGTTTACATTGCACAGAGTGTATTGGACTCCAGCGAGACTATCTCGGATAAGTGGAACCCAGAGGAAATGCCCACGATGTGAAGGCACTGAGGCGGATGATGTGCACATGTTTTGGGACTGTCCAGGATTAGCTAAATATTGGACAGATGTGCAGACTGTCTTAAATAGGATATTTGGGGAAGAAATAATTTTGAATCTTGGCTTAGTGTTATTTGGCGTCTGTGAGATGAGAGATCAATCTCAGCAACGTTTATTATTCCTTTTGATGCTTACCGCCAGGCGACAAATTTGTTATAAATGGATAAGTGCACAACCTCCTACAGTACAGGAGTGGCTGATATCAATAGATAGATTGTATAAATTGGATAGAGCTCAGCCGATCAGTAAAAGAGATGTTTTGTGGGTGGGATGGGAAAATGAATGGCAAAATACTATTTAAATGTTTAAAGAGGTCCGATGATTATACCTGCCCCCCTCATGGATGTACCGGGCCCTATTGGCCAATCGGGATTTTTGGCAAAGGAGGGGACGACCTGCCAAGGAGATAAGGAGATCCACTGAAAAGTGCGCTGGGTGGAATGGCCCGCTGATACTAAGGGGCTGGATACCGGTAGCATATTTGGATTCTCCCGCTATTGGCATGGGCTGGTGAGATGAGGACTAAAAAAAAAAAAAAAGGACAGGGAGAGCAGACAAATGGGGGGGAGACAGAAGAAAGAGAGTTTTAGTGCATGGCATACCGCTACCGTTGGTGGACAAGACAAACGCAGATGCCCCCTGCATTACGCCGTGCTCCTGCCCTCTGCACATGCAATTTCTGGGATGTGACCTATATGGCAATGGTGGACATCGGCGCACATGGATGCCACAGGGGCAACTATACCTCGACTTGGCACTCTGCTGAGGTGGGGTAGAGTGCCACAAGGGCTACATTACGGAGGGAACTCGCCCTGGCCTAGGGACACCCACAGCCCACCTCCACCACCCAGACACCTCCACTGCATGCAAAGTCAGCAGAAAGAGGTTGTACTCACCCCCTTGTGTCTGCTGTGATGCCCTCAAGCGCCCATCCAACTCCGGGTAGGGCACTGCCAGGATCCGGAACATCAGGGGGGACATGGTGCGACGGGCACCCCTCCCACGTTGGGAGGCCATCCCCAGCTGAGCCTCCGCCGTCTTCTTGCTGCAGCGGCGAATGTCCTCCCATCTCTTACGGCAGTGGGTGCCCCGTCTCTGGTGGGCCCCCAGGGTCCGGGCCTCCTTGACGATGGCTCGCCAAATGTCCCTCTTCTGGTGGGCGCTGACCTACATGACATGCACAAGGAAAGAGGACCATTCATTACCAACTGCACCGTCGTTGTGAGTGGCCCCCTCCCTACTCTGGCCATGTGGCCCATTCATTCCCATGCATTAATGTTCTATGGACTCCTTCCCTCTTCCAACCAGCCCTCTCCACCCAGGCCTAGCCCATACAACGTGCTCCCTGTGTACTAACCTGTTGGTCTGGAGGACCGTAGAGTAGTGTGTACTGGGGGAGGAACCCGTCTACCAGTTTCTCCAACTCCTGTGCAGTGAAGGCAGGGGCCCTTTCCCCAGACGCAGCAGCCATCGTCGCTTCCAGACCGAGGTCACAGCAGCACTTGCAGTGTAGGTCCTCTCCTGTCGAAGGTCAGGTATCTAGTTATTGAACAGATAGAAAATGGCGGTGACGTCCGCGGTGGTGCGCATCATCAACGCCAGCGCACCTGTTCATTGGCTCCTGGGACCCATAGAGTCCAATGTTAACCAATGCAGCATTGCGCCACGGTCTACGACCGCCTACCGCGACGGTGTGTAACGTCAGCGATGTTACCCCACAATCCCATTGTCCCAGTTTAGAGGTCAGGCAGCCGCCATTTCAGGGGCCCACATGGCTTCATTTCATACTGCGTCACACATAGTTAGGCCTACACTTAACACACATACAGGAAGGGTTATGTGAGTGGTGTAGTCTTGTGTGTGACTGTGGGTACATACCTGGAGGAATAATGACTGGTTCTTCGCTGTTGTCCTTCGTAGGCACTGTCTGCTGGGACATATGAGAAGATGGCAGAATCCCCCAGTGTACCGACCGCTGGTGGACCTGTTGACAATGGAAGAGCGACATGTCATCGTAACCTACCGGTTTGACCATGCCACAATCCAGGAACTATGTACCCAGTTGGAGCCAGACCTGATGTCACCAATCCGCCATCCGACTGTAATCCCCCCTGACGTGCAGGTGCTGTCAGTGCTCTATTTCCTTGCAAGTGGGTCTTTTCAGACAACAGTGGCCATGGCATCAGGGATGTCCCAGCCTATGTTTTCCAACGTGTTGTCCAGAGTGTTGGCTGCCCTGCTGAAACACTTAAGGAGATACATCATTTTCCCTGAGGTGGAGGATTTGCCTACAGTGAAAGGTGACTTTTATGCCCTTGGACATATCCCCAATGTCATAGGTGCTATTGATGGTACCCATGTAGCTCTGGTCCCCCCCCACAGGAATAACAGGTGTACAGGAACAGGAAGAGTCATCATTCCATGAATGTACAGATGGTATGTTTGGCAGACCAGTACATCTCGCAGGTAAATGCTATGTTCCCTGGCTCAGTGTATGACGCCTACATCCTGTGGAATAGCAGCATCCCTGATATGATGGGTCAACTCCAGAGGCACCGTGTATGGCTTTTGGGGGACTCTGGTTACCCCAACCTTTCGTGGCTATTGACCCCAGTGAGGAATCCCAGGACCAGGGCAGAGGAACGCTACAATGAGGCCCATGGGCGGACTAGGAGGGTGATCGAACGCACCTTTGGCCTCCTGAAGGCCAGGTTCAGGTGCCTCCATATGACAGGTGGATCCCTATTCTACTCACCGAAGAAGGTGTTCGACATCATCATCGCCTGCTCCATGCTCCATAATTTGGCTTTGCGACGCCAGGTGCCTTTTCTGCAGGAGGATGATCCAGATGACGGTGTTGTAGCAGCTGTGGAGCTTGTGGAGCCTGTGGACAGTGATGAGGATGAAGCTGATGTAGAAAACAACGACAACAGGGAGTCAGTCATACAGCAATATTTCCAGTGAGACACAGGTGAGAACATTTTCATTTTTAGCATTACATTAACTTTCACACGTCTACCTCTATCCTGTTTTTTGAATTAAGTCAACATTTGGTAACTGAGTTGTACCCTTCCATTACAGTTTCACAGGTGTGGTTACCTACGTGTCAACTGCTTGCATCCTTCAAGGGCTTGTGATGTGTGACATAGGTATGTTAGCTTTAGAATGGAACACCCATTATGACACTGTCATTGATAATACATTTTTACTAAATCACAGACTGACTCCAGCATGTTTTGTGTTTCAAGGGTGTTTATTGAAGTGCTCAGAAATGGGAGGGGGTTGTAAAATGAGGATGGGTGATGGTGGAGGAATGTCCATGGCAGAGTCCAGTCTATTAGTCTCACAAGTGCGCTGCCCATCTGGGCATAAGAAGAGGAGCTGGGGCAGTTAAAGTATGGACAGGGTTACAAAGTGGGACAGTGGGAGGACAATCAGGGTGGTGTCATTTCCTGGTGGGGGACTTGCCATCTTGCTCTGTCCTGTTCCTGGATCTCAGGGACTGCTTGCGTGGTGGTTGTCCGTCTGCAGGGGGTGGGGTGCTGGTGTGGTGGTCCTGTGGCGGGGCGTCCTGTCCACTAGTGTCGGCGGAGGTGGTGGGCATTTCATCGTCCTGGCTAGTGTCAGGGGCCCCTTGGAGTGCCACGGTGTCCCTTAAGGTCTGCTGTATGTCCTTCAGCACCCCTACGATGGTGCCCAGGGCGGAGCTGATGGTCCTGAGCTCCTCCCTGAACCCCAAATACAGTTCGTCCTGCAGGCGCAGGGTCTCCTGCAACTTGTCCAGAACCGTCGCCATCGTCTCCTGGGAGTGGTGGTATGCTCCCATGATGGAGGAGAAGGCCTCGTGGAGAGTAGGTTCCCTTGGCCTGTCCGCCCCCTGTCGCACAGCAGCCCTCCCAGTTCCCCTGTGTTCCTGTGCCTCCGTCCCCTGGACTGTGTGCCCACTACCACTGCCCCCAGGTCTTTGTTGTTGTTGGGGTGGTGGGTTAGCCTGGGTGCCCTGTAGTGGTGGACACACCGCTGATTGACCTGTCCTGGGTAGGGAGGTTTGGGCCCGCTGGGTGGGTGCTGTGCTGGTGTTACCAGAGGGTGGAAGGTCGGTGTTGGGCTGTGCCTGTGCAAGGGGAACTGACTGTCCCGAGGCCCACGATGGTCCAAGCTGGTCATCAGGATCCAGTAGGGCAGAGCTGCTCTCGTCACTGTGGGCCTCTTCTGGGGGTGGAGTGGTGTTGTCTGGACCCTCTGGTGTGGTGATGGTCCTTCGGGTTCCTGCAGAGGCATAAGAGCATGATTATTGCATGTGTGTGTGTAATTGTGTGCAATGGGTGGGTGTTTGTGTACCCCAGTGCATGCATTGCTGTGTGTGAGTTTGTGTGGTGATGGTTGGGGGGGTTTACTGGGTATGTGCAGTGGACATGCTTTAGTGAGGGGTGTCCATGCTTAGTTGTGTCATGCAGGGCTTGGTGTTGGGATGGGTGGTTTGTGTCATGGGTACATTAGTGAGGAGTTGTAGTGATAGGGGAGGGGGTGAGGGAGGGGGTGTGTGATAGCATGCAGGTAGGGTGGGGGATATGATAGTTAAGAATTGACTTACCAGTGTCCCATCCTCCACCGACTCCTGCGAGGCCCTCAGGATGCAAGATGGTCAAGACTTGCTCCTCCCATGTTGTTAGTTGTGGGGGAGGAGGTGGGGGTCTGCCGCCAATCCGCTGTACCGCGATGTTGTGCCTGGAGACCGTTGAACGCACCTTCCCCCGTAGGTCGTTCCACCTCTTCCTGATGTCCTCCCTATTTCTTGGGTGCTGTCCCACGGCATTCACCCTGTCCACTATTCTGCACCATAACTCCATCTTCCTGGCTATTGATGTGTGCTGTACCAGTGAGCCAAATAGCTGTGGCTCTACCTGGAGGATTTCCTCCACCATGACCCTGAGCTCCTCCTCGGAGAAGCGGGGGTGTCTTTGGCGTGCCATGGGGTGGTGTGGGTGATGTGTGGGGTGGTGTATGTGGTGATGAGTGTGGTGAGTGTAGTGGTGTGTGGTGTTTTGTGTGTGGATGTTGTGTGGGTGATGGTGTTGTGTGCCTCTGTGTAGTGGGGTTGTCTATTCTGTGCTCTCTCTCTGTCGCCTTCGTGTCTAATGTTTGGTAGTAGGGGTTTGTGGGTGATGTGGGTGTGTGTTTTATTTAGTGTTGGGTGTGTGGGAGTGGTGTTTGTATGTGTATCAGGTTTGTGTATTTGGAATTGTCCAATGTGGCGGTGTTTTGGAGATGTGTGTGTATTTTCAGCGCGGCGGTGTGTACCGCCAATGGAATACCGCGGTTGAAAGACCGCCGCGTGCATTCGTGTGTCGTAATAGCATGGGCGTGTTTCTGTTGGCGTGGAGGTGGAGGATTTGTTTCCGCCAGTTTATCACTGACCTTTGGTGTGGCGGTGTTGTGTGGGTGTCTGAATTTCGGCGGATTCCAAGATGTATGTCATAATAGCTGTGGCGGAATGCCGCAGCGGCGGCGGTGAATTGGCGGTCTTCTGCACGGCGGTAAGCGCCTTTCACCGCCAATGTTGTAATGACCCCCTTTGTCTTTTATTTCAGTTTCTGTGCCAACTTCTTCCTATATGGTCTGAGGACTTTGTGCAGCGAAGGGCGAACCCCTTGCACTAGTAGGCCTTGCTGAGGCTTACTTTGACAGTGGGAGGGGGTCACATACAAGAAGAGCTCTCTTTAAACCTAAAGGCCAGGTTACTAGGGTTACATAAGCCAGGGAAAGATCTGTCTCTGCTCAATCCCATTTCACTTCAGTCTCAGAGGTGTCACACACATCCAATCCTGAGGATAACTCCCTGGACAGGGAACTCAGAAAGCTAAGATTGGAGGAGGCTAGACTGAGACTGCAACAGCAACAGTTGGCTCTAGATAGGGAAACCTTAGCTGTGGAAAGGGAAGACAGGGGTTGTGGTTAGTTCCCCATGGTGGCAGCAGCAATGGCAGTTTCAGGAGCTATGGTATTAGGGAGAACATATTTTACTCCAGAAATTTGCACAAGATGATGACATCTACAAGTGGTTTGCTGCACTTGAGAGGGACTGTAAAGTTCAAAGGGTCCCTCAGATGCAGTAAGCTGCTATTATGTGGTTGTCCTTCTCTGGCAAGGGGAGAGACAGATTCCTTACTGTCAGAGAAGATGATTCAGATAATTACAATGTTTTGAAGACAGCACTCTTGAATGGATTTGGCTTATCCACTGAACAATATAGGAATATGTTCAGAGAAAAGAGAAAAGAGTCCTCACAAGACTAGATAGACTTTGTGGACTGTTCATTGAAGGCTTGAGAAGGTTGGTTACATGGCAGCAAAGTGTTTGATTATGAGGGTCTATGTAATCTAAGCCTGAGAGAACATATTCTTAACAAGTGTGTGTCTGACTTGTTGCACCAGGACTTGGTAGACTCAGATCTGACCTCTCCCCAAGAATTGGGAAACAAGGAAGACAAATGGGTCAGAGCAAGGGTGAGCAGAAAAGCTCATACAGTGGGTGACAAGGACAAGAAGAAGCATTGGTAAGTCTCATGATAAGGGTGGGGACAAAAACAAAAAGTCAGAGTCTTCATCAGGCCCCAACAAATCTTCTGTGGGTGGGCCCAAATCCTCTTCCAACCAACAGAAAAAGCCTTGGTGTTACCTATGTAAAATCAAAGTGCATTGGGCAAGTGACCCCACTTGTCCCAAGAGGAACACCAAACCTCCCACCACCACAACCCACACTGCTACCACTAGTGCCTCTAGTAATAGGAATGGTTGTGGGAAAAACTCTACTAATAGCCAATCTAACGGTGTAGCTGGGCACACTTTTGGCAATGTAGTGGGAGTTGGTCTAGATAGGGAGACCACTGAGGTTATTTGAGTATCAGATGGTGGCACTGACCATGCCACTATGGTTGCTTGTTCCCTTAATGTGGATATGTACAAGCAACCACCCCTAATAAAGGTGTTCAGGTTGAGGCCTGCAGGGACACAGGCGCCAGTGTCACTATGGTGATGGAAAAAATGGTAGCCCCTGAGTAACACCTACTTGGTCATCAGTACCAAGTGACTGACACCCACAACAGCACTGTTAGCCACCCCATGGCTGTTGTGAATCTCAATTGGGGGAGGTGTTAATGGTCCAAAGAAAGTTGTGGTATCTGCTGACCTACCTGTAGAATGTCTACTGGGGAATGATTTGGAGACTTCAGTTTGGGCTGAAGTGGAATTGGAGGCTCATGCAGCAATGCTGGGCATTCCTGGGTACATCTTTGCTCTCATCGGGGCTCAGGCCAAGAAAAACAGAGGACAGGGGAACTTGGATCCTGGAGCAATGGACCAAGTGCTCCTAAAAACTAACAGTAGAAAAGGCAAACCCTTGTCCACTATCCCACCCTCTCCAGAAGATTCCCCTTTTGATGAGGAGGATTCAACTCCCTGTGCACAACTCACACCATAGGAGCTTCAGGCTGATACATCTGAGCTCTTGGGTGCAGGGGGGCCTGCCAGGGAGGAACTGAGGCCCTGATTTATACTTTTTTTGCACTGCATTACCGTCATTTACTGACGCAAAAGCAGTGCAAACTTACAAAATACAATTGTATTTTGTGAGTTTGCACTGCTTTTGCATCAATAAATGACGGTAACATGGCGCAAAAAAAGTATAAATCAGGGCCTGAGTGTGGCACAGCAGACCTGTCCCACATTAGAGGGTTTGAGACAGCAAGCAGTCAAACAGCAAGCAGGGGTGGTCAGTGACTCTCACAGAGTTTACTGTGAGAAGAATCTCCTTTATACTGAGGCAAGGGACCTAAAACCTGGTGCTACCAGGAAACTGGTCATTCCCTTGCAGTACAGGGAATTCCTCTAACACTAGCACATGACATTCCCCTTGTTGGACATCTGGGGCAAAGCAAAACTTGGGACAGACTTGCCCCTCACTTTCACTTGCCTCACATGTCAGAACACAAGAGTTTTGTCGCTCTTGTGTCACTTGCCAAACCAGTGGTAAGACTGGTAGCACTCCAAAGGCCCCTTTGATCCCACTGCCTGTGGTTGGGGTGCCCTTTGAGAGGGTTGGGGTTGACATTGTTGCCCCCCTTGACCCTCCAACTACTTCTGGAAATAGATTAATCTTAGTGGTAGTGTCCATGCCACTAGATACCCAGAAGCTATCCCTCTAAGGACCACTACAGCACCTGCAGTGGCAATGGCCCTACTGGGAATATTTTCTAGGTTCTTCCCCAAAGAGGTTATATCAGACAGGGGTGGCAATATAGGCCCACATTTATACTTTTTAGCGCTGCATTTGCGTCGTTTTTTTATGCAAAATCAGCGCAAACTTACAAAATACAGTTTGTACAATAGTATTTTGTATGTTTGCGCTGATTTCACGTAAAAAAACAACACAAATGCAAATGTGGTGTTAAAAAAGTCTAAATATGGGCTTTAATGTCTGCATACTTAAAGGCAATATGGAAGGAATGTGGTGTAAACTATAAATTAACCACACCCAATCATCCACAAATGAATGGACTGGTTGAGAGATTTAACAAAACTCTCAAAGGCATGATCATGGGACTCTCTGATGAACTCAGAAGGAGATGGGATGTCCTACTGCCATGCCTCCTTTTTTGCCTACAGGGAGGTACCCTAGAAGGGAGTGAGCCACAGCCCCTTTGAACTCCTTTTTGGTCACACTGTTAGGGGTCCACTTGCACTTGTCAAAGAGGGGTGGGAGCAACCCTTGAAGCCCCCTAAACAAGACATTGTAGATTATGTGCTTGGCCTACAATCAAGAATGGCTGAGTACATGAAAAAGGCCTCTAAAAACCCTCAGGCAAGCTGAGAGTTACAGAAACAATGGCATGACCAGAAGGCTGTCTTTTCTGAGTACCATCCAGGAAAGAAGGTGTGGGTATTGGAGCCTGTGGCTCCAAGAGCACTCCAGGACAAATGGAATGGACCACATCTCATAGTGGAGAATAAGGGTGAGATCACCTATCTGATGGACCTAGGCACCCCAGAAGTCCCCTAAGAGTACTTCATGTACACCCCCGAAACCCTACTATGATAGGGTAGACTTGACCCTACTCATGGACACTGACGAGGGGCAGGAAGAAGAGAGTGACCCTCTCCCTGACCTCTTCTCCAACACTGCAGCTGATGGCTCAGTGGAAGGAGTTATCCTGGCAGACTGCCTTACAGCAGAGCAGAAGGAGAACTGCAGGAAACTCCTCGGTCACTTCTCTGAACTCTTTTCACTGACACCTGGTATGACCACTTGGTGTGAGCATACCCTTGATACTGGAGACAGTTTACCTGTCAAAAATAAGATTTATAGATAGCTTGACCATGTCAGGGACTGTATTAAATCTGAGGTTCAGAAGATGTTGGACTTAGGAGTGATTGAGCACTCAACTAGCTCCTGGGCCAGCCCAGTTATGCTAGTACCAAAGCCTCACTCACAGAATGGGAAAAAGGAGTTCAGGTTTTGTGTGGATTATAGAGGGCTCAACACAGTAACCAAGACTGTTGCTCACCCTGTACCCAGGGCAGATGAGCTGATATACTGGAATCTATATGCCATGATATAAGTATCTGAGCACTTTTGACTTGACTGCAGGGTATTGGCAGATCAAGCTATCAGAAGATGATAAACCCAAAACTGCATTCTCAACCATTGGAGGGCATTACCAATTTACAGGTATGCCCTTTGGCCTGATGAATGTACCTGCCACTTTCCAAAGGATAATGAATACAATCCTCCAAGGTCTGGATGTTTTCAGTGAAGCATATCTAGATGATATTGCTGTATTTAGCTCCACCTTGGATGACCACCTGGTCCACCTATGGAAAGTGTTTGTGGCCCTGCAAAAGACAGGCCTCACTATCAAGGTTTCAAAGTGCCAGATAGGGCAGGGGAAGGTGGTTTATCTGGGACACCTAGTTGGTGGGGAACAGATAGAACCACTACAGGGGAAGATCCAACCTATCTTAGACTGGTCTCCCCCTACTACTCAGACCCAGGTGAGAGCCTTTCTTGGTCTCACTGGGTATTACAGGAGGTTCATTAAGAACTGTGGCTCCATTGTTGCCCCTCTTAATGACCTCACCTCAAAGAAAATGCCCAAGAAGGTATTATGGACAGCCAGCTGCCAGAAAGCTTTTGAGGAGCTTAAGCAGTCTATGTGTACTGCACCTGTCCTAAAAAGCCCAAACTATTCTAAGAAGTTAATTGTTCAGACAGATGCTTCTGAGATAGGGGTTGGGGCAGTGTTATCACAACTAAACTCAGAGGGCCATGATCAACCTGTTGCTTTCATTTTTAGGAGGTTGACCCCTAGAGAAAAGCGTTGGTCAGCCATAGAGAGGGAGGCCTTTGCTGTGGTCTGGGCCCTGACAAAGCTAAGACCCTACTTCTTTGGGACTCACTTCATAGTTCAGACAGACCACAAACTTCTCTTATGGTTAAAACAAATGAAAGGAGAAAACCCTAAATTTTTGAGGTGGTCCATTTACCTACAGGGTATGGACTTTACTGTGAACATAGACCTGGGAGTAGCCACTCCAATCCAGATGGACTCTCCAGATATTTCCACTTAGACAATGAAGACTCATCTAGGCAAGGTTAGCCTTATTGTCCCTCGTTTGGGGGAGTTGTCTTGGAAAGTACCCTCTTTTTGGCATGTTACCCCCAATTTCTGCTTTATGTCAGTGTATTTTTTACTGTGTCACTGGGATCCTGCTTGTCAGGACCCCAGTTCTTATAGTTTATGGCCTGCTTGTCAGTCTGTTTCACTGTTATCTAAATTGCCACTGGAGTCCTGCTAATCAGGACTCCAGTGCTCATGCTGTCTCTGTTTGTAAATTTGTCACTACATACTGGTGACTCATTATTTCACTCAAATTGGCATTCTGGTCCCCCCTATAAGTCCCTAGTATGTGGTACATAGGTACCCAGGGTATTGTGGTTCTAGGGAATCCTTATTGGCTGCAGCATTTTTTTTGCCACCCATAAGGAGCCCAAACAAAGGCTTCTACAGGACTGCCTTTGCAGCCTGTGTGAAATAGTGCATGCACTATTTCACAGCACTTTTTACTGCACCAGGTCACTTATAAGTCACCTATATACCAGGTCTTCCAACCCTGAAGGCTGGGTGCAAAGTACCTCTCTGTGAGGGCACCCCTGCACTAGCAGAGGTGCCCTCACATCGTCCAGGCCCATTTTCCCAGACTTAGTGAGTGCAGGGACGCCATTACCTATGTACAGCTTCAAAATGAAAACCCAAATGTGGCCAAGAAAGGTGTCTAAGAACTGTGAATTATACGCCAATACTGATTCCAGTATTAGTTGCACAATCCCATGAACTCTGGGGGCTCCACAGTGGAACCCCAGTACTGCCATGGCAGCCTTCTGAGGTTTTCACTGCAGCCCCAGCTGCTGCCACCTCACAGACAGGCTTCTGTCCTCCTGGGGCTTGAGCAGCTCAATCCCAGGAAGGCAGAATAATGCATTTCCTTTAGGAGAGGGGTGTTACACCCTCTACCTTTGGAAATAGGTGTTACAGGCATGGGAGGGGTATCCTCCCAGAGCCCCTGGAAATGCTTTGAAAGGCACAGATGGTGCCCTCCTTGCATAATCCAGTCTACAGCAGTTCAGGGACCTCAGTCCCTGCTCTGGCACAAAACTGGACAAAGGAAAGGGAAGTGACCACTCCCCTGTCCATCACCACCCTAGGGGTGGTGCTTAGAGCTCCTCCAGAGTGTTCCTGGGTTTTGCCATCTTGGATTCCAAGGTGGTGGAGCAGTCCGGGAGCATCTGAGTGGCCAGTGCCAGCAGGTGATGTCAGAGACCCCTCCTGGTAGGTGCTTACCTGGTCAGGTGACTAATCCCCCTCTCAGGGCTATTTAGGGTCTCTCCTCTGGGTGTTTCTTTGGATTCAGATTGCAAGACTCCAGCAGGAATCATCTGCATCCTTTACTTCATCTTCTACCGACCGTTCAACCGCTGACTGCTCCAGAAACTCTTCAAAACTGCAATAAAGAACCTAGGACGACTTCTGCAACATTGTATCTTCAGCTCCTCCTAGCAGCTGCAACAGTTTCAAGGTCATGCATCCTCTGAGGCTTGCCTGTCTTCAACCTGCACCAGAAGAACGGAAGGAATCTCCCGTGGAGTGATGGAATCACTTCCCTGCTTCAGCAGGCAAAGCACTGCTGCGATGACCGGTGCCTCGGGTCTCCTCTCCAGACAACAGGCATGGACCAAACGACTCGGGTGGTGGACTAAAGTAACTCCAACAGTCCCAATGTCCAGCTGTCCAAATTTGGTGGAGGTAAGAGATTGCCTCTCCACGCAAGACAGTACCCCCGTGCACCACGTGACTTGCAGTTGCCAAGGTTTGTGTGAAACCTTCCAAGAAGTTCTTCGTGCACAGTATAGCTTAGGCCCCCAGCACTCCATCCTGTGATGCACAGCTTCCTGAGTGGTTCTCCGGTGGCGTGGGAATCCTTTGTGTTGTGCTGTTTGGGCCTCCATTTGCTCCTTCTTTGTCTCCATTGTGTGGGACTCCTGTGCATGCTGCCTGGTCTTTTGAGGGCTCCCGGAGTAGCTGAGAGCCTCTCTCTGTCTCCCCATCCTTGGTAGAGGCCACCAGGTCCCTCCTGGTACCAGGCAGCACTGTTTTCCGCTAACGGCGAGCTTTGCGTGTGCCAAGGTTTGTTGGCAGAATCCAGTGGCGCAAACCAGACTACATTCATCCATCTGGCATGGGACATCTGCACCAACCAGAAACCCGCATCTGTCTTCTTTGGTGCAATACTGACTTTGTCTTTTCTACTGGTGGTTCTTCTTTTGCACCTTCATCCGGGTTATCAGGGGCTCCTGTTCTCCCTGGACTCTTCAGTGCTCCTTGGACTTTGTACCGTTCTTCCACAGGTCTTCAGGTCCAGGAATCCATCACTGGTGTCTTACAGTCTCTTCTGGTTCTTGCACTGTCTTCTTTCACAACTTCTAGTGTGTTTTAGGAATCTTGCTGTGTTTTATCCTACTTTCCTTGGCTCTCTGTTGGGGTATTTTACTTACCAGCGCCCGTCCACACACAACACTTACCTATGTGGGAAACCGACTTTCTCATTCCACTATTTTAGTGTATGGTGTGTGTTCCCCCTAGGCCCATTGCAACTTATTGTCATTTTCACCTTTTGCACTATTTTCTGACTATTTACTTACCTGTTTTGTTTACTAGTGTATATATTGTGTCATTTGCTTACCTCCTAAGGGAGTATAGTCTCCAAAGTATTTTTGGCATTGTGTGACTAAAATAAAGTTCCTTTAATTTTGTAACACTGAGTATTGTCTTTCATGTGTGTGAGTACTGTGTGACTATAGTGGTATTCCAAGAGCTTTGCATGTCTCCTAGTTCAGTCTTGGCTGCTCTGCCTACAGCTACCTCTAGACAGCCTGGCTTCTAGACACTGACAATATTTCACTTATAAGGTATAACTGGACCTGATATAAAGTGTAAGGGGCATATTTATACTCTGTTTGCGCCAGGTTTGCGTCGTTTTTTTTTACGCAAATCCGACGCAAAGCTAACTCCATATTTATACTTTGACGCTAGACCCGTCTAGCACCAAAATTCTTGGAGTTTGCGTCATTTTTTAGCGTGGAGACCTACCTTGCGTCAATGAGATGCAGGGTAGGCGTTTCGCGTTACATTTTTTGACGCAAAACTGTTCCACTCATTTCCGGTTCTAAAGAGGTAATTAGGAGTATTGTGTCCACCACCACAAACGCTATCAGGAGTATTACATGCTTCAATTAGTATATCCCTATTTCTCTAAAAGTCATCATCTGGCATTTTGTGATCAGATCTGGAGTCTACACTTGGAGTATTGTCAACAGATTTAGTGACACCACAGAGCCTATTGTGTCCAGTTGTAAAGGCCTCATTTGCAGTGTTGTGACCAGACTGAGTACCCTTTGTATAGGCCTTTGCAGCATCCAAATGATTAATTTATGAAATAATAATGATTTATAATTTTAACTACTTTCTTTAGTCATTGCAGCAATTGTTGCTGATTGATATTGTAAACTAGAACCTGGAATATTTACTTGCAGGTTAGATAGCTGCAAATCTATAGTGCTAGAAAACAAGGACCTTCCAAGCACCATCTTTTTTTGTCATAGTTTTTCAGGGCTTTTCCAGTCCAATTAAATGAGATCAGCAAGCAGTTAAACTTGATAAAGAATGCTTTCTTCCAAAAGCATGGTGTAGTCAAAAACAACATTAATCACTATTCGAAGGGTACCATCTCTGTTATGTTAGTAGCTCAAACAGAGTGGCAGAGATTTGCTCTTTTTTTAAACTTTACTGGAGGGTGACATCATTCAGCTTATAAATATCCTCTCAGTATAAAGGATCTCTTGCAGATTGATTCCAGCAATGGTATTGCAAATCTATCAGCAATATTCCATTAAGGTGAACATGAAATCTGACCCTTATTTTAGCTTTGTTTATCTGGTATCCTGATACTGTGTAAAACCTCTGTGTATAAAATATTGTGTGAAAAAAGTTGTGAGACACAAATATCATGTCTTAAATATTGTGATGTCAAACATTTTATGGCTCAGAATATTGCAGGTAAGATTAATGTATTTTTGATAATTTTTGTTTTAATATATTATATTTGTTTTAAAAAAAATTAAGTATAATTATCAGTCTGAGTTTTGGTCATTTGAAGTACTTCTTTCTTTTAGATTGGTATTTAAAATTTTCTTGAATAACATTTAGAAGTAGATGTTCATAAATATTAGTTTTTGTGTTTTAGGCAGGTTAAATGGTGTGTTAATATAGTAGGGTTCTTGCTATTGAATATATATATGGTAGGCCTGGGTTGTTAGTAAACACTCTTACTTTGGATACAAGGATTTCATGCATTTGTTTGATATGTTTGGTTAGGGATTGATCCGTTCTAAGCTCCAAGTTGCTTTGTTCTTTTTTAAGTAATCCTTGCAATTGGTAGAGTGTAACATGGCTTCTTCCAAAACGTTTCTTGGGAAAAATTGTACCACCCTTCTACTGCATTATTTGTCTTTGCTTCTTGAGACAAGGTGATGTCATGGGTGTTTTACCATGGAATTTCTTACTTGTGGTGCTGTCTGTTGGCTGGTGCAGGTGACCAACCCAAATATCCTCAAAATGATCCATTAGTGGAGCTAGTTTGATTTCATGTTGTTAGTAATAGGGGTATTCAAGTAGCATATCATAATGTTCAGTAACACACAAGGACTCATGCTAAAGCCAGAAGCTTTTTCAGTTTCTGTCCAAATTCTGGGCTAGTTGCATATTCAACTGTAAGAAAGTACCATCTTTCTTGGCTTGTTACCCCCATTTTTATCCGTATGTCCGTATGTTTTTGCCTTTCTCACTAGGATCCTGCTGGTCAGGACCCCAGTGTTTATAATGTATGGCCTAATGTGTATTTTGAAGTAGTGCTTGACTGTATCACTGAGGCCCTGCTAACCAGAACCTCAGGCCTTATGCTCTCTCTGCTTTTAAATTTGTCACTATAGGCTAGTAACTTCATTTACCAGTTTCAATTGGCACACTGAACCCCCCTTATTAGTCGCTAGTATATGGTACCTAGGTACCCAGGGCATTGGGGTTCCAGGAGATCCTTATGGGCTGCAGCATTTATTTTGTCATCCATAAGGAGCTCAGACAAACCCTTCCACAGGCCTGCCATTGCCGTGTGGGTGAGGGGACGCCATTACACGTGTGCACTACATATCAGTCAACACCTATATGTAGCTTCACAATGGTAACTCAGAATCTGGCCATGAAGGTGTCTAAGATCATGGAAGTGTCCCCCATTCCAAATCTGGTATTGGGGAGCAAATTCCATGCATCCTGGGGGCTCCACCATGGACCCCCAGTTCTGCCAAACCAGCTCTCTGAGACTTGCAATGCAGCTACAGCTGCTGCTACCTCACAGACAAGGTTCTGCCCTCCTGGGGTCTGAGCAGCTCAGTCCCAGGAAGGCAGAACAAAGCATTTTCTTTGGGAGGAGGGTGTTACACCCTCTCCCTTTGGAAGTATGTGTTACAGGCTCGGGAGGGGTAGGCTCCCCCAGCCTCTGGAAATGCTTTGAAGGGCACAGATGGTGCCCTCCTTGCATAAGCCAGTCTACACCGGTTCAGGGACCCCCAGTCCCTGCTCTGGCGTGAAACTGGACAAAGGAAAGGGGAGTGACCACTCCCCTGTCCATCACCACCCCAGGGGTGATGCCCAGAGCTCCTCCAGTGTGTCCCAGATTTTAGCCATCCTGTTTTCTAAGGTGTGGGACACTCTGGAGGCCTCTGAGTGGCCAGTGCCAGCAGGTGATGTCAGAGACCCCTCGTGATAGGTCCATACCTGATAAGGTAGCCAATCCCCCTTTCAGGGCTATTTAGGGTCTCTCCTGTGGGTTTCTCTTCCGATTATACTTGCAAGTTCCAAGCAGGAATCCTCTGCAACTACTACTTCATCCTTTGACCTCAGATGGACCTCAGACTGCTCCAGGAACTGCTGTAACAGCAAAAGTATCCAGAAGGGCTACTTTTCCTCTGCAACTTCAGCTCCAGCCAGCAACTGCAACAGTTTCCACTGTGTGCACGCTATGGGGACTCCCTGTCTTCACCCTGCACCAGAAGGACCGATTAAATCTCCTGTGGAATGACAGTCACTTCCATGCTCAAGCAGGCACCTTCTAAGACGATGACCGGTTCTCTCGGACTCCTCTCCTGGCGACGAGCATGCTCCTTGGAACACAGGTGGTAGACCCATTCGACACAGACTTCCCTGAGGTCCTGCTGTCCCAATTTGGAGGAGGTAAGACCTTGCCGTCCCGAGTATGACAGTACCCCTTTGCACTGTGTCTTCTTCACCTCCTGAGGCCTCTGTGCACTATTTGCACAATTATTTTATTCACAGCCTGGCCCAGATCCCCAGCACTGAATCCTGTGAGCTCAAATCACTGAGTTGTTCTCCAGCGGCATGGGACCTTCCTTTGTAGTGCTGCACCAACCACATTTTTCATCTCCTTTGTCCCCCTGTACTGAGACTTCTGTGGGTGTTGTCTGATCTTCTCAGGGCTCTCTGAAGTGCTAAAAACCGCCTCTTCCTCCTCCTCACACAGAGTTGAGGCCCCAGGTCCCTCCTGGGTCCAGACAATGCCAATTTGACTCAAAACTCTGCTTTGCCGGAACAAAAGCTTGTTGGACGAATCCAGAGCCAAAACTCACCTGCCTCCAACATCTCTTCGTGGGACATCCATTGCA
The DNA here is from genome assembly GCF_031143425.1 of Pleurodeles waltl. NCBI lineage: Eukaryota > Metazoa > Chordata > Amphibia > Caudata > Salamandridae > Pleurodeles > Pleurodeles waltl. The sequence continues at coordinate 1,028,027,429 of NC_090445.1, forward strand.
TCATGCATGAACTCGCTGACATCTTCCTTGGGTGCATTTCTGCAGTCTCTGTCCAACTGGGGACTCTTCTTTTGCACCCTCTTCTGTGTTGGCAGGGGGTACTGTCCTTCCTGGAACTTCTTCCGACTTCTGGACTTGGTCTCCTTCCTTTGCAGGTCTTCAGGTCCAGGAATCCACCATTTTTTGTTTGCAGTCTTGCTTGGTTTTTGCAATAACTCTAATCACAACGTAGTGTGTCCTAGGGAAACTTGCAGTACTCTACTCCTACTTTCCTGGGCTCTGGGGTGGGATAATTTATTTACCTTTACTGTATTCTTACTCTCCCAGCAATTCGCTACACACTACACTTGTATAGGGGGGAATTCGTGGTTCACATTCTACTTTCTTTGTATATGGTTTGTGTTGCCCCTAGACCTATTTTCTCCCATTGTTTTCGATAGCATTTCCTATTGTTTGCACTATCCTATGTCTAATTACTTACCTTATTTTGGTGTCTAGTGTATATATTGTGTATAATACTTACCGCAAGAAGGAGTATTGCCTCTAAGATATTTTTGGTCTTGTGTCACCCAAATAAACTACCTTTATTTTTGCTAATACTGAGTATTGTCTTTACTAGTGTATAAGTATGGTGTAACTATAAGTGGCATTGCAGGAGCTGTGCATGTCTCCTAGTTCAGCCTAAGCTGCTCTGCTATAGCTACATCTATCAGCCTAAGCTGCTAGAACACTACTACATCTCACTAATAAGGGATAACTGGACCTGGCGTAAGGTAGAAGTACCCAAGGTACCCACTACAAACCAGGCCAGCCTCCTACATCAATGCTTAGGTTGTATATTTGGAGGTGCATCCATTTGCGCTGATTAGGCTGGTAGCAGCATGTTTAGATTGTAGCATGTGAGTAGATTTTGAGTATAATCAAAATCATTGCATATTCAAAATCAGTGATTACTTTTTGTGGGTTATAGTTCTTAGCTTGTTCTTTCGAATGTGTTAGCATTTGATTATAAGTTGTACTTTGTGAGGTAAAAGTGTATATCCTAATAGGATGTTTGTATTTTGATACTGAGCATGTATTTTCCATTTTTAACTGGATTGTGAAGGGCCCGACTTAAAAGTGCATCTTTCATCCATATGCTACATTGAGTTTAGGGTAACAAATAGTTTCTGGTGAAGTATGGTGTTTTATTTAGTATGAAACTTTTTTATTGCTATTTTGGTTGTCAGATAGTAAAAAGGTGTTTTATGTGTGGTTAGTAAGTGATGGGGTATGGCTATATCTGCATATTTGTTCTAGGTCGTACTGGTGTTTTCCTGGCTTTTGCTGTGTGTTCTGGCAATTATTTTTTTTAGGGATGGTATGCCTAAGTGTTGGAGTGTTGCTTGTTCAGGTGCATTTAATATATTATTTTTTAAGTGTTGTTACTGAGAGGTCTTGTGATCTCCTACTAGGCTTTTTTATGCACGATATATCTGAACTCCATTTCAGTAATATTAAGGGGGATGGCTATGCTCCCTAAAACTTTCAAGTATTTCATTTTTAATGGTAGCCTTGCTATAGATTGCATTTTATTAATATTTTCAACAGTTTCAGCGCATTTCCTCACTTATGGTGCTGTCCTTACTTTAGCTACATCCTCTATAATTTAATAAACATGTTTTTAAAAATAATTTGGGGTTTTATAGTATAGAAAATGTACATTAATTTATAAAAGCAATTAATAGGCTACATTAGTTTTAATGTTTTTTCATTGCTTCAGCAGCTTGGGACACAAATGTAGGCACTTTCAATCACCTCATAGGACCCAGTCCAGTGATCCTAGAGGTCCCTGAGCTCGACTGGCTCCATAACACACACTTTTTGTCCAGGTTGGAACTCCACAAGGGTAGACATTTGGTCGCACTACTGCTTCATTACCTATTGGTTGGCCTTTAAGTTGTCAGAAGCTTGCTTCCACAACTTGGCCATGTGGTATCTGAAGGCTAGCATGTAGCTAACAACATCTGGGGGAGGGATGTTCTTGGGAGTTTGCTCCCAACCCTCCTTCACCAGACTGAGAGGCCCCCTTACAGTATGGCCATGCAGAAGTCTCAAACGACTGAATCTAATCCCCCATTTGTGGAAGCCCCCAGTAGGAAAAGAGTAAGCATGGCAGGAGGACATCCTATTTACACCTCAGAGGCTCGGGCAGGCCCTTGTTCATGCCTTTGAGGGTCTTGTTAAATCTCTCAACAAGCCTATGTTTTTGGTGATGGTAGGGTATGCACAACTTATAGGAAACCACACTCTTTCCACATTGACTGTATACAAGCAGACATGAAGTTGGTGCTCCTTTCAGACACCATTACCTTGTGCAAACCTATTCAGGTAAAAATCCCCATTAGGGTCTTAGCCACTGCAGGTTCAGTTGCAGTCCTCGGAGATATGGCTACTGGGTATCTTGTGGCATGGTACACCAGAACCAGCATTAAACGCCAGCCAGAGGCTGTCTGGGGATTAATAGGCCCAACAATGTTGATGCCCTCCCTTTCAAAGGAAGTGCCAAAGGCAGGTGGGGCATTCAGGTGAGCATTCAGCTTCTGCCCTCTCTTCCCACTGACATGGCTGGTCAAGCAGGTTCTGCAGAGGTTATCTGAGGAAATCTTAATTTGGGGTCAAAAAAGTGGGGGACAAGGTTGGCAAAGGTCTTATCCTGGCCCTGCTGTCCCACCAAGGATATCTTGTGAGCCGGCTCCAGTAGAAAAGGCCTGTAGCACTGAGTATCTACAAGGGCCCTTGTTGCCCCATGCACAGGTTCCTTAGGCTCATTACGCAGGAGGTTCTCCTGCCAGTAAATGTGGTGACTACCAGAGGTATCACCTTCTGCCTGGCTTTGGCCTGTTACCTCATACCATCCAAGACTAGACACTCCCTCTGCGCCTTGAAGAATTCCTTCCTGGTGGGTCCTCCTTCCACTTGCCATCCAGAATGTTTAGGTAGGTCATCAAAGGAGGCCATTTAATCTCCACCGAGCTCCATGGCCACCTCCTCTCACACCCTATTCACCTCAGCTTAGAGACATTCATGGTCTGGTTTTCCACGCCCCTTGCCCTTTCTCCATTTGGCAGTGTCATGGCTATTTGTCCAGTATCCACACTTCTTTGACTCCCTTCCTGGACAACCATGGATCTGATGGTTACACACACACACTCAGATTTTCCAAGTGTGGCCTGAGCTTCACTTCCTTCCAGGTCCTGCTCAAGGCCATATCCTAACAAACAATCCACAGGCATGGCATGGTTCACTGCAACTTTGAGAAGACCCAACCTCCGCAGTCAATGGGAAGATGGGCCCCTGGATGACACACGTCTTTACCATGCAAGTCATTGCAACAAATATGCCTCTACCACACGTGACACTGCAGTGAATTTAGTGTAAAGGAATGAATGGTAAAGGCATTTAAGTATTCTGAAGGCTTTTGTCATTTTACAGCTCTGCATGGATGGCACTGGGCCAAACCTATACTTAAAGATGTTGCTGTACAAATGGTAAAAGACCAGAGCTCTCTCTTCTGTTTTGCAAAATGTAAGCGTCACTCCTACCCTGATAGGATGTTGTTTGATATATATGGGCCACACAGAGAATACCGCCACAATACAGACACCCACACAAGTCCGCCACACCAAAGGTCAGTGATAAACTGGTGATAGCAAAACCCACACCGTCCACCAACAAGAAAACGCCCACAGTATCATGACCCATGTATCAACGCAGCGGTCTTTGAACCGTGGTAAACCATTGGCGGTACACACTGCCGCGCTCAAAATACACACACACTGACAAAACTACACCACATTGGACAATTCAAACTACACACACCTGACACACATAGAAACACCACACCCTCACACTCATGCCACTATAAAACACACACCCACATTACCCACAACCCCTTACAATGACAAAAAAGAGACCAAGCACAGAGAGACAAGCAAAGAGCACACACTCATTCAGAGGCACAGAACACCATCACCCATACACCATCCACGCACATCACAGTATACACCCCAACACATCACCCCACACATCACCTCGCACATCCACACACATATCACTCACACCACATCCATGGCACCCCAAAGACACCCCTGGTTTTCTGAGGAGGAGCTAAGGGTCATGGTGGAGGAAATCATCCGGGTAGAGCCACAGCTATTCGGATCACAGGTGCAGCCGACCTCTATTGCTAGGAAGATGGAGCTATGGCGGAGAATCATCGACAGGGTCAACGCTGTGGGACAGCACCCAAGAACAAAGGATGACATCAGGAAGAGATGGAACGACTTATGGGAGAAGGTGCGTTCTGTGGTTTCAAGACACCACATTGCTATACAGAGGACTGACGGTGGACCCCCACCTCCTCCCCCACAACTAACAACATGGGAGGAGCCTTGCGGGAGTAGCAGGAGGATTGGACTCTGGTAAGGCAAAAATGTACTACTATATCTCCCACCCTACCTGCATGCCATCACATACCCCCACCCTTTCCCTCACTCCCATCACTCCACCAACTCACATATATACCACTATCACAACTCACCCATCCCAATATCAATCCCTGCATGCAACAATAATGCATGGACACCCATCACAGACCTGCATGGACACCCATCACCACAACATGCACACTAGAGAGACTCACCCATCCCACATAATCACCACTCACACAAGACCAAGGCGACAGGGAAAGCACAATTAAACAGGGAAACACACCCATTGCACAAGATGGCACACACAGATACAATAACAATGCATTTGCATCCCAACAGGATCCCTACCCAACGTCACCGGAGAGGAGGTGCCACCTACATCCAGCCCCCCCGGAAGAGTCCCACAGTGATGACAACAGCTCTTCACGCCTGGATCACGATGCCCAACCTGGCCCATCAGGGACCTCTGGACAGTTGGTTACCCTGCCACACTCCCAAACCACCACAGAGCCTCCCCCTCAGGAAACACCACCACAGCACCCAGTCAGCGGGCCCACACTTCTGTTCCCAGGACACATCAATCAGCAGTGTGTCCACCACTACAGGGACCCCAGGCAACCCCACAAACCCAGGACAATCAGGGACCTGGGGTTGGTGGCAGTGAGCACACAGTTCAGGGGACAGAGGCACAGGACAACAGGGAAGCTGGGAGGACTGCTGTGCGACAGGGGGAGGACAGGCCCAAGGAACCGACCCTCCAGGAGGCACTCTCAAACATCAGGGGAGCATACCACCATTCCCAGTAGACCATGGGCACGGTACTGGCCAAGTTATAGGAGACCCAGCGGCTGCAGGAGGGACAGTACCTGGGGATCAGGGAGGACCTCACAAAAATCTACACCATCCTGGTCACCTTTGCAGGGGTGCTGGCTGACATGGGCAAGACCATGAGGGAGGCAGTTGCAGAACAAAGGGCCCCTGACACTAGCCAAACCGAGGAACAGCCTTCCACCTCCGCTGGAGCTAGTGGACAGGAGGCCCTGCCACAGGACCAACTTGGCACCAGTACCCCACCCCCATGAAGAAGGAGAACCACCCCACAAACGGTCCCTGCGATCAAGGCAGAAGACAGAGAACATTGCCAAGACCCCGCCAGGAAATAAGACTCTCCTGAATGTCACCCTTCTGTCCCACTCTATCACCCTGTCCACTTTGAACTGCCATTTCTCCCCTTCCTATGCCCCATTGGACAATGCACCTGTGATGCCAATAGACTGGACTCTACCCTGGACTTTCCTCCACCATGACCCCAGCCCCTTCCACTCACCCCCATACTATTTAGCACAAGAAATAAACACCCTTGACATATAAACCATACTGGAGTCAATGTAATGATTGGAAAGTTATATTCTTGCAACATTCTCAGAGCATTGCAACGTCTGTGTTCAGTGAATTATACCACAGGATGGCAGTTGGTGGGCAGCAGTATATACAGCAGGAGCCAAAATGGGGTAAACAGATCTGAAAAAAGGGAATCCAAAGCGAACAGTCGGTGTCCATAGACAGGGGGTAAGAGGCTGCTGTGTACAATGACCAAAAGTCTACTGTAATGTAAGTTTGAGTTACAGTCTCTTACCTGTGTGTCACTGGAAGTACTGATGTATAATGTTTATTCTGTTGTCCGTCCATATCTTCTTCATCTGCCTTCTCTTCCTCACTGTCCACAGGCTCCACCGCTGCCACAAGACCATCTCCAGGCTCATCCTCCTGCAGAAAAGGCACCTGGTGTCTCAAGGCCAGGTTGTGCAACATACAGCATGCCACGATGATCTGGCACACCTTCTTGGGTGAGTAGTACAGGGATCCACCAGTCAGATGGAGGCACCGGAACCTGGCCTTCAGGAGGCCGAAGGTGCTCTCAATAATCCTCCTTGTATGCCCATGTGCCTCATTGTGACGTTTTTCTGCCTTTGTCCTGGCATTCCTCACTGGGGTCAGTAGCCATGAGAGGTTGGGGTAAGCAGAGTCACCTGTAAATATCGAGGGACAACTGTTAGGCACACACTAACCCTTAGGGACAACACCATACTCAGACCCAGCTTATACTGTGTGAGGACCTTGGGCTCACCTAATAGCCACACCCGGTGCCTCTGGAGTTGCCCACCACATAAGGGATGCTGCCATTCCTCAAGACATAGGCGTCATGCACAGGATATTTGGCATTCACATGGGAGATGTACTGGTCTTCCAAACACACCATTTGCACATTCATTGAATGATAGCTCTTTCTATTCCTGTAAACCTGTTCATTTCTCCGGGGGGGGGGGGGGGGGGGTGACAAATGCCACATGTGTGCCATCAATGGCACCAATGATGTTGGGGATATGTCCCAGGCATAAAAGTCAGCTTTCACTGTGGCCAAATCCTCCACCTGGGGGAATACGATGTAGCTGCGTATGTGTTTCAGCAGGGCAGACAACACTCTGGTCAACACGTTGGACATAGGCTGAGACATCCCTGATGCCATGGCCACTGTAGTTTCAACGGAACCACTTGCCAGGAAATGGAGCACTGACAGTACCTGCACTAGAGGGGGGATCCCTGTGGGCTAACGGATAGCTGACATCATGTCTGGCTCCAATTGGGCACACAGTTCTTGGATTGTGGCACAATCAAGTCTGTATGTGATGATAATGTGTCTGTCCTCCATTGTCGCCAAGTCCACCAGGGTCTGTACACCGGAGGATGCCGCCATATCATCATCTGCCTCAGTGGTTGAAGCCTATGGAACAGAAAGAACGGTGAGCAGAAGGTCATATTTCCACCTAGATGGCACAACTGTTTCTGAATATATGTCACAGAAGCAGTGTGTGAAGTCGAGAGTCAGTAGATGTGGCAATATGTGCTGTGAAGCAGTTAGGTGCCATGCCATGTGCCCCCCTGAAATGGTGGCTGTTGACCTGTGAGAAGGGACAAGGAGAAATGAGGTAAGTGTGCTGGCGTTCTGCTGCGTCGCGGTAGGTAGACGATGTCCGCCGTGCAACTTCACATTGGTTATCATTGGGAGCTCTGGGTCCCAGGAGCCAATGGCGATGCCGGTGGTTGATAGTACGCACCAATGCGGCCGTCACTGCCATTTTCTAGCTATTCACTCACTTGCTACCTGACCTTCAACAGGAGAGGACCTACACTGCAAGTGTTGCTGTGACCTGAGTCTGGAAGCGACAATGGCTAAAGTGTCTGGGAAAAGGGCCCCCGTATCTACTGCGGAGGAGTTGGAGAAACTGGTGGATGGGGTCCTACCTCAGTACACATTACTCTACGGTTCTCCAGACAAACAGGTGAATACACTGACAGCATGATGTGTGGGCAATACATGTTTTGAGTGGTACGTATGTAGGGGGGTGCTGTAGCGTCCTGGCCTGAGTGCTGCATGAGAGGTGTCAGGGCATGGGTGGGAACTGGGGGCCAATGAGTATGCCGGTCCGGATGGGTGAGTAATTAAATTTTCCCCTGTCTTTACTCACTAGGTCAGCACCAACCAGAAAAAGGTTATATGGCGTGCCATCGCCAGGGAGGTGCAGACCCTGGGGGTCTATCACAGGCGGAGCACCCACTGCTGCAAAAGATGGGAGGACCTGCACTGCTGGACCAAGAAGACAGCGGAGGCCCAGCTGGTGCTGGCCTCCCAGCGTAGAAGGGGTGCCTGTTGCACTATGACCCCCCTGATGTTACACATCCTGGCGGTGGCCTATCCGGAGTTGGATGGGCGCTTGAAGGCATCACCGCAGCCATAAGGGGATGAGTACAAATTCCGAAAGATGACTTTGCGTGTTTTAGGAGCTAGCTGGGTGGGGGATGTGGGCTGTGCGTGCCCCTAGGCCAGGACGATTATGGCAGGGTAGGTCCCCTGTGTGCAGGCACTGAAGCACTCCTACCCCAATCGTACAGGTGGACAATTACTACTGGGCAGGGTCCTGTGGGTGTCAGATATGCAGATGCTGGCAGTAGGCATTGTACCCCATGGGCTGGTGAATATCTTAGTGACTGGTTGGGCATGGCCTAGTGCATAGGGCAGCTCCCTGTGTGTTGTGTACGCCAACGGTAGTGGTGTTGCTGGCATTGACCAAGTGTATCCTCTGTCTCTCCCCCCTTTTTGTTTTGTCACCCTGTCCTTTTGTGCATTAGCATCATCTGGCAGAGGAGCAGAGGCAATGAAGGGAGCTGCATCCCACATGGCCCATGAGGGAGAATCCACTGAGGGTGAAGGCACCAGTGGGACGTAGGGCGAGGGGAGCTTCACGACGGGGACAGGAGGGGATACCAGTGACAGCGATTCCTCCTCCGATGGAAGCTCCCTGGAAGTGGCGGACACCTCTGTGCCCACCTCAACAACAGTTTCAGCCACCACCCCCCACCAGCACCGCCCTCCCAACAGCCCATCAATGTGTTTCCTGTGCCCATTCACACAGGAGGGTGGGCATCTCCTTCACCCCAGGCACCTCAGGCCCTGCCCCAGTCAGCCCTGCTGCCCTCAGTGAGGAGGCTATTGACCTCTGAGATCCTTCACTGTTGGGCAGTCAACCATTCTGAATGCCATCCATGGTGTTGAGAGGCATTTGCAGCAAATAAATGCATACCTAGAGGGCATTCATTCTGGCATGGCAGCCCAACAGAGAGCATTTCAGGCTCTGGCCTCAGCACTGATGACAGCCATTGTCCCTGTGTCCAGCCTCCCCTCTCCCCCCTCCAACTTCCACTACCCCGACCCAATCCCCTCTACCTCACCCTATCCCAAGCACACCTTCAGACCAGGATGCACACACATCAACACATAAAAGTGGCTCAGTAAAATATAAGCACCACACATCATCACACAGGTACTCACACAAGCACCATACCCATGCAAACATGCCAACATCCACTTCCTCCACTGTGTCCCCTTCCTACTTTTCGTCTACCTCCCTCCCCGTTGCGTCTCCACTCACACCTGCATGCACTACATCATCATCCACTACCTCCATCACCAGCAAGCCCATCACAACACACCCCTCGTGAGCAATCACCACCCCCACAACCATGCACACGTCCCCTGTGTCCTCTCCCAGTGTGTCTGTGAGCCCTCCTCCAAAATTACACAAACGGAGGCACACACCCACTCAACAGCCATCCACCTCACAACAGCCTCCAGCCCATGCACCTTCACCCAAACACAGCAGATGTACACCTCCTACAACCACTACCTCTTCCTCCACTCCCACACCCCCTCCATCTCCCCGTCCCAGTAAGTCCCAAAAACTTTTCCTGGCTAACATTGAACTCTTCTCTATGCCTCCCCCGTCCTTCCCCTACGGCCAGGATGCCAAGATCCCAGGCCAGCACCTCAGCCACCAAGTCGGCATCCGCTGTGGTCCCTGAAAGTCTGAGGGGATCGAAGGGGGCACCCGCCAGGACTGGCTGTGTGCCACCTATAAATGCAAAGGACCAACCGATTCCGCCACTTGCCAAGGTTAAGAAGGGGCCAGCATGCAGCACGAACAGGACACACGACCCACCCAGCAAGGCCTCATCCAAAAAACAGGAGGACAGTGCCAAGGTCCCAGCAGCGTCTACCAAGGTGGAGAAGGCAAAAAAAAGCAAAGGCAAGGCACTTCAGGGCTCGGATCCTCCAGGTGAGGGACTGATGACCACCATTAGTCCTGATAGGCCAGCAACCTGTACCGCGGTAAGCACCGCTGCAAGCACCGCCACAAGCACCACCACCTGTACCACCACCTGTACCCACCCTGCACCGCCGCTGCCACATCAACAGTCAGCAGCATCATCCCCAGTGGGCAGCTGTCCAAGGCTGCTGGAGACGGCCTGGTGTCTCCCTCCACTACTACCAGCACCTGCACCACGGCCAGCATCAGCAGTCACCGCCACCTGCACCGCCACATGCCCAGCCGTTGCCACTACATCGGACATCTTCACCATCCCCAGTGCAGGAGCCGGCATGGACCCTGCACCCAGCTCTTGAAGCACCACCACCAGCACTGGCAGTACCAGCAGTTTGCAGCCTAAGTCTCTGCAGGATGGAGACTAGCCCTCCCTCCATGGAGTATCATGCTACCTGTTCCCTGCACATCTCATGCCTCTGCCACCCAGATGAGGGTATGGGAACTGCCACGCCCCAGGTGCAGCTTCACGGGGCACCAGGCCCCCTCCAGAACCAGTGGAGATATGTATCCACTCACCCTATCCTTGGCAGGATGAAGCAGACTGGGCACAAAGCCCCCTCCAGAACCAGTGGAACATGTCACCCACTTGAGAGACTGTGGCTTTAGACTCCCCAGGACCAGGCAGTGGGCAAACCACCCACTTGAGAGACTTGAGAGACTGTGGCTTTGCACTCCCCAGGACCAGGCAGTGGACAAACCACCCACTTGAGAGACTGTGGCCTTGCACTCCCCAGGACATCGCTGTGGGCATGTTGCCCCCTCCAGGATCAGTGGCTTAGTACCATCTTCTGGCTGAGGTGCCCACCCCCCTTCCCCCCAAGGTGCCTGTGTGTTTACGACCTGATGCCCCTGCAGTGTTCTCTCGGTTTTGAGGCAGGAGTCAAGTGTGGGCTTCGCCCATGATTTTTGTCCCAGTGGGCCATGGACATATACAAAGGACAGTGTACGGCCTTCTGTACATATTGTAAATATTTGTATATACAATTTTTTTATATTCCTTAACTATATCTGCATGTTCAAAAATATCACTAATTTGAATCAATTCCCTTTGTCCTTACGTTCTTCCAGAGGGTTACGGGTGTCAATGTAATGTTGCTGCATGTGTTTGTGTGTATGGAGTTGTGGGTGGGGGTGTTGTGTGTTGCGTATGTGTGTCACTCTCTTTTTCCTCCCCCTCTCCCCTGTGTGCTAGGTGCAGTACTCACTGTGGTCATCGCCGCCGCCTTCTTTGAAATCCCTGGTGTATTAGCAGAATCACCAGCATGGGGAGGACCTGCAGTTCGGACTCCATGGCGTCCTGGTTCTTCGTTGAGTGTCGACAGGTGAGTGGTTCCCCTTCAGTGTACTGTTTCTGCTGTGCTTTTTATGTCGTTTGTACCTCCCCAGAAAAGCTGGCGGATTGGTGCCTTGTAATTGCATGGGCGCTACATTGTCTTCTGCCTGTCTGTTGGCGGTGACCACCGCAGTGTTTGTTGCTACCGCCCTGGCGGTTGGAGTGTTAAAGTGGCTGTCTGTGTTGGCGGTTTCTGCCGTGATCCCATTTTTTTTACCGCTGGCCTGTTGGAGGAATTACCGCCACTTTAACACTGACCTCCAGGGTTGTAATGAGGGCCATAGTTAGGACCATTTGTTCCATAGAGTTTTCTCTTTTGACAATAACTTTGGTGCCGCTTGATGAATCTTCACCAAATTTTCAAAACTTATCCTCAACTGCTGTCTTGAAAGCTTTGGGTGATCTGTCATGTGGGGGAGAGAAAAAGGTGGGTTCCCAAAGCTACCCACTCTACGTTAATGGGATTTTTCACATTTTTGACAGAATTACAGCCCACACTGCTGAAATTAATTACACCAAATTTTGGCAGAAACCTAGGTCTTGGTCCAGAAAGCTTGTTTTTTGTGATGTGGTGTAGATCCATTCAGTGGTTTTAGAGATGTTGAAGGACATCTATGCTCGGGTCCTCTTTCTATTTGTAACCATTTGCCCCGGGGGCTGGTGGTCCCGAGTGCAGCGGGGGGCACCCGGTCCCCACTACAAATATAGTGTTGCCTGGGGCTGGTGGTCCTCGGGTCATACCACAGGTCCTCCCCCATATTAAGCACAAGATAACCCTTGGGAGGTGGCAGTGCCCGGGGCAGCAGGAGGGGGCCAGGAGACCCCCTCCAGCATACTAAAAGTGCCCTCTGGAGGTGGCAGTCCCGAGAGCAGCGGGAGGGAGCCTGGAGGCCAGGAGGTTCTTTTTAAAGAAAGCCCCCTGGACTTGGCCTTCCTGGGGGCATGAAACTAACGAAGCGCAGGAGCCCGTGCTTCCTTTTTTAAAATATTTAGGAGCAGATTCACAGATCCACCCAATCTCTGCTGGTAAAATAAAAAAAAAATGATTTTAGCCCTGGTAGGGGTGCAGTGAATCCTATCTTGTTTTAATGGGAGTCAGGAGTTAGCTTAGCCTTCTGGCTTGCAGACTTGTGCCCCCCGTCACCCAGTGACTCTTACCCTACTTAGCATGCTGTGTTTTAGCACAATTATTTAATCATTTATTTCCAAGATGGCTGCATTGTTTTTAGTTAGGACAATGTTTTAGTTTCATTTATCGGTGCCACTCTGCTAAGGCGTCACTATCAGCACCAGATGTAGGTATTCACATTAGGTACTTTCCCCCTTTGTGCTTTTGAGGCAATTGTTTTTGTAATTGCTGCCCCAAGTATGTCTTGTTATCTATTCTTTGGGAACAGTCCTACATCAGGGGTCCGATCAGATCTGTAAAGTTGCACCTCATACAGAGAGATAGTCAGAAGGATTCCTACCAGATGCTATCAACGCTATCCATGCTACACGTCGCCTTGACGCTGACCCAGTCTTCGTGTCCCCACGGAGTCTAATCTAGAGACCTCATTCAAAGGTAACGAGGGTTGGGGGCTCTTCTCATAGACATGGTACTGGCAGATTAGGTTTATCACACCTAGCTCTCTTTAGGTTAGGGGTTAAGTTCATCATGGTAGGACATATTTCAAATCTTATATCATTTAATGTTATTGCAAGATGGTGGGGGGTCTTTGTAGTCATGACTCTTGTCTTTATCATTCTGTTCCTTTCATTATTCATTATCCTAATCATTGCAGCCCGTTAAATGTATTATAGACTGCAGTCTTGTTAATTAAAACCATTTAAATCTTTACTGCATCTCTATTATTGCCTGTGTGTGACTGAGACATGTTGTTCATGTGAGAAAAGGGTAATCTCCGTTTAACCACGACACTCCCTGGTATATCACAGCCTTGAGTCTATGCGTAAAGACTGACACAAATCACCTTTTACTGGTTTTTTTTTTTTGGTGAGGTGCTGCTTGTGAGCCGGGAGGGTTGGGACAACAGTTGCGACTTGTTGTCGCCTACAAACATAAGTACTGTCTTCCTTAAACCAGCAGTCTTGCCTAGAGCAAGATTCAAACTACAACGTGACTCCACCAGCGATGGTGTTTAGGCACTAATTTACGGATACCCTGACTATTACTGTCTCACATACAATAGGTACCCTAAGTACCATTATACGAAGACGTCCGTGATCATGAGGAAGATCCTCCTCAGCTGAATAGGGAGCACCTGAATAGGCTGTAGGTTGTTCGAGCTTGAACCATTAAAAGGACTTTTTCTCCCCTCTTGGTGTTCCATCTCTTTACCCATTACACAATATGGCTAACACCATAGTCATTCCTGAGAATGCTAGACAAGCATTAACATTACACCTAGTAGTGCATGGCTTAATGGATGGGGGCGGGGATGTCACATTCATAGTAGAAGTTAGTGAAGCTTACCAACCAGAAACATTCTATTCTTGGGTCACCTTTCCTGAGGAAGACCAAATATCATTCACATTCCACACATACCGAATTGCAAACATACCTCAACAGTACCAAGCATACCAGTATCTTGAAATTCCAAATACTTTTCAAGAACATCAGAACAGGTTTAATGGCACCCTACCACACGTAATACGACTCGTAGGTCCCTTAAGTAATGAAAGACCAACGTGGCGTATGTTTGCCTCACCCAGGTATTCAAAACATGCAGGCAGCTGATCTGCGCAATTTATACATTGAGCTAGTAACACTATACAGACGACTTGTTCAGTTCAGAACTCTGAACACTATACCAGTATGTCCAGCACCACCAGCACCTACTGGATACCAATTGGCAACTATTGGGATTAATCCACAAACAGTCCATTCTATCATGGATAAAGTGCCCAGAGAATGAGAGAAAATTCTGTTCTGGATAGCCCAGAAAACAAATCAGCTGGAAGCTGAGTTTCCCCATACAGAACCACAGGAAGAACATAGAGTTCTCACAATGTGCAAGCCCTTCAGGATGGTTCCCTCAGTAGATGACTGCGACACATGAGGTACAGTCTTCGCTGCAACTTATACTACCACACATGGTACCCCAATACTTCCTAATTCAGCGGACGTGTTAAAACAGATTCAAAATGAGCATGGACTGCTCCAGCCCTAGATTTGGGGATGAAACTAACGCATAATTTTGACAGTCTCCTCAATTGTACTCAGTAACATTAAAGGGGAAGCAGTAGCACTGGCTATACGCCAGCAGCTCTGAGAGATTCCACATTTAGACCAGGAGAAACAGCTACTGATAATAATTTCTGACACATACACCAGTATAGGATGGGATTGTTTGGGAGCCAAGATGAAAAAACCTGAAATACAGACTACCACCCCTAAGTGAGGTACTAAACAAGCACTGGAGTGGTCTAAATCCCACCAGCGGTGGGATAAACAAAAACAATTTAAAGACAGACAAAATCAGAGAGCAGATATATAAAAGCTCCTGACAGATATACTGATTCACGTCCCTCTCGTTCCTTTCAGGATGCACTGGATAGAGGTAGCGAGAGATAGGGCCGTCCAGATCAATGTCCTGTATACGTGAAACAGAAGAAAGACTCAGCACAGTCTTCAGACAAAAAAGACAAGTCCCCAGGACAAAAGTCACATTTAAAAATAAAAAAGGTGGCGGCACTGTCAACTAAAAATGGCAGTACACTTGAGAACATTGCTGAAGAACAAGACGTGGGCAGTGACACTGCTAGGCAGTACGGCAGAGGTCACAATACGTTGACAGAATCTGAAAGATCATCTCGATGTGACAGCAAGTAGCGATTTTATTGCAGTTGAGACTGTGGACAGGCGCGTCCTCCCACCCAACAGGGTTTATGATTTAAATATCCAAATTGAGAGAGATGTAGAGTGCACCATTAGTGTGATGTTCTGGGATGAACTTAGTTATGATATCCTGCTGGCCGAGAGGGACTGGCCACCCAAGCACGTCCTTAAGCTCCCACAGGGGAAAGATGTAATTTTGCCTTCTTTCTCTGATATTGTTCCAGAGGCAGTAAAAGAAGCCTACACTGTCAATTGGGCTTAAGCGCAAGCACCTGCGTTATACCGGAATCATGTAGGTTGGGACAAGGATTCTCTTTGCCACGTAATACCTATTAGGTCTACACCCCAGCCTCAGCCACCATATCCTGTTAAACGTGAGGCCAAAGTTCCAGTGAGGGAGATCCTCACCAGGGTGTAAATTAGGCCCTGTATCTCTGCAATGAATAACCCATTATTCCCCGTTGCAAAACCCAACCATTCATACAGTATAGTCTTAGATTATAGACATTTAAACTGTCATACACCTACATATTCTATACAAATTTCACATAGCACAGCACTAATATATAACATAGTGCATATATACAAAACAACCTTTAAAGTCCCCAACATTTTTTTCTGCCAAAACTTAGCACATGAAAGTCGGGACATGAATGCATTCTCATTTGGCTCACAAAAATGTTTTGCCATTTGCCCCAAGGCTATAAGAACAGCCCAGGGCTGTTCCCAGCCCGTGTAAAATCAATACTACAAGATATTAATCCTGAGGCACTGTCCTACATAGATGACATCTATCTCACAGATGATGACCTTAACACTCATCTTGCCAGGGTCAATTGGAAAGTTTCAGGATTCACAGCCCTTGGCTACAAATTCAACTTTAGGAAAACTAAAATAGCCTTTCGCAGTGTACTGTTCCTGGGATATGAGCTATCAAACAAGGGAAAGACCCTGGCCCCACACTTTCTATGAAAATGTGCCCAACTCCAACCACTATATACAATTAAGAAACTACGGGCCAGATGTAGGAAGCGTTTTGCATGGTGCATGGTGCAAGCTGCGCGCATCGCGATGCACATTCCCATTTTGTGAGTCGGTACCGACTCGCAAAATGGGAATGCGACTCGCAAATAGGAAGGGGTGTTCCCTTCCTATTTGCGACTCGCACCACGATGCAGAATTGCTTTGTGACCGCGAACGTGGTCGCAAAGCAATTCGCAGTTACCACCAGTGTCACACTGGTGGGAACCCATTCGCAAAAGGGAAGGGGTCCCCATGGGACCCCTTCCCCTTTGTGAATGTCGGCATTAATGTTTTTTCAGAGCAGGCAGTAGGCAGCTGCCTACTCTGAAAAACTGAAACCAAATGGTTTAGTTATTTTTTTGTATTGCAACTCGTTTTCCTATAAGAAAAACGGACTGCAATACAAAAAAAAAACTGCTTTATTTAAAAAGCAGTCACAGACATGGAGGTCTGCTGTCTCCAGCAGGCCACCATCCCTGTGAGTGCCGGGAATCTCAATGGGGTCGCAAAACGCGACCCACCTCATTAATATTAATGAGGTGGGTCTTTGTGACCCCATTGAGATTCGCATACGGTGTCTGAGACACCGTTCTGCATCCGATTTTGCGAATCGGAAATTGCGAATTGCACCGACTCGCAATTTCCGATTTGCAAAATCGGATTTTGCTACATCTGGCCCTACAGTCTTTACTAGGTTTCTTCAGCTTTGGCAGAACATACATTCCTGACTATGCACAATGTATCAAGCCACTCTATGACATAATACACCCTGATTTTTCTAGCAGATACTGGACAGTAGAACACACACACATCCTTAGAGGACTACAGCAGGACATGCTAGAAGCAAAACACTTACACACGGTGATAACAAAACAAATTTGGTCATCAGAATAATTGCTAGTGCCATTGGGTTCACTTATGTCACCTTTTATGAAGGGTACACAGTGCCCATAGCATATCAATCATATTCATACTCTAATGCAGAACAACATTTTGCACCCGCAGAAAAAAAAAATGCAGTTCTGATGGCTGTCATCAAGGAGAGATCACTTGCATAAGGGAAACGCATTGTTGTTGTTACTCTGGTGCCAGCCTTAGAGGCCGCGACCAAAGCTAGCATTCCTAACGCTAAAGCATTACATCCACGCTGGATTTAGTGGACAACCACCCTGACTGCAACCAATGTAGATTACATGTTTGATCCAAAACTTCAGACACAAGAATTTCTCCAATACGAACAGGAGTACCCCTCACCTCTAGATATTTTGCCACAGATACCATGCTGTCCTTTACACTGATGGTTCAGCACAGCCAGCTGTAGGTACTAAACATCAATACAATACCTACATGCAGACCCTAGGGGACTGCACAGCTCAACTGGCTGAACTCAGAGCCCTTATTTTAGCACTAGAATACACAGAGCCAGGACTATTGACTTTGATTGTCTTTGACTCAACTACTGCATCCAGTCCTAGAATTATTATCTTAATCATTGGAAGTTGAATGGGCTTAGAGATTCCAAAGGGAACACCATAAAACACAGAAATCTGCGGGGGAAGGTCGCTGATCTCAAGGATAAGCTACCCTGTGTCCATGTAGAACATACATTGGGCCACCAACGTGTTGGAGTACATCTTATTTGCAACACTATGGCTGATGAAGCAGCCAAATCTGTAGTAGCAACGGCTTCTGTGGCTGCAGTGACTTGTTCTCAGATCAGATTGGATAATGAAATTTGGCTACCGTGAAAGCTTCGGCTGAAGGCAAGCCTCTCCCAAAAGCATACCCCAAAAAATACTCTTACAACACCAGTGCACAGAATATTGCCCACGCAACACTTCCTGGGGTTAGAGATCGAGTGATCCCCAACCAAGACCAGAGATTAGGGGGCATATTTATACTCCGTTTGCGCCGAATTTGCGTCGTTTTTTTCGACGCAAATTCGGCGCAAAACTAACGCCATATTTATACTTTGGCGTTAGACGCGTCTAGCGCCAAAGTATGAGGAATGAGCGTCATTTTTTTGCGTGAACGCCTTCCTTGCGTTAATGAGATGCAAGGTAGGCATTCCCGTCTAAAAAAATGACTGCGACGCAAATGCGTCGTATTTATACTCCCGGGCAAAAATGACGCACGGGAGTGGGCGGGGCAAAAAACCCTGCATTTGCGCCGGATTTTAGCGCCTGGGTCAGGGCAGGCGTAAAGGGACCTGTGGGATCAAAATGAGCCCACAGCTGCCCTCCCATGCCCCCAGGGACCCCCCCTGCCACCCTTGCCCACCCCAGGAGGACACCCAAGGATGGAGGGACCCATCCCAGGGACATTCAGGTAAGTTCAGGTAAGTATAATTTTTAATTTTTTTATATTTTTTTTTGGCATAGGGGGGCCTGATTTGTGCCCCCCTACATGCCACAATGCCCAATGACCATGCCCAGGGGACATAAGTCCCCTGGGCATGGCCATTGGGCAAGGGGGCATGACTCCTGTCTTTACTAAGACAGGAGTCATGTAAATGGCGTCTGGGCATCGTTAAAAATGGCGCAAATCGGGTGGAGGCGATTTTTTGGCGTCAACCTGACTTGCACCATTTTAAGACGCCCTAACGCCATTTTCCCCAACGCCGGCGCTGCCTGGTGTACGTGGTTTTTTTCCACGCACACCAGGCAGCGCCGGTCTGCTAGCGCCGGCTAACGCCATTCAATAAATACGGCGCCCGCATGGCGCTTCAGAATGGCGTTAGCCGGCGCAAAACTTTTTGACGCTAAACTGCGTTAGCGCAGTTTAGCGTCAAAAAGTATAAATACGGGCCTAGATCTCATAAAAGCAGGGCATAAGGATGATGCTTCTGCACATGCTGGTATTGCGGCCACAATAACTTACAGAGACACTTCTGGTGGCTAGGTCTATACAAGCAGACTAAGCAATATGTCCTATGCTGTGACATCTGCCACCAAATTAAGGGCTCCAACATCAAACACCCTCCACAGACATTCCTCTTAGTGTCAAATAGGCCACTAGAATGTGTGTACCTGCACCACTGCGGTCCCTTTCAACCAGACGGTGCATACACATTAATCTTAGTTGCTGTAGATTCTTGTTCTAGATTCCTGTGGGTATGGCCACAGAGGTCGGCTGGCACTCAAACTGTTATCAAAGACTTGCTGATCTTTATCGGTACATATGCAGTTGTAGCCTTCCATTCAGACCAGGGCCCTGCTTTTGCCTCTAAGGCATTCAGGGACACCATGGAGACGATGGGTGTTGAATTCCATTACCCCTCACCATACCATCCCGGGGAAATTCGGTCATGGTGAGGAGGAATCATGATCTAAAGCAATCCTCAACAGTGAGAGTATTAGGTTCAGGCCGCAGTTGGCTTCATCACCTATATGGGGTCCAGAGAGCACTGAATATTCTTCCAAAAACGTCCTTGGGGAGGACCCACTCCTTATGAGGTTCTCTTTGGGATACCTATGTATGTCCAAGATCTGGATTGTCCTGGTTTGTTGGCAGCAGATACACCTTTTGACATAAATGAACGTCTCACTGTCCTATAGGAGCTTAAGAAATTTTGTGATGATTAATCATCCGCCTTAGGAATAAGGGATTTGCCAACAACTTCCACAGGCTGGATTCCTAAAGTTGGGGATCTGGTTTGTGAGAAGATTGCTGTGAAGAAGGAGTTCGGTCCATCATACAGAGCACCGTTCCCAGTCATGGGAATGCAAGGTACAAGAACTGTTATCTTACCCCGCTGTCTGGTTCCAAAGCAAACCAATTCATCTCTATTAACGACATCAGCTTCACCATGTGGCCGATCCTGCACAGTAGACCCAGAGGTACCTTGGGTATGTCCTGGTCCCCTCTCACTACCCAACAGAATATACCTCTTCAAAGAAGAAACAACAGTGCTTCTGACTACACCAGCATGTCCAACAATGCAACAAATACCTCCTCGACCATGGGAAGGACAGAAAATGAGCTTCTGCTGATTTCTGTTATCACTTCAACGACATCACCTGTCCAAGACATGGCTATTTTCTACTACAACACAACACAATCTGACGACAACATC
The DNA here is from genome assembly GCF_031143425.1 of Pleurodeles waltl. Taxonomy (NCBI): domain Eukaryota; kingdom Metazoa; phylum Chordata; class Amphibia; order Caudata; family Salamandridae; genus Pleurodeles; species Pleurodeles waltl. The sequence continues at coordinate 1,028,047,890 of NC_090445.1, forward strand.
TACTACGAGCCTCCACGCGAAGTGGATCCATCCACCAGGAATGCACCAGTCCCTGTGTTTCAAGAGACTGCTTCTGGTTACTTCATCAACATTGATGACTTTTCTTTAACTTCATCCACGCCTACGACTGAAAATGTTTCAAAGGCACATAAGCTGTATATATGACTTACAAATAACTATTTAATTCACCCATGGAACCATATATGGTTATTCTTGACATTATTTGCATTTTTCCTATGGATTGGTTTAGTGACTGTTTTCTTCCTGCTTAAAAATGGTCATTACCTTCCTGAACGCTCCTTTGTTGAGCCTGTGGATGAAGTCCTAACTCCATATCATTCCTCACATAACATCCAAAGAGATTTGTCCCTTGTGAACATTTCAGCTGTACTGATTCCTGATGGGATTGTGTGGGATACACATGGGCCTACTAAGGCCATTCAGATTCCATATGTTTTCAAAATTTCTATGACTGATGCAATTACCCCTGGCGTTGTAACTTACAATTGGCTTGTCCAGACAGTAGATTCAATGTTAACTGAAATGAAAGACTAAGCAGTATTTGAAAGTGATGATATGTACACCAACAAAAAGAATTGTGGGGAAATGTTCGGCTATAACAACTGGGGACATTACTACCTCCACCGTGCAACTAGACACAGATCAGTATTCCATTACACAGTGGGAAATCTGTTCAATTCCACCTGTGGGGAGCCCAAAACATTATTCGGATAAATTCACTTATTTTTCTTGGTATGACACAAAAAATGCAGAGTCATTATACTTCAAATTACCACCTTCAAAAATTAGGAACATTTTGCTAACTAACACAAAGTTAATTCACTCAGATTCCTGTATTTCCCGTCTTGCAGTTGAAGGTTACGAATACTGGAAGAACACTATTGATGTAAAGAGTGTATGGGGACCAGAAGATTGGCAAATACAGGGTAGGGAAGCTCTAATTAGAGCGTGCCTTATTCCTGTGCAAATGGTCTTTTTGAATGATACCATTCAACAGACATTCTGTCTGGGGTTAGTAAAAATTAAGGAAATGAGAGCGCCCAGTATCCCCATACCACCAAACGTTAATAACTGGCAATCCCTCCTGAATGTCAACGAGGAAGAACTAGATGGAAAGAGTCAGGGTTGTACCTATAACTCTTCACTTTCCTGTCCCGGTGGGTGGTTAGTATGGCCAATAGACACAAATGGATGTAAGGCACATTTTATGAATTTGTTAGAGGGTTTCAAAAATAGCAAGCCAGACCTTCGCTTTGTCTCTGGTCAACACAGAGGTATAGTTACAACATACAGAGTGGGTAAACTGTGCCAACAGTGGTTACAGACTAGCACATTAGCAGCAGTTAAGGAACATTTAACCACTCTTTCTGAAGATATAGACTTGCAGAAATTCTTGTTAGGTCCAAGAAAGCCATGTTCTAAAAGATTCATCTATGCCATATACAATGAGATCTGGAAGCTTTCTCAGAAAGAAGATGCTGTGCGTTTAAGACAGATAAACAAAGAAAATGTGGAAAAGGCTTTAGTTGTTGTCGACAACGGCATGAACACTCTGTCCAACAGGATTTATTCCCTTAATAACATAGGCCCTCATTCTGACCCTGGCGGTGTCTCACCGCCAGGGCAGAGGGCAGAGGAAGCACCGCCAACAGGCTGGCGGTGCTTCCGTGGCATTCTGACCGCGGCGGTACAGCCGAGGTCAGAAACGGGAAACCGGCGGTATCCCGCCGGTTTCCCGCTGCCCTGGGGAATCCTCGACGGCGGCGCTGCTAGCAGCACCGCCATGGGGATTCCGACCCCCTTACCGCCATCCTGTTCCTGGCGGTGTTCGCCGCCAGGAACCGGATGGCGGTAACGGGTGTCGTTGGGCCCCTGGGGGCCCCTGCAGTGCCCATGCCAATGGCATGGGCACTGCTGGGGCCCCCTAACAGGGCCCCACTATGATTTTCAGTGTCTGCCAAGCAGACACTGAAAATCGCGACGGGTGCAACTGCACCCGTCGCACCCCTTCCACTCCGCCGGCTCCATTCGGAGCCGGCATCCTCATGGAAGGGGGTTTCCCGCTGGGCTCGCGGGCGGCCTTCTGGCGGTCGCCCTCCAGCCCAGCGAGAAACACAGAATAACCGCAGCGGTCTTTTGACCGCGCAGCGGTATTCTGACGGCGGTACTTTGGCGGGCGGCCTCCGCCGCCCGCCAAAGTCAGAATGAGGGCCAGAGTGTCATCTGTGATTGACATCATTCAGAATGACATGTCCCTTTTATACCATGCACAAAGTTAGCTGCATTCCATCATGCGGGTAGGTTGATATTACAGACTCTAAAAAATCGCCGCGTTCCATAGAAGCATATTAACAGTAGTGACTTGTTTGTTGCTTTTAATTTATCCACATGGAAAAGTTAGAAAAGTTGCCTTTCAGAGATGCAGAAAGTCCATCCACTGTATAGCTCCTACATGGCATTATAAGCTAAATTCCACTTTTCATTTTTCAAAATGCCTGAAACATCTTGCCGTGGGTAGATACAAGTGGTTAATCAATAGCTATATTAAAAAAGAGTGGGAGTTGCCCTTTGAATATAAATGTCTGAACAGCGAAACAGAGGTCTTTCTTAGCTGAAGCGAATGTGAGACTACTATTAGTCATTCAATGATCTGCTAACAGGTGTCCCTTCATGGCCTTTGCAATGCGGTGGTCATGAACTTGGTCTGTTTTCTGAAAGGTACTCCCGTCCCTTTGAATCGACCAGCATTTCATGTACTTTAAAATGGAAGTTATGTGATGCTGGGTGACCAAAGCTGTTGCGATATGCAACCAGGAATTGTCTGCACAATTTCAGTCTCTGAGGTTGTTACGAGTTTCAGACCTGTTTTATTCCCACACAAGAGATATGAGTAGCAAAAATGTGGCATCACATTGATACTACTAATGACATTTATGACAAGCTGAGCAGACTAAAGGCACTACTGTTTCAAAAGTTGGGTTGACGTTGGCAAGAGAGACGTATGCTCGCCAGATAGCAAGATCATCAGCCGAGATACAATCCCTATTAAGTTCTAACTTCCCCAAGCACTTTGGAGAGCTGGTATCCAGAATTTTCAATGCTTCGAACACTATAGGGATTGTCCATTTCTTTAAGGCTATTGGGTCTGGATTTGTGTCTATCTTCCAGACTGTCTTCGGAGTCATTCCTTTGGCCATGCATTCACTCTTTCCTGGTGTGTTTGGAGGCTTTCCTTTGACTTTGGCATTAATAGGCGGGATACTACTGCTATTGCTTCTGATTCGCAGTGGCTGTGCCTTTCCAACCAAATGGAGTAATGGAGCCACTAACGTCAGCCCAGCTGCGCCTTGAATGCATGGTTCAGTTGTTTAATGCTCTGTGGCTGGAAGAGTGAAAGGGTGACTTGTCATTGTCATTCAGACCAGTCTCTGGTGTGTGCAGCAAGTCTTTCGCTGCGTGTCGTGCCTCTTTGAACATTTGCCTACAGTGTGCCTTGCTGTTCCGCCGGCACCTCCTGTGGACCAAGAACTGTTGATGTTTCCAATGAAAGCTCATTCACGGTTGATCCTGGTGGATGATCTGGCTCTTTTCAGCACTGTGGATGACACGCACTACTGTTACGTGGACCCGTCTGCCTATCCTGTAATCGATCTGACATCTGACGATGTGGCCTCTTTCCTGAGGGCCTTTCCGTTTAATGGCTTAGAAGACGCTCTTCAAGATCATGAGTACTGTTAAATTGATTTGACCATTGGCCTATTCTAAAGTTAAACGTTTCCTGATAACTTTTGCCTGCTATGCTTGTCGTGGTCAACATTATGGCCCTCATTATGACCCTGGTGGTCTTCTGACCACCAGGGCCACAATGGCGGTTTCACCGCCAGCAGACTGATGGTGAAGACGTTGGCCTCTGCCAACCACCACATCCCCACTCATACCGCCAGGGCGGTTGGACCCGCCGGAGATGAGCATCTCTGACGCAGTGGTATTTTGAGCCGGTTTTCCACCAGGGTTTCTGCAGTGGTAGCACCATCACGAAAACCATGGCAGAAAGGCTACTGGTGACAGGGAATTTCTTCCTTGTCACCAGCAGATGACTACCCCACCCACCCACAAGCACAATACCCCCATTCCCCCTCCATACCAGGACACCCCACCCCCTTCATGTACAGCACCCCGCACCCAGCATATATGCACATGCGGATACCCACACCCAGCCCGCATACACTCATTAACCAGCACTGACATACACGCATTCACTCACATGCATCCATACACGCATTCACTTCGACATTCATACACGTATTCACTTCAACATTCATACACACATTTAACCTTGCATACACACATGCATCCACAATTACATTCACATATGCAGATACCATCCACTAACACACACACACAACACCCCCCACCCTCCCACCCTTCCCCTGTCAGAAGCCTGACTTAACTTGTCCAGAGAGGAGGTCATCAGGCAGGGAACACTTCCACCACCATCAGCACCCCGCCATCAACACACCGCCAGATTATATTACTGCTCATAATACGGTGGGCGGAGTCCTTCTGGCACGGCGGGGCCAGTGGTAGAAGCGCCCATTCACCTCCACCACAAGCACGACTACTGCAGGATTTTTGCCAAAAATGTGGTGTAAATCCTGTAGTACTAGTAACATGGTGGCCAGCAGTGGCGGTTTTCTAGCGCCCTCGGCTCTAAAAAAGACCGCCAAAGTCATAATGAGGGCCTATGTCTCTTTGTATGTTTTAGTTGTGTTTACTAAGTTTTAATCAGATTTTAGTTGTATTTCAGTATGATTTTATCTTGTTTTTAGTCCAGTGCGTTTTTAGCTCGGGTCCATTCGCCTTCAGTGGCGTCATTCTATGGCGTCATACTTGTTCCGGCAATGGGGAGGGTGTAGTGAATCCTATCTTGTTTTAATGGGAAGCAGGAGTTAGCTTAGCCTTCTGGCTTGCAGACTTGTTCCTCCGTCACCCAGTGACTTTTACCCTACTTAGCTTGCTCTCTTTTATTTAACTACATCTTTCCAAGATGGCTGCATTGTTTTTAGCTAGACCAATGTTTTAGTTTCATGCTATCAGTGCCACTCTGCTAAGGCATCAGTATCAGCGCCAGAGACAGATAAGATGTAGGTATTCACATTATGTACTTTCCCACTTTGTGCTTTAGAGGGAATTGTTTATGTAATTGCTGCCCCATGCATGTCTTGTTATCTATTGTTTGGGAACAGTCCTACATCAGGGGTCCGATAAGATCTGTATAAATGCATCTTATACAGAGAGATAGTCAGAGAGACTCCTACCAGATGCTATTGACTCTATCCGTGTAACATGTTGCCTTGGCGCTGACCCAGTCTTCGTGTCCCCACGGAGTCTAATCTAGAGGCCTCATTCCAAGGTAAAAAGAGTTGGAGGGCTCTTCTCATGAACATGGTACTGGCAGATTAGGTTTATCACACCTAGCTCTCTTTAGTTTAGGGGTTAGGTTCATCATGCTAGGGTATTAGGACATATTTCATATCTCATGTCATTTTATGTTATTGCAAGATGATGGGGGTCTTTGTATTCATGACTCTTGTCTTTACCATTCTGTTCCTTGAATTATTCATTATCCTAATCATTGCAGCCCATGCAATTTATTATAGACTGCAGCCTTGTTAATAAAAAGCTACCAGGACTTTACTGCATCTCTATCATTGTCTATGTGTGACTAAGACATGTTGCTCATGTGAGAAAGGGCTAAGGGGCCACCTTATCTTTTTTGGGGGGAACTCAACTGAAGCTGAGATGGCTAAAAATACTTCAATGATTTCTGTTGTTGAAGTGTTTTCAGCCAATCAGATCTCAGCACGAGATCAGAAGGGGTTGCGAATCCTTCGCATCCCTAGATATACACATTTTCTTTCCCCTTAATTTCTCCAAACTGCTAAATGAAATTGCAGTAAAAAATAAATTAAAAAAAACACTCTTTGTGGACCAGGACCTAGCTTCCTGCCAAATTCGGCAGTAGTTTTTGCACTATTGCTGTTCAAAATCCCTGTGTAAAAATGAAAGGGGAAAATGTGTTTTTGGACCTCCCTTTTTTCGCTGCCCCACTCAGATGGATCACCCCAAAACTTTTCAGGCAGCAGCTGACGTGACTGGCAAATTGTTTTGGAAAGTTTTGTGAAGATTCATCAAGCGCCGCCTAAGATATAGGCCAGTAAATTTTACTATAGAAACTGGCCCTAACTATAACTTCCTAGTGGTAACCGCCACTAGGTTATATATATATACATATATATATATATATATAAATATATGCTGTGGTTGTTGTAATGATGGTGGAAGAAGTGCATGCATGGTAATGCCATGTGTGGGTTTGTCATACAACCCCCTTGGTGTCTTTTCTCCAGTGGGAAGTGGTGGTCTTTTTGGGCACTTGGGATCCCGCTTGTATTGCTCATACTCAAAACATTCACTGCATTTGGGAGTTTTTGTCTTACTCTTGTCAGGGAAGTTCGTTTTTTTCTCGTTGCCAGATTGGAAATGTGACCCTTACCCCTGTGAACTCTTTTTTGGGACCTGAAGAGGAGTCCTCCTTTTTATCTCAGCCCTCCTTCTTCTGGCTGGAACCATGACCACTCTTTTGGGAGTCCCCCCAGATGCCTTCTTGGACATCTTGGTACTGATCCAGATGTCCTCCTCCTCAGCAGGCTTTGTGAGATCAGTCACTTTGCTATCATTCAGATTTTGCCACAGATCTGGAAAACAAGTATCATGCATGTGCTCCTTCAAAATTAAGTTGAACTGCCCTGAATATTCATCAGCCTTGCTGCCCCTCACAAAGCCCTTTAGTGCCTTGCAGGCACAGTCAAGAAAATCCACCCATGTTTGTGATGAGCACTCGTGGCTACCCTTAAATCTCTTCCTATATATCTCAGAGGTCAGGCTGATCTTGCTGCCAAGAACGTCTTTAATTGCAGTGTAGTGTGTTTGTTCCTCTACCTCCAGTGCTAAGAGTGTGTCCTTCCCCACTGTTAGCATGTACCTCCATAAGCTGCTCCCCCCACAGACTACTCAGGAAGCTTGTGTACCCTTAGAGCCACTTCATAGGCGGCAAACCATTTATATATGCCCCACCACAAAATTAGCCCCTAAGGTGGTCATTACAACCCTGGCGGACGGTGTTAAAGCAGTGGGGCTTTCGCTGGCGGTCCTTCATGGCCAAGCGGGGCTTTCGCTGGCGGTCCTTCATGGCCCAGCGGGGCTTGTGCTGGCGGTCCTTCATGGCCCAGCGGGGCTTGTGCTGGCGGTGGCCTCCTGGGCAGCTGGGCTGGTGCTGGCTTCCTGGGCAGCTGGGCTGGTGCTGGCGGTGGCCTGCTGGGCAGCGGGGATGATGGCGGTCTTCTCCGCCGTGCTGCTCTTCCCAGACTTGACAGGTTTCTTGTGGCCCTTCCCCACCTTGGAAGGTGTCACAGCTGACTCCACACTCCCACGGTACCCCTGGGAGCAGCTTTGGTGGCTGGAGTCTTCCCTCTCTCATGCCGGGCACTGGCCAACTTCTGATGCTTCACAGGTGGGGGACTGTCTGTGCTGTGGCTCCGTGCCACACTGACTGCCCTGGTGGCCGGTGCACTCCAGATTCCGGTGACTACAGGCACCACTGGTCCTGGAGATGTTGTGGCTGAGATGCTAGTTCGGGACCTATGAGATGGACGGGGTGGGGGAGGTCTGGGAAAGAGGTCAAGGTTGGACAGGAAAAGTTTTTTTGACACACTGGGACGGGTAGCTGGAGTTTGGGAGTGGAGGAAGAGGTTGTGGTTGTAGGAGGTGTTCGTTTGCTGACTTTGGGTGAAGGTGCATGCGCTGGAGGCTGTCGTGAGGTGGATGGCTGTTGGGTGGGTGTGTGCCTGCGTTTAAGTATCTTGGGAGGGGCGTCACAGACACACTGGTAAAGGACACAGGGGACGTGTGAATGGTAGTGGGGGTGGTGACTGCACGTGAGCGGGGTGTGGTGGTGGGTGCGCTGGAGAGGGACGTAGTGGCTGTAGAGGTAGTGCATGCAGGTGTGAGTGTAGACGATAAAGGAAAGGGAGGAGGGAGACGAGGAGGAGGGGGACAGAGTGGAGGCAGTGGATGTTGATGTGTCTGCATGTGTGTGATGCTTGTGTGAGTGCCTGTGGGATGTGTGGTGCTTATGTTTGCCTGAGCTTCCCTTGTGTGTTGACGTGTGTGCATGCTGGTCTGTAGGTGTGCTTGGGATAGGCTGAGGTACAGGGGATTGGGTCGGGGTGGAGGAAGTTGGAGAGGGGAGGCTAGACACAGGGACAATGGCTGCCAGTAGTGCTGAGGCCAGAGTCTGAAAAGCTCGCTGAAGGGCCGCCTGACCAGAATGAATGCCCTCCAGGAATGCATTTGTTTGTTGCAACTGCCTTTCTACACCCAGGATGGCATTCAAAATGGTAGACTGCCCAACAGTGAGGGACCTGAGGAGGTCAATGGCCTCCTCCCTGAGGGCAGCAGGGCTGACTGGGGCAGGGCCTGAGGTGGCTGGGGCGAAGGTGATGCCCACCCTCCCGGGTGAGTAGGCACGGGGCGAAGGCTGAGGGGCTGCTGGGAGAGCGGTGCTGGAAGGAGGGGTGGCGGCTGTACCTGTAGATGGGGGGGCACAGAGGTTGCCACCACCACAAGTGAGCTCCCATCAGAGGACGAGTCCGTGTCACTGGTCTCAGCTCCTGTCCCTGCAGTGGAGCTCCCCTCGCCCTCCGTCCCACTGGTGAACTCCGAGTCCGTAGTGTGGCCATCCATGGCCATGTGGGATGCAGCTTCCTCCTGCTCCGGTGCCATTGCTCCTCCGCCTGGTGATGCTAATGCTCACAAGAACAGGGAGACCACAAAAAGGGGGACGACGACAGAAGAAAGACATGTTGAGTGCATGCATTACCGCTACCATTGGTGGACACGACAGACACAGAAGCCCCCTGCACTACGCCGCGCTCTTGGGCTCCACTGTTCAATTCCTGGGAAATGGCCTACAAGGCTATGGACGACATCTGCACACATAGATGACACAGGGGCATGACTAGGTGTAGTTGGCACTCTCCAGAGGTGGGGTGGGATGCCACAGGGCCTACCTTACGGAGGGACCTTGCCTACGGAACTTGCAATGGCCTAGGGAAACCCACAGCCCACCTCCCCACCCAGACCCCACCACTGTGCGCAAAGTCAGCAGAATGCGAGTGTACTCACCCCCTTGTGGCTGCTGTGAGGCCCTCAAGCGCCCATCCAACTCCGGGTAGGCCACCGCCAGGATTCTGAACATCAGGGAGGTCATGGTGCGACGGGCACCCCTCCCACGTCGGGAGGCCATCCCCAGCTGAGCCTCCGCCGTCTTCTTGCTCCAGCGGCAAATGTCCTCCCATCTTTTCCGTCAGTGGGTGCTCCGTCTGTGGTAGACTTCCAGGGTCCGGGTGTCCTTGGCGATGGCACTCCAAATATGTTTTTTCTGGTGGGCGCTGACCTACATGATTTGTACAGGGGGAAGAGAAAGTTATTACCAACTGCACCGTCAAAGTGATTGGCCCCCATCCCTACCCTTGCCATGTGGCAGATGCACTTACCGTCGTTTCATGCACGCCGCCCTCTCCCCCCTTCCTTCTTCCATCCACCCCTCTCCACACAGGCATAGCCCATACATCATGCTCCTAGTGTATGTACCTGTTTGTCTGGAGGACCGTAGAGTAGCGTGTACTGGGATAGGACCCCATCCACGAGTTTCTCCAACTCCTCCGATGTGAAGGTATGGGCCCTTTCCCCAGACACTCGAGCCATTGTCTCTTCCAGACCGAGGTCACAGCAGCACTTGCAGTGTAGGTCCTCTCCTGTCGAAGATCAGGTATCGAGTGAATGAACAAATAGAAAATGGCGGTCACTTCTGCGGCGGAGCGTACCGTCACCGCCGGCGTACATCGTCATTGGCTCCTGGGACCCATAGGGTTCAATGTTAACCAATGCAGCATTGCGCCGCGGTCTTCGACCGCCTACCACGACGGTGTACGCCAGCGCAGTTACCTCACATCCCATTGTCCCACTTTAGAGGTCAGGCAGCCGCCATTTCAGGGGTCCACATGGCTTAATTTTCAACTGCGTCACACATACCTAGGCCTAAGCTCAACACACATACAGGCCAATTTTTTAGTATGAATGGTGTTCTGTGTAAGCTGTGGGTACGTACCTCTGAGTTGGTTGACTCTGTGCTCTCTGTTGTCCTTCATAGGCACCATCCGCTGGGACATGTGAGGAGATGGCGGCATCCTCCAGTGTACCGACCATTGGTGGACCTGTCGACAATGGAGGAAAGACATGTGATAATCATATACAGGCATGACAGTGCCACAATCCAGGAACTGTGTACCCAGCTGGAGCCAGACCTGATGTCAGCTATCCGCCATCAACACAGGAATCCCCCCTCAAGAGCAGGTGCTGTCAGTGCTCCATTTCCTTGCAAGTGGGTCATTTCAAACAACAGTGGCCATGGCATCAGGGATGTCCCAGCCTATGTTTTCCAGTGTGTTGTCCAGAGTGTTGTCTGCCCTGCTGAAACACATGCGGAGCTACATCGTTTTCGCTCAGGTGGAGGATTTGCCTACAGTGAAAGGTGATTTCTATGCCCTGGGACATATCCCCAACATCATAGGTGCCATTGATGGGACACATGTGGCTTCGGTCCCCCCCACAGGAGTGAACAGGTGTACAGAAACTGGAAGAGCTATCATTCGATGAATGTACAGATGGTATGTTTGGCAGACCAGTACATCTCCCATGTGAATGCCATGTTCCCTGGCTCAGTGCATGACGCTTACATCCTGCGGAATAGCAGCATCCCTTATGTGATGGGTCAACTCCAGAGGCACTGTGTGTGGCTATTAGGTGAGCACCTGGAAGCTAGTCAGTGGAAATGGTTGTCTGGGTCTGGGGATATCCCTCCAGGTTAGTGTGTGTCTAACAGTTGTCCCTCGCCATATGCAGGTGACTCTGGTTACCCCAACCTGTCATGGCTACTGATCCCAGTGAGGAATTCCAGGACAAGGGCAGAGGAACGCTACAATGAGGCACATGGGCGAACTAGGAGGGTGATCGAACACACCTTTGACCTCCTGAAGGCGAGGTTCAGGTGCCTCCATATGACAGGTGGATCCCTATTCTATTCACCAAAGAAGGTGTGCCAGATCATCGTGGCCTGCTGTATGCTTCACAACTTGGCTTTGCGATGACAGGTGCCCTTTCTGCAGGAGGATGGTCCAGATGGCGGTGTTGTTGCAGCTGTGGAGCCTGTGGACAGTGAAGATGAGGAAGCAGAGGAAGAAGACATGGACAACAGGGACTCAGTGATCCAGCAATATTTCCAGTGAAACACAGGTAAGAATACAAACCTGCCTACTACATGTACTTATACACTACTACCTCTCTCCTGTCTGTCTTTTTCACCCAGTGTATGGTCACTGAGTTGTCACTTTCCCTTACGATTTCACAGATATGGGTCCCACAGTGTGACATCTGCTTTGATTCCTCATGTACTAGAGCTGTGTGACATAGGTATGTTGACCTTACAAATGAAAGAGCTTTTTGCCACAGTTATTGCTAATACAGTATTCCGAAATCACAGACAGACTCCAGATTGTTTTGTGCTTTAAGGGTGTTTATTTTAGTGCTCAAAATGTTGGGGGGGTAGCAAAATGGTGAGGGGTGATGGCGGAGGAATGTCCATGGCAGAGTCCAGTCTATTAGTCTCACATGTGCATTGCCCAAATGGGCCTAGGAAGTGGAGCTGGGGCAGTTTAAGGATGGACAGGGTGACAAAGTGGGACAGTAGGATGACAATCAGGGTGGTCTCATTTCTTGGCGGGGGTCTTGGAATCGTTCTCTGTCTTGTTCCTGGATCTCAGGGACCGTTTCCGAGGTGGTTCTCCCTCTGCAGGGGGTGGGGTGCTGGTGTGGTGGTCCTGTGGCAGTGCCTCCTGTCCACTAGCGCCGGTGGAGGTGGTGGGCAGTTCATCGTCCATACTAGTGTCAGGGGCCCCTTGTAGTGCCACAGTGTCCCTCCTGGTGTTGAGTACTTCCTTCAGCACCCCTACAATGGTGCCCAGGGTGGAATTGATGGTTCTGAGTTCCTCCCTGAAACCCATATACTGTTCCTCCTGCAGGCGCTGGGTCTCCTGAAACATGGCCAGTACCGTTGTCATCGTCTCCTGGGAGTGGTGGTAGGCTCCCATGATGGAGGAGAGGGCCTTGTGGAGAGTGGGTTCCCTGGGCCTGTCCGCCCCCTGTCGCACAGCAGCCCTCCCAGTTCCCCTTTGTTCCTGGGCCTCCGTCCCCTGGACCGTGTGCCCACTACCACTGCCCCCAGGTCCCTGTGGTGGACACACTGCTGATTGACGTGTCCTGGGGCCGGAGGTATGGGCCCGCTGGGTGGGTGCTGTGCTGGTGTTTCCAGAGGGGGGAAGGTCTGTAGAGGCCAGTGACTGGGTGTGGGGAACCGACTGTCCCAAGGTCCCTGATGGGCCGGGCTGGTCATCTAGATCCAGTTGGACAGAGGTGCTGTCATCACTGTGGGCCTCTTCTGTTGGTGGTGTGGACATGTGTGGACCCTCCTGTCCGGTGACATTGGGTAGTGGTCCTGGAGGGGTATAAAGGCATGATTATTGCATCTGTGGGTGTGTCAAGGTGTGCAATGGGTGGGTGACTGTGTACCCCAGTGCTAGCATTCCTTTGTTGGACCTTGTGTGATGATGGTTTAGGGGGGTGTATGGGTATGTGCAGTCGGCATGCTTTAGTGATGGGTGTCCATGCTTTGGTGTTGCATGCAGGGCTTGGTGTTGGGATGTGTGGTTTGTGATAGTGGGACATTTGTGAGGAGTAGGAGTGATGGGCGTGAGTGTGAGGGTGGGGGTATGTGCTGGCATGCAGGTAGGGTGGGGGATGTAATAGTAAAGCTTTGACTTACCAGAGTCCATTCCTCCACCTACTCCTGCGAGGCCCTCAGGATGCAGAATCGCCAAGACCTGCTCCTCCCATGTTGTTAGTTGTTGGGGAGAAGGTGGGGGTCTGCCGCCAGTCCGCTGAACCGCCAGGTGGTGTCTGGAGACCACGGAACGCACCTTCCCCCGTAGGTCGTTCCACCTCTTTCTGATGTCCTCCCGATTTCTTGGGTGCTGTCCCACTGCGTTGACCCTGTCCACTATTCTTCGCCATAGCTCCATCTTCCTTGCACTGGAGGTGTGCTGCACCTGTGATCCAAATAGCTGTGGTTCTACCCGGACGATTTCCTCCACCATGACCCTGAGCTCCTCCTCCGAGAACCTGGGGTGTCTTTGCCGTGCCATGGGGTGGTGTAGGTGATGTGTGGGGTGGTGTGTGGGGTGATATGTGTGCTGATATGTAGTGGGGTGTTGTGTGATGTGCGTGGTAGTTATGTGGGTGATGGTGTTGTGTGCCTGTGGATGCTAGTGTTGTTGATGGTGGTGTCTCTCTCTGGCTTTCGTTCGTGATTTGTGGTCGTAAGGGTTTGTGGGTGATGTGGGTGTGTGTTTTATAGTGTGTTCAATGTGTGGGAGTGGTGTGTGTATGTGTATCAGGTGTGTGTATTTGGAATTGTCCAATGTGGCTGTGTTTTGTAAGAGTGTGTGTATTTTGAGCGCGGCGGTGTGTACCGCCAATGGAATACCGCGGTTGAAAGACCTCCGCGTGTATTCGTGTGTCGTGATAGTGTGGGCGTATTTCTGTTGGTGTGACGGTGGAAGTTTTGTTATCGCCAGTTTATCACTGACCTTTGATGCAGCAGACTTGTGTGGGTGTCTGAATTTTGGCGGATTACGAACCGTGGGTCATAATAGCTGTGGCAGAATTCCGCGGCCCCGGCGGTGTGTTGGCGGTCTTCTGCACGGCGGTAAACGGCTTTTACCGCCAATGTCATAACGAGGGCCTAAATCTTTTGGGATGTGGACCCTTACATCACCAGTGGGCACTGTAGGTATGCTTCTACCATTGCTGCTGGAGTGCATCTGCTCAAATCTGAGATCCAGCTCTCTGAGACTGATCTAATGTGTCATTCTGTGCTTCTCTATGGCCAGTCTTCTCTGCTCTAGAGACTGCTCCTTTTCCAGTTTTGCAAGCCCCAACATTAACTTTCTCTTCTCCTTCCTGACCTCCAGCTCCTCTGGGGACAGATTCCTGGGGGACACACTGCTTTCTGCACATGGGTGGACTTCCAGTCCAGGGACGCTGCTTCTTCCCTCCTCAACAGTTTGCAGTCAAGTTCATCAGAGAGGTCCTGTTCCAATCCCTCCTTATTTTCTGACCTCTCCTCCTCATTGGCTGTGTGGGTCTGGCAGGCCTCTGTCTGTGCTCTCAGAGTCTTCTGCAGCTCTTCCTTCTTAGAGCTCCCTTTAGCAAGCAACCTCCTCTTCTGGCAGAATGCCTTGAGCTGAGCCATTGTGTAGCTCTCTACATTGTCCAGCTGAAACTGTATCTTGGCAGCTGAGGTCACAGACACAACAGGAAAAAAAATGAAATTAGGGTACATTTGGAAAAATTCAAAGTACTAATCAGGGAGAATTAATTCGAATTGGTTTAGATATGGACTTGTAGTATATACCAAGTCAGTGTATGGCACTGCTGAAGCACAAGTCCTATCCTAATTGCTGATCACCAATGTTAGAAACTGGGTTTCTGGTTGGCAGAATGCATCATGTCCAATTAGGAGCCACAGTCCTAGTTAGGGTAAGTCACAAGCACACCCTAAATTAACATGTGCTTATCCCTTGGTAACTTGGCACAGAGCAGTCAGGCTTAACATAAGAGGCAATGTGTAAAGTATTTGTTCTTCACTTCAAACAGTAAATCAGTGAAAACACCACACAAAAAGATACCAGATCTGTTTTGAAAAATAGATATGAATATAATGAACAAAATAGGACCAAAAAGACAAAAATCCATTAAGTAAAAGTGAGTTATGCATATGTGTAAAAATAGCACCTAGAAGCAATATGCACATTCTGTGGTATCTGACCGCGCTGGACCAGGAAAAAATCAAGATTTCAGGTCACTAGTGATGGAGTGCAGGCTGGTTGCAGTACCCATGTAGTGCCCATTGAACAAAAGTCCCTATTCCTTCTCACAGCATGAGTTGCGTTGATTGTACTAACGCAGTTTGGGTGTTGTGCCCGATTTCTCAAGGCAACTGCAGAGATGTGTCAATTTTATTGAGTGAAGCCCCGGTTCCGAGTGAGCTGGTTCCAAGTTGCGATATAGCAGGTTAATCAACGGTGAAGGAGGCAATTAGGCGATCTTCTCCACTCAGTGGCAGCGATGCATTGGTTCCGAAGTGGTGGGCCTGGAGTTGATGCGGCGGATTGTGTGCGATGCGCTGGGTTTTTCCAAGCAACGGCAAAGATGCACCAGTTCCGATGAATATGCATGGAGTAGGAAAGTGATCCTTTGTGTATAGTCACCCCCCACTTTTTGCCCCAGTGCTGATGTGTATGACTCTGTTAGAGCACTGGAAGCATGCTATCCAGGCCCCAGTGCCTCTGCTCTCTCCGTAAATTGTTATGTTGACTTGGTTATTACCTAATTGGCAAGACTTATAAGGCCTTAGTTACTGGGTACCTCAGGGCTGCAACATGAGTTTGTGCCACCCTTGGTGACCTTCAAAATGTATTGGTGGCATGCCTGCTATTGAAGACTGTCAGAGTTGTGCAAACTGCTCAAGTTCAACCACCCCTCACCAAGAGTGGCACAGTCCCATGCACTGCCTTACAGAAATACCAGACAGCTCTAAGGTAGAACTCTGCAATGCAGGAGGCAGGGTACATTATATTTAAGGTGCAGACATTTAAGCACAAACTTCTGTGATTCTATAGCATATTTTCCCATAATGTACACTACAATTGCAGGCCAGTCCATTGGATAACATGGAACTTAAACCCCGATTGACGAGGGCTGCTAGCTCTATTATGGTAGCACCTAGATACATCGTTTGGTGACTAATAACTTGCCTTCTCTCCCCCAACACTATTCTTGTGTCGAGGACTGCTGGCATGCACCCAGGTGGCATGTTATTGCGTGCCCACCTGTTTGCCACCTTCCTTTGTGTTCTGGCCGAGCAGCCCATGCTTTCTCCTGCACTTGCTGCCCCCAAGACATAGTTCTGACCTCCTGCCAGGCAGCCTGGCTGCTCCCAGTGGTCAGAACAAAGGGCTGAAGTGAGCAGTAGCGCACACCCTCCACCCCTCAGCCGGGCTAGTGAATAGACCTAGCAGGGCAGTGAGCTTCAAAAGCTGCACTGCCCCTCATAGCCATCAGCTCTGTCCTCCAACATAGACGTAGCCCTCCTCCTGCCCTGGCTACGTCCTGACTTGTGGTCAGGTGGGAAATTAGGGGGCATATTTATACTCCGTTCGCGCCGAATTTGCGTCATTTTTTTCGACGCAAATTCGACGCAAAACTAACTCCATATTTATACTTTGGCGTTAGACGCGTCTAGCGCCAAAGTTCATGGAGTTAGCGTCATTTTTTTGCGTGAACACCTTCCTTGCGTTAATGAGATGCAAGGTAGGCGTTCCCGTCTTAAAAAATGACTGCGATGCATATGCGTCGTATTTATACTCCCGGGCAAAAATGACGCCCGGGAGTGGGCGGGACTAAAAAACCCACATTTGCGCCGGATTTTAGCGCCTGGGTCAGGGCAGGCGTTAAGGGACCTGTGGGCTCAGAATGAGCCCAGAGGTGCCCTCCCAAGCCCCCAGGGACACCCCCTGCCACCCTTGCCCACCCCAGGAGGACACCCAAGGCTGGAGGGACCCATCCCAGGGAAGAAAAGGTAAGTTGTGGTAAGTATTTTTTTACATTTTTTTTGTGGCATAGGGGGGCCTGATTTGTGCCCCCCTACATGCCACTATGCCCAATGACCATGCCCAGGGGACAGAAGTCCCCTGGGCATGGCCATTGGGCAAGGGGGCATGACTCCAGTCTTTGCTAAGACAGGAGTCATGTTAATGGCGTCTGGGCGCCCAAAAAAAATGGCGCAAATCGGGTTAAGACGTTTTTTTGCCTCAGCCTGACTTGCCCCATTTTTGGACGCCCAAACGCCATTTTTCCCTACGCCGGCGCTGCCTGGTGTACGTGGGTTTTTTTCACGCACACCAGGCAGCGCCGGTCGGCTAACGCCGGCTAACGCCATTCAATAAATACGGCGCCCGCATGGCGCTTCAGAATGGCGTTAGCCGGCGCTAGTTTTTTTGGCGCAAAACTGCGTTAGCGCAGTTTTGCGTCAAAAAGTATAAATATGGCCCTAGAGATGCAGGACTAAGCATACTCCCAGCAAGCTGACCAGAACTCTAGGGGGAGCAGCCCAGTTTGTACACTAAAATTTAGTCTCTGCCATCTTAGGAGTAGCAGAATAGAGGGTTCTGAGCCACTTAAGGTGACCTGTCTCACGGATGTGGTCACCTCAGGAGTGGATTAGCTGTAGGTGCTAGCTGTCAATTGGCCACTATTCTCCACGCCCCTAACTTCTATAAATCCAGAATTTAAGGGAAACCCCTGACACCAGAACCCCAGATTTGAACAACCTACATTGAAGAAGGACAAGAAGAACCTCTGCATCACCAACAAAAAGACTCTGCCCACTGCTCCAAAGCAAAAGAGGGAAACTCTGTCTCTGAAGTGACAGGCTGGGAATTGCATGATTGACCTTATCTGTGGCTGAAACTCATGCCACCCAACCAGAGGGACACATGTGGAAGCCACAAACACTGTCAGTCTCTCTTGGACTAGTAACACTAGTCCCCTGCAAATGGCAGGTAAAAATGACCACTGAATATGAAGTTGCACCGGACATAGGGCCCACTGTGGGATTTTTAAAAACCAGGTGGTCCAGGGTCTTCTGGGAGTCATAGTCCAGCCTGCCTCCAAGTGTCAGGCCACTACCTCACTCCATCAGGCCCCGGCTACTTCCCTTCCCAAAGGATTCTGGCACCCATACCACTGCCATGGCTTGTTGGTCATCTTCCTAGTGACTAACACCTTTACTAGATGCTGCAAATGTAGGGCACAGAATGCAACCTGCATCCAACATCTGCAACCCAACCCGAGCTGAGATTTTGTATCTCCTTATCAGCGATGTCGTGCCAGTGGTACAGCTTTGGCTCAAGCCTCATTCAGCACCACGGACAGCCAGAACACCCCTGCAACCGAACCCCACGGATCTGCTTAGCGTGAACTGACAGGTGTTGTCTCTGTGCCCGCACAAGCTTAACCCTGCAAGGGTTCCCTACAGCTCAACTTCAAAGTGGTTGTTTGACACAGGTGGCATTCCTGTTATTGCCTTCAACGTGAGTCCTGTTCAGCAGCCATAACCACTCTGCATCCAGACTTCGTCAGCCAGGTAAAACTACTCTGACTTTCTTGATCTGGTCTCAGGGACTGCACTAACTTAATCCCCCCAAGGGTTCCATGCAACTTGTTCATTAAGTTCATTTTTGCTGTGTATGACATTTTCCCATTGACTTCAATACAGTGTTTAGACGCCATTTCTGCAGTCATTTTATATTGCTTCTGAAATACTGTTAATTTTGGTGTCTAAATTTATATAGAAATAAGCTCTATTTTTTATAATTTGGTGTTCATTTACTTATTGTCGATGTTTGTGCTGTGAAATGCTTCGCAGATGTTCATCTAAGTAAAGCCTTAATGCTCTTTGCCACACTATCAGGACTGAATTAAGGATTTACAAGTGTGAATCCGAGGACCATCTTTGGGTTACTGTGAGAGTATTACATGTTGAAAACTAACCTTGACACCACATAATACTGTACCTTCATGCACGTGGGTTCTTCATGTTGAAGCACTTTATACTCACTTCCAAGGGCCCTGGAATGAGTTGGCACTAGTTTGCAGTAAGAAAAGCAGTAAGCATAGTCCAGGTGTTATTTATAGATTGAAGAGGAGTCTTCAATGACCCTGAGACTTCAGAACAGGAGGAAACCCAGCAGGTGTTTGGAGTCACTCTGGGTTCAAGTGAGATAGGTCCAATCCTTAGTGGGGCAGAAGGCAGCAGAGCAGCACAGCAGTAAAGCAATTCTTCCAGAGCAGCAGTCCAGTGTGGCAGTCCTTGCAGCAGAAGAACAGTTCTACTACCTGACACAGTTATTTACAGGTCCAGCAGTGTAATGATCTGGTAAGGTCAGAGGTCCAGTATGTGTACCCAGTTGTACCTTTGAAATGTGGGTGACTTCAAAGAAGGGTCTTTGAAGTGCAGAGAGGTTCTTTCTTCCTACCCTGACTCCAGACTCACTACATTTGTTTTTGCAGCCCTTTGTGTTGAAACAGGACATTGCCTATTCTGGTGTGTCAGCTCTTCCCTCCCATCGTGCCCAGGATGCATGAGGATGTTGATGGCCCATCAGTCATACCTAAGCTCCTTTGTGCATGGCTGTCGAGAAGGAATGCACAAAGCCCAGCTGTCACCCAGCCCACGTGCGTGTTGGAGACAGACTGCAGGCACACAGGACTCAGAGCAGGAAAATGCCAACTTTCTAAAAGTGCCATTTTCAAAATTGTAACAATTAATCCGTCTTTACCATTAGAGAGGGTTTATTATTGCAATTCAATAGGAACTAAACATGACAAATCTACTCCTTGTCAATTGGGAATTACAGCTTATTAAATGTAATAAGGAATACACAATGTTAACTTATGAGAGGAGTAGGCCTCTTGTTAGTGAAAAACAAATTGGGCGCTTTTCACTACAAGAACCTCCCATTTGATGCATAGCGGGGACCCACGTACTGGCACACACATAGTGTTGACGGTCAACAAACCCCGCCTGCCCTGGGGGGCCATGTGGAGGATTGGCACATTTTCCATGAGCCACAGATCTGTTGTGCAACCTACCCCAATGCCCACAACCTACTACCGCTCCAATTGCCACCTGTGATGGTTCAGCAAGCCCAGAGGTCAGTGCATGCAGCCGCTACCAGAGTTGCAGTACACGAGCCATTCTCCCTTGCACCACCGCACAAGAGACAGCATGCTGCTTTGCACTAGGACCCAGAACAGACTAGCATGGGTGTGGCCTCTGTTGTGTTGAGGACTCCCATCACCCTCCCTTGTGGTGCACCCTTGTCAGTGTCTGCTGACAGGACACATCTGGGATGCATGAATGGGACACCTCTGGAAAAGCATTGCTCTACAAAGGTGCCACCTGAGAGTTAATGCTGCCCGACACATGTGCACAGTAGTTGTCTCTTCACACCATCTTATCTGTGGCAGTGGCAGGTGACAGACATGAAGGCCCTCCCACTACCCTTGTGGACACTACCAGCATCCACATCTGCTGCATTATAGGGCACCAATGCACACTGAATGCGGTGACCATGGCCCTAACACCATGGCTGGAGAACTCACCTAAGATGCAGCAGTGTCTCATCACTCAGACAGCGGAGACCACCTACCCTAAAGAGAAGCATGACCATAGGTCTCCTGAATGGTCTGTGGAACAAATATTCAATCTCTTCCTAGGTAGGGGTGATCTACAGGAGACAATAGGGGGGCCTGGCACAGACAGCCACCTACAGCGCCTCCTGTTTGACCCTCGGCTGCTCCACTGCCACACCTTCCCTGGGGAGATAGCCATTAAAAGTGATGGACGGCAATCACAACCCCTTGGCCTTCAGCTGCTCTGCATGTCGACCTGGAGAAGACCAGCCCTCCAACTCCTATTCTCTGAAGCGCTGTGCATGCTCAGCCATTCTTGAAGCACCCCTTGGGCACATCTACCATCACCATGGAGATCCTCCTTAAGGAAATCTCATACATTGGCTCCACCCACACTGCCATGAATGCCAGGATGATGGCCTTAATGAAGGAGGTGCTATTGGTCAGACAGGCGGTATTTACCCTTCACACTCACCTGTACACATAGACCACAGATTGGATTGGATGATGTGGAGGGTCACTACAGCCATCTACTGGGCTGGGGACGGGACATCAACTTCTACTCCACGAAGTGATGGATTTGGAAGACTGGGCCAGAAGGAACAACGTCAGGATATACAGTGTCCCAAAGGAAGCAGAGAAGGCCGACACAGTAGGCTACCTCAAGTGGTTGCTGTCAGATCCATTGGACCTCCAACTGCAAGAACCCTTGGATCGACATTGGGCACTCATTGCATACACTCTCTTCCATCAACACCGTCAACACACGAGGGCCATCTTCTCTGCCACCAGAGCACTGCACCCCTGCTTGTGGAGGGAAATCGCATCTCCTTTTCAGCAGATTTATTTTTTACAAACACAAGCGATTCTGGGCACTCTGCCCTCACCTGCTGCACAGCAGCATAAAGTACAGACTTATGGAACCCACGTGTATGGTGATAATGTATGATGGCTCCACAAGAGACTTCACAGATGCTGAAGACCTTGAACTGTTTCTGGGCTTACTGGGTGACCCTGCCATAGACAAGCCCACTGAAAGCACATCAGTGCTCCCCCCCTGGGAGCAGTGCCTCACCACATGGAAACCTATACACCAGCCCAACCACATATGCACTGTAGGACCACTGTGACTGGAATCTGATAGAAAGATCCTCCATCAAATTGTGGATGCACTTCACAAGGACAGAGATAGAGACAAATCCAGACCGCCATTGTAAAGGGGAATGCAGCTGCTAATACTGGCATAATCACTTAAAAATATTATTTCCATTCTGATGACTCTCTCTCTTTGTGCTCCATGCTGATGCTACTTCCTCTCTCCCTCCTGCTTCTCTTCTTGGCTTACTACTGCCACTGCTGTCAATGCCTCACTGGCCACCCCTGAATGTGACTCCCTAACACCCTTCCAGACACCTTCTCAGACGGGAGACTGTAGCCCGACACCCTCCCTCCCTCCTGGATGACTTGCATCAGGCAGAACCACTTGGAGTACCAGCAGGGTCCGTACCTGTGGCCTTCGCCACATCCTGGAGACAGGGTTACCTACGATCCTCCTTACCTATCTGAGCCAAGCATATTCTGAGCACGCTTACCATCACCTCGCCAATGAGCAGCACTAGCAGTGGTGGTCCTAACTCCAATGTACCCCCTCTGCCATTACATTTACTGCAGCACAGTTGGGGGTGCCTAGCAGGTGCCACCGGTACAGACCCAAGCCGATCATCAAAGTTGAGACCCCATCACCCTAGAATCCCCACAGGGTTAATTCTCCCCCAGTTGAATCCCCTCCCAGCACACCCCAACCACCCGGCCCATCTGGTGTAACAAGGACTTACATCCAAGAACCCACACAGAACACATCCCACACACTCCTCCCCAGCTTCTACCCAAAGCATAATTTCCATGCTCTGTATGACTGCCCTGGTACTGGGGAACACCACATCTTCACTACCACTGCAACATGTCACCCACTTCCTTACCTTGATCTCCATGAACATTAATGGTCTGTCCCATTACATCAAGCACAAAAAGATCCTACCCTACTCTGTGAAAGTGGCCTCTTTCTAGCATGGTTACCCTCACTGTTGGCCTGTTTGTCAGCGTTTTTCAGTGTGTTTTTACTGTCTCACTGGGATCCTGCTAGTCAGGACCCCAGTGCTCATAGTTTGTGGCCTATATGTCAGTATGTTTTACTTTTTTGTCAGTGTACTTGACTGTCTCACTGGAGTCCTTCTAAACAGAACTCCAGTGCTTAAGCTCTCTTTGATTCCAAATTTGTACTTACATACTGGTAACCCAGAATTCCACTCCACATTGGCATACTGGACCCCCCTTACAAGTCCCTAGTATATGGTACCTAGGTACCCAGGGCATTCGGGTTCGAGGAGATCCTTATGGGCTGCAGCATTTTATTTGCCACCCATAAGGAGCTCGTACAAACACTTCTTCAGGACTGCCATTGCAGCCTGAGTGAAGCAGTGTGAGCACTACTTCACAGCCATTTGCAATGCACCAGGTCACTTATAAGTCACCTATATATCTAACCTTCAGACCCTGAAGGCTAGATGAATAGTTCCTGGGTGTGAGGGCATCCCTGCACTAGCATAGGTGCCCCAACATCATTCAGGCCCATTTTCCCGAACTACGTGAGTGCGGGGACACCATTATAAATGTGCACTATATAGGTCAACACATATATGTAGCTTCACAATGGTAACTCCGAATATGGCCATGTGAGGTGTCTAGGATTGAGAAATTGTACCCCTATTCTGATTCTGGTATTGGGAGGGCAATTTCGTGCACCCTGGGGTCTTCACCATGGGCCCCCAGTACTGCCATTTCAGTCTTCTGAGGCTTTCACTGCAGCCTCAGCTGCTGTCACCTCACAGACAGGCTTCTTACCCCCTGGGGCTTGAGCAGCTCAATCCCAGGAAGACAGAACAATGCATGTCTTTTAGGACAGGGGTGTTACACCCTACCCTTTGGAAATAGGTGT
This sequence comes from Pleurodeles waltl, assembly GCF_031143425.1. Taxonomy (NCBI): domain Eukaryota; kingdom Metazoa; phylum Chordata; class Amphibia; order Caudata; family Salamandridae; genus Pleurodeles; species Pleurodeles waltl. Next base: position 1,028,071,399 of record NC_090445.1, read on the forward strand.
TACAGGCATGGGAGGGGTTTCCTCCCAGAGCCTCTGGAAGTGCTTTGAAGGGCACAGATGGTGACTTCCTTGCATAATCCAGTCCACATCGGTTCAGGGACCCCCAGTCCTTGCTCTGGTGTGAAACTGGACAAAGGAAAGGGGAGTGACCACTCCTATGTCCATCACCACCCCAGGGGTGGTGCCCAGAGCTCCTCCAGAGTGTTCCTCGGTTCTGCCATCTTGTTTTCAGGATGTTCAGGGAACTCTGGGAGCATCTGAGTGGCCAGTGCCAGTAGGTGACATCAGAGACCCCTCATGATAGGTCCATACCTAGTTAGGTGACCAATCCCCCTCTAAGGGCTAGTTAGGGTCTCTCCTGTGGTTGCTTCCTCAGATTCAGATTGCAAGATTCCAGCAGGACTCCTCTGCATCCTTTGCTTCACCTTCTACCATCTGATCACTCACAGAACTACTTCAGGAACTCTACAACTTGCAACAAAGTATCCAAGGCGACAACTGCAACTCTCTAACTTCAGCTCCTGCCAGCAACTGCAACAGTTTCCAGGTGGTTCATGCTCTGAGGACTGCCGGTCTTCATCCTGCATCAGAAGAATTGAAGGAATCTCCTGTGGAGTGACAAAGTCACTTTCCTGCTTCAGCAGGCACCTCATTGCAGCGACGACTGGTACTCTGGGTCCCCTCTCCTGATGACGAGCGTGGATCCTGGAACACAGGTGGTGGACCTAAGTGACCCTGACTGTCCAAAGATCTAGCTGTCCAAATTTGGTGGCGGTAAGAGCCTCCCTCCCCGAGCCAGACAGTACCCCTGTGCAGCACATTTTTTGCTGCTCCTAGGGCTTCTGTGCAATTCTACAAGAAGTCCATCATGCACAACGTAGCCCAGGTCTCCAGCACTCAATCCTGTGATGCTCAGGTCCCTGAGTTGTTCTCCGGCAGTGTGGAATCCCTTTATGTAGTGCTGCGATGACTGCCATTTGCAACTCCTTTGTCTCCATGCTGTGGGACTCCTGTGCACGCTGCCTGGTCTTCTAGGTGCTCTCTCAGTTGCTAGGAGCCACCTCTGTCTGCCCCTCCTGGGTAGAGTCGACCTGGTCCTTCCTGGGCCCGGACAGCGCCATTTTTCAGTAAATGCGAGTTTTAAGTTTACCAAGGCTTGTTGGAGGAATCCAGTGACCCAAACCAGACTGCCTTCATCCATTCAGCATGGGATATTTGCACCAACCAGGAACTAGCATCTATCCTCTTTGGTGCAATACTGACTTTGTCTTCTCCCCGGTGGTTCTTCTTTTGCACCTTCATCCGGGTTAGCAGGGGCTCCTGTTCTCCCTGGACTCTTCAGTGCTTCTTGGACTTGGTCCCCTTCTTCCACATGCCTTCAGGTCCAGGAATCCATCATTGGTGTCTTGCAGGCTCTTCTAGTTTTTGCACTGTCTTCTACCACGACTTCCAGTGTGTTTTAGGAAACTTGCTGTGTTTTACTCCTGCTTTCCTGGGCTCTGGGGTGGGGTATTTTACTTACCTTTGGTGTTTTCTTACACTCCCAGGGCTCCTCTACACACTACACTTGTCTAGGTGGGAAACCAACTTTCACATTCCACTATTTTAGTATATGGTTTGTGTTTCCCCTAGGCCAATTGCAACCTATTGTGAGTTTCACTATTTGCACTACTTTCTGACTGTTTACTTATCTGATTTTGGTTACTAGTGTATATTTTGTGTATAATACTTACCTCCTAAGGGAGTATAGCCTCTAAGATATTTTTGGCCTTGTGTCACTAAAATAAAGTACCTTTATTTTTGGTAACACTAAGTATTCTCTTTCTTGTGTGTAAGTACTGTGTGACTACAGTGGCATTGCAAGAGCTTTGCATGTCTCCTAGTAAAACCTTGGCTGCTCTGCCTACAGCTACCTCTAGACAGCCTGGCTTCTAGACGTTGAACACATTTCACTAATACAGGATAAATGGACCTGGTAGAAGGTGTAAGTTCCTTAGGTACCCAATACAAACCAGGCCAGCCTTCTACACCTACCCTCACACCCATCGAGTAGTCATGGCATTACTGCAGGAGACCCATCTATCCCAAGACAAATCAGCCAAGCTCAAATGGAAATGAGTGGGCATAATCATTAGCAGCAGTAGAATGATCACAGACAGGTTGCAGCATATCTCCCACAAGTTTCTGCTCCAACAAATATGGGGTGACCGTCCTCATAAAAAAAAAAAAAAAACTTAACACATGCGCAGATGAAGGCCACCAACTGCTGGCTAGGCTAGGGATCCTAGAGAAAATTATAGTAGTTGGCTTGATATATCCTCCCACCACCAGCAAATCACATTTCTTTTCTCAGCTCTCCAGGCTACTGTCCTCTCAGCAGAATGCCGGTACTCGTGGGTGGCGATTGGAACCTGGCACTAGACCCCATCTTGGACAGGCAGGGACTATGTAAACAATATGACCATGAAAAAACGGCAGGTAGGCTCCTAGCTGCCCAAATGAACCAAAAAAAAATCCCAACTAGCCATACTGGTGATACAGGATTAAACAGGGATACTGCTTAGACACACATGTTTTTCTTTCTTTTATGCCTCCCTATACACCGCTGAACATGGGGTCATGTTTGACCAAATGAATGCCTTTCCCGTCCCCCAACACCTGCCAGTTCTCTCTAATGAGGGCTGAGAAGCACTGTCAGGAGCCTTAACTTCAAATGAAGTAGAAGATGCTATAGCGGCCCTTCCAATGTGCAAATACCCAGGGGAAGACAGGTTCTTGGGTCAATATTACAATCCGTGGAAAGACTTACGAGTCTCCTACCTGGCAAGGGTGTTTAAGGAGGTTGAAGAGGTGGGCATGCTGCGGGCTATCTCTAATAAAGCCACTATCTCCCTTCTTTCCAAAACAGGTAAGGAACTCCTAGACTGCTCTAGCTACTGCCAAATATCACTGTTTAACATAGACACAAAGATTGTGGCCAATGAGCTGACCAAATGCTTCAGCAGAGTAATACCCCTCTTGATCCATGAACCCCAAATCGGCTTACTCCTGGGTCACATCTCCTGAGACCACTTTCAGACGCTGTCCCACTTGCTGTGTCGAACAAAGGACAACCTGTCTGAATCCCTAGAGCTTTCCATGGATGTAGAGAAGCTGTTTGGTTGTGTCTACTGGTGATAACCTTTCCACGTAATGTCCCAAATGAGTCTTGGAGACGACTGCATTTGCAAGGTATGCCTCCTCTATACCTTGGTGGCAGAGTCTCTTGCAGTGGACTCCTATCAGGCCCATTCGCAGTGATCCAGCAATCACTAATAGTGTCTGTAGGAAGGTAGCCTCTTTCTAGCCTTGTTACCCCCACTTTTGGCCTGTTTGTAAGTATATTTCAGGGTGTTTTTACTGTCTCACTGGGATCCTGCTAGCCAGGGCCCAGTGCTCATAGTGAAAACCCTATGTTGTCAGTGAGTTTGATATGTGTCACTGGGATCCAGCTAGTCAGAACCCCAGTGCTCATAAGTTTGTAACCTATATGTGTTCCCTGTGGAGTGCCTAACTGTATCACTGAGACTCTGCTAACCAGAACCTCAGTGTTTATGCTCTCTCTGCTTTTAAAATTTTACCAATTCTGATTGGCAAACTGGAACACCCTTATAATTCCCTAGTATATGGTACCTAGGTACCCAGGGTATTGGGGTTCCAGGAGATTCCTATGGGTTGCAGCATTTCTTTTGCCACCCATAGGGAGCTCAGACAATTCTTACACAGGACTGCCACTGCAGCCTGAGTGAAATAACGTCCACATTATTTCACAGCCATTTTACACGGCACTTAAGTAACTTATAAGTCTCCTATATGACTAACCCTCACTTAGTGAAGGTTAGGTGCAAAGTTACTTAGGGGATCATTCTGACCCCGGCGGTCATGGACCGCCGGGGCCAGGGTTGGCGGGAGCACCGCCAACAGGCTGGCGGTGCCCCGCAGGGCATTCTGACCGCGGCGCTTTGGCCGCGGTCAGAAGAGGAAAACCGGCGGTCTCCCGCCGGTTTTCCGCTGCCCATAAGAATCCTCCATGGCGGCGCAGCGAGCTGCGCCGCCATGGGGATTCTGACACCCCATACCGCCATCCTGTTCCTGGCGGCTCTGCCGCCAGGCACAGGATGGCGGTATGGGGTGTCGTGGGGCCCCTTTTTTTTCTATTTTTTAAAGAGGGCCCCACTTTGTATTTCAGTGTCTGCTTTGCAGACACTGAAATACGCGACCGGTGCAACAGCACCCGTTGCACCTTCCCACTCCGCCGGCTCCATTCAGAGCCGGCGTCCTCGTGGGAAGGTTGATTTCCACTGGGCTGGCGGGCGGCCTTTTGGCGGTCGCCCGCCAGCCCAGTGGAAATCCCAGAATCACCGCAGCGGTCTGACGACCGCGGTGCGGTGTTCTGGCGGGGGTACTTTGGCGGGCGGCCTCCGCCGCCCGCCAAGGTGAGAATCAGGCCCTTAGTGTGTAGGCACCCTGGCACTAGCCAAGGTGCCCCCACATTGTTCAGCGCAAATTCCCCGGACTATGTGAGTGTGGGGACACCATTACACACGTGCACTACATGTAGGTCAATACTTATATGTAGTGTCACAATGGTAACTCTGAACATGGCCATGTAACATGTCTAGGATCATGGAATTGTCACCCCAATACCATTCTGGTATTGGGGGGACAATTCCATGCATCCCTGGGTCTACAGCATAGAGCCCGGGTACTGCCAAACTAACTCAGACAGGTTTCTGCCCCCCCGGGGCCTGGGCACCCTGGTCCCAGGAAGGAAGAACAAAGGATTTCCTCTCCCTTTGGAAATAGGTGTGAAGGGCCTGGGAGGAGTAGCCTCTCCTGGCCTCTGGACATGCTTTGAAGGGCACAGATGGTGCCCTCTTTGCACAAGCCAGTCTAAACCGGTTCAGGGAACCCCCCCAGCCCTGGTCTGGCACGAAACTGGACAAAGGAAAGGGGAGTGACCACTCCCCTGACCAGCGTCTCAGAGGGAAGGTGCACAGAGCTCCTCCAGTGTGTCCCAGACCTCTGCCATATTGGATGCAGAGGTGTGAGGGCACAATGGACAGCTCTGAGTGGCCAGTGCCAGCGGGTGACGTCAGAGACCCCTCCTGATTGGTGCTTACCTTTCTCTGTAGCCAATCCTCCTCTGAGGGCTATTTAGGCTCTCTACTGTGGGTATCTCACCAGATAACGAATGCAAGAGCTCACCAGAGTTCCTCTGCCTCTCCCTCTTCCACTTCTGCCAAGGATCGACCGCTGACTGCTCCAGGACACCTCCAAAACCGCAACAAAGTAGCAAGAAGACTGCCAGCAACATTGTAGTGCCTCATCCTGCTGGCTTTCTCTACTGTTTCCTGGTGGTGCATGCTCTGAAGGCTGTCTGCCTTCACCCTGCACTGGAAACCAAGAAGAAATCTCCCGTGGGTCGACGGAATCTTCCCCCTGCCAACGCAGGCACCAAACTTCTGCATCACCGGTCCTCTGGTTTTCTCTCATCTTGACGAACGCGGTCCCTGGAACACAGGAGCTGGATCCAAGTGTCCCCAACAGCCCAGTGGCCCTTCTGTCCAAAGTTGGTGGAGGTAAGTTCTTGCCTCCCGACGCCAGACAGTAAACCTGTGCACTGCGTGAACTGCAGCTGCTCGGGCTTCTGTGCACTTTTGCAAGACTTCCTTTGTGCACAGCATAGCCCAGGTCCACAGTACTCCGTCCTGCATTGCCCAACTCACTGAGTTGGACTCCGACTTCGTGGGACCCTCTTTTGTTGTGCTGAGTTGACCGTCGTGCTCAGATCTTCTGAATGCCTGTTCAGGTGCTTCTGCGGGTGCTCCCTGCTTCTGCATGGGCATTCTGAGTTTCTGAGTGACCCCCCCTGTCTCCTCCTCCAAGGGGTGAGTTCCTGGTCCTTCCTGGGCCCTGGCAGCATCCAAAATCCTCAACTGCGACTCTTGCAGGTAGCAAGGCTTGTTTGCGGTCTTTCTGTGTGGAAACAATTTTGCATTCTCCAGCACGCCATGGGACATCTTCTGACCAAAGGAGATGTTCCTGGCACCTTCCGTTGTTGCAGAATCTTTGGCTTCTTCCACCCAGAGGCAGCCCTTTTGCAACTTCATCCGGGGTTTAGTGGGCTTCTACCCCCCCTGGGACACTTGCGTGACTCTTGGACTTGGTCCCCTTCCTTTACAGGTCCTCAGGTCTAGGAATCCGTCTTCAGTGCTTTGCAGTCAGTTGTTGTTCTTGCAGAATCCCCTATCTCGACTTTAATGTCTTTCTGGGGCAGTAGGGTAACTTTACTCCTACTTTTCAGGGTCTTGGGGTGGGGTATCTTGGATACCTTTAGTGTTTTCTTACACTCCCAGCGACCCTCTACACACTCCACTAGGCCTGGGGTCCATTCGTGGTTCGCATTCCACTTTTGGAGTATATGGTTTGTGTTGCCGCTAGGCCTATTCTTCCCTATTACATTCTATTGTGTTCTACAGTGTTTGCACTACTTTTCTAACTGTTTACTTACGTGATTTGGTTTGTGTGTGTATATTTTGTGTATATTACTTACCTCCTAAGGGAGTATATCCTCTGAGATACTTTTGGCATATTGTCACTAAAATAAAGTACCTTTATTTTTAGTAACTCTGAGTATTGTGTATTCTTATGACATAGTGCGAAGTGATATAAGTGGTATAGTAGGAGCTTTGCATGTCTCCTAGTTCAGCCTAAGCTGCTCTGCTATAGCTACCTCTATCAGCCTAAGCTGCTAGAACACCTCTAATCTACTAATAAGGGATAACTGGACCTGGCACAAGGTGTAAGTACCCCAAGGTACCTACTATAAGCCAGGCCAGCCTCCTACAGTGTCAGATATCCCTACTGTAGTTAAAGAAGTCAAGGGACTTTTTTCTGTGGATGACATTCTACTCCCCTTATCCTAGACTCAAACTTCAATAGCAGGTGCAGTGTCACTCATTGATGACTTCTCTTACTTCTTCTTTGAAGTGATCCCTTTTACATCGTTCTCAATTGGAAGGAATGCAGACCATTAAGATGACAGTGGCTCATCAATTCAACTACTTATTCAGAATGCTGCCCCTACAAATACCAGAGACTTTGCTTGCTAATATTGGTGGAGATATCCATGCCTACATATGAAGCAGGCACCAACCTAGGCTCTGGGCAACCCAGTTCTGGGCAGATACAATGGCAGGACGACTGTGACTGCCCCACATGAAATTTTACTACGTAGCATACCAACCCTCCCAAAGAGGGGCCAACAAGGGCCCACAACAGTTTGCCTCGTTATGTAAACAGCTAGAGCATCACTTAACTGGTGTCCTGTCCCTGCCACTACTGCTGTATCGGTCTCCCTCCCTCTGAGCAGTGGCCTTTAAACTCAATCCTGGCAGCGACAGCAGTGGCTTGGAAAGAGGCATGCCTCCATTCCTACAGCTAAAGGATCCATTATGGTATGAATTGAGGTGCAGAACGCTCAAGGGGTGCATCATTTTTACCAAATGTATGATGGTAACCTACTCAAGACTTTCCTAGAACTACAAACAGAATTCAGACTCTGACCCACAGATCACTGGTGCTACAGTCAGTTGATACATTGCCTATGGCTTCCCTTTGTCCACACCAAAAAACCTCACCATTTCACCTGTCCTCCCCATTTCACCTGTCCTACAATACCTCCTTGCCTTCGGATGTTACTGGTCTCTGGCCTCTATGGGGACCATCCTGTACTCTCGAGCACTACAGCATGATTGTCATGACAAGCAATGCTGTGCAAAGCCTATCTGCTGGAGGACTGGGCATCTCTCTTGGCTGGGCAAGACAGAGCCCTCTCATAAACCCAACTCAAATGTCTATATTTCAAAAACCTTCACAATTGGTTTTGGTCACCATGGAATCTTGAGCAGGTCAAGTTGCTACCCTGTGGCAGATGCTGGAGATGCAGCACCAAACACTGTTATATGTTCAGCATACTCCGGTCGTACCTTCTCTGTGCCATTTAACCATCCTAATGTCCCCATCCCCTCAACTTTCTGTTCTACACAACACCTCTGTCCTCCCAGGCCCAACATACGAATATCATTGTTTGGTAACCACCCTTACCATTGCTTAGCTCGGCATCCCCCAGCATGGGAGGCAACCTACTGTACCCAGTTCCAATGAGTAAAGAATAGAACCCCACAGAGTAGCCAGTCATCAATGCATTACATATAAACACAACGACAACCAAGACACCTTGATCTGGAGCTCCTTCCTCACAACTGAACAAACAGCGCCAACTCGAGCTGACTAAAATGAAGCCATCCACAGAGCCTCTCTCATTTTTGCTGCATCAAGAACCACACCCATAGGGACACCAGCCTCATGTACTTTCTGGGTTCCAACCCAAAAATCAATCACACCACCTACGCCCAGAGATAAGACCACAGTATATGCCTCCTCCTATGATCTCCCTCCCTGGATCCATGATTGCCTAGCTCACCGTGACATGACGGGGATGAGTTCTTACATTCCCTGTACTGAACCCAGGACCAAGACCTCACTCATTGGGCAACAGAAGTGAGGAGTTTCAATGTGCCAGAGCCTTATATGTACCTGCCATTTTTCCTGAAAGTTACATGTATGTTTGGAAGATTTTCATAATGTCTGTAACTTATGAAACACAAAAAACGAAGGTTGCACAAAAATAATTACACTTTATTTAGACACCAAACTCGAAATTGCTACCTGCTCTCAATTGAATGTTATCAAATATTAAATGTAATAAGTTAACCCAATGTTATCCTATAGTCCAGGCAGGCCTTTCAGTAGTGAAAAACAAATTTAGGAGATGTCATTACCAGGAGATGGAAAAGTTAAACGTCCAACATTTTCAATACACTGCACCCTGTCATATGGGCTAATTAGGGCTTGCCCTAAGGATGACATATGTTTTAAAAAGGAAGGTTTAAGCCAGGCAAATGTTTTCATTTGCCAGCTTGAAAGGGCAGTTTAAACTGCACACACAGGCTGCAATGGCAGGCCTGAGGCACGTTTAAAAGGCTCCTTAAGTGGGTGGCACAATAAGTGCTGCAGGTCCACTAGTAGTAATAGGATTGACTTTACAGGCCCTATACACCTGCAGTACTTCTTTTTAAAAGTCTTACAAATAAAATACCTATGCCAAGTGTGTGTAAGACAATTTTACCATATTCGAAGACGAGAGTGCAATCACTTAAGCATGGGTTAGCAGTTGTAAATTGCATACATTCCTGAACGGCCAACAAAACAGGTCCGGAAAACAGGAGGGTGAAGACAGAAAGTTTGGAGATTACCCTGCCAAAAGGGCCAGGAGCAACACAGATCGTGAAAGTATGTGCAGATCACACATTTTTGTGTTAGGAAGGACATCATGGTCATGCTCATGTTACTGGTTAAAGATTGACTTCCAATATTTGTGTTCAATATAAAAAAACAGATCTATTTATTTATTCTCTGTTGAGCTGATCTAGCCTGATCTCTGAATATCCATTTTGGATCATACACCTGTCATAAAAATAATTTGTAATCTCTGTTTAGATATTAGATATTGACAGCACAGGCTCGGACTAGATTGATTACAATAGATTGTACACTGAGAAATGTGGTATTACTTCAACAATTTAAAATCGTCACTTAAAATATTCACACTGCTAACCTGATCTTTAAAAATAAAATTTAAGTGCCCGTTATTTTGAAAAGGTACAAGTATGTAAATGCATCAACAAACTAAATTGTAAACAGTGACAGGAAAAAGGAAAGCTTGCAATGGAAAGGGAAAGAAAGCGGTAGGAGGAATCGTCAGGATTTGTAGAACTTGAATGGTAGATGATAATCGACCCCACATTCTGGGACATAGATCTGGCTATAAGTGAGTAAGCATGGATAAAACAAACTCAGAAGAGAGATGAGAGAGAAAAGTGATAACCAGAGAGCCACAGTCTCTCCTAGTGTAGTTCTCTAAATCTTGAGGGCAGTCCCTGTAGTATTCTTACATTTTATCATCAAACGTTTCCTAGAGATGTGAAAAACAAAGAAATAACAAAGGTGTTTTCATAATTATGCGTACCAGCTTCATAAAGGAGAACCACAGCAAATGTGGGGGAACCCAGTACCAGGAACACTGAACTCCAGGTTGAAAACAATCGTGGAAAAAGGCAAAGGAAAGAAGGGGAGAAAATATATCAAATCTAGCCAAATAATAATTGACAACTAGGTTCAAGTTCAGGCACAAATCTGGAAACTGAGGGAACCAAACAAAGGTCCAAAAAAAATGTGAAGGACGGGTAATATAGTGAAAAAACATTAACAACAGTCAATACAGCATGAGAAGATGCAAGGCATCTTCCAAAAGAAGGGGAATGGCTGATAAAGCACTACTTCCACTCATGACTGGGAAGTCTCACTTCTTGTCCTTCTAGACAACTAGTCCCGGTGGCCTAGCCACTATAGGTTGGTTTGCCGTAGTCTCACAGGGAACTCAGTAGAGATTCAACTCCATCTTTTTACCACTGTGATGCATTGCTGCTGAATATCATGTCTAAGCTACCAGAAATTTCAATTGCCCCTTAACCTTCCTGGAACTGATATAGCTTCAACCTTGAAATCTTCTTACCCATCGTTAGTGACCATAGGAGGAAGTACTACTTAGGCAAGTGACTGGTTTCACCATAATTATGTAGAAGACCATCCCTTGGGAAGGTCTAAACAGGGTGACCTTTGTCTCACCAAATGTAACACTGGAAAATTACCCACAAATCTATGTGCATATTTAGGATAAAGACTAGGCAAAGTCAGGAAACTAGATCACAAACAAACCAAATTCAAACCTGGAGTTTTTTGCAGAGGACGATCAGCAAACTGCTTGCAGTCAACTTTTGTGTATTGTAAATGAAGTAGTGCATTGACCTGTATGGAGGAGATCGTCAATGATAAGATAGTAATTGATCGAACTAAGGTGAATGTTGCAGTAGCTGAGACTGAAAACCAAAGGAGCAGATGAATGGAAAAGTTCCCAAACACGAATGTAAGCAATTGTTGTGTGCAAATGCTGCTAACGGTAACTACAAGACTTATTGTTCTGGTTGATTTAGGGTAGTGCATCAAAGAAATTGAACCAGAGGTTGAATCATTTACTCAGTTTGACCGTCAGTCTGTGGGCGAAGGCTTGAATTGAAATTAAGGCATCCCACCTATGATCTAGTGTGTTTCAAAACCTCAAGATGAACTGGGAACCACTGTCAGTATTTTTTTCAGCAGGCAAACCATTGAGTCGTATGACCTCCTTCAAGGAAAATCATGCTTGACTGATGGGCAGTTATGCAAATAAATATCTGTTTACATCCCTTCTGATAGTGGGCCACCAGAAATGGTTATCCACCAGATTTTAAGACTTTCTTTCTCCAGGATGTCCTGCCATTGAAGCATCATGCGATAAGAACAGTATTTTTTCCCTGCAGTTCAAAGAAAGATATAAACAGTTTGTTTTTATGAAAACATGACTGCTCCATCATTGTACAATCATGAGATTCTTCCTGAACCGAATGGTTTTAATTCCAGGAAATCAATTCAGATTTTAACCAGGACAACAACTCCTCTAAAGTAGTTATATTGACATTGTGTACAGCCAGAATATGAGGTGAATTCATTGGAGATTTTTCAGGTTCCATTCTTTTAGATGATTCAGCAGCTTTTCATTGCCTTTTCACTGGAGTACAAGTGATTAACTACTGGACTCTTGAAAGAACAGCATCCATTGAATTTAAAACGCCTAGATCCTTATGGGTCTTTCATCCTGTCATTAAATTTAAAGCTCCCTTGAGATGAAGATGATTCCAGTGAGCAAATGCTTCTTTGATTGCTAGTGGTTCTTTGCCATATATGGTATAATTCTGCTCAGTGGTAGTTCCATTTTGTGAACAAAAGGTTAAAGGGTGTACAGCTTTGGTCAAAGGATCCCTTTGAGACAATATAGCTCCAAGGGTAAATGAAGATGCATCAGTTTCATCAGTAAAAAATCAGTAAAAAAAGGCATCTCTTGATTTTCATGCCTAACAAGAGAATCTATACATAATGGAGCCTTCAGAAGTTCAAAGCAGTTTTGCTGAGATGAATCCCAATGAAAAGCAATGCCCTTCTGACTTGAGTGCAAATGGGTACAACAAATGTAGAAATAGAGTCGATGATGTGAAGTTGGCAAATCTTAATAATCTCTGCATAACCTTCTCATTGTGGGTTATGGGCCAAGCTACAACCTCACTTTTGTGGATTCATTACTTTTACAAAAATGATGAACCCCCCCCAAAAAGACAGACTCAATCGCATATAAATATTTCTCCAATTTAGCATACAACAAGTTTTAAAGTGCTATATCACCCCTTTACTTCTTCCACATGTTATCAATAGATTTTTTGCAAGAGGAAATAAAAATGTCATCAAGGTAAATAAGGACAAATGTCCACAATGTCTCTAAATAACCAGGTGTTGAAATGAGACTGTCCTGTTGCATAGGCCAAATGTCATGACCAAACAGTTGAAGTGACCATAACTCAAAGTAAAAACAGTTTTTCATTCATCACCAGCTTTTGTTTTTACTAACATGTAAGCTCCACTTAAGTCTAACTTAAAGAAAACTGAACAAGGAACAAAGAATAACTGTGAAGCACAGATAATATGGTGAGCGAACTGCAGCAACAGCAAAGGAGACTTTACGACACAAAGAGTTGCCTCAAACATTCTCAGAGGAAGTGAATGATTTATAAAGCACTGCTGCTACTCGTGATCTGAAAATCTCACACCTTGGCCTTCCAGGCAACAAGCCCTGGTGCCCTAGCCACCATAGGTTGGTCTTCCACGATCTCAAAGGGAACCTAGCGTAGATGCTGTTGTGTCTTCCTCACAGCAGTAGCTCCCTGTCTCCCCACACCCTGCTTTTTTCTGACAAGAATTGGCAGGTAAGGTAGAGAGAGAGAGAGAGAGAGAAAATGTACCATGGGATACTCAAGTAAATGTAAATAAAGAAAGGTTGTGCTTCACTGTATTTTGGCCATTAGAAATTAGATCAAGAAAAAATCAAGAAAAAAGATGATGGTGTTGATAGTGCAAACTCTAATGGAAACTCAAAGCAAGAAAGGCCTAGAAAAAAAACAAATAAAAGGAACGACATATAGATGGGCAATCAAAAGCAATCAAACAGAAGAAAATATTTGTAAAAAGGAAGTTAAGTTAAAAAGTATCAAAATATGAAAGTTAAAGTAATTTTGAAAGACATAATTTGAATTTATGAATTACAATCTGACAATATAGTGGACACATCCTGTCTACCAACGCAACAGTACTAACTTGATACCACTGTAATGCTTTGATTACTTACCAGTACACCGATTACTCTAATTCTATATCTTCACCACACCTTGTACAGCGTGTCCTTGCCATGGAATCATATGCCATTTGCCAACCTATAAGAAAAATGTTACAAATTGTAACCAAAGACAACCATACCTCAGTTAAACAATTAAACATGTAAGAAGGTAAGATCATAAGTACTGGGCTTAGGAAGAAGAATTAGAGTAAAGGGAATAATGGTAAGTAATTTAAGCATTATCTTTTCAACACCTTGTTGACCCAGTCCTTACATCAAGACGTTACCCCCCAGAGCAGTTAGCTAAGTCCGGAGAAGAAAGAGGAAGAATTGAACCCAGAAGGTCACTAAAGATACAATGTCAGTATCAAATCAAGCCAACAACCACTAGAAACCCAAATGTCACAATGTTGAGCCAGTGTTCCCACAGGAGCAAGTCTCTAAAAGAAAAACACAATATTGATCCACAAAGTCCAAGAGAGCCAAGGATGGCAAAAACAGCACCACAAAACTAGATCAAGTGACACAGGGAATGAGTTACCACAATAGACAGAAGAAACAGCAGCACAGAGACCATTCAGCAAAACAGGAGCCTGTAGGTGTCCTCAATGTCCACCTTGGAAAGAGAGGGGTGTTGTTAGAACAAGATTAGTAATGCCAAATGTGAAGACCCAGATCTGAGACAGGAGACTGAAACTTGCAGAAACCTCTCAACCACAAGCACATCTGAGCATGTGGGTGGTGGTTACACCCAAAATAGTGCACAAGAACACATCAGCCTGAGATATGTCCTGAAAAGAAACTAAAAAAGCCAGAAGCTCATTCAACAGTTACAGACAGGCAGCAGATCAATGTCCACAGCGCAGGAGAAGACTCAACAAAGAGGGAAAGGCACATCTGGATGAAAAAGGCCCTATGGGAAACATACCCTGCACAAAGGTATTGCCACCTAAGAAGACAAGCCTAGAAAGTGAAAAACAACCACATCTTGCACCAAAGTGCATCTTCACCACAGAGTACAGGTGGGGCCAGGTAGGCACCAGATCAAAAGAATGCAAGCCAACAGGCCTGAATAATGCCAGATAATCTTAATCAAGAAACCAAGCAGTCACAGAGCAGAAAAGGTCCAAACACCACCTTCAACATGTATAGGAACTTCCACCAAGAGATGTAAAACACAGAGTGACTGCCTCTCAAATAATACAGACAAAACAGGAGGTCTCGGGTAGAGGTGGTTCTTTTAAGGTACAACTGAAGGGAAGGAACTTAAGGGCATATTTATACTTTTTGTCGCAAAACTGCACTAACGCAGTTTTGCATCAAAAATATTAGCACCTGCTGACGCAATTCCTGAGCGCAAGCCGGGCACCATATTTATAGAATAGAGCAAGCCGGCTCAAAGGAATGGTGAGCATAAAAAAAAAAATGACATTAACGATTGCGCCCTGTTGTAAAGAAAAATGACTTTAATGCTGCAAAGGTAGCGCAAAACCGTTTTGCAGCACGTAAACATGTCACAAAAGGGTTAACGCCATTGTTTGCCCGCATTAGCGCCAAATTTAAATGCACAAGCAGGAAAAAATGCAACTGCAACTGAAAATGTAAGAATCAGGCCAAGAGAGGCCCCAGGAGACCCAAATCACCCAAGCACCAACCAGGAGGATCCACAGAAGTCCCTGGAGAAGGAGAAGAAAAAGCCCAAGTGTCACTTCAGTGAGGAGGAGCACAACATCCTTGTCAGAGAGGTGATGGAGCACCAACACCAGTTCTTCATCACCTCCAAATTGCCAATTGGTAAGAGAGAGGCTAAATGGCAGCAAATAGTAGACAAACTCAACTGCGTGGCAGAGGTGAAGACTACTGTTACTAAGTGCAAGAAGCACTGGCATGGTTGCAAGCGTAGAACTAAGGAGAAATTGGCCAAGAACAGAAGGGCAGCAATGCAGACTGGAGGTGGAAGTCCTGCAGCACAGGGAACACATGAACCACAGGGGACACATGCACCCTCAATCCAGATGAACCATCCCCAAACAAGCAACACATGTACACACGCCTTGGTTGTGCCATGCTCCCTAACATATACACATGTGGATATACACCAATCACCAGGGCTATACTCCACCACGTAAATATGCAGCACATTGGCTGGAAGGGCTGTGTATATACCATTCCATCGGGCCCCTTGCATATTGTCAAATCTCCTGTAACCACACAACTTAGGCATCTGACAATAGGATGGAAGTCAATACCATTGAGTGGGCTCAGGGGGGTGTATCTCGCACAAATGCTCCCCTACCTCCTTGTAGCATTGCCAGTACACATGTGTGTCACGTCTTGCAGCACCCATTGAAATGCCACCTTAGCTAGCATTACTTGTACATGTGCAGGAAGGGACACCACCCTGCACAGAAACAATTTAACCCCTCAAGGCAGCCACACCTACATCATGCAGCAATAATGCCTGTCTCGGTGCAGGGAGAACAAATCAGTGCAACTGCAGGGTGAATTGCAGGGCTGTCATGTATCCCAGTAAACATGGCACTTCCCTACATAACTAACCTGGTGCAGTGTTGAGCTACACATATTGCTGCTGACCTGAAATGTGCCACAAGAGAAATATCTGCACTAAAGCTTGAAATCCGTGGAACACAACACATACAGGGTGAACCCACAACAACTCAGACACAACCATATAATACACATGGGAATGGGCAAACATTTGAACAAATACAACACATGGTGCAAGTCTGTGAACACAATGGTGCCCATTACGAAATTTGCCGGTGGAGGCTGCCCGCCAAAGTCCTGTGTTGGAAAGACCACAAGTGTGGTCTTCCCTCTGCAGTAGGCATTACGAGATTCTGGCTGGGATGATGGGTGAAAACCATGTCTTGGGCTGCTATCTCTTTAGGAAACACAACATTGACTCTGGCTTGTAATATAACGAGCACCAATGTTGGGATGTGCTTATCACTGCCTGTAAATTGGGCAGTGGAAAGCACAAAGGGGCTGCCCATGGGGGGTCCTGCACTGCCCATGGCAAGTGCATGGGCAATACAGGGGCATCCCACACCCACTACCATCAGCCGTGGCATGGTGGATAGATTGCCATGCAAAGGCTGGTGAAAAAGTGGGATAATAATCTGGAGGGCAGTGCTGTGTGCAGTGCTGGCCTGGAGGATCAAGACCGGTGGCACCGCCAGCCCATAGGCTGCCGGCAACCTGGCAGTGCCAGACCATTGGACCATGGTGCTTACACCATGGTCCCACTGTGCCTGTTGGACCACTGCAGTTGCCGGTGGTCCGAGCACCACTGCAGGTGGTCAGAGCACCGCCAGATTCATCATGAGGGCCCAAGTGTGCAGTAGTACAAGTAGCTGCAATCACACCATCAAACAAGACAGAGGCCCTGATCAAGCTGGAAATGAAGGTGGGTGCCTGTGTATAAACTTAGGCTGGATCATGCACTGACATTCAGTAAAAGCATTCTTGACCAAAAATGTAAAGCATATGGGCCATCCCTGTGTCCACCCCTGTGCCAGTGGTACATTAGCTGTCCAGCACCAATGCCGCATCACTTGCACCATAGTGCAAGAAAGGTAGTGTTGAGGGGGAGAATATTGTTGTGTAGGAAGGAGGACTTTCCTGTACAACAACAAACTGACATGGCAATCTGCATAGTCCATGTGTGCAGTGTAATGCAGCACACATTGACAAAGGAAAACATGAGGTGGAAATAAAGTATACGTCAACATTGCGCCCTGCCAATGTAACCCCTGGGGTGGTGATAGATATTGGTGCAGCCTCAGGTTACAATAACACGTAAATCCTGGGCTGCGTGAAAATGCAATGGGTGTTGGCATGGGCCACCAACAGCCCCTTCCACACAAAGGGGGTGATTCTAACCCCGGCGGTCTTAGACCGCCGGGGCCAGGGTCGGCGGGAGCACCGCCGACAGACCGGCGGTGCCCCGCAGGGCATTCTGACCGCGGCGCTTTGGCCACGGTCAGTGCAGGAAAACCGGCGGTCTCCCGCCGGTTTTCCGCTGCCCCTTGGAATCCTCCAAGGCGGCGCAGCTTGCTGTGCCGCCGAGGGGATTCCGACCCCCCTACTGCCATCCAGTTCCCGGCGGTCCGCCCGCCGGGAACCGGATGGCGGTAGGGGGGGTCGCGGGGCCCCTGGGTCCCCTGCAGTGCCCATGCCACTGGCATGGGCACTGCAGGGGCCCCCGTAAGAGGGCCCCTAAATGTATTTCACTGTCTGCTGCGCAGACAGTGAAATACGCGACGGGTGCAACTGCACCCGTCGCACAGCTTCCACTCCGCCGGCTCGATTCCGAGCCGGCTTCATCGTGGAAGCCTCTTTCCCGCTGGGCTGGCGGGCGGCCTGAAGGCGGCCGCCCGCCAGCCCAGCGGGAATGTCAGAATTACCGCCGCGGTCTTTCGACCTCGGAACGGTAACCTGACGGCGGGACTTTGGCGGGCGGCCTCCGCCGCCCGCCAAGGTCAGGATGAGGGCCAAAGTGCCAAATGGGAAGGGGCAGATTTTTAGATGGTGGCTTCAAGGCACAAGAAGTGGTTGTATGCCACCTAGTAAATACGACACAGCCCATGGTGCCACTGGAGCGTCCCTTCATGTGACACTCCAGTGGCACTAGGGGCTAAAAAAATATGCCACATAATATACAATATCAACCTTGGACCTATAACTAGTCACTGAACCTCCACTACTGAATATATTATGTACCATGTCAACTGCCACAACAAAATATCTCATTGCAGAGGATGATGGCTTCCCTCCTGCCGATCTACCTGTCCTGGATTTCAATGATGACCTGGATGACCAGCTGACAATCATCAATGAACCAACTCTCCAGGAGGTCCTAGGATCCCTCCAGACACCATCCAGTTGTAAGAAGGACACACAGCGTTGCAGGGTCTTCACATGAACCACCCAACAACCAATATATACCACCTGCCAGTACTGACACTGCCCTGGACACCGAGGACCCAGAGACCACATTTCAGAGGACAGTGGTAGGAGTCCAGTGGGAGTTGGCCAAGCAGGTGCGGGTGGGGATGAAGACCATGACAGAAGCCTAGAGGGAGAGTGGATGTGCCTCATAACAGGTAATGAAAACACAGCTGCCATCCAAGGCACACACTCCGCCCTGAATGGACCCCAGCAGTCCCTGGCGGACATAGCTGCTGCCATAAGGAAGAGGCCACAACAATTCCCCTCCCAAACTGGCAGCAGCATAGCAGACAACAGGCTGGAGTCCATTCAGTGGAAAATGGCCTCCCTCAGGGGAGACATGTCTGTCTACCACCATGATGTTGCAGCTGTATTGAAAAATCTGCAGTTCCTCCTTGCTGCAGTGATGCCTTATGTCCTACCACAAATGGCAGCTGCTGGGACCTTGGACTTTACATCTTTATCCCTCGAAGGGTGTGAGGACACTTCTACCTCTACAACAGCACCACCAATGGCACAAGAGGCACCACACACATCAGAGGATAAGATGTGGAACAAATTACTTTCAGTAGCACCAGTATGTGCCACATAGACAATTCTCCTTAGTTCTGGCTTCAAGCTCACACCAGTGTTGTGACAGTAGGAAATGTGCTTTCTTAACCCACCCACTGCTGATTTGTCTGCTATATACTGTCATTGTCTCTGACATACCAATTGGCAGTTGTTGTTCTCCTCACTAATGGACACCACTCCTAAGCATTTGTCATGACATGACCCTCAACCCTGGACTCTGATTGTGCCATAGAGCCATGACTTTCACTAATGGGGTCTCGGACCAGGACATTGTAAATAAGTCACTTTCACACTTCCACCTGTATATAAACACCTTGTACACATTTAGCCTGTCTGCGTTTTCTGTGATCCAACTACTCAGCTAAATGATGGAATTGTGTTAATCTGTCGAATAGGTTCTCATTATCCTAATAAGACTACTGGATTTGGGTGGCAGAATCACTTGTACTGTGGGGGAATGAGTCTAAACCAACACCAGGTGACACCTGTCAGCCTAACCCATTTTTTTTTCCGGCTAACTAGCAGTGCCTCATCTCTACCCAAGAGAAGGGATGATTGGGCAACTGAGAGCATGACACAAATGACTCCTCAGGGAAATTGTGGTCACTCAGATCTCATCTGTTTCTCTCAGTTAAATTAGTCTCACATATGCAAGGACAATTAGAGGCAGAATATAGTTCAGTAAGGTTTTATTGAAGTAACTGCATCCTAGATAATAAGGTGTGTATTGCAATAACTAGGATGATGAAGCATGACAGGATTAAAATTGTGACAAGGAAAGTAAAACATAAAAATAACGCCACCATATTGTCACTTAGATCATTAAGAATAGCTCCTACCTATGCTATGTTTAGAGCACAGCATGTTAAGCTCTAATTCTGCCCTTCAAGTTTCCCTGGGAAGACATCATCTCTCATACCTGAGCAAGAGGCCTGTAGCTAAGCAGCTGCAGCGAAGCACTCAGCAATCAGCATACAGTCGTGGTCATCTGGCTGGAATCTCTCTCTAACGTACACGGGTCAAAGTAGTGATTTTATAATAAAACAGCTGATGTTCCAAGAAAAGATCCCCACTTAAGAGTGTGTGTGTGCTTCTGTGAACATTAGAGACAAAACGTACCACTTTTGCCGGCAACCTATCTTATTACATCCTTGAGAAAAGAACAGAGTGAAAGAAATGTCTTGTTTAAGAACATAGTGCTGACCTAGGCGAAGAACAGCTAGATAGAGAAAATAAAACAAGACTGCAAATGTGGCTATTGTTAAAATAATATAAAAATGCTAGAATGAAACACATCTAGGTTAAAGTGCACAGCGGCAGGCCTAGTTTGCTAAGATAACGTGTATAAGACTATAGCTAAAATGACTACACAACAAGTCCATTGCAATGATTACAGTATAGCACTACATGAGTGCAGGACTGTGGGCCACCAAGCTACACACTAGGATGCTAACATGAGAAAGGTGTAGGATGGTGTTGTCTGATACAACCAAATCACTGAGTATAATAACTAAAATGTTTGCTTTTATCATTTACTTCTGAAATATGGCAGGTATGACTGAGAACCAAGTCAATACCAATATAGACAGCTGGGAGTCCCAGAATAACTAATTTTTGTGGTACAGAGGTAGCTAACCTCATCAGTGACGGGCACCTGCCAGTGTTGCAGGATACAGTTACAATTGTGCCTTTTGTCAGCTGTGTCACAGTCCTCAATATTGAAACTACAGGACCCCACCAATGACAGCTGAAGTACCAGACTTACCTGTCCAAGACAAAGTACACATGGACATAGTGAATAATGGGTACACTGGATGGCAAATGCAATAACCAGTAGATGTGATGCTGCAGACAAAGTGAAAGCTCCTTTGTCAACAGGGGAAGCACATGGTCAATCGGGGATTGCAAGACAGTAAGGTTTCCATTGGCCATTCCCCCAATTTGCCCAGCGCACTCATGAGAAGACCCAGATATTCAGGCAACTGACACTAAATGAATGCTAAAATAAAGAGAATTTATTATTAAAACAACAACCTATATACTAACTGAAACCTACCCTATCCTAAGCTAACCTATATTAACTATACTCATCAAACAACTACATCTATCTAACCTAATCTAAACGTATCTTACACATGGAACACCACACTCTAAACATTGACCTCCCCACCCCACTTAAGAGACAAGATACAAGTAGGACAACAATTGCTAAACTATACATGTACTAACTTATCCTATTTACTATACAAATATATATATTTGGGGATTTAAAAAATAGATTTTTTTTTTACATAAATACACATACCCCAGCATTACCCCCACCCAACCCCCCACCAATGAAAACATTAGAATAAAAACCCACCCCAACATTCTTAATCTAACTAATGCCTATTCTACACTAATCTAAGACTAACTATTTAAAACTCAACCCAAAACTAACAAAACCATGATAGGGAGGGGAAGGAACTGAGAGGTATTCCAAACAGTCCTAAAGTTCATTTTTTTTTTTTTTTTTTTTTTTTTCTTAATGAACTTTAACATTCTCTGGTTGTCAGCCGATTCCTCTTCCAGTTTTTCCAGTCACTTAAGGATAGCATTCAAGTCCCTCCTGAAGTCCAGCTCAAACTGGTTTGGGGCACGGGCTGCTGGTGGCTGTACCCGTGGCTGTGTGGTGACAGGTGGTGCTGATGTTGAGGGCATAGGTGGAGCTAGGACACCCTGCATCCCTGAGGTGCTGGGTCCTGTGTCCCTTGGTGCCTGCATTGCGGACCACCATGTGGAAAGGCACCCCATTCCCCGGAAGCTCTCTCATGCCTATAACGCCTGCCCACTCTGCGATATCCTGCTTCCACTTCTAGGACGTGGCGGTGATGGTCTACTCTCTTCATGAACATGTGCCTCTGCTCAAGAGTCATATTGGGAGCTGAAATATGAGGACAAGCAAGCATCAGTATCAGCTTAGGGTAGAGTTTGTACAGAATTTAAATTTACACTGCAACAGCAACAAACACATACAGTCCCACACTCATTCCACAACAAAGACTTGATCCTCATCTATGTCTAAAACCAACCAGACATCACCAGTATCATGTACATGTCAGTGAGATGACAGCAATCCATAGTAAAGCAAAAGGGCCCAGAGCTGACAGGAACTAATACAACCCTCATCAACATTTGTGTCATCTAAGTTGTGAGGATCACATGCCTCTACAGGACTGAATTAACTGTCTCTCTGGCCATTAGGGGCCTGGGCATGCTATCCATCTCCTCGACACCCTTGATGATACATCACGGCCTGACCACTCTTTATGGAGTCAAGGTGTGGCACATATCATTGTGGAGCTGCTAACTACCAACCTTTTATTCTGAGGTCAAGTAAATCTACATACATGTGTCCTTGGTGTAAGACCTGCCCTGTGTATATGTTACAAGGGGTCACCCCATATCCCATTATGTGCCCACATGTACAACTGATGCAAAGTTGGCAGAAGAATGGTTGGGCACAGTTTGAGCTGCACGTCACAGTTGTCAACACATTACAGAACTGAAACCCCCTAAGCTGTGCTATGAATTCCAACATATGTAAAACGGCACACACACAGTGGCTGCATGGATGGCCCTAATCCCACAGTAATATTGGCACAGCATTGGGTGCTTCAACTGTATCCTGAAAAGTTTTACATCATTACCACATGCATGTCATACATCATTAAGGAACCAGCTATACATACACAAATCACATAATTTGTATATGTGATGTGACATGCATCAATCACAATTAATCATGGTGGCAGGACCATGATGTGAGAACTGCAGACATCTGGGCCTATATTCATGGGAAAATAACGGAGCACGACGCATGACAAAAATTGCTGCCCTGCACTCCGTCAATTTCCCAACACAGGGATGCGCCGTATTTAATTGGATAATGCGCACACTGTTTTGTCCCCTGCATTAGCCCTAAATTTACCTGTCTACGCCAACGCTGGCATCCTTGCACCATTATGCATGGATGTCTGTGTTGAGGGGTGTAATTGTACATGTGCCGGAAGGTGTACCTCCCCGCACATAAACAATAATTTCTGGCAATTGTGCTGTTTCTCTGTGTGCTGCAGAATGGAGCATGCATAGTGTTAGACCTGACAGCCTTGGGGTGGTCACCCCTAACTTTTTGCCTGCCTCCTTCCACTTTTTGGACACTGTTTTTGCTGGCTTTTAGACTCTGCGCACTTTATCACTCCTAACCAGTGCTAAAGTGCATATGCTCCCTCCCTTTAAACATGGTAACCTTGGATCATACCTGATTGGACTATTTAATTTACTTATAAGTCCCTAGTAATGTGCACTATATGTGCCTAGGGCCTGTAGATTAAATTCTACTAGTGGGCCTGTAGCACTGGTTGTGCCACCCACTTAAGTAGCCCTTTACCTTGTCTCAGGCCTGCCATTGCAAGGCCTGTGGGTGCAGTTTCACTGTCACCTCGACTTGGCATTTAAAAGTACTTGCCAAACCTATACCTCCCCATTCTCCACATATAAGTCACCTCTAATGTGTGCCCTAGGTAACCCCTAGGGCAGGGTACGGTGTGGGTGAAAGGCAGGACATGTACCTGTGTAGTTTACATGTCCTGGTAGTGTAAAACTCCTAAATTCATTTTTGCACTACTGTGAGGCCTGCTCCCTTCATAGGCTAACATTGGGGCTGCCCTCATACAGTATTGAAGTGGTAGCTGCTGATCTGAAAGGAGTAGGAAGGTCATATTTAGTATGGCCAGAATGGTAATACAAAATCCTGCTGACTGGTGAAGTTGGATTTAATATTACTATTCTAGAAATGCCACTTTTAGAAAGTGAGCATTTCTTTGCACTTAAATCTTTCTGTGCCTTACAATCCACGTCTGGCTGGGCTTAGTTGACAGCTCCTTGTGCATTCACTCAGACACACCCCAAACACAGGGTACTCAGCCTCACTTGCATACATCTGCATTTTGAATGGTTCTTCCTGGGCTGGGAGGGTGGAGGGCCTGCTCTCACACAAAGGACTGCCACACCCCCTACTGGGACCCTGGCAGACAGGATTGGACTGAAAGGGGACCTGGTGCACTTCTTAGCTACTCTTTGAAGTCTCCCCCACTTCAAAGGCACATTTGGGTATAAAACAGGGCCTCTGCCCTACCTCATCAGACACTTGCTGGAGAAGAAACCTGAACCAGAAACTACATCCTGCCAAGAAGAACTGCCTGGCTGCTCAAAGGACTCACCTGTCTGCTTTCTACAAAGGACTGCTGCCTTGCTGTTGGCCTGCTGCCTTGCTGAATTCTTGTCTGGCTGTGAAAGTGCTCTCCAAGGTCTTGGATAGAGCTTGCCTCCTGTTCCCTGAACTCTCAGGACCAAAAAGACTTCTCTTTTTCACTTGGACGCTCTGTGAGCCGAAATTTTCGACGCACAGCTTGTTCCGCAGCGAGAAAAACGCTGCACACAGACGCTGATCGACGCGACGCCTTCGGGACGACCGGAACTTCGACGCACGGCCTCGCAAGGACAATGCCGCCCGACCTCCAGAGGAGAAATCGACGAGACGCCTGCTGTGATAGCGAAACTTCTACGCGCAGCCCAGCAGAACAAAGCGCAGCCGGAAAACAAGCAGGAAAATCCACGCACAGACCCGGGACATCTGGTAATCCCTGCGATCCACAGAAAGAGACTGTCCGTGCGCCGGAAAACGACGCACGACTTCCCCACGTGGAAAATAACAACGCAAGTCCGTGTGTGCTGGGGAGAAATCGACTCACACACCATTTTTCCACGTATCTCTTCTTCTGTGGCCCTCTGAGGAGATTTTCCATGCCAAACCAGGTACTTTGTGCTTGAAAGAGACTTTGGCGGTCATTCCGACCCTGGCGGTCATGGACCGCCAGGGCCGTGGACCGCGGGAGCACCGCCTACAGGCTGGCGGTGCTCCCAAGGGCATTCTGACCGCGCCGGTACAGCCTCGGTCAGAAACGGAAAACCGCCGGTGTACCGCCGGTTTTCCGCTGCCCTGGGGAATCCTCCATGGCGGCGCAGCTTGCTGCGCCGCCATGGGGATTCCGACCCCCTTACCGACGTCCTGTTCCTGGCGGTTTTGGCATGGGCACTGCAGGGGCCCCCATAACAGGGCCCCACCATGATTTTCAGTGTCTGCCATGGAGACACTGAAAATCGTGACAGGTGCAACTACACCCGTCGCACCCCTTCCACTCCGCCGGCTCCATTCAGAGCCGGCATCCTTGTGGAAGGGTGTTTCCCGCTGGGCTGGCGGGCGGCCTTCTGGCGGTCGCCCGCCAGCCCAGCGGGAAACCCAGAATACCTGCGGCGGACTTGTGACCGCGCAGCGGTATTCTGGCGGCTCCCACCGGCCCTGCGGATACCGCGGCCGCGGGAGTCAGAATGACCCCCTTTGTTTGCTTTTTAAAGACTTAAGACACTTTATATCACTTTTCAGTGATATCTCTACAAATTTACATTGCAACTTTATTCGTTTTGACCTACAATTATCCTGATAAATATTATCTATTTTTCTAAACACTGTGTGGTGTATTTTTGTGGTGCTATATGGTGGTATTGTATGATTTATTGCACAAATACTTTACACATTGCCTTCTAAGTTAAGCCTGACTGCTCGTGCCAAGCTACCAGAGAGTGGGCATAGGCTAATTTTGGATTGTGTGTGACTTACCCTGACTAGAGTGAGGGTTTTTGCTTGGACAGAGGGTAACCTGACTGCCAACCAAAAACCCCATTTCTAACACATATCAAAAGGGAAGAATGAGGAGGACAAAAGTATTCATCCTTGTAGCGCCTGCTAACGCTACTTCTGGGGTGGCGATTGATTTTGGCGCTGCCTCATGTTTACAGAATCTCAAATATCTGAGGCAGCATGAAAATGTAATGGGTGTTGCTGTGGCACGCCCACAGCAACACTCATTGCACGCCCCTCTGATGCCAAACACTGCATCGGAGGGGCCCATATTTACAAGGAGGCAGAATGCACAGAAAATTGTGTTACACCTTCTTAAAAATATGGAGCTAAGGTTAGCGTGACTGGAGAGTCACGTTAAGTGATGCTCCAGTGGTGCTAGGGGCTCTTACATATGGCGTCTGGTGTGGGAGAATCATTGACTTTTCCCAGAACCATCTGGAGTGGAGTTGTCCACAAAAAGTGTACACTACTGACTGTTGTGCAGCATATATGGCTCCCTGCTGTTCTACAAACACATTAGGTCTGAAGGTTACATGGGAACCTGTGGTTTGTGTTTCCTACATAATCCCCCTAGTGACTTCTGTAGATAGAACCCACATCTGTACCATCATGTCAATAAGTGTATGCTATGTGTGGCATACAGCGCTGACAATGGTGCTGTGACATAGTGGTTGTTAACAGGCATGCCTTGTACATGTCCAGCTGCCCTGTGACTCATAATAGTAGAAAGCTATGAATTTGTGGTAAGCCATAACTATTCCTATTACACATAATTCCATGCCAGCCCATGTTGGCCTGTGAACTATATGCAGGCTATTCTCATTGCATGACATTCCGACAGACATGATGTCACTATCCATCCTCCTAAGATATCAGATCATTGGTCAGGACCAAATACTCCTGTCCTTGCATTCCACACCTCTGACTAACTCACAGCATTCCCTGGATTGGCTCACAGGATGCACAATGCGACACTGGATGCTTCGGGGTCTTGTATATGCACCACCTCTCCACTGGTATAGGGGGCTGGTCCACCTGCAAGACATTTATGGAAACTTGTTAGGCTGAATGAGGTAGTTATCCTAGTGGTAGATCACAGTAACTGACCATCTTCTATGATCACTCTATCACACATACTCTCAGATAAGGTAGACCCACACACCTCAAAACCATCACTGCCCCTGACACTCCTGTGGTGCTTCTCACTGAACCATTCATACATGACACTGTCATGCAGCTGACTGGTAGCACTACACCTCCATTACCATATGGGACTGCTTGATAATGTTTATTCCATCTGAGGGGCATGGGATGGTTGTCGCAGTGCCTGGCCCATTGTAACACCCAGGACATTTCAGACTGCATCTGATGTTGGAAACATCTACATCATTTTCACAGCTAATTGACTACCACCCTGGGGATGTGTGGGTTTTCCACGTCCTTAGGAATATCTTCATACATCCTTCAGTCAAGTAAGCAATCTGTGTGTGCCATCTCAAGGCACACATACTTTCAATATAGCTATTGGAGTGTATGTAGGAGGCTGGCCTGGCTTATAGTGGGTACCTTGGGTACTTACATCTTGTGCCAGGTCCAGTTATCCCTTGTTAGTGAATGTAGTAGTGTTCTAGCAGCTTAGGCTGATAGAGGTAGCTATAGCAGAGCAGCTTAGGCTGAACTAGGAGACATGCAAAGCTCCTACTATGCCACTTATATCATATAGCACTATATCAGAAGAATCACAATACTCAGAGTTACTAAAAATAAAGGTACTTTATTTTAGTGACAATGTGCCAAAAATATCTCGGAGGACATACTCCCTTAGGAGGTAAGTAAAATACACAAAATATACACACAAACCAAAATCAGGTAAGTAAACAGTTAGAACAGTAGTGCAAACACTGTAGAATACAATAGTATGCAATAGGCCTAGGGGCAACACAAACCATATACTAAGAAAGTGGAATGCAAACCACTTAGGGACCCCAGACCTAGTGTAGTGTGTAGAGGATTGCTGGGAGCATAAGAAAACACTAAGGGTGTCCAAGATACCCCACCCCAAGACCCTGAAAAGTAGGAGTAAACTGACCCTACTTCCCCAGAAACACACTAAAGTTGTGATAGGAGATTCTGCAAAGACCACAACTCTGACTGCAAAGCACTGAAGATGGATTCCTGGAACTGAGGACCTGTAAAGGAAGGGGACCAAGTCCAAGAGTCACAAAAGGGTCCGGGGGGGCAGGAGCCCAGTAAACCCCGGAAGAAGGATCAAAATGGCTGCATCCGGGTAGAAGAAGCTGAAGATTCGGCAACAACAGAAGATGCCAGGAACTTCTCCTTTGCACAGAATATGTCACACGGAATGCTGGAGGATGCAGAGTTGTTTCCTTGCAGAAAGGCTGCAAACAAGCCTTGCTAGCTACAAAGGTTGTAGTTGAGGAAAATGGGTGCAGCCCAGGAAGAACCAGGAGGTCGCATCTTGGAAGAGGAGACAGAGGGGACCCCCAGAAACACAGAGAGTCCATGCAGAAGAAGGTAGCACCCGCAGAAGTACTTGAACATGGGTTCAAGAAAACTGAGCACAGCGGTCATCTCAACACTACAAAGGAGGGTCCCACGAAGCCGGTGGTCAACTCAGCAAGTTGAGCAATGCAGGACAGAGTGCTGGGGACCTGGGCTGTGCTGTACATGAAGGATTCCTTGCAAAAGTGCACAGAAGACCTAGCAGCTGCAGTTCAAGCAGTACACAGGATTACTGTCTGGCGAGGGGAGGCATGGACTTACCTCTGCCAAATTTGGACAGATGAACCACTGGACTGTCAGGGTCACTTGGATCCAGCTCCTGTGTTCCAGGGGCCACGCTCGTCACAATGAGAGGGGAGCCAGAGGACCGGTGAAGCAGAAGTTTGGTGCCTGCGTTAGCAGGGGGAAGATTCCGTCAACCCACGGGAGATTTCTTCTTAGCTTCCAGTGCAAGGTGAAGGTAGACAGCCCCCAGAGCATGCATCACCAGGAAACAGTTGAGAAAGCCGACAGGATTAGGCGCTACAATGTCGCTGGTATTCTTCTTGCTACTTTGTTGCAGTTTTGCAGGTGTCCTGGAGCAGTCAGAGGTCGATTCTTGGCAGAAGTCGAAGAGGGAGATGTAGAGGAACTCTGGTGAGCTCTTGCATTCGTTATCTGAAGAGAAGCCCACAGGAGAGACCCTAAATAGCTGTCAGAGGAGGATTGGCTACCTAGTCAGGTAAGCACCTATCAAGAGGGGTCCCTGACGTTACCTGCTGGCACTGGCCACTCAGAGGCCTCCATTGTGCCCTCACACCTCTGGATGGCAGAGGTCTGGGACACACTGGAGGAGCTCTGGATACCACCCCTGGGTTGGTGATGGACAGGGGAGTGGTCACTCCCCTTTCCTTTGTCCAGTTTTGCGCCAGAGCAGGGACTGGGGGTTCCCTGAACCGGTGTAGACTGGTTTATGCAAGGAGAGCACCATCTGTGCCCTCCAAAGCATTTCCAGAGGCCAGGAGAGGATACTCCTCTCAGGCCCTTAACACCTATTCCCAAAGGGAGAGAAGGAAATCCTTTGTTCTGCCTTCCTGGGAATGGGCTACCCAGACCCCCTGAGGGCAGAAGCCTGTCTGTGGGTTGGCAGCAGCGGTAGCTGCAGTGAAAACCCCAGAGAGATGGTTTGGCAGTACCCAGAGTCCATGCTGGAGCCCCGGGGATGCATGGGATTGGCACCCCAATACCAGATTTGGCATAGGGGACAATTCCATGATCATAGGCATGTTACATGGCCATGTTCGGAATTACCATTGTGAAGCTACATATAGATTTTGACCTATATGTAGTGCACACGTGTAATAGTGTCCCCGCACTCACAAGGTCCGGGGAAATTACCCTGAACTATGTGGGGAACCTTGGCTAGTGCCAAGGTTCCCTCACACTTAGTAACTTTGCACCTAACCTTCACCAAGTGAGGGTTAGACATATAGGTGACTTATCAGTTACTGAAGTGCAGTGTAAAATGGCTGTGAAATAATGTGGACGTTATTTCACTCAGGCTGCAGTGGCAGTCCTGTGTAATATTGGTCTGAGCTCCCTATGGGTCGCAAAAGAAATGCTGCAGCCCATTGGGATCTCCTGGATCCCAATACCCTAGGTACCTAGGTACCACTTACTAGGGAATTATAAGGGTGTTCCAGTGTACCAATTAGAATTGGAGAAAATGGTCACTAGCCTGCAGTGACAATTTTAAAGGCAGAGAGAGCATAAGCAGGTTCTGGTTAGCAGAGCTTCAGTGACACAGTTAGGCACTACACAGGATACACATATAGGCCGCAACCTATGAGCACTGGGGTCCTGGCTAGCAGGGTCCCAGTGAGACATATAAAACACTCTGACAAAATAGGGTTTTCACTATGAGCACTGGGATCCTGGCTAGCAGGATCCAAGTGAGACAGTAAAAACACCCTGACATATACTCACAAACAGGCTAAAAGTGGGGTAACAAGGCTAGAAAGAGGCTACCTTTCTAAAGTGTAGAGTGGCGCTGGGAGTGTAGGAAAACACCAAAGGTAAGTAAAGTACCCCACCCCAGAGCCCAGGAAAGCAGGAGTAAAGTACAGCAAGTTTCCTCAGAACACACTACAAGTCATGATGATGAATTATGCAAGAAGCAAGCAAGACAGCAAGCAACAAACAATAGATTCCTGGACCTGAAGACCTGTGGAGAGAGGAGACCAAGTCCAGAAGTCGAAGAAGAGTTCAAGAAGAACAAGAGCCCCTGCCAATCTGGAAGAAGGTGCAAAAGTGGATTCTCCATATAGAAGAAAAGTACAGAAATGCACCAAAGAAGATGGCTGCAGGTTCCTGGAGGGTGCAGGAGATGTCCTACATCGAGTTGTTGGATGCAGGCTGTTTGCGTCACTGGATTCTGCCAACAAGCTTTGGTTTGAGCAAATACGCGGTTTGCGTCAAAGAGGAGCTGTCTGGACCCAGGAGGGATCTGGAGGTCTCAACTTGGACTGAGGAGAGAGAGGGGGCTCTCAGCACTTCAGAGAGCCCTCAGAAGACCAGGCAGCACCCACAGGAGTCCCAGAACACGGGGACAAAGAAAATGCAATGTGCGGTGATTGTAGCACAACACTGGAGGGTCACACGACGCCGGAGAACAACTCTGGGAGCTGTGCATCGCAGGATGGAGTGCTGGAGACCTGGGCTACACTGTGCATGAAGAACTTTTGGAAGAAGTGCACAGAAGCCCAAGGAGCTGCAGAAGACGCTTTACACAGGGGTACTGTCGCAGCACAGGATGGCAAGCTCTTACCTCCATCACATTTGGACAGCTGGACGTTTGGACAGTCTGGGTCACTTTGGTCTACCACCTGTGTTCCAGGGAGCAGGCTGGTTGTCAGGAGAAGAGTCCCAGAGTACCGGTTGTCCTTGCAGAAGTGTGCCTGCTGAAGCAGAGAAGTGATCTGTCACTCCACAGGTGCAGGGTGAAGACAGGCAGTCCTCAGAGTGTGCACAACTTAGAAACTGTTGCAAATACTGGCTGGAGATGAAGTTGCAGGTCACAGGAGTCGTCCTGGATACTTTGTTGCAGTTACAGCGGTTCCTGGAGAAGTCTGCAGTTGATCCTACGGTCAGAAGCTGAAGCAGAGGATGCAGAGGAGTCCTAGAGGAATCTTGCAAACTGAATCTGAGGAAACACCCAGAAGAGAGACTCTAAATAGCCCTGAGAGGGGGATTGGATACCTACCCAGGTATGCACCTATCAGGAGGGGTCTCTGATGTCACCTGCTGGCACTGGCAACTCAGAGGTCTCCAGAGGGTCCCCACACCTTGGAATCCAAGATGGTAAGGCCAAGTACACACTGGAGGAGCTCTGGGCACCACCCCTGGGGTTGTGATGGACAGGGGAGTCGTCACTCCCCTTTCCTTTGTCCAGTTTGGTGCCAGAGCAGGGACTGGGGGTCCTTGCTCCGGTGTAGACTGGATTATGCAAGGAGGGCACCATCTGTGCCCTTCAAAGCATTTCCAGAGGCTCTGGGAGGATACCCCTCCCATGCCTGTAACACCTATTTCCAATGAGAGAGGGTGTAACACCCCTCTCCTAAAGGAAATGCATTGTTCTGCCTTCCTGGGATTGAGCTGCTCAATCCCCGGGAGGGCAGAAACCTGTCTGTGTGGTGGCAGCAGCTAGGGCTGCAGTGGAAACCTCAGAGAGCTGGTTTGGCACTACTGGGGGTCCATGGCGGAGCCCTCATGGTGCATGGGATTGGCCCCCAATACCAAATTTGGACTGGGGGGGTCAATTCCATGATCTTGGACACCTCACATGGCCATATTCGGAGTTATCATTGTGAAGCTACATATATGTATTGACATTTATGTAGTGCACGCGTGTAATGGTGTCCCCGCACTTACAAAGTCTGGGTATTTGGCCCTGGACAACATGGGGGCACCTTTGCTAGTGCAAGGGTGCCCTCACCCAGAGTAACTCTGCATCTAGCCTTCAGTAAATGAAGGTTAGACATATAAGTGACTTATAATTTACTTAGTGCAGTGAAAAATGCCTGTGAAATAGTGTGCACACTATTTCATTCAGGCTGCAGTGGCAGTCCTGATGAAAGGTTTGTATGAGCTCCTTATGGGTGGCAAAAGAAATGCTTCTGGAACCGCAATGCCCTGGGTACCTAAGGACTTATAAGGGGGGGGTCCAGTGTGCCAATCAGAATTGGAATCTGGAGTCACTAAAGTGTAGTGACAAATCTGGTAAGAAGAGAGAGCAGAAGCACTGGAGTTCTGGCTAGCAAAACTTCAGTGACACAGTCAAGCATACTGACAACACATATAGGCCACAAACTATGAGCACTGAGGTCCTGGCTATCAGGATCCCAGTGAGACAGGCAAAATACACTGACAAACAGGCAGAAATTGAGGGTAACATGCCAAGAAAGATGGTACTTTCCTACACAACCCCCCCAAACGAAGGACAATAAGGTTAACCTTGCCCGGATGAGTCTTCATTGTCTAAGTGGAAATATCTGGAGAGCCAATCTGCATTGGAGCGGTTACTCCCAGGTCTATGTTCCTCTGTAAAGTCCATCTCCTGTAGGGAATGGACCACCTCAACAATTTAGGGTTTTCTCCTTCCATCTGTTTTAACCATAAGAGAGGTTTGTAGTATGTCTGAACAACCTTTAAGTGAGTCCCAAATAAGTATGGTCTCAACTTCTTCAGGGCCCAGACCACAGCAACGGTCTCCCTCTGTATTTCTGATCAACACTTTTCTCTAGGTGTCAACCTTCTACTGATAAAAGCAACATGTTGATCCTGGCCTTCTGAGTTCATTTGTGATAGCACTGTCCCAACCCCCAGTTCAGATGCATCTGTCTGGTCAATGCATTTTTTAGAGTACTTTGGGCTTTTTAGGACTGGTGCAGTACACATAGCCTTCGTAAGCTCCTCAATGACTCTTTGACAGCTGGCTGTCCATAATACCTTTTTAGTCATCTTTTTAGAGTTGAGGTCATTAAGAGGGGCAACAATGGAGGCATAGTTCTTAATGAACCTCCTGTAATACCCATTGAGGCCAAGAAAGGCTCTGAACTGGGTTTGAGTAGTAGGGGGAACCCAGTCTCAAGTAGTCTGTATGTTCCCCTGTAGTAGTTCAATCTGTTCTCTACCTACCAGGTGGCCCAGATAAACCACTTTCCTCTGCCTTATCTGGCATTTTGAAGTCTTGATAGTGAGGCCTGCCTTTCACAGGGCTTTCAAAGCGTTCCACAGGTGGACCTGGTGGTCATCCCAGGAGGAGATAAATACAGCAATATCATCTAAGTATGCTGCACTGAAAGATTCCAGACCTTGGATGACTGTGTTCACCAGCCTCTGAAAAGTGGCAGGTGCATTTTTCAAACCAAAGGGCATAACTGTAAACTGATAATGCCCTCCAATGGTTCAAAATGCAGTTTTTGGCTTAGCATCCTATGATAATTTGATCTGCCAATAACCTGCAGTCAAATCAAAGGTGCTTAGATACTTGGCACAGTGAGTGTATCTATGAGCTCATCTGTCTTGAGTATAGGGTGAGCGCCTGTTTTAGCTACAGTATTGAGCCCTCTATAGTCCACACAAAACTGAATTTCTCTCTTTCCTTCTTTGATATGAGGTTTAGGGACAAGCACCACTGGGCTGGCCCAGGGGCTATGTGAGTGCTCAATAACACATAGGTCCAACATTTTCTGAACCTCTGACTTAATACACTCTCTGACATGATCAGGATGCCTATAAATCTTACTTTTGACAGGCAAACTGTCTCCAGTATCAATGGTATGTTCACACCAAGTAGTGGTACCAGGTGTGAGTGAAACAAGTTCAGAAAACTGGCTTAGTACATTCTTACAGTGCTCCCTCTGCTCTGAGGCAGTCTGCAAGTACAACTCCCTCCACTAAACCAACAGCTTCAGTGTTGGAGAAGAGGTCAGGGAGAGTGTCACTCTCTTCCTCCTGCCCCTCATCTGTGGCCATGAGTAGGGTTAAATATGCCCTATCCCTGTAGGGTTTAAGGTGGGTGACATGAAGTACCC
Organism: Pleurodeles waltl; assembly: GCF_031143425.1. Classification (NCBI taxonomy): domain Eukaryota; kingdom Metazoa; phylum Chordata; class Amphibia; order Caudata; family Salamandridae; genus Pleurodeles; species Pleurodeles waltl. Next base: position 1,028,105,708 of record NC_090445.1, read on the forward strand.
TAAGGGGAATTCTGGCAGTGCTAATGTCTACCAAATAGGTTACCTCACCCTTTTTCTCCACAATAAGATGTGGCCCACTCAATTTGTCCTGGAGTGCTCTTGATGCCACAGGCTTCAAAACCCACACCTTCTGTCCTGTGTGGTATTCAGTTAGGACAGCCTTCTGGTCATTCCATTGCTTTTGTTGCTCTTGGCTGACCTGAAGATTCTTAGTGGCCTTTTTCACATACTCTGCTATCCTTAATCTTCGGCCAAGTACATAGTCCACAATGTCTTGTTTAGGGGGCTTTAGTGGTTGCTCCCACCCCTATTTCACATGAGCAAGGGGACCCCTAACAAGGTGACCAAAGAGGAGTTCAAAGGGGGTGTAGCCCACTCCTTCCTGGGGTACCTCCCTGTAGGCAAAAAAAGAGGCATGGCAGGAAGACATCCCATCTCCTTCTGAGAGTCCGATGATCATGCCTTTGAGAGTTTTGTTAAATCTCTCAACCAGTCCATTTGTTTGTGGATAATAGGGTGTGGTGAAGTTGTAGGTTACACCACACTCCTTCCACATAGCTTTTAAGTATGCAGACATTACGTTACTACCCCTGTCTGATGCTACCTCTTTAGGAAAGCCAGCCCTGGAAAATATTCCCAGGAGGGCCTTTGCCACTGCAGGTGCTGTGATGGTCCTTAAGTAGATGGCTTCTGGATATCTTGTGTCATGGTCCACTACCACCAAGATGGCACTATGACCAGAAGCAGTTGGAGGGTCAAGGGGGCCAAAAAAGTCAACCCCTACCCTTTCAAAGGGTACCCCAAACCCTGGCAGTGGGATTAAGGGGGCATTTGTGGTGTCACCAATCTTGCCACTGGCTTAGCAAGTCACACAGGAGCGACAAGACTCTTTTGTGTCCTCTGACATGTGAGGCCAGTGAAAGTGAAGGACAAGTCTGTCCCAGGTTTTGCTTTGCCCCAGATGTCCAGCCAAGGGAATATTGTGTGCCAGAGTTAGGAGGAATTCCCTATAATGCAAAGGAATAACCAGTCTCCTGGTAGCACCAGGTTTAGGGTCATTTGCCACTGTATAAAGGAGATTGTTCTCCCAATAAACTCTGTGTAAGTCACTGACATCCCCATTTTGCTGTTTGACTGCTTGCTGTCTTAGACCCTCTAGTGTTTGACAGGTCTGCTGTGCCACACTCAGTTCCTCCCTGGCAGGCCTCCCTGTACCCACAAGTTCAGCTGTGTCAGCTTGAAGCTCCTCCGGTGTAGGTTCTGCACAAGGAGTTGACTCCTCCTCATCAAAAGGGGAATCTATGGAGAGGGAGCGATAGTGGACAAGGGTTTGCCCTTTCTATCCCTAGTTTTTGGGAGCACTTGGTCCAGTGTTCCAGGATCCAAGTTTCCCTGTCCTCTTTGCTTCTTGGCCTGAGCCCTGGTAAGAGCAAAGATATGCCCTGGAATGCCCAACATGGCTGCATGGGCCTCCAACTCCACTTCAGCCCAGGCTGAAGTTTCCAAATCATTGCCCAATAGACACTCTACAGGTAAGTCAGTGGATACTACAACCTTTTTAGGACCATTAACGCCCCCACCCCGTTGAGATTCACAATAGCCATGGGGTGGCTAACAGTGTTGTTATGGGTGTCAGTGACTTGGTACTGATGACCAAGTAGGTGTTTCTCAGGGGCAACCAGTTTCTCCATCACCATAGTGACACTGGCACATGTGTCCATGTAGGCCTCAACCTGAACACCATTTATTAGGGGTAGTTGCTTGTACCTATCCATATTAAGGGGACAAGCAACTAAGGTGGCATGGTCAATGCTACCATCAGAGACTAAAACAGCCTCAGTGGTCTCCCTAACTAGACCAACCCCCACTACATTACCAAAAGTGAGCCCAGCTACACCCTTTATTTGGCTATTTGTCGAGTTTTTTCCACCGCACTGCTATTACGAGGGGCACTAGTGGAAGCAGTGGGAGTTGTGGTGGTGGGAGGCTTTATGTTTCTCTTGGGACAGGTCGGGTCACTTGCCCAATGGCCTTTGTTCTTAGATAAATAACACAAAGGCTTTTTCTGATGATTAGAAGAGGATTTGGACCCACTACCCCTAGAGGATTTTTGTGGGCCTGATGAAGACTCTGGTGACTTTTTATCTTTGTCCCCACCCTTGTCATGGGACTTACCATCCTTCTTCTTGCTGTCCTTGTCACCCCCTGTATGAGCTTTTCTGATCACCCTTGTTCTGACCCATTTGTCTGCCTTCTTTCCCAATTCTTGGGGATAAGTCACATCTATGTCTACAAGATACTGGTGCAACAAATCAGACACACAATTGTTAAGAATATGCTCTCTCGAGATCAGATTCTCTAAGCTTTCATAGTCCGACACCTTGCTGCCATGCAACCAACCTTTTAAGACCTTCACTACATTACCAAAAGTGAGCCCAGCTACACCCTTTATTTGGCTATTTGTCGAGTTTTTTCCACCGCACTGCTATTACGAGGGGCACTAGTGGAAGCAGTGTGAGTTGTGGTGGTGGGAGGCTTTGTGTTTCTCTTGGGACAGGTGGGGTCACTTGCCCAATGGCCTTTGTTCTTAGATAAATAACACAAAGGCTTTTTCTGATGATTAGAAGAGGATTTGGACCCACTACCCCTAGAGGATTTTTGTGGGCCTGATGAAGACTCTGGTGACTTTTTATCTTTGTCCCCACCCTTGTCATGGGACTTACCATCCTTCTTCTTGCTGTCCTTGTCACCCCCTGTATGAGCTTTTCTGATCACCCTTGTTCTGACCCATTTGTCTGCCTTCTTTCCCAATTCTTGGGGATAAGTCACATCTATGTCTACAAGATACTGGTGCAACAAATCAGACACACAATTGTTAAGAATATGCTCTCTCGAGATCAGATTCTCTAAGCTTTCATAGTCCGACACCTTGCTGCCATGCAACCAACCTTTTAAGACCTTCACTGAACAGTCCACAAAGTCTATCCAATACTGTGAAGACTCTTTTCTGGTTTCTCTGAACTTGATTCTACATTGTTCAGTGGTTATTCTAAATCCATCCAAGAGTGCAGTTTTCAGAACATTGTAGTTGTCTGAGTTATCTTCTCTAACTGTAACAAGTCTATCCCTCTCCTTGCCAGAGATGGACAACCACAGGATAGCAGCCCACTGTACATGAGGGACCCTCTGAACTTTACAGGCCCTCTCAAGTGCAGCAAACCACTTGTAAATGTCATTCCCCTCCTTGTAAGAGGGGACAATATTGTGAAGGTTTCTAGAATCAAATGTGTTTTCTCTAACACTGGAATTTCTGAAACTGCTGCTGCTGTTGCCGTCATTGGGAATTAACCCCAACTTCTGTCTTTCCCTTTCCACAGCTAATGATTCCCTATCTGAGGCTAACTGTTGCTGCTGCAGCCTCAGTCTGGCCTCCTCCAAACTCAGCTTTCTGAGTTCCCTATCTAGGGATTGATCCTCAGAGTTGGATATGTGGAACACTTCTGACACAGAAGAGACATGGGAATGAGCAGAGGTTGACCTTTTCCTAACTTGAGTTGCTCTAGTGACCTGGCCTCTAGGTGTGAAGGGTGCCCTACCTATGTGTGACCCCTTCCCACTACCAGCTACACTAAGAGGTTTGTTAAGGGAGAGATCTGTGAAAGGACCCTCCCCTGGATCTTCAGGACCCTCTCCTTAATCTACTTGGGTGGAATCTCCCTCTACCTCCCCTTCTGATTGTACCTGGCCATTAGGATGCTCATGGTCATCTTATAAGAGGAGATTCAAGAGAAATTCCATGTTAGGATTCTTCCCAATCCCTAAGCTTCTTTCCAAGCAGAGACCCCTCAGACTTTTGAAATTCAGACTTTCATAAGTGGTCTTAACAACCCTAGGGGTAGCCTCTATAGAAGACATATGCCCTCATTATGACCCTGGCGTTTAGTGATAAAGTGGTGGTAATACCGCCAACAGGCTGGCGGAAAGTACTACCAAATTATGACCATGACGGTGACAACTCCCATGGACAGCCAATGTCCCACCCCAACTGCCAGGGCGGAAACAACACTCACCACAGCGGTATCCGCCAACAGCCAGGCGGAAGACAAAGTACAGCACACCATATTTTGAGCATGTAATCCTACACCTTTTCTGGGGTGGTACCAATGCCATCAAAAGCCTGGTGGAAACACATCACAGAAGAGAAATAACTCACCATCAGAGGCACAGGGAAGAGCAACGCCGCCATGGAACCCGAACTGCAAGTTTTCCCGATGATCTTCTACGTTATGCTCCACCTGGAACACCAACGCCAACTAAGACAACAACGGTGAGTACAGCCGCCTAGCACACAGGGGAGGGTGGGAGGAAAACGAGAGTGACACACACACACGCACAACACACATTCGACACACACACACCATACACACAACCAGTTGCACAAGAAAAACAATTTGTCCCTGAAAATGGCAGAATAATGCAAGGACAACAGGAAAGGACGAAAGTGATTGTAATCAGATCAAATTCAAAATCAATAACTTGATTTGTCAATGAAACAGATATGTACACAAAGGGTCACTGCCCAGTCTAATGTTCATAGGGCCCACATGGCCATAGGGCACAGTCTAAGGCCCAACTCTAATCCTGACCACATCCGGATAGTACCCTGCAGGGGCATCACTTTGCAAATAGTCCGGATGCGGGAACAAGCCCACTCGTTCTGTCGGGGGCTCCATGTCAATTGCTCTGTCCTGGGGGAGTGCAAGGCCACAATCTTTGGAGTGGGTGACTTTCCCACTGGTTCTGGAGGGGACAACATGTCCATTGGTAATTGTTGGGGAGTGCAAGGCCACAGTCTCTCAGGTGGGTGACTTTCCCACTGGTTCTGGAGGGGGCTCCAGGCCCATTGCTAATTGCTGGGGAGTGCAAGGCCACAGTCTCTGGAGTGGGTGACTTTCCCACTGGTTCTGGAGGGGGCAACATGCCCATTGCTCTGTCCTGGGGAGTGCAAGGCCACAGTCTCTGGAGTTGGTGACTTTCCCACTGGTTCTGGAAGGGGCAACATGCCCATTGCTCTTTCTTGGGGAGTGCAAGGCCACAGTCTATGGAGTAGGTGACTTTCCCACTGGTTCTGGAGGGGCAACATGCCCACTGCTCTATGCTAGGGAGTGCAAGGCCACAGTCTTTCAGGTGGTAGACTTTCCCACTGGTTTTGGAGGAGGCAACTCGCACAGCAGACCCTGGAGTGTTATCCTACATGGCGTCCGCTGACGGTGACAGCTGCAGTGTGGTGGTTGATGGACGAGCCTCCTGGGCAGTCTCTGCAATCTCTGATGGCTACAGTGTGGTGGATGATGGAGCCTACTGGGCAGCCTCTGCACTGTCTGATGGCTGCAGTGTGGTGGTGGATGGAGGAGCCTCCTGGGCAGCCTCTGCACTGTCTGATGGCTGCAATTCATCAGCTGGTGGTGGGGGCTCTGTGACAGCTGGTGGTGGTGGAGGTGTCACCCAGACAGCCTCCCCTGAAGTAGAGGGCTTCGTCTCCTCCAGTACATGGGGCATGGAGCCCTTACCCTTCCTGGCAGCGGTGGATGGGCTCTTCCCCTTCTTTCCTGGTGGTGCAGGCTTCTTCCCCTTCTTTCCTGGTGGTCCAGGTTCCTTCCCCTTCTTTCCTGGTGGCGCTGACTCCTTCCCCTTCTTCAATGGAGGAGTGGTATCCTTACCACCACAAGTAGGTGGTGCCATGGACTGTGTGGCTGAGGTGCTGGGCTGTGTCTGCGGTACCCTATTCATACGGGCAGGACTGGGGGGACGGGTAGGGAAGAGGTAAATTTGAGAAAGGAAAAAACTTTTTAGGGACATTGAGGCGGAAGGAGGGAGGAGTAATGGGAGTAGAGGTTGAGGGTGTGGTTGTTGGAGATGTATGTCTGCTTGACTTGAGTGAATGTGCATGGGCAGTATGCTGATGTGAGGTGGATGGCTGTTGGGTGTGTGAGTGCTTGTGTTTGTGTCCTTTCGGAGGGGGGGACAGACAGGGTGGTAGAGGACAGAGGGGACACGTGCATGTCTGTTGTGGAGGTGTGTGCCAGTGAGGTGTGTGTTCTGCTTGGTGTGGTGATGTTGGTAGTGGATGTTGATGTAGTGCATGCAGGTGTGAGTGTGGACATGACTGGGAGGGAGGTGGTGGGAGGAGGAGGAGGGGGAGACTGTGGAGGCACTGGATATTGTTGTGTTCGCAAATGTATGGTGTTTGCGTGAGTGCTTGTGGAATGAAGTGTGGTGCTTGTGTTTGCCTCTGACACTCTCCGGTGTTGTCTTCTGTGCATGCTCATCTGTATGTGTGCTTTGGATGGGTTAGGGTTGAGAAGAATGGGACTGGGAAGTGGGAGTTGGAGGGGGGATGGTAGACAATAGCTGCCATCAGAGAGGAGGCCAGAGCCTGAATTGACCTCTGTTGGGCTGCCAATCCAATGTGGATGCCCTCCAGGAATGCACTACATTGCTTCATCTGGGATGCCAGCCCGTGGATGGCATTCACATTGGTTGACTGCCTTACAGAGATGGATCTCAGGAGGTCAAGAGAGCCTCACTCAGGACAGCAGGGCTCACTGGGGCAGAGCCTGAGGTGCCTTGGGCAAAGGAGATGCCCACCCTCCTGGGTGAGCGGCCCCAGGAATCTCAGTGAAGGGCTGCTGGGAGGGGGTGGCGGTTGTACCTGCAGCTGGGGTGGTCACAGAGGTGTCTGCCACCACCAGTGAGCTCCCATTGGAGGAGGTATCTGAGTCTGTGTTGTCTCCTCAAGTCTCCGCTGTGGTGCTCCCCTCGTCCTCCGTCCCACTGGTTCCCTCGGTGTCCGTGGATTCTGCCTCCTGGGTCATGTGGGATGCAATGCCCTCTGTTGTCAGTGCCCCTGCTCCTCCTCCAGATGATGCTAATGCACACAAGGACAGGATGACAAAATAAGAAACGGGGGAGAGAGACAAAGGATACACTGGGTCAATGACTGCACCAACACCAATGTTAGCATACACATCATCGTCACACACAGGGAACAGGCTTAAGCACTATGCATTGCACTACCAGGGATATGCCTAGTCACTAAGGCAAGATGAGGACAACACACCACCAACTGCAGCACTCCTGGGATCCACAATGCCTTGGCTGAAATGGACTGTTAACAAGCTAGTTCATCTGTATTTGCCATATACACCTTACCCTTCAGATAACCCATGCTGCAATGTCTTTCCTGGCTTTAGGGGCATCCACTGACACATATCCACCACCCGGATACCATCCCACCAGCCAAAATATGTATTGATACCCACTGTGCTAACCCCTTGTGGCTGCTATGATTCCTCAAGCGCCCATCCAGCTCTGGGTAGGCCACCGCCAGTATGCAGGCCATCAGGGGGGTCAGCGTCCGACAGGCACCCTTTCCTTATTGGGAGGCCATCCCCAGCTGGGCCTCCGCAGTCTTCTGTGCCCAGTGTCTCAGGTCCTCCCACTGTATCCGACAGTGGGTGCTCTGCCTGCCATAGATCCCCAGGGTCCGCATGTCCTTGGCGATGAAATACCTTAATCCCTTCTTTTGCTGGGCGCTGACCTACAGAGGCAATACAGACAGGAGAACGCCATTAAACAAACAGTCCAGCCCATCACACAAATAGCCCACCATACCCGTTTCCATCAACATTGGTACACACATAGCCCAGCGCACAACATGTACACCGCCAACAGACAATCTCCCCACCTACCCTTACACAATGCTTGCACACACATCTCCATGCATCCTTACCACATGCATTGTGGCCAAAGTGCACTCACCTGTTTGTCTGGAGGCCAATACAGCTGTTCATACTGGGGTAGGACCCCATCCAAAAGTTGCCCTAACTCCTCTGAAGTGAAGGCACGGGCCCTTTCCCTAGTCACACGGGCCACAGTAGGTTCCAGACACAGGTCACAGCAGCACATGCAGTGTAGGTCTTCTCCAGTTGAAGGTCAGGAAACAAATGAGGATTGAGTTAGAAAATGGCAGTCACTCCTGCGGCGGTGTACACCGTCACCTCTGGCGTAGATCCCCATTGGTCACTGTACTACATAGAGCCTTATATTATCTAATGAGGAATTGCACAGCGTTGCAAGACCGCCTTCTGCCACAATTTCCAACGTCAGAGGAGTTACCTCACTTCCACCTGTCCCTACATACAGGACAGGCGGTCGCCATTTCGGGGGGGGACAGACATATCAACATTAACTGCGTCACAGCCTAGATTAGCACATAGCTTGCTATTAACACTGTCCCAATACATAAGTGCACCATATGGACTGCTGTTTTGGTTGTGTTGTTCCATTTGTGACAGCCTACTCACTCTTGTGTCCTTCAGATACCTATCGCTGCACATGAATAGGAGGTGGAGACCTACCCCAGTGTACAGACCCCTGGTGGACTTAGCTCCGCTGGAGGACAGGCACATTATACTCACCTATAGACTGGACAGGGCCACAATCACAGAGCTGTGTGCCCAGTTGGAGTATGACCTGATCAAATCTATCCGTCATCTGACTGGTACCCCCCCTCTTGTGCAGGTGCTATCAGTGCTTCATTTCCTGGCAACAGGTTCTTTCCAAGTGACAGTGGGCTTGGCAGCAGGAATGCCACAGCCAATGTTCTCAATCGTGCAGGCAAGAGTGTTGTCTGCCCTGGTAAAACACATGTGCAGCTGCATAGCTTCCCCCAGGGGGAATATTTGGCCACTGTGAAGGGTGGATTCTATGCACTGGAACATATCCCGCGATTGAAGGGACACATGTTGCATTTGTCCACCCACCAGAATTAACAGGTGTACAGGAATCATAAGAGTTTCCACTCCATGAATGTACAGATGGTGTGCCTGGCAGATCAGTACATCTCCCACGTCAATGCTAAGTATCCTGGGTTGGTGCATGATGCCTTTGTCCTGAGGAATAGCAGCATCCCAAATGTGATGGGCCAACTACAGAGGCACAGGGTGTGGCTAATACAGTGGTCTCCAAACTTTTTAATGCCATGCCCCCCCAAGTTTGAAAATAAAAATCATTGGGGCCCCCCTCAGAACTTTTCACAATTATTTTATAAAGATGGCAATGTTTAAATATGTCTAGGCCTATTTAAACATTGCAGTTAAGTACTGTTACCTTGTTTTAAATGCAATAACATGCTTCTGCTTAAAACAAAGGTCTGTTCTCTGTATAATGCTTCTTTTGGCCAGAGTCTGGCACCCCCCTAGAATCTCTTGCCCCCCCCCCCTAGGGTGGCCCGCCCCTAGTTTGAAGACCTCTGGACTAATAGGTGAGCCTTGGTCCCCAACCACCGTATGTTAGTGTAGGCCTCTGGTGTTAATCTCATAGGATAGTGGTGACTACATTTTATGCCTTAATAACTGCGGATGACTCTGGCTACCCAAACCTATCGTGGCTGCTGACCCCTGTGAGGAATGCCAGGACAAGGGCTGAAGAATGTTATAATGAGGCACATGGGTGAACCAGAAGGGTCATCGAGAGAACCTTCGGCCTCCTAAAGGCCCCTTTCAGGTGCCTCCATCTGACAGGTGGATCCCTGTGCTACTCACCCAAGAAGGTCTGCCAGATATTAGTGGCATGCAGCATGTTGCATAACCTGGCCCTCAGATGCCATGTACCTTTTCTGCAGGAGGAGGAGTCTAGAAATGCCCCTGTGGTTGCAGTAGACCCTGATGACAATGAGGATGAAGAGGCTGAAGATGAGGATGAGGACAACAGAACATCAGTTATCCGTCAGTACTTTCCATGACACACAGGTGAGACAGTGCAACTTCACATTTCTATTACTATTGTTGTTTTCTGTGTGACTGTGGCATGATGGCATAACCAATTTTTACCTCTACTTACTGTCACCTATGGATTATCATTTTACAGATGTTGGTGTAATGACAACTGTGTACTGATGTGCTGACTACAGCCAGCTACAATTCATTATTTCTATGCTCTCACACTGTACAGTTCATTTTCAACGGGTGTAACTGTTTCCATAAATACACTGTTTCAGCACATGACATACAAGTAGTTGAGTTGTGTTCAAGGGTGTTAATTGCAGTGCTAAGAAATTGAGGGAAAAGTGCAATGGAATGGGGTGATGATGGAGGAAAGTCCAGGGTATTGCTCCAGTCTATTTGCAACTTAGGTGCAGTGTCCAAGTGGCCATAGGAAGGGGAGCAAAGGCAGGTCAAGGTGGACAAGGTGACTGAGTGGGACACAATGGGGACAATCAGGAGAGTCTCATTTCCTGGTGGTGGTCTTGGTAAGTGTCTCTGGCTTCCATCTGGGTCATAGGAAATATTTGCGGGGTGGTTCACCTTCTGCAGGGGCAGGGGTACTGGTGGCCTGTGGGTCCTGTGGCAGGGTCACCTGGCCACTAGCAGCAGTGGAAGTAGAGGGCTGGTTAATGGACTGGCTAGTGGTAAGGGCCCGATGGTGTGCTGTTGCCTCCCTCATGATGTTGGCCATGTCTGCCAGGACCCCTGCAATGGAGATTGGGGTGATGTTAATGGCCTGCAAGTCCTCCCTGATCCCCTGATACTGTCCCTCCTGCAGCCACCTGTTCTCCTGCACGTTCTCAAGGCTCTGCCCCATTGTGTTCTGGGAATGTTGGTAGGCTCCCAGGATCTTGGAAAGTGCCTCCTAGAGAGTCTGTTCCCTGGTCCTGTCCTCCCCCTGGCGCACAGCAGTCCTCCCAGTGTCCCTATTGGTCTGTGCCCCTGTCCCCTGAATGGTGTGCCCACTGCCACTGAACCCAGGTAACTGATTGTCTTGGGACCGAGGTTTGGCCTGGGGTCCCTGTACAGGTGGGCACACTGCTGATTGACGTGTCCTGGGGACAGATGTGTGGATGCGCTGGGTGGGTGCTGAGGTGTTGGATCATGATGGGAGGGGCTCTGTGGTGGTCTGTGAGTGGACTTGGGTGACCAGCTGTCCAGTGGTCCCTGATGGGCCAGGTATGTCATCCAGATCCTGAAGTCCAGAGTTACTGTCATCACTGGGGACATCTTCTGTTGGGGGACTGGATAGTCGTGGCACCTCCTCTCCACTGACATTGGCTGGGGTACCTGTGGGGATGTAAGTGATGTATTATGCTTCATGTGTGAGACATTTGTACATCCTTGGCTTCCCCTCTATCGTTGGTGTTGCCCTGCCACATTTTGCTTGCGGAAGGTGATATATTGAGGGAATGTTAGTTTCCCTGTGCTGTGCATGCTTTAGTGATGGGTGTCCATGCAGGGCTGGGAGGGGTGTCCATGCATTGATATAGCATGCAGGGCTTGGCATTGGGGTTAGTCATATGTGTAGGTGCAGTGCGTGGGATGTAGTGGAGTGATGGGAGTGAGGGTAAGGGTGAGGGGGTGTGATAGCATGCAGGTATGGGGATGATAAGTAGTAAATGTTGACTAACCAGTGTCCAGTCCTCCGGCTACTCCAGCGAGTCCCTCAGGCTGCAGTAATGCCAGTACTTGCTCCTCCCAAGCTGTGAGCTGTGGGGGAGCAGGTAGGGGGTCAACCGCCAGTCCTCTGTATGGCGAACTGGTGCCTTGCTGCTACAGAACGTACCTTCCCCCGTAGGTCATTCCACTTCTTCCTGATGTCGTCCCTTGTTCTTGGGTGCTATCCCGCGGCATTCACCCTGTCCACGATTCTCCGCCATAGCTCCATCTCCCTGCCAATGGATATTTGCTGTACCTGTGCTCCAAACAGCTGTGGCTCAACCATGACAATTTCCTACACCATGACCCTTAACTCCTCCTCAGTGAAGCAGGGTTACCTTTGTGATGCCATGGGTGTTGTGTGGTGTGTGTTGGTGAGATTGTGTTGAGTAATGTGGTGTGGTGTGATGTGTGATATGGAGTGCGTGAGGGATGTATGGGGGTAAGTTGTGTGTGTGTCTAGTTGTCTCTGTGCTGTTGGTGTCAATCTCCTGGCAGTAATTGTTGTTGGTAAAGGGTTGTGGGTAATGTGTGTGTGTGTGTTATAGTGGTGTGGGTGGGTAGGTGTGGTGTATATGTGAGTGTCAGGTGTGTGTTTTTCGTATTGGCCAATGTAGTGTTTTTTTGTATATGGGTGTCCATTCTGAGCGCGATGATGTGTACCGCCAATGGTTTACTGCCAATGAATATCCACTGTGGTGATTCATGGGTCATAATGTGGTGGGCGTTTTTCTGTTGCCTTAACGGTATGGGTGTTGGGTCCGCTACTTTTTCACTGACCTTTGGTCTGGTGGATTTGTGTATGTGGCTGTATTCTGTCAGATTGGTGTGTGTGTGTCATAATATGGATAACGGAAATCTGTCACCTTGTCGGTATGTTGGCAGCCGTCAGAGTGGCGGTAAGTGGCATTTATCGCCAATGTCATAATGATGGCCATAGTGATAAAAAAGTTAGAGAAGAGTAAGAAGTTAGCTAACTATTTCACCTAACTTTTTAGAGGAAAATAAAAACTTTTCAGAACTTTGTAAAACTTTTAGAAAGTTTGAAAGAACTTTTTGAAAGTGAAAAAATGACTGCTAGGTATAATTGTATATAGCTCTAAGTATTGGAGTGTACTTTTCTTGTGAAAAGCACCAGTAACAAAGTGGTAAAGCAATTGCAAGTACTTATTCCACCATGGCACCAACAATGTAGGAGGCTGGCTTGGTTTGTGGTGGGTACCTATGGTACTTCCACGTTATACCATGTCCAGTTACCCCTTATTAGTGAAATGTAGGCAGTGTTCTAGCAGCTTAGCTGTCTAGGGGTAGCTGTAGCAGAGCAGCCAAGACTGAACTATTGGACATGCAAAGCTCCTGCAATACCACTATAGTTACACAGTACTTCTACACAATAAAAGACAATATTCAGTGTTACCAAAAATAAAGGTGCTTTATGTTAGTGACACAAGGCCAAAATCATCTTAGAGGCAATACTCCTTCTGGAGGTAAGTATTATACACAATATATAAACTAGTAACCAAAATCAGGTAAGTAAACAGTCAGAGAATAGTGCAAACAGTAGAAAATACAATAGATTGCAATGGGCCTAGGGACCATACAAACCATATACTAAAATAGTGGAATGCGAATGTCAAACTCATCCCTAGGTACGTATAGTGTGTAGAGGGATGCTGGGAGTGTAGAAAAACACCAAAGGTAACTAAAGTACCCCAACCCAGAGCCCAGGAAAGCAGGAATAAATTACAGCAAGTTTCCTCAGAACACACTATAAGTGGTGATGAAGAATTATGCAAGAACCAAGCAAGACTGCAAGCAACAAACAATGGATTCCTGGACCAGCAGACATATGAAGAGAGGAGACTAAGGGGGTGATTCCAACCTTGGCGGACGGCTACTGCCGCCCGCCAGGCGGGAACCGCCATGCGGCCACAATAATGCGGCCCCCATTCCAACATTCCCGCTGGGCCGGCGGGCGCTAACCATGTTTGGGAATGAGGCCGCAACACAGGAGCCGGCTCCTAATGGAGCCGGCGGTGTTGCGGCCGTGCGACGGGTGCAGTTGCACCCGTCGCGCTTTTCACTGTCTGCCATGCAGACAGTAAAAAGCAGGCCAGGGCCCTGTTAGGGGGCCCCTGCAGTGCCCATGCCAGTGGCATGGGCAGTGCAGGGGCCCCAGGACACCCCTTACCGCCAGCCTCTTCCTGGCGTTGTAAACCGCCGGAAAAAAATGGCGGTAAGGGGGTCATAATCCAGCGCTGCCCTGGCGGATTATCACCGCTGGGGGAAAATCGGCGGGAAACCGCCGGCCCCGGCGGTGTGACCGCGGCTTTACCGCCGCGGTCAGAATAGGAAATGAAGCACCGCCAGCCTGTTGGCAGTGCTTCCGTCATTCTTGCCCTGGCGGTCTTGGATAGAATGACCCCCTAAGTCCAGAAGTCAAAGAAGAGTCCAGGAAGAACAGGAGTTCCTGCCAACCTGGAAGAAGGTGCAAAAGTAGATTATCCGGTTGGAAGAAAAGCACAGAAATGCACCAAAAAAGATGGCTGCAGGTTCCTGGATGGTGCAGGAGATGTCCCACATTGAGTTGTTGGATGCAGGCTGTTTGTGTCGCTGGATTCTGCCAACAAGCCTTAGTTCAAGCAAATGCACGGTTTGCATCAAAGAGGAGCTGCCTGGAACCAGGAGGGACCTGGGGGACTCAACTTAGACTAAGGAGACAGAGGGGGCTATCAGCACTTCAGAAAGCCCTCAGAAGACCAGGCAGCACCCACGGGTGTTCCAGAACACGAGGACAAAGAAGGTGCAAAGTGCAGTCATTACAGCACTACACTGGAAGGTCCCAAACCACCGGAGACCAGCTCAGGGAGCTGTACATCGCAGAATGGAGTGGTGGGGACCTGGGCTATGCAGTGCACAAAGAAGTTTTGGAAGAAATGCACAAAAGCGCAAGGAGCTGCAGAAGACTTGGTGCACAGGGGTACTGTCGCAGCACAGGGAGGCAAGCTCTTACTGCCACCAAATGTGGACAGCTGGACCATTGGACAGTCTGGGTCATATCGGTCCACCACCTGTATTCCAGGGAGCACGCCCGTTGTCAGGAGAGGAGTTCCAGAGTACTGGTTTTCATCCTAGAAGGGTGCCTGTTGAAGCAGTCACTCCACTGGAGATTCCTTCGGTTCTTCTAGTGCAGGGTAAAGACAGGCAGTCTTCAGAGCATGTTCACCTTGCAAATTGTTGCAAATGCTGCCTGGAGCTGAAGTTGTAGGGCACAGGAGTCGTCCTGGATACTTTGTTTCAGTTACAGCGGTTCTTGGAGCAGTCTGTGGTTGATCTGACGGTCAGAAGCTGAAGCAGAGGATGCAGAGGAGTCCTGGAGGAATCTTGCAAACCGAATCTTAGGAAACACCTAGAGGAGAGACCCTCAATAGCCCTGAGAGGGGGTTTGGCTACCTACCCATGTATGCACCTATCAGGAGGGATCTCTGACATCACTTGCGGGCAGTGGCCGCTCAGAGGTCCCCAGAGGGTCCCCCACCTTGGAATTCAAAATGGCTAACACCAGGGACACACTGGAGGAGCTCTGGGCACCACCCCTGGGGTGGTGATCGACAGGGGAGTGGTCACTACCCTTTACTTTGTCCAGTTTCACACCAGAGCAGGGACTGGGGGTCCCTGAATTGGTGTAGACTGGATTATGCAAGGAGGGCACCATTTGTGCCCTTCAAAGCATTTCCAGAGGCTCTGAGAGGATACCTCTCCCATGCCTGTAACACCAATTCCCAATGGGAGAGGGTGTAACACCCATCTCCTAAAGGAGATGCATTGTTCTGCCTTCTTAGGATTGAGCTGCTCAATCCCCGTGAGGGCAGAAACCTGTCTGTGTGGTGGCAGCAGGTAGGGCTGCAGTGGAAACCTCAAAGAGCTGGTTTGGCAATGCTGGGGGTCCATGGTGGAGCCCCCAGTGTGCATGGGATTGCCCCCCCAATACCAGATGTGAATTGGGGGGGTTAATTCCATGACCTTAGACACCTCACATGGACATATTCGGAGTTACCATTCCGAAGCTACATATATGTGTTGACATATATGTAATGCACACTGATAATGGTGTTCCCGCACTCATGAAATCCGGGGATTTGGCCCTGGACAACGTGGGGGCACCTTTGCTAGTGCAAGGGTGCCCTCACACACAGTAACTTTGCACCTAGCCTTCAGTAAATGAAGGTTAGACATATAGGTGACTTATAAGTAATTAAGGGCAACATGTACAAAGATCCTGCTTTGTAACTCGCAAACTGAGAGTCTTAGCGACTCGCGATTCGCAAAACCGGATGTACAACAGTGTACTTTACACGGTTTGTGATTCCCAGTGGGGTAGCAAATGACCTACCTCATGAATATTCATGAGGAAGGTCGCAGTTTGCGACCCCATTGGGAATGGCCGCCCTCACAGGGATGGTGGCCTGCTGGAGACAGCAGACCACCATGTCTGTGACTGCTTTTAAAGGAAAACGAGATGCATTTCAAAAACAAAAATTAAAACTTTTCATTTACATTTTTCAGAGCAGGCAGTGGTAGTGGACCACTGCCTGGTCTGAAAAAATATTTTCACTGCCATTCATAAAGGGGAAGGGGTCCCATGGGAACCCCTTCCCGTTTACGAATGGGTTAGCACCAGTTTGAAACTGGTGCTAACTGCGATTGTTTTGTGACTGTATTCGTGGTCACAAAACAATGCTACACCGCGCTGCGACTCGCAATTAGGAAGGAAACGCCCCTTCCTAATTGCGACTCGCAAACCTATTTTGTGATTCGGTAAATAGGCTCTGTATATACCAAAATGTATTTTTCCTGTCGCAAACGGTCCGATTCTGCAAAACAGGCCGTTTGCGACAGGAAAAATGGTACGTCCATGTGTCCCTTAGTGCAGTGAAAAATGCCTGTAGTGGCAGTCCTGATGAAAGGTTTGTATGTTCCCTTATGGGTGGCAAAAGAAATGCGGCAGCCCATACGGATCTCCTGGACGCCCAATTTCCTGGGTACCTAGGTACCATATACTAGGGACTTATAAGGGGGGTCCAGTGTGCCAATCAGAATTGGAATCTGGAGTCACTAAAGTGTACTGACAAATTTGGTAAGTAGAGAGAGCAGAAGCACTGGAGTTCTGGTTAGCAGAACTTCAGTGACACAGTTAAGCATACTGACAACACATATAAGCCACAAACTATGAGCACTGGGGTCCTGGCTAGCAGGATCCCAGTGAGACAGGCAAAACACAATGACAAACAGGCAGAACTTAATTGGGGGTAACATTCCAAGAAAGATGGTACTTTCCTACAGCAACACAAAACCATGGTTGCATGTGAGGAGGTAAGTCAATGGAACCCCAGTTTAATCACACCCCTGTGCACGTGCATCAAGCCCCTGACAATGTGATGTGTTCATATAGCTAGAGCAGTGGTGTGTGGGTTTATTGAGCATGGACATAGCCTCTTCATGTTTGTCACTCAGCAGTACTCTGCACACCTCCTAGCAGACACATGCACATTTATGGTCATACAGTCCTGGATCTCACATTTACCACTGCTGTACTTGATGTCAGCTTTCCCCTCTCACGTACATCTCTCTGATCTTGGACATTTTGTACATGTGACATATTTTTGTAGCCTTAGCATTTCCCTTGGGCATCTCTTAGGCCTAGTATCTCTGCTGTGACCTCAACATTGGAAACATGCTAGGGTACAGATGGTGTTATCTGTTGCAGCCTACTGTCATAATGGTATGCAATGCAAATACCATGGTATACAAGTGTGCAACATGACTGGGTGATATACTGACACGGCTACTCTCTCTGTACACATGTGTAATATTGACATGTAGACATTGATGTGTTACACAGTCAGTGTTGGTTTATGTGTGTCCCTTCTCCATGTATTCCTGCACTACTGGTGAGGCATGTATTGTCCCCTATACTGCTCCCATTCTTTGGTCTGTTAGCACTTTGTGCACATCTTATACTGCAACATTGTCTATATATACATGGACATGTTGCTACAGGTGACTTGTGTTCATGGAAGATGTTCACATCTCCTTCTGCCAACTTGATAGGTATAGTTCCAGTGTCTGTGTTGGAAATGGGGTCTTTGGTTGGCAGTCAGGTTACCCCCTGTCCAAGCAAGGACCATTACTCCCTTGGTAGCTTGGCACGAGCAGAATGGCTTAACTCAGAAACAATGTGTAAAGTATTTGTACCAACACACACAGAGTAATACAGTGAAAACACTGCAAAATGAACACCACACTAGTTTAGAAAAATAGGTAATATTTAAATCAAGCAAGACCAAAATGACAAAGATCCTACATACACAAGTTAAAATATTAATTTTCAAAAGAATAAGAGTCTTGCTCTATAAAAAAACAATAGAAACAATGATTTTGCATAATGTACCTGGTTAGCGTAAAAAATAAAGCTGCACGGGTGAGTGTGTGTCGGAAAAGGCAGAGATGCGTTGATTCCTTCCTCACAAGAGAGGCTGTGCATTGTTTCTTCTCCGGTTGGGTTGGAAATGCATCATTTTTCTCCCTCGCAAGAGTGCGATGCGTCAATTTCCAGATGGGGCACCTCAAATCCGTGCAGAGTCAAGATGACTTCGACACCCAGGGATGATGCATGGAAAATCGGGTTGCATGGTGTTAGAAAACTGAGCTGTGTGGGGTTTGCGTCGTTATCAGAAGCTGGAAGCGGGTTTCTCCAGCCACGATGCATCGATCTCCCAGCCGCGATGCAGGTGGAGTGCCGAATTTAGCCGCAAAGCCGATGGCACGGTGCAGCAAAAGTTTCCCTGCACAGCATCCAGTTCATGGATTTTTAGCTCTTGTTCTACCAACTTCACCTTTCAATGTCCAAGGGACTGGATAGGGCACCACTTGGCAGGGCAGGAGTCTCAGCAGAGAATCCAGGTGCTAGCAGAGGAAGCCTTTGATGAGACTTCAAAACTGGAGGCAAGCTCAGTTCAAGCCCTTGGAGATTCTTCACACGCAGGAATATAACACAACATCCAGTCTTTGTCCCTTTTCACAGGCAGAAGCAGCAACTGCAGGATAGCCCAACAGAGCACAGTAACAGGCAGGGGCAGCACTTCTCCTCAGCTCTCCAGCTCTTCTCCTTGGCAGAGGTTCCTCTTGGTTCCAGAAGTGATCTAACCTTCAGGGGTTTTGCGTCCAATACTTATACCCCTTTCTGCCTTTGAAGTAAGCCTACTTGAAAGGAAAGTCTCCATTATTAACAAGATCCTGCCTTGCCCAGGCCAGGCCCCGGACACACACCAGGGGGTTGGGGACTGCATTGCGAGATGGCAGGCACATCCCATTCAGGTATAAGTGACAACTCCTCCCTCCACTCTAACACAGATGGCTCTTCAGGATATGCAGGCTAAACCCCACCTCCCTTTGTCTCCCTGTATATAGGGGATTCAAAAACAGTCCAGCTGTCAAACTGACCAAGACAGGCAATCCACAAACAGGCAGAGTCACAGAATGGTTTAAGCAAGAACATGCCTACTTCCTAAACATGGCATTTTCAAACTAACAATCTAAAACCAACGTCACTACAAGATGTATTTTAAATTGTGAGTTCAGAGACTCCAAACTCCCTATTTTATCTGCTCTCAAAAGGAATCTGAACTTTAAAGTTATTTAAAGGCAACCCCCATGTTATCCTATGAAAGAGATAGGCCTTACAACAGTGAAGACTGAATTTAGCACTATTTCACTGTTAGGACATGTAACACACAAGAGTACATGTCTCACCTTTATCATACACTATACCCTGCCCATGGGGCTACCAAGGGCCTACCTTAGGGGTGCCTTACATGTATGAAAAGGGAAAGTTTAGGCCTGGCAAGTGGGTACACTTGACATGACAAATTGGCAATGCAATACTGCGCTCACAGACACTGCAAGGGCAGGTCTGAGCCATGTTCACAGGGTTACTAATGTGGGTTCCACAACCTGTGCTGCAGGCCCACTAGTAGCATTTGATTTAGAGGCCCAGGGCACCTCCAGTGCACTTTACTAGGTACTTACTAGTAAATCGAATATGCCTATCATGTATAAACCAATCAACCATACAACTTACACAGAGAGCATATGCATGTTGGCACTGGTTAGCAGTGGTAAAGTGCCCAGAGACCTAAAACCAACAAAAACAGGTCAGAAAAACTAGGAGGAAGAAGACAAAGGCCCTAATTATGACCCTGGCAGTAAATCCCACTTACCGCCATGCTGACTGCCACCAACATGCCGCAGCGGATATCCGTTCACCATATAATGACACACACCAGTCCGTCACTATTCAGCCATAGACACAAGTCCACCACACCAAAGGTCAGTGATAAACTGGTGGTATCGAAACCTACACCATTATGCCAACAGAACTACGCCCTCCACATTATGACCCACAAATCACCATGGCGGACATTCAACAGCAGTAAACCATTGGCAGTACACATCGATGCACTCAAAAATACACACACACATACAAAACAACACCACATTAGACAATTCGAACTACACAAACGTGACACACATACCACACCCACACACCCACACCACTATAAAACACACACCCACATTACTCACAACCCCTTACGACTACAAACCATTGCCAAAAGACTAACATCACGACTACAGACCACACCCACATACCACCCTCACCTATACACCACCCGGCACCTTAAATCACACACCCCAACACATCACCCTACACACCCTCACCCACGCTACTCACAAAACACCCATGGCACCACAAAGACACCCCCGATTCTCAGAGGAGGAGCTAAGGGTCATGGTGGAGGAAATCATCCAGGTAGAGCCACAACTATTTGGAACACAGGTGCAACAGATATCAATAGCCAGGAAATGGAGCTATGGCGGAGGATCGTGGACAGGGTCAACACCGTGGGACAGCACCCCAGAACCAGGGATGACATCAGGAAGAGGTGGAACGACCTAATGGGGAAGGTACGTCCCATTGCAGCAAGACACCAACTCGCTGTTCAAAGGACTGGCAGTGGACTCCCACCTCCTCCCCCACAACTAACAACATGGGAGGAGCAAGTCTTGGCAATCATGCATCCTGAGGGCCTGACCAGAGTAGCAGGAGAACTGGACTCTGGTAAGTCAACTCTATACTACTACTACCACCCCCTACTTGCATGCCATCACAGCCCCCCACCCTCACTCCCACCACTCCACTCCATCCCACACATTCCACCATCATATCTCACTCATCCCAATGCCAAGCCCTACATGCCATACCAATGCATGGACACCACTCACAGCCCTGCATGGACACCTATCACCAAAGCATGTACACTAGAGAGAATCAGCTAGCCCACCACATGCCAACTTACACAAGTAAAAGCTGCCAGGGCAATGATAACCAAGGAGGGCAACCCACCAATGCACAATATGTCACACACAGAAACAATAACACTACATTCCGTCCCCATAGGTACCCTAGCCAATGTCACCGGAGAAGAGGTGCCAGCAATATCCAGTCCTCACACAGAAGAGGCCCACAGTGATGACAGTGACTCTGGACCCCTGGACCAGGATGACCAACCTGGCCCATCAGGGATTTCTGGACAGTCGGTAACCCAGCCAAAGTCACACACCACCACAGAGCCTCCCCATCAGGAAACACCACCACAGCACCCACCTGGCATACCCATAGACACGTCAATCAGCAGTGTGTCCACCACTACAGGGACCCCAGGGCACACCTCATACCCAAGACAATCAGGGACCTAGGGTCAGTGGCAGTGGGCACACTTTTAAGGGGACAGAGGTACAGGACAACAGGGAAACTGGGAGGAGTGCTGTGTGCCGGGGAAGGACAGGTCCAGGGAACCGACTGTCCAGGAGGCACTCACTGAGATCCTGGGAGCATACCAACGTTCCCAGGATACGCTGGGCCAGATCCTGGCCAACATGCAGGAGAACAGGCGGCTGCTGGAGCGACAGTACCAGGGGATCAGGGAGGACTTGCAGGCCATTAACACCACCCTGGTCTCCATTGCAGGGGTGCTGGCAGACATGGCCAACATTATGAGAGAGGCAGTCTCACAACAGTGGGCCCCTGCCACTAGCTAGACATCTTAACTGCCTTCCACCTCCGCTGCCGCTAGTGGACAGGAAGCCCCGCCATAGGTCCAACAGGCCACCAGCACCCCTGCATAAGGAGAACCACCCCGCAAACGTTCCCTGCGATCGTGGCAGAAGCCAGAGACTGTTGCCAAGACCCCCTCTAGGAAATGAGACTCTCCTGATTGTCACCCTTGTGTCCCACTCAGTCACCCTGTCCACCTTGAACTGCCATTGCTCCCCTTCCCATGTCCCCTTGGACAATGCACCTGTGCTACAAATACACTGGAACCATACCCCGGACTTTCCTCCATCATCACCCCAGCCCAATGCACTTGCCCCTCTACTCCTTAGCACTTAAATAAATACCCTTTGAAAAAATACAAGTATGGAGTATGTCAAATGATTTAAGGGGGTCATTCTAAGTCTGGCGGGCGGCGGAGGCCGCCCGCCAGACTTCCCCCTCCAAAATACCGCTCCGCGGTCGAAAGACCGCTGAGGGTATTTTGGGATTTGCCCTGGGCTGGCGGGCGACCGCCAAAAGGCCGCCCGCCAGCCCAGGGCAAATCATCCTTCCCACGAGGACGCTGGCTCAGAATTGAGCCGGCGGAGTGGGAAGGTGCGACGGGTGCAGTGCAAAGCAGACACTGAAATACAAAGTGGGGCCCTCTTACGGGGGCCCCTGCAGTGCCCATGCCATTGGCATGGGCACTGCAGGGGCCCCCAGGGGCCTCGCGGCACCCCATACCGCCATCCTGTTCCTGGCGGGAGACCCGCCGCCATGGAGGATTCACATGGGCAGCGGAAAACCGGCGGGAGACCGCCGGTTTTCTGCATCTGACCGCGGCCGAACCGCCGCGGTCAGAATGCCCTGCGGGGCACCGCCGGCCTGTCGGCGGTGCTCCCGCCGACCCTGGCCCCGGCGGTCTCTGACCGCCGGGGTCAGAATGACCCCCTAAGTATATATTCGTTTAACCAGATTCAAACATTGCATTTCAAATGTACAGTAATGTTCACATTGGAAAGACCTGTAGTTGGCTGCAGTGATCACACCAGGAGCGATCTGCAAAGTGATTTACCAAAAGGTACAGTGAGTGGGCATAGAAGTGTGACATAACAGCATGCCAGTGACAAAGTTAATCTCAATAATGACAATGAAATGTGAAGTAACACTGTCCTACCTGTGTGTCATTGAAAGTATTGTCTCATCACTGCAGTTCTGTTGTCCTCATCTTCATCCTCTGCCTCCTCATCCTCACTGTCCACAGGGTCCACTGCTGCCACATGGCCATCTCCAGCCTGCAGAAAGGGCACCTGGCGTCTCAAGGCAAGGTTGTGCACCATACAGCATGCCATGATGATCTGGAAGACTTTCTTGGATGAGTAGCACCTGTTAGATGGAGGCACCAAAACCTGGCCTTCAGGAGGCCAAAGGTACATTCCATAATCCTTCTTGTACGCCCATGTGCTTCATTGTAACGTTCTTCTGCCCTTGTCCTGGGATTCCTCACAGGAGTCAGTAGCCATGATAGTTTGGGGTAACCTGAGTCACCTGCAAATATGAAGGGACACAATTTAGCCACACGCCATCCTATATGGCCTACACCATACCCATACACCAACATCCACTGGGTGGGAACCAGGGCTCACCTATTAGCCACACCCTGTGCCTCTGTAGTTGGGCCATCACATTATGGATGCTGCTATTCCTCAGGATAAAGGCATCATGCACAGACCCAGGATACTTAGCATTGACATGGGAGATGTACTGATCCGCCAGACACACCATCTGGACATTCGTGGAATTATAACTTTTTTGCTTTCGGAATACCTGTTGGTTTTGCCGGGGTGGGCGGGGACAAATGCAATATGTGTTCTATCAATTACCCCAATTATGTTGGGGATATGTCCCATTGCATAGAAGTCAGCCTTCACTGTGGCCAAATCATCCACTTGGGGGAAAACAATGTAGCTACACATGTGTGAAATCAGGGCAGACAACATTGGCTGAGACATTCCTGCTGCCAAGCCCACTGTCACTTGGAAAGAACCAGCTGCCAATAAATGGAACACTGATAGAACTTGCACAAGAGGGGGATCCCACTGGGGTGACGGATAGCAGATATCAGGTCAGGCTCCAGTTGGGCACACAGCTCCGTTATTGTGTTCCTGTCAAGTCTGTAGGTGAGGATAATGTGCCTGTTCTCCATTGCTGCCAAGTCCACCAGCGGTCTGTACACCGGGATATGTCTCCACCTCCTATTCATCCACAACAGATGCAGTGTAAGGGACAAAGGAGTGAGGAGCGGGTTACAAACTGAACATTGTAGCCACAACAGTACAACGCATGAGGTCAATTTTAAATGTATAAGTGGCATTTGTCCTGTATGTCTAATTGTGAACTGTGATGCAGTTATAATCCAGGGCCTGCCCCTCCCTGAAATGGCATCTGCCTGTCCTGTGTGGAGGGGCAGGAAGAAGTGAGGTAATTCCGCTGACGTTGCGCAGCGTTGCGGGAGGCGGTTCGGAACTGCTGTGCATCTCCTCTTTGGATAACATTGGGCCCTGTGGAGTACAGTGGCCAATGGTGATGTATGCACCAACACGGACGTCACTGCCATTTTCTATATGTTCTCTCACTTGCTACCTGACCTTCAACAAGAGAGGACCTACACTGCATGTGCTGCTGTGATCTGTGTCTGGGACCTACCATGGCGCGTGTGACTGGGGAAATGGCCCCTGCCTTCACCTCGGAGGAGTTGGAGAGACTGGTGGATGGGGTCCTACCCCAGTATGGACTGCTGTATGAGCCTCCAGACCAACAGATGAGTACACTGTGAGCACAATGCATGGGGCATGAATGCACTGGAGTGGTGTGTGTGAAGGCCTCATGTGGGGGGGGGTTGGTGGATGTCCCCTAGGTGGCGTACAGCTTGTGGACTTGGCCCTTTGTGTGCAAATGGCAATGTGACGGGGTATGGTGGGCCATAAGTGTAACAGGCAGGACGGTCTGACTAATAGCTTTCCCTGTGCGTATTTCTCTGCAGGTCAGCCCCCATCAAAAGAAGGGATTAGGGCATGCCATTGCCAAGGATGTGCAGGTCCTGAGGGTCTAAACAGGCAGAGCACCCACTGTCGGAAACGGTGGGAGGACCTGAGATGCTGGGCATGGAAGACGGCGGAGGCCAAGCTGGGGATAGTAGGAAAGCACCATCTTCCTTGGCATGTTACCCCCATTTTTACCTGTATGTCAGTATGTTTTTGCCTGTCTCACTGGGATCCTGCTGGTCAGGATCCCAGTGCTCATAGTTTGTGGCCTAATGTGTGTGTCTGTATAGTGCTTGACTGTGTCACTGAGGCTCTGCTAACTAGAACCTCAGTGCTTGTGCTCTCTCTGCTTTTAAATTTGTCACTGTAGGCTAGTGACTTCATTTACACATTTAAATTGGCACACTGGACCCCCTTATAAGTCCAAAGTATATGGTTCCTAGGTACCCAAGGCACTGGGAATCCAGGAGATCCATATGGGCTGCAGCATTTCTTTTGCCACCCAGAGGGAGCTCAGACAAACCCTTCCACAGGACTGCCATTGCAGCCTGCATGAAATAACACACACTTTATTTCACAGCCATTTTCTCTGCACTTAAGTAACTCATAAGTAACCTATATGTCTAACCTTCACTTGCTGAAGGTTAGGTGCAAAGTTAATAAATGTGAGGGCACCCGTGCACTAGCAAAGGTGCCCCACATAGTTCAGGGCCATTTTCCGGGACTTTGTCAGTGCGGGACGCCATTACACACGTGCACTACATATAGGTCAATCCCTATACGTAGCTTCACAATGGTAACTCCGAATATGGCCATGTAACATGTCTAAGTTCATTGAATTGTCCCCCCATTTCAAATTTGGTATTGGGGAGCCAATTCCATGCATCCTGCGGGCTCCACTATGGACCCCCAGTACTGCCAAACCAGCTCTCCTGAGGCTTGCCCTGCAGCTACAACTGCTGCCACCTCACAGACAGGGGTCTGCACTCCTGGGGTCTGAGCAGCTCAGTCCCACATAGGCAGAACAAAGCATTTCCTCCGAGAGCAGGGTGTTAAACCCTCTCCCTTTGGAAATAGGTGTAACAGGCTGGGGGGGGGGTAGCCTCCCCCAGCCTCTGGAAATGCTTTGAAGGGCACAGATGGTGCCCTCCTTCCATAAGCCAGTCTACACCGGTTCAGGGATCCCTTGTCCCATGCTCTTGCGTCACACTGGACAAAGGAAAGTGGAGTGACCACTCCCCTGTCCATCACCACCCTAGGGGTGGTGTCCAGAGCTCCTCCAGTGTGTCCCAGACTTCAGCCATCTTTCTTTGCAAGGTATGGTGGCACTATGGAGGGTTCTTAGTGGCCAGTGCCAGCAGGTGACGTCAGATACCCCTCCTGATAAGTCCTTATATGATAAGGTAGCCAGCCCCCCTCTCAGGGCTATTTAGGGTCTCTCCTGTTGGTTCTCCTCCGATTCTCCTTGCAAATTTACAGCAGGAATCCTCTGCAACTACTACTTCATCCTCTGATCTCGGATCAACCAAAGCCTGCTCCAGGAACCGATGTAACAGCAACAAAGTATCCGCAAGGGATACTTTTCTTCTGCAACTTCAGCTCCAGCCAGCAACTGCAACAGTTTCCACGGTGTGCACACTCTGGGGACTCCCTGTCTTCATCCTGCACCAGAAGGAACAAAGAAATCTCCAGTGGAGTGATGGAGTCACTCCCCTGCTCATGCAGGCACCTTCCAAGTCGACACCTGGTATTCCTTGACTCCTCTCACAGTGAAGAGCATGCTCCTGAACTCACAGAGGGTGAACTCCATCGACATAGACTGTCCTGAGGTCCTGCTGATGCAATTTGGAGGAGGTAAGACCTTGCTTTTCCTGAGAGCGACATTACCCCTGTGCACCACATCTTCTTCACCTCCTGAGGCCTCTGTGCACTAGTTGCAAAACTACTTGTGCCCAGCCTGGCCCAGGCCTCCAGCACCCCACCCTGAGAGTCTCAACGCGCTGAGCTGTTCTCCAGGACCATGGGATCTTCTTTTGTTTTGCACCTCCTTTGTCCCCGTGTCCTGGGACTCTTATGGGTTGTGTCTGGCATCCTGAGAGCTCTCTAAAGTGCTGAGAGCCCCCTCTTCCTCCTCACACAGAGCTGAGGCCCCCAGGTCCCTCCTGGGTCCAGCCAGCGCCATTTTGATGCAAAACGCACATTTGTCATAACCAAGGCTTGTTGGTGACTTACAACATGAAAAGACATCTGCATCTATCTTCCTGTTGTGGGACATTCTTTTATCATGCAGGAACCTGCTGGCATATTCCTAGGGTGCATTCCTGCAGTCTTCGTCCAACCGGGCACTCTTCTTTTGCACTCTCTTCTGGGTTGGCAGGGGCTCCTGTCCTTCCTTCAACTTTTTTTGATTCCTGGACTTGGTCCCCTTCTTTTGCAGGTCTTCGGGGCCCGGAATCCAGCAGTTGTTGTTTGCAGACTTGGTTGGTTACTGCAATAATCCATATCACGAGGTGTAGTGTGTCCTAAGGAAACTTGCAGTACTTTACTCCTGCTTTTCTGGGCTCTGTGGTGGGGTAATTCACTTACCTTTACTGCATTCTTACTCTCCCAGTGATTCTGTACACACTACACTTGTCTAGGGGGGAATTCGTGATTCGCATTCCACTTTCTTAGTATATGGTTTGTGTTGCCCCTAGACCTATTTTCTCCCATTGCATTCTATAGCATTTCCTATTGTTTGCACTATCCTATGTCTAATTACTTGCCTTATTTTGGTGTCTATGTATACATTGTGTATAATACTTACCTCAAGAAGGAGTATTGCTTCTCAGATATTTTTGGTACTATGTCACCCAAACAAACTACCTTTAGTTTTTGGTAACACTGAGTATTGTATTTACTTGTGTATAAGTACTTTGTAACTATAAGTGGTATTGCATGAGCTTTGCATGTCTCCTAGTTCAGTCTAAGCTGCTCTGCTATAGCTACCTCTATCAGCCTAAGCTGCTAGAACACTACTACTTCACTAATAAGGGATAACTGGACCTGGTAAAAGGTGTAAGTACCCAAGGTACCCACTACAAACCAGGCCAGCCTCCTACAGGGATGGCCTCCCAATGAGGAAGGGGTGCCCATTGAACCCTGACCCCCATGATCGCCCGCATACTGGCGGTGGCCTATCCTGAGCTGGATGGGCACTTGAGGGCATCACTGCAGCCACAAGGGGGTGAGTATAGTGCCCGTCATTACAACTTACGCCTGATAGGGTGGTATCTGGGTGGGGGATGTGTGTTGGTGGGTGCCCCTAGGCCAGGCCTGACATCACAGAATAGGTCCCATGTTGGGCAGAGTTCTGAAGTGATGTTCCTCCTACCTAGCTTGTAGGCATCCTCTACTGGGCAGGGCTGTGTGGGTCCCAGAAATGCAGCAATTGCGGGATGTGTCCCTACCCATACCCTGGTGGCTAGCATAGGTAATGTTAGTGAATTGCATGGTGCTTAGGCCTGTTCCCTGTGTGTGAGTGTGGTATTTATGCCAACGGTGGTGTTGGTGCAGCCATCGACCATGTGTATCCTTTGTCTCCCCCCCTTTTTGTTTTGTCATCTTGTCCTAATGTGCATTAGCATCATCTGGCAGAGGAGCAGAGACACCAACGACGGAGGGAGCTGCATCCCACAAGACGCAGGAGGCAGAGTTCACCGACGCTGAGGGCACCAGTGGGACGGAGGGCAAGGGGAGCGCCATGCGGAGACAGGTGACAGGAGTGGAGAGTTCGGACACAGATACCTCCTCCGATGGAAGCTCCCTGTTGCTGGAGGACACTTCTGTGACTGCCCCAGCAACAGGTACATCCGTCACCCCCATACCAGCACCGCCCTCCCAGCAGCCCCTCATTGAGTTGCCTGTGCCCGCTCACACAGGAGGGTGGGCATCTCCTTTGCCCCAGGCACATCATCCTTGCCCCAGTTAGCCCTGCTGCCCTGAGTGAGGAAGCTACTGACCTCCTGAGATCCATCTCTGTAGGGCAGTCAACCATTGTGAATGCCATCCAGGGGCTGGCAGCCCAAATGCAACAAACAAATGCATTCCTGGAGTGCATTGACACTGGCTTGGCGGCCCAACAGAGATCAATCCAGGCTCTGGCCTCCTCTCTGATGGCAGCCATTGTCCCTGTTTCGCCCCTCCCCCTCCAACCTCCTCTTCCCAATCCCATTGTCCTCAATAACAATCTATCCCATGCACACAGGCAGACGAGCATGCACACAGGACAACACACAAGAGTTGTCATGGCAAACACAAATACCACATATCATCCGACAGGCACTTACACAAACACCATCTAGATGCAGACATACCAACATCCACTGCCTCCACTGTGCCCCCTCCCCCTCCTCCTCCACCTCCCTCCCAGTTGCGTCTACACTCACAGTTGCATGCACTACACCATCATCCACTACCAGCATCACCACCACACCTAGCAGAACACACACCTCACTGGCAGACACCTCCACAACAGCCATGCACACGCCCCCTGTGTCCTCTCCCACTGTGCCTGTCCCCCTCCAAAGGTACACAAACGCAAGCACTCAGACACCCAACAGCCATCCACCTCACAACAGCATCTAACCCATGCACCTGCACCCAAACACAGCAGACAGACAGCTCCGACAACCACTCCCTCTTCCTCCACTCCCAAACCCTCTCCATCCCCCCATCCCAGTGTGTCTAAACAACTTTTCCTGGCAAACATTGACCTGTTCCGTACCCCTCCCCCCATCCTTCCCCTAGGGTCAGGGTGTCCAGAACCCAGGCCAGCACCTCAGCCACCAAGTCGGCGTCCGCTGTGGTACCTGCAACTTCCAGATGATCAACGGGGGCACCCATCCGGCCAGCTAGTGTGCCACCGACCCCTGCAAAGGACCAAACCATTCTGCCACCTGCCAAGGTGAAGAAGGGGACAGCATGCAGCAACGGCAAGGAGCACGACCCACCCAGCAAGGCCTCCTCCAAAACTCATGCTGCCAGAGTCAAGGTCCCAGCAGCATCTGCCAAGGTGAGAAAGGGGCAGAAAAGCCCAGCCAAGGCACTTCAGGCCTCAGAGGCTCCAGGTGCGGGCCTGGTGGCCACCATCAGAACCGACAGCCCCGCCACCTGCACCGGGGCCAGCACCTCTAGCATCCCCTCCACAAGCACAACCACCTGCACCGCCACCTGCCCAGCCGCTACAACCACTACTGTCAGCATCAGCATCCCCAGTGGGCAGCCCTCCGAGGCTGCAGGAGATGGGCTGGTGCTTCCCTCCACCACTGGCAGCCCGGCACCTGCACCACAGGCAGTACTGCCAGCATCCCCGCAACGAGCACCACCGCAAGCACCGCCACCTGCACCACTGACAGTAGGACCACTCCCAGCAGCAGCAGCCCCAGTGTACATCCATCCAAGGCTGCAGGAGATGGCCTGGAGCCTCCCACCACCACTGGCAGCACCCCCATCAGCACCGGCACTACCATCAGTTTGCAGCCTTAGTCGCCGCAGATTGGAGTCTGGCCCTGCCTCCATGGAGTATCATGCTACCTTGTCCCTGCAAATCTCGAGCCTCAGACACCAAGGTGAGGGAATGTGAACTGCCACATCCCAAGTGCTGCATCACTGGGCACAAAGCCCCATCCAGAACCAGTGGAGAAATGCATTCACTCACCCTAACCTTGGCAGGATGAAGCAGACTGGGCACAAAGCCGCCTCCAGAACCAGTGGATAAATGTATCTACACACTCTATCCTTGGCAGGATGAAGCACACTGGGCACAAAGCCCCCTCCAGACCAGTGGAGAAATGCATCTACTCACCCTATCCATGGTAGGATAAAGCAGACTGGGCACAAAGCCCCCTCCAGAACCATTGGAGATATGCATCTGTTCACCCTATCCTTGGCAGGATGAAGCACACTGGGCACAAAGCCCCCTCGAGAACCAGTGGAGAAATGCAGTGACTCACCCTATCCTTGGCAGAATGAAGCACACTGGGCACAAAGCCCCCTCCAGAACCAGTGGAGATATGCATCTACTCACCCTATCCTTGGCAGGATGAAGCACAGTGAGCACAAAGCCCCCTCCAGAACCAGTGGAAGAAGGCATCCACTAGAGAGGCTGTGGCTTTGCACTCCCCAAGACCAGGCAGTGGGCAACCCACCCACTTGAGAGACTTGAAAGACTGTGGCTTTTCCCTCCCAGGACCAAGCAGTGGACAAACCACCCACTTGAGAGACTTGAGAGCCTGTAGCTTTGCACTCCCCAGGACCAAGCAGTGGGCAAACCACCCACTTCAGAGACTTGAGAGACTTGAGAGACTGTGGCTTTGCACTCCCCAGGACTACCAGTGGGCAACCCACCCACTTGAGAGACTTGAGAGACTGTGGCTTTGCACTCCTCAGGACATTGCTGTGGGCATGGAGCCCCCTCCAGGAACAGTGGCGTTATTCCATCTTCTGGCTAAGGTGTCCCTTCCTTCCCCATCCCCCTGAGGTGCCTGTGTGCATACGACCTGAAGCCCTTGCAGTGTTCTCTCCGTATTGAGGCAGGAGTCAAGTGTGGGCTTGGCCCATGATTTTTGGCCCAGTGTCCCACGGGCATTTGCAAAGGACATGTACGGCCTTCTGAACATATTGTAAATATTTGTAAATAATGTTTTTCTATTCGTTACGTATATCTGCCTATTTCTAATATATCACTGATTTCACTCAATTCCTTTTGTCCTTGCGTTCTTCCATGGGGTTACGGGGTGTAAATGTAATGTTGATGCATGTGTTTGTGTGTATGGTGTTGTGGGTGATAGTGGTGTGGGGGTGGGGGTGTTGCGTGTTGCGTGTGTGTGTCACTCTCTTTTTCCTTCCCCCCTCCCCTGTTTGCTAGGTGCAATATTCACTGTGGTCTTTGCTGCCGCCTTTCATATTCCTTGTTTACGAGGAGGTAGACCATCATGGGCAGGACCTGTAACTCGGGCTCCATGGCGTCCTGGTTCTTCGTTGAGTATTGAGAGGTGAGTCGTTTCCCTTCCAAACACTGTTTCCGCCTTGCTTTTGATGGCGTTGGTACTGCCCCGGAAAAGCTGGCGGATTGGCGGATTGTAATGGGGTGGGCGGTACATTGACTTCCACCTGTCTGTTGGCGGTGACCACCGCGGAGTTTGTTGCTACCACTGTGGCGGTCGGAGTGTTAAAGTGGCTGGCTTTGTTGGCAGTTTCCGCCGTGGTCATGATCCTATTTTTTTTACCGCCGGCCGGTTTGCGGTATTACCGCCGCTTTACCACCAACCGCCCTGGTTGTAATGAGGGCCATGGTGTTCTTAGTGGGCACTAGGGGTGCATGTCAGGTGACAGTGGAGTAGGTGCTTCCCCATTTCTCATGATTCAACCCCATGGTCTTCAATGGCAAATATTTTTGTATACATATGTTGGGACACAATGTAGCAGACAGAAGTATGTGTACACTACAGGTATGTCAGGTATATGTAGCTGATGAAAACTTGGCTATGGCACAACTTGGGTGGCAATGGATTTAGGTTCTGCCCGAGGCTTACACACCATGAGTTAGGTGGGATTGCGCCTATGTGTGACTTCCTCAACATGACCATAGCTTATGTCATTGACATACCTGTGCGTTTATTTGTTTGGTGTGATGTGTGTGCTTGGGTGTGATCTGTCTTTATTTGTCAACCCATGGACACTTGTAATGATCTGTGAGCAGCTTCTGTATGCAAAGGAAACTTGGCTTCACATGTCCACATATGATTTGCCCATCAGTGTGTTGCTGTGTTATGTAGATTTGGGTGCATGCGTTTGTGACATGCAATCTGTGCAGTGTTGTCGCGTAGGCTCTCATTATCTTAATGACACTAATGGATTTTGAGCAACAAGATCATCCACGATGTGGGGGACTGAGTCTAGCCCACAGTAGATGAGGCTTGTCACTCCAAATCCGGGTTTTGTTCCGGCTAACTAGCAGTGCCTCATCTCTCCCAAATGGTAGAGACAATTGGGTAGCCGAGCGCATGACATCTCAGTACTTCTCAGAGAAGTCGTGGTCACTCAGGTCACAACCTGTTCTCTCATACACAGTGCGGTCTCATTTATAAATGACAATAGAGGCAGTATACGTCTTAAAGATTGGTTTAATAAAACGACTGCATTTTGGATAACAAAGTGTGAGCTGCAATAACCAGAACTACACAACACAATAATATTAAAATAGTAAAGATGAGAGTGAAACACAAGAATAAGGCTATCATAGTGCCGCTAGATTATTCTCTCTCTAAGTTATATTTCGAGCACAGCATGTTAAGCTCTAAGCCTGCCTTTCAGGTTCCCCCGGGAGGACATCAACCCTCATACCTGAGCAAAGGCCTGTAATCTGCATCAGCATCTGCAACAGGGCATTCAGCATACAGTTGTGGTTCCCTGACTGGAATCTCCCTCTTGACGTGTACTAGGACTAGAAAGTGTTTTTATAACTAACATACAGATGTTCTAAGAAAATGTCCCTACGTAAGGATGTGTATTTTCTACGAATGCTGGAGACTAAACTTCTACCATTTTTACCGGCAATGAACCAGACTGTAGCCTTGACTGAAGCACAGGGCGATCAAGAATGCATTATTTGAGAACACAGTGCTGAACTAAGCTAAACAGTGTGATAGAAGAAATTAAAACAAGACCGTAAAAACTGGTTATTGTAAAATAACAGTGCAAAGCTGAATAAAATATATCTAGGGCAAAGTGCACAGCGGCCTAGTATGTTAAACTAACATGCATGGAGCTATACTTAAAATGGCTACACTACAGTGTTGTGTGGCATGTAGCTTATGTGTTGTTGCCTGTACATCTCTGTGGCCCTGCCCATGTGTATTTCTTTTTGAGGTTGTCTGGTTTGTTCTTGATGTTTGGTGTGTTGTGTGGTATGATTGGTATAATGACATACCTATGAGTAGGCCATTGCCATGTTTGCCCTCCTGGAGCTGCTGGTTGATGTTGCAGTGGCAAAAGATGTATGCATCATGGACGCTGCCGGGATATTTCACCAGGATGTTTGTGAAGAGCCCACAGTGGTCCACGGTAGCCTGCACATTGATGGAATTTGTCTGCTTGCGGTTCCTGTAGAGGTGTTCTGTACTGCAGGTGGCACCAGTTGGACATGGGTACAGTCCATTGCACCCAGCACATGTGGAAACTCAGCTATCTGATAGAAACCTTGCTTGGTCTCATGGTGCAGCTGCTGGGTGTTTGGGAAGCAGAGGTGCTGTGCCGAGAGGTGTAGGATTGCGTCCAGGATCTTTGGTAGGCAGACAGAGAAGGATGACTGGGAGATACCAGTAACTAAAGCACCCGTTGTCTGTAATGATCCAGACGCAATCATATGGAGGACAGAGAGGAGTTTTGTAATGGGTGGGATGTTATGGGGAGTTTGCAGCCTTGTCGTGATGTGTGGCTATCAGGGGCAGCAGGCATATGATGGACTCCCGGCTGAGTCTGTACATCTGGCCCACATCCTGTTCCCTCATCCCTAAGATGGTGATTTGCTGTCAGAAAATGTGATCCCTCCTTCTGCACTGCCCCTGTGGCTGTTGCGGTGGGGTTTGCGGTTTCTGTAGTAGTGGTGGTTGAATCTGCGGTTTTTGCAGACGTCTATTGTGTGTGCCAAGCTTGAGCAGTAGCACTTCCATGTTGACCTGGCACTTTCGAAGGCTCCTTCTGGGTTTTTTCAATGAGTGGGAGTGTGTGAGCCTCTTTTTATCACCTGGGTCTGACCAGGTGTTAATTTGTGCGCTTATCGGACATTGCGCCATTTTTAAGTCTGCTTCCTTTGTTTGTGCTGTTTTTGTGTTGGAGGATAAATATGGCGCTAGGGGGTTAGTGTTGTGTTTAGGACGGAACACCAACCTTGCATCTCATTGACGCAAGGTGGTTTTGCGCATCATAAACATGGCGCCAACTCCAATATTTTGAAGCTAGATGGTTCAGGCGTCAATATATAAATATGGAGTAAACTATGCGTCAGAATTTTTGGCGCTAATACGGCACAAGCCAAGTATAAACATGCACCTTACAATTTTCTAGGTACGCAGCAGGGTACCTGTCTTCTAAGTTTTGACAAACCTCCTAGGAAAGCCCTGGATAAGGAGCTATCCATTGAAGTGTATTAAATGGAATTATTGTGTTAGATGGTCAAGGCTATTTTTTACGTATGAGACTAATACGGTTTAACTGCACTATATCAGATGTAAACATTTTGCAACGCTAGTCTAAAATATTTTAAGCCCTAAAGCGATGTCCAGATCAACTATTCACCAGAAGATTCTCTCCAGAGAATTTCCTTATATATATTCACCTTTTTAAGTCAACGCGATCTACTCTTTCAAATCTTAATCAGCAATATTTCCATTCCTAGCTTCTGTGGCTCACTGCCATTTATTCCCTTTACAAACCTTCGGCTACTAATCCTGATCTGTAACCTCTAATGCGTGACATATGCCCCCATTTTTGCTAAGGTGTAATCACTGAAGTGAGATGGCTATTGGAAAGTTAATAGACCATTACCCAGCAAAGAGCCATAGCAGTCAAATACCATTAGCCTTTTTAATAGTCACATCACAATCAAATGTGCCCAGACCAGTTAAGAATGAAAATGGTCAAACGCATAACGGAAAACCAAATCAAAGCCACTCATGAGTGTTTCCTCCGCGCAACAATTTGCTTCTGGGATGACTACAGCCTCCGTTTATTTCTGATACCGCATTTACTCTTACAACTTCCTTACTATGTGAGATTTGTTCTCGCCCAGTTAGAGGTCTTATATTCCTGGACACATGCATTGTCAAATAAGCCATATTTTTGTATAGAAATTCATTGAAAGAACAGTGCTTCACTAAATGGAAGCATCTCTCGTTTTCTATTAAGGTTGTGTTCATTTGACAACTTTTTCTCTCATGAACGACCCATGGTTCTCGTAATTGCTGAAAATATCCAGTATCTCCTGAAGTTTTATGCATGTTGGTTTTGTCATTAAAAACAAAACTCCTGATCCAGGTTTAAGTTGTTACAGGAACATAGATGACTAAGGGCACATGTACAAATATCAGGTTTTGCGACTCACAAATTTCAAGTCTTAGCGACTCGCAATTTGTGAGTAGCAAAACCTGATGTACAACAGTGTCAAAGATACTTTTTACGATTCCCAATGGGGTTGCAAATGACCTACCTCATAAGTATTCATGAGGTAGGTCGCAATTTGCGACCCCATTGGGAAAGGCAGCCCTCACAGGGATGGTGGCCTGCTGGGGACAGCAGACCACCATGACTGTGACTGCTTTTAAATAAAGCAGTGTTTTTTTTTTTATTGCATCCCGTTTTCCTGAAAGGAAAAAGGGATGCATTTAAAAACAAAAAACAAAACGTTTTCTTTTCATTTTTTCAGAGCAGGCACTCATTGGCCATTTTGCTTTTACCTTTCTAAGATGCAGGAAACCCTTTTTGCTTTATTTTTGTATTTACCGTTCCAAGATAGAGGATGTCTATGGAGGAGTAAACTAAGAAAATAAATAAAGAAAATGTGTGCAAAGGTGTATTTTTTTTACCATGGACCTTCCTAGCAGACAATTGTAGATACTAGGCCCTTCTAAACAAGTGGGTGCTGCGGGAGGGGGGAGGGCGTAAAAAAAAAAGCAGAACTGGAATGTGTGGAGGAAAACAAAGCACAGATGGATGTGGAGGAGGAAAGCAACAGACAACTTGGGGTTGAAGGGCAACATGAAGGGCAGGGTGAGATGTGGAAAGCGGTACAAAGAAGATAGGGTAGAGAGCAAGAAAACCCTAGCACTCCATGGAGTGCTGAAAGCAAAAGAAATGTTGAGCCCTCACATCAACTATTTTTGAATGCCTTACACATGTTATGCTTAGGGCTTGATTTAGATCTTGGCAGTAATGGTCCCGCTGTCAATTTTCCATTTGTAATCGAGTCCACTGCCATGACAGTCCACCCGCTCTTTTCTGATGTTAGCAGGAGCATAGGCAAAAGACCGCTGACGGTTGGCGGCACCGCCAACAATCTCCAACTGTGTCAATGGTGCCATAGGCTAAAGAGGCTGGCGGCAAGACTCCAGACTCTTTTTCCACAAAGCCAATCATAATGTACATCCCCCCCAATGCAATTGTAGTGGCTAAGCCTCCACACCTAAGTTGGCGGATTGGGAGGGATAAAAGGACAAAATTCACCTTTTTTCCACTTTTGCCATATGCTGCCACCATGAACCTGGTCATACCAATCATGCCATTGCTGCTGCTCCCGAACCAAGAAGAAAATCATCCCCATTGTCGCTGGAACAGAAGTTAAGTCACTGTCATACCTATCATCCTCGGAATTGTTGCTGTACATTAGCACTGGACTTGTGCATGTGTAAATAACTTTTGCAAACAGCAGCATAATGATGCGCAATGCATGTGTGTGTAATGTCATACTTACAGAATTGTATCATGGGACACCTTGGGATATTAGTACAGTTCTTAATTTGTGCTTGTTAATTTCCACTTATTTTTGAGGGCCGGTGCTTCTTTTTCTGCCTCTAGCATTTACTGCGAGCAAAAGACACATATGTAAAAGATGGAGGAAGAGAAAAATGAAATAGCGTCACAATGGGAGAAAGCAGAAAACTGCAAGAGTGAGCTGAAGGGCCAGGGAGTGACTGTAAATGGATTAAAGAGGCCTGAGATGACTTCAGGATTATGCTGCCTTGGTATTCCATGCTCGCCCATTTAATTGCAACAGCCATGTGTTTAAGAGGAGAGCTTTAAGCACCAGCACGTTTTTATTTACAAATTAAGTACTGTATTAGTAACACCCACCGATCTGGTACTAACCGCCTTCATTGCAATGGACACCTACACAAAAAGTCACAGCAATCACAAATAGAAATGTATTGATACAGGTGTGTGCAATAATTTCCCAGGAAATCTGAAATCATAAACATAAATAGTATCCCCTGTAGTACTACTCAATCCCATCATAATTTAGAAATGTCACTACAATATGCTACAAATGGCTGTACACAGAATGTACTACCAAACTTAACTTTAAACTGAAAACATCACAGAGATGTATGAAGGCCACATGTCCCCTTGATGTGTGCAATATATGACAAAGATTAGATGGCACCTAACTGTAAAGTAAGAGGTTCCCTGTGTCATGTCAAAATAAACACATGCATTCTCCAGTCATAATAACAGAGACACATATCATTTTGGTGTAAGAATCCAGTAACAACATGAATGCTTGCACCAAAATTGGCTTGCCCGTCACAAATGTATAACACTAATGTATGCATTATTACATTCTCTAAAATATACAACCTGTGCTTGTCTCTGTCACAAATGAGAGTAAGTGCATGGTACACACATTAGCTTGAAATGTCATCAGCAAACATTTTGTAGCAATCATAAAATAAGGCCCAGGCAAAGGTATTCTCAAAATAAAAATACTTTATACAAATGAGATAACTCTCTTTTAAGTAAAAAAATAATTGGGCAAAGAAAACACGAGGGCACAAGGCCATCAGTCCACTGTATGGGTTGCATTCCCATAACTTGCCTCATATTGTCACTGCCAAAATAAACCTCCCCTGGAAGGGGCATCTCTGGGGCAGAGAGCAGGCACCTCAATTATGCTCTAGGGAGTAGGAGGGGTCTGTGGGGTTTTGAGTTTGGCAGAGGTGGTTAGTAGGGGTGGTTTTGGGTCAAAAAGGGGTGGATTGGGATTAGGAAGGGGTACAGATACATTTGGATGGGGTGTCTGAGGTTTGGGAGGTGTTGTCTGGGTTGAGGAAGGGATCAAGGGCAGGGAAAACATACGGTTCTCCTTGGGGAAAGAGGTAGGTTGACCAGAAGGGAGTTGGGGTTGGGAGATAGAGGAAGTGTCAGTGGCTGTTGTTTAGGTGTCTGTTGATGGTGGAGGAGCCTGAGAGTCTGGTGTATGTGGTGCATGTTTTGCTTTGTGTTTCTTACTGGGTGTCTGTTGTGTGGGTGAGTGTTGGCATTTGTGTTCAGTATGTGTGTGTGTGGATGTGTCTGTGGTGGAGGTGGTGTGTGTGGTTGTGGTGCCTGTGGGTGTCATTATGGGTGTGGTGACTGTGAGTGTGGTGGTGGTATGTGTGAGTATTTGTGTAGTGGTGGGTGAGGTAACTCTGGGTGTGTTGTTGGTGTGTTTGGGTGCTTCTGTAGTGGTAGGTGTGGTGTCTGTGGATGTGCTGGTAGTGAGTGTAGATTGCTGTATCATGGTGTGTATGGTGTCTGGTGGTGAGTGAGGGTGTTTGTGTTACTGTGTTTATGGTGTGTGGGTATGCTTCTGGTTGTGGTGGTGGTGGGGTGTGTGGTGTTTGCATATGTGTGTTGGTGTCTGTTTCTTGTTGTGTTGGAGGGAGGATGTGCTGCTTCTGGCTGTTGGAGTGGGTTCATGTGAATGTGTGCTTGTCCTCTGGATACAGCTGGGGAGAGATATTTGAGATAGGAAAGAGGTGAGAGTTGGGGCAAAAGGTCGGGGTTGGTGGGAGGGTGCGGTCAATGAGGCCAGATCTTGGAATAACTGCTGTATGCCAGGCAGGGCACTGTGAATGTAATCCAGGAAAGACAGCATATGGGTATTCTGAACAGTAAGCCCCCGAATGGATACAATAATGCAGTCTAGCCTACAATGATAGTCCTCAAAATATCAACAGCATCCTGATTGAGTGCAGCCTGGGAAATCAGGGCCGGGGGGAATACCTGCAGCAAAGATTACACTACCCCTTTTAGAGGAGTGGCTACAGCAAACTTGGGGCAACAAGATGGAGGGTAGAGAATGGAATGTGGGTGGTGGACAAGAATGCAGGTGGAGTGGTCACACTAGAGTCCATCACCAGTAGGGACTGGTTGACTGTGGAGGCCGCCAAAGAAAATGATGAGTGAGCCGTGGCCTGAGCATCAGTACCCTCATCCTGAGCGGCACTGTAACCCTCTGTGTCAGTGGTGTCTGCACCAGGTACACAGTGCGCAGGTCCTTCTCTGCCGATGTGGTTGCTGTCACCTTTGCCTTGCCCAGATGATGCTGTAAAAACAATTAACACATTTTGAGGATATCTCTGTAAATGGAGCTTAACACGGACTTTGCTCAGAAAACATTTGCCAAGTCTACAGATTACACTGGCTTCAAGGCACTGAAACTTGGCTTCTTTATCTTCAGTATCTCATGCCTGTGTAAAGAAATCCACAAACCCTCTGCTCACAGTCTGAAAATTCTATAAGCTAGCTCCCATGCAATGTAAGCCTTTTGTGCCTTATCAACTTTTATTTCTCTGCATGACAAATGGCTTTGACAGCATTAGTACATACATAGGTCTGGATACATTCCTAAACCACTCCAGTACAGAGCAAAAACGTTTCAACATGTCCAAAAGAGACATGTTTTGGCCCGGATGTTTGACCCTTCAGGGTGGGATACATCAACATATAAGTGTTCAAATCTGCTTTTCTCATTTTAAGTATCACTTTGCTCACTATCACTGCTTTCCTATCTGGACATAACTAAGGACACTTACATGTAATTTGGGCTATGTGTAACCCTGTCACCAATATGTACACATTCCTATCTGTTTCAATCCAAACATTCTGGTATGAAAAGTCATGTTGTTGGACACTAACTGGCTCACATGCAAATCTGGGAAGGACTAAGGTTTCAGACAACCTGCTACTGTCTACATGAAATAAACTGATTCTTGCTATTAAAACGTTCCTCAAACCATTTTCAGAATGATGCCATTTTATGCATGTTACATTCCTTTTGGTGCAGTTGCTCATGAACATATTTTCAGTTTACCAACTTAACAAAGTAAAGCCTGAAACCAAAACTATCTGACAAGTGCTTACTAGGCCATGTCACCATTAATAGGGCCTACATTACCTACTCACGTCTGTAATGGAGCGTCACACCTGATACAATCCTCAAATGGGGCATGTTTGGTACAAATGTCACTCATAACTTGAAGATGTACCCCTTTTTTTGCATGCTGCCATGCAACTGCTTGAGAATGTACTTGGCTTGTGATGAGGAATCTTGTGAAAGACTTAGTTACAAAATGGGCACAGCTATTGGCATTTGTGCATGGCTGTCACACGTAAGCTTATGACAGGGTCTGTCATTGACTGTTCCACCTATTATATTGTCAACTTCTGCCAATGGCGGTCGGATCGCAAGTGTCCTGATGGCAAGTTCAGGCAAGCTCCATTTATGGTCGCAAAACTTTGTATTTTTAAATTGTTAGTGCATCACCAGCACTCAAAATGGAGGCTAGTGTCTATCTAAATGTTAGATATGAACTACACTGTTTTTTGCACAATAGGATACATTAAAAAGTGAACTGTCACAGTATTTTACATCAACAGTGCTGTAGGGGAAGTAATAGCTCAGTTGATGGTATTTAAAGAAAAAAATGCAAATTATTCATTTCAAATTTAATATTTGCACATGTTTAAAAAAAAGAATAAAAAATGAGTTTTGAAGTTTAACAATTTGATAACAATGTGTGTATGACCCAATGACATTCCTAATGTTACCAAGTCTTGAGATTTGTGGTGATCATCAAAGTATGATGTGACCATTCAAGCTGACATTTTCTTTTCCATACATGCAGACCTTGGAAACCAGGGACAGGTATGAAACTACATTCTCAGGTCTTTCGGCCATTTCCAGACCTTGCCACCATGAAGAAAAGGGATGTCATAAAGAAGTTTCAGTTAAATAGGCAAACTATCCTGGATTTGTGTCACCAGCTGGAGCCTGATCTCTTGCCTCACATTGGGAATACAACAGCAATAACACCAATAGCATGGCCACTGTTTCTTTTCAATACACTGTGCAAGTATCTGGGGACATATCCTAACTAACTTTCAGTGGTGTGCTACAAGAAGTCCTTTCTTCAATGCTGATACACTACATCCAGTTCCCATGACAACAGGATTTTGTCACTGTGAAGGGAGAATGTTATGCTTTGGGTGGACTACCACAGTTGGTTGGTTGGAACAACAATTAGCACTCATATTGCCTTGGTGCCATTACACACATGGAGACAGGTCTACCGCATTAGGAGGAACCTTAAATATCCCTTGTTATTCTGTTTCAGGGTCCTTCACTATGTCATATTCATTTGGATATTTCACAGTTGTAATATTTGCAGTTATATGTTGATGTTGTAAAGTACAAAGTGAACATGTGTTGATCCTGGGACAGACACCCACTTGGGATGATCCGGTCTTGTATGGAGACAACTTGCACTGTGATTGAAGGGGAGCTAAGGAGATTGTATCAGACCTCTTCTCTGTGTGATGTTGCCATTAAGGCAATATGTACCACTTAACTTGCTCAAACCACATGTGTATTTGAAGCCATGGGAAACTGTACTTCTTTCACATTGGTTAAATCTTCAGTTTGTGTTCAGTGAAAGTAGCTGTTGATGTGTCTTCTCATAGTTGTTAGCACACCACTGAATGGTGGTTGTGACATTGTATCAGATACTGCCATAGGGTCCTGTAATGGCCATGTTGCTTCAAATTGTGTTATTGCCATGATGTAAACTATTGGTGTTATTGATACAGGATTCATATTGTGAGGACAGAGCCTTTTGGTACAGCTGAGGTAAGGCATCTGTGATAGTTTGCCTCTTTAATTTGATCCCATGCAATATTCCCTTTATTCCATGGTGGAGGTTGTGGAGTGTTCACCTCTAAATGGAACAGACTATTGAGGCTAAACATGGCTTGTGAAACTCTGCTCTGATTTCTTCTAAAACCTGTTACCATATGTTACCAATAGATTGAGATTTTGTTTTGATTTGTTTGAATAAAATGGGTACCACATTATCTCTTTGCAAATATATGTTCAAAAGAATAGATAAAATGATAGTAGAAGACAGACATGACAGATAAAATGCCACAATAAATGCAACAAGATTCTTGTAGTTTTAGTCCATATCATGAATTTGCATGAGACAAAAGAACTGAAAGGTGTTTCAAACAATGAGAACATGAATTAAAAAAGTCTGTCATGGTGGATGAAAGTATTGTAGAAGAGCCAAAAACAGTTTGGAGTCCAATGTACAAAATACAACTGTCCTTAAAAAGGTAAATGTGTCTCTGAAATCGTCCACAGAGTGAATGGTAGGCACACACTGGAGGAAATTAGGATCTGTGTCTCTTGGAGGTAGTTTTGGAGCTCTTGCCATTCTCTCCTGGTTGTCTGGATGCCGGACCTCTCCAGAGGAGGGGGCACAGGTGCAGGGACTGGGGTGGGAGGAGCAGGCTTCTCATAAGGCAGGGCCTTCCTGTCTGTGGCTAGCAGTGGTGTACTTGGTCTAGATGTAGAAAGACCACAGAGAGGGCAGATGGTATGGGTAAAGCCCTGCACATGTGGTGATACCTGTTGAAATGTACCCCAGTCAGAGAGCTCATTTTGTCTTTGTGGTTGCGTGTTTTCAACATGAGCTCCTTGTGTACCTCCTTGATACCCCAGATCTCACTTATGGCCTGGCCCATCATGTCTTGGGACAGTGGTACTGCTCAAAAGACTAGATCATTGGTGGTCTGGGTGACAAAGACACCAGTGGCCTCCCTTTCCTGGACCGCAGGGTCCCTCCCACGATGCCTACCACCACTACCCTGTACCTTGGAGGACAAACGTCCCATATCACTTGGTTCTGGCATAACTGGAGGCAGTGATGGTGTTGTCTCAACAGCAGCCAGGACTGGGGGCACATGACTGGTGTATAGTTCCTCAGTATACACAAAGTTGAGGTATTCATAGGCTGAGATGTAGTTGCAGCTGTGGTGGGTG
The DNA here is from genome assembly GCF_031143425.1 of Pleurodeles waltl. Taxonomy (NCBI): domain Eukaryota; kingdom Metazoa; phylum Chordata; class Amphibia; order Caudata; family Salamandridae; genus Pleurodeles; species Pleurodeles waltl. Next base: position 1,028,149,292 of record NC_090445.1, read on the forward strand.
GTGTAGATGTGGTCCGAATACGACTCACTGGAGCTGTCAGACTGACCAGATGGACCAGGCTGCTCACGATCATCCAGACTTGCAGGACTGGAGTCCTCATTGAAAGCTTGATCCTAGTCTGAATTGGAGGTGTCTTGAGTGGCAGATGATGGTACACTGGCCCGGGGCGTTGGACCTGGGAAGAAAGCAGGCAATATGGAATTAAAAACTGGTTTGTACCTCAAATATGTCTTTAGCTACAAATGGGGCAACCTAAAAAAGTAAAATCAGACTGATAGGATGATTAGGCCTCTGTGTGCTTTTCATCGTTGTACACATGCAGTCTGATATACACAGATGCAAACTCCAGTGATGATATTATAGAAAAGTGATGAAATTCAAAATGTTATTTCTGAATTGTACATTAAATGTACCAGACTTTCAATCAAACACAGTGGTGAGTAGATTAGAGTAGTGAACCATTCAAAGACCTTGCAGGCTACAAAACATTGGACACACTGTGGGTTAACTTAATAGTAAAGGTGTCATTGATCATCATATGGACAGTGCAACGTAAATTGTGTGTGGATAATATTTCTATTCAGCATGCCCCATCACATGGCAGGAAACCTTGGATTTAACAGACTATGAATTATGTGAGCTTTTACATCACTTCAATGTAGCTATAAAAAAGTATGAACATGCTTGCGATATACAGCAACTGACATTTCCATCCATAGCATGACATGGTGACTGTCAAATGCACAAGTTTTTGAGATGTGCGCACATATGGAAGTAAAGGAAGGAGGAGGAACATTACATTGCACTATTGTTTTGTAGATACAAAAATAGGGCATCATAGTAGTTGTAGTCATCTGTTGACATTATAGACAATATTTGTTCAAAAACTCAGTTACACATATCTTTTTCAGCTACTATAGTGGAGGTGAACACACATTTGCAACATGTACACACATACGGGTATGATGTGAAAATGTGAAAATAAAACTTTCAAGCACTATACCTTCTTGAGTAAATGGATGGAGTTTTGGACCTGTTTTTGATAGAACAACAACATACATTGATAGAAAGCAAGGGACTAAGCAAAGGCCACGCGGAACAACAAACAATCTGACTAAACATATTGCTCATTGTTAAAAAAGAGATATACAACCATGATGCTAGTAAATGGTATGAAACAAGATATTTTGTGGATTCAAATTTAGATATATCTGTTTTGATAAGGGTGTTCACCCATTATAAACATCTAACTTAAGGACAGGACTCCCTTTGTGATTGTTGAGGCATTGCTAAGTACAATCTACCAGTCTCCACTCCATCTTCTCCTCCCAGGCAAAGAGTTGTAATGGGAGGCTGGGAGAACCACCACCAATCCTCTGGGCCTCCATGTGATGCATGGAGGCCAAGGGACACACTCTCTCCCGCAGGTCATTTCACCTCTTCCTAATCTCCTCCTGTGTGCACAGGTTGTTTGCTATAGCATTCACTCTGTCAACTATTCTGGAGCACATTTGCCCTGTCTGACATATGTGTTTTGTACTTGTGCTGCAAACAATTGTGGCTCTAATCTAATGATTTCATCCACCATGACTTGGTGAAATGGGGATTTCTTCTCTCTGCCATTATGATTATATTTTAAAAAGAATAGTGCCCAAAAAGGTTTAGGACAATCAAAAATATTAACAAAAAACACAGAGGGAGACACACAGAGAACACAAACCTGTTTCCTGTGTGTCTGGTCCTGCTATGCAAATGGTGTTCTGCAGTGTGGTGCAAAGGATCATGGACTGAAATGGAGTGTGTTTTGCTGGTGCTAAAAATTGTCCAATATACAACAGGTGTGGGCTGCTACACTCCATTGTGGTGGTGTTTGAGTCACCTGCAATACATCTAAATATGGCCGTCGCAACACTGCTGACTTGATGTTTTTTTTAAGTCTGCCGCCGGCACAGCTTAGCTGTAACATATCAAGATCTAAATCAGGACCTTACACTCATTACAACTTTGGTGGGCGGCAACCGCCACCTGCCAAGTTGTAACAGCCGTGCGGCCGCCAATGCGACCGCACTCCTGCGGTGGCCAGTAAGACATCCCTGCTGGGCAGGCGGGCAGAAACCGAGTTTCCGCCAGCCGGCCCAGTGGGGATGTCGGCTGCAACATGGGAGCCGGATCCAAATGGAGCCGGCGGTGTTGGGGGCGTGCGACGGGTGCAGTTGCACCCATCACGCTTTTCACTGTCTGCTGTGCAGACAGTGAAAAGCTTTTTTGGGGCTGTGCCAGGGGGTCCCTGCACTGCCCATGCCAAAGGCATGGGCAGTGCAGGGGCCTCCAGGGGCCCGCTACTCCCCTTTCCGCCAGCCTTTCCATGGTGGTTCCTACCGCCATGAAAAGGCTGGCGGGAGGTGGACTCGTAATCCCCTGGGCAGCGCTGCAAGCAGCGCTGCCCTGGAGGATTAAATCTGCCGGGACCAACGTGGCGGAAAACCACCAGCCTGTTGGCGGTGCAAACTCTAAAACAGCCCTGGTGGTCTTTGACTGCCAGGGTTGTAATGAGGGCCTTAGTCTCTAGAGCTGCTTTACTTTCAAGGGATGTGTATGCTAGAGTTTGCCATTTCGTTATGCTTGGCGCTCACATGTACTGCTGATACCTTTATCTCTCTTACTTTATTTATTTTCCTTTTTGAGTGCAACATACACCTTAAAATTCTATGGGGCTGGTGACAGGACTGAAACTAATACTTTGAGTTGTGTATGTGTCACAGAAGTAACACAGACTGGTGCAAAGTGTTGAAATGGGATTTACTTTCCAGTGCAAACTTGATTTACATGGGAAAGGAGCCCCATAGTAAAGCAAAGCGGTCCCAAACAATAACTCATGTTTTTTTACTAGAAAATCCTGTCTACTGAAAATGTTGGAGAGGGATTTGTGGCAACACTTTATGGCTTCTTGAGGCAGGCATAATGTTGGAGAAATATTTATTTTCTCAAAACGTTTCCAGCTGTGAATGTCTGCTATATTGTACAGCACACATACATACCTGGAAAACTTTTAAGCTATGTTGAAGCATTTTATTTTCTACTGGAAGGTTACACTTCCAATACAAGCCCTATACTAGATATCATGCACACACCCTTACATTATGGTACACTATAGTGCAAGGGTGTGTTTGAGGCGCAAGGCTGCCTAACTTGCACGAGCCTAGACAAAGTGAGAAAAATTTCCATTTCTTAGTAGTTATGGGCTGGTCTGCTCTCTCCCTTTCATTTAATGCAGTGCAGCAACTTTGGTTGGTGGTCTGTCACATTTTAGCAAATCTGGCCGTTTGTGCTTTCAGTGAAGGAAGTTGACCACAGAACAGTATTTTAAGCTTTTTAAGTTTACTTTTCTGCAGGTGGGAGTGGATAGGTAGATCAGCACAGGTGGACTAACCAATGTTGTAATGTCCTTGTAATTTGCCAATCCATGTTCTCATTAAGGTACACATAGGGGCCATTAAATTAGGAAAACTCGTAGTGTAAATAATTTTAGGTTCCTTGTTGTCTTGTGTCCTCATCAAACGAAACCATGATTTTTGATGCAAAAACTATTTTCAATGTTCCTATCACATCAGTATCCTAGTCAAAATGCTGTGATACTTACAAATGACATTATTCTTTGTTATTGTATCAACTGTGCACTTAAGGAGTAACTCATTTTTAGTGATGCCATTTAATATGACAAGTCTAACCTGCCTAGACAAGTCTTCGCTGGACTGGAACAGAGTCAGACTTGATTGCTCTATTTAGGCCACATCACCGAAGTACACTTTGAATCCTATCAGCCTTCCTATCAATGTTTGGGCATATCTATCCTGCCTCATTCTGAAAACTGCCAGAAGCAGATGACAGCAGCTCTGGTGGCTCTGCAAAATCCAAATATTTCGAAAAGTATGTGCGAGCTGTCTTACCAATGCATTTGAATACAAGGCAATTCAGATTTAAATGAATTCTCCCTCCCACACTTTACAAAAATAGTTTGTCATTTGCATATTATACTTTAAAGCATTTCTAAAGTTACATTAATTGAAGGGTTCTGAATATGCAGCAGTTCTAAACATGGGGCGTATTCATACCGACGTTCCATGCATTGCAGTAATACTGGGAAGTTTATGAGAGTACAAGGAATAACTAATCTAGGACGGAGGAGGAAATGGCAAAGTAAGTCTCACTCAACAAATCTCAACAATACAACTCTTACCTCAGTGTTATCCTATGGATCTAGGTGAATATTTAGGATCCCCTAGCGCCACCTTAGCACCCCATAGCGTCATTTCTTTACACTAAGGCGGCGTTAAAGGGTCTTTTTCCCCACGCCATATTTGCAAAGTGGCCCAATGCATGCATTGTGAATCTTTGTAAACCCTTGCAACATATTATGTCTGGCACAGGCATTATGTATGCAAGGGGGCATTCCCAAGCTAGGAGGCCCGCAAAAATGACATAGTGAAATTTCACAGCTTTCGCTGTGCCATTTTTGGCGTAATTATTAACACCTGCTCAGAGCAAGCATTAAAATTATGCTTTGATAGAAACCCGTGGGCCTCCTTGCACTTTGCTATACTAGCGTCAAAATGTTTGATGCTAGTGTAGCAAAGCACCACAATAGCACAAAACTTTTTGATGCAATTGTGCTAACAACAGACATGGTGCACCAGAATTATAGATGCGGTGCAACCATGGTGTAGGTAGGTGCCGGTAGAGGGGGCGCAGAAAAGTGGCACATCACCTTTGATGCTCCACTTTTTCTTAGATATGGGCCCTAGTGTTATGGAAGATTTTGAGATAATAACATTTACTTCCTGAGAGTTTTAATCAATGGTATCAAAGTGAAATGGGGATCAGTACACCTCCAAAGACATCTCTATCTGTGCATTAGTGAAGTCAAGTTTATTTTGCATAGTTAACAAAACCATTGCATTTCAATTGAAAAAAAACACTGTATCTTGTACATTCAAATATAGTAAAAATGATTTAACTTCATTCAGCCTATCTAGCTCTGTCTGATGCAAACAACTGTGCAAATAATACATACATTCAACGACTAAGCGCTTTAAAGTTAAATAAAGCCCTTATAAAGGCAACAGTAAATAAATGTACTCAACACAATCACCAATTGATTGCTCTGTGCAGGCATTACAAATAGGAGCTAAAAATGTTCAGTGGAATCTCATATATTCCACTGCGCCATTTGTGCAGTGCCCCTAGTGGGGGAATGCCCCCCTTGCATACATTATGTCTGAGCAGGCATAATGTGGTGTAAGGGGTTACAAAGTGTTTCAATACATACATTGCACCACTTTGTAAATCTGGCCTTGTTGAGCCACATTAGCGTCATCAAAAATGACACTAATGTGGCACAAGGCTCTTGGCTTTCTTAAATCTTGGCCTAAACGGTCATTTAGACCCTGTAGAGCAGTCTACCAGTAACCTAGCCTGACATTGGAAATAACCTCAATGTAATGTAATGCAGCATAAGCCACTGCAGTTCATTAGATTTCTTGCAAATGCCACAGTGAGTCGAGCGCATCGCGCCTTGCGTGGCTTTGCAAACATTACTGAAGCCTTTAAGTTGCCCCTCTTGACATGCATGGTGCAAGGACAACAGAAAGCCTCAATAAATCTGGGTCATTGGCACCAGCTAACCCCTCAAAGGCAAGGATGTGTCTCTACAGAATCAGTGGCGCTCGCCCATTTCTGCCTCTGTGCACCAGTTTGCTGGAAAGTACCTGGATTCCACTGCCACCCAGGTGCCTTCAGTATTCCAGAGGGCACTGTGGCGTGCAAGTGTGGTTAGGAGGGTGTGCTTCTGGTTGGTTGTGCAAGGGGCTGAACAAGATGTCCCCCACCAGCAGGAGAGGAGCACCAGAAACCAGACTGAGGACAAGTCTGTCATAGGGAGCTCAACAATCCAGCTCCACACAAAATGCACCTTTTAGGGGCCAATAGACCTGACAATGCACCTATGCGCTAATCCAAAATGCACCAAAATTGGAGAAAATCAGCCCAATAAGGCCAGACATATGCTTTTTTAAAGATATGCCCTCTTTAAAAGCCAAGAAACGAAATCAGAGCATATGGTGCTCTGTCACTATTTCTATAAAAACCACTAGGATGGGCCAAAGAGTTGGTGTAATCCCTTTGCAGAAGGTGTGTACATACTAATTATTGGCTCTGGGGAGGCACCTGTTCACTGCATGCATTGCCACCTCCATGTCTACGTCTGGGGTGGACAGGTGCGCTCAGTCTCACAGAGTTGCTATCGCTACACAGCAAATGCAGACACAAAGATATTGGCCTCCGTGTGCTGCATCAGAGGTACATGCAGGAATAGAGAGCCAGCTGGGGCCTTGGGGGTCTTTATGGCGCCACCCACTGCCCCCAATGACTTCTGCCACCCAAAGGTGCCCCGGGTGAGACCAAGGCACCCCACATTATAAAGAGAAAGCAGGAAAAAGTACTCATGGTACAAGTAAAATGCAAAGCAGCAGAGCGACTCGTATAATATTCATGGCTCAAGACCTGGAGTGCCCCCTAATATCCTAAAATAGGGTTATCTTATATATTTATGTTGCTTGTGGTGTCCCACAGCGGACAGGGGCACGACCATGTTTGGTATGAAGTGTTTGGGGATCTGCAAAAGGACAGAAACCCTCCACAATTACATTAAAAAAGGCACCATACCACTCACGGGGATTGAATACTTGACCCTGGGAGATATTTCCCTCACTCTTGGAGCATTCCCAGAACTCAATCTTTTGCTCTGAGGCTCTGAAGTGTGGGTACTCCTTGAGGTTGAACCCATGGCTGCATTTTGTGGTGAAAGACTTTGACACACATAATTTTGAAATCCCTATGCTTTATTGACAACATTGATATTAAATAACAAATAGTTCATTATGATGAATACTATTGAATATTTATTCTGTACTTGCTGATGGTAATGGTATTACAAGGTTCAATCATGACATTTGGAAGAATCTAATAATGTTGTGATAGCCTGACACATCCAGTAGGCCTGTCGTATATTTACTGACATACCTTTCCATGTGTTACATCTGAAAAGGATAATATGTGGTGATATTTATGTACGGAGCCCTGACAAAGCCACTAGTCCTCCTTATATGAAATGAGACCCTCTTCTATTATGATGTTGCATCTGGTTTAGGTGAAGAAGTGTTGTGATTAAGGGAGTTCAGGACCCACTAGGGGTGCCATGTGATATGAGGATGTCACCAAAGGTAATTCTATGTACCTGAATGTATATATTTAAAACTTAATGCATAGTATTTACTAGTGTGTGTTTAATAAAAGCACTTGCCCTTTTTAATAGAAAAAGCACTAACTGGGCAATAGTTTATTGGGGGTTGTTTTGCCTGCCAGAGAATTGGGACTGCTAGACCATTATACCTCACCAGAATAGGCTTTCTATTGCTCTGCTCTGCTAACATGACAAAATCAATGGCTACAGTGGGAACATGGTTCAAAGTAATAAGACAATTGTGGAGCTATTGCTCGTGAAGGGCTCAAATTCTTTGTAACTAATAATCCATTTTCTTAAATTGTTTAACAGCAATGTAATCAATAGTATCAATTTCTGGGATGTACTGGTAGCATTTGGCAAGTTCAGTTTTGCCACACATTAGCCACGCATTAGTGAACAAATATCAAGAGTGCAAGGCTTGGAAGATATGGTTGTGTGAATTCAGGATGCTGGAAAGAAAGCCCTGCACATATATCTAATGTAAAAGCATTCATGTTTCATTAATTAACTGTTTAATATTACCTGTTTCCATGATTGACATTATGTAATGGTGGGGTAGACTTTCACACAACGTTTTCCATGAAATGCTGTTGCCCTGAGGGACTAACCATGCTCGAATTATGAGGCAATGTTTCTCAAAGACAAGGTTCAAAAGAGCTTTTCAAAATACTGTCAATAAAGAAAAAGATTGACCAAAAAGTGAATTCTAGGGCTCAATTGACAAAAACCATGAAGCTTTCAAAAGTACAATGCAAAGTTGTGAAGTGCAGGTGCAGTAATAGTCTCATTTCAATATCAGGCTCTCAGAAATAGGGAGAATGCAGATGAAAATATAAAATAGACTGTGGGGCTGATTTATATTTAGGCAGGCAGTCTGTTTCTCTGCTATTGTGATGAAGTAAATTACTCTGTCACCCTGACAGAGATTGCGCCAACCTAATTTAGAAATGACCACCAAGTTGGTAGGCATTTCCAAAGCAGTGGCAGGAACCACTGTCATGGTGGTTCCTGTTAATGCTTTTTGAAGTTTAATACCAACATGACAGAGCCCTGCACCAATCTGTTTTCTTTTTTTATTTAAAAAAGAAAATCCCAAAGTGGGATTATAGTTTTAACAATGTAATAGAAAATACTCTCCTCGACATGGGAGTCCACTCCCACGGCAAGGGGAGTATTTATGATTTTCACTGCCCTTTACGGTAAGAGTTATCCTGGCTGTGACAGGCAGTGAAAACTTATCTTTAATTCTGGCCATCTAAATCAGGTTAATGGAAATAGAGGTTCGCCTCCAAAGGGCCTTACCCTGCGGGACTGTCAGTGGGGTTTAACCACAGTAGAGATAGAGTGGTTTCTGTTGTGCTTAAACCTATGGTCTGACTACATTTAGATCGGGTGGGCAGACCTCTCTGTTGGTGGTAAGGGAATCAGGCGCTTAGGGGCTGATTTAAGAGCCCATAGCTCCTGTTTGCACCACATTAGCGTAATTTTTTATGCTAATGTGGCCCAGCGAGGCCAAAATCGGCGTGCCAAATTTTCCAACTCGCGCAATGCATGCATCGCGCCACATTGTAACCATTTGCGCTACATTATGCCTGCGCCCGGCATAATGTATGCAAAGGAGGCGTTCCACCGTTAAGGGAGGGCGAAAAAATGATGCAAAGAAATCCAAGAGATTTCTTTGCGCCATTTTATCTGCACTTTTAACGCCTACTCAGAGCATGCGTTAAAAGAAGGCACACCTTTGGTTTCTTGCAGGGTGCTTTGCAGGATAAGTAGCAAAACATTTTTTATGCTAATCCTGCAATCGGCTAACTAGCGTAAAAAATGTTGGTGCTAGTTCGCTAACTACCACAATGGTGCGCCGTAAATTAAATATGGTGCACACATGGTGGCGTTAGGTGGGCTCTAAGGGATGCAAGAAAAGTGGCGCTGCACTGGGTGCAGCAATACTTTTTCATAAATCTGCCCCTTTGTCTCAAACGTGCAGCAAAATTAGTAAGGCAGCATCCCTAGGAGAGACCCAAAAGATATGACTCATTACCGAATTCAAGGGTTTATAAATCCATTCTCTCCATAAAAAAACATTAAAACTACAGTCATTGTGCTGTGAGCAAAGAATTTCCTTTTCAGTAAATCAAATTACAGAATTATGAATCATCATATAACACTACCCCATAATCACTAACACACTTTTTGCTATTTCTCCAAATTATTGTGTGAGGCTCCTTGGAGCTGAACCATGTCAGAAAGAAATTCAGGCAATCAGTACTGGTGCATATGAGTTATCAGTGTGACGTGAGGGTTCTCTATCGAACCTTGCATAATGAGATAGTGCAGCTCCTTGCCCACCAGATCACATGTATGCCTGAATCAGGCTGTATTGTTAATCAGTACAGCCACTCCTGCCGAGTATGTGCAGAAGGAGGTAAATGATTGGTATTCCCTCACACTTTTGCAAAGGCAGAACTACTGCTCTGGTTCCAGGTGCATTTCCTACAGATATGCTACTTCAATGTTATGCCACAAGATATATGCCTATATTCTGATAGAGGTACATGCGTTGTCTAGCCCTCTCTTGTTCCAAATTACAAGATTTAAGATTTTATCTTGAACAGTACATTCTCTAGTCAAACCCATGTTGAGTCTATTGATGACAAAGTAGCCTTCATCTAATAAAACCACTGTGACTTCGGGGTGCGTCACAAGATTTTTTCCTGTGGCCTCATCCAGTTGCTGTCCCCACCTTGCTGGGGTCTGTCACAGGTATCAACCATGAGGCACAATTGTTTCCAGGAGTCGCCGGGTTAAGAAGTCAGTGTTCATAGGGATAAAATTGTCTTGTCGTGCGCAGCCCCTTAACACTCAGGTTGACCAAAAACAGCCAGTTCCACTTCAATAAACTGTCCAAATCCCAGGGCAACTTGGAATGTAGGCCCTGCCACCCTCATAGATACAAATACATAGGGGCATATTTATACTCTGTTTGCACCGAATTAGCCTCATTTTTTTTAACTCTAATTCAGTGCAAAACTAACTCCATATTTATACTTTGGTGCTAGACCCGTCTTGTAGTGAATATTAGATCATTTTAATGGGATAGCAGGAGTTAGCTTAGCCGCTGGCTTGTAGACTTGTGCCCCCGTCACCTAGTGACTTTTAACCTACTTAGCTTGCTCTGTCTTAGCCCATTTAATTATTTATTTCTTCTAAGATGGCTGCCTTGTTTATAGTTAGGCCACTTGTTATGAGTTGCATTATCAGTGTCACCGTGCCAAGGCGTCAAGATCAAGCACCAAAGACAAACAAACAGTAGATGTTCACACTTAGGGATTTTCCCTCTCTATTCTTTCGAGGGATTGTTGATATTAATTGCCGTCCCAAGCATGCCTGTTATCTATTGTTTTGGAATACACCTACGTCAGGGGACCTTGTAGATCTGTATAAATACATCACACTTTAGACAGATAATCAGAGGGATTCCGACCAGAGGGCATCGCCACCATCGCTGATACCGATGCTGCAGTCGTCTTGACGCTGACCCAGTCTTCGTGTCCCTACGGAGTCTGAGATAGAGACCTCATTCCAAGGTAACGAGGGTTGGGGGCTCCTCTCATGGACACGCCTTTGGCAGATTAGGTTTAGCAAACCCAGCTCTCCTTTAGGTAGGAGGTTAGGCCTATTCACATGAGGGTAATAAGGCATATTCCATCTTATATATCTTTTTCATGTATTGCAAAATGGTGGGGGTCTTCATAACAATGACTCTCTTCTTCACAATACTGTTACTTGCTATTTTCATTATCCTAATCATTGCAGTCCATGCAACTTATCGCAAATTTCAGTTATGTTAAATAAAAAGCTATTATAACTTTACTGCATCTGTGTCATTGCCTGTGTTTGTATGAGACATAATATATCTGTGAGAAAAGGGTAATCTCCGTTTAACCACGACATACCCTGCGATATCTTACTTTGAGTCCATGCATAAGCGACTGCCATAAATCACCTTTTATTATTGTGTTTCTGGTGAGGTACTGCTAGTGAGCCGGTAAGCTTGGGACAACAGTTGCGACTTGTTGTAGGAAAGACTCAGTCACCTACAAACAAAAGTACTGTTATCCTTAAACCAGCAGTCTTGCTCAGAGCAAGAGTCCAAACTACGACATGGCACCACCAACGATGGTGTTTAGGCACTAATTTACGGATACCCTGACTATCACTGTCTCACAGATAACACGTACCCTAAGTACCATTATACAGAGACGTCCGTGGTCTTTGGGAGAATCCTCCTCAGCTGAACAGGTAACACCTAATTAAGCTGTAGGTAGTTCGAGCTCGAACTCATAAAAAGGAATAAGACTTCCCCTATTTGGTGTTCCGTTTCTCTAAACAACTATGGCTAATACCATAGACATTCCTACAAATGCTAGACATGCACTTACACAACATTTATTAGCGCATGACCTTACAGAAGAGGGCGGGGATGTTACTCTGATAATAGAGGCAACTGAAGCATGCCAAACATAAACATTTTACTGTTGGGTCACCTTTCTTGAGGTTGACCAACGAACGCACACATTTCACACATATGAAGTTGCGAACGTACCTGTACGGTACGAAGCATACCAGTATCATGAAATTTCGCTCACATATCAAGAGCATCAGAACTGGTTTGAAGGCGCCCTACCACATGTACTACGAAGAGTGAGGCTAGGTCCTTTAAGTAATGAGTGACCTACATGGCCTATGTTTGCCACATATACACCTCACCCAGGCATACAGAATATGCTGATAGCAGATTTACGAGTTTTGTATAATGAATTAGTGGCATTATATAGACGATTGGTTCAGTTCGTAATGCGAACATTGAACACAACACCAGCGCGTCCAGCACCGCCAGTAGCTGGGGGTTATCAATTGGCTACTGGGATTAATCCACAAACAGTGCATATTATTATGAGTAAAGTGCCCACGGAGCGGGAAAAAAAACCGTTCTGGATAGCCCAGAAAACTAATCAGCTGGAAGCTGTGTTTCCCCATACGGGACCACAGGAAAAACATAGATTGCTCACTATGTGCTTCCCGTTTGGGATGGTTTCCTCGGTGGATGACTGTGCCACATGGGGTACAGTCTTCGCTGCCGTGTATACTACCACACATGGTACCCCGACACTTGCCAATTTACCGGAAGTGTTAAAACAAATACAAAATGAACATGGGGCTGCACCAGCCCTGGATCTGGGGATGAAATTGGTGCGTAACTTTGATGCCGTCTCCTCGATAATACTGAGTAATATTAAAGGGGAAGCGGTGGAACTGGCAATACGCCAGCGTCTCCGAGAAACTCCAAATCTGGAACAAGAGAGATAGCTACCGAAAATGATTTCCGATACCTATACTAGTATAGAACGAGATAGTTTGGGAGCCAAACCTAAAAAATTGGAGATACCAAGTACCACCCATAAGGAGGGTACAAAGCAGGCACAAGAGGGCTCTATAAAGTGCTGGGACAAACAGAAAGATTTCAAAGAAAGAAGAAATAAGAGAGCTGATTCTCCACATCCAGAGTACTCCGAAAGGAGGTATAATCTCAGAAATAGGGAGCACATTAGACCTCCAGACTAATATACTGATTCACGTCCCTCTCGTTCTTTTCAGGACGCACCGGATAGACGTAGCGAGAGAGGGGGCCGTCAAGATCGATGTCCGGAATACGTGAAAGAAAAGAAAGACTCACCACAGTCTACCATTAAACACGAAGAAAAGACTCCTCAGCAAAAGCCACAGTTTAAAAAGAAGAAGGTGGCAGCACTGACAGTTAAAAATGCCAGTAGTATTGAGAACGCTGTTGAGGAACAAGACGTGGGCAGTGACTCTGTTGGACAGCGCGGCAGAGGTCACGATAAGTCGCCAGAGTCTGAAAGATCATCTGGATGCGACAGCAACTAGCGATTACATTGCGGTTGAGACAGCGGATGGCCGCGTTCTCCCCCCCGATAGGGTTTATGATTTGACAATTCAGATAGAGGGAGACGTGAAATGCACTATTAGTGTAATATTTTGCGATGATCTTACTAGTGATATCCTATTGGCCGAGAGAGACTGGCCACCTAAACACGTCCGCAAGCTCCCGCATGGGGAAGATGTCATTTTGCCTTCTTTCTCCGATCTTGTTCCAGAAGCAGCGAAAGAAGCCTATGCTGCTGAATGGGCTTTAGCGCAAGCACCTGCACTATATCGCAATCATGTCGGTTGGGACAAGGAGTCTCCTTGTCATGTTATTCCCGTCAGGTCTACACCCCAACAGCAGCCACAAAACCCTGTTAAACATGAAGCAAAAGCTCCGGTGAAGGAGATACTATCACAACTTGAGTACCAGGGAGTAATTGAGCCCTTTACATCTGCGATGAATAACCCTTTATTCCCCGTTGCAAAGCCGGATCATTCATATAGAATAGTGGTTGATTATAGACACTTAAATAGTCATACACGCACTTATGCTATACAAAATTCACACAGCACAGCACTGATAAACAATATAGGGCCAGATGTAGCAAACGTTTGCGACTCGCAAACGGGCCGATTCGCAATTTGCGACAGTGCAAATTCGGAAATGGGATGCAAAAAGCCAATTTCCGACTCGCAAAAAGCGATGGGACCAATATGTAATTGCAAGTCGCAAATTGCGACTAGTCGCAAAAAGCCCAGTTTGCATGTCGCATTTACCACTAACTCAGAGCAGGTGGTAACCATTACCAAAGTATAAAAGGAGACCCAGAAGGCATCTGGGTTACTCAAGATGGCGGACATATACCTGATAGCAGTGAGGAGGAGAGTCTACGCAGCCCAGCAGAGGAGGAGGAGGGGCCACAGACAGGAGAAGATATATAGAACCAGGCAGACCCTTTTCCAGCAAACTGAAGAGGAGATCTATGATAAATACCGCCTTAGCAGCACAGCCATTCTAGAATTAATAGATTTACTAAAACCACAGCTAGAACACAAGACTCTGCGTGGCTGCGCCATCCCTACGCATGTGCAAGTACTATGCGCACTGCACCTCTTGGCCTCAGGGAGCTATCAGGGGTCATTGCCGTGGCAGGTGGGGTATCCCAAAGTGCAGTGTCAAGGTTCCTCAGGGCCTTCCTAGATGCCTTAGTCACGCACAGGTCTCACTTCATATACTTACCAAGGAATGAGGCAGAAATTAACAGCACCAAGCTGGACTTTTACCGCATTGCCCACTTCCCCCATGTCATTGGATGTGTAGATGGGACACACATTCAAATATGCCCCCCTACTAATCTGGAACATATTTTCCACAACAGAAAGTGTACCCACTCACTCAACATACAGGTTGTTTGTGATGCCCATTACATCATCACGGACATCGTTGCTAAGTTTCCAGGCAGTACCCATGACTCATACATTTTTAGGCATAGTGGGATACATCAACGCCTGGAACGTGGGGAATTTGGAGACGGATACCTCCTAGGTAGAGCCACAGACACTTGCAGACATACACACAGGTCACTGTGCATGACTATCTGGACTTACTAACAGTGTACTTTTGTGCCCAACAGGTGACAGTGCATATGCTTTCAGGCCTTGGATCATGACTCCGTTTTTAACACCAAGTAATGAATCTGAGAGGCAATACAACAGTGCGCATAAGAGGACCAGGAACCTGATAGAGCGGACCTTCGGACTCCTGAAGGCAAGATTCAGATGCATCAACCGCAGTGGAGGCGCCCTCCAATACACCCCCATTACCGCATTCAAAATTGTGGTCGCATGCGCCATCCTCCACAACATAGCCACCCGACGTGGGCTACCTCTCACCCCTGCAGAGCCAGATCCTGATGAGGAAGAGCAAGAACAACCACATCGCCATCATGGGGATAGGAGTCTAGCTAATCAAGGCAGACTGAGACGGGAACACATTGCAACGCAATATTTTGGACGGTACGTGTAAACTCCCACCATACTCACCCATTAACCAAACACTCCTTTAGTTAAGTGGAAGAAAAATAACTGTTTTAATAATGTAATGAATGAACTATATACAAGATGAATTTGTCCATGGGCAGGGAAATGCCAACCAGTCATGTGGCACATTAATGCCATGTGCCACATTTATTTCTCCGGGCTGTTCTCTAGCTTCTCCTGCCCCTCCTGCCAGCCTGGCTGGTCCCTGCTGCGTCCATGGTGCTCTGCCTCCCACTCCTTAGCACCCTACTGTCAGTAGCAGATACACTGCTCACTGTGGAGCCCTCCTCACTATCTTGGGGTGTTTCCCCGGTGGCCCTCAACATCTCCTGTGTCTCCATTAGTTCTATTATATGTGTGAGACGTCCCAGGGCCCTGGCAACATCCCCAGCAAAATGGCCCATCTCTATTTGCAGGCCAACTGTCCTCCTCGACAGGCCTGTTGTGTTGATGGCTAGCCTGCCGATCGATGTGGCCATCCTGTCCAGTCTTAGCATAATCTGGCGATCTCTGCGCCGCCCAGCCTCTGCCTGGCCCAGCAGTCCGGCCGCCAGTTCCCTGATGGCAGAGGCAATGTCCCCAGTGTTCTGGCACATCAGGTCCATGCGTCTATTGAGGTGCTGCATGCTTGCATGGTTGTGTCTTACAAAGCGGTGCAGCACCCCACTAATCCTGCCCAATATTGTGTTCTGCAGGCGCTGACCCCGCAGCAGATGTGCCTCACTGCTGGTTGGAGGAAGTATCCGGGATCCAGACGCTCTTGCCCTGTGACGCCTGCGCTGTGGTGGCTGCCCTGTGCTCCCACCTGTATCCTCCCTGGCTGTTGCTGGGGCAGCTCCTGGCGTTGTTGTTGCAGCAGGCGTTACCACTGCAGGAATGCTGCTGACTGTGCATGTGGGGGTGCTGGCAGGTCCTGGGGTGTCCTCCTGGGCCTGGGTGCTTGGGGTGTAGGGGGTGTCTTGCTGGAGACCTGTGGGACATGGGGAACACACTGTCAGTGTCTAGTATCTATTGCACAATTCCTAATAAACATTTGCCTATGAACTGCTTATTGGACTACATTTCCCATAATGCATCATTCTGGCTTTTTCTACCCTGAAATGGAGCTATTTTGGTTGTGCATGCACCTGTGTACATGGTGGGTGGGGTATGACATTGATAGGGGTACAGGCATGTCACATGGTACTCACCGGTTGATGTGCTGGCCTCTGAGGTGTCCAGGTCCCCAAATCCACACACTGCCTCCGGCTCAAAGGTTTCCTCAATCATGTCTTCAAGGGGTGTGGGTGGTGGCACAGATGATGGTCCCCCTCCAGTGCCTCTCATCTCCCGGAGCCTTTCTGCCACCATCTCCTTGGTCCGGGAGCGGAGGTCATAACACCTCTTCCTTATGTCCTCAATTGTCCTGTGGCTCACACCCAGGGAATTAATTTTCTCTTGCATTTCCTGCCAGATTTTCTTTTTAGTGGCCTCAGGAACAGTGTGGGCTGCTCTCCCAAAGAGCTCATCATGGTGCTGACAACATTCTTCGGTCAGCACCTCAAGCTCCCTCTCAGAGAATTTCATTTTCCTTTTTCGGGGGGTTCCCTCCATGGCTGCTGCTGCTTGTTCAGTGTGAAGACTGGCAGTTATAAAAGGGTGTGGTCCTGCCTCCTCCCAGGTGTATTTGTTAACTTCCTGGCTGTGATGTCATCATCATGTGCCAGGAAGTGTTTCCAGAGTGTTCTGGTGTGCTTTCTGGAGTGTTCTGCTGCACCTGCAAGCAATTTTGAGGGTACTCGCAATTTGCGACACCCACTCGCTAATTGCGAGTTTGTTTTTTGCACACTCGCAAACAGCGACCTCGCAATCTGCGGACTCGCACACAGCGTTGCGAGTCCGGCTGCGAGTCGCTAAATCGGACCGGTTATTTTCCTGGCATACCAAATTGCGAGTCGCATTTTGCGAGTCGCATTGACTCGCAAAATGCGACTCGCAATTTTTATTTTTCCTACATCTGGCCCATAGTGCGTAAAAAATATAAAACTACATTGGATATATCTAATGGATTTTTCTGCCTGAATTTAGCACATGAGAGTAGGGACCTAAGTGCATTTTCATTCGGCTCTCAGAAACGCTTTTGTCGTTTACCTCAAGGCTATAAGAATAGCCCAGGCCTGTTTTCAGCCCGTGTAACATCAATTTTGCACGAGCTTGATTCCGATGCAGTGTCCTATGTGGATGATATCTATCTCACTGACGACGCCCTCGACATTCATCTTGCGAGGGTCGATCGGATAATTTTGGGATTTGCAGACCTCGGTTATAAATTTAATTTTAAGAAAAGCAAGATAGCCTTTCTTAATGTATTGTTCCTGGGATATGAACTATCAAACGAGGGGAGGAGCCTGGCCCCGCACTTCCTAGAAAAGTGTGCTCAACTACAGCCTCCGAACACACTTAAGAAATTACAGTCATTACTGGGTTTCTTCAATTTTGGCAGAACATACATTCCAGATTATGCAGAACGCATCAAGCCACGTTATGACTTAATTCAGCCGAATTTTTCTAGCAGACGATGGACGATTGAACACCCACACATCCTTTGAGATATGCAACGGGACATGCTAGAAGCGAAACACTTACACACACTTGACAATAAAACAAATTTGGTCATCAGAATAATTGCTGGTACCCTTGGATTTACTTATGTCACCTTTAATGAGGATGACACAGTGCCGATAGCATATAAGTCACATTTATATTCAAATGCTGAAAAACGTTTTGCACCTACAGAAAAGATTCTGACAGCAGTTCAGATGGCCGTCATAAAAGAGAGGCCACTTGCCCAGGGGAAACGCATTATTGTTGTCTCCCCGGTGCCGGCCTTAGAGGCTGTCACTAAAGAGAGCGTTCCGAACGCTAAGGCATTACATCCACGCTGGATTCAATGGGCAACGTCTCTGACCGCCACTGATGTCGATTATGTATTCGATCCAAGCATTCAGACACAAGAATTTCTCCAGTATGAACAGGAGTACCCCGCTTCTCTAAATATCTTGCCAATAGACAGTTATAATACTATCATTTATACTGACAGATCAGCACAACCGGCTGTAGGTACTAAACATCAATACTCGGCAGCTTGCGCAGCCATGTACGGGGTGATGGAAGATGGAGTTTTCCACCCTCACAATACCTACACGCAGACCTTAGGGGACTGCACAGCCCAGTTGGCTGAGCTTACGGCTCTTCTTCTAGCGCTCGAACATACTGAGGCAGGAAGACAGACTTTGATAGTCTGTGATTCATATTACTGCGTCCAGTCTTACAATGAATATCTCAATCATTGGAAACTGAACGGGTTTAGGGATTCTAAAGGGAACACCATTAAACACAAAATATTGTGGGGAAGGGTGGCTGATCTTAAGGATAAGCTACCATGTGTCCATGTAGTTCATACATATAACAATTCTACAGCAACGATACTGGTGGCCTGGTCTATGCAGACAAACTTAACAGTGTGTCCTTTGCTGTGACATTTGCCAACAGATTAAGGGCTCTAATATCAAACGCCCTCCGCAGACATCCCTCTTAGTGTCAGACAAGCCACATCAGTGTGTGTGTACCTAGACCATTGTGGTCCCTTACAGCCTGATGGTGCATACAAATACATTTTAGTGGCTGTGGATTCCTGTTCTAGATTCCTGTGGGTATGGCCACAGCGGTCGGCTGACGCCCGGACTGGTATAAAAGATTTGCTAATCTTCATCTGTAGATATGAGGTTGCGGCATTCCAGTCGGACCAGGGCCCTGTATTTGCCTCTAAAGCATTCAGGGACACCATGGGGACGATGGGTGTTGAACTCCATTACTCCTCACCATACCATCTGTAGTGCTTTCCTCTTATCTAGTTTCTAAGCACTAACATAACACAACAGAAATGCACTTGTGAGGTCAAAGAAGACTTTTATTGTTGTTAATTCTTCCCCAACCACAATATTTATGAATGACGAATTAGTAGCTTTCAAGTCCGCGTTAATCAAACAAAATATATCAGTTTGCAATATACACAGCAGGTTATATTTATAAGATATTGAATGCAAAGCAAAACAAATACTTCACCGTGTGGGAACTATTCACAGCTTCATCTTTCTAAGGTCTGCAAGCTGATGACCCCTGTCAGCCGCGAGAAAGAGAGATTCATCTACCCACACGGGATTGCTGGCAGCTGGCGCCAAGCTCCAGCACGAGGTCCGGCAGATTCGAATCTGACCCTCTGCAGCCTGTTACATTCGTTACAAAGGTGTGCCCCCTCCTCTCAGACCTGGGAAACTGAGCAAGCCTTTTGGAGACTGGCCAGGTCTCCAAGACTACTCCTGTTCCCAAGCTCAAGCGAAGAAAAAACAACACCCATGTACTCTCTCTTATCATGTCTAGTCTACTGTGAGAAAAACATCTTGGTTCTCTTGTGCAAAAACACAGCTTTGAAAAATACAGCTTGGATTCTCAACTGCAATGTCTAACTCCACGTTAAAGGCAATGGGCAGCTAACCTAAATATCAAATGCAATGTCTAGTGTCATGTCAAAGCCAATAAGCATCTAAGCTGAATACAAAATGCAATGTCTTATATCATGTCAAAGATACAAAATGCAATGTATAATATCATGTCAAAGCCAATAGGCAGCCAAGCTGAATACAAAATGCAATGTCTAATATCATGTCAAAGTCAATAGGCATGCAATGTCAAAGCCAATAGGCGGCTAGACTGGATACAGCATGTCAAAGCCAATAGGCAGAATACAGAATGTAATGGCTAATGCAATGTCAAAGCCCATAGGCGGCTAAACTGAATACAGAAAGTAATGGCTAATGCCATGTCAAAGCCAATAGGCAGAATACAGACTAATGCAATGTCAAAGCCCATAGGCGGCTCAACTGAACAAAACATACCATGTGCTACTGGTGAACATTGAGCAACTAATATGCGCAGTGGTGAAACACAAAGTCATTGGTCAAAACAAAACTTATCAAATGGCAGTACATTCCGCCCTTTGACCAATGAATTTTTGTTTCACATATCTCTTGTTTCAAACAAAAACAAAAACATCAGCACAAAAAAAACATTCACATTTGAATGATCAAAGCAATCCCTGTAAAGTAATGAAAGTGAATTAACACATTGATCTCATAACCTTTCACATCAGATACATCTACATAGAAAAGACTGAGCAATTTTTTTTCTCTGAATGAGTCTCTAATTCAATAGTGTTAGCAATTTGATGTGGCATGAGTTCTGCTCATGTAAAGGTGCACGGTCCACCTGAAAGGTTTGCTGGAAGATAAGCAAAAGTCAGAGTTCCATACGAGAAGGGAAAAAAAAAAAAACACAGCTTAGTTCCAGTGGAAGAATGCAATCAAACAAGTTGAACTTGAACTGAAGGCGCAGTTTGCGCAAAATGGATCCATGGTGCTGGCACTTTACTCAGCCAGGTTCAGGTTGGGGATTCGGTCCCTTCCCCGACCCCACACGCACACACCGGAAGGGGGACCACACAGCACACTCAGGGACAGTGGCGAAACGTGGTAGGATCTGCAAAAGAAACAAGTATGACTTTTCTTGCAAATAACATTTTTCATTTAAACTGCACCCTTCCTCTTTCTTTCCCTGTTTTATAATCAGCAGGACATTTTTGAGGCCCTTTGTTATATTCTCTGCAGGTTCTGGAGGGTCACTTGGGGCTTCAGCTCACACACCAGCACTGAGGTTTTTATCTGCTGCACCACAGCTTCCCTTTTCTTGCACTGTCAGAAGGGCTGGGGCAGACTCCTTCTTTACCAAACCTCCATTCACTGCATTTTTGCCAATTTGGGCCATTCTGTCTCCAATTTGTATGAATAAATCAGATTATTTTCTAGGTATCAGCATAATTTCGATTTTTCCTTGGTAATTTGCAGCAATCACTCTCCCTAAAACCTGATCACTTTGCCATTTCTGTCCTGGTAACTTTCCTCTCCCCAACTGCTCTGTGACTGCTTGCATGACAGATTGCTTTTGTGCGTGCTGCACAGTTTTTATCAAATCTAGGGGAATGTGCATCTCTCTCATCTCTGCCCACCTGTAAGTGGCTTTTTCTCTCAGCTGTTCACATTTCGGGGGCACCCACTTAGCCATCCCCACTAAGGCAGAATTCTGGGTGAACACTTCTCTCTCTGAATTTTTCTCATTAACATCTGCAAGGTAATTGAACCAGTTAGGTACAAGCCATATGCAAAAACAAGCAGCTAAAACATTAGCAATGAACCAAAAATCAGCGTAAAAATGACACATCTCACGTAGCTCTTGCTTTAAAATCTGACACACATTATACAACGCTGTTCCTTCTACTGTGCCAGAAAGCAACATTTCAGTCAATGAATCATTAGTAAAACAAACATGCTTTTTATCTTCAGTAGACACGAATTCAAATGGTGCACACAACTTCATTGATAACTCTTTTACCTGTGGTACTCTAGCCCTGTCTTGCAAGTACCAGATCCATTGTATGATTCTAGCTAGGGGCACTATTTTCTTCCCTTGTTCTTGAGTTACATGTACATAAGTATTTCCTCCTTGCACTGCGCAGAAACCTAAAGTCTGCATTATTTCATTTGCCAAATCACAAGCGCGCAGCTGCATATAATTTTTCACAGTGACCATATTCAAAAGTGTTAGGATTTCACTCAAATGAGGGCTATTCTTTTTCCAAAAATCAAACAAGCTAATGAAAGTCGGCTCTTGCTCTAAAATCTTTCGTTTTACTTGTGCATTTTGCAACGGTAACTCGTAAATCACATTCTGGTCTCTCTGGCTCACACGAAAACTCAGTGCAGCTCGGAGCTGTCTTAACCCCCTCATTACTGGAATGGGACAAGAAAGATTCTTCAAAAACAGCAGTTTTATAACTTTCAGTCTTATTTTGAATTATTGTATCCTGGCTAATTTGCTCACGTAAATTCCTATTTTCATGTTCCAACTTCCTACATTTCTCCTGCATTTCTCTGTAAGCAGATAAAGGTATCCAGACCTTTCTGTCATCATTACTTCCAAAACACACGTTTTCTACATATGTACAACAGAAATTATTTCTCAAAGCATTATCAGGCATTTTAGCTACACATGCATTTTCTTCTGTAATTCCCCAAACAGAAAACAATTCACAGTTTTTCTTAGCACCATCAGGCAGTTTATCAACACATGTATTCTCAGACATGGTCTGCCGTGCTACTGTGATTCTCCAAACAGAAAACAATTTCTGTAATTCTCCAAACAACAAAAACAATTACACTTTTAAAGTGTGCACTTAGAAATCTACCAACTCGTCAACACCCTCTTAATCACCTCTTAATGACCGACCCCACGACTCCTGGTACCAATTGTAGTGCTTTCCTCTTATCTAGTTTCTAAGCACTAACATAACACAACAGAAATGCACTTGTGAGGTCAAAGAAGACTTTTATTGTTGTTAATTCTTCCCCAACCACAATATTTATGAATGACGAATTAGTAGCTTTCAAGTCTGCGTTAATCAAACAAAATATATCAGTTTGCAATATACACAGCAGGTTATATTTATAAGATATTGAATGCAAAGCAAAACAAATACTTCACAGTGTGGGAACTATTCACAGCTTCATCTTTCTAAGGTCTGCAAGCTGATGACCCCTGTCAGCCGCGAGAAAGAGAGATTCATCTACCCACACGGGATTGCTGGCAGCTGGCGCCAAGCTCCAGCACGAGGTCCGGCAGATACGAATCTGACCCTCTGCAGCCTGTTACATTCGTTACAAAGGTGTGCCCCCTCCTCTCAGACCTGGGAAACTGAGCAAGCCTTTTGGAGACTGGCCAGGTCTCCAAGACTACTCCTGTTCCCAAGCTCAAGCGAAGAAAAAACAACACCCATGTACTCTCTCTTATCATGTCTAGTCTACTGTGAGAAAAACATCTTGGTTCTCTTGTGCAAAAACACAGCTTGGAAAAATACAGCTTGGATTCTCAACTGCAATGTCTAACTCCACGTTAAAGGCAATGGGCAGCTAACCTAAATATCAAATGCAATGTCTAGTGTCATGTCAAAGCCAATAAGCATCTAAGCTGAATACAAAATGCAATGTCTTATATCATGTCAAAGCCCATAGGCAGCTGAGCTGAATACAAAATGCAATGTATAATATCATGTCAAAGCCAATAAGCAGCCAAGCTGAATACAAAATGCAATGTCTAATATCATGTCAAAGTCAATAGGCATGCAATGTCAAAGCCAATAGGCGGCTAGACTGGATACAGCATGTCAAAACCAATAGGCAGAATACAGAATGTAATGGCTAATGCAATGTCAAAGCCCATAGGCGGCTAAACTGAATACAGAAAGTAATGGCTAATGCCATGTCAAAGCCAATAGGCAGAATACAGACTAATGCAATGTCAAAGCCCATAGGCGGCTCAACTGAACAAAACATACCATGTGCTACTGGTGAACATTGAGCAACTAATATGCGCAGTGGTGAAACACAAAGTCATTGGTCAAAACAAAACTTATCAAATGGCAGTACACCATCCCGAGGGAAATTCGGTCGTGGAGAGGCGGAATCGTGATCTAAAGCAGTCCTTAACAGCTCGAGTATTATGTTCAGGCCGTAGTTGGTTACACCACCTATATGGGGTCCAGACAGCACTGAATAATCTGCCAAGACGGTCCTTAGGAGGACGCTCACCATATGAGGTTCTCTTTGGGATACCTATGTATGTCCCAGATCTTGATGCCCCTGGTATGGTGGCAGCAGAAACACCATTTGACATAAAAGAACATCTCACTGTTTTACAGGAGCTTCAACAATTTTGTCATGATAAATCATCTGCAAGTGCTGCCACTTTAGGAATAAGGGAATTGGCGAAAACTTCGACTGGCTGGATTCCTAACGTTGGGGATCTGGTTCGTGAGAAGATCGCTGTGAAAAAAGAGTTTGGTCCGTCATACAGAGCACCTGTACCAGTCTTGCGAATAAAAGGCACCAGGACTGTCATCCTACCACCGATGTCTGGTTCTAAATCGAACAGATTCATCACCATTGATGACATCAAATTACACCATGTGGCCGATCCTTCACAGTAGACCAGGATGTCCCTTGGGTGGTTCCTGATCCCCTCTCACTACCCAACAGGACATCCATCTACATAGTAGGATGAACATCACTACTGACTATGCAACTATGTCAACTGCTGTTCCAGACACTTCCTCGACCATGGGGAGGGTGGAAAATGAACTTTTGTTGGTTCCAGTCACATCTTCGGAGACCACCCCGCTTCAAGATTTGGCTGTATTTTACATGAACACTTCCACGACTGATGACGTTGTCTATCAGGAGCCTTGACGTGCGATGGATCAGAATGTACCAGTTCCTGTGTTTGCAGAGACTACCTCTGGCTATTTCGTTGACATTGATGATTTTTCTTCGGATTCATCCTCAACTGTGACTGGCAATATTTCAAAAAGTAGTAAGCTGTTTCGATGGCTTAAAAAGACCTATTTGATCTACCCATGGAACTATCTATGGTTCTGTTAGGCATTTATTGCATTGTTTTCATGGATTGGTTTTGTGACTGTTTTTTTTTTTGCTTATAAATGGTCACTATATTCCTGATCGCTCCTCGGTAGAGCCTGTTGATGAAATTTTAACACCTCATCGTTCTTCACATAAGGTCCGAAGAGATTTGTCCCCTGTGAATATTACAGCGATACCCATTGCTGATGGGATTATGTGGGACAAAGTTCCATTCGATATATACGGGCATACAGAGATTAATCAAATACCATACGTGTTCAAAATGTCAATGTCTGATGTTATTACACCTAATGTTGTCGCTGATGATTGGAATGTCCAAACAGTTGATTCCATGCTAGCTGAAATTAAGGACTATTCCGCTTTTGGAAGTGATGATACATATGATTATACAATGAATTATGGGGACATATTCTGCTATAACAATTGGGGACATCACTACCTACACCGTGCCACTAGATATAGGCCTCTCTTGAGCTACACACAGTGGGAACACTGTTCGACACCACAGGAGGGGAGCCCAAAGTATTACAGCGATAAATTTACATACTTTTCCGGGCATGATACAAGAAAATCAGAGTTGTATTATTTTAAAATACCTCCTGCACAAATTAGAAAACTTTTGCCAACAGATACAAAACTGATTTATTCAGATCCCTTAGTTTCCTGGCTCTCGATTGAGGGTTACGAATATTGAAAGAGCACTATTGACTTGAAAGGTGTATGGGGAACACAAGATTTGCAGATACAGGGTAGGGAGGCTTTGTTTCGAGCATGCCTGATTCCTGTGCAAATGATTTTTTTAAATGACACTATTGAGCAGACGTCCTGTCTGGGGTTAGCAAAAATTAGAGACCTAAACACGCCCAGCATCCCTACTCCGACAAAATTTTGAGATTGGCAACACTTTCTTAATGTCTCAGAAGACAGGCTAGATGCAATGGTTAAGGCTGGTGCCTATAATTCTTCACTTTCCCGTCCCGGCGGGTGGTTAGTATGGCCCTCCGACACTGATGAGTGTCAAAATCGTTTCTTGAACTCTTCAGGGTTTTTTTCAATTAACAGGCCTGACCCTCGCTTTCTATCAGGTCAACATACATGTATAATTACAACATACAGTGTGGGTAAGCTGTGCCAGCAATGGGTGCAGACAAACATGTTAACAGCGGTTAAGAAACACCTCAACACTCTTTCTGACAGTATAGACTTACAGGATTTCCTGTTAGGTCCTAGGAAACAGCGCTCGAAGCGGTTTTTATATGCTATGTACAATGAAATTTGGAAACTTTCCCAGATTGAGGCTGCTGCACGTTTACGACAACTAGATAGGGAAAATTTGGAAAAGGCATTGGGTGTTGTCGACAATGGCATGAACACGCTGTCCAACAGGATTTATTCACTATAAAATATAGTGTCGTCTGCTATTGATATCACTCAGACAGACTTGTCCCGGTTATATCATGGGCAAACACAGCTACGTTCCATCATGCAGCTTGGTTGGACATTACAGACACTGAAAAGTGGCCACATTCCATGGAGGTACATTAATGGGAGTGAATTATTCACTGCTTTTATTTTTTCCAGGGAACAAGAGACAATGGCTAAAAGGGAGGCTAGTTTCACCCTGCTTCAAGTAGAGAAATTAGATAAGTTGCCCTTCACGGTAGCAGAGAGTCCTTCAACTATTTGGCTCTTGCACGGCATTATTAATTTACTGATTTCAACCTTTTGTTTCTCGAGCTGCCTGAAACATCTTGCAGTGGGACGATATGAGCAGCTAGGAGATAGCTTTATTAAGGAAGAGTGGGAGTTGCCCTTTGACTATAGATGTCTGAACGGTAAACAGGAGGTCTTTCTTAGCGGAAGTGAATGTGAGACTGCTGTTCGTCATTCTATGATATGCAAACAGGTGTCTCTTCACGGACTTTGCAATGCGGGGGTCGCAAATTTGGCCTGTTTTCTGAAGGGTACTCCCGTCCTCTTGATTCGTCCAGTATTTCATGTACTTTCCAATGGCAGTTATGTGGTACTGAACGATCAAAGCTGTTGCGGCATGCGACCTGGAATTGCCTACGCAATCTCAGTCACGAAGGTCGTTACGTGTTGTGGACATGCTTTGTTTCCCCCCACACAAGAGATAAAAGTATCTGACATGTGGCCCCACATAGATACTATTAATGTGAACTATGACAAGTTGAGTAGGCTAAAGGCGCTATTGTTTCAGAAACAGGTCGCCTTGACATCAGCAAAAGAGACGTATGCTCTCCAGATTGCGAGATCATCAGCCGAGATACAATCCCTTTTAAATACCGATTTCCCCAAACACTTTGGAGAGCTGGTATCCAGAATATTCAATGCTTCAAGCACCACTGGGATTGTTCATTTCTTTAAGGCTGTCGGGTCTGGTTTCGTGTCCATCTTCCAGACTGTCTTCGGAGTCATCCCGTCAGCCATCCATTCTCTCTTTTCAAGTGTGTTTGGTGGCTTTCCAATTATTTTGGCTTTATTTGGCAGACTACTACTGCTATTTCTTCTGATTCGCAGTGGTAGTTTCTTTCCAGCAACACAGAGCAATGGAGCCGCTCCCGCCAACTCCACTGTGTCATGAGCGCATGGTTTGGATCTTCGGTGCACCTTTGCTGGTGGAACTGGAGCTTGACTGGTCGTTGTTATTTCGGCCACTTCTCTGGTGTGTACAACCAGTCTTACGCTGCATATGGTGTCTCTTTGAACATCTGCCTATGGTCTGTCTTGCTGTTGCACCGACATCTCCTGTGGATCACGAACTGCTGATGTCCCCGATGAGGGTTCATACACAGTCATGCCCCTTGAGACTGAGGTTGCTCCGCGAGGCCACCTATGAGCCTTCCGTTATGAGATCTACCATGGATGAGGACACTGCAGCAAGTATCGATGCACCAGGAAATGCAGCTCACTTCTGCTCTGTGGATCCGTTTGTCCGCCCAGCACTAGACTTAACTTCGGACGATGTTGACTCATTTTTTAGGTCCTTCACTGGTGACTTCGATGACATTCTTCAAGATCATGCGTATAACACATAATTTGATGAATTGAATTGCCATTCCCGATTCCAAATTATGCAATTAAATAGACATTTGTTGTTGCACACTGTGCTTGTCATAGTTGATATTAACATCTCTGTATGTATTTTTAGACAGATTTGTTTTAACATGTTTTTAACACATGTGAATGCTTTTTTTGCCTTGTTTTAGCATTTAGCTTATTAGTTCAGGAGCAATTTTTTAGCTTTTTGGGTTCCTGTACCTTCATCATACCTGTTACGGCAATGGGGAGGGTGTAGTGAATCCTAGTTCGTTTTAATGGGATAGCAGGAGTTAGCTTAGCCGCTGGCTTGTAGACTCGTGCCCCCGTCACCTAGTGACTTTTAACCTACTTAGCTTGCTCTGTCTTAGCCCATTTAATTATTTATTTCTTCTAAGATGGCTGCCTTGTTTATAGTTAGGCCACTTGTTATGAGTTACATTATCAGTGTCACCGTGCCAAGGCGTCAAGATCAAGCACCAAAGACAAACAAACAGTAGGTGTTCACACTTAGGGATTTTCCCTCTCTATACTTTCGAGGGATTGTTGATATTAATTGCCGTCCCAAGCATGCCTGTTATCTATTGTTTTGGAATACACCTACGTCAGGGGACCTTGTAGATCTGTATAAATACATCACACTTTAGACAGATAATCAGAGGGATTCCGACCAGAGGGCATCGCCACCATCGCTGATACCGAAGCTGCAGTCTTCTTGACGCTGACCCAGTCTTCGTGTCCCTACGGAGTCTGAGATAGAGACCGCATTCCAAGGTAACGAGGGTTGGGGGCTCCTCTCATGGACTCGGCTTTGGCAGATTAGGTTTAGCAAACCCAGCTCTCCTTTAGGTAGGGGGTTAGGCCTATTCACATGAGGGTAATAGAGCATATTCCATCTTACAATATCTTTTTCATGTATTGCAAAATGGTGGGGGTCTTCATAACAATGACTCTCTTCTTCACAATACTGTTACATCTTCACAATACTGTTACTTGCTATATTCATTATCCTAATCATTGCAGTCCATGCAACTTATCGCAAATTGCAGTTATGTTAAATAAAAAGCTATTATAACTTTACTGCATCCGTGTCATTGCCTGTGTTTGTATGAGACATAATATATCTGTGAGAAAAGGGTAATCTCCGTTTAACCACGACATTCCTAGAGATATCTTACTTTGAGTCCATGCGTAAGCGACTGCCATAAATCACCTTTTACTTTTGTGTTTCTGGTGAGGTACTGCTAGTGAGCCGGTAAGGTTGGGACAACAGTTGCGACTTGTTGTAGGAAAGACTCAGTCGCCTACAAACAAAAGTACTGTTATCCTTAAACCAGCAGTCTTGCTCAGAGCAAGAGTCCAAACTACGACAGTCTTGCGCCAAATTTATGGAGTTAAAGTCATTTTTTGGAAGTGGAGACCTACCTTGCCTTAATGAGATGCAAGGTAGGCGTTCCCGTGCAAAAAATGACTCTATGGCCTTAACGCCATATTTAGGGGCATATTTATTATCTGGGGCATATTTATACTCTGTTTGCACCAAATTAGCATAATTTTTGTTTACTCTAATTCGGTGCAAAACTAACTCCATATTTATACTTTGGTGCTAGACCCATCTAGCACCAAGTCCCTGATTTATACTTTTTTTTGCACCGCATTAACGTCATTTTTTGACGCAAAAGTGTTGCAAACGTACAAAATATTGGCCCTTATTTATACTTTTTTGTGCAAAACTGCACTAACTCAGTTTTGCACCAAAAAGTTTAGCCCCGGCTTGCACCATTTCTGTGCACCAGCCGGGCACTATATTTATGGAATGGTGCAAGCCGGTGCAAAGGGTCGGCTAGAGTAAAAAAAAAAAAAGACTTCAGTCGGGTGGGGCTGGCGGTATAGAAGAAGGGGGTTTAGCACCAAAAAATGACTTTAGGCAGGTTAGAGTAAATAAAAATGACTCTAACCAGATTAGCATCATTTTATGGTGCTAAACCTACCATGCCACATGACTTCTGCCTTAGAAAAGGCAGGAGTCAAGCCCAACACCCCAATGTCCAGCACAGGGGACAAGGGTCCCCTGGGCATGGCCATTGCACCCAGTGCCATGTATTGGGGCCCATTTCAGGCCCCCCCAAGGCACTTTAAAAAATAAAATGCAATACTTACCTGTACTTATCTGTACTTACCTGGGATCGGGTCCCCCATCCTCTGCAGTTCCTCTGGTGTGGGTGGGGGTGCCCCTGGGGCCTGGGGAGGGCACATGTGGGCTTATTCCATGGTGTTCCACCACAGAAGTAGGCCCACAGGTCCCCTAATGCCTGTCCTGATTTAGGGGTTAAAAAACAGGGCAAAGCAAGCTTTGCACCATTTTGTGACCCCTCCTTCCTCCTGTGCACCATTTTTGCATGGGAGTATAAATATGGCGTTAAGGCCGTAGAGTCATTTTTTGCACGGGAACGCCTACCTTGCATCTCATTAAGGCAAGGTAGGTTTCTACTTCCAAAAAATGACTCTAACTCCATAAATTTGGTGCTAGAAGGGTCTATCTCCAAAGTATAAACATGGAGTTAGTTTTGCACCAAATTAGAGTAAAACAACAAATGACGCTAATTCGGTGCAAACAGAGTATAAATATGCCCCTTAGCATCAAAAAATAACGCTAATCTGGTTATAGTCATTTATTTTGACTCTAACCTGCCTAATGTCATTTTTTGGTGTAAAACACCCTTCTTCCTTGCCACCAGCCCCACCCGGCTAACGTCATTTTTTTTTACACTAGCCTACCCTTTGCACTGGCTTGCACCATTCCATAAATATGGTGCCCAGCTGGTGCTAAAAAATGGTGCAAGCCGGTGCAAAAGTTTTTGGTGCAAAACTGAGTTACTGCAGTTTTCCACCAAAAAGTATAAATAAGGGCCATAGTGTTCTACAATGCTAGTTCAGCTGTTTAGGCCTTAGTCTGATGTCAGAGTACTATATATATATATATATATATATATATATATATATATATCATTGTGGTCAGCTTGCATATCAAATATGAATCTCCCTGGCCTATTCAACACTCTAGGGGCCTGCTTTTCATCTCTTCATCAGCCCAGGTTTCCATCACCACGGGCCCCAGTTTTGTGCCATTTCTTTCATAAGAGCTATGGAGGAATCTACTTTTTATAATGGGCACTTTACAGGGTAGGGTCAGAGTCTTACTGCATCAATGTAGTGACCTGCATGCTTGGTATTGTTGAACCTCACTGCCATTGCTCTATTTCCGGACCACCTAATTCTTTCTTCTTGTGCGACCCCGTCATTAGTCATTAGTGACCTGCACCCCTCTTGCTGTCCTGGGGGATTGCGGGGCCGGCAGCGCTTCCAGTTTTCTATGCATACCACAAGCCAACCCCTGCAGCCCTGTTCAGTGTTGCTAGGCTGCTGGTTACTTGCAGCTTGGTCAAAACACCCTTCAGTCTCCCCAATTTCTGGCTCCCCCAGGCATGTTTACTGGTTATGTGTCTGATATGGTTTCCAGCTATGACCCTCGCTGGATCTTCCTTCCTCTAGCATGCGGCTGTTGCTTCACCTGCAATGCTCGTTTTTCAATGATGCTTTACCTCTCTTGCTCCCACTGAAGAGTACAGTGTTTGAATAGGTGGATACTTCATAAGCAACGATATTTCTGATGGACTGTTGCTGATTGATAGTTGCTCCAGGTGCCCCAGCCTAGCTTAACATACTGCTGCCCCAGAAGTTTATTGTTAAAGCAACTCCAGGTACATTAAAGAACATGGGTTGCTCAAGACAATGTTTTCTATTTGAGAATGCAAACAGCAGGATGGTGGTCTGCTGCTCATTGCCAATAATGGGAGGTCACAGATAATGGCCTTCCCTTTCATTTATAAGGCCCGTTAGCGCTTGCTTAACTAACATTTCTGCGCTATGTAAATCACTCTGTTTCTCCTACATGTATTAATGACTATGTAATGCTGCCTGGCAGATTCTCAGAGGGGCTTGCATGGAGGACCACCTGTTAACTATAAGGCTCCCGTTGCCCACCTTCACCTTAGCTCTGTTTTAGCAACCATTTTTCTGCCTTATACAACTTGGAGGAGAATGATTGGCTGCCATCATCTCATGTGTTTCCAGGCCCAATTGTAACAAAATCACCATTGGAGCTTGACTTTGCTTTGGGTGGTGTTGTACCCCTTTCCAAGACCCCTGAAAATCTAGGGATCAAAGAGAGGAACTGCTTTACTTTCCTGGGGCAGTGATTACTTCCTTAATGTGCTGTTTTGGAACATTGCAGGGATACTCACAAAACTGGGAAATGAGGAATGGATGGGCCTTGTCTCTGGCTATGAGTTGATCTGTTTATAGGAGAAATCTCCTCTAACTGATTTTTACAATCATGTGTATCGCACTTCTGTAACCCTGCGATATCTGCCTTTTCAGGGAAGGGGAAGGGTGGTGTTGCTGTTTTTATTTCCCATAAATGTAATAGCGTGGATGTTAAGTCCCTCAATTGTTCACCCTGATTTCAATTACTACTGATAATGGGGTGGGCGTTGTGGATATTTTGGTGGTTATTTTTTATCATAATGTATTTGATCAACGAAAAACACTAGTCACAGACATAACAATAGAGGCAATTGGGAGAGCATTTCTTTCCAGCCACCCATTATGTACTTTGTGGATAGGTGATTTTAACTGCTCAGTTTGTGATTTTCGTAACACAAGGGGATGTGGTCTGGAAAATACGGCCAGTCAGGCATTAACCCACTTTAGACACTCTCAATATGGAGATGATTTAAACAACATTGCTATCTCTAATGATTTAATTTTTCTGTTTGACTGTGTGGAAGATCATTTGGGCATGGGCTTTAGAGTCATTCCGAACTGTGCTAGCAATCACAATCCCTTAGTTACTAGTTTAAATATGAAATATAATGGAGGAGATCAGGTTATCCCCTCAATCACCATTAAGTATAGTTCCAAACAGGTCCTCAGTTTAAAATGGGAGCAGATTGATCGAGCTTTTGATGCCAAAATAGGGATAATTTTTGTTTGTTTTTCAAATAGCTGTTTGTCAGCTGAAGCTACACTTACTGCCCTGTTTAGGGATTTTGAAACACTGTGTCGAGCTAAATCATTTGCGATATTAGTTAAATGCCCCACCTCTTCTGCTCAGCCTTTTTGTTGGTTTGATAATGCATACACCAAAGCCCATAAACAGTTGAAGGCTGCTCTTCATGCGGCCCCAAGAAGTAAGGATATAGTTAGTGCAGCATGAAAAAACTATAAGGCTGTACTTGAAGGTAGAAGGAAGAGATTATAAATCAAGCCTGGTCTGACATTGGCTGCTGGTCCTTTTAGGGAGTCAAATAAATTTTGGATCATTGTCAAACGTCCACTGAAGGACTTGAAACCGAAAAATTGACTGTTTGATTACAGGGGCAGTGTGAGGTGCACACTCTTCACACGTTTTTAATCTCCTGGATAAGGTAATTTATGATGAGGAAAGGGATATTGCTGCAATCAAAGATATGGAACAGGCCACACAATTTAGCCAATCATTTTCTGTAAAAGAGGTGGAGTCAGCCATTATCCTGGGCATTTGCAGGAAAGCACCAGGCCCGGATGGTGTCTCACTTGATCTTTTTAAAAATAACCCCACTCTCTGGGCTCCAGTCCTTATTAATATTTTCAGGGCTTCTGTCCTTGGCCCACTTCCAAGTTCTTGGAAAGAGGCCACTGTGGTACCAGTTGTCAAAAAAGGGGATAGAAATGACCTGGTGTGCTATTGGCCAATTTATTTGAGAGACGTAATGGCCAAGGTCTTGGGCAGGGTGCTGTTAGCTCAATTGGAAGGGAGGGCAAGCAAAAATAATATATTTTCAAGGACCCAGTATGGCTTTAGACAAAGACGAGGGACAGTTGAGCAGTGTCTGAATTTAGAGCTAATTGTCAGCAAGTACACAAAGTCTTGAAGTGCTATTACTTCTGGCCTTCATGGACCTGTCAAGTGGCTTTGACACTTTAAATTGTGATAAACTCTGAAGTATGAGTGGGGATATGGTGGTGGAGAAACCCCTGGTTACTCTCCTCTGGAGACTTCACTGGAAACCTACACTATAAATACATTATGGCCCTGTAGGTAATAGTCTTGATTCCTTAATTTCAACTAAAGGTATTCGCCATGGGAGTGTATGCTGATAACTTTTCTGTTCCTTGATTCTATAAATGGTTTAGAGGCTTTCTGGCTGCAAATGAAATTAGATCAACCAAGGATTGGTAAGTATTTCATCCTGTTGCTCCTTTTTGCAAAAATAGCCTACAGAAAGTCTTTGATGCTTTTGTAGAGTTTATGTCATCTTTGGACCCGAAAGTAAATCTTAAAAAATCATAAACAATTGTTTGTGGCCCAAATACAGCTAAAATGAAAACCTTCTATTTACAAGAAACCCTGTAGACAAAGTCTGAGGCTTCTGCTATTATGGGTCCTTTTTAATAACCAATTGACGTGGGATCCTCTTTTACCTCTAATGTGAATAGTGCAATGCACTTTTATTTTCCTAAGATGAGTTTCTTTTATTGTGCCTGGAATAATGTTGGAATTTTTGTTCCAATATATTTGCGCATGTGTACATATATCTATATATAGATTTATATATACCATGATTTTATGATTTATTAAAATCGAAAAAAAATGTGACTGACTGACTATGTAGTGCAATAGCATTAATCCCACATAAGACGTAATGATCTTTCAATTACTTCTTTGTAATTGCTCGTTGGGGCTATTATGTGGATGTTAATTATTATTATGCATGTTTATCTTTAAAGGCATGCCTGTGCACCTTAGACTTACTTAGGAGCAGATTTAAGAGCCCCTAGCACCACCGGAGGTCCAGTGGCACTAAGCACTGCTCCATATTTAGAAGGAGGTTTACCACCACTTTTGTGGCATTACACCTCCTTGTAAATATGTGCCCCTCTGACGCAGTTTTCTGCAGCAAAAGGGTGTGCAGTGGGTGTTGCTGTGGGCATTTCACCACAACACTCATTGCTTTTGATGCTGCCTCAGATTTACGAGTAATCGTAAATCTATGGCATCGCCAAAAACTAACGCCACCCCAGGGGTGGCATTAGCATGGCAAAACGAGAAGGAATACTTTTATTCATCCTTCTTTTTTTATTTTTCCATGTGTGTTGACTCTGATAATTCACTGTTATGACACAGCAATACTCGATAGCAAATATTGTTAACCACTGTTGATTCCTCAGAAAGGCTTTCTAGACCAGGCTGACAGAGATCTCTGACAGCCTGTCAGTGCTGTGCTGCTTGTCTGCTTCAACTGAAAGCAGCCAGGAGAGCTGAATGAGAGAAAGGAAACCACAGACATTGGTGAAGTGTGGATAAGGGTAAAAAGGGTATGTACTTTTTCACATTTAGATAGTGAGTAGAGTCCATATTATGTATGGCTCTCCATTACCTCTCTCACCCTGAGTAGCAGTTGAAAGCAGGGGCAGATGATTTTGGAGGACATACATTACATAAACTTAATTATGCATACAAAGTAATCTTCGGGTATGTTTTTCATTGGGGGGGTTCTGAGTGACATTATAGACAACTCAAGCTTTACTCTCATTGTCTATTGGAAGTCCCACAGAAGCCCTTGGTGAAAAACATGTCAGGAATTTACTGTTACAAATTTATAATTCTATAGAAATGTTCACTGGCTACCAGTAGTTAAAAACCCCTAACCAGAATTACAAGCTTGAGTCATAAACAAAGGCCTACAAAAAGGGTGAGGGACTTTAGCAACAGGTATAGCCCTGGGCAAAACAACTATAATGCTATCAGAACACTACACCCAGATGAGGGCAGAACATTGCAGATTAAAAGAGAGAAACAGAAAGGCAAGCATTATAATGTTGGAGCACAAGGTCTATCAGACATTATTTGACCTGAACGCTTACATTATCTCAAAGGAGCTCTCAAAATGTCAATGCTTTAATAAATATTCATTTATCACTATCAATTTTTAAAAATATACGGTAATTATTAAGCAGTAGGTGGTCTAGCACAAACAGTTCACTCTGTACTGAAATTACTCAACAATATAAATTGTTAATTATGAATCCTATATTATTAGTTAACTATTACGGTTCTAGTCTTGCATTAATAATATTTTGATTTATGTGTACGAACACCACACACCTTCAGTAAGGAGTTT
Source organism: Pleurodeles waltl (assembly GCF_031143425.1). Taxonomy (NCBI): domain Eukaryota; kingdom Metazoa; phylum Chordata; class Amphibia; order Caudata; family Salamandridae; genus Pleurodeles; species Pleurodeles waltl. The sequence goes on from NC_090445.1 coordinate 1,028,185,450, forward strand.
CCTGTTGGAACTCCATTTCTTCATCTTTTAGACAATTTCCAACACTGTTAGGCCCATATCTATACTCCACTTGTGCTGAATTTGCATCATTTCTTTGATGCAAATTCAGTGCAAACTTAAATCCATATTTATATTTATTTTGATGTTAGACACGTCTAACGTCAAAATATAGGAGCTTGCACCATTTTTTGGATGAGTGAACCTACCTTGCATCAATGAGATGCAAGGTAGCCGTTCCCATCCAAAAAATGGTGCTATCCTCATAGCCCCATATTTATCCCCTGTGTTAAGATGACATACGGGTGGGAGGAGGAGCTAAATAATGGTGCTTGCTTAGCACCATTATTTATCGCCTGGCTCAGACCAGGCATTAGGGGACCTTTGGACCCATTTCCATGGTTAAACACCATGGAATGGGTCCACAGGTAATTATTAAGCAGTAGGTGGTCTAGCGCAAACAGTTCACTCTGTACTGAAATTACTCAACAATATAAATTGCTAATTATGAATCCTATATTATTAGTTAACTATTACGGTTCTAGTCTTGCATTAATAATATTTTGATTTATGTGTGCGAACACCACACACCTTCAGTAAGGCGTTTCCAGTTGGAACTCCATTTCTTCATCTTTTAAACAATTTCCAACACTGTTAGGCCCATATCTATACTCCACTTGTGCTGAATTTGCATCATTTCTTTGATGGAAATTCAGTGCAAACTTAAATCCATATTTATATTTTGATGTTAGACACGTCTAACGTTAAAATATAGGAGCTTGCACCATTTTTGGGATGAGTGAACCTACCTTGCATCAATGAGATGCAAGGTAGCCGCTCCCATCCAAAAAATTGTGCTATCCTCATAGCCCCATATTTATCCCCTGTGTTAAGATGACATACGGGTGGGATGAGGGGCTAAATAATGGTGCTTGCTTAGCACCATTATTTATCGCCTAGGTCAGACCAGGCATTAAGGGACCTTTGGACCCATTTCCATGGTTAAACACCATGGAATGGGTCCACAGGTGCCCTCCCCAAGCCCCAGGAAAACCCCCACCGGAGGGACACTGGAGGATGGGGGACTCCATCCCAGGTAAGTACAGTTAAGTGTTTTTTACATTTGTTTTGCCACTGGGACCCTTATTTGGGGCCCTCTGCATGACACATGGTGCAATGGTCATGCCCAGGGGACACGTCCCTTGTGCTGGCCATTGGGGTGGTGGGCATGACTCCTGTCTTTCCTAAGAGAGGAGTCATGTTTTTGGTGGTTGTGCGCCAGGAAATCGCGCTAGTCTCGTTAGATGCATTTTTTTGCCTCTAAGCTAGCGTAATGTTTTTGATGCACAACCACCTCCTTCCCAACCGCCACCTAGCGTAGATTTTCAGGATGCTAGCCAGGCCTTACCGCCGGCTTGCACCATTGAATAAGTATGGCGCCTGGCATGCGTCTGAGAATGATGCAAGCCGGCGGTAAAGTGTTTGATGCAAAACTGCATTAGCTCAGTTTTGCACCAAAAACTATAAATATGGGCCTTGCGTGGTCATTTTGACCCTGGCAATATTTTGACTGCCAGGGTAAATGTGGCAGTCCCACCACCAAAAGGCTGGTGGTGCAGACCCCCACATTATGAGTGTGGCAGGTTGGCCTCTGCCAACCTGCCACATCTCCACTCATACCACCATGGCGGTCGGAACCGCCGGGCCGGATATGATCCTCACAGAAGACTGCCGGCGGTATTAGGAGCCAGCTTGCCACCATGGTTTCTGCGGCTGTAGCACCGCCACGAAATCCAAGGCAGAAAGGCTACCAGTGACAGGGAATTTCTTCCCTGTCACCGGTAGACAGCTCCTCCACCCCCCCAAGCAAGCATTAGAGACCTCCTCCCCCACCCTCCCATCAGCCACAGTGCCCCCACCTCCCTCCCCGCATACATGCACACAGACACCCAAACGCACCACGCATACATCCACTCACCTACAATTACATACACGCATCCACTCACATGCATTCATACATGAATTCACAACAACACTCATGCACGCATTTAAGCACACATCCATACACGCATTCACAACATTTATACATGCATTCAAGCATGCATACTCACACTGATCCAAACACATACTCACATGCATACACACTTACATGCAGACACGTACTCACTTCAACATTCTTTCAGACATGCATACAACCACGCATTCACACATTCATGCAAACACGCAGACACTACACACTCATACACGCACACACAACACACACAACCCTCCCACCCCCCTCTCCTGATGGGCGATCACCTTACCTGAATGGGAACGGGAAGGGACACTTCCACCACCAACAGCGCCTCTCCAGCAGGACACCACCAGGCAGTATTATGGCCCATAATATGGAGGGCGGTGTCCTACTAGCGGGGCAGGCCGGTGGTAAAATCGCCAGAGCACCTCCGCCAGCCAGCACGACTGCTGCTGGATTTCCGCCCAAAGTGTGGCAGGATGTACCACCATGTCTGTGATTGCTTTTCAATAAAGCATTTATTTTAAATGCAGCCCGTTTTCCTTAATCGAAAATGGGATGCATTTAAAAATGAAAAATGAAAAGTTTTATTTTTTTTCTTTAAGAGTAGGCAGTAGTCCGTGGGACCACTGTCTGCTCTTAAAAAATGTTTTTGCATGCATTCACAAAGGGGAATTGGTGGTAACTGTGATTGTTTTGCAACTGTATTCACGGTCACAAAAGAATCATACATAGCTCTGTGATTCGGTATTTGGAAGGGACGCCCTTGACACTCCCCTTCCTAATACCAAATCGGTATGTAGTTGCAAATCCAATTTGTGATTCGGTAACAAATTGGATTTGTTACATACCAAAATGCAGTTAGCGATCGCAAAACACTTTGATACATCTGGCCCCTCGTTTTTGCTGCTTTGTCTTGTTTTGTCTTGTTTTATGTAAAGTGAATGTTATTGAGGCAGATCAGCACAGACACCTATACATTTTGATACAAAGCCTGATCTACAAATAAGGTATCATTATCAACAAACTTTAGTCAAACATCAGAGACATCCATAAAAACATATAAAGTGGTTGAAACGGTCATATTAAAATAAGTAAGCTTCAAGCAAATTCATCATTGGAAATTAATGATCAAATAGCAATTATTAGCAGAGCATACAATCTGAAGAGCAAACAACTAATTTCAAAATATTGTAACAATCATATTAATGTATGGATTATGAAAAGATATGGAATAATGGATTTTGGGGATTTCCCAACATCCATTTGCACAGAAAGTGCATTTGCTAGAGTTCCAATCATCCATCTCCATTGGAAGGGACATCGCTGAATTTCCCATCATCAATCTGCACAGGAAGTGGCATCACTGTTTTTCCCATCCTCCATCTGCATGGGGTGAGACATCACTGAAGGTTCCATCATCCATCTACACAGGAGGTTTCTCCTTCCTCCTCCCAGAACCTGCTTAAAGGAGGCCAACGGCAAACCAAAGGCAAGCCCCTATGCATCTGTCCATGGCTGGACCACACTCATCTTCAGGAAAGCTGGCTCTCCCAACAATATCCCACTGGGACATTCTGTGCCCTCAACTGTGGCTGCCACTCCACACGCCGCTGTCTCACCACACCACACAATACCGATGAAGTGTTCTCCTGCACTTCGTTCAAGTTTTCATGCACTTACCCATACCCGAAATACTCAATGCACCCTCACCAAGAGCACTAAACACCATACTCTCTCACACTCACAGGGTCAATCAAACACTCACACCATGTCCCATTCCTACTTTACTTCTAGAAACCTAGCTGAATCATGCATCAACACGTAACATTGCTACAGCCATTCCCACTAGCTACATGATCACCAGTCAGGACACACTTCAAAAGCCTGTAAGCGGAGTCGCCATCATCCACAGGAACTCCATCATCTGCATGATGGACACATCACCCTCCATAATTGAACACCTGTTGTTCAAGCTTCGTGTCACAGTCACATTCAGGCTAAGTGGCATCCTCATCTACAGACCACAGGAACATGGACCAACTTGACAGACTCCATCACTGACTTTGTTGCACCACTCATCCTCTACTTTAATAACTACATCCTATTCGGAGACCTAAACTTCCACCTGAAAGCCCACGCCAAACCCAAGTGAAAAGCACTCATTGAGTCCCTGGAAAGCCTGGGCCTAACCCAATGATTAAAGGGACCTAAGCACATCAACTGACATCTTCTGTACCCACCCTATTTTCACCCTATTTTCAATATCTTTGCCATCATCCGAGTTGACAAGCCTGTACCAGTTTCCTGGTCATACCACACCCTCATCGAGACCCGTTCCTGGTCCAGCACACAGGCACACTTCCAGAACAGCCCACAGAAAATAGCATATCATCACTGACAAGGATGGAAACACCCTCTCAATATCAATACTCACTGATTCAAACATAGCAACTGCTTCCCCAAAGCCATCAAGAATTTTAAAAACTGGCTCACCTCCAGTGCCGCCTCCCTGGACCCTCTCAAAGAAAGCAATACAACAAGACCTTGACCCCAGGCCTGTTGATACACGGAGGAATGGAGACTGATGGAACTCCACTACAAACTACTGGAGCATAAATGGAGAATGAGCCGGAACAATTCAGACAGAAGCATGTTGAAATTTGCCCTAAAACACTACCACCAAATGATCTGACCCATCAAATGAGCCGCTCTGGTAGATTGCATCAATAGCATCACCAACAGAAGCAAAGCAATCTTTACTGTGGTGTCACCCTCAACTCAATCACCCACTTGCAGGACCTATGAAACAGTGTCTCTCAATTCTTCTGCAAAAAAATAACCTCCAATCACAGCAACTTCAACTAGCAACAAGACCTGACAGACCTCACCAAATGCCTCTGATTTATCCAACAAACCAATGTTTACCACATGGCCTGTCATTACCCTAGAAGTAACCATCATCTGCTAATGCTTCCAGATGCTGAAGATGCTGAGGACTATTTTCAAATGGCTCCCAGTCAGCAACCGGAAAACCATCACACATGCACTGGTCACAAGCAAGCTGCACTACAGAAACACCCACTATGCTGTGATAAAAAAAAAACTCATCATCACTCTGATCTTCCAAGCTGCACTCACACCACACCTGGAAGAACTCAACTGGCTCCCGATTCACAAATGAGCACAACTTACACTCCTTACCCACACATTAAAAACACTTCATAACAGTGGTCCAACATACCTCAACAATCGCATCTTCTTTCACAAACCTTCCCGATACCACTGCTTGTCAGACTCTTACTTGCACACATCCCACACATGCAGAAAACTAGATCTGGGATCGAAAATTCTCCTACATTGCTCCCAAAGCATTGAATGACCTGCCACTACACATAAGAGCTTCCTCCTCACTTCTTGAGAAGCTCAAGACCTGACTTTTCAAGTAGTCCCACTAGGCTCTATATTTGGCTAAGGACCAAGATACTCTCCTGGGTGATAGTGGGCTATACAAATCTGCATAACATAATATTTATAAATATAGACCTTATCAAAAAGGAGAAAAGGCTGGATATCAGTGGTTAGCAAAGCAAAATATCTCTAGAGAGTATAGCTGATATCAAAAAGGACCCCACACATTCTCACCAATTAACAATTAAAAAAATCTTAGGGGGCATATTTATACTCTGTTTGCGCCGGATTTGCGTCATTTCTTTTGACGCAAATTCGGCACAAACTTAACTCCATGTTTATACTTTGGCCCCAGAACCGTCTAGCGCCAAAGTTATGGAGTGAGCACCATTTTTTGTACGTGAAAACGTACCTTGAACTACTGACATGCAAGCTAGGCGTTCCCATGCAAAAAATGACTCTAAGGCAGAGGTCTTCAAACTGGGGGGCGGGCCCCCCTTGGGGGGCCTCAAGAGATCCCAGGGGGGGCGCCAAACTCTGGCCAAAAGAAATATTATACAGGTAACATGCCTTTGTTTTAAGCAGAAGCATGTTATTGTAGTTTTAAAACGGTAACAATACTTAACTGCAATGTTTAAATAGGTTTAGAACTATTTAAACATTACCATCTTTCTAAAATGATTGTGAAAAATTCTGAGGGGGGCCCAATGATTTTTATTTTTCAACTGGGGGGGCGCGGCATTAAAAAGTTTGAAGACCACTGCTCTAAGGCATGTGCGCCTTATTTATCACCTGGCGTCAAAATGACGCACAGGAGGAGTCGGGCCTTAAAACATGGCACGAAGCCTGATTTGCACCGTTTTTTAACGCCTGTGACAGGGCAGGCGTTAGGGGATCTGTGGGCTCATTTCCATGGTGGGAGACCATGGAAGCAGTCCACAGGTACCTTTCCCTGCACCCAGGGACACCACCTGCCACCCTCGCCTAATCCTGGAGGACACCCATGAATGGGGGAGCCCATCTATGGTAAGTACAGGTTAGTGAAGGTAAGTATTTATTTTGATTTTTTCTTTAAGTGGCATAGGAAGGCCTAACTTGGGCCCCCCTGCATGCCACTGTGCCCAATGGCCATGCCTAGGGTACAGAAGCCCCCTGGGCATGGCCATTGGGTAGGGGGGCATGACTCCTGTCTTTGCTAAGACAGCAGTCATTTCCATGGGGGTTGTGCTACAAAAAATGGCGCTAGTCAGGTTAGAGCCAATATTTTTTACTCTAGCCTGACTTGCACCATTCTTTGGCGCACAACCCCCAGTCTTCCCTTCGCCGCCGCTGCCCGGTTACCATAATTTATTTTGCCACTAACCAGGCCGCAGCGCCAGCTAACATCATTCCATAAATAAGACGCCCGCTGGCGCGTTGGAATGGCGTTAGCTGGCATTAAACTTTTTGATGCAAATCTGTGCTAGCACAGATTTGCGTCAAAAAGTATAAATATGGGCCATAGTGCTACTCTTGGTGGCAACAAGGACTGGAGGGATGGGCAGGAACTAGCTGAGGTTTCTTTGCAAAACCAAAGCAGAAAACAAAGCATATATAAAACTACCCCTGCCCTAAATCAAAGCAGCAATGACCTCTCCCATTGCTCTTGTGGTAAAGAAAGATACAATTCTAATCCAATACAACTTTTTACATATGCGTATATTGTGGGTTTTCCACATTCCATAGTTTCCAGAGAGACACAAACCTTGTAAGAATTTGTGTTTAATCTTTTTTTATCTTCATCAAGTGAGGGGTCGCCAAATAGGGATGAATGCCTGAACCCTATGCGAATTTTATGGATATAGGTGAGCCAGGGTATTCTAAGGCCTTGTCACATAACAAAAAGTCTTTAATAACTGGCTGATTCAGACTATGGGCCCAATTTGATGAGGTTCGCAATATAATGTAGCCTGAGTTCTTAATGCTTTGTAAATGGGATGATGGGAAGGGAGGTACAGGACGTCACCAGCACGAGTGATTCTCCTCAAATTCAAACTTGTTCTAATTAGACAAGACAGCTTAAAAAGAAGCCGAGATTTTTTCAACGTAGAAATGCAAGAAACTGATGAGGGTACCGGAGGCTGCATTAAAGCCTAAGGCCATGTCAATGGGTTTGGGATGGACCTAAAGCTTCAAAGGACTGGTGACCTTTGCTAAAGGAAGGATAAATGAGGCTACAAGAAATGTATGATCTCCAAACGAAGTGTGTATTATCTCTCTGTGCGTTGAAGGGTTAGTCAGGCCTCTCAACAAAGAGACATAATCAATTTCAGAATCACAACCTTTTTCACAGAAAGTGGATGTGGGGCTATCACTGCCTATCATGTACTCAACCGCGTTAATGAGGTCATGGGCAACATCTCAATGGCCACGTTCAATACCTCTGTTGTCGTTAATACTCTCTTTATATGTTCAGGAACCCATTAGTCCACATCAACAGTACTAGTAGTCAATTTTGCGATAAAGTCCCCTGTGAGAATTACATTACACTCCTTAGATGGCGTCTTATGTCTGCCCCTAATGTTTTCAACAAGACCAAACAGATTAGCATAATTTATATTGTGTAAGTTCACAAACTCCTATTATAAAAATCAATAAGATATACATAAAAATTGTACATTCCTTTGGGAGAGAAGACTTAAGTATCTGTGATACTTGAATTCATGACTTTAACCCCTACATTCAGTGAAAAAGTATTACACATAGACAAATCTCCTTTGGCATTACCACATCGAGAAGGAGCAGCAAGAACAGAATGACCCTCATATCCTTTAAAAGTGAGTGGAAAAGTGGCCAACTTTCCCGGAACAGTTTAATGTTATATTTTCTGATCAGATGTTTCCAATCGGGCAAGCACAATTTAGAGCTAGTTCCCGCAATGTTCCAGCTCATTACTGAGAAAGAGTAGCTTGGCTGTGACACTATGGGCCTCATGTACAAAGAAGTGGTGCAGTACTGCACCAAAATTGGCAGTACCATGCTGCCTCGCTTCTGAGATGCAGGGATGTGCTGTTTTTACAGAAATACAGTACATCCTTGTGTTTCACGCTGATGCTAAATTTGCCTGCCTAGTGCCAATACAGGCATCCTTGCACCATAATGTGTGAATGCAGCAGACATTGAAAAAACAAAAACGAGGAGAAATAAAAGTATTTTTCCTCATTGGGACCTTCTAGCATCACCCCTGGGGTGCCATTAGTTTTGGACACTGCCTCAGGTTAACGAATCTTCGGAAATCTGAGGCAGTGACAAAATGCAATGGGCGTAACAGTGGAACACCCAGGCAAACAACAATTGCACGCCGCTTCCACACTAAGCATTGTGTGTGAGGGGGCCGTATTTACAAGGTGCAGTTAAACCACAAAAAGTGGCTTAACACATCATTTTAAATATGGTGCAAGAGATTGCACCACCTGAGTGTCGCTAAAAGTAACGCTCTGGGGGCGCAAGGGCCGTGTAAATGAGGCCGGATGTCCCTTAACATGAATGAGAAAGGGTGGTTATTTTTGTACATAAAGTGAAGAGACGTTTTCATTTGACTGAGGCACTGCAATATTCGCACACAGCTGGATGTAATGTTTTTAAGCAAGCTATTCTTCATCGTTGTTTTGAAAGCATATTTATATTGAAATGTTTTAGAAGTATTATTCTATATAATCATTTTGTATTTCATCATAAGTAATGCATTGAATGTATTTAAACTGAAAGTATGTTTGCGTTTCTTTAGCTTGTCTGGAGTGAATCACACAAATATGTATTCTGTGCCTCATCTTCAATGTGCAGTTTGCTTTTGCTTGATTTGCTTTGGACTTCAGTTCAGGATCCGAGACTGAATTAATGAGGATCCCATTGCGCTCCAGATCTAAGAAGATCTGTGAGAAGGGCCACAAGGACAATAGGAGTAGCCTGGAGTGATGGTTGTAACTTTTCTGAAAATCCTGAGAGTGCGAGGATACACAAGGTCAATGCAGAAGGCTTCAGAAGGTTTCAGAAAGTTAAAGTGCCAAATAATTTTAACATAAAAACTTGTTTTTTAGAAGGGATGTTTTTACAATGATGTAATCCTCAGGAAGGACTGATATTTGAGTGTGATTTAGCTAGTAGAAGAGCCAGAATCCAGTTGTCCTTTGCTGAAAGTGTACCCTGATTAGGTATATCCCTTAGACATGGATTCTCATTTGGCTTCATGCTGCTAACCCTCTCTTAATGGACACTTCAACAGAATTTCTGTTTGCTGACCCTTTTCTCTGGAATCTTTAGCATTAGAATAGTTAGGAACTTAGATTCAATGGTTTGCAGGAAAAATAGATTTAAGATTTTAATCATCAGTGCTTGTTTCTGATTTTCTACATTACTGCTATTGAGATACTTGTCTTTCATATGCTTGTAAAGTTTAATATTGTGCTACACTTTAACTCACCTTTGGTGATTTTGTACATCTACATGATGGTTTTGAGACTCATTTATGTAAGTTTGACTTTGGGCCTGTAATAAAGCCCTTTGAATCTTTAACATGGTCTCTGAGACTTAGGGCCTCATTTACAAGGAAGTGGCACAGTGCTGCCCCAAATTTGTCAGAGTTGTGCTGCGTCACTTCAGAAACACAGGGATGCGCCGTAGTTGCAAAAATGTGGTGCGCCGCTCTGTTTCCCCTAGCGCTGCCGCAAAATTTAGCTGCCTAGTGCCATTGCAGGCACCCTTGCACCGTAGTGCAAAGAAGCCTATATCGCAAGGAATGATCGTTCAAGTGTAGGAAGGTGTCCCTTCCTGTACACAATCATTCAATAACGGCGATTTGCTAATTCTATGTGTGCTGCATTCTACAGCACAAACAGAAGTAGCAAAATGTCATTATTTAATTATTGTTTTTGTGCGAGAAGGGACAACTTCCCGCACATAAACAATAATTTCACGGTATTTTGCTCTTTTTATGTGTGCTGCAGAATTAAGCAAACATAGAAACAACAAAACAAGGAGAAATACAAGTATTTCTTCTTGTTGAGCAATGCTAACGCCACCTTGGGGATGAAACACAAGAGTAACATCCTTGTCCTTATCATCTGCCATGGACTCCCACATGCCCCTTTTCTTCCACTTAGCTACCTGGCCTGCAGGAGATAAAACATCAGCAGTGATAAGGGGACCAACTGAATTGCATTTATCATTATTGCCAGTGCTAGAGTTGGTCTCAGTGATGGTGACACACTCTGAATACGCAATTATCAAGCTACCCATAGGGATTCTTTGCTCAATAGAGAACCTAGGATCTATCAGGGCAATTGATGACCCCTACCAACCTCTCTAACATGCTAGCAATTGTCATAACTCACTTTGGTGGATCAGAAGTCCCCTCTCTCTCACGTTTGGCCATTGTACTACTGGTCAACTTACACAGACCATCTTAACAGGCAGGCCTAAGGGTGTAATTGATAGAGAGGGAGCTCTGCCCAGCCTCCTCTGGGCTCTGATAGGTTCAGATTGGCTGATTCTTGGCTCGGTCTTCACCGGTGTCTTGCCCAAGTGTGTCCCATGCTGAGTCTTGGACCTGGCCCTTTTGCAGGGTCATCCACAAACGTTTTGCCTCCTTCCTCCTATTTGTTTTACAAGTTTTTGTTGGCTTTAGGACTCTGGGCACTTTACTACTGTAACTAGTGCTAAAGTTCATATGCTCTCTGTGTAAATTGTATTGGTGACTGGTTTGTTCCTGATTGGCAAATGTGATTTACTAGTAAGTCCCTAGTAAAGTGCACTAGGGATGCTCAGAGCCTCTAAATCAAATGCTTCTAGTGGGCCTGCAGCACTGTATGTGCACCCAAATGAGTAGCCCTGCATGTCTCAGACCTGCCAATACAGTGTCTGTGTGTGCAGTCTTGCACAGCCAATTCAACCTGGCAAGTGTACCCACTTGCAAAGCTACAACCTTCCCTTTTTATACATGCAAGGTACCCATAAGGTAGGCTCTAGGTAACCCCATGTGCAGGGTGCAATGTATGTTAAAGGTGGACATGTACTGATGTGTTTTACATGTCCTAATCGTGAAATACTGCCAAATCTGTTTTTCGCTGTTGCAAGGCCTATCTTTCTCATAGGTTAACATGGGGGCTGCCTTTAAATATCTTTTAAGAGCAGTTTCCCTTTGGGAGCACATGGAAATGTGGAGTTTGATGTCTCTGAACTCACAAGTTAAAAATATATATTTTGGCAAAGTTGTTTTTTAAATTATCTTTTTGAAAATGCCACTTTTAGAAAGTGGGCATTTTCTTCCTTCAAACTTTCTGTGAGTCTCCCTGCTTGTCTATTCCCTGTCTGGGTCAGTTTGACAGTTGGTTTGTTTGTGACTCTAAACTAGACAGTGACACAAAGGGAGCTGGGGTGTAGCTTGCATATTCTGATGGGCCATCTAGTCTAGAGTGGAGAGAGGAGTGGTCACTTACACCTGACGGGCTGTGCCTGCCCTCATACAATGCAGTCTCCAAACCCCTAGTGTGTGTCTGGAGCGAGGCCTGGGGAAGACAGCACCTTCTGAACAACAGAGAATTTTCTTTGAAGTTTTCCTACTTCAAAAGCAGAACTGGGTATAAGTAGTGGACTCAAAAACCCAGACTTTCAGATTTACCTCTGCTAAGGAGAAGTCCCTTGCCTGTGACTGTTCTTTGTTGGTCTATCCTGCAGTTGCTGCTTCTCCCTGAGGAAGGAGACAAAGAATAAACTTTGTGTTATATTCCTGCTTGCGAAGAATGTCCAAGTGCTTGGACTGTGCTTGCTTCCTCTTTTGAAATCTCAGGGCCATCAAAGTCTTCCTCTGCCAGCGCCTGGACTGTCTGCTAAGACTCCTGCCCTGCCAAGTGGTGCCCTATTCAGTCCCTGGGCCCTCGAAAGGTGATGCTGGTAGAACAAGAATGGAAATCCATGCACCACCTGCAACGCGTCTTTAAAAACAATGTGCCATCCGCCTCGCAGCTGTTTTCAATGCATCACCTGCATCGCAGCTGGAGAAACGAAGCATCACCTGCTTGCAAACCTCACGCAGTGTGGTTTTCCATCACCGTGTGGCTGGATTTCTTGCTCAAAATCGCTGGGCGTCAAACTCATTGTGAACCTGCGCGGATCCGAGGTGCCCCGTTCAGAAATCAATGCATCGCTCTCTTGAGGGGGAGAAAAGTGATGCATCATCTACCTGACCAGAGAAACGACACATGGCCTCACTTGTGAGTAAGGAATCAATGCATTGCTGACTTTTCTGATGCACGCTCAACCGTGAGGCTTTAATTTTGACACAAATCGGGTACTTTGTATTCCAACGTTTCCATTGTTTTCTATGGAGTAAGAATCGATTCTTTGAAAATTCATAACTTTACTCGAGTATGTTGGAGTTTCGTCATTTTAGTCTTTTTTGATTTAGATACAATTTGCCTATTTTTCTAAACTGCCGTGGTACCCATTTTGTAGTGTTTTCATTGTATTACGGTGTGTGTCCGTACAAATTCTTGACACATTGCCTTTGAGATAAGCCTAACTGCCAAGCTAACAAAGGGGTGAGCAGGGGTTTTCTGAAGTGTGCATCTCGATCTCCCTGACTAGAGTTAATATTCCTGCTTGGACAGTGTGCAAACTGACTGCCACCCAGAGACCCCATTTCTATCACTGAGGAACTTCTGTAAACTTTAGCAATGCATTGTTCACCACACTCCACCTTATCCTTCTTCCGGTGGGTTCAAGAATCAAGAAAAAGTCTAGTAAGGAGTGTTTGCCCCATTACTCCAGTGGTAAGGACACCTAGCAGCACCTGACTCCTGTAAGAGCAAAGAGTGCATTACTTGCCACACCCTCGCCTTTTCTTCCTCCCAGTGGGTTCAAGCAACAAGGTGAGTTTTATTCAGGAGGGTTCACTCCCTGACTGCAGCAGTAATGAAAGCTAGTCATAAAAGGCTTTGCATCAGAAACAAGTGCCTACCTGAATCAGGCATTATTACCAGCAAATTGATTAATTTCTCCAAAAAATGCATTGCATGAGTGCTGCAATACACATCACACAGCCAATGTGTTTTCAGAGGGTGTGGTGAATCAATTTTAGTTCCTATTGGGGCACAGGAGTTTAGCTTAGCCTTTGGGTTGCAGGCCTGTGCCCCCATCACCTAGTGACTTTTAACCTACTTAGCTTGCTCTACTTCATTTCATTTATTATTTCTTCTGAGATGGCTACCATTGTGTATAGTTTATAAAACAGTTTTTATTTGATTAACTATAGCTACTCTGCGAAGGTGTCATTATCAGAGCCATGATCAGTAATGTACACAGGTATTGCCATCATGTCCTTTTTTCACTCATGTGTGATAGGACCATAATGCACCCTTGTTGGGGATTGTTTATATAACTGCTGCCACATCTCTGCCTCCTAATCAGTTGTTTAGGAACATACCTGCATTAGGGATCCTTCATGATCTGTATGAATACATTTCACACAGACAACGTCATTAGAGGGGTTCCTTTCAGATGCCATCTATGCTGCATGTCACTTTGCTGCAGAACTCAGCCTTTGTGTCACCACGGAGTGTGACCTAGAGACCTCATTCCAAGGTAACAAGATTTGGGGGGTGTTTCTCAAGGACATGGTACTTTCAGATTAGGTTTATCATACGTAGCTCTCATTAAAATAGATATTAGGATTTCTATACCAGGAATTTTATATTTCATGTTTATGATAAGATGGTGGGGGTTTTTATATTCATAACTTTCATCTTCACAATTCTGTTTCTTTTACTGTTTATTATTATCCTAATTATTACAGCACATGCATTATATCGTAGATTGCAGTCTTTTCAATAAATCTATTGAAAACTCTCCTGCATCTCCTTCATTGCCTGTGTGTGACTGAGACATGTTGCTAACTAGAGAAAAGAGTAACTTCCGTCTTATCTGGAGTCGCAGAGTAAGACTGCAAGAAATCACCTTTGCTTTCTGAGTTTTGGTGAGGAGCTGCCTGTGAGCCGGAAGGGGGTTGGGCTAACAGTTGTGACTTGCTAAGGAGTGACTTAGTCACCTACAAACAAAAGTGCTGTCATCCCTAAACCAGCAGTCTCGCCTAGGAACGAGAGTGCAACTACGACAAGATGGGTGCTGTCATCAATGGTCCGTCAATGAAGAAAAGTAGTGTGGTGTGTAGCCGGTAGTGCAGTTTAGGCACACTGTCACAATGCATGGTGCCGAAGTGCACAATCATTTATAGACGCATAGTTTCCCATGAATGGCTTGGAGTGTGTAGTGACATGCTGCTTTATTGATAACACTAAATAGCACACATGTTGCAGCAAATAATTATCACTGGCACATTGCCAAAATATGTATCACTGGCACATTGCCAAGTTAAGTGTCCTGGTTGGTTTGGGTCTATCAAAATCTTTGTTTCCATCACACTCCAGAATTACAAAAAAGCGGTTCATTTGTGCTTTCCTAACTGCTGATATATTTTGAAATATTTGCACAGTTGATTTACAGGTATTTAAATGTTGTTGTGTGTTTGAAAAAACTAACATCCAAAAGCCTTTCCTGTTACACCTACTGTACTCCAGTGTGAATGTCAAATTAGTTCACTATAGAAAATCTTCTAACTTTCCATTATGTGAAAAGAAAGTCATCTGAATAGTGTACAAAAATCTCCTTTATTATTTTCCAACCATAAAAACAATACAGCCAAGGAGTTTCATGCAAATGAGCTACTTTAGGGCTGTAAGTGAAAACACATGTTTAAATACATACAAATACATGCTAACAACACTATAATCCATTTTAGGTTCATAAACCAGAAACAGATTAGTGACAATATTAAGTTCATCAAGCAACCTGGCAACAAATTGTGTTGTACATTTATAGAAGATGCTAATCATATGATAAGTTGCAAAACTTGATTTGATAACATCCTGAAACTGATCAGTACCCCAATAAATAAAAAAAGGATAAACAGGGAAGAATGTTTAAGTAAAATATATCACACAACCTGGAGGAAGAGGGTTAGAGGTTTTAATAATGGATGGGTATTGGGAATTAGGAAAATGTGAGATAGACTAACACAACATTCATCATGTCAATGTGCCCGTCAGATCTATGGTGAAAGGTGGAAGGAATAAGATTGTTCAGTTACCAAATGTACGCAGTCCTTCAGCCCCAAGAATCCCATGATATATAATCGATTTGTTCCCTATGGCTAGAAAAATGCAAATTGGGAGGACCCACACAGTGCAAAATATAGTTAGAGTTATGGAAAGAAAAATTACACTGTATACAAATGGATGGTGCATCTGCTTTTTTCTGCCAATGCCCATCTTGGGTGCAGTGCTGCAGCGCACAACTGCATTGCAATGAAACAGTCTTCTTACAGACGAAATGGCTGTGGACTGTAAAAATAAAATGTCAATATTGGAGATTCAAGGAAATCATGATGGTGACTGAGGAGCAGGAGGGTTTTTGCTGGTGCAGTGATGTGCCATTAACTAAGAAACAAGAAGAACCTATTTCATACCATCATTACAAATAGCTATCATATAGTGGTGGATCACTCTAAAAATTACATTTTGCAGTGTTAAGTAAAGTAGATTACAAGTTGATCACTTAATTACTGTTTGCCATTGGAGGCACTGCTCTGTATTTTCCTAATCAACGCACCTCCTAAGACCACAGAGATAGGTCTTTTGAGTCCTATTGTTTCCATTGAAGCAGATACTAGGCAATTGTCCTTCCTCAGGTTGTTGTCAATGGTAGATACTTTAAGATTTATTTCAGCTGAAAGAGATACATCCAAAGTATTGACAAGAAAATTAAAATAATTCCGGGATTAATAATTTAACTTTAGTTTTAGTGAACAAACCGACTAGTCTCAGAGGAACCTAGTGATGAGGGACTTAAGTAAATGAAAGGAAAATGAAAGTATATATCCCATTTTGTGAAAGGCAAACATTGATGCAGAATGATCCCCCAAGCTACACATTATCAAGTATAGCTCACCTGACCCTCCCATCCACCGCCACTTGATGAATTATTTACTTGGTAATACTGATAAGTGCACGTAAGATACCTGTTCAAAGTGTGTAGTGTCCTTATGTCTCTTTCTTCTCCATGGAAGCGATATACCATGTAAATAATCTTCAAGGCAGCCCAGTAAGGGAAGGAAAGACAGTATAATCATGGAAGACATACTCTTGTTCTTAATTGCTTTTTAGGAAATTGAGCCTTTAATTTCTAATTGAACAGACTGTCACCATTTGCTCATTTTAAAGTCAATGGTTGAGCCGAAAGTTGAATCAGTCTTTCTCTGCTCTAACCACTCAGCCAGCTCAGGCCACATAATTACTGCATCCTCCTTGATTTACTATCTGTGCCATGCACAATGGTTCACTCTATTTGAGATTATATCCAATAGGCAGTGTGTTAGAAATTTGGATGTTGGTTGACTGGGGTGTGAGCCCTATCAAGCAGTAACCACAATCCTAGTTATGGTAAGGCACAGGAAAACATCAAGAGAGTGGTCAGGTTTAACTTAGAGGCAATGTGTAAAGCATTTTTGCAACACTTCAAACAGTAAAACAGTGAAAAACACCACACAAAAAGATCCCACACCAGGTTAGAAAAATTTAGCTTAATTTAATGAATAAAACAAGAACAAAACAACAATAAAATCCATTCAGTAGAACAGGAGTTATTCATTTTTGAAGACTAAATTATAAAGGGTGCCTACAAACAAAAAGCACCAACTGTGCCTGTCTGGTCATGACAGACCGAGTTAAATTCAAAAGTTCAAGCCGACTGCGATAGAACATGGATCAGATACAGTCCCAGATTAGTCCTACTGAAGGTTTACCTTCTCAAATTTTGTGCCAAGAGTCCTGTTCTCATGGAAGAAGTTTGACAAAGTAAGGAGGTGTGTTGCTGAAGGTGGTGAGTGTGTCACGAGGATCAGGCCTGCCATCGCAGACAGGCAGGCGGGTGCTTTACATCGATGGATCATGTGGGTGATTGATGCTTGTTGTGCAAAGGGTCAAACTTGTGGAAGCTCAAGCTGATTTCTCATGTGAGCAGAGCATTTCTGGTGCAAACGAGCCCGTTCCTGGTTGTGAAAATCCCTAAAGCTTGATTGTAGGAGCACAAGAGCCACATGAATGGCGGAGGATCTGAGAGGCACCTCTTAGGGGTCAGGAATTTGCTAAAGACAGGTCCCAGATCTGTTGGGAAGCCAGTTATGTCCCTGAGGCTCAGATCAGGAGGCCAGCAGACTAGCCCTATGAGTTTGTCTGGGGTTCTGGATGAAATAAATAGGGTTGCAGGTTCAGTTCTTCTTTCCCAGGCAAGAGGACAGCAGGCAGCAGGTCCGCATATCTTTGTAGAGCAGCAGTTCAACAGAGTGGAGGTCCTTATAGCAGCACAGCAGTCCTTCGTTATGGCAAAGTCTCCACAAGTCCATAAGTGTAAGGTGTGGTAGTGTCTGAGGTCAATTCTTTTATACATAGTTGTACCTTTGAAGTGGGGAGAAGCTTCTAAGGGCATGCCTTTCAAGTGTGAAGATGCCTTGCCTCCCCTGCCCTGGCTCCAAGCTGGCTGAAGTGGCAATGCAGGATTATTAGGCCTTTCTCAAGGAGATAGGACACAGTCTATTCAAGTGTGAGTAAGGCTTGGTCCAGCTCTCACTCCCATCCTGCCGGTAATGGCCTATCCAGTCACACCTAAGTTACCATTGTGTGTGGCTGTCTAGGAGGCATACACAAAGCACAACTGCCGACTACAACCAGTCATGTGAACAGAGACAGGTTGCAGGAACCAAATTACAAAGGTAAAAAAACGCTTACTTCTAAAAGTGGCATATTTAGAATTGTAATTTAAAATCACCATAAATTAGGATTTTAAATTAGGATTGCAGAAGCACCAAACTAAACCAGTTATCTCTTTACATTTGGAAAATACACTTATAAAATGTAAAAAGGCAACTCAAATGTTATCCTATGGGAGACAGAGGCCTTGCAGAAGTGAAAAATGAATTTTAGAGTTTTGTACTACCAGGACTTGTAAATCTTAAAAGTACACGTCCAACTTTTTAAATACACTGCACCCTGTCCCTAGGGCTGTCCAGGGCATACCTTAGGAGTGACAGATGTATTAAAAATGAAGGTTTGTGCCTGGCAGAGGGTTCATTTTGCTGGGCCAGTATGGCAGGTTAAAACTGCACACACAGGCTCTGCAATGGCAGGCCTGAGAGAAGTTTAAAGGGCTACTTATGTGGATGGCACAATCAGTGCTGCAGGCCCACAATTAGCATTCACTTTATAGGCCCCAGGCACATATAGTGCCACTTTACTAGGGACTTATAAGTAAATTAAATGTGCCCATTGAGTATAAGCCAAAATCACCATGTTTGAAGGTGAGAGCACATACAGTTTAGCACTGGTTAGCAGTGGTAAAGCACACAGAGTCCTCTTGCCACACCAATACATCAAAGTGTCTTGATCCAGGAACACTTCTGTTGAGTCATCCAGATAGCCTTGGACCATCTTCTGAATTCTCACTGGTTCTGCCACTTGGTGTGACTGTGTCTCTACACTTGACTAAAGCCCTGCTGAATGAAACCAACCCATTGCAGAGACTGGGCAGGCCTTAAATTTGCAGTCGTCCTTCTTCAACATCACTCAATTTTCTGATGATATAACTCTTGTTAACTAAGACATATGTTTCAGTAAAACGAATGAGAGTGGCCATTTTGTATCACGGATCTAGTATTGTGGTAGAGGTGTAGTTTTTAGAGGGAACAACTTCCTTTTGAAGCCCTTGTTTAGTGTTCAAGCAAAGGAGTTAAGCTAACCACCAAAGATGCGGATTATTCATTGACACTGGTGAACATTTGTAACATCTTTGTCAACTGATCCTAGAGCGGAGAAAACAATGGGATTGTTTGGCTCATGATACTGTCTTCCTTGCTGACTTCCCGTGTCATAATCCAGAAAGGAAGTAGCATTAGTATCAGGCACTTCAGGAGCCCCATTTTGTCCACCTCCATTTTCACAGCTCTGGTAATGATATCTCCTCTCCTTTGAATAATATAGTCATTGATATACTTGTACTGCTCAAACAGGTGTTCCAGTATGTTTTAGGTTGAGTTCTGATGTGTTGACACCTCCTGTATGAGGGATTTAAGTGGTAGCTCATTAGCACACTGAAGAATCCTCAACTGCTTCCGCGCTTTCAATTAGAGACTGAAATTAGTGCAAATCAATTGGTAGGTTACCAGGATGTTGCTAACTACCTCTTTTTTCTAAAGTTCTGCACAATTAGATTAAGGCAATGTGCTAAACACAGGGATCCTAGATATCCACTATGAGCCATGACTTTCACTATATTATTGTCATTGTCAGTGGCTACAAGTCCAATTGTTAGACCTCTGGGTTTCAGCCATTTGTAGTCCTTGGTATTAAACTCTTCCAAGATGTTGGTTGCTATATACCATTACTCCATGGTGTTGCATGCTGCTGCATGCCCTAAAAAGCATTTTTTACAATCAGGCCATCAGCTAGCCTTTGTCTAACTCACTGGAAGGATATTCAGTAATTCTAATGTAATCTATTGCTGGACAACTGGGCCACATGTCTGCTGTGAGGGGGAGAGACTGAAGAGTGCTCTACTGCATAGTATTGCCAACCACTAACAGCACTTTATGATGCAGCCATAGCACAGCCAATCTGGCAAAATAGCTCCAGCTGGGAACCTTCCATTTTGAGCAGAGGGCCTCCACAAGCTCAGTCCCTCCACAAAAGAAAAAGGAGGAGGTTAAGAGCTTTTATCCAGCTTCTAGTTCCAGAAACAGGCTTTTTCTAGGTTCCTGTGGTACAGCAACTCCTTGGTAAACATAGCCTTGAATAGTAGGCTGTTCTAGTTGTAGTTTTACTGCCACAAGTGACATACAGGTACCATTAGCACAGAGGTTTTCAGGGTGCTTTGGCGTGGAAATTGCTGTATCCATCTGTGCCATGGGCCATGAACTATGGTGAGGTTTAAAATATGCTTTGCATGATGTTGCTGCTGGCATCCTACTCTTCTTCCTCCTCCTGACTGTCTCCTTCTATCACTTCAACTGCTGGTTCCCTCAATACCAACACCTATGTTTTAAGGTACTCCTACTACATGATTGTGTGTTGCTTTTTTTAATTTGGACAGGTGGCCTCCAGTATTGTGTTACATGAAATAGCTCCCTCAAGGCCAAGGATCACATCTGTGACAATCCTCAATAGCATCCAGCTATCAAGACATTGCACACTCAGGAACTGAAAAGCAGTAGAGCCGTGAGGCTGACACAGCCTTTGCTGATGCTTTTCATGGATGAAAGCAGAGGTTTGCATCAACAACTATAGGAAGACTAAAAGGACCTATGCCCCTAGCTGCAGAAGCATATTCACAGTGCCCAAAGGAGGAATGGAGATGCTCCAACTAACAGCTGGGAAAAATGAGTACACAGGCCAGACATTTGTGATAAGCTCAGATGACCAGGCCATCAACTAGCCTGGATAACCTGGCTCTAATATGAGAGGAGTTTGAAGAGAGCCATCTTCCTTTGAAACCATTGCCATAGACAGTCCAGCTGCCAGGGAAACAGGAGGCGTCCGGACCTGGCCAAACAGAGGAAGGAGGTAGACATCACCCTCTTCCACCAGTGACACTAAGGAACCAGTGAGCCCAAAACCAAATGGACTGGGACCTCCCACCATTGTAGTTTGTTGATCCACAATGCTTGCAGTAGGGGCAGATGTGGCGTGAGAACCAGGAACACTAGCAGGCTAGCCTGGTATGGTGGTAAACCCTTGAGGACTGGGGGAAGACCACCCAGAGTGACCTGATCCTTCTGAGAGGAGATATGAAGAGGTCCTTTTTGTGTTGTCACCTGTCACAGAGAAGGCTTTAGGGGGAGAGGGGGAAGAGACATGGGAGAGGCTCTCTCTCTCCACTGGGGCCCCATCCCATGATCACAGCAAACGGGGATCACTAGAGTGGCGGGATTGTCCCTCAGACCCACACTCTCATCTGCTGCCATCAGATTTGAACCAAAACTGATCCTTGCCTCATTAGATGCATGATCCACTTTTGAGGCAGACAGCCTCCCTCTATCTTTGTCCCGGGGCCAGCGATATTGTGGCCAGGCTTGCCTATAATATAGAGTAATGAAAGAAAAGACAGACTACACCATCAGCTCACCAGCAAATAACAGAAAAAGAAGACTTCAATTTACACAGGGCCATAAGCTTAGAGACACAAGCATAATAAATATAGTACAAGGACTGTTTTTATCTGTAAACAGTCCCCTAGTGCCCCGCCTCACCAGATAGTTGCTCGCTTTCTACATTACAGGGATAGTGACACAGTTCTTTGGCATGCCCAAGAGCATTGCCTCATACAATATCAAGGTAGTAACATTTCCTTTTATCCCAAATTCACCTTGGCAGTAGAGAGGGCACATCATAAATGTTTACAAATGAAATGCCTCCTTCTAAAGGCAGCATTCCTTATGCTCTATTATATCCTGCTAAACTCCGGATTCCATTTTTAGGACAAGCCACACTATTTCACATATGCAAAGAGAGTTCTGAAGTTTGGAAAACATGCCTGGAGAGGCAGGGGGCCCTCCGGAAATCATAGCGCATATTCGAGGAAGCTCAACTTAATGATAACAACTAACTCCATTGATGCATTAGACTGGGGGTGTCCAACACCCCTGCATGAAGCCTTGACACATTTTCTATCTCCAAGGTTCAAAGATCCAGGTTTCTGGGAGCCCAACCGACACTTTAGCTTCATATTATCACTACTATTTAAAGGCAAACTCTGTTAATTGTGCAGTGCCATGGCAGCCACAGATGTCCTTCATTCGCCCACCCAGTGTAATGAATCCTATCTTGTTTTAATGGGAAATAGGAGTTAGCTTAGCCTTCTGGCTTGCGGACCTGTGCCACTGTCACCTACTGACTTTTGCCCTACTTAGCTTGCTCTGTTTTAGCGAAATGATTTAATTCTATGTTTCCAAGATGGCTGCATTGTTTCTACAGTAGTTAGGCCAATGTTTTAGTTTCACTTATCAGTGCCACCGCACTAAGGTGTCAATATCAAACGACAAAGATAAACAAACCATAGGTATTCCCATTAGGTACTTTCCCTCTTCACACCTTCAAGGGAATTGTTTACATAAATTGCTGTCCCAAGTCTGTCTTGTTATCTATTGTTTGGGAACAGACCCACATCAGGGGTCCGAGCAAATCTTTATAAATTGCTGCTATCGATACTGCATGTCGCCTTGATGCCGACCCAGTCTTTGTGTCTGAGCTAGAGACCTCATTCCAAGGTAACAAGGGTTGGGGTCTCTTCTCATGGGCATGGCATTGGCAGATTAGGTTTAACACACCTAACTCTCTTTTAGTTTAGAGATTAGGTACATCATATTATATATATCAGCACATATTTCACATCTCATGTCACTTCATGTCATTTCAATATGGTGGGGTCTTTGCATTAATGACTCTTGTCTTTACTATTCTGTTTCTTGCATTATTCATTATCCTAATCATTGCAGCCCATGCAACTTATCGTAGATTGCAGTTTTGTTAATAAAACCTATTGAAAACCTCACTGCATCTCCTTCATTGCCTGTGTTTGATTGAGACATGTTGTTCATGTGAGAAAGGGGTAATCTCCGTTTAACCACAACACTCCCTGAGATGTCACACTCTTGAGTCCATGCGTAAAGACTGCTCTAAATCACCTTTTACTGTTTGGGTTTTTGGTGAGGTGCTGCTTGTGAGCCGGGAGGGCTGGGACAACAGTTGCGACTTGTTGGAGGACTGGCATAGTCACCTACAAACAAAAGTACTGTCATCCTCAAACCAGCAGGCTTGCGTACAGCAAGAGTCAAACTGCGACATGGCACCACCAACAATGGTGTTTAGGCACTAATTCACAGATACCCTGACTATCACTGTCTCACATTCAACAGGTACCCTAAGTACCATTATACGGAGATGTCCGTGGTCTTGGGAAAGATCCTCCTCAGCTGGACAGGAACCACCTAATTAAGCTGTAGGTTGTTCAAGCTCGAACTTACAAAAAGGACTTTTGCTCCCCACTTGGTGTTCCATCTCTTATACCCAGTATATAATACGGCTAACGCCATAAACATTCTTGAGAATGCTAGACAAGCGTTAACATTACACCTGGTAGCGCTTGACTTAAGAGAAGAGGGCAGGGATGTTACATTTATAGTTGAAGCTATGGAAGCTTATCAAATAGAAACATTTACTCCTTGGTTTACTTTCCTGAGGAAGACAACACTACATTCACATTCCACACATACAGAATTGCAAATGTACCTCAACGGTACCAAGCATACCAGTATCATGAAATACCGCTCACTTTTCAGGAGCATCAGAACTGGTTTAATGGCGCCCTACCACATGTAATACAACCCATGAGATTAGTTCCCTTAAGTAATGATGAACCAACGTGGCCTATGTAACACACACACCACACCCAGACATACAAAATATGCAGGCAGCAGACCTGTGCAATTTCTACATTGAGATAGTAATACTGTACAGATAACTTGCTCAGTTCGTAATGGCAACTCTGAACACTACACCAGTGCGTCCAGCACCACCAGCACCTGCAGGATATCAATTGGCTACTACTAGGATCAATACACACACAGTACATAGTATCCTGGGTAAGGTACCCACAGAATGAGAAAAAATCCCGTTCTGGATAGCCCAGAAAACAAATCAGCTGGAAGCTGTGTTTCCCCACATGGGACCACATGAAAAACATAGAATTCTCACAATGTGCTTGTACTTCAGAATGGTTCCCTCGGAGGATGACTGCATCACATGGGGTACAGTCTTTGCTGCAATTTATACTACCACACATGGTACCCTAACGCTTGCCAATTTACAGGAAGTATTAAATCAAATTCAGAATGAGCACAGGGCTGCTCCAGCCTGAGATTTGGGGATAAAATGAATACATTACTTTGACGCAGTCTCCTCAATAATACTCAGTAACATTAAAGGGAAAGAGGTAGCACTGGCTATACGCCACCACCTCCAAGAGATTCCACATTTGGACCAGGAGAAACAGCTAACGGAAATTAATTCCGACACCTATACCAGTATAGGATGGGATAGTTTGGGAACCAAGCCGAAAAAGTTCGCAATACAGAGTACAACTCCTAAGGAAGGTACTAAAGAAGCACAGGAGGGTTCTAAAAAGCACTGGTATAAACAAAAACAATTTAAAGATAGATGAAATCAGAGAGCGAGTTCTCCACACCCGGAAAACTCCAACAGGAGATATACTCTCAGAAACAGAGAAAATATAAAAGCTCCTGACAGACATACTGATTCACGTCACTCTTGTTCCTTTTAGGATGCACCGGGTAGACGTAGCGATAGAGGGGGCCATCCTGATTGAAGTCCTGAAAACGTGAAACAGAAGAAAGACTCATCACAGTCAGACAAGAAAGAAGACAAGTCCCCACAACAAAAGCCACAGTTTAAGAAGAAAAAGGTGGCAGCACTGTCAATTAAAAATGACAGTACACTTGAGAAGATTGCTGAAGAATAAGACAGGGGCAGTGACATTGTTAGACAGTGCAGCAGAGGTCACGCTATGTCGCCAGAGTCTGAAAGATCATCTGATTCAACAGCCACTAGCAATTTCATTGCAGTTGAGACTGTGGACGGGCACGTTCTCCCACCCGACAGGGTTCATGATTTAAATATCCGATTTGAGGGAGATGACGAGCACACCATTGGTGTGATATTCTGGAATGAACTTAGTTGTGATATCCTACTGGCTGAAAGAGGCTGGCCTCCCAAGCACATCCGTAAGTTACCACATGGGGAAGATGTCAATTTGCCTTCTTTCTCTGATCTTGTTCCAGAAGTGGTAAAACAAGCCTAAGCTGTCAATTGGGCTTTAGCGCAGGCACCTCCGTTGTACTGCAATCATGTAGGTTGGGACAAGGATTCTCCGTGCCATATAATACCTAGCAGGTCTACACCCCACCCACAGGCACAATATCCTGTTAAACATGAAGCTAAAGCTCCGGTGAGGGAGATCCTCACTCAGCTCGAGTACCAGGGAGTAAAAGAGCCATGTGTCTCTGCAATGAATAATCTGTTATTCCCCATTGCAAAAAACGACCATTCTTGCAGAATAGTCTTAGATTACAGACATTTAAACAGTCATACACAAACATACGCTATACAAAATATACATAGCAAAGCACCAGTTAATAATATAGTGCACAAAAAATACAAAACAATATTGGATATTTCCAATGGTTTTTACTGCCAAAACGTAGCACATGAAGGCCCATATTTATAATTTTTTAGTGCCGCATTTGCATCATTTTTTGATGCAAAAGCAGCCAAAACTTACAAAATACAATTGTATTTTGCAGGTTTGTGCTGATTTTGCGTAAAAAACAACGCAAATGTGGCACTAGAAAAGCATAAATATGGGCCGAAATTTGGGATCTGAGTGCATTCACATTTGGCTCACAAATCATTTTTGCCGTTTGCCCCAAGGCTACAAGAACATCCCAGGGCTGTTCTCAGCCTGTGTAACATAAATATCACATGATATTGATCCCGAGGCGTTCTCCTACGTGGATGAAATCTATCTCACAGATGACAACCTCAACATTCATCTTGCCATGGTTGATCAGATTGTTTTAGGATTTGCAGCCCTTGGTTTCAAATGTAATTTTAGGAAAACAAAACTAGCCTTTCTCAGCTTATTGTTCCTGGGATACGTGCTATTAAACGAGGGCAAGAGTCTGGCCCCACACTTTTTGGAAAAATGTGCTCAACTCCAGCCACCAGATACAATCAAGAAACTACAGTCTTTACTTGGTTTCATTAACTTTGGCAGAACTTACATTCCTGACTATGCACAATGTATCAAGCCACTTTATGACTTAATACGCCCTGACTTTTCTAGCAGACACTGGACAAGTGAGCACACACGCATCCTAAGGGAATTGTAACAGGACATGCTAGAAGCAAAACACTTCCACACCCGTGACAACAAAACAAACTTGGTCATCAGAATAATTGCTGGTGCCATTGGGTTCACTTATGCCACCTTTGGTGAGGGTGATATGGTGCATATAAATCACATTTATACTCCAATGCAGAAGAACGATTTTCACCCACAGAAAAAATTCTAACTGCAGTTCAAATGGCTGTCATCAAGGAGAGACCACTTGCCTAAGGGAAATGCATCATTGTTCTTACCACGGTGCCAGCCTTAGAGGCTGTCACCAAAGCAAGCGTTCCTAACCCTAAACTATTATATCCACGCTGGATTCAGTGGGCAACCTCCATGACTGTCACTGATGTTGATTACATCTTTGATCCAAAACTTCAGACACAAGAATTTCTCCAAAACAAACAGGCGTACCCAGCTCCTCCAGATATTTTGCCACTTGACAGATACCATGCTGTCATTTTCACTGATGGTTCAGCACAACCACCTGTAGGTACCAAACATCAGTACTCAGCTGTTTGCGCAGCTGTGAGCAGAGTGATGAAGGATGGTGTATTTCACCCTCATAATGCATACATACAGACCCTAGGGGACTGCACAGCTGGCTGAACTCAAAGCCCATATCTTAGCGCTAGAACACACAAAGCCAGTATTACTGACTTTGATTGTCTGTGACTCATGCTATTGCGTCCAGTCCTGACATGATTTTCTTAGTCATTGGCGATTGAATGGTTTTAGAGATTCCAAAGGGAACACTGTAAAAAAAAGAACTCTGTGGGGGAGGGTGGCTGATCTCAAGGATAAGCTACCTTGTGTCCATGTAGTACTTTCATTAGGCCACCAACATGTAGGAGTACACGTTATCGGCAATACTTTGACTGATGAAGCGGTCAGCTCCACAGTAGCTACGGCTTCTGTGGCTGCAGTGACTCATTCTTAGACAAGATTGTATAAAGAAATTTTAATTGCCGTGAAAGCTTCGGCTGAAAGCAAGTATCTTCCAACAGCATACCCTACAAAATACTCTTACCACACCAGTGCACAGAATGTTGCTTACGCAACCCATCCTGGGGTTGGAGATGGAGCAATGCCCAACCAAGACCAGAGATTAGATCTCATCAAAGCAGTGCATGAGGGTGACACATCTGCTCATGCTGTTATTTCGGCCACAGTAACACTCTTACAGAAACGCTTCTGGTGCCCAGATCTATACAAACAGACAAAACAGTACATCCTTTGTTGTGACATTTGCCAGCAAATTAGGCGCTCCTGGTAGGACGCCATGTGCTGGGTCGAGGGGGAAGTACCCCAGGCGCACTTCGTGGCTTGCTGAGTCTGAGGAGGAAGGGGTGGGGCTAGTTCAAAATGCCCAACGCCAGGAATGCGCGGGGAGGATGAACAACAGTGTAAAAGAGAGGAAGGAACAACGTAACAGGGTTCCAGCAGAGAGAGAAGGAGGAGAGATGGAACATCCATGACATGGAAGCAAGGAGGAGAGTTGCAGCCAGGAGAGGGTGAGCAGCTGGAGCACAGAGGAGAGTTGCGACTAGGAGATGGTGAGCCGCTGGAGCACGGAGGAAAGTTGCGGCCAGGAGACCGTGAGCCGCGGGAGCATGGAGGAGAGTTGTGGCCAGGATACAGTGAGCCTCTGCAGCACGGAGGAGAGTCACGGCCAGGAGATGGATTTACAGAGGACCCAGGACGTTGGAGAGGGAGAAGAAATGCTGGAGCTGTCCACATTCTAGGAATAACGTGGCCAGATCAGGTACGGGATGTGTACTGGGGATGGGGAGGAAGGGTGGAGAAAAGCAGATACCAACCTTGAATGCACTGGATAATAAATCTGGGGGAGAGCACAATAAAAGGCTCTCTATCACTAATAAGAAAACAAGGAAGGCACAGGGTGAGAGGGGACGGCACTATACTAACCAATAGTGTAAAGAAGTTTATAAATAAGACAGTACAGACCACCAGAGGAAGAAAGAAAGAAAACATTGTCTTAAACTAGAAGAAAATTAAACATTCACTAACTGCACTTGCGAAGGAGACATGAGAAACATGTAAAGGAAAGACATATAGGAGAGGAAGAGAAAGAAGACAGGGAACAGTTATATCACGTAGCAACCCACGTACCTTCTGAAAACGGCTTAATCTTTTCTCCCTCTTCCGGTAACTTCATCTGCTGGATTCCCAGATGACCACCTGAACGGGTAAGAAGAACACAGTTAAGAAAACCCCAAAGAGAAAGGAAGACCATCTGACAGCAAGACAAAACCTGAGAGAAAATATAAAGATAAAGAAAGGGTGGAAGAAGGAAAAATAAAAGATCACATTAAATATATTTTACGCCTTCCGGTATCCATTATTACTTACTCGTCACAAGTGGTGTCAGAAGTGGGATTAAGAGGCCTAAAGGACAGGATAAGTATAATAGAGGAAAAACCCACTTTAGCTGATCTGATCGCTCAGTTAGCAGAGGGCCAACGACATTTGCAATTGGGCTGGGAAGAACAACTGAAGGAGGCAAAAGAAGAACGTGAAGCTTTACAAACCACGCTGAAAAGTCAAGCAACGATTATTGCCAACAATCAATTAGTACATGAGACTGCCCTAGGAAAACTGACCGAAGCAATAGCTACTACTAGAGTGCACCCAAATGTACTCAGCACTGTTTTACAGAAATACCAGCAGAATGATGATCCGTACACCTTCTTTACAAACTTTGAAGGGGTAGCCAGTTCGGCTAACTGGTCCATGGAAAGGTGGGGTCAATACATCGCTCCACTCCTCACAGGCCCTCTGCAGGCGGCTTATCAAGCAGTTAACCCAGGAGGCATAACCCCCTGTGAAGATACAAAAAAGACCATCCTGGAACGGGTGGGTTAGACCAGGAAAGTTATCGCCTCAGGTTTAGATGTACTAAATGGGTGAGTCAGGAAAATCAGCGCATACTGTATTATAGGGTTCATCATGAAGCCAACAAATGGTTGATCCCTGCTGGCAACACCAAGGAAGAAATGTTTGAGGCAACAGTTTTAGAACAATATCTAGAAGCACTACCTACCTCCACAAGGAACTGGATTTGACAACATCCTGGGTTAAATAATGCCACCGCCATGGAGCTAGCCAGTGCTTATCAACGCACTCCCAACTTCCGGGGCACCAGTAGGAGATCAACCACTTCTCTCCAGAAACCAATACCACCCCAATTCTTTCCTAATAAACCAGTAGTAGGGTTAAATATAGAAAGACCGTCACTTTATCGCGCTCCCCTAAAAGAACCCATGACTACTCCTCAATGTTTCAATTGTGCAGAATGGGGACACATAGCACAATATTGTCCTCAGGAAAAGAATCAAGCTGAACCAAAGGAGATCGGGATGACCAAAGGAAGGGTGTTGTGGTTAGGCAATACAATGACGCAGTATTCCACCTCCCTTCTGGTAAATCAAGAGAGAAGGAAAAATAGATTCTGGTTGTAGTCAGAGTGTTATCAACCAAAAGTATGTCCGACCAGATCAATGGGTAAAAGGTGAACAGGTCCTGATCACCTGTGTTCATGGGGATAGTAAAATATATCCCGTTGCTATCATACAAATGAACTGACGATGAAAGGAAGAGTCCGTTGTCATAGGAGCCATCCCGGATCTTGTAGAAGAACTTATACTAGGCACGGATTATACATCTTTTCCCAAACTCTTGGATAGCCTCAATCCTAATCATCAGACACAATCCTGGTGGAATGAGGCACCTTTTGCATTATCAGAAATCAAACATCAGATCCCAAGAAAACAATTAACTAGATCACAAAAACAAGAGCAAAAGAAGGCCTATCATAGGACGCCAATTACGGTAACGCACCTAGGTCTAGTTCTGTGAAATAGATTTTTTCTCTCGCAGGATAGTTCCGGCAAGCTCAGCGGGAGGATCCTATTTTAAAAAACACCTGGCATGCTGCTCTGACAACAGAATCCCAGACGGTAGGTCCATATTTTCGAATTAGCAATGATTTGCTGTATTGCGCCCTACCAGGGAATCGAAAGCCCTAGTTGCTAGTTCCCCAAAATTACAGAGAACAAGTCTTTCACCTAGCTCATGGCGATACAGGAGAAGGTCATCTAGGAAGACATAAAATGGAAGAATATATGACTAGGAGATTTTATTGGCCTGGGATATATGGCGATGTAAGAAAACATTGCCAACAATGTCCAAAGTGTCAGTTAGTGATCCCCTCTAGGGACCCCAAGGCTCCTCTCCTTCCATTACCAATTATAGAGACCCCTTTCACCGGGTGGGGATGGACTTGGTGGGACCTTTGATACCATCCTCTAAAGGTCACCAATACCTCCTTGTTCTTGTAGACTATGCAACTAGATATCTGGAAGCCATTCCTTTGGCAAGTATGACTACTAAGAGCATGGCTCAAGTCATGATTGAGTTTTTTTCTCGAGTAGGATTCCCTAAAGATCCCCTGACAGACCAGGTAACTCCTTTTATGTCCCGGTTAATGTCCAAGATATGTCATACTCTTGGTGTCTAACAAATACGGACATCCGTTTATCATCCTCAGACAGACGGTTTGGTAGAACGGTACAATAAAACCATCAAATATATCTTGCAAAAAGTCATCAATTAATCCAGTAGGAATTGGGATAGAAAGTTACCATTGGTATTGTATGCCATAAGAACACACATACAGTCTTCCACTGGGCATAGTCCCTTTGAACTCCTATTTGGAAGACAACAGCAGACCATGTTAGAAATGCTGGCTAAACAATGGGAGGAAACAGAGGAAGAAATAAAAGACATAGGGCCAGATGTAGCAAATGGTTTTTCCCATTCTGTGTCAATGGGAAAATGTGTTCGTACATATGGCCCATAATCACATATACTAGTGATCTAAAAGACAGCTTACATACCGTATGGGAGGATGTCCATAAACAGTTACAAGAGGCCCAGATGAAACAGAAAGCTCATTATTATATGAACAGTAAAACCCGGGAGTTGTCTATAGGACAAAAAGTGTTAATACTTCTTCCAACCACCGAGAATAACTTACTGGCCCGTTGGAAGGGACCATATACTGAACTTTAAAAAAGAACCCCAGTAACATACAGAATAGAAATACCTGAGGGGTCTGGCAAAAACTAGATATATCACATTAATCTATTAAAGGTGTGGCATGGAAAATAGAATCAGAATAGAGACCTATACATTACTACCTGTTCTGAGCCAGATAGACCTATGTTTCCTACTCCTCCTGACCCTGAACAAGAAAGTATTCCTCACTTTGGTACTAACCTTACTCCTTTTCAATGTTCTCAACTAAAAGGTATAGTCTGACACCATCGGACGGTATTCTCAAAAAAACCCGGCAGGACCCATATTATAAAACATCACATTCGTACTATAGATGGAAGGATTTCCCGACAAAGGCCCTACCGCATACCAGAAGCCAGGAAGCAGATGGTAGAAAAGGAAGTTGGGGAGATGTTAAAAGCAGGTATCATTGAACCATCATCTATCCCCTGGTGCTCCCCTATAGTCTTATTCCCCAAACCAGATGGCTCCATCTAGTTCTTTATAGACTTCCGACAAGTAAATTCCCTTTCCCACTTCGATACCTATCCCATGCCTCGTATAGATGATCTCCTAGAATGATTAGGATGGGCAAAAATTGTAACTACTCTAGATTTAACAAAAGGCTATCAGCAGATTCCCCTAGAAGCAACTGATAAGGAGAAAATAGCCTTTGCAACCCCCTCCAGGTTATATCAGTTCACTGTACTGCCCTTTGATCTACATGGAGCTCCCGCCACTTTCCAGAGGTTGATTGATATTGTGTTACGACCCTTTCAGGACTAAGCAGCAGCCTATTTAGGCGACATTGTCATATACAGTGAGACTTAGGAAGATCATATAACACACTTGTCGCACATACTAGAAGCCCTTCGACAGGCAAGTTTAACAGCCAATCCGGAGAAGTGCAACTTAGCGCAGAATACAATCAATTATTTAGGTTATGTGATAGAATACAGAACACTTAAACCACAAATAAAGAGGGTGGAAGCCATTACTCAAATTCCTGTCCCAAAGACTAAAAAAGATGTCAGGGCCTTTCTGGGGATGGTAGGTTACTTCAGGCGGTTTATTCCCCATTTTCCCCAACTTGCTGCCCCTCTGACTGCTCTACTAGAAAAGAAACAACCCAATCACATATCCCAGTTAACCAACTTAGAGAGACAGCGTTTTCTTCACTTAAAATCTTTATTAACTACTGAACCCATTTTGCATTGCCCGGATTTTCATAAACCCTTCCAGGTACAAACCAATGCTTCGGATCAGGGAGTAGGAGCAGTATTGTCCCAAGAAGGGGACGACGGACACTATCATCCCATTGTCTATATGAGAAGAAAACTCTTGCGATTGATTGGGCCATTGAATCTCTTCGGTATTATCTCCTAGGAAGAACCTTCACCCTCCTTACGGACCACGCCCCTTTGACTTGGCTCTCTAAGAACAAGGATATGAATTCCGGTTTACTTCGGTGGTTCTTATCACTGCAATCTTTTTCATTTCTGATACAACACTCCCCTGGATCTCTTCTGACCAATGCAGACTTTCTATCTCGATATCCATCCAATGGGTGGCTCGAACAGCCACTCTTCCTGGGGAGTGAATGTGGTAGGACGCGATGTGCCGGGTCGATAGGGAAGTGCCCCGGAGATGCTTTGTGGCTTGCTGAGTCCGAGTAGGAAGGGGCAGGGCTAGTTCAAAACGCCCAATGCCGGGAAGATGCAGGGAGGGTGAACAACAGCATAAAAGAGAGGAAGGATTGCAGTAACGGGGTTCCAGTGGAGAGAAAAGGAGGAGAGATGGAACAGGCAGGACACGGAAGCAAGGAGGAGAGTTGCAGCCAGGAGAGGGTGAGCCACTGGAGCACAGAGGAGAGTTTTGGCCAGGAGACGGTGAGCCGCCGGAGCATGGAGGAGAGTTGTGGCCAGGAGACCGGGAGCCTCGGGAGCACGGAAGGGAGTTGTGGCCAGGAGACGTGAGCCTCTGCAGTATGGTGGAGAGTCGCAGCCAGGAGACGGAGTTGCGGAGGACCCATGAGAAGAAGGAGGGAGAAGACGTGCTGGAGCCGACCACGTTCTAGGAAGAAGGGTGAGAGGGGACGGCACTATATTAACCAATAGTGTAAAGAAGTTTATAAATAAGACAGTACAGACCACCAGAGGAAGAAAGAAAGAAAACATTGTCCAAAACGAGAAGAAAATTAAACATTCACTAACTTCACTTGCGAAGTAGACAGGAGAAACATGGAAAGGAAAGACATATAGAAGAGGAAGAGAAAGAAGACAGGGAAAAGTTATATCACTTACCAACCCACATACCTTCTAAAAACAGCTTCTTCTTTTCTCCCTCTTCCGGTAGCTTCACCTGCTGGATTCTGAGATGAGCACCTGTAAGGATAAGAAGAATACAGTTAAGAAAACACAGAAGAGAAAGGAAGACCATCTTACAGCAAGACAAAACCTGAGAGAAAATTTAAAGATAAAGAAAGGGTAGAAGAAGGAAAAATAAAAGACCACATTTCCATTATTACTTACCTGTCACAGGATCCAACATCAAACACCCACCGCAGAAATACCTCTTAGTGTCCAGCAGGCCACTAGAATGTGTGTACCTGGACCATTGCAGTTCCCTTCAACCAGATGGTGCATACAAGTACATCTTAGTCGCTATAGATTCTTGTTCTAGATTCCTGTGGATGTGGCCACAGCAGTAGGCTGACGCTCAAACTGTTATAAAAGACTTGCTGATCTTTATCGGTACATATGTGGTCGCAGTATTCCACTCAGACCGGTTGATTCTATGTTAACTGAAAAAAAGGACTATTACGTATTTGAAAGTGATGATGTATACACAAATACAAAGAATTATGGGGAAATGTTCTGCTATAACAACTGGGTAAGCTGCGCTACTAGACAGTGGAGGAAAGTACCATCCTTCATGGCATGTTACCCCTAATTTCTGCCTGTTTTTCAGTGTGTATTTACTTTCTCACTGGGATCCTGCTAGTCGGGACCCCAGTACTCATAGTTTGTGGCCTATATGTGTTGTCAGTATGCTTCACTGTATCACTGGAGTTCTTCTAACCATAACTCCAGTGCTTATGCTCTCTCTGTGTCCCATATTTGTCACTATAGTTTAGTGACTCCATAAACCATTTCTAATTGGCACTCTAGTCCCCCCTTATAAGCTCCTAGTATATGGTAACTAGGTACCAGGGCATTGGGGTCCCAGGAGATCCCTATGGGCTACAGCATTTCTTTTTCTACCCATAAGGAGCTCATACAAACACTCCTTTAGGACTGCCACTGCAGCCTGAGTGAAATAGTGCACACACTAGTTACTGAAGGCTACATGCAAAGTTCTGCGTGTAAGGGCACCCTTGCACTAGCAAAGGTGCCCCCACATTGTCCAGGGCCAATTCCCTCTGAGTGCGGGGACACCATTATAAGCATGCACTACATATATGTCAATAAATATATGTAGCTTCACAATGGTAACTCTGAATATGGCCATGTGAGGTGTCTAAGATTGTGATATTGAATTCCAAATCTAGTATTGGGGGACAATTCCATGCACCCTGGGGGCTCCACCATGGATCCCCAGTACTGCCAAACCAGCTCTCTGAGGTTTCCACTGCAGCCCCATATGCTGCCACCTAACAGACAGGTTTTGACCCTCCTGGAGATTGAGCAGCTCAATCCCAGGAAGGCAGCACAATGCATTTCCTTTAGGAGAGGGGTGTTACACCCTCTCCCGTTGGAAATTGGTGTTACAGGCATGGGACGGTTATCCTCCCAGAGCCACGGGAAATGCTTTGAAGGGCACAAACGGTACCCTCCTTGCATAATCCAGTCTAAACCAGTTCAGGGACTCCCAGTCCCTGCTCTGGCACAAAACTGGACAAAGGAAAGAGGAGTGACCACTCCCCTGTCGATCACCACCCCAGGGGTGGTGCCCAGAGCTCCACCAGAGTGTCCCTGGCATTAGCCATCCTGGATTCCAAGGTGTGGGGACCCTCTGGGAGCATCTGAGTGGCCAGTGCCAGCAGGTGACGTTAGAGACCCCTCCTGATAGGTGCATACCTGGGTAGGTAGCCAATGCCCCTCTCAGGGCTATTTAGGGTCTCCGATCTGGGTGTTTCCTCAGTTTCTGTTTGCAAGACTTCACCAGAACTCATCTGCATCCTCTGCTTCAGTTCCTGACCGTTGGATTAACCTTCAGGAACCGCTGTAACTGCAACAAAGTATCCGGGAAGGTTCCTGTGACCTGCAACTTTAGCTCTAGCCAGCAACAGCAACAGTTTGCAGGTTGTGCATGCTCTGAGGACTGTCTGTCTTCATCCTTTACCAGAAGAAGCCAAGGAATCTACTATGGAGTGACTGAGTCACTTCCCTGCTTTAGCAGGCACCTCTATGCGATGATAACGGCTACTCCGGGACTCCTCTCCTGTCGATGAGCGTGATCCTTGCAACACAGGTGGTGGACAGAAGTGACCCTGACTGTCTAAAGGTCCAGCTGTCCAAATTTGGTGGAGGTAAGGGTTTGCCTCCTCGTGCCAGACAGTACCCCTGTGCATTGCGTCCTCTTGAGCTTTTTGGGCTTCTGTGCACTTTTTCCAAGATTTCTTTGTGCACAGTGTAGCCCAGGTCCCCAGCACTCTATCCTGTGATGCTCAGCTCCCTGAGTTGTCCTCTGGCAGCATGAGGTCCTTCTGTGTAGTGCTGCTACAACCGCACTTTGCAGCTCCTTTGTCCCCATGTCCCAGGTGCTGCCTGGTCTTCTGAGGGCTCTCTGATGTTCTGAGGGCCCCCTATGTCGCCTCAGTCCAAGTTGAAACCCCCAGGTCACCCCTGGGTCCCGGCAGCTCCTCTTTGATGCAAAACGTGTTCTTGCGTGAACCAAGGCTTGTTGGCAGAATTCAGTGACGCAAACAGCCTGCATCCAATGACTCGATGTGGGACATCTCTTGCACCAAGCAGAAACCCACAGCCATCTTCTTTGGTGCATTTCTGTACTTTTCTTCCAACCAAGGAATCCACTTTTGCACCTTCTTCCAGGTTGGCCGGGGCTCCTGTTCTTCCTGGGCTCTTCTTTGACTTCTGGACTTGGTCTCCTCACTCCACAGGTCTTCAGGTCCAGGAATTCATCATTGGTTTCTTGCAGTCTTGCTTGGCTCTTGCATAATCCTTCACCACAACTTCTAGTGTGTTCAGAGGAACCTTGCTGTACTTTACTCCTGTTTTCCTGGGCTTTGGGGTGGGCTACTTTACTTACCTTTGCTGTTTTCTTACACTCCCAGCACCTCCCTACACAATACACTTGCCTAGGGGGGAATCTGACTTTCGCATTCCACTATTTTAGTATATGGTTTGTGTTGCCCCTAGGCACATTGCAATCTCTTGTTTTTTTCACTGTTTGCAATATTCTATGACTGTTAACTTACCTGATTTTGGTTACTAGTGTATATATTGTGTATAATATGTACCTCCAGAAGGAGTATTGCCTCTAATATATTTATGGCCTTGTATCACTAAAATAAAGTACCTTTATTTCTGGTAACACTGAGTATTGTATTTTATTGTGTATAGGTACTGTGTGACTACAGTGGTATTGCAAGAGCTTTGCATGTCTCCTAGTTCGGCCTTGGCTGCTCTGCTACAGCTACCCCTAGACAGCCTAATCTGCTAGTCACTGCATACATTTCACTAATAAGGGATAACTGGACCTGGTATAAAGTGTAAATACCTTAGGTAACTACTACAAACCAGGCCAGCCTACTACAGACATAGACCAGTATTTAACTACACACAGTGGGAAAACTGTCCAACACCACCTGTGGGGAGCCCACAACGTTATTCAGATGAATTTAGTTATTTTTCTGGGCATGACAGAAAACATCCAGAGTCACATTATTTCAAATTACCTTCTTCAAAAATTAGGATAATTGTACTAACTGGCACAAAACTGATT
The DNA here is from genome assembly GCF_031143425.1 of Pleurodeles waltl. Lineage (NCBI taxonomy): Eukaryota > Metazoa > Chordata > Amphibia > Caudata > Salamandridae > Pleurodeles > Pleurodeles waltl. The sequence continues at coordinate 1,028,223,020 of NC_090445.1, forward strand.
TATTCAGATTCCTTTGTTTCCCATCTTGCATTTGAAGGTTATGGATACTGGAAAACACTATTGATTTAAATAGTGTATGGGAAACACAAGATTTGCAATTACAGAGTAGGGAAGCTTTATTTAGGGTCTGCCTGATGCCTGTGCAAATGATCTTTTTAAGTGATACCATTCAACTGACATCATGTCTGGGGTTAGCGAAAATGAAAGAAAGAAATATGCCCAGTATCCCCACACTGGTAAAGTTTAATGTTTGGCTATCCTTCCTAAATGTCACTGAGGAAGAACTAGATGCAAAGGTTCAGGCTGGTACCTATAACTTTTCACTTTCCAGTCCTGGCGGGTGGTTGATTTGGTGGTTGATTTGGCCCATAGACACTAATGGGTGTCAGGCACATTTTGTGAATTCCTCTGGGGGTTTCAAGGTTAGCCGTCCAGGCCCACAATTTGTCTCAGGTCAACACACGGGTATAGTTACAACATATGGTGCGGGTAAACTGTGCCAACAGTGGGTACAGACTAACATGTTAGAACAGTTAAATAACATCTTAGCACTCCTTCTGAAGATATAGACTTGCAGGACTTCTTGTTAGGTCCTAGAAAGCCACGCTTTAAAAGATTCATCTATGCCATATATAATGAGATTTGGAAGCTTTTCCAGATAGAAGCAGTTGCCTGTTTAAGGCAGATAGACAAGGAAAATTTAGAAAAGGCTTTAGTAACAGCATGAACACTCTGTCCAACAGGATTCATTCCCTAACAAACATAGGGCCAGATTTATACTTGGAGGAGGAGCATATATGTAGCAGCCATCCCAGAGGACCCTCCCACCACCACCCCAAAAGTACGACCTCCCAGCTCAAACACAGCTGAGGATTCTGATGACACAGGGACCACCTTTGAGAGGAAAGTAGTGGGAGTACAGCAGGAGCTGGCCAAGGAGGTGCTGGTGGGAATGCAGTGATGCCATTTGTAGTTCCACAGATGGCAGCTGCCGGGAAGTTGGTGTCTACTTCTCCAACCACTGAAGTGTGTGTTGCCCCCTCAAACTCACAATCACCACCATCAAGAGCAGAAGAGATGACACACACATCAGAGGATGAAGATGAGGAACAGATCATCTTCACCCGTAGGAGTAACCAGTAGCACCAGCCCATGCCACATGGACAATGATTTTCCTTTGTCCTGTGCTTGATAACATGCCAGTCTTGCTACAGTTGGTGACATGCACTCTTCACCGACACACTGTCAACCTTACCACTTTGGACTGCAATTGTCTCTCACTACTCAATTGGTAATTCATGTTCCTCTGCACTGAACAACACTTCATCTCAGCATGTCAAATGACATGTCTCTCAACCTTGCACTTGTGTTGCATCACAATAGAATGCTTTACACTAATGTGGTCACAGACCTGGACTATGTACATATTGCACCAGAGCACTTTAAAATAAAGAGCACCTACACACCCACTTCGGCTCTGTGTAATGGGACACATCTACTTTGCTGGAGATTTGTGATGCATGTAACATGTCTATGGTCACAGAGTATCAATACCAGAGTGCAGAATTAATGTGGGCAGATATCTACGCACAAGGGCCCTAATTTGTACTTTTTCTGCACTGCATTTGAGTCATTTTTTAAGCAAAAAAAGCACAAACTTTCAAAATATCATTATATATTGTAAGTTTGACCTGCTTTTGCATCACAAAATGAGGCAAATGCAGTGCAATAACAGTATAATTCAGGGCCAAGGTATCTACAAGATGAAAGTCAATGCTGGCCACATCCCCTACAAGCAAGTCATTGTGTATGTGACATTTGCTTTAAAACATACATGCCTCACCCACAACATACAGCAGGAATGGCTGTGTAAGTGTGTTTGGCCAATAACGTCAGCTGGAAGTACAAGTAAAACACATAGGCGTGAAATTTGTATACTTGACCTCATCTGAAATTGACCCTACTCACTTTAGCAGTGTTGACATGAACTTTAGACTGCAGGCAGACGTCCCACAGTGCCCAACATTCTGACACAGGACCCAAACAATGGCAGCTTTAAAACCACACCTATCTGTCCAATACACGGGAACCATAGTCACGTTGAGTGGTGGGTTCAATGGATGGCACATGCATTGAGATTTAGATTTCTTGTAGCTGCCAATGTGAAAGCTCAGTTGGAAGTGGGAATTAAAATGTCAAGAGAGGGATGTGGATGCAGTACGTAATATACAGTCCAACAGACAATTGGCACTGTACTCTCATGCAAAGACCCTTAGCCCCAAGCATATGACACATGCAGTAAGGGAGTACCTAAATCTTTAATAACTATGTACAAAACAAAACGTAAAACTATGTAACACATCTATACTAACCTAATCTATCCTTACTATATATTACCCACAACTGGCCCTACCTACCCTATGCTAAGCTTACTTACTACATTTAACAACACACTCTAAACATTTGCCCCCCCACCCCCTTATATGGCGAGACACATGTAGGACAACATATACTAACCTAAACATATACTAACTAATACTAAACAATATATATATATATATATATATATATATATATATATATATATATATATTGTTTTATTAGTTTTATTTTTAAATACACAAAAGCCCCAACATGAGCCAACAAACTAACATGTAATAATATGAACCCCCAACCTACTTATCCTATCTAAACTACTACCCTACTCTAACCTATCACAACCCCCCCTAAACCCACTACAAAAAAGGATGAGGAATGAGGAGGGAGGGGACTGAATTAAGGGTGAGTGGAAGCAAGAGTTCACAGGTTTGCCCTCCTCAGTGTCTTCTGAATAGCTTTGAGCCTCCGGGTATTTTTGTCCACGTCCCTCTGTATAGTGTCAAGCTTTCTCAATACTTTCCTCATGTCCCCCTGGAGCTCGGAAATTGTGGCCATGTTCAATGCAGCAGATGTGGTGGTTTGTGGTGCAGAGGTTGTTGGTTCAGCATGTGTGGTGGTCGGTGGTGCTGACATTGAAGGTGTAGCAGGTGTGGCGGTTGGTGGTGCCGAGGTTGATGGTGCAGCAGGTGGGGCTGATGTGATGGTGGCTGCTGTGGTACTGGCTGCAGTTGTGGTGATGGCTCCAACCATTGTGACCAAGGCCAGTCCCCCTTGACTGAAAGCCCACCATTCTCCTGTGGCTCTCTCTCTCTCTGATAGCATCTTGCCATCCTTCAGTACCCAGACTCGACATCCAACATGTGTCTGTATCTCACTGCCCGCTTCTGGAAAGCCCTGATCTCTGCTACATCCATGTTGGCAGCTGTAAAAATGAGACAGGCAACCATCAGTGTCATCATTGTGTGATGTATGTACAGATGATAATCTAACACTCTGCCTCAATTTTCACATGCAGTCCAAATCATAGTCCAGATGATATAATATCCCTGACGAATAAAATGGCAACACTGCCTACCCATCAAGTATTTAACACCAGGGTAAAGCACAGCAAGAGGTGGAACAAATAAAGTGATCTGTGCATTGATGTAGTGCAATGTATCACTATGCAAAGGCAACAACTACTTCACATGGGCCGGGCCAACTAATCTTTATCATCTGAGTCAACTTCAAGGCACCCAAGACCAGTGATTTGTAGATGTAGTTGACATGATCGTATGCAGTTGCTAATCATAAGGGGTCAGTGTTGTTTGGGACACATGCATGCTTGAATGAGATGACTGTCTTCTACACTGTGACCATCCCTCTTACCTACATATATGTTGTTCCCCTACCCCTGTGCCTCAGGGAGGATGGGCATGCAAAACATCATCCCAACTGTCGAGGACAACCACGGAGCCATGTCCACTTGTACATGGATTTAGTGAGTGGAACACATGTAAGGAGGGCTGACACCTAGGAATGAGGAATCCATAGGTCATTCACATCTACATTCATGTGTCCAGTTGTGGACAACCATCAACACCTGATCTGCCAACACAATTCACAAAACACCCACATTGATGACAGCACACGTCTGGCCTTGACCTGCATGCACGCCTATTACGTACCACATAAGTGCACATAAATGGAGTACAACTTATGAGGCTAGATGCTGGGGGACAGTTACCCATACAGTCCTACATGTACATAATAATACAGGGATGCACAATTTTGTGTGGAAAATTGATGCATCACTGTCTTCTGAGAGTGAGGGTATGACTCAGTGACAATATTCTGACACTGGAGCTCTTCCAAGTCACATGTGGGCCTACCTGTGGCTACTAATCACCTTTTTCCCATGCTGCTGCTTATTGCACAGCACAAGACTCCCAAGATATGACTCTCTGCCTGTAAATGTCTAACCCTTGCACGGAACACTATGTCAAGATCCAGTCAAGTAACATATGAGATCACTTGCCAGCTTATCACATCTTGCAATGAGTGCAACACACAAGAGTCACTCACACAACAGCTGTAATCACTACACAGTACAGACATTATCACTCTTACTGGATATGTCTGGGTCCTGAAATCGAGCGACTTCCCGATGGTATAGGGGACGGTCCACCTGTAAGACGGGGAAAGGAAATATATGCTCAATATCAGATCACTGTACAAAATGTGTGGACAACATATCACAGTGTGTAACATTTTATATGAGTGAGCTGCTGATCCTGCATTTAGACACTCCGACAGACATACCACTGCAAACTCACATTGACACTGATACTCCAGTGAGTGATAGACACACATCTGCACACATGCACTGGGCCTAACAATCATGTGGTGCTAAACCTGACCACAAACATTTGTTTCTAATCCATTTCAGATGGTATTCCATGTCATGACTTGTATTTAGGTGACAATTTTAATGGCACTTCCCTGGTGCACTGCAATACAAGTGACTCAGGTATTGTGGCTTGTGCATCAAGGGTCTCTGAGTTACTGTGTGATGCACATGTGGCTCAATATTCAGTCTTCAATTATCATGCATTCAGTGGACCATAACAGATATGGCACAGTTGTATGTAGGTACCAAATGCCCCATTGGCAGTGTCCCCTAAGCCGTATGTGCCCCCTTTGGCAACATAATGGCAGGGAACATGTGTGTGTGTGATGATGACAATGCAGCGCTAAACATGGATTGCCCACTTTGCTGTCCTGATACAGTGATATGTGGTATGCTGACAGTGTCTTACCTGATCAGCATTGACAGAAAGCATGGGCACAGGTGTTGTTATTGCACCTGAAATGTGTTACTAAGAGCCACATGTACCAAGATCAGGGTTTGTGAGTCACACATTGCGAGACTTAGCAACTCACAATTTTCAAGTAGGATGATCTGAGGTACAACACTGTCAATGACACTGTTTGCAAATCACAATTGGGGTAGCAAATGCCCTACTTCATGAATTTTAAGGAGGTAGGTCTCATTTTGCAAACCACTTGGGAATGGTGGCACTCACAGGGATGCTGGCCTGCTGGGCTCAGCAGACCACCATGTCTGTGACTGCTTTCAAATAGAGATGTATATTTTTTTATAAGTGCAGCCTTATTTCATCAAGGGTAAAGAGAAAGCATTTCAAAAACCAATATTATGACTTCAATATTTTTTTTGAAGCAGTCAGTGTTCGTAGGACCACTTCCTGCTCTGAAACAATTTTTGGGTATGCATTCACAAAGGGGAAGGGATCCTATGGGGACTCCTCCCTTTTTGCAAATGGGTTAGCACCAACTTGAAACGACTCGTAGCTGCAATTGTTTAGTGCCAGCATTTGCAGTCACCAAACAATCAATCAGCGGACTGAGACACGCTAATAGGAAAGGAATGCCCTTTCCTAAATGCAACTAGCAAACCCTGTTTTGTGATTGGGCAATGTGATAGCAGAATGGCAAAATTGGGGATGTGCATTGGAATGAACATTTTTTCCTGACGTAAACACACAAAATCTAAAAACTAGGCTGTTTGTGACAATTAAAAATAGCTTGGTACACGTGGCCCTAAGTAATAGTCGCACATGACTCAACAAAGCTCAGGACTGCATTGTTAACATGGATAGACATGTGGAATACATCTCAGTACTGGGACACTAACAGTTTGTTCTACTTGCATTCAACATGACCACAAACATTGCATACAGTATGTCAAGACATCTGCTACTGTCACTCAGGAGCATTCTACTGTGCACATTTGTCAATGTGATACTCACCAACAGGGCCACCGATCAGCACACCCAGGTGGCCCAGCAGATCCTGTTCTCTGGCCACCATGTCAGCCCAGTGATTCTTCAGCTGGTGCTCATTCCTGCTCATGTGGAATACCCGTTTGAGGTGGTAGAGCAACTTGCCACACCACAGCCGCCTTGCCTCTGAGTGATACCCCTGTATCACACGCCCACCCATCTCCAACATCAATGGCAGAAAGTGGCACACCAGCCACACAAAGCCCCCAACCTACTCCTCCATGCGGGTCAGCCTCGCCCTTCCCGACATGTCCTTGCACAACAATGCAAAACAGAAGAAGTATAAAATGGAAGTAAAATAAATGTAAAAAAAGGAAACTTACAACCCAAAATAGGAACCCCAACTAACCCAACTAATGTAACCCCCAAACAGACACCTGACCGTACATATACAATCCAAAAGACACTAACCTACACAAAAGACACAAGAGAGACACCACAAGATACAAGACACACATTCCAGACACCAGAAACGTCGAGACACAGCCACACAGTCAAGAAAAAGCACAGACTGTAAAGTGAAAGTGAAAGTACACTCACTGTACCATGCCTGTAAACAGGATTTCCTATTGTATCATTTCCTGTCCCCTTTGCAGCCCGTTTTCCTTCTTGCATGTATTTTTTTGATGTATACGATGTTTGCATGAATATTTTTGGCGCATAACCTACATGTGCAGCTAAATACCACTCATTACAGGTAAACTTCTATTTCAATGGATATCCGGATGCATGTGGTGCGCTGGTGGAATTAACGCCCATGTATATTTAGTTAGCGTTTGCGTGCATTTTCAAAGCATTTACGTCAAAATCTTGTACTCAAACTGTGTTTGCATGATTTTCAATTATTTAACATGCATGCAGTATTTAACAACCCTGTATCAAGATGGAGATAGGATGGTATGGCCTGCAGTGTGTGGTATAGTGCTTGGCCACATGTGGTAGAGCATGCAACTGTGTGTTTTGTGTGTGAATGATCTGTAACAGCAATATATGTGGTTCTGAAGGAACGGCATGCAATACATTGGACATAACACTCATGTATGAATGTGTTACAAATGGGTATCTACATCAGATGGCAATCAGTGATGTACAACAGCCATGATACGTGTTTGTAATATGTGTTGACTCATTTGATGTGTGTAGTTGTTTGACTTTGGGGACATTACATTTCACAAGAGAAGCAAAACTCAGGGATGATTGAGGATGGCTGGTGAGTGCTAGGTTGGATACGTTACCCCTCATATGTCATTGATTGTTGGCTACAACTTCATGGTGACTTGTGTGTGAACTACCCATATGTCAGCCATGTGTACATGTTTGGTATGTACAGTGTTTGAGACACTGTGCCTTAATTCCACCCATAAAAATATTATGTACACGTCAGTTTGAGTCATAAGGATTACCTATGTTACTCATGTTGCTGTGGTGGACCTGGCTGCATGTGTTCACATATTTTCAGATGTGCATTCCACAGAAGTGTCCAGTTCAAGTTTGTGGGCATGTGTACCCTGTGTCCGGATTGGGCTCCATGGTGTTACGGTTTCGTGCAGGTCTAGTCAGGAGTCTGTTAGGGGCAACCCTTGAGTTCACAGAGTATCTCCCACAGCAACAGGGAACGTCAGTGCCTCTGTGCAGATTAATCTTACAGCTAGTCACCACACAAGCCCCATAGAAAGGAGGAATCAGAAGTGAATCTGTGTCTGGACCCTGAGGGCACAAACAAGGATTGTACTTACATACACAAGACTAGCCCTTGTTGGTCCGGCTGGGGACACAGTGGCAATTCCTGGAATACAGCCATAGCACTCTGTCACTGTTAGGCTATAATGACTACATGCAACACTAGACAAAGGATGGGGGCTGGATTTGCCTCCTGGAAACCAGGTGCCAGACCAATACAAAGGAAAACACTTCTAGACACTTCTAGAGGACTGATAGGACACTTACCTGACACAATAACCCAAGAGGAAACAGAAAGCGAGGGAACCAACTAGGAGGCAAAGCCAGGTACAGGGAACAGGCTCAGGTTGACGCACAGGCTGGAACAGGTCTGGGTAACAGAAAGCAGGCTCTGGCAGAAACAAACATGAAAAAGGCTGAGAAACAGGGAGCAGACTCTGACTGGAACAAGCAGGAACAGGACTGGGTAAACAGAGAGCAGGTACAGGCTTAATCAGGATTGTAACACAATCCTATAAGGGGTCTGGACCACAAATAAATCATACTTCAATGAACGACGAGGAGCTTCAGGGAATGGCAGCTTCTGAGCAGTTCCAGGCAGCAGCAAGGCTAGGGCAGAGTCACATGGCTGGGCTGCACAAGAGAGGCCACAGGTGTGTGCAGCTTCAGCCTCTCACAAGTCCTGGAAGAGAGAATCCAGTATAAAGGGACAACCAGACTTTTCCCATAGGAAGCAACGGACAGAAGATTACAAGGTCTTACCATCTACTAGGCAGTGCATTATGGGACCTGAAGTCTATGCAGGCTAATGTAGTTCTTCTATAGCATGCCATATGGAAAAGGAAAGCAAACAGGAGTCAGAAAGGGACTCTGGGTGAGTGTTAATGATGATTCCCAGGGTATAGAGTCCATTACAGCGCCCCTAGAGATGGGAGGGCAGAGACTTAACACATGGCAGTGGCAGGACTTATTTCCAGGGTTGGAATGTGCAGGGCATGACTAAAGAACATGCAATGGAGAAAGAATAAACCAGAGCAGGATTGTGTGATCAAGTATGGTGTTTAATTACATATCCTAACAAGGTGTGTAGAGTTCTATTGGTCGAAAACGTTTTGAACAATCTGCTGTCTGCAGTGTATTCCTGCAGCTGTGTTTTGATATTCCCTTTCATTTTCCCTGGCACCATCCTCCTCCTCCTCATCCTCAGGCAGTTCTTGCTTTTGCTGATAGAGGGGGATGTTCCTCCTCACACAAATGTTGTGCAGGATAGCACATGTAAGTATGATTTTGCAAACAATGTGTGGGGCATATTGGAGGCTGCCTCCTGTGATGTCCAAGCACCTGAATCTGGACTTCAGGATCCCAAAGGTCCTTTCTACAATGGTGTGTGTCCTCCGATGTGCCTCATTATAGGCACGCTCTGCTGCTGTGCTTGGGTTTGGGAATGGGGTTATAATCCATGGCTGGATCCCGTAACCCTGAACCACTGAAAAATATAATAAGAGTGAGTATTTTGTTAGTGTTTGCAACAGGAATGTCATGTAGCATGGCAGTTGATATCTTGTGTTATCTGTGACTCATTTGTGTTTGTGGTATTGTGTGAGATCATTTTTTTCTGCAGTGGGTTCTTTGAATTGACAACTTGTGTTTGGCTCATTAACCTGGGATCTATGATTTTGTTTCCAAAATGCTGGTCAGTGTGTATGTACCATGTGTTGTGTGGTGTCCCACATGTTTTAGTGTGCTTTCACTGGAGGGGACATGATACTTCCACACACACAATAGATTCAGATGTGGTGGTAACATGGTTGCACTTCATGGCCTGGACATCCCATCCAATTAGACAAATGTCATTGCATATGAAATGCAACAGTGAGGCACTTTGATTTGGCTTTGTGACAATGCACAACACATCTCCATAAGTTGGCAGCACTGAGGTGTTCAGTATTGACAATGCACAATTGTCCCATGTGAGACATGGTTCTAGGCAAGCCTTTGTTGTTCCCTCTGCCAGTGGCTCGTGTGAAACGATGCACGTACACTATCAAACTTGATCCAGGTAACCTGGCTAACTGCCTTGCGGAGGTGGATGTATCTGTGCAGGAAGGACCATCTCCTTGTACATCTGTTATTTTGATGGACAATTGGCTCTTTCAGTGTGTGCACCAGTGTGCAGTTTGCATTAGTGGCACATCAATATGTGTTCATAGCACACTTCATTTCCTCATTGCTACCTGGAAACGGCACCCCAGGAGTGATGTATAATGTTGGGACTGCCTCATTATATCCGTGTCACATACATGTGAGTCAGCATCATCATGGTATGTGTCTCATGGTGTTAGACCTGCAGCAACATACATTGCACACCCCTTCCATGCAACATACTTCTTTGGTATGGTGTCGGATTGACTATGTGGCCTAATGTAATTGTAAATGGTTCATCTTCCAAGTTGTACTTCCAGTGCAAGCCATGTCATTGTCACAGTGTGCTTTGGCATTGGTCCCTTGTAGCTCCAGAGTGGCAGCTAATGTTTGTGGAAGCAGTCATTTGTCCATAGTTGTGTATCCCATTGTGTCAGGGCGTACAAACATAACTTCCTGTGTCACTCCTCAGTGTCTTCCTGCCCACGTGTCAATGTAGTGGTGTATGCATTGTGTGTCCTACAGGGTTGCTGTGCTGTGTGTATATTGGTAGATTTATGGACTTACTGACAAGAAGGCAATTGCTATATTGTCCATCCTGGAAGTGCTGATTGATCATGCTGTGGCGGAATATGAAGGAATCATGGACACTCCCAGGGTACTTGGCCAAGATGTTGGTCAACAATCCCTGGTGGTCAACTATGGCCTTCACATTGATGGGGTGGGTGTGCTTTCTGTTCCGGAATAGATGCTCTGTTGCTGCAGGTGGTATGATCGGACATGGGTGCAGTCAATTGCACCAAGCGCATGCAGGAAGCCATGGATTTGATAAAACCCCTGTTTGGTCTCCTGCTGCTTCTGCTGGGTGTTGGGGAAGCTGATGTGGTGTGGTGTGGTGTGAGGGAGATGATGGCATCTAAGTCCTTGGGCAGGAAGGTGGAGAATGAGGGCTGTGATACCCCAGCAACAAGGGCACCCGTTGTTTGGAAGGAGCCACTTGCCAACATATGCAGGAGAGCTAGCAGCTTGGTCACCGGTGGTATATTGTGTGGTGTATGCAGGCTGGCTGTTATTTGTGGCTCAATTTGATGCAGCAGCTGCTGTATGGCTTACCAGTTGAGTCTATACCTCCGGATGATGTCCTGTTCCCTGAGGCCCTGGAGGGTTGTCCTGTTCCTGAAGACCCTCTCCTGCCTTCTGCTTTGCCTTTGGGGGCCACGTTGGTGTTGCGGTGGCTGCTGCTGTTGGTCCTGTGCTCTGCATCGTCTAGCAAGCTACATCTCGTGCTATTACAACCTCCATGTTGGTACTGTTGGGCTCTGATGTTGCTTGTGCGTGTTTTCCTTAAGTAGTGGAGAGTTTGCCTCATTTTAACACCTGCCCTGCAAATCCGACTTAGCTTAATTTTTCAGGTCCGCCTCCCACCCATGCGCCATTTTTGCCCTGTCGGATAAATATGGAGCTAAGGTGTTTGAGTCATTTTTGGAAGGGAGCGCCTACCTTGCATCTCATTGACGCAAGGCGGTTTCACGCATCCTTAAAATGACGCAGACTCCATACTTTGGACACTAGATGGGTCTAGCGTCAAAATATAAATATGGAGTTCAGTTTGCGCTGGATTTGCATTAAAAAAATTAAGCAAATCCGGCGCAAACAGATTATAGAAATATGGGCCATAGTTTAATCTGTGATGTAATTCAGACAGACATGTCCCTTTTTTATCATGGGCAAAGTCAGCTGAGTTCCATCATGCAGTTAGGTTGGACGTTACAGACTTTGAAAAATGGCCACGTTCCATGGAAGTACAGTAACAGTACTATTTAGGGTCTCCGATCTGGGTGTTTCCTCAGTTTCTGTTTGCAAGACTTCACCAGAACTCATCTGCATCCTCTGCTTCAGTTCCTGACCGTTGGATTAACCTTCAGGAACCGCTGTAACTGCAACAAAGTATCCGGGAAGGTTCCTGTGACCTGCAACTTTAGCTCTAGCCAGCAACAGCAACAGTTGCAGGTTGTGCATGCTCTGAGGACTGTCTGTCTTCATCCTTTACCAGAAGAAGCCAAGGAATCTACTATGGAGTGACTGAGTCACTTCCCTGCTTTAGCAGGCACCTCTATGCGATGATAACGGCTACTCCGGGACTCCTCTCCTGTCGATGAGCGTGATCCTTGCAACACAGGTGGTGGACAGAAGTGACCCTGACTGTCTAAAGGTCCAGCTGTCCAAATTTGGTGGAGGTAAGGGTTTGCCTCCTCGTGCCAGACAGTACCCCTGTGCATTGCGTCCTCTTGAGCTTTTTGGGCTTCTGTGCACTTTTTCCAAGATTTCTTTGTGCACAGTGTAGCCCAGGTCCCCAGCACTCTATCCTGTGATGCTCAGCTCCCTGAGTTGTCCTCTGGCAGCATGAGGTCCTTCTGTGTAGTGCTGCTACAACCGCACTTTGCAGCTCCTTTGCCCCCATGTCCCAGGTGCTGCCTGTTCTTCTGAGGGCTCTTTGATGTTCTGAGGGCCCCCTATGTCGCCTCAGTCCAAGTTGAAACCCCCAGGTCACCCCTGGGTCCCGGCAGCTCCTCTTTGATGCAAAACGTGTTCTTGCGTGAACCAAGGCTTGTTGGCAGAATTCAGTGACGCAAACAGCCTGCATCCAATGACTCGATGTGGGACATCTCTTGCACCAAGCAGAAACCCACAGCCATCTTCTTTGGTGCATTTCTGTACTTTTCTTCCAACCAAGGAATCCACTTTTGCACCTTCTTCCAGGTTGGCCGGGGCTCCTGTTCTTCCTGGGCTCTTCTTTGACTTCTGGACTTGGTCTCCTCACTCCACAGGTCTTCAGGTCCAGGAATTCATCATTGGTTTCTTGCAGTCTTGCTTGGCTCTTGCATAATCCTTCACCACAACTTCTAGTGTGTTCAGAGGAACCTTGCTGTACTTTACTCCTGTTTTCCTGGGCTTTGGGGTGGGCTACTTTACTTACCTTTGCTGTTTTCTTACACTCCCAGCACCTCCCTACACAATACACTTGCCTAGGGGGGAATCTGACTTTCGCATTCCACTATTTTAGTATATGGTTTGTGTTGCCCCTAGGCACATTGCAATCTCTTGTTTTTTTCACTGTTTGCAATATTCTATGACTGTTAACTTACCTGATTTTGGTTACTAGTGTATATATTGTGTATAATATGTACCTCCAGAAGGAGTATTGCCTCTAATATATTTATGGCCTTGTATCACTAAAATAAAGTACCTTTATTTCTGGTAACACTGAGTATTGTATTTTATTGTGTATAGGTACTGTGTGACTACAGTGGTATTGCAAGAGCTTTGCATGTCTCCTAGTTCGGCCTTGGCTGCTCTGCTACAGCTACCCCTAGACAGCCTAATCTGCTAGTCACTGCATACATTTCACTAATAAGGGATAACTGGACCTGGTATAAAGTGTAAATACCTTAGGTAACTACTACAAACCAGGCCAGCCTACTACAGACATAGACCAGTATTTAACTACACACAGTGGGACAATTGTCCAACACCACCTGTGGGGAGCCCACAACGTTATTCAGATGAATTTAGTTATTTTTCTGGGCATGACAGAAAACATCCAGAGTCACATTATTTCAAATTACCTTCTTCAAAAATTAGGATAATTGTACTAACTGGCACAAAACTGATTTATTCAGATTCCTTTGTTTCCCATCTTGCATTTGAAGGTTATGGATACTGGAAAACACTATTGATTTAAATAGTGTATGGGAAACACAAGATTTGCAATTACAGAGTAGGGAAGCTTTATTTAGGGTCTGCCTGATGCCTGTGCAAATGATCTTTTTAAGTGATACCATTCAACTGACATCATGTCTGGGGTTAGCGAAAATGAAAGAAAGAAATATGCCCAGTATCCCCACACTGGTAAAGTTTAATGTTTGGCTATCCTTCCTAAATGTCACTGAGGAAGAACTAGATGCAAAGGTTCAGGCTGGTACCTATAACTTTTCACTTTCCAGTCCTGGCGGGTGGTTGATTTGGTGGTTGATTTGGCCCATAGACACTAATGGGTGTCAGGCACATTTTGTGAATTCCTCTGGGGGTTTCAAGGTTAGCCGTCCAGGCCCACAATTTGTCTCAGGTCAACACACGGGTATAGTTACAACATATGGTGCGGGTAAACTGTGCCAACAGTGGGTACAGACTAACATGTTAGAACAGTTAAATAACATCTTAGCACTCCTTCTGAAGATATAGACTTGCAGGACTTCTTGTTAGGTCCTAGAAAGCCACGCTTTAAAAGATTCATCTATGCCATATATAATGAGATTTGGAAGCTTTTCCAGATAGAAGCAGTTGCCTGTTTAAGGCAGATAGACAAGGAAAATTTAGAAAAGGCTTTAGTAACAGCATGAACACTCTGTCCAACAGGATTCATTCCCTAACAAACATAGGGCCAGATTTATACTTGGAGGAGGAGCATATATGTAGCAGCCATCCCAGAGGACCCTCCCACCACCACCCCAAAAGTACGACCTCCCAGCTCAAACACAGCTGAGGATTCTGATGACACAGGGACCACCTTTGAGAGGAAAGTAGTGGGAGTACAGCAGGAGCTGGCCAAGGAGGTGCTGGTGGGAATGCAGTGATGCCATTTGTAGTTCCACAGATGGCAGCTGCCGGGAAGTTGGTGTCTACTTCTCCAACCACTGAAGTGTGTGTTGCCCCCTCAAACTCACAATCACCACCATCAAGAGCAGAAGAGATGACACACACATCAGAGGATGAAGATGAGGAACAGATCATCTTCACCCGTAGGAGTAACCAGTAGCACCAGCCCATGCCACATGGACAATGATTTTCCTTTGTCCTGTGCTTGATAACATGCCAGTCTTGCTACAGTTGGTGACATGCACTCTTCACCGACACACTGTCAACCTTACCACTTTGGACTGCAATTGTCTCTCACTACTCAATTGGTAATTCATGTTCCTCTGCACTGAACAACACTTCATCTCAGCATGTCAAATGACATGTCTCTCAACCTTGCACTTGTGTTGCATCACAATAGAATGCTTTACACTAATGTGGTCACAGACCTGGACTATGTACATATTGCACCAGAGCACTTTAAAATAAAGAGCACCTACACACCCACTTCGGCTCTGTGTAATGGGACACATCTACTTTGCTGGAGATTTGTGATGCATGTAACATGTCTATGGTCACAGAGTATCAATACCAGAGTGCAGAATTAATGTGGGCAGATATCTACGCACAAGGGCCCTAATTTGTACTTTTTCTGCACTGCATTTGAGTCATTTTTTAAGCAAAAAAAGCACAAACTTACAAAATATCATTATATATTGTAAGTTTGACCTGCTTTTGCATCACAAAATGAGGCAAATGCAGTGCAATAACAGTATAATTCAGGGCCAAGGTATCTACAAGATGAAAGTCAATGCTGGCCACATCCCCTACAAGCAAGTCATTGTGTATGTGACATTTGCTTTAAAACATACATGCCTCACCCACAACATACAGCAGGAATGGCTGTGTAAGTGTGTTTGGCCAATAACGTCAGCTGGAAGTACAAGTAAAACACATAGGCGTGAAATTTGTATACTTGACCTCATCTGAAATTGACCCTACTCACTTTAGCAGTGTTGACATGAACTTTAGACTGCAGGCAGACGTCCCACAGTGCCCAACATTCTGACACAGGACCCAAACAATGGCAGCTTTAAAACCACACCTATCTGTCCAATACACGGGAACCATAGTCACGTTGAGTGGTGGGTTCAATGGATGGCACATGCATTGAGATTTAGATTTCTTGTAGCTGCCAATGTGAAAGCTCAGTTGGAAGTGGGAATTAAAATGTCAAGAGAGGGATGTGGATGCAGTACGTAATATACAGTCCAACAGACAATTGGCACTGTACTCTCATGCAAAGACCCTGAGC
Organism: Pleurodeles waltl; assembly: GCF_031143425.1. Lineage (NCBI taxonomy): Eukaryota > Metazoa > Chordata > Amphibia > Caudata > Salamandridae > Pleurodeles > Pleurodeles waltl. The sequence continues at coordinate 1,028,239,013 of NC_090445.1, forward strand.
CCCAAGCATATGACACATGCAGTAAGGGAGTACCTAAATCTTTAATAACTATGTACAAAACAAAACGTAAAACTATGTAACACATCTATACTAACCTAATCTATCCTTACTATATATTACCCACAACTGGCCCTACCTACCCTATGCTAAGCTTACTTACTACATTTAACAACACACTCTAAACATTTGCCCCCCCCCACCCCCTTATATGGCGAGACACATGTTGGACAACATATACTAACCTAAACATATACTAACTAATACTAAACAATATATATATATATATATATATATATATATATATATATATATATATATTGTTTTATTAGTTTTATTTTTAAATACACAAAAGCCCCAACATGAGCCAACAAACTAACATGTAATAATATGAACCCCCAACCTACTTATCCTATCTAAACTACTACCCTACTCTAACCTATCACAACCCCCCCTAAACCCACTACAAAAAAGGATGAGGAATGAGGAGGGAGGGGACTGAATTAAGGGTGAGTGGAAGCAAGAGTTCACAGGTTTGCCCTCCTCAGTGTCTTCTGAATAGCTTTGAGCCTCCGGGTATTTTTGTCCACGTCCCTCTGTATAGTGTCAAGCTTTCTCAATACTTTCCTCATGTCCCCCTGGAGCTCGGAAATTGTGGCCATGTTCAATGCAGCAGATGTGGTGGTTTGTGGTGCAGAGGTTGTTGGTTCAGCATGTGTGGTGGTCGGTGGTGCTGACATTGAAGGTGTAGCAGGTGTGGCGGTTGGTGGTGCCGAGGTTGATGGTGCAGCAGGTGGGGCTGATGTGATGGTGGCTGCTGTGGTACTGGCTGCAGTTGTGGTGATGGCTCCAACCATTGTGACCAAGGCCAGTCCCCCTTGACTGAAAGCCCACCATTCTCCTGTGGCTCTCTCTCTCTCTGATAGCATCTTGCCATCCTTCAGTACCCAGACTCGACATCCAACATGTGTCTGTATCTCACTGCCCGCTTCTGGAAAGCCCTGATCTCTGCTACATCCATGTTGGCAGCTGTAAAAATGAGACAGGCAACCATCAGTGTCATCATTGTGTGATGTATGTACAGATGATAATCTAACACTCTGCCTCAATTTGCACATGCAGTCCAAATCATAGTCCAGATGATATAATATCCCTGATGAATAAAATGGCAACACTGCCTACCCATCAAGTATTTAACACCAGGGTAAAGCACAGCAAGAGGTGGAACAAATAAAGTGATCTGTGCATTGATGTAGTGCAATGTATCACTATGCAAAGGCAACAACTACTTCACATGGGCCGGGCCAACTAATCTTTATCATCTGAGTCAACTTCAAGGCACCCAAGACCAGTGATTTGTAGATGTAGTTGACATGATGGTATGCAGTTGCTAATCATAAGGGGTCAGTGTTGTTTGGGACACATGCATGCTTGAATGAGATGACTGTCTTCTACACTGTGACCATCCCTCTTACCTACATATATGTTGTTCCCCTACCCCTGTGCCTCAGGGAGGATGGGCATGCAAAACATCATCCCAACTGTCGAGGACAACCACGGAGCCATGTCCACTTGTACATGGATTTAGTGAGTGGAACACATGTAAGGAGGGCTGACACCTAGGAATGAGGAATCCATAGGTCATTCACATCTACATTCATGTGTCCAGTTGTGGACAACCATCAACACCTGATCTGCCAACACAATTCACAAAACACCCACATTGATGACAGCACACGTCTGGCCTTGACCTGCATGCACGCCTATTACGTACCACATAAGTGCACATAAATGGAGTACAACTTATGAGGCTAGATGCTGGGGGACAGTTACCCATACAGTCCTACATGTACATAATAATACAGGGATGCACAATTTTGTGTGGAAAATTGATGCATCACTGTCTTCTGAGAGTGAGGGTATGACTCAGTGACAATATTCTGACACTGGAGCTCTTCCAAGTCACATGTGGGCCTACCTGTGGCTACTAATCACCTTTTTCCCATGCTGCTGCTTATTGCACAGCACAAGACTCCCAAGATATGACTCTCTGCCTGTAAATGTCTAACCCTTGCACGGAACACTATGTCAAGATCCAGTCAAGTAACATATGAGATCACTTGCCAGCTTATCACATCTTGCAATGAGTGCAACACACAAGAGTCACTCACACAACAGCTGTAATCACTACACAGTACAGACATTATCACTCTTACTGGATATGTCTGGGTCCTGAAATCGAGCGACTTCCCGATGGTATAGGGGACGGTCCACCTGTAAGACGGGGAAAGGAAATATATGCTCAATATCAGATCACTGTACAAAATGTGTGGACAACATATCACAGTGTGTAACATTTTATATGAGTGAGCTGCTGATCCTGCATTTAGACACTCCGACAGACATACCACTGCAAACTCACATTGACACTGATACTCCAGTGAGTGATAGACACACATCTGCACACATGCACTGGGCCTAACAATCATGCACGGAACACTATGTCAAGATCCAGTCAAGTAACATATGAGATCACTTGCCAGCTTATCACATCTTGCAATGAGTGCAACACACAAGAGTCACTCACACAACAGCTGTAATCACTACACAGTACAGACATTATCACTCTTACTGGATATGTCTGGGTCCTGAAATCGAGCGACTTCCCGATGGTATAGGGGACGGTCCACCTGTAAGACGGGGAAAGGAAATATATGCTCAATATCAGATCACTGTACAAAATGTGTGGACAACATATCACAGTGTGTAACATTTTATATGAGTGAGCTGCTGATCCTGCATTTAGACACTCCGACAGACATACCACTGCAAACTCACATTGACACTGATACTCCAGTGAGTGATAGACACACATCTGCACACATGCACTGGGCCTAACAATCATGTGGTGCTAAACCTGACCACAAACATTTGTTTCTAATCCATTTCAGATGGTATTCCATGTCATGACTTGTATTTAGGTGACAATTTTAATGGCACTTCCCTGGTGCACTGCAATACAAGTGACTCAGGTATTGCGGCTTGTGCATCAAGGGTCTCTGAGTTACTGTGTGATGCACATGTGGCTCAATATTCAGTCTTCAATTATCATGCATTCAGTGGACCATAACAGATATGGCACAGTTGTATGTAGGTACCAAATGCCCCATTGGCAGTGTCCCCTAAGCCGTATGTGCCCCCTTTGGCAACATAATGGCAGGGAACATGTGTGTGTGTAATGATGACAATGCAGCGCTAAACATGGATTGCCCACTTTGCTGTCCTGATACAGTGATATGTGGTATGCTGACAGTGTCTTACCTGATCAGCATTGACAGAAAGCATGGGCACAGGTGTTGTTATTGCACCTGAAATGTGTTACTAAGAGCCACATGTACCAAGATCAGGGTTTGTGAGTCACACATTGCGAGACTTAGCAACTCACAATTTTCAAGTAGGATGATCTGAGGTACAACACTGTCAATGACACTGTTTGCAAATCACAATTGGGGTAGCAAATGCCCTACTTCATGAATTTTAAGGAGGTAGGTCTCATTTTGCAAACCCCTTGGGAATGGTGGCACTCACAGGGATGCTGGCCTGCTGGGCTCAGCAGACCACCATGTCTGTGACTGCTTTCAAATAGAGATGTATATTTTTTTATAAGTGCAGCCTTATTTCATCAAGGGTAAAGAGAAAGCATTTCAAAAACCAATATTATGACTTCAATATTTTTTTTGAAGCAGTCAGTGTTCGTAGGACCACTTCCTGCTCTGAAACAATTTTTGGGTATGCATTCACAAAGGGGAAGGGATCCTATGGGGACTCCTCCCTTTTTGCAAATGGGTTAGCACCAACTTGAAACGACTCGTAGCTGCAATTGTTTAGTGCCAGCATTTGCAGTCACCAAACAATCAATCAGCGGACTGAGACACGCTAATAGGAAAGGAATGCCCTTTCCTAAATGCAACTAGCAAACCCTGTTTTGTGATTGGGCAATGTGATAGCAGAATGGCAAAATTGGGGATGTGCATTGGAATGAACATTTTTTCCTGACGTAAACACACAAAATCTAAAAACTAGGCTGTTTGTGACAATTAAAAATAGCTTGGTACACGTGGCCCTAAGTAATAGTCGCACATGACTCAACAAAGCTCAGGACTGCATTGTTAACATGGATAGACATGTGGAATACATCTCAGTACTGGGACACTAACAGTTTGTTCTACTTGCATTCAACATGACCACAAACATTGCATACAGTATGTCAAGACATCTGCTACTGTCACTCAGGAGCATTCTACTGTGCACATTTGTCAATGTGATACTCACCAACAGGGCCACCGATCAGCACACCCAGGTGGCCCAGCAGATCCTGTTCTCTGGCCACCATGTCAGCCCAGTGATTCTTCAGCTGGTGCTCATTCCTGCTCATGTGGAATACCCGTTTGAGGTGGTAGAGCAACTTGCCACACCACAGCCGCCTTGCCTCTGAGTGATACCCCTGTATCACACGCCCACCCATCTCCAGCATCAATGGCAGAAAGTGGCACACCAGCCACACAAAGCCCCCAACCTACTCCTCCATGCGGGTCAGCCTCGCCCTTCCCGACATGTCCTTGCACAACAATGCAAAACAGAAGAAGTATAAAATGGAAGTAAAATAAATGTAAAAAAAGGAAACTTACAACCCAAAATAGGAACCCCAACTAACCCAACTAATGTAACCCCCAAACAGACACCTGACCGTACATATACAATCCAAAAGACACTAACCTACACAAAAGACACAAGAGAGACACCACAAGATACAAGACACACATTCCAGACACCAGAAACGTCGAGACACAGCCACACAGTCAAGAAAAAGCACAGACTGTAAAGTGAAAGTGAAAGTACACTCACTGTACCATGCCTGTAAACAGGATTTCCTATTGTATCATTTCCTGTCCCCTTTGCAGCCCGTTTTCCTTCTTGCATGTATTTTTTTGATGTATACGATGTTTGCATGAATATTTTTGGCGCATAACCTACATGTGCAGCTAAATACCACTCATTACAGGTAAACTTCTATTTCAATGGATATCCGGATGCATGTGGTGCGCTGGTGGAATTAACGCCCATGTATATTTAGTTAGCGTTTGCGTGCATTTTCAAAGCATTTACGTCAAAATCTTGTACTCAAACTGTGTTTGCATGATTTTCAATTATTTAACATGCATGCAGTATTTAACAACCCTGTATCAAGATGGAGATAGGATGGTATGGCCTGCAGTGTGTGGTATAGTGTTTGGCCACATGTGGTAGAGCATGCAACTGTGTGTTTTGTGTGTGAATGATCTGTAACAGCAATATATGTGGTTCTGAAGGAACGGCATGCAATACATTGGACATAACACTCATGTATGAATGTGTTACAAATGGGTATCTACATCAGATGGCAATCAGTGATGTACAACAGCCATGATACGTGTTTGTAATATGTGTTGACTCATTTGATGTGTGTAGTTGTTTGACTTTGGGGACATTACATTTCACAAGAGAAGCAAAACTCAGGGATGATTGAGGATGGCTGGTGAGTGCTAGGTTGGATACGTTACCCCTCATATGTCATTGATTGTTGGCTACAACTTCATGGTGACTTGTGTGTGAACTACCCATATGTCAGCCATGTGTACATGTTTGGTATGTACAGTGTTTGAGACACTGTGCCTTAATTCCACCCATAAAAATATTATGTACACGTCAGTTTGAGTCATAAGGATTACCTATGTTACTCATGTTGCTGTGGTGGACCTGGCTGCATGTGTTCACATATTTTCAGATGTGCATTCCACAGAAGTGTCCAGTTCAAGTTTGTGGGCATGTGTACCCTGTGTCCGGATTGTGCTCCATGGTGTTACGGTTTCGTGCAGGTCTAGTCAGGAGTCTGTTAGGGGCAACCCTTGAGTTCACAGAGTATCTCCCACAGCAACAGGGAACGTCAGTGCCTCTGTGCAGATTAATCTTACAGCTAGTCACCACACAAGCCCCATAGAAAGGAGGAATCAGAAGTGAATCTGTGTCTGGACCCTGAGGGCACAAACAAGGATTGTACTTACATACACAAGACTAGCCCTTGTTGGTCCGGCTGGGGACACAGTGGCAATTCCTGGAATACAGCCATAGCACTCTGTCACTGTTAGGCTATAATGACTACATGCAACACTAGACAAAGGATGGGGGCTGGATTTGCCTCCTGGAAACCAGGTGCCAGACCAATACAAAGGAAAACACTTCTAGACACTTCTAGAGGACTGATAGGACACTTACCAGACACAATAACCCAAGAGGAAACAGAAAGCGAGGGAACCAACTAGGAGGCAAAGCCAGGTACAGGGAACAGGCTCAGGTTGACGCACAGGCTGGAACAGGTCTGGGTAACAGAAAGCAGGCTCTGGCAGAAACAAACATGAAAAAGGCTGAGAAACAGGGAGCAGACTCTGACTGGAACAAGCAGGAACAGGACTGGGTAAACAGAGAGCAGGTACAGGCTTAATCAGGATTGTAACACAATCCTATAAGGGGTCTGGACCACAAATAAATCATACTTCAATGAACGACGAGGAGCTTCAGGGAATGGCAGCTTCTGAGCAGTTCCAGGCAGCAGCAAGGCTAGGGCAGAGTCACATGGCTGGGCTGCACAAGAGAGGCCACAGGTGTGTGCAGCTTCAGCCTCTCACAAGTCCTGGAAGAGAGAATCCAGTATAAAGGGACAACCAGACTTTTCCCATAGGAAGCAACGGACAGAAGATTACAAGGTCTTACCATCTACTAGGCAGTGCATTATGGGACCTGAAGTCTATGCAGGCTAATGTAGTTCTTCTATAGCATGCCATATGGAAAAGGAAAGCAAACAGGAGTCAGAAAGGGACTCTGGGTGAGTGTTAATGATGATTCCCAGGGTATAGAGTCCATTACAGCGCCCCTAGAGATGGGAGGGCAGAGACTTAACACATGGCAGTGGCAGGACTTATTTCCAGGGTTGGAATGTGCAGGGCATGACTAAAGAACATGCAATGGAGAAAGAATAAACCAGAGCAGGATTGTGTGATCAAGTATGGTGTTTAATTACATATCCTAACAAGGTGTGTAGAGTTACTATTGGTCGAAAACGTTTTGAACAATCTGCTGTCTGCAGTGTATTCCTGCAGCTGTGTTTTGATATTCCCTTACATTTTCCCTGGCACCATCCTCCTCCTCCTCATCCTCAGGCAGTTCTTGCTTTTGCTGATAGAGGGGGATGTTCCTCCTCACACAAATGTTGTGCAGGATAGCACATGTAAGTATGATTTTGCAAACAATGTGTGGGGCATATTGGAGGCTGCCTCCTGTGATGTCCAAGCACCTGAATCTGGACTTCAGGATCCCAAAGGTCCTTTCTACAATGGTGTGTGTCCTCCGATGTGCCTCATTATAGGCACGCTCTGCTGCTGTGCTTGGGTTTGGGAATGGGGTTATAATCCATGGCTGGATCCCGTAACCCTGAACCACTGAAAAAGATAATAAGAGTGAGTATTTTGTTAGTGTTTGCAACAGGAATGTCATGTAGCATGGCAGTTGATATCTTGTGTTATCTGTGACTCATTTGTGTTTGTGGTATTGTTTGAGATCATTTTTTTCTGCAGTGGGTTCTTTGAATTGACAACTTGTGTTTGGCTCATTAACCTGGGATCTATGATTTTGTTTCCAAAATGCTGGTCAGTGTGTATGTACCATGTGTTGTGTGGTGTCCCACATGTTTTAGTGTGCTTTCACTGGAGGGGACATGATACTTCCACACACACAATAGATTCAGATGTGGTGGTAACATGGTTGCACTTCATGGCCTGGACATCCCATCCAATTAGACAAATGTCATTGCATATGAAATGCAACAGTGAGGCACTTTGATTTGGCTTTGTGACAATGCACAACACATCTCCATAAGTTGGCAGCACTGAGGTGTTCAGTATTGACAATGCACAATTGTCCCATGTGAGACATGGTTCTAGGCAAGCCTTTGTTGTTCCCTCTGCCAGTGGCTCGTGTGAAACGATGCACGTACACTATCAAACTTGATCCAGGTAACCTGGCTAACTGCCTTGCGGAGGTGGATGTATCTGTGCAGGAAGGACCATCTCCTTGTACATCTGTTATTTTGATGGACAATTGGCTCTTTCAGTGTGTGCACCAGTGTGCAGTTTGCATTAGTGGCACATCAATATGTGTTCATAGCACACTTCATTTCCTCATTGCTACCTGGAAACGGCACCCCAGGAGTGATGTATAATGTTGGGACTGCCTCATTATATCCGTGTCACCTACATGTGAGTCAGCATCATCATGGTATGTGTCTCATGGTGTTAGACCTGCAGCAACATACATTGCACACCCCTTCCATGCAACATACTTCTTTGGTATGGTGTCGGATTGACTATGTGGCCTAATGTAATTGTAAATGGTTCATCTTCCAAGTTGTACTTCCAGTGCAAGCCATGTCATTGTCACAGTGTGCTTTGGCATTGGTCCCTTGTAGCTCCAGAGTGGCAGCTAATGTTTGTGGAAGCAGTCATTTGTCCATAGTTGTGTATCCCATTGTGTCAGGGCGTACAAACATAACTTCCTGTGTCACTCCTCAGTGTCTTCCTGCCCACGTGTCAATGTAGTGGTGTATGCATTGTGTGTCCTACAGGGTTGCTGTGCTGTGTGTATATTGGTAGATTTATGGACTTACTGACAAGAAGGCAATTGCTATATTGTCCATCCTGGAAGTGCTGATTGATCATGCTGTGGCGGAATATGAAGGAATCATGGACACTCCCAGGGTACTTGGCCAAGATGTTGGTCAACAATCCCTGGTGGTCAACTATGGCCTTCACATTGATGGGGTGGGTGTGCTTTCTGTTCTGGAATAGATGCTCTGTTGCTGCAGGTGGTATGATCGGACATGGGTGCAGTCAATTGCACCAAGCGCATGCAGGAAGCCATGGATTTGATAAAACCCCTGTTTGGTCTCCTGCTGCTTCTGCTGGGTGTTGGGGAAGCTGATGTGGTGTGGTGTGGTGTGAGGGAGATGATGACATCTAAGTCCTTGGGCAGGAAGGTGGAGAATGAGGGCTGTGATACCCCAGCAACAAGGGCACCCGTTGTTTGGAAGGAGCCACTTGCCAACATATGCAGGAGAGCTAGCAGCTTGGTCACCGGTGGTATATTTTGTGGTGTATGCAGGCTGGCTGTTATTTGTGGCTCAATTTGATGCAGCAGCTGCTGTATGGCTTACCAGTTGAGTCTATACCTCCGGATGATGTCCTGTTCCCTGAGGCCCTGGAGGGTTGTCCTGTTCCTGAAGACCCTCTCCTGCCTTCTGCTTTGCCTTTGGGGGCCACGTTGGTGTTGTGGTGGCTGCTGCTGTTGGTCCTGTGCTCTGCATCGTCTAGCAAGCTACATCTCGTGCTATTACAACCTCCATGTTGGTACTGTTGGGCTCTGATGTTGCTTGTGCGTGTTTTCCTTAAGTAGTGGAGAGTTTGCCTCATTTTAACACCTGCCCTGCAAATCCGACTTAGCTTAATTTTTCAGGTCCGCCTCCCACCCATGCGCCATTTTTGCCCTGTCGGATAAATATGGAGCTAAGGTGTTTGAGTCATTTTTGGAAGGGAGCGCCTACCTTGCATCTCATTGACGCAAGGCGGTTTCACGCATCCTTAAAATGACGCAGACTCCATACTTTGGACACTAGATGGGTCTAGCGTCAAAATATAAATATGGAGTTCAGTTTGCGCTGGATTTGCATTAAAAAAATGAAGCAAATCCGGCGCAAACAGATTATAGAAATATGGGCCATAGTTTAATCTGTGATGTAATTCAGACAGACATGTCCCTTTTTTATCATGGGCAAAGTCAGCTGAGTTCCATCATGCAGTTAGGTTGGACGTTACAGACTTTGAAAAATGGCCACGTTCCATGGAAGTACAGTAACAGTAGTGACTTGTTTACTGCTTTTAATTTTTCCAAGTAACAACAGACAATGGCTAAAAGGGAAGCAATTTTCACCATGCTTCATATAGAAAAGTTAGAGAAGTTGCATTTCACAGTTGCAGAAAGCCCATCAACAGTACGGCATTATTAATCTGCCCATTTCCACTTTTCGTTTTTGGAAATGCCTGAAACATCTTGGCATGGCAGGTACGAGCGGCTAGGTGATAGCTATATTAAAGAAGAGTGGGAGTTGCCCTTTGAATACAAATGTCTGAATGGCGAAACAGAGGTCTTTCTTAGCGGAAGCGAATGTGAGACTACTGTTAGTCATTCAATGCTCTGCAAGCAGGTGTGCCTTCACGGCCTTTGCAATGTGGGGGTCGCAAACTTGGCCTGTTTTCTGAAGGGTACTCCGGTCCCTTTAATTTGACCAGCATTTCATGTACTTTCGAAAGGAAGTAATATGGTGCTCAGGGACCAAAGCTGTTGCGGTATGCGACCAGGAATTGCTTACACAATTTCAGTCTCTAGGGTTGTTACGTGTTGTTGACAAGTTTTATTCCCCCCACACAAGAGATTAAATGATCAGAAATGTGGCTTCACATTGATACTGCTAATGTAAATTATGAGAAGCTGAGCAGACTAAAGGCGCTACAGTTCCAAAAACAAGTTACGTTGACATCGGCTAGAGAGACGTATGCTGTCCAGATCATCACCCGAGATACAATCCCTATTAAATACCAAGATGTGTCCATCTTCCAGACTGTCTTCGGAGTCATTCCCTTGGCCATCCATTGACTATTTTGAAGTGTGTTTGGCGGCTTTCATATAATATTGGCATTAATAGGTGGAGTACTATTGCTACTACTTCTCATTGGCAGTGGTTGTGTCTTTCCAGCTAAGCAAAGCAATGGAGCCACTGTCACCAGCTGATCTGTGCCGTGAACGCATGGTTCAGGTCTTCAATGCTCCGCTGCTGGAAGGATTGGAGCGTGATTGGTCATTGTCATTCCGACCAGTCCTATGGTCTATGCAGCCAGTCTTTCGCTGCTTGTGGTGCCTCTTTGAACAGTTGCCTACAGTGTGGCTTGCTGTTACGCCAGTGCCTCCTGTGGACCAAGCACTGCTGATGTCACCAATGAGTGTTCATTCACGGCCGGGCCCCTTGAGACTAAGGCTGATTCGCGAGGCCAATTATGAGCCGCACTTTGTGAACGATCTGGCTCTTTTTGACACTGTGCAAAGTGCCACTCCTGCAGTTGGACCTGCACAATAGACTACTATGCACTACTGCTCAGTGGATCCATCTGCTTATCCTGTCATCAATCCAACATCTGACGATGTGGCCTCTTTCCTGAGGTCCTTTCCCTTCAATGGCTTCGAAGATGCTCTTCAAGATCATGACTCCTGTTAAATAAATTTGATGATTGGCTTATCTTACCAAATTCAAAGTTTGCATTTATTGCCCTTACTTTGGCCTGCTATGCTTGTCATGGTTGACATTAAGGCCCTCATTGACCATGGTGACGGCCGCCAACATACCACTGCAGTGGCAAAAATCCGTTCCCATTATCATGACACACACACACCAAGCCGACAGAATACTGCCACATACACAAATCAACCAGCCCAAAGGTCAGTGTTAAAGTGTCAGTACAAACACCCATACCGTTATGCCAACAAAACAATGCCCACCACAATATGACCTACGAATCACCACAAGCAGACATTCAATGGCATTAAACCATTGGCAGTACACACCGGCGTGCTCAGAATGGCCACCAAAATAAAAAGCAACATAACATTGGCTTAAACACACCTGCCACTGATAAACACACCACACCCACCCACCCACAGCACTATAAAACACACACCTACGTTACCCACAACCCTTTACGAATACGAATAATCACCACAAGACTAACATGACCACCACTGAGACAACTACACACACACCGCAAACACCCAGCCATTCCGTCACACACCCCACATCCCACACCCCACCACATCACTTAACACCCTCTACACAACACACACCACACAACACCCATGTCCCCACTAAGTCACCCCAGTTTCACTACCGAGGAGTTGGGGGTCATGGTGGAGGACATAGTCAGGGTAGAGCAACAGCTGTTTGGAACACAGGTACAGCAAATAACCATTGCCAGGAAGATGGGGCTATAGCAGAGAATCATGGACAGGGTGAACGCTTGGGACAACATCCAAAAACAGGGATGACATCAGGAAGAGGTGGAACGACCTAAGGGGGAAAGTCCGTTCCGTGGCAGCAAGGCACCAGCTCAGCATCCAGAGAACTGGTGGTGAACCCCCACCTCCTCACCCATAGCTCACAGCGTGGGAGGAGCATGTCTTGGCAATACTACATCCTGAGGAGCTCATTGGAGTAGCCGGAGGACTGGACACTGGTGAGTCAATATTTACAACTCATCTCCCCATACCTGCATGCCATCACACCCCGTCACCCTCACTCTCATCACTCCACTCCATCCCACACACTGCACCTACACACCTACCGAACCCCAATGTCAAGCCCTCCATGCTATACCAATGCATGTACACCCATCACCAAAGCATGCACAGCATGGAGAACTAACAATCCCACAGTACATCACCATACCATCAGGGACCAGTGGTCAGTCAGCCACCCCAGCCCACTCACAGTCCACCACAGAGCCTCCCCATCAGTATCCAACACCACAGCACCCACCCAATGTCTCCACACCTCTGCCCCCAGGACACATCAATCAGCAGTGTGCCCACCTGTAAAGGGACCCCAGTCCATACCTCACCCCCAAGACAATCAGGAACCTGGGTTCTGTGGCAGTGGGCACATTGTTCATGGGACAGAGGTACAGGGGAACAGGGACACTGGGAGGACCACTGTGAGCCAGGGAGAGGACAGGGCCAGGGAACTGACTCTCCAGGACGCACTCACTAATGTCCTGGGGGCTTACCAACAATCCCAGGACAAGATGGGCCTGATCCTTACCAACATGCAGGAGAACAAGTGGCTTCAGGAGGTATACAATCAGGAGATCAGGGAGGATTTGCAGGCCCTCAACACCACCATGGTCTCCAAAGCAGGGGTGCTGGAAGATATGGCCAACATCATGAGGGAATAGACAGCACATCAATGGGCCCCTACCACTAGCCAGTCTACAGACCAACCCACCACTTCTGCTGCAGCTAGTGGCAGGAGGCTCTGCCACAAGACCCACAGGCCACCAGCACCCCTCCCCCTGCAGAAGGTGAACCACCCCGCAAAACGACCCAGACAAAAGCCAGAGACACTTGCCAAAACCAAAACCACTGCCAGGAAGTGAGACCCTCCTGAGTGTCACCCTTGTTTCCCACTCTGTCACCTTGTCCACTTTGAACTGCCTTTGCTCACCTTCCTATGGCCCCTTGGACACTGGACCCGTGATTTAAACAGACTGGAACAATAACCTGGACTTTCCTCAACCATCACCGCATTCCATTGCACTTTTCCGGCAATTATTTGCACTACAATAAACGCCCTTGAACACAACTTGTGTGAAAGTGTTTTATGTGATGAAAATGTGCATATATGGAAACAGTCACATCATGTGCACATGATCTGAACACTGTGATAGCAAACATTTAGTGACCTGTATCTCTCTGTAGTCATCAAATCAGTACACAGTTGTTACATCACCAACATCTGCAAAATGAGAAGGCATAGGTGACAGTAAGTAGAGATGCAAAGGAAGTGAATGCCATCCTAGTACAGCCACACAGAAAACATAAATAATCAGAGGAATGGTCAGTGCCACTGTCTCACCTGTGTGTCATTGGAAGTATTGATGTATAACTGATGTTCTGTTGTTCACATCCTCATCCTCTGCCTCCTCATCCTCACTGTCCTCAGGGTCCACTGCTGCCACAGGGGCATTTCCAGTCTCCTCTTCCTGCAGATAAGGCACATGTCATCCGAGGGCCAGGTTGTGCAACATGCAGCATGCCACTACTTTCTGGTAGACCTTCTTGGGTGAGTAGCTCAGGGATCCACCTGTTAGATGGAAGCATCTGAACACCCGTCAGGAGACCAAAGGTCCTTTCAATAATTCTCCTGGTTCACCCATGTGCATCATTATGACGATTCTCAGCCCCTGTGTGGCATTCCTCACAGGGGTCAGGAGCCACAATAGGTTTGGGTAGCCAGAGTCACCTGCAAGTATTGAGGGGCAAACATTAGTATTACATAATGGTATGGGGTTAACAATAGAAGGCATACACTGACATACATTGGGTGGGGAGTCAGGCTCACCAATTAGCCACACCCTGTGCCTCTGTAGTTGTGTCATCACATTTGGGATGCTGCTATTCCTCAGGATGAAGGCTTCATTCACTGACCCAGGATACTTGACAGTGATGTAGGAGATGTACTGGTCAGCCAGGCACACCATTTGCACATTGAGTGAGTGGAAACTCTTCTGATTACTGAACACCTGTTCATTCTGGCTGGGTGGGGGGACACACGCAACATGTGTACCGTCAATCACCCAAATAATTTTGTGTATATGTCCCATTGCATAGAATCCTGCCTTCACAGTGGCCAAATCTTCCACCTGGGGGAAAGCAATGTAGCTGCACATGTGTTTCACCAGGGCAGATAAAACACTTGCCAGCACGATTGAGAACATTGGCTGTGATATTCCTGCTGCCAAGCCCACTATCACTTGGAAAGAACCAGTTGTCAGGAAATGGATCACTGATAGAACCTGCATAAGAGGGGGGATCCCAGTGGGATGAAGGACAGCTGATATCAGACCAGGCTCCAATTGAGCACACAGCTCTGTGATAGTGGCCCTGTCCAGTCTATAGGTTAGTATTATGTGCCTGTCCTCCAGTGTATTCGGTCCACAAAGGGTCAGTACATGGGGTCTTGTCTCCTCCTCCGATTCCTCCACAGAGGTAGGTATATAAGGGACACAAAAGTGAGTAGGGTGTCACAATTTGGACAATGGAACCACGACCTCGGTGTACAGAGAGCAGTAATGTGATGGGAAAATGGGAATCGCAATGTAAGTACAAATTATAGAAATGACACAGTTCTCATTTATCTGAATGTTGCCCACCACCATAAAATGGCGACCGCCTGTCCTGTGTGTAGGGACAGGTGGAAGTGAGGTACCTCCGCTGGCGCTGGGTTTCATGGCGGAAGGCAATCTTGCACCGCCGTGCTATTCCCCATTGGCTAATATGGGGCTCAATGGAGTACAGTGGCCAATGTGGATCACCGGCAGCGGTGACGGTGTACAGCACTGCGGACGTGACCGCCATTTTCTGTCTTTAACCTCACTTGATTCCTGACTTTCCACAGGACAACACCTACACTGCGTGTGCTGCTGTGACCTATGTCTGGATCCTGCCATGACTCATGTGACTGGGGAAAGGACCCTTGTCTTCACTTCAGAGGAGTTGAAGAGCTTGGTGGATGGGGTCCTACCCCAGTATGGACAGCTGTATGGGCCTCCAGACTAACAGGTGAGTACACCTTGGCACGATGCAAGGTTGCTTGGAGATGTGTGTGCAAGCATCGTGCCATTTGGAGGGGTGATATGTCTTGTGGTAGTGTACATGGTGGGCGCTGGGAGATGTGTGTGCCAATAGAGATGGAAATGGGATTTGTGGGCCATATGTGTGACAGGCTGGATTGTATGTGTAGTGGTGTCCTCCTGTCTGTGTTTCCTCTGCAGGTCAGTGCCCATCAGAAGAAGGTGTTATGGCGTGCCATCGCCAAGGACATGTGGGCCCTCGGGGTCTACAGCAGGCGGAGAACCCACTGTAGGAAAAGGTGGGAGGGCCTTAGACGCTGGGTCTGGAAGACTGTGGAGGTCCAGCTGTGGATGGCCTCCCATCGAGGGTGGGGTGCCCGTTGGAACCTGACCCATCTGATGGCCCGCATACTGGCGATGGCCTACCCAGTGCTGGATGGGCTCTGGAGGGCTTCATAGCAGCCACAAGGGGGTGAGTAAAGTGGATGTTACAACTATAATTGGTAGGTGGCATGGGATCCTGGTGGTGGGTGTCAGTTAGTGGGTGCCCCTTAATGCCAGGTCAGAGATCGCAGCATGATCCAGCTCAAGGGTAATGGTTGTATTGCTAGATCTGGTAACCTAGCTAGGTTGCATTCCATGTCAGACACGGCTTAGTGACTCCCAGGAGGGATGCAGTTGGCAGGGGTTGGCTCACATTTTCCTGTGGTACATAGCCAATGGAATGCCAGTGCGATGCATGGTTCTCAATCCTGATCCCTGTGTGTGACGGTAATGTGTATGCCATCTATGGTGTTGATGCTGCAATTGATCCAGTGCTCCCTTTGTCTCTCCCCCCCTTTTTTTCTTCTGTTATCTTGTCCATGTGTGCATTAGCATCATCTGGCGGAGGAGCAGGGGCACCGGGAGCTGCACCCCACAGGACCTAGGAGTCCGAGGGTGAGGGGAGCACCACGGAGGAGGTAGGAGGTGACAACATTGTATCAGATTCCTCCTCTGATGGAAGCTCCCTGGTGGTGGCAGACACCTCTGGGACCATTGCAGCTACAGGTATAGCCGCCACCCTGTACCAGCACTGCCCTCCCAGTATCCCCTCACCAAGTTGCCCGTGCTCGCTCACCCAGTGTCGCGTGGGCTCTCATTATCCTAAAGGAGACTACTGGATTTCTAGGCAGCAGGATCGATCACGGTGTGGGGGACTGAGTCGGACCCACATGTAAGGAACTCTGTCACCCTAAATCCGGTTTTTGCTCTGGCTAACTAGCAGTGCCTCATTTCTCCCAAGGGAAAGAGATGATTGGGCAGCCGAGCGCATGACATCTTTGGAACTTCTCAGGGAAGTCGTGGTCACTCAGATCCAAACCAACTCTCTCATTTACAGTATGATCTCATATACAAATGACAAAGGCAGTATAAGTTTTATATAATGTTTTAATAAAACGACTGCATTTTAGATAATAAGGCGTGAGCCGCAATAACCAGAACCATACAACACAGTAGGATTGAAATAGTCACCAGGAGAGTAAAACATAAGAACAAAGCTATCATGGTGTCTAATAGTTTCTACTCTCCCTCTGCTTGGTCTATTTCGAGCACAGCATGTTAAGCTTCTAACTTGCCTTTCTGAATCCCTGGGGAGACATCAGCCCTCATACCTGAGCAAAGGCCTGAGATCTTGGTTCAGCATCTGCAACGAGGCAGTCAGCGTCTAGTTGTGGTTCCCTGGTCGGAATCTCCCTCTTGCGTGTATTGGGACAAGGAAGTGATTTTATAACTAACATGTCAGCGTGATCACAAAATGTCCCTACGCAGGAATGCCAAAGACTAAACTCCTACCACGTCTATCGGCAATGTACCAGACTGTATCCTTGACTGAAGCACAGAGTGAACAGGAATGTGTTATGGAGAACTCCAGTGCTGAAGTAGGCTAAACAGTGTGATATGAATAAAAAACAAGACCGTAGAACTGGCTATTTGAAAAATAACAGTACGAAGCCTAATAAAAAGCATTTAGAGCAAAGTGCATAGAGACTCTAAGCTGCAAGCAAATGAATAAAATACATCCAGGGCAAAGTGCACAAAGGCCTAAAGCCTGAAGCTAATGCACAAAGGATACGTAAAACTAACCACACTACACCAGGAGAGTGGCCATCTTCTTTGCCCCAGGCACCTCAGGCCCTGCCCCAGTGAGCTCTGCTGCTGCTTAGTGAGGAGGCTATTGACCTCCTGAGATCTATCTCTGTAGGGCAGTCAACTAGTGTGAATACCATCCAGGGGCTGGCATCCCAAATGCAGTAATGCAATGCATTCCTGGAGGGCATTCACAGTGGATTGGCGGCCCAACAGAGATCGCTCCAGGCTCTGGCCTCCTCTCTGAAGGCAGCCATTGTCCCTGTTCCTACTGTCCCCCATCCAGCTACCACTTCCAAGTCCCAGTCTCCTCAACCCCGACCCATCCCATGCACACATACAGCCAAGTATCCACACAAAATGTCACACAAGAGTGGCATAGACAAACATAGGCAGCACACTTCAGGCCACAAGCACTCACACAAACAACAGGCAGTTGTACACACAACAACATCCACTGCCTCCACTGTCTCCCCCTCCTCCTCCTCCCTCACTGTCACATCCACACTCACACCTGCATGCACTACATCAACAGCCACCATCACTATCACCACACCAAGCAACACACACACCTCACTTGCAGACACCTCCACAACATCCATCCACACGTCCCCTGTGTCCTCTCCCACCCTGTCTGCCCCACCTCCTAAGAGACACAAACACACACACAGACGACCAACACCCATCCACCTCACATCAGCACACAGCCCATGCACCTGCACCCAAGTCCAGCAGACATATACCTCCAACATCCACTCCCTCAACCTCCACTCCCATCCCTCCTCCCTCATCCCACCCCATCATCCCTAAGAAGCTACTTCTTGCCCAACTTGGCCTCTTCCCTCCACCACACTGTCCTGCCTGTAAGAGCAGGGTCACAACAACCCAGGCCTGCACCTCAGCCCACAGGGACAGTGGAGGCACCTCCTAGTCATGGAGGCACGAAAGGAAAGGATCCCACTCCACCACCCAAGAGAGGGAAGGATCCCACTCCACCACCCAAGAAAAGGAAGGATCCTACTCCACCACCCAAGAGAGGGAAGGTTCCCACGCCACCAACTAAGAGAGGCAAGAGGCCCCCTCCAAGAGCAGTGCGCAAGGAACCCTCACCTCCAACTGGGACAAAGCAGCCCTTACTGCCATCTGGGACACAGCAGCCCTCACCTCCAGCTGGGAAACAGCAGCCCTCACCTCCAGCTGGGACACAGTAGCCCTCAACTCCAACCGGGACACAACAGCCCTCACCTCTAGCTTGGACACAGCATCCCTCACCTCCAGCTGGGACACAGCAGCCCTCACCTCCAGCAGAGGGCATGTAGGCCACCTCAGAGACTGTGACCTTTCACATCCCAGCAATGTGAAATGGGCATGGAGCCCCCTTCAGAACCAGTGAGCAAGTTCCCCACCTCAGATACTGTGACCTTGCACTCCCCAGCAATGTGAAATGGACATGGAGCCCCCTCCAGAACCAGTGTGGAAGTCCCCCACTTCAGCTGAGGTGTCCCCCACTACCCTTCCTCCTGAGGGGCCTGGCCATTCCCAACATGATGCTCCTGCACAGTGCAGTGCGGATTTCGTCAGGGAACAATTTGGGCCTTGGACTGTGCCCTGTGGCCATGTGGGCCTTTTGTACCTTGGACTGACCATTGGCCCTTTCTGAACAGTGACTCATATTTCTCTTGTCACATGGACAGTATGGTGGCTGTTGGCATCAAATTACACTATCAGTTCTGGCTAATTGTTGTACTTGAATTATTATGACGTCTGTCCTGTGAGACTGGTTTTCCTCTGCAGCTGGTTGTGTGTATGGAGTGTGTTGTGAGTGTCACTCTCCTTTTCCTCCCTCCCTCCCTTGTGTGCTAGGCGGCTGTACCCACTCTCATCGTCTTCTGCAGCGTTGGTGTTCCAGGTAGAGCATGTCGTAGATGAGCATCGGGAAGACTTGAAGTTCCAGTTCAATGGTGGCGTTGGTCATCTCTATGTCTCTGATGGTGAGTCTTTCATCTTCTGTGTTCTGTTTCCACCAGGGATTTAATGGCATTGGTACCGCCCCGGAAATTGTTGCGGTTTGGTATGTCATAATATGGTGGTCGGTACTTTGCTGTTGATGGCTACTGCTGTGGTCAGTGGTGT
The DNA here is from genome assembly GCF_031143425.1 of Pleurodeles waltl. Classification (NCBI taxonomy): domain Eukaryota; kingdom Metazoa; phylum Chordata; class Amphibia; order Caudata; family Salamandridae; genus Pleurodeles; species Pleurodeles waltl. The sequence continues at coordinate 1,028,258,812 of NC_090445.1, forward strand.
TAACGCCCTGGTGGTTGGTCTGGTACATTGGCTGTCCATGGGAGTTACCACTGCCATGGTCGTAATTTGGCAGTATTTACCGCCAGCCTGTTGGTGGTATTACTGCCACTTTAACACTCACTGCCATTATCATAATGACCACCTATATCTCTTTGTATGTTTTTAACATACAATTTTAGGTAGTTTTTATGATTTTAGCTTTTTTAGTCCAGAGCTTTTTAGCTTGGATTCATTCGCCTTCAATGGCGTCATCCTGTGGCGTCATACTTGTTACGGCAATGGGGAGGGTGTAGTGAATCCTATCTTGTTTTAATGGGAAAGAGGAGTTAGCTTAGCCTTCTGTCTTGCGGACCTGTGCCCTTGTAACCTAGTGACTTTTACCCCTCTTAGCATGCTCTGTTTTAGCACAATTATTTAATGATATGTTTCCAAGATGGCTGCATTGTTTCTAGTTAGGCCAATGTTTTAGTTTCACATTATCAGTGCCACCGCACTAAGGCGTCAATATCAAGCGACAAAAATAAACAAACTGTAGGTATTCTCATTAGGTACTTTGGCTCTTCACGCTTTTGAGGGAATTGTTTACAGAAATTGCCGCCCCAAGCATGTCTTGTTATCTATTGTTTGGGAACAAACCCACATCAGCGGTCCCAGCAGATCTGTATAAATGCACCTCACTTACACAGGTAGTCAGAGGGATTCCGACCAGATGCCATCACTGCTATCGATGCTGCACATCACCTTGACGCTGACCCAGTCTTCGTGTCGAGTCTGAGCTAGAGACCTCATTCCAAGGTAAGAAGGGTTGGGTGACTCTTCACATGGACATGGCATCGGCAGATTAGGTTTAACACACCTAGCTCTCTTTTAGGTTAGAGATTAGGTACACCATATTAGGGTACCAGGACATATTTCACGTCTCATGTCACTTCATGTCATTGCAGGATGGTGGGGGTCTTTGTATTAATGACTGTTGTCTTTACCATTCTGTTTCTTGCATTATTCATTATCATAATCATTGCAGCCCATGCAACTTATCATAGTTTTTTTGTTGTTAATAAAACCTATTGAAAACTTCACTGCATCTCCTTTATTGTCTGTGTTTGATTGAGACATGTTGTTCGTGTGAGAAAGGGGTAATCTCCATTTAACCACAACACTCCCTGAGATGTCATACTCTTGAGTCCATGTGTAAAGGCTGCCCTAAATCACCTTTTACTGTTTGGGTTTTTGGTGAGGTGCTGCTTGTGAGCTGGGAGGGTTGGGGTGGCAGTTGCAGCTTGTTGTAGGACTGGCATAGTCACCTACAAACATAAGTACCGTCATCCTCAAACCAGCAGTCTTGCCTAGAACAAGAGTTAAACTACTACACCAGCTGCTTAGGCAGGGGAGTATGTCTGGTCACTACTGATCCCCAGGGATGATTCCTACCTTTACTGCTGTTACTATTTTGTTCTGTTGGGACAGGGACTTGTCTTCCTCAATCAGGTTTGGGGGTTGGAGTGGGAGGTGGGAGGAATGTGATGTTTTCTTTGTTGTTTAATGGTTTCCATACATGCTTTTATATTTAGAACCTCAGCCACTATGCATCATATTTAGGGACCCCAGATGCACAACACATCATTTAAGACTTGGACCCACACATTATGACACCGTACATTGTTAAGTACTATGTCCACAAATACTTGCATCACCTGGAATATTTGTGGTCTAAACAACCATAGGAAGGCATGTAAGAAGCTGGCATGGTGTGTGGCAAGCACCTACGGTTTTATCACCTTATACCAGGTCCAGGTATCCCCTATTAGTGACGTGAAGGCAGGGTCTAGGAAGCCAGGGCTCTCTAGAGGTAGCTGTAGATGAGCTGCCAAGACTTATCTAGCAGACATGCAAAGCTTATGCAATACCACTATATTTAAAGAACACACACATGAAAGAACCACAGAGTGTTACAAGAATAAAGGTACTTTTTTAAGGTAACACAAATACTAGAATATTGAACAGACAGTCCCCCAGCTGACGTTAAGTAAACACACTATTATGTACACATTAGAAATCAGTAAATAGCAAGAAAGCAATAGACATTGGAAAAAGCAATAGAAAATAGTGAGGGCTCGGGGGAGGGGGAAAAACCATACACTAAAAAGTGGAATGTCAAAGGCAGTCCCCCACTCAAGGAAGTGGAATCAGCAGAAGGGAGCTGGAGGAACTAGGAACCCCAAGAGTTGAGTACCAGAGTGACCACCAACGACCAGGAGATCAGAGGTAAGTTCCTGGGTTTCCCCAAAACCAACAGGAGGACTTTGGAAAAGGATTGTGCAAGACCCAACCAAGACTGGAAGAACACAAAGCGGGATCCTGACAGGAGTGGACATGCAAAGGAAGGAGACCAAATTCAATTTGAGATGGAGTGTCCGGTTGTGGCAGGCAGGAGCCACTACCTACCCTTCTGAGGATGCAGGACCAGGTTGACGGTGGATGAAGAAGGTCAGCTGTGCAGCACAGGAGCTGAAGAGGAGTTCCAGAAGTGATACAAGTGATGTCCCATGTCAGCAGTCAAGATGCAGTTGGTCAGTGGTGCTGGAAAACCATGAACAAGCCTTAGCAAACGCAAGAGATGGAGAGGAAGGTTTGCAAGGCTAAAGAGGACCAGCAAGGTCCATGCGCCTCTATCCAAGGAGGGGAATCCAGGGTGGGAGAGTCACAAGAAGAGGAGGAGGCCCCACAGGCAACCCACTGACAGTAGGCACAGGAGTTGCTATGAGACCCACTTAGCACACCTGGTAAAGTGTCCTGCGTCACTGGAGTAGTAGGCAGGAGACCGTGCTTTGCAGGGAAAAGTGCTGGGGCTGAAACTACACAAAACCTGAGGATCCCTTGGAGGAGGAACAAATAAGCCTGGGTAGCTGCAAAAATCGCATTGCACAATGGGTACTGTCCTTAAAGGAGAGGCTAGAGCTTACCATTGCCCAAGTTGGACAGCTGGTAGAGAAGACCAAGGGGACCACTTCACCCCACCACCTATGATGCTGGATCCAAGTAGTTCCAGAGGAAAGAGGATCCACGCTGCCAGTCGTTGTTGCACTTGGTGACTATGGAGGGAGGGGAGTGACTGCTTCACTCCAAGGTAGATTCCTTCTTACTTCCTGTGCAGACTAAAGACTCATAGCCCTCAGAGGATGCACAGCCAGGGAAATGTTGCAGTTGGTGGAAGGAGCCATAGCAACAATGTTGCCGAGCGGAGTCATCACTGAAGTTGCAGATTGTCGGTTCCTGCAGGGTCCAGTCACAGTTGCCAGAAGATGAAGTAAACAAGGCACAGGAGTACTGCTGGAATCTTGCATGTTGTATCTGAGGACCCACCCAAGAGGAAGACCCTAAATAGCCCAGGAAGGGGGACTGGTCACCTAGAAGGATGACCACCTATCAGGAGGGGGGAGTGACGTCACCTACCTGACCTGGCCACTCAGTTGCTCCCAGAGGCTTCTGCTCTCCTTGGATTCAAGATAGCAGAATCGAGTGGCCACCTGGAGGAGCTCTGGGTACCACCCCTGGTGTGGTATTGGACAGGGGAGTGGTCACTCCCCTTTCCTTTGTCCAGTTTTACACCAGAGCAGAGACTGGGGTCCCTGGACAGGTGCAAACTGATTTGTGTAAAAAGGGCACCAAATGTGTCATTCAAAGCATACCGGTGGCTTGGGAAGGCTACCCCTTCCAAGCCATGTAACACTCATTTCCAAGGGAGAGGGCGTTACCTCCTCACAAGAATCCATTGTTCTGCCTTCCCCTGTCTGAGCTGGTCAAGCAGCAGGAAGGCAGACACCTGTCTGAAGGGTGGCAGCAGTGCAGGCTACCCAGACAACCCCAGAAAACTGGTGGGAGCAATACTGGGGGACCTTTAAGGAGACCCCAGAGTGCATGGAATCATACAACCCATACTGGCAACTGTATTGGGATATGATTTCAACATGTTTGATAGCAAACATGCCCAGTTTCAGAGTTGCCTTTATGTAGCTGGACACAGGTAAAATGGCTTCCTTTTTCTTATGAAGTTCAGTGAAGTGGAGCTGGAGTTCGTATGGTCACCTCTGCTCATGCAGAGGTGCCCTCACACACAGGTACCTGCACCTTGCCCTCTGGGCTGGGAGGGTCTACCATAAGGGTGACTTATAATGACCTGGTGCAGTGACCCATGGTGAAAGGGTGCATGCACCTTTTCACAAAGGCTGCAATGGCAGGCCTGCAGACACATTTTGCATGGGCTTCCATGGGTGGCACAATACATGCTGCGGCCCATGGGGAACCCCTGGTGCCCCAATGACCTGGGTACCTAATTACCATATACTAGGGACTTATATGAGGGCACCAGTGTGCCAATTGTGGGATGTACAAAGTACCAGGCAACCAAATTTAGAGGGAGAGAGCACAATCACCAGGGTCCTGGTTAGCAGAATCACAGTGAAAACAGTCAAAACACACTGATAGCAGGCAAAAAGTGGGGGTGACTATGCCAAAAAGAGGGTAGTTTGCTACATAACCCCTCCTCCCCCTCAAACAAAGGACAATAAGACTAATCTTGTCCAGTTGAAACTTCATTGTCTAAGTTAAAATATCTGGAGAGTCCGTCTGCATTGGAGTGGTTACTCTCAGGTCTATGTTCCACTGTATGGCCCATTCCCTGTGGGGAGATGCCCCACCCTATCAGTTTGGGATCTTTTCCTGTAGTATGTCTAAACTGGAGGCCCTCTGGTTTTTGATTTGCTGGTTGTGGAATCAGGTGTACTAGAGCAGGACAGAATTGCTGTCCCTGTGGCTCTATAGTAGGGCAAGGTTGCAGTTCTAAGGGGTGTAGAGTAGGACAGGGCTGCTGTCCTAAAGGCTCTATAGGTGGACAGTATTGCTGCCTTAAGGGGTGTAGAGCAGGACATGGTTGTTGTTCTAAAGGCTCTAGAGGAGAACAGGATTGCTGTCCTAAGTTGTCTGGGGTGGAGCAGAGTTGCTGCCCCAAAGTTTCCCTGGAAGGACAGGATGACTGGTCCAGGTTTTCTAAAGTAGAACAGGGTTGCTGTCCTACCCCTGGTTCCTTCCAAATGGATTATTTTACCCCTAGGAGCTCAGCTGTTATAGTCTTAAGCCCCTGTGGTTTAAGTTCCACCCAAGGAGTGGGTTCCTCCCTGAGATGAGTGGGATCCTCAGTGGGAGTTTGGACAGGGTAACACTGTATCCTGCCTGTCACTGTTGGTAGGAGTGTCCAGGGCAATTATTCCAGGCTCCAGGGTTCTTTGCTTTCCCTGCTCTTTAGTCTGTGTTAAGGTTAAGGCAAGTAGGTGTTTAGGGCTGCCCATCATGGCTGCCCAGGCTTGAAACTCAACTTTAGCCCAAGCTGAGGTCTCCAAATCTTTACCCAGGATGTACTCTACAAGTAAGGTAGAGGGCACTACAACCTGTTTGGAGCCAGTAACCCCACCCCAGCTAAAGTCTATCATAGCTATGGGGAGGCACTGAGTGAAGTTATTCATATCAGTGACTTGGTACCTGTGACCAAGTAGGTGTCATTCAGGTGACACCAGTTTTTCAGTTCCTATGGTGACACTGGCACCTGTGTCCCTGTAGGCCTCAGCCTCAACACCATTTATCAAAGTATGCTGCTCATACTTATCCATATTAAGGGAACAAGCAGCTAGGGTGGCAAGGCCACTGCCATCCTTAGAGACAAGCTGTCTTAGGGGTTTCTATGTCTACCCCAGGGCCCACTACAGTCCCAAAGATGAACCCAGCTTCACTTGTGGGCTGACTACTGCTACCACTGTTGTTGCTACTGCTAGGGTAATAGTGGTAGTAGTAGTACTAGCATGCGTGGTGCTACTTTTAGGACAAGTGCTATCACCTGTCCTGTGACCTGGCTGCTTACATATGTAGCACCAAGGTTTCTTGTTGGAAGAGAAAGATGACTTAGACCCACCCCTAGAAGAGTTTTGAGGACAGCCTGATGAAGACTCTTTTTGTTTGCTTTCTCCCCACCCTTGTCCTGATGCTCACATGCTGCATTCTTTTTGTGGTCACCCACTGTGTGAGTCTTCCTACTCACCCTGGTACGGACCTATTTATCTGCCTACTTTCCCAATTCTTGGGGAGAGGTCAAATCAGAGTCTGCCAGGTATTGATGCAGCTGATCAGAAATACAGTTATTCAAAATTCGCTCTCTCAGAATCAAATTCTATAAGCCCTGGTAGTCACTCACTTTGCTCCCATGCAAACCAGCCTGCCAGAGCTTTACCAGAGCAGTCCACAAATCTATCGAATCTTGGGAGGACTCCTTTTTGGTTTCCCTAAACTTAATCCTGAATTGCTCGGTGGTTAGGCCAAAACCATTTAAAAGTGCATTTTTGAGTGATGTATAGTCATCTACTTGACTTTGTAACCCTTTGTGCTACATTATGCAAGCACCATGCATAATGCATGCAAAGGGGGCATTCCCCCATTAGGGGGACTGAAAAGAATGGCACAAACAAATCTAAGAAATTTCTTTGATAATTTTTTTCGACAATTTTAACGTCTGCTCAGAGCAGGCGTTAAAAGGGAGCACACCATTGTTTACAATTGGCCGTTATGTACTGTTCAGGGTTAGTGGCAACATTTTGGTGCTAACCCAGAACAATAGCGTAAAAAATGTTGATGATATTGCCCCCTACCCTGAGCCATGGTGTGTTGTATCTTAGATATGGTGCACACATGGTGGCAATAGGGGGGTGCTAGGGGGCACAAGGAAAGTGGCGCTACACTGGGTGCAGCACCGCTTTCCTTAAATCTGCCCGATATTTTTCAGAAGTGTCTGGGTCTGGTAGATGTTTTCTGGGGACAGCGCACCCAAATCCAAAAAGTGCAGCTGCCCACCATTGCAAGTCGGATGATATTGGGAGTTAAATAAGTTCTCTTGGCCCATATGTAAAATCAAAACCTAAAAGAGTCAAATGTCCTCTTGCTTGCCATTGAGATGAGATGCTTAGTCCACAGGAGGGCAGAAAGACTGTTGCCCTATTCAGTTGTGGTGTATGGTATTACTATGCCGATGGTGGTAACCAGCCCCCACCCCTCTATTTTTAAAAAATGATTCCCTTGTGTCTAGTGTGCATTGTGCCCACTTTGGGGGCAGAACAGAGTTATTAATCCTCATCTGCCCCTCGGGGGCAGAAAGACTGTGCCCATTTATTTGAGGGGGGGCAGGGCATTGCCATGCCTATTCTGAGCAGCCACTTCCCCTACACTACCAATAAAAATACAAATTTGTGGTGCAAAGTGGGCTTTCTGCCCCCCCCCAGGGAATGTCAAAAAGACTATGCCAAGTTTTATTTTTTGGGAGGGGTGGGAGCATTGCAATGCCCCTCCAACCCCTGTGCAGCTCCACCCCCTAGATGGGCTTTCTACCTTCTCAGGGGCTTATTGGGGACTACTGTCCCCACCTGCCTCCCCAACGAGTGGGCAGAAAAACTGTGGTGATTTTTTTTGGGGGGGTGTCGGGGTACTGTAATGCCCATTCTGGGCAGCACCCAGGGGAGCAATAAGCCTGAAATGCCCCAAAAAAGCAGGGGTAGTAAAAGTCCTTGCCCAAGGGACCGCTTCCTTCTCCTTGGTGCCCAGTTGGTGGATTCCTGCTTAAGGATTGCCCTCCTGTGGCAATCCCCAAGCAGGGATCCACTGGGGATCTGCCTTCACCAGAGGGATTTCCAGTGCCATGTGTGTGGATGGCCAGGAGCCATTTGACGCACATGAGCACTCTAGCGTTGGATGACTCATGGCCATCCAATGCACAAACCTGTAACCCTATGCTAAACCTTTGGGTGGCTTGGCACAGAACAGTCAGGCTTAAATCAGAGGCAATTGTAAAACATTTGTCCAACACTTTAAACAGCAATACCATGAAAAACACCATAAAATATTCCATATCAGTTTTGAAAAATAGAGTAATTTGTAATGACTAAAACAAGACTGAAACAACAAAAATCCAATCAGTATAACTGAAAATATGCAGGGTTTAAGATTTCAGAGAAACTAGTGCCAAAAAGCAGAAAGAGGCAACTGTGGAACTCTGGTTGTGCCCAACCAGGACAAAATCTCAAGTTCAGGCTGACTACAATGGAGCACAGGCTGGCTAGAGGGACCTAGTTAGGCCTGCTGAACAGAGTACTCTTGATCCTGGTTGTGGAGCATTGCGAGGTCCTGTGCTGAGAATGCGTTGGACAGCCAAGAAGATGCACCAGTTTAGAGGAGCTGCAATGTACACTCTTGTGTTGTTGTCAAAGATCCCATCAACGAGGGCTTGCTATGTGAAGTCTGGTAACAGGGATGCCTTATAAAGTGGAGGTGATGTGTTTGGTTTTGAGGACCTGTGAGGGTGCGATGTAAGAACCTGCATCATTGTCTAGGCTGTTGGGAGTTGCGATGCAAGGGCATGCAGCGGGAAAGGTTCACACAGACAGTGGTCCAATGCAGGCTGTCAGATTGATGCAGAGTCCTTTGCATTGTGAGAACCCTTGCAGAATAGGCGATGCATTGGCACTGCTCGGGTTTACTCTGCGGAGCAAAGGAGATGTGTCAGTTCTGCTGGATCCACAGATGGTCTGGCAGAGCACCTTTAGGCCCACTTCCAAAGGTCCAGATAGGACGCACAGATAGCAGAGTCCAGGTGCTGGGTTCAAGGTTGCTGGAATCTTCTGTCCTGAGGCTCTTAGCAGAAAGCCAGCCAACTAGCCCTTGGAGTCAGCATGGGCTCCTGGGTTCAACAAATGCAGGTTCAGTCCTTCTCACACAGGCAAGAGGGCTGACATAGTTTCTTGCTCCCATTTAGAAATTACTGCTTATTAAATGTAATAAGGTACCTCCAGTGCTATCTATTAAGAGAGTATTCTTTGAAGTAGTGAAAAATTAATTTGGGAGTTTCCAATACCAGGACAAGTATAAAACAGAACATTGCACCCTGCCCTGTGGGTTGTTTAGTGCTTACCCTATGGGGTGAAATATGTATTAAAAAGGAAAGTTTGGGCCAGGCATGAGGTTTATTTTACCAAGTTGAAATGGCAGTTTATAAACTGCACACACCGACTGCAATGGCAGGCCTGAAACATGTTTGAAATGTCGACTTAAGGGAGTGGCACAACTAGTGGTTCAGTACACCTAGTATTATTCAGTTTACGGGCCCTAGGTACATTTAGTGCCGGTTTAGCAGTGACTTATAAGTAAATTAAATATGCCTAATAGGTACTATGTTTTTTGTGTACCAGAATGGAGGGCACCTGACGGGAAGTTAAAGGTAACCTCTTACTATTGGAGCAGGAGCTGGTCTCATTCTGGAAAGGTATGTGGGCAAAGAATTGATGGTTTGAAATGAATGCCTGAGCAGTTGCATATGGCTCAGATTAGGTAAAGCATTCCACCAATTACTGTTTTTTTCTTTGTTTTAATTCTTATTCCTGCATTACATTGCAAAACAGTATCAATGGTATGCTCCAAGCTGCAGGGGATAAAATATTATGCAACTTGTTATATATATTAACATTAGTGCATATAATCCCTGATGTTCTGAAGCACTGAAAAATAAAATAACATTACCATTGAACAGTATCCCCTCCAGATTTTCCATGGGCCATTATGCAATAAATGACATAAGAGGTCACAGCTCCTGAACTTGCAGACCACCTGTCACTCACATAACCCAATTGGTATTCCAGAATACAACTTTGATACCTACCTGCAGATGTTTTGGGAAAGTTTTAACTCCGTGAGACTCCAGAAAGTGGAAGTAGCCAACCACACCTGTATGTGATTAGCCAGATAGGACAAATCAATTATCTGTATTGTTTCATAGTGGCTGTTATTCTACTTTTCTCATTGTAAAAGCAGGGTACAAGAACTACCTTTTATTAGTAATGCAAAGTTATACAATATGCAAGTACTAAAATACAAAGATCATAAATTGTTCACTTTTTAAAGCAAAACAACACCATGACCTGTGACAAAAAGAGTTAACTGCCTCCTACAGCAATGGCAATAACCTCCATTCAATCTTACATTGAAAATAGACAGAACATTATAAAAATATGTTGACATTTTCAGTGAGGTAGCATAGTGTGATATATATTTGCTCTTGTAACTTGTATGCATCTTCTGCTTACAGGTTTACATCCTATCAGCATCACCTGATACATTCACCTCCCTTTGGTGGATACAAGCAGCTGAATTGAGCTAATAATTTGTCAAACATAATTCTGCATGTTACCTTTGTTCAGTTGTGGACAGTAATCCGCTGCCTCCTCTTAGCCCTTATTAATGAGAGAGAGGAGCCAAGATTCAGTGGGGCATCAGCTCCAGTCCTCCAAGGGCATCGGCATGAAAATATATGAGCTCCTTTGAGTCATTATGGAACCAAGGCACTCTCATGACACCCCGAGGTGACATTAAGAGCCCAATTTAGATTTGGCAGTGCTACCACCAAGCTTCGTCGGTGGTGGACCCCAGAAGACCATCAAGTTGGTGGTGTTTTGCCTGCCATATTTAGATATAACAGTCCTGCAGGCGCATTACATACCTACATACATGTACTGACTCACACACATAACTTGCAGCACAACATGACAGGCACAGGTTCCTTGCAATGTGCACACATGGACATAGTTGAGAGGAGGTAATGTACTGTCATTGTGGTGCCAACATTCATTTGGCAATGGATAGATGGCACATAACGACAGTTGTGTATGTGTGCGATATGTGTTGTGTAGCAATATGCTCCCACCCATGTCTGACCCACTTGTGTCCCTGACATATGCATGTCACGGTGATTTTAAAAAGTTCTGTGACATGTATATGTCTCCAGTGGTCCCCACCACCCGCGCATTGCCCACCCAACATACCCTGGAAATGTGGCTTCCCTACCTTGTATCCTTTGATGGGGGAGGGTTGAGTTCTTGCCATGGATCTGTGGCAGCAGTAAAGGTAGGTGTTGTCCAGTCATGCCCAGTCAAAGACTGGGATGAAAATGATAAAAAGGTGAGTTTTCACCCTAATCTGCCAACAAAGGAGTGGAGGTTGGACCACCACTTTTTCCTTGGCGGTAGGACACATCTAAATCTGCACAGCAATAAGGCTGCAAGAAGACCCACCAGCATCCCCTTTACCCTTTCCCGCCGACAATGCGGCTAGTGTTTCTTGGCAGAGATGGTGGTTTGAATGCTGTCTTTCTTCTATGGGACCACCAACATCTAAGTACTGTGGGCGGACCGTCGTGGCCGGGGGTGGGTTTACAGTTGAAATGTCGACAACAGGACTTTTACCGCCAACATCTAAATCAGGCCTTAAGAGCAGTCACAACCGCCAAGCCGACATCTGCCAAAAGGAAGAAAGAATAAATAACATAATATTATACATCATCATTGTGTGTGGATAATCCCTGAATTACAACATGCTACAAAGTAAACTCCTAAGAAATACATCGCAAGTGTGTTTCTGGCCAGACCCAGCAATGTCACACACTGATCCTTTCCCATTCAATGACAACTCACCAAGACTACACCACAAGAGACCAAAATCCGCAATAAATCACTGCCGGTACAGCAATTATAGCCAGTCTCGCATTTCTGTATAGCAAGGAACCAGTCACGCACTGTCTATTCTTAACATCTTGCTTTGTTTTCACTCCGTGTCACAACATTTATTTGGCTGGTTTTATAGCGTAATTACGGGGGAATGCATTCATTTAATCTCGAGTTTACTACCTCGCTGTTTTATCTTCCTCTTTCACAGGGAATGTACTGTGACTCCTGCTGTTTCGCTATCTTTTGAATTATGTGAAAGTGTTAGTAAAAAGAATACTGAACGAATGTAAACCACAGCAGAATTCACATTCCATGGTTTAATCAAACGGGTATAAAATGAGCCCTTTGGAGTTTAATCTGCAGGGAGCAGTCACTGGTGGGCCAGGTTTGATTCCACTTTTAAATGATTTTACAACATGAGCCTTTCTTGTGAAATGTTGCACGCTGGGATTTAGCAGCTCCATCTTCCGCCTTCATCATAAAACAAATGTTTTGATTTTTGAATTATTTTATTTGGGTGGAAAGTGTTTGTTTGTTTATTTTATTGTTTATTTGTTGTTAAACATTGACATTGCCAGCCAAAGGGGGTCATGTTACAGATACATCTGCTTTGCTAAAAGGCGCGGCCGAGACCACACTGCAGGTCCTCCACCCATTTGAATGAAATCAGAAGGAAACAGAGTTAAATTTTGGCAGTATTGAAGCCTCAGCAGTGAAGTGAAATTAATTTTAAATTAATTCCCTTAAGTACTGCAAGTGCTATTCTACATATATCCCTTAAATGTACATAGATTTGCATAGTGGAAATTAAGCGTATCAGATATATTTAGCAAAAGCATTTCTTACAATGTAAAGAGGATCTCCGTTTGAAAGAAGCCGTCAGCTAAGAGAACATTCAGAATAGAAAATGGGCGCCTATTAATACTTTAAGGCTATGATCATTAGCGAGTTGTAAAATCTGGATCCCACAAAAATGTTCTGTTGCTTCATTACAGCACACATCACAATCTTCTTCAGGTAATTCTCCTGCTGTCAAACCTGACAAAATTTAACTTGCAAACAATACTTTGCAAATAGGGACATATGAGGAATGTTGGCCCATATTTGTACTTCAATTGCGCCAAATTTGTGTAATTTTTTATGCAAATTTGACGCAAACCTAATCCATATTTATATTTTGATGTTAGACACGTCTAGCTTCAAAATATAGGAGTTTGCACCATTTTTTGGACACGTGCACCTACCTTGCTTCAATGAGATGCATGATAGCCGTTCCCATCTTACAAATGGTGCTGTCCCCAAAGCCCCATATTTATCCCCGTACTAAAATGACACACAGGTGGGAGGAGGGGCTAAATAATGAATGCCCAGGTCAGATCAGACGTTAGGGCATCTGTGGGCCCATTTCCATGGTTAAACACCATGGCATGGGTCCACAGGTGCCCTCCCGAAGCCCCAGAAACACCAGAGGGACACCAGAGGATGGGGACCCCATTCCAGGTGAGTATAGGTAAGTATGTTTAAAAATAAAAATTAAGTGCCATCAGGGGCCCTAACTAGGGGGGGCACTGCATGGCACAGGGTGCAATGGCCATGCTCAAGGGACACTTGTCCCCTGTGCTGACCACTGGGGCGGAGGGCATGACTCCTGTCTTTCTGAAGACAGGAGTCACGTTTTTGGTGCCAGTGCGTCAGGAAGTGGTGCTAGTCTTGTTAGAGGCATTTTTTTTGCCTCTAACCATACTAGCATAATTTTTTGATGCACAACCCCCTCCTTCCCTACCACCACCCCCACCTGGCTAGTGTCTTTTTTAAAGACGCTCGCCAAAGTTTAGCACCAGCTTGTGCCATTCCTTTAATATGGCCCCTGGCTGGCATTGTGGAACGGTGCAAGCCGGCGCTATACTTTTTGTCACAAAACAGCATTGGGGCAGTTTTGCTGCAAAAAGTATAAATCTGGGTCATAGTGTGGAATATCACTAATTCAACATGTACCGCCTCACTTTTATCAGGAAAAGTAAACCCAGAATTACAGGTGTTAATGGTACCCATGCATACTAAATACTACGGCACAGTGAATCAGTATTTACCCATCAGACTGACTCATAATTGGGTCATTAAACCAATGTCTGTCAGAGACTGCAAATCCTTCCAGCAATGTTTCTGATTATGAGCCTCATCCAAGGAGCTTGTAGCAGGAAGGTAGAGCAGTATAGGACTTCACTTTTCATACATGCACTAGCTCCACTACAAATCTTTTACCAGTACAGTTTCACAGTAGCATTCTAGAAGATCAGGCCAGGTTGATATAATAGACCAGAGAATTTTTTTGCACCTCACATTTAGAGAATTCTCCCAATCATGAATATAGGCAGAACAGAGATTTTGAGAGTTATCAGGTTGACAAAATTTACCCAGATGAGATAGAAGCACCTGAGCTAGTTCTAATAATCGGAGACGAAAGTTTTGAAGGAATGTCCATTGCTGAAAAATGTTGTTAATGGTGTTGTGCAGTGTAGCAATTCACCTTTTTCAGCAAAGCCTTCTCTTGGTTTTTCACTTTTATGGGTGTGTGGGTAGTTTTGTATATTTACACCAGCAACATATATGCCTTACGGTATAGCTCCAGAGACAACCATGGTATTCCTTCTGGGTTGCAGTTGAAAACCACTGCAGTAACACATAACACGGAAAGGTGTTTTGTCATGTTGGAAACCTACTTTTTTATACTAGCAAAATTACCACGAAGTGTGCCATGTAAGCCCACATGTGTGGGTGCTTAATCTTTAAAGTGATATGTACTAAACATTAATGGGAAACATATCCTGGAAACTTTACAGAAGACAAGGATGTCGTCCCTCTAGGCTGGTCAGACCATCGGCTGTTTCACGTATCATATATTTCTTACAAACATCAGACATGTGCTAGTCCACTAGAAAAGCATGAGAAGATGCATTTGTGGGCTAAACAATCTATCCTAGACCTAATACAATGACTAAAACAGGACAAGCCTGTTGTGAAATCGGGTCGGCTGAAGGTGGGTTACTCAGACTGGGTTTAGTATGTAGTTGATGATATTCAGCCATATAGAATGGCCACCAAAACATGAGCTACTCTGTCAGTTCCCTGGTACTTATCTTCCCTGAGGGAGGGTAAACTAGGCTGCAAGAAGCTGGGAAGACTTTAGAGGGTGGGCTATTGCAGCATTGTGAGGGACCAATTTAAAATTACATAGAGGGAATATAAAAGGTGTGTATTTGCTGCTGAAAACAGCCATCTGTGAGGCCAAACTTTTGGATGTGGAAAACTCACACAGTTGTGGGCTGAAGGGTCTGATGAAGGCTCCAAATCGCCGAGCCATGATCTTAAAATTATCTTGAACCATGGGGATCATTAACATGTGTTAACTTTGCAGCTATCTCACTAGCTTTGAAGTCTGAATCCCCAATAGACCTACTGCCTCCCACCTTGGGGAAAAATGCTGCAGAGGTCCTTGGTCCAATAGTGCTTGACATCTGTAATAACTCACTTAATAGGGGGATTGCTCCTGTGAAGTTGAAAAGTGCCTTGGTGGTGGTGCTTTAAAAAAATCTACTCTGGGCCCTGACATATTGTCAAAATATCATATTATGACACTTCAGTCGTTTGCTAGAAAACTCATTGATAAATATGTTAACCTTTTATTATCCGACTGGTTGCTTAAAATCAGCCTATTTTAGAAATCTCAGTCTGGGTTTCACCCATACACAGCACAGAAATGGCTCTTGTAACAATGATGGACAACCTATGAATGCTGGCAGATCAAGCGCATTCCACTGCCTTAGTGCTATTAGATCTGTCTGAAGAATTTATACAGTGTCTCATGACATCTTACTCATTTGGCTTGAAGAGATTGGTGTAACTGGAAAGGCACTTGGATGGTGTAGGTCTTATCTACATGGTCGATTGCAAGTTCCCTTCAACTGCCTTATGTGAGTTTAAATATATGATTCAAGTGGTGCTGAAGGGGTCAGTTTTCAGTCCAATATTTCTTAATGTATACGTCTGCCCATTGGAGAAACAAATACAATCTTTTTATATCAGAGTGATTAATTCTGCAGGTGACATTCAGCTGATCATCACATTTAATTAAGTGTCTGAAACCCATGTGAACCATTTCACCTGGGTGTGGTTGTGGTGTCAGAGTGGTTACATCCAAATTCACTCATATTAAACTCAGATAAAACTGAAGTGCTATACATGGGTTGTCCCTGATCTTATACCACTAGACGATTGGCCAAATTCCTGGATCTCAACTACATCACCTGCAAAATTGGTAAAACTCCTTGGGATACACCTGTACTCAGAACTCCCTTTAGTAGGCCAGTTTAATCACCTTGCACTTACATGCTTCTTCCTTGTAAAACAGCTGAGGAAGATCCTGCTTCTTTTGCTCCATCTGTTTCACTGGCTGTTGATCCAGACAATAGTGTGTTGTCAGCTGGACTATTGTAACTACCTCTTCCTAAGCCATGACACAGGCCCTTCAAGTAACCACAAAAATACAGAAGAACCTGCCAAGTTAGCAATTGGTTAACCACATTCTTCTTCATAGGCCAGCACATTCAAGGCTTTTCATTGGCTGTCTGAAGGCCAAAGGGTGATGTTTACATCATTCTGTGTAGTCTCTAAGGCTATCTACCTCAGTGGCCCTGATTACTTGGTGGAGAGGTTCCATAAAAGAATTCTGGCTTGTAATCTACAATCAAGTGGAGCAACTTTGCTAGTGGTTCCTCACTACAAAATCCTTTTCAGTGACTGCATTGAAGCTTTAGAATAGGTCCCTAGTGACTTTAAGGCTTGCACCCACCCTTCTCAAATTCACAAAGGTCTTAAAAACATGGATTTTTAAAACTAATCTGCTTTATAATATTATTGGGGCTCTCTAATACTACCCCACCGTAGTCTAGATCTGCCAGTTTTATCCCTCTCTATAATTGCCTGTTCTCTGTTGGCATTTTCATAGCTAGAATACCCTATGGGATAGCAGTCACGCTTCATAGAATTATTAACATAGCATCCCATCCCTGGAGTGAACAGTGGCAACAAGCTATGGAGATATTTTCATTAACTTGACTGTTTGTGGATGAAAAAATAATTGTCACAACTCAGCTTCAAAAATTGATTGAGAAATACCTTAAACTTCTTTTACCTTGTGTTGGACCTGGCCCTTGTGGCAGGTTCATCATCAGACTTTTTGCCTCATTCCTCCTATTTTTTCTGACCTTTTGCTGTTGGCTCTGGGACTCTGAGCACTTTCTCACTGCTTGTCAGTGCTAAAGTGCAGGTGCTCTCCCTTCTAAAGTTGGTATGATTGGATTATACCTAACTGGCATATTTAATTTACCTGTAAGTCCCTTGTACCGTGGTATCTCTATACCCAGGGCCTGTAAATTAAATTTTACTAGTAGGCCTGCAGCGCTGCTTGCACCACCCACTGAAGTAGCTTTTCAAACCTGTCTCAGGCCTGCTAGCGCAGGGCCTGTGTGCGCCGTTTTCTGCCACAGGGACCTGGCATCTAAATTTACTTGCCAGGCCCAGAACTCCCCTTTTACTACATGTAAGTCACCCCTAAGGTAGACCCTAGAAAGCCCTATGGGCAGGGTGCTATGTATGTAGAAGGCAGGACATGTGCCAGGTTAAGTGGCCTGTCCTGGTAGTGGCAAACAGCCTAACTTGGTGTCTCACTGCTGTGAGTGCTGCCTTCTCATAGGATTGCATTAGAAATGTAGGGAGTACTGTCTAATTTATGAGGGGTAGCGTTGGCATGTTTGGTATGGTTGTAATGGTGGTAAGAAATGCTGCTTACTGGTGTAAATGGAATTTTTATTACTATTACAGAAATGGCACTACTAGAAAGTGAGCATTTCTCCATGCTTTTGACTCTGGTGTTTTGCAGCTTGACTCCAATCCACGTCTGGGCAGAGTGACAGTTGGGCTTTGTGCATACTTTTCAGACAGCCTGCACACAGGGAGGTTGGAGGTATCACTGAGTTGTCTCTGTATACTGAATAGTCTTCCTGGGCTGAGAGAAGGGAGAGGCGGGCACACCTACATTTGTAAAGGCTGTGCCCTGGCCTCACAACTTATGTTTGGAGCCTGTGCTGGAGGAGAGAGGGGGCACTCCAAGAACCAGTTGTAACTGGTTGGAACCTCCCTTCCCCTTCTTTTGTAACACACTGTAAAATTGAGTATAAGTACAGGGGAAGTTTCCCCACAATTTGGAGACATTTTGGAACTTACCTGGAACTGGACCCAGACTGCTGGAGGGACTCACAAGGAACCGCCATGGACTGCTGTGGTTGTGCTGACCTGTGACCTGCTGGGTCACTAGGAGAGACTGCCATCTGACTGCATCCCCTTTGCTTTGGCCTGCTGCTGGGCCCTGCCACCTCTGCTCATTTGTCCTGGACTGTTGTCCCCCAGGGGCAGGGTGCTCTGACTCCTGACCCTTGCAACTCTACCAGAAGCGCACGAGGAGCGCATCTTCTTTCCTGTTATAGCGCCTTGGGAGCGCTTTTCAATGATGCTGTGTAGCGCCCTACCTTCTGATGTGAAAAGCGCCTGAAGCGCGCTGTGGCCATAAATTGTTGTGCGCTCGGAAAGCGTGTTGTACCTGCCAAAATCAACATCACAGCCTGGGCGGGCTGTTTTAAATTAAGTGCTCGGACGCGCTGCTCCCCTGTGCCCACGGGGCACCATCGTTTGAAGCACAGGAGCAAGCGCGCTCCTATCATGCCCCCGGGGTGAAGCACGCTTTGAGGAGCGCCCCTGGGGCACAGGTTGGCACCCATCTTGGTGCCCAACCTCTGTTACCACCCGGGCTGACCTGATTCTGCAGTAAACCCAGGCGGGGGGAAGGAACCCTCATTGGGGGCTCCCCCGCCCCACCAGACCCCACTTGTCATTTTGGGGTCTTGTTTGCTCCCTCTTTTGGGTGGAGGGCCAGTTGAAGGCCCAAGGGGTGGCCCCCAGAGAACACGGGCCCTAGGAGGTGCCCGATCTGAGTATCCTTGTGAAGGGTGGGTGGAGTGAAAGCCTCATCAGAGGCCCCCCATTCCGCCGGGCCCCAATAGCTTTTGCTGGCTTTGGCCCCCCCTTGTGAATGGGCCAGTGGAGGCCCGGGAGGGCCAGAGATCGCCAGTCCCAGGAGGGGCCCATCAGAAACCCTGAGGAGGTGTGTGCCGCTCCACTCCTCCCCCAATCACTGGGGCCCCCCATTTTGCGCAGTGGAGCACCGGGGGCCCGTTTGTTTTTTTCCTGGCACCAGGAGTGCCATTTTCATCAGGACTACATGTACTTGGCATAACCATAAACCATAACCATATACTTACTAAAGGTCATTATAGGCTGATATGTTTTCCTGGACTTCTGAGGATGTGTTGCAAATAGGTGCTGATGTTCCTTTTATGTGCATGACATGCTAATATGTATTCCTGACTTGCCATATGTTTTTATAATGTTCCTGATATGGGCGTTTATGATATATCTAGGACAAGTGCATTTGTGTAGTAATGTGATTCCTGACTTCTGTTTACATTGCAGAATACTAAGTAATCTGTGTGTTATATGTGACTACTGCTGGTTCTGCAGAGTAACTAATGTGTAACTTTCTGACAAATGCTAGGGTAGCAGGATATTACTGACATGTTGTGTTTGGTCTAATAATTGCGTTGTGTACAATACAGTATATTTTCATATAACTTGGTGTTGTTTTTCCTTTATAGTGGGGATAGTGCATCACACGTGTTGTGTGTGCTGTGCAAATGCTTTACACATTGCCTCTAGGATAGGCCTGACTGCTCGTGCCAAGCTACCAAGGGGATGAGCAGGGGTTATCTTTGACGTGTAACTTCATTGCCCTGACTAGAGTGGGTTGGTTCTGCCTGGCTTAAGTGTATACCCTAGCCAACCACAAACCCCGTTTCTAACACCTTGTTATTAAAATTCATATACACTAATTAAAGTTGTTTTTTGATAAATGTTGTGGAAAATATTTTTTTTTAACCTGAATGTGTGACTAGGAACATTATGACCCACTGTGCGCCTGGCCTCACAATCTCGGGCCACCACTTCAAGTATCCAAGGAAGTTAAAAACCTTGGAATTACCATGCACTCCAAGTTAACTGTGAATGTCCAAGTGGACACATTAGCACAATCAAGCTTCATCACCTTGAAGACTCTGTGACACATCTTCCCCCACCTCCGATTTCCACAGAAGGTGCAAGCTACTATCTCTCTTGTACTTTCCAAACTGGATCATGCCAATGGCCTCTACCATGGATTATCTCTATCTATAATGAAAAAACTACAACGCATTCAGAACTCAGCTGCCAGGCTACTATTACATGTAAAACCACATGCCCACATCTCCCGTGCCTTGAGAGCACTACACTGGTTAGCCACTGCCAGAAGATACACCTTCAAGCTGCTTTGTATCACCCACAAAGCTATACATGGAACAGGACCGCTTTTCATCAGAAACAAAATAACCAAATACATTTAACAAATAAACCTCCGCTCATGATTGGCACACCGCCTTAGAACACCACCATACAAGAAAAAGACAATAGGTGGTACATCCTTCTCTGTTCAAGCAGCCAAACTATGGAATATATTACTCCCAAATAAGATCCACGGATGACTATCTTACTTTCAGAAGACTACTCAAGAGTTGGCTCTTTCTTTCAGAACCACCATATTTAAGCAGTAATGGACTATGATTATGTGTATATTCTAGATATGTATGGTTCTTTCAGAAATATGTATTGTTTCTATTTCATAATGATAAATTATACACATACTCTTTAAGCCTGTTTAACAAATGTATATTTACTCACGGTTAAATATACATACATATATATATATATATATATATATATATATATATATATATATATATGTGTGTGCATGTGTGTGTGTGCATGTGTGTGTGTATATACATATATATGTGTATATTATTCTATGCCTAACATGTTCATAGGTCATTGCATAGTTCCTAGATGAGTTGTTATATTAGGTAATTTTGAAACCCTGCTTTCATTTTTATATCACAATGATCAAATGTTTTAATAACTATCTATCAAAAAGCATTTCTCTATTGAAAAATAGATGAAAGATAAATGAATGTTAGAAAAGTACTCTTATTAATTAACTTCAAATATTAGAAATCTTGAAAGTCTATGGGGGTCATTACAACATTGGCGGTAAAAGCCGCTTACCGCCGCGCAGAAGACCGCCAACACACCACCGCGCCCGCGGAAATCCGCCACAGCTATTATGACCCACAGCACGGAATCCGCCAAAATTCAGACACCAACACAAGTCCGCCACTCCAAAGGTCAGTGATGAACTGGCGAAAACAAAACCTTCACCGTCACGCCAACAGAAATACAGCCACAGTATCACAACACAAATCCACGCAGCGGTCTTTCAACCGTGGTATTCCATTGGCGGTACACACCGCTGCGCTCAAAATACACACACACATACAAAACACAGCCACATTGGACAATTCAACATACACACACCTGATACGCAAACACACACCACTCCCACACACCCAATACAATATAAAACACACACCCACATCACCCACAAACCCCTACGACTACAATTGAGAAAGAAGCACAAAGAGAGACACCACCATCAACAATACTAGCATCCACAGGCACACCAGACCATCACCCACATAACTTCCACGCACCTCACACAACACCCCACTACATATCAGCACACTTATCACCACACACACCACCCCACACATCACCCACAGCACCCCATGGCACGGCAAAGACACCCCAGGTTCTCGGAGTATGAGCTCAGGGTCATGGTGGAGGAAATCGTCTGGGTAGAGCCACAGCTATTCGTATCACAGGTGCAGCACACCTTCATTGCAAGGAAGATGGAGCTATGGCGAAGAATAGTGGACAGGTTCAACACAGTGGGACAGCACCCAAGAAATCAGGATGACATCAGGATGAGGTGGAACGACCTACGGGGGAAGGTGCGTTTCATGGTCTCAAGACACCACCTTGCGGATCAGCGGACAGGCGGCGGACCCCCACCTCCTCCCAAACAACTAACAACAGGGGAGGAGCAGGTCTTGGCTATTCAGCATTCTGACGTCCTCGCAGGAGTAGATGGCGGAATAGACTCTGGTAAGTCAAATCTTAACTATTTCATCCCCCACCCTACCTGCATGCCATCACATACCCCCACCTTCATCCTATCACTCCAACTCCTCATAAAATGTCCCAACATCACAAACTACACATCCCAACACCAAGCCCTGCATGCAGCACCAAAGCATGGACACCCATCACCAAAGCATGCCCACTGCACAAACCCATACACCCCCCTAAACCATCATCACACAAGGTCCCACACAGGAATGCAAGCACTGGGGTACACGGTCACCCACCCATTGCACACCACGGCACACACAGATGTAATAAACATCATTTTATACCCCTGCAGGACCACTACCCAACGTCAACGGACAGAAGTGTCCACACATGTCAACACCACCAACAGAAGAGGCCCACAGTGATGACAGCAGCTCTGTCCAACTGGATCTAGATGACCAGCCCGGCCCATCGGGGACCTCGGGACAGTCGGTTCCCATCACACAGTCACAGGCCACTAGAGAGCTTCCCCCCTCTGGAAACACCAGCACAGCACCCAACCAGCGGGCCCATAACTCTGTCCCCAGGACACGTCAAGCAGCAGTGTGTCCACCAATACAGGGAACCCAGGCTAACCCACCACCCCAAAAACCACAGGGACCTGGGGGCAGTGGCAGTGGGCACACGGTCCAGGGGACGGAGGCCCAGGAACACAGGGGAACTGGGAGGGCTGCTGTGCGACAGGGGGAGGACAGGCCAAGGGCACCCACTCTCCACGAGGCCCACTCCAACATCATGGGAGTCTACCACCACTCCCAGGAGACGATGGCAACGGTACTGGTCAAGTTTCAGGAGACCCAGCACCTGCAGGAGAAACAGTATTTGGGCTTCAGGGAGGAACTCAGAGCCATCAATTCCACCCTGGGCACCATCGTAGGGGTGCTGAAGGAAGTACTCAACACCATAAGTGACACTGTGGCACAACAAGGGGCCCCTGACACTAGCCTGGACGATTAACTGCCCACCACCTCCACCGGCGCTAGTGGACAGGAGGCACCGCCACAGGACCACCACACCAGCACCCCACCTCCTGCAGAGGGAGAACCACCCCGCAAACGGTCCCTGTGATCCAGGACAAAGACAGAGAACAATGCCAAGACCTCTGCCAAGAAATGAGACCACCCTAAATGTCATCCTTCTCTCCCACTTGGTCACCCTGTCCATCCTTAAACTGCCCCAACTCCACTTCCTATGCCCATTTGGGCAAGGCTCCTGTGAGACTAATAGACTGGACTCTGCCATGGACATACCTCCACCATCACCCCTCACCATTTTGCAACCCCCTCCAATATTGAGCACTTAAATAAACACCCTTGAAGCAAAAAACAATCTGGAGTCTGTCTGTGATTTTGAAATAGTGTATTAGCAATTACTGTGGCAAAAAGCTCTTTCAATTGTAATGTCAACATACCTATGTCACACAGCTCTAGTCCATGAAGAATCAAAGCAGATGTCACACAGTGGGACACACATCCGTAAAATCGTAAGGAAAAGTGACAACTCAGTGACCATAGACTGGGTGAAAATGACAGACAGTAGAGAGGTAGTAGTGTTAAAGTACATGTAGTAGGCAGGTTTGTATTTTTACCTGTGTCTCACTAGAAATATTGCAGGATCACCGAGTCCCTGTTGTCGATGTCCTCTTCTTCTACTTCCTTGTCTTCACTGTCCACAGCCTCCACAGCTGCAACAACACTGCCATCTGGACCATCCTCCTACAGAAAAGGCACCTGTCGTCGCAAAGCTAAGTTGTGAAGCATACAGCAGGCCATGATGATCTGGCACACCTTCATTGGTGAATAGAATAGGGATCCGCCTGTCATATGGAGGCACCTGAACCGCTTGATTATCCGCCGTGTTCGCCCATGGGCCTCATTGTAGCGTTCCTCTGTCCTTGTCCTGGGATTCCTCACTGGGGTCAGTAGCCATGACAGGTTGGGGTAACCAGAGTCACCTGCAAATGGCGAGGGACAACTGTTAGACACACACTAACCTGGAGGGATAACCCCAGACCTAGACAACCATTCCCACTGTCTTGCTTCCAGGTGCTCACCTAATAGCCACACACGGTGCCTCTGGAGTTGACCCATCACATAAGGGATGCTGCTATTCCGCAGGATGTAGGTGTCATGCACTGAGCCAGGGAACTTGGCATTAACATGGGAGATGTACAGGTCTGCCAAACATACCATCTGCACATTCATCGAATTATAACTTTTCCGGTTTCTGTACACCTGTTCACTCCTGCGGGGGGGACCAAAGCCACATGTTTCCCATCAATGGCACCTATGATGTTGGGGATATGTCCCAGGGCATAGAAATCACCTTTCACTGTAGGCAAATCCTCCACCTGAGGGAAAACGATGTAGCTCTGCATGTGTTTCAGCAGGGCAGACAACACTCTGGACAACACGTTGGAAAACATAGGCTGGGACATCCCTGATGCTATGGCCACTGTTGTTTGAAATGACCCACTTGCTAGGAAATGGAGTAGTGACAGCACCTGCACTTGAGGGGGGATTCCTGTGGGATGGCGGATAGCTGACATCAGGTCTGGGTACACAGTTCCTGGATTGTGGCACGGTCAAGCCTGTATGTGATGATCACATGTCTTTCCTCCATTGTCGACAGGTCCACCAGGTCCTCCAGTGGTCTGTACACCGGAGGATGCCACCATCTCCTCACATGTCCCAGCGGACGGTGCCTATGAAGAACAACAGCGAGCACAGAGTCAACCAACTCAGAGGTACGTACCCACAGCTTACACAGAACACAAATCATAATCCGAAAAGTGGCCTGTATGTGTGTTAAGTCTAGGCCTAGGTATGTGTGACGCAGTTAAAAATGAAGCCATGTGGGCCCCTGAAATAGCAGCTGCCTGACCTCTAAAGTGGGACAATGGGATGTGAGGTAACTGTGCTGGCGTTGTACACAATCGCGGTAGGCGGTCGAAGACCGCGGCGCAATGCTGCATTGGTTAACATTGGACACTATGGGTCCCAGGAGCCAATGACGATGTACGCCGGCGGTGACAGTACGCACCGCCGCGGACGTGACCGCCATTTTCTATCTGTTCAATCACTCAATACCTGATCTTCGACAGGAGAGGACCTACACTGCAAGTGCTGCCGTGACCTCGGTCTGAAAGAGACAATGGCTCGAGTGTCTGGGGAAAGGGCCCCTGCCTTCACATTGGAGGAGTTGGAGAAACTCGTGGACGGGGTCCTCCCCCAGTACACGCTACTCTACGGTCCTCCAGACAAACAGGTAAGTACACTGGGAGCATGCTGTATGAGCTATGCCTGTGTGGGGTGGGGTGGATGTAAGAAGGGGGAGGAGAGTGCGGCGTGCATGAAATGACGGTGAGTGCATGTGCCACATGGCAAGGGTAGGGATGGGGGCCAATGACTGTGACGGTGCAGTTGGTAATAAGTTTCTCTTCCCCCTGTACAATTCATGTAGGTCAGCGCCCACCAGAAATAGATATTTGGCGTGCCATCGCCAAGGACGTCCGGACCCTGGGGTCTACCACAGACGGAGCACCCACTGCCGGAAAAGATGGGAGGACATTCGCCGCTGGAGCAAGAAGACGGCGGAAGTTCAGCTGGGGATGGCCTCCCAATGTGGGAGGGGTGCCCGTCGCACCATGACCCCCCTGATGTTCAGGATCCTGGCGGTGGCGTACCTGGAATTGGATGGGCGCTTGAGGGCATCACAGCAGCCACAAGGGGGTGAGTATACTCTCATCCTGCTGATTTTGCGCACCGTGGAGGTGTCTGGGTGGGGGAGGTGGGCTGTGGTTTTCCCTAGGCCAGGGCGAGTTTAGTAGGCAAGGTCCCTCCGTAAGACAGGCCATGTGGCACCCCACCCCACCTCTTTAGAGTGCCAAGTACACCTAGTCATGCCCCTGTGTCATCCATGTGTGCAGATGTCGTCCATAACCTAGTAGGCCATTTCCCAGGGATTGAACAGTGGAGCCCAAGAGCACGACATAGTGCAGGGGGCTTCTGTTTCTGTCGTGTCCGCCAACAGTAGCAGTAATGCATGCACTGAACATGTCTTTCTTCAGTCGTCCCCCACCTTTTTGTGGTCTCACTGTTCTTGTGTGCATTAGCATCATCAGGCGGAAGAGCAGTGGCACCGGAGCACGAGGGAGCTGCATCCCATATGTCCATGAAGGGCGAGACTACAGACTCTGAGTTCACCAGTGGGACGGAGGGCGAGGGGAACTCCACGGCGAGGACAGGAGCTGACTCCAGTGACACGGACTCGTCTTATGATGGGAGCTCCCCCTACCAGCACCGCCCTCCCAGCAGCCCCTCAGACTTTGCCCCGTGCCCGCTCACCCAGGAGGGTGGGCATCACCTTCGCCCCAGGCACCTCAGCCCCTGCCCCTGTCACCCCTGCTACCCTCAGTGAAGAGGCCATTGACCTCCTCAGGTCCCTCACTGTTGGGCAGTCTACTATTTTGAATGCCATCCAGGGTGTCGAAAGGCAGTTGCAACAAACCAATGTATTCCTGGAAAGCATTCATTCTGGTCAGGCGGCCCTTCAGCGAGCTTTTCAGACTCTGGCCTCAGCACTGATGGCAGCCATTGTCCCTGTCTCTAGCCTCCCCCCTCCAACTTCCTCCACCCAGACCCAATCCCCTGTACCCCACCCTATCCCAAGCACACCTTCAGACCAGCATGCACACACCTCAACACACAAGGGAAGCTCTGGCAAACATAAGCACCACACATCCCACAGGCACTCATGCAAGCATCACACACATGCAGACACACCAACATCCACTGCCTCCACTGTGTCCCCCTCCTCCTCGTCTCCCTCCCAGTCTCGTCTACAGTCACACCTGCATGCACTACATCTACAGCCACTACTGCCATCACCAGCACACCCACCACCAGACCCCGCTCACGTGCAGTCACCACCCCCACTACCATTCACACGTCCCCTGTGTCCTCTCCCAGTGTGTCTGTGACGCCACCTCCCAAGATACACAAACGCAGGCACACACCCACCCAACAGCCATCCACCTCACGACAGCCTCCAGCGCATGCACCTTCACCCAAAGTCACCAAACGAGCACCTCCTACAACCACAACCTCTTCCTCCACTCCCAAACCCCCTCCAGCTACCCGTCCCAGTGTTTCCCAAAAACTTTTCCTGTCCAACCTTGACCTCTTTCCCACACCTCCCCCACCCCGACTGTTTCCTAGGGTCCGACTCTCCAGGTCCCAACCTAGCACCTCAGCCACAACATCTCCGGGACCAGTGGTGCCTGTAAGCACCGGAATCTGGAGTGCACCGGCCACCAGGGCAGCCAGTGTGGCACAGAGCCACAGCACCGACAGTCCCCCACCTGTTAAGCATCAGAAGTTGTCCAGTGCCCGGCGGGAGAGAGGGAAGACTCCAGCCACCAAAGCCGCTCCCAGGGTTCCCGGTGGGAGTGTGGAGTCAGCTGCGACACCTTCCAAGATGGGGAAGGGCCACAAGAAACCAGCAAATGCAGGGAAGAGCAGCACGGCGGAGGAGACCGCCATCATCCCCGCTGCCCAGGAGGCCACCGCCATAATCCCCGCTGCCCAGGAGGCCACCCCCATCATCCCCACTGCCCAGTAGGCCACCGCCATCATCCCGCTGGGACAGAGAGGACCGCCAGCACAAGCCCCGCTGGGACAGAGAGGACCGCCAGCACAAGCCCCACTGGGACAGAGAGGACCGCCAGCACAAGCCCCGCTGGGACAGAGAGGACCGCCAGCAGCTGAGTCACTGCAAAGGAGCCCGCCGCCTCAAGCAGCGCTGAACAGGGCACCGCCGCTCCAAGCACCGCTGAACAGGGCACCGCCGCCTCAAGCACCGCTGAACAGGGCACCTCTGCTCCAAGCACCGCTGAACAGGGCACAGCCGCCTCAAGCACCACTGAACAGGGCACCGCCGCCTCAAGCACCGCTGAACAGGGCACCGCCGCTCCATGCACCGCTGAACAGGGCACCACCGCCTCAAGCACCGCTGAACAGGACATCGCTGCTCCAAGCACCGCCGCTCCAAGCACCGCTGAACTGAGCACCGCCACCACAAGCACCGCTGGCCCATGAGCGCCAAGGGCACTGACGCTACTGAGTCTGTCACGAGCAGGATGAAGCACTCTGGGCACAGAGCCCCCTCCAGAACCAGTGGAGAAAGGCATCCACTACCTCAGTCCTTGGCAGGATGAAGCACTCTGGTCACCATGTCCCCCCCAGAACCAGTGGAGAGATACATCCACTACCTCTGTCCTTAGCCGGATGAAGCACTCTGGGCACATGCCCCCTCCAGAACCAGTGGAGCGATACATCCACTACCTCTGTCCTTAGCAGGATGAAGCACTCTGGGCACCATGCCTCCTCCAGAACCAGTGGAGAGATACATCCACTACCTCTGTCCTTAGCAGGATGAAGCACTCTGGGCACCATGCCCCCTCCAGAACCAGTGGAGAGATGCATCCACTATCCACTACCTCTGTCCTTAGGAGGATGAAGCACTCTGGGCACAAGGCCCCTTCCAGAACCAGTGGAGAAAGGCATCCCCTTGAGAGACTGTGGCTTTGCACTCCCCAGGATGGAACAGTGGGCAACCCACCCACTGGAGAGACCTGAGAGACTGTGGCTTTGCACTCCCCAGGATGAAACAGTGGGCAACCCACTCACTGTAGAGACTTGAGAGACTGTGGCTTTGCACTCCCTAGGATGGAACAGTGGGCATGTGGCCCCCTCATGGATTTGGTGTTGTGCACTCAACCGGCTGAGGTGCCCCCCCTTTCCCTCCCCCTGAGGTGCCTGTTTTGTTGCTCTCTGATGCCCCTGCAGTGTTCTCTCCGTCATGGTCGGGGATCTTGTGTAGGCCTCGCCCATACCGTGTGGGCCCAGTGTTCCACGGACTTCATTGGAGCACTACCTGGACTACTAAGCTTGGTGTATATTTTATTTATGGTGTATATACAGGGAGTGCAGAATTATTAGGCAAGTTGTATTTTTGAGGATTAATTTTATTATTGAACAACAACCATGTTCTCAATGAACCCAAAAAACACATTAATATCAAAGCTGAATATTTTTGGAAGTAGTTTTTAGTTTGTTTTTAGTTTTAGCTATGTTAGGGGGATATCTGTGTGTGCAGGTGACTATTACTGTGCATAATTATTAGGCAACTTAACAAAAAACAAATATATACCCATTTCAATTATTTATTATTACCAGTGAAACCAATATAACATCTCAACATTCACAAATATACATTTCTGACATTCAAAAACAAAACAAAAACAAATCAGTGACCAATATAGCCACCCTTCTTTGCAAGGACACTCAAAAGCCTGCCATCCATGGATTCTGTCAGTGTTTTGATCTGTTCACCATCAACATTGCGTGCAGCAGCAACCACAGCCTCCCAGACACTGTTCAGAGAGGTGTACTGTTTTCCCTCCTTGTAAATCTCACATTTGATGATGGACCACAGGTTCTCAATGGGGTTCAGATCAGGTAAACAAGGAGGCCATGTCATTAGATTTCCTTCTTGTATACCCTTTCTTGCCAGCCACGCTGTGGAGTACATGGACGCGTGTGATGGAGCATTGTCCTGCATGAAAATCATGTTTTTCTTGAAGGATGCAGACTTCTTCCTGTACCACTGCTTGAAGAAGGTGTCTTCCAGGAACTGGCAGTAGGACTGGGAGTTGAGCTTGACTCCATCCTCAACCCGAAAAGGCCCCACAAGCTCATCTTTGATGATACCAGCCCAAACCAGTACTCCAACTCCACCTTGCTGGAGTCTGAGTCGGACTGGAGCTCTCTGCCCTTTACCAATCTAGCCACGGGCCCATCCATCTGGCCCATCAAGACTCACTCTCATTTCATCAGTCCATAAAACCTAAGAAAAATCAGTCTTGAGATATTTCTTGGCCCAGTCTTGACGTTTCAGCTTGTGTGTCTTGTTCAGTGGTGGTCGTCTTTCAGCCTTTCTTACCTTGGCCATGTCTCTGAGTATTGCACACCTTGTGCTTTTGGGCACTCCAGTGATGTTGCAGCTCTGATATATGGCCAAACTGGTGGCAAGTGGCATCGTGGCAGCTGCACGCTTGACTTTTCTCAGTTCATGGGCAGTTATTTTGCGCCTCGGTTTTTCCACACGCTTCTTGCGACCCTGTTGACTATTTTGAATGAAACGCTTGATTGTTCGATGATCACGCTTCAGAAGCTTTGCAATTTTAAGAGTGCTGCATCCCTCTGCAAGATATCTCACTATTTTTGACTTTTCTGAGCCTGTCAAGTCCTTCTTTTGACCCATTTTGCCAAAGGAAAGGAAGGTGCCTAATAATTATGCACACCTGATATAGGGTGTTGATGTCATTAGACCACACCCCTTCTCATTACAGAGATGCACATCACCTAATATGCTTAATTGGTAGTAGGCTTTCGAGCCTATACAGCTTGGAGTAAGACAACATGCATAAAGAGGATGATGTGGTCAAAATACTCATTTGCCTAATAATTCTGCACTCCCTGTATATATATATATATATATATATATATATGTTTGCGTACTTGATTTTAATATATTACAATGGTTACACTCATTTCCTTTTGTCTTTGCATTTTTCCGGGGGGGTTGGGGGTGTAACTATAATGTATAAATATGTATTAGTGTGTGTGTTGTAGTGGGTGGGGGTGGGGGTGTTGCGTGTGTGTGTCCCTGATTTTTCCCTCCCCACTCCCGTGTGTCAAAGGTGCAATACTAACCGTTGTCTTTGCCGCCGGCGTTCGTGCTCCTAGGTTCCATGGCGTCCGGATTCCTCATGGGGTCTGTAGAGGTGAGTGTTTTTCCTTCGAAGTCCTGTTTCCGCCGTGTTTTTGTCCGCAGTGAATCCGCCCCGGAAAAGGTGGCGGATTGGTAGGTTGTGATACTGTGGGTGGTACTTTGTCTTCCGCCTGTCTGTTGGCGGTGACCGCCAAGCTGTTTGTCTGTACTGCCGTGGCCATCCAAGTGTTAAAGTGGCTGTCTTTTTTGGTGGTTTCCGCCACGGTCGTAATTCCAGTTTTTTTACCGCCGGCCTGTTGGCGGTCTTACCGCTGCTTTAACACCGTCCGCCAGGGTTGTAATGACCACCTATGTTTATTAAATACTACCTTTCGTCTCATATTATCATACCCATTATTATTTTACTTGCACATATATTCTGTTACTATATATTTACATATCTATTAATTTATTACTGTAGTCCTACTGTACTAGAGAAAAATAATTAAATAAAATATATTAATAAATTTCAAATTATAAATAATTAAATTAAATTATGATAAATTAAAAAATAACAATAACAAGTATATATATATATATATATATATATATATATATATATATATATATATATATATATATAATATAATAATTAAAAAAGAATATACATTTTCTCTCTTGTAAGCTTTACTCTGTCTCCCCTTCACCCTATGTCTCTGTCAATCTATCCTCCATCCCCACTCTGACTCATCCCAAACCAGTTCTACTACTTTCATCTCCAAAATACCGCCGCCTAAGATCGTCCCTCCTCTATCACATCTAGCTCACCCCAAACCACAGTTTACTACCATGATCTCCCAAACAACCCTACTAAATTCCCCCTCAGTTGACTCATCTAAAACCCCTCCTGCTACTATGATCTCCCTAACCCTTTCCACAGACTCTTCCCTTCTCCATTTCCCATTTACGCATCCAAAGCCTCATCCTAATACTATAAACTCCCAAATAATACTTCTGGATTCTTCCCTCCTCTATTTCCCTATTACTCTAGTCAATCAAACTAACAAACTCACATATCCTCTGCTCAAATTAACTCTTAATAATACTAATACTATACTCATATTTCCCTATACTAATCCACCACTAATTCATCTTGGGTTCAGAAGTGGCGTGCTAATCGCCAAAAAGCACTTCAACGCCTCATCAGGGATAGTAAGCACTATATAAATATAATTACATTGTGCTGTTTACTGAGAAAAAACAGGATAAGAACCAGTTAACCAAGTAGTCCTGCACCACTTGAATACTGCATTAATTCTGCAGCACATATAGAAAGAGGAAAATGGCTTTGAGGATTGCCTTTTTGAATGCAGATGTGTCTTCCTGTACAAAAACAATCCTGCTTACAATTTAGACACACTTACACTATAATGCAAGGCTACATACAATGGCGCTAGTCAGTAAAAGCACACCAGTGCAAGTAAAGGCCAGGCATTTGCCTATTAAGTTTAATTTGTAAATTCCTTCCCTTTTAAGTTCACGCAACACAGCACAACAAGGTGGCTTCCTGCATTGTGCGGCATGAAAGTATGATGAATCTGGGTCTAAATGTTTAAAAATATCTGACATATATACATACAATCTTGCACTACTGTTAACTAATTTCATGTGCTCATAACAACAAAAGTCCAAATCTAAAAATCTTTGAGATACACTCTACAGTTGAGTAATGCACCACAGCCACTGACAAAATGGTACTATGGATGTGGTAGAAGAATCTCCAGAGTAATCTTTCAAGCTTTGTCTTGGTATTGAAGGCATTTTGGAAGCTTTTAATGCTTGATAATTGTGAAAGAATCTAGTTGAGGAAAGGAACCTCTGTACTTGAGCCAATGCTCAATGCCACCACCACACTACTCAA
Organism: Pleurodeles waltl; assembly: GCF_031143425.1. Classification (NCBI taxonomy): domain Eukaryota; kingdom Metazoa; phylum Chordata; class Amphibia; order Caudata; family Salamandridae; genus Pleurodeles; species Pleurodeles waltl. Next base: position 1,028,291,320 of record NC_090445.1, read on the forward strand.
CCTGCACTGCATTATACACATTTTCATGACCTATACAGGATCATGAAACAGTCCTCTCTTTTTGCATTAGTGATTCTTTGACCCTGACAAGTTTTCGTAAAGCAAACTGACGTAGATTCAATGAGCCAGATTTACAAGAAAGCAGCCCATCAGCTGTGATGCGCCACTTTTCTTGCACCTCCCTACCGGCACCTAATGACACCATGGTAGCGCTGTGTTTACAATATGGCACACACTGTGCACATTAGGACAATAGCGTCATAATTTATAACTCTATTTTGGTACTTTGCAGGATTAGTGCCATAAATAATGGCGGCAATCCTGCAAAGTAAAGGGAGGCCCATTGAAAATAATGGATGCATCATTTTAATGCGTGCTCTGATCAGGCATTAAAACTTATGCTAAAAATGGCACAGTGAAACCTTGTAAATTTCACTGCATCATTTTTACCAGCCGCCCACCCCTAGAACCCCCTCCTTGCATACATTATGCCTGGCACAGGCAAAATGTTGCGCAAGGGGTCGCAAAGTGGTGCAATGCAAGCATTGCACCACTTTGTAAATATGGCGAAGGAGAATGGCCTCCATAAGGCCACATTAGCATAAAAGAAATGATGCCACTGTGGCGGTAAGAAGAGCTAGGGTCTTGTAAATATGGCCAAATGTTCTTTTCAGTACTTTAAAAATCAGTTTGGTATTGCATCTCGCATCATAACACGTTTCACAATCTTCAGGAAAATCCTTCATTTTTGCACATAAGCATGTGGGCTTAAGACCTGTGATTTCAAGTAAATAATTGCTATGTGGTTAAATAAACCCACAATAACACACATACAGCCAAAGCAACATCCTTATTTTTCCTTACAGCACTCTGAGGACACCACATTAAAAGTCAATTGAACCTCTCAACCATACATTACTCTGGGGTCAATATAGAGCTGTCCTGAAGTGCTACTCTCTGCTTTTCTCTGAGAAACCACACATGAAATTAGGCATAAATTGGACCTCAGTGTCTGTAAGTATACACTCTGGAACACCGTTCTTAACAAAGTACCTAAAAATTCAATAACAGCAGCAGTTGAAAGTTCCTGTAAAATGTTTACTTCAACCCATCTTGTTAGATTGTCAGCGAGATTCAAGGATTTCAGTAAGTGTAATTTCATAATTTGGAAAGAACATATGAAATACAAACCTACTTCTGAAGATCCCCATCACCAATCCCCAGTGCTTAATCACTAGCTTTGTCACTCATCAACAGTCTTTCAATATCTCCATCCTTTCTTAGCCACCAATCATTTTCTCTAATGCACCTTTTAGTTAACATCTTGCCAAGATGACTATTGTGTGCAATTTCCACCATTATTTGTCAAAACTTTGCACGTGGTACAAACTTCTCCCCTCAGAATAAAATAAAATTTATCGCAGACAATTCGTGTCCTATTTTCCAAAATGGTTACTCATCCAGCAACACAGATTTTTTTCGGGCCACACATTGATTACAGTTTTGCACCTCCCTTCATCCCAACTGGTGTAGAGTTTGGCAGATGGGTTACACAGTCCAATCCGCCATATTACGATTTCAATTGGAAATAATGGATTCGTAACTCGGTGGATGGGATATCCTTCACATTTGTTAAGGAGTAACCTGCTTCACCAAACTCTAAATCAGGCCCAAACCTTCTTTCCCCGAAAAACTCTTTTAACTTTTCAACATTTCACACACACAACAACATCTCTGAATAACTTTTTTCAGTTGGTCCTACTGTTCTAAAGGCAATGCCTACATAGTGTGTTCGACTATATCCACTGTGGCATTCTTCACTCTCCATTCTACAAAAGGTTACTAAGGACTTAAAAGCTAAATTTATATATGCTATGTTTTCTTTGGATGAAAAATGTTCTCCCTGGACCAAATGACTATGCAAGATGCTCTTTCAAAAATAATTAAAACACCTTTATAGAGTAATTAAATAGGGTGATGAATCATAGGTATTGAACTAAACTGTTCTTGAAGAACGGTAGACAATATTAGTTTGTCCACTGTGTTAATCCTGCCTACTATATCCTGTGAAGCTCTATAAGCCATAATAGAAGTTTTCACTAAACCTTCTGTGTTATTGATATCATATGAAGAATGGACATTGCTTTGAAGCAGGTTCTGCTAATCAAGGTGGTTTGTCTTTACATATTTCTTGTTTGTTCTAAAAGTGTACAATATATGCTTGCACGCAAAATGGAATACTGGCAAGCATACCCACATATTTGCTCATATGGTATGAAATTTACTGAATATAGAAGTGAAAGCAAATGTAAGAGCATTTAGGAACTCCAAAGTTAAATGAGGCTTCATTACAGAAACATGTAGCACAATTCTACTTGGAAAATAACATTTGGCTTGGTGTGCTGAGGACCTTTGGTCATATAATAGATGATGGTCTCATAGGTTATGTTAGTACAATGATCCATAATGCATTTTTCTTTAAAATGGAACCCACTTCCAAGTAATAACACTCTAAACCAGTAGGGAATGACATTTTCATGTGGTTATACTCCCAGATTTTTGCCTTTATCTGTTATGCTGGTGTTAGAACTCTGTAAGCTTTAACTTTCCTAACCAGTGGTAAAGTGTCTATGGTCCTCCTTTTAACATGATTTCTTTTATTTATTTTTAATTTATTTGAGGGGTTTTATATAGCAAGAATCAGACCCATCAGGGTATTAGAGCACTGCACAATAACAGACAAGTTGTAAACACAGGGAGAGATGCAAAAAGGAAATAGCATGCAGTACTAGTTACACTAAAACATACAGCCGGCAAATTCAAGATCCGCAGGACCCCCAGTAAAAAAGTCAAGTTAAGGGGCTTCAGGGCTGTAATCGAAAGAATCTATTTGGCATAAGCATTTTTAGTTCTTTTTTAAAGGAGGAAGTCAAGGGGTTTGACATGCTTGCAGGAGGCTTCTTGTGGTATAACTACCACCAGGCAGTTTGAGTTTATTCACCAGGTACACATGAGTGTTATGGTAAAGGGCCTTCTGTGTCATGCAGGCTTTCTTCAGCTGGATCCTTGCTTCAAACTGGAGCCTTTTCAAATGTATTAGGCATGGTGTGATATGGTCGACTCTTCTGGATGCAGTAATGAGCCTAGCGGCTGACTTCAGTGTGGCCCTTAGTGGCGCCAGACTTACTTTGGGTAAGCCTGCAAGAGTCGCATTCCTGTAATCTAAACAGGAGATGATTAGGGATTAGAGTGCTAAATGAAAGTCACCAGGGGTCAAAAGGATTTGAATTTCCTTAATGTATTCAGTTGGAACTTGGCTCCCCTGGTGGTTGCACTGATATGATCTTTCTTGTTGAAGTAATTGTCCAGCGTTATACCTAGTGATCTAGAAGAGTCAAGAACATGGGGGTGCAGTTGAGAGCTTTATGATGTTTGAGGGCAAAGTGATTGTGAGGGGTGATCAAGAGGAATTCCATTTTGAGTGTGTTGAGCATAAGGTGATTGTGGGTTAATCATTGTTTGGTTATCAGTTGGGTGCAATTAAGAGTATTGATATCTTCAGGTGAGGACATTTTCATATACAATTGTGTGTCATCAGCATACATGTGGTAGTTAATGTTTGATTGCTTAAGAATTTTGTAAGAGGCTCGATGAACAATTTGAATAGCGTGGGTGGGAGTGTGGATCCATAGGGCAGTCCCTTCGAGACAGAAGTAGTGTCTTAAAGGGTTTGGTTACTTTTGAATATTTGAGCTGTCTTATGTAGAAACAATACAAATCAATTTAAAATGGGACCAGATAGCCCCATCTTCATTCCAGGAGGTCAATCATGCTGTCACATTTGACTGTGTTGAACATAGAGGAGAGATCAAGAAGAATGAGCAGGCATGGATCGTTCTTGTCAAGCATTCTAAGGGCATCATCTACAATATATGTTAGGGCTGTTTCAGTGCTATGCCCCTTTATGAAACTAGATTGACAATGGTGAAGGAGCTGAAAGTACTCAGGCCCATATTTATACTTTTTGACGCAAAACTGCGCCAACGCCATTCTGAAGCGCCATGCGGGCGCCGTATTTATTGAATGACGTTAGCCGATGGCGCTGTCTGGTGTGCGTTAAAAAAAACGACGTACACCAGGCAGCGCCGGCGTAGGGGGGAAAATGGCGTATGGGCATCCAGAAATGGTGCAAGTCAGGCTGAGGCAAAAAATTCGCCACAACCCGATTTGCGTCATTTTTTTACGACGCTCATCCCCCATAGAAATGACTCCTGTCTTAGCAAAGACAGGAGTCATGCCCCCTTGCCCAATGGCCATGCACAGGGGACCTCTGTCCCCTGGGCATGGTCATTGGGCATAGTGGCATGTAGGGGGGCACAAATCAGGCCCCCCTATGCCACAATTTTTTTAAAAAAAAAATACTTACCTGGACTTACCTTAATGTCCCTTGGGTGGGTCCCTCCATCCTTGGGTGTCCTCCTGGGGTGGGCAAGGGTGGCAGGGGGTGTCCCTGGGGGCTTGGGAGGGCACCTCTGGGCTCATTCTGAGCCCACAGGTCCCTTAACGCCTGCCCTGACCCAGGCGCTAAAATCCGGTGCAAATGCGGGTTTTTTAGACCCGCCCACTCCCGGGCGTCATTTTTGCCCGGGAGTATAAATACGACGCATATGCATCGCAGTCATTTTTTAAGACGGGAACGCCTACCTTGCATATCATTAACGCAAGGAAGGTGTTCACGCAAAAAAATGACGCTAACTCCATGAACTTTGGCGCTAGACGCATCTAACGCCAAAGTATAAATATGGAGTTAGTTTTGCGTCGAAATTGCGTCAAAAAAACCGACGCAATTTCGGCGCAAACGGAGTATAAATATGCCCCTCAATGTCTCTGCAAAGTTGCAGGTGTACTTGTTTCTGAAGTAACTTTGCTAGCATCAGGATGTTGGTGATTGGATGGAAATTGTTGAGGTTGGCATTAGATGTTTTTAGCCTAGGGGGTGACTTCATCTATCTTTAAGCAATAAGGAATCATGCCCTCAGAGAGGGATGCATTTACAATCTTGGTACAAAGCAGGGGTATGGATGGTGTAAGCACTTTGAAGAGCTTGGCAAGCAGAGGATCAATGAAGTGGATGAAATGTTTTATTGATAAAATAGTTTTGAGTATCTCAGCTTCATCTGGAAGTTTGAAGGCATTCCCGGTAGCATTGTTTTTTTGTAGTATAACCATTAAGAGGGGAGCTCATGATGCAATGCATTGGGAGGAGACTGGGCTGACTTAGTAGGTGCTGTGAGGCAATTTGCAGCTCTGATTCAATCTCATTGGTCATCATCATCATCATCACACAAGGTTTATTTGGCCATATTTAACTATCAAAGCAAAATAAAATCACAAGAAATAAAATAGTGAAATACACATGATAAATACAGAGCTAAAAGAAAAATAAAATCAACAATCACACAAATATACTGGCCACCTGTCGGGGAAAAGGGAACTGTCTTGCACCAGCTTCCTATTTACACTTTCAGTATCTCATATAACGTTTTCCCCATCAGCCAGAGAAAGGTCATAACGGTCATAATCTTAGGTAAATAGTTATCGAATAACAAGTTAAGAACGATGATCATTTAAGGGCAAGTCGTTTTGATTTTTTTTTAAACGAGTACGTATATACCATGCAGTGACAAGGAACTTGCTGACCGCACAGATTAAAAAGGGAGAAGTGTCTCTCATCAACAGCCTTAGTGCAACTTTACAGTGTCTCAAAAACATATTTCTACAAGCTTGGCGAATCCACTTCCTCCGAGCAATTCCATAAGCTGGGCAAATAAACATAAAATGCACTGTAGTTTCCGGGGTGCAATTACAACTAGGGCATAAATCTGTGATCGGGGTAGGTCGCCAGGTGCTAGTTAGTGATTTCAATGGTAAGCACCCATACCTGAAGCAGGCATGCAGGCTTTTGCTTAGTAGGTCAGGAATTAAATCCAGAAAGGGTTCAAAATTAGGATACCATTTAAAGTACAGAAATTGTGTTGTCAATCGACCATACGACGTGCATAACAGTTGCTTATTCATAACATAAGACCAATAGACTGACTTCAGGTGTTGCTTCTGGGCCCTCCTTAATTGATGAGGTTGTCTCCAGAAATCCCCAAGTCCCAAGACATGCTTAAGCCAGGGAATAGAAAGCGCATTTGGTCTATCTAAGATGTCTTGTAAAGATTTCTTATATTCAACTAGTTCAGGGGTAGTCCAAATGCGTACTCAAAAAAGTAATGGTCTTAAAGCTATTACATCTGAAATGCGGGACAACCCGAGATCCAGGAACACTGGAATCAATGGGGTGTTACGAGGACATGTAAGGAGAGATCTTGTAAAGTTATTTTCCCCTACAGATTGTTTGCTGACACTAGAGAATCCCCAAATCTCGGCACCATAAGACGCCGCTCCCTGAGCCTTTGCTAAAAAACATTTAATGGCTGGAGAAACAGCTTTTACAGTAGCAGAATTATAAAAACGTAGAATAGCTCCAGTTCTATGATGTAAAAGTGCACTGCTCCTATCGATCTGGGCCTCCCATTGCATATTATTGTTAATTCTTATCCCCTAGTAATCAATAGAGCATACCTTGCTTAAAGGAGCCTCATTAAGTAAAATAGTGCATCCTCTGGTGGGGCCTCTACTAAAAATCATGAATTTCATTTTACTAGAATTAAGCTCTAGTCCATGGTCTGCACAAAAAGCACTAAACCTATTCACTAAGACTTGAAGACCCATAGGGGTTTTGAGATCAAAATAGAATCATCAGCAAATAATAAAATCAGAATTGTTTGATCATTCAAAGAAGGGGCATCGTTTTGGCTATCAGATACAACTTGCACCACTTCATTAATAAACAAGGAGAAAAGATTAGGGGCGAGGACGTAGCCCTGACTAATGTCTATTCGATCAGTGAGTTCACCCTGATGGCCCCATCTCACTGATGCATAGGTATTCTCATGCATCCTCCGGACTAGATTAACTAAATTCTCCGGGGCACCTATTTTATGCAGGATTTCCCATAACTTCCCTCTAGGGACTAGGCCAAAGGCAGATCTTAATTCCACACAAGCAACATACAATTTTACAATTTCTGTTTTGCTAAAGTGACATATTTCCAGAATAGCAGTAGTAGCCTAAAGACCTGATCCATGGCACTGGTTTTTGGGTGAAAACCAGCCTGAAGAGGGGGTAATACCTGGTTGTCTTGACCCCATTCCATAAGCCTGTCTAAGACTTGCTTAGCATAATTGTTTTGCAAATTGTCAATAAGACTGATTGGTCTGTAATTAACAGGTGAACCCACGTCACCTTTTTTATATATAGGAATTATTTCTGCCCCGAACCACGTTTCTGGGATAGGACCTCCTGCTACTATGGCATTCAATAATGTGTTTATATATCAAGCCCAGATGAAGGGTTCAGATTTAAGCAATTCCCCCAGTATCTTATCTCGACCGGGTGCCTTGGCTGATCTCAAAGAATTAATGGCAGCTGTGGTTTCAGCTATAGTAAAGACAATGTCCTCCACAGAGCCATCAGCAGAAATGCTATAGTCATTGTCCCCATAGCACACAGGATCCTGTTGTGCAGGTGAGGCGTAAATCTCATAGAAATGGGCCACCCAATTTTCAGGCTGGATATGCGTACTAATGGTGTCATTACCCTCTCTATATCTACTGCCCATCAGCCTCCAGAAGGACCTGTTATCATGGTTCTTAATTGCATCAAGCATCCTCTGCCAAGTATTGTGTTCCCAATCTTTCTTTGCTAGTTTCAGGGCCTTGTTGTACATGAGTCTAGAATTCCTAATCTACCCCTGGGAGTGCATTTTGAGAGCCAATTTTATATTGGACTTCGCAAGAATGCAGTCCTTATTAAAACATTCCTTGGATTGAGGGTTATCAAGGGATGGCCTGGAAGTGGTTTCCTTATAAAAAATACCTCATAAAATACTTGATATTTCTGCATGAATGCTCAGGATTGGAATATTACCAACCTCTGGCTCGTTGAAGCTGGAAAAAAGTTTTTAAAAGGTTGAATACATTTCCTTGACCAGATATGGGTTTGACTTTACTTTAGGCCAGCTAACACAGGTTTGTCTATGTTTCAGAAAAGGACTCTCATTGGTCTTTTCCATGAAATAGGCAGTGAATTTATCTAAGTTGGGCAGTGACCCATAGGCTACTGAATCATAGTTAGTTTTGTAAATTGTTTGTTGTTTGACAATTGTGTATACTTTTTTGGGTCTATTTTTAACATTGTCAAGTTGCGCCATAAAGTAGTTTGTTTTTAATCTACAGACGTGTTTGTTGTAGGAGCTTCTTGTTGATCACAGGTGCTTGAAGTGAAGAGATTCTCCATGCTCTCTCAGCAATCTTAAATTGTGCCTTTCCACATTAAGAGTGCATTTGAACCAAGGTCTGAAGGTTCTACTGAATATTCTTTTTAGTTTTTTTCAGAGCAATGGTATCAAGAATATCTAACATGGATTGCATGTAAGGATCATTAAGCTCATTCACCTTTGTCATATTTGTGGAAGTAGGTAGGAAGTTGTTGCTAATAGAGGGTAAATCAGTTAGGGTAATTTTTCTCAAGCTTCTGGACCATTGTTTGGGTTTAAGAGGTTCGCCCTGTCTGATCAGCAACTTTTCACAGATGAGAAAGAAGATCAGGTAGTGATCTTAACAGTCACAGGGGGAAATGGATTCCAGCTTTATGATATTATCCCTGGCAATTATAACATCTAGGGTGTAGGCTCTGTTGTGTGCTGGACTACTACACACCTGGGTAAGGTTGAGATCAGAAAGGAAGGCCTTGAAGGTATTGAGAATGGGTCACTTGAGTCATTCCAGTGAATGTTGAAATCCAGTGAATGTAGAAATCCCTAAAGAAGGTCTGGTTAGTGTGCTGGTCTCCATTATTTGTTCAATGAAAGATAAGGTATTTCCCAGGGGGTTGGTAGACAGTGTGTAGTTTGCACACACACTTGTCATAGTTCCATATTTCTATAGGTAGGTATTCAACCGAGGACAATGTTGCAGTTTGTGCAGCTCTCCACGTGAGCGTTGAATGGTAGATACATGCTATGCCACCCATAACTCTTTCAGATCAATCTATGCTGATGATGTCATACTAGGGGAAAAACTAGAATGTCTAAAATGGGTGAGGAGGTTTCATTGAGCCACGTTTCAGTTAATATTAGGCGGTCGAGGTCTTGTGTGAGGATGTCCACAGTTAAGAATCAGAGACTTGATATGAGATTTGGTTACTAATGTCTCTTGGTGTGTTTTAGGGACATGTAATACATTGCGTTTGTTCAAGGTTCTCTATGGTTTGAAGGGAATAGTTTGAATAGTGAGTGGCAAGGGTGACTAGTTCTTATGTGTAGTTGTATAAGATAACAGAAGAGAGTGAACATCAACCTCAGAGCAAATAATTCTGCAACCATCATATATAGGAGGTTCATGAGACCCCAGCTTCCAGGTTCTTTGTATAATCCAGGTGATCGAGTTATATATAAGGAACATTCCGAGTGGGACATCATACTGTTCTCGCACTTCTGCGAAGGTGCCCAACTGCCCATTATGATACAGGTCCCCCAGCACTGTAATATTATATGAAGCTAGTCTCCTAATCCCTGTTAAAGCCTGCCCCCCCCACCAGTTGCTGCAGACCTGTCATTGGAATTTCCAGAGCATAAGGGATAGTTGTACGGGAACACCTTAGACCGCGCTCCCAGCACACTCGCACAGCATGCCACTCCGGTAGTAATCGCCGCTTCCTCCCACCTGGGGTGAGCAACACGCTCAGGAGGGCGTATAGTTCACCTAAAACATACTGCGTATTTTGGTCCACTGGATCTTCACTTAAAGATCTTGCCAACCATTGCAACTGGCCAGCCCAGTAGTAAATCTCCATGTCCGGAGCTGCCAACCCCCCTTCCAAGGTGGGTCTCTGAAGAGTGCTCGATGCCAGTCTGTGTCTACTCGATCCCCATATAAAACTGGATATCATGGAGTTAATTTTACTGAATACTGATTTTGGTATAACCAGTGGAAGAGTAGAGAAATAATATAATAATTTTGGAAGCATTATCATTTTTAGTAACACCACTCTCCCCATAACCGCTAGTGGGATTCTTCCCCAAAACTGCATATCAGTTCACAATCTCCATGTTGCACTGTGTATATTCCCCTCTAGTAAGTCTACTGTTTTATGGTATATGTAAACTCCTAGGTAACGGAATGTAGTGGGTGCCCGGGGGAGCCCTTGTGTATCAACCATTTTCAGGACCCCCTCTGTTAAGGGAAAGCTGGAGGATTTCTGCCAATTTATCCGTAGACCAGATGCTCCTCCAAAGCATTCCAGCATGGCCATAGCTCCTGGCAAGTCAGTTTCCATGTCTCCTAGGAAGATCAGCATATCGTTTGCATATAGTGCAATATAATGCAGCAGGGGTCCCACTTAAAGCCCCTCAAAATACATGCCTGATCTAGACATTCTGGCAAGCGGTTCCACCGCTATCGCAAAGCAAGGGGTGACAGGGGACAACTCTGCCTGGTGCCCCTGCCAATTTGATATGGATCAGATAAAGTCCTACCCGTGCATACTTGTGCTGTGGGATTCGCATAGAGCAGCTGCGTCCATCTAACAAACTCGAGCCCCAAGCCTGGTTTCAGCATTACTCTTTTCTAAGTAATCCCACCTAAGGCTATCAAACGCCTTCTCAATATCCAAAGAGATAATCGCCACCCGCTGCAAGGCTGGAGACTCAGAGTGGAGAATAGAGACCAACTGTCTTATGCTCTGTGCAGTGCTACGCTGGGGGAAAAACCCAGATTGATCCCTATGTATCAATTTTGTCATATAGGACAAGTAGTTTCTGTAATCAAAACGGCTCATCTTTTCGGTTGCCTCTGCAATTTTTTCTTTGAGATCGGCAAGACAAGAGGCCAATTCTTGGTGTTTGGGTCTCTGGCATTCAATGTCTCTAAGGGATTCCTCATGTTTTTTGATTTCTAATTCTAAGGACCTTCAAACCCCTACACTCTCTGTTATGCATATTCCTCTGATGACTATTTTAAATGTCTCTCATACTATCACCCTAGTTGGCGCTGTTCCTGTATTAAAGGCAAAAAAATCTCCAATTGCCGCAGACAGCAAGTGTTTAACTGCCTCGTCTTTGAGCATCTCTGCTTTGAGACGCAAGGTTGGGATGCTAGGTTTTTCCCTGCACCAGGCTAGTGACAGCAGCAGGGGACTATGATCTCAAATAGTGCGGCACAGGTATTCTGCTGTTCCCACTGTGCTTTGTATCTCAGGGGAGGCAAGGAATGTGTCCAGACGAACATGCAAGTCATGTAATGTAGAATGAAAAGAATAGTCTGGGGCTGTAGGGTGGATATGCCCCCAGCAATCACCAAATCCCCATTGTTGCTGCCATTCAGAGAACAGTCTATCTACTTTTGTGGTTTGGGAATGAGACAGGGGTGGGTGTGACCTGTCTAATGTAGGGTCTGTAATACAATTAAAGTCTCCTCCTATTAAGGTGGCTCGTGTGAAATAGGGACCCAAATACCCTCAAAAGTGTAGTAAGAAAAGCTCCCCGTTCCTGGTTTGGTGTGTATATTCCCCCTATTGTGCAATCTCTACCTTCTAGTATCCCAACTATTAATACATATCGCCCCTCCCTATCTCTAACTTCCTGTATTTTTGGAAAGGCACTCCTAGACGTGCACATATTAACACTCCTCTTGCAAAAGCTGAGTAAGTTGGCGTGAATACCTGGCCACGCCATCTCTTCGCAAGTGCTCTGACTTCCTGCTCCAAAAGGTGTGTTTCCTGCAATATGGCTATGTGGACTCCCCGTCTCCTAAGCTGATTGTATACTTTGTACCTTTTACCCATGCTATTCAGGCCCTGGACATTCCAGGTAGCAATTTTATAGTTCAAGGGGGAACCCATAAAAGTAGAGAGCCAGAGTCTGTTTGTTCGTCCCCGACAGCCAGGAGCTTACCCTCAACCAAGTTTCCATAATGCGAAGTGTATGTAGCGCTTTTGTGCTGGGTGCAACTCTCTTATAACACACAAAACTAATAAAACCCCAATACCCCCCCTCCCTTTCCCCAGGACCGGTAATTAAAACTATCCGCGTCCAAACTGTTAAAACTGTAGCAAACATCATTTAGGTAGGGCGGCACACTAGAAACCGAAAGCCAGCTTCTCGGCGTGTCTCCAGGGCCCAATCAGATTATATCACATATCAACTATCACGTTACACAATTTCCCCTGTATCTGTCTTAACTGATTATGCTGTGCCATTTAGGAAACAGGACCCCATCCCCCTATGAAAGCTACTCCAGATGAGTCAACATCCTCTACTTCCCATGTCCTGTGCGCCTCCTATGAAGCATCAAACCCCATAGTTTAACAAAAGCTGTCACTGTGCGACGGCATGGTCCTTCTCCGCTACTCACAGATACTCAAATACGAGGTGTTCAAATAAGGTCCTCTGATGATCTCGGGGTTACTTTGGTCATGCTGACGGATGTGTCTCGAGATGATACGGAAATACTACCAGAATTGGAGTCAAGATCCGAAAGGACCTCGGAGGACTGAGTCAAAAAAAGGTTCCCCCCACTCATAACTGCTGTAGTATCCACTGCCTCTCGCATTTCTTGTAATGCCTCATGTCGTGGAGGAGCTACGTCCATTCCAAGCTTGTTGGATCTGTTACGCCTTCTGTTGGTTGTATGTGGGGTTCCTCGCTATGGAACAGAGGTCGGGGGGTCTAGAGACTCCAGCCAGTCCCATACTAGTTGGGGCGAGGTAAAGAAGTGGGTCTTATCACCATATGATACTCTCAGTTTAGAAGAGCATAGCGTATTGAATTCCTAAGACTCGGAGCCGCCGTTTGGAATCTTTGAATGAGGCCCTGTGTTTTTTTGTTTCTCTGGTAAAGTCAGGGGAACTCATTATCCGTTGGTTGTCTAGCATTATTTCCCCCCTTTAGTCGTACCTGTGATAGGATAAAATCTCTGTCTTTAAAATGTAGCAGATTGGCAACAACTGGGCGAGGTCCAGCTCCCGGGGGAGAGGTCTGAATGGCACCCTATGAGCTCTTTCGATGGCAAGGAAGGGGGATAAGCCCTCTGGCGTCACGGCTACCTTTATCCAGTTCTCCAGGAAAAATTCCGTGCTTGCTGCTCTCAGCTCCACCTTTTCAGGTAGTCCTACTAGCCGGATATTGCTTCTACGAGCACGATTTTCAGCATCTTCCGCCCTCGCTTCCAGCAATTTTACTCGAGAAGTAAGCCCTTTTGGCCCGGGGTCAGCTGTTCCAGGGCCCGTTCATTGGAAACTACTCTGTCCGTTAACCTCCGACGGTCATCTCTCAGCAACGAGAGATCCACCGTTAGAGTTATTTTCTGTTCAAGGGCCTCATGGGAGTCTTGGATCGCCTGAAGTATCGTGTCCAGTGTAGTCTCCGAGGTGGGTGCATCAATGTTTGCTCTAGCTGTAGACGTTTGCTCAGGTGGTTTAGTAGCACCCAAACCATCTGGTTCCTGCCCCTCCCTTCTCTTCGGCTTACTCATTGTGTCCAGCCCAGTTTCCTACCTCGTTGAGGACCAAGCATTGCCTGCAGCAACAAGACACCAGGTTTTGTTTAAGCCAGGAGGATCCTCGGCCAGCACCCCCCCTGTGAGTTTCCAGTAAAGCCAGGGGGTGAGGTCCGTTCTTGTGATTCAAGTCTCTTTTACTTAGTCGTGGCACTTGTTGTCGAGGAGTGATGCTACTCCGCAGCTTCATAGAGATACGTGCCCACCCTTCACTCGCTGGATGTAACCACCAATGGTCACTATGTTTTTGCTCTCAGGGGTTCTAGTCACCAGGTTAGCCGTGTGCTTAATGTCGCCCCTTTGTCCTTACTAATGCCCTGCGGGGCAATTGCAGCACTGTGTTGTCGCCGCTCTGAACCATATTTGGGGCCGTTATGTCCTCAGGATTCTTCGGGCCCTGTGACTGCCGCCGGGAGCTCTGCATTAGGCGTGCGGCTCCATCGGCTGCAGGCCACGCCCCCCCACTAGTCCTTAAGTTATTTGACTCCATAGTGCTTATTGGTGTGCCATATTACTGGAATAAATTGATCTAATCTTTTAAGGGTTGCTCTATTGTGATCATAACTAGCTGCCTTTAAATGTCAAACAAGTGGCAGGGTGCTTTGTAAGAGATACATTTTAGGGTTGTAAAATGCAGCTCAGACTCTAAAATCTATACAATATTGAAACTTATACAAATGAAAGAGTAGATCGGCCACTGAAAAATCTTCATACAGGATAGGCATTGAGAAAAGGTTGCCTGTTTTGGCTTGGTGGACCCTTCAGTGAGGTTAGGGATAGGGCCAAAAATATAGCAAGGTGGTAGCCCCATTAAATTGACTTTCCTTTTGGTGTGCAACAACGTCCTTTTTTAATTTCTTTGAATTGTTGTGTGAAATAAAGTCCTTCTCTAATTTCCCTGAACTGTTACAGCTTAAGTATTGTTTTGTGTACTCTTAGCTAATCCTGATGCCATTTTATGAAGGAGCATTAGTTGGGAAGGAGAGAAAGGGAATGCCCAAAATGGAGGGCTAGTCAAGACAAGCCAGACCCCCACTGAACTTAGAAACCCCAGAACACAGACTCAGCATCGGGTAAACTTGAGGAATGGAGTACAGGGAGGCTCCCACGTTATAGGTGAGCAGTGCTCGGGTCAAGTCAGTTGTGATTAAAATAAGACAATGGGGAGAGGGGCTTGAAATATACAATGTAGCAGTGCTTGAGCCTTAAATTGAAGCTTATCAGTGATATTAGAATGTGGTCATGGTAGAGAACAAATGCTGCATGTTTCTGAGGACCGCCCAGTATAGGTTTACCCCTGGTATGATCAACTGTGAGGGCGAGACGCATTTAAACGGACGGAGATACAGTAAATCATGTCCGTCCCAATTGGCATATTTAACTTGCTTATAAGTTCATACTATAGGGTACAAAAGTACCCAGTGCCTGTAAGTTACATTTCACTAGGAGATTGTAGCACCCATTGTACCATCCTCTACAGTAACAGGGTAAAGTAATGCTTCAGGTCTACCATTGCAGTCTGACTGTGGCACTTTACATACTGCAGTTCAACCTGTTAAATTGATCCATTTGTACAGGTCAAAACCTTCCTTTTAAATATTAAGAAGCCACAGCTACGTGGGCTCTACTAACCATAAGACAGGGTGCATGGAATTTAAAAGTGGGACATATGGAAATGTAATGTTAAACATGTCTTTACAATTAAATTGCCCCAAAAGCTATTTTTACTGTATCAAGGCTGGCTATTCTACCGGAATATACTGAGGTGCAAAATTACATTTAATAAGGGTTTCTCGAGCTAGGAAACAGATAGAATTTTAATTCAAACCCCAAATCACTGGTGAAGTCGGATTTTTATTAATTATCAAGGAAAAAGTAGTTTTAGAAATGTTACATTTCCCTACCTAAAACTTCTGGAGGCTAATTTGAATAAGTCTCCAGCTGTAGCCCTCTGAGTATAGAACCCTGACTGAGATGTGAAAACTGCTCCCAGGGTAGAAGACCTTGGGGAATGTTTATGTTTCTCTGGCAGAATGATTATCCGGTCAGGGCCCAGGAACTTAATTAACTTAAAAGGATCATCCAGTGTCACAAGCAGATATCAGATGGCACCTTCACATGTCTCTTCTTTATCCCCCAGCCAAGCAAGCTCTAATCACAGTGGAAGGGGAGAACTGGTTCAGAGTAACCATAGAGGAGTAGGTTCAATACCCTCCTCAGATCACTACTGGAAATGAGAAAGACCAGAATAGGATTGAACCAACTGTGGGTGATTTGAGAAGAGCCTTGAAGGACTGAAGCTATTCTCATTTCTCCAAGGGTCACAAGGCTGACTTCTTGTTCAAACTACAGTGACTCAACAAGATACAAGAGGCCTTTCCTGCAAATACCCAAATGACCAGTTGCAAATGAACCCTGTTGCTGCACTACCCAAATGACCAGTTGCAAATGAACCCTGTTGCTGCACATTATTAGATTGAGTCTTGACCAGCCAATGCTGTTCCTGAAGTCCTGAACCTTAGGCTGTATCAAAGTCTACTCCTCCCAACATCCTGATAAACCTGGGATTTAGAAACATTTTGGCTCCAAAGACTTCTGGAGGTCTGAGACAAAACTGACAAGACAAGATGTTTTGCTTCCTGGCTGATTTAGTTTTCCGCTGCTTGGAGCTTTTCTGCAGCAGCAAATGCAAATCAGCTGAATCTTATGGAGGAGGTATTTAGTTGCTTAGTCCTTTTAGGCTATGGCCTTACACCACTTGAGAAATTTGAGCTGCAAAAACGTGATTAAGTACAAATGTAGAATTTTTCATCAGGCAAAACACCAAAAGTACTCAGCAGGTGAGGGCCTTACCTTGGGCAAAAATTAGCATTTTTGCTACTCTGAGCTTTTTCATCAAAATCAAACTTCTTCACTAAAACCTCATCTGACAACTATGCATACTTGTGGACCCCTCAACCAATTGGATGTGATTAGTGCTTCATACTTTTGGTGCTATTTTTACTTACTCCTTAATGAGTTTTTTGTCATTTTGTTACTTTATTTTTCTATATTGGTTTTGGGATTTTTCTTGTGTTGTGTGTTGACTTCATTACTGTTTTAGTTCTGTATAAGTACTTTACACATTGCCACTGGCTTAAGCCTTTCTGTTCTGTGCCATAGCTACCAGAATGTTGAGCTCAGGTTTAGTTAGTGATTTTAGTAGCTTAGACTGACTCAAATTGTAATTCTCACTTGAGCTGGGTAGATAGCCCACCTAACTAATACTCCAATTTCCTATAACACCCATACTCAAATAAGAGCAGGTTGCTACATCTGAAGGTGTGGTTGATGGGCATAAGCGATCAGAAAGTATTGCATTACCTAAGTAATAAGTGATAGCCATGGTTGGCCACAGAAGTCATCATTAATGTGAAACAGGTTTCTCTCTTTGTCAGCAGGTTTTAACCTCCATACCAATATTTGCAGCAAAGAAAATAGACAATATTCCTTTGATAAAAGGATGTTCAATTTGTTATAGAATAAGTGGTGGGGATACATGCCGGGATCCAAAGATTTGCTCAAAAGCCCATGGACACCACTACTGAATGGTAAGTTTGTGGAATACCAAGTCCTCTTCTCTTGATTCTGCCTTATACCTCTTTAAACTACCTCCAGACTCTCCTTGCCCCTTAAACTCACTCTTGCAGGTTCCTGCTTTCTCTCTTTGTCATGGTTTGTCCTCCTGTGTGTGTTTTTCATGCTTTTGTTCTGATTCAAAGTCTGATGAGGAAAGATGAGTATCCGTGAGACTCAACTGCAGCCACAGGCTCAAATTATGCATTGGTAACACCACAGTACATTTAACAGACAATGCTGGAGACCACATGGCTCCATGTCATATCTAGTAGTTTTCATTCTTAGGTTTTCCTTGTACAAATCTGAGAATGTGGAGATTACTCCAATCTACTTCCATCACATTGTTCTAATTCCTCTCTCACTCTTTCTAGCATTGTCTCTCATTCTCTCTCTCTTTTGTCAAGTCACCTCAACTATTCAGTTTCAACCTCTTGGGCAATAATCTCCAAAAACCATTGGTAAGCAGATAATTCATCAATCTGAAAACTAGGCCTGGATGGAGCTTCTACTATGCGGAATGCTGCTGTACAAAAATTCTACAAGCTTCTGCAGAATTCCGCCAGCAGGCAGGACTGCTCAACACACCCTTTGGCACTACGTTTTTAACACTTAGGAGCGCAATGTGTGTTCTTGCAGTGGAAACAGCCTGTGATTGACACCACACGGTTCTCATGTGTGTGGCCATTTAGTTTTCTTTTGTTTCTGTGCATGGTGCTGGCCTGACTTTGATCCACCCTTAATTTTTTCAACCACTGTCATATCATTCATCCACCCCTCACTTTCCTTTATTGTATCAGTGTGTGTCTCTGTGTTTAGGTATTTTACTTTTTTGTGTATTTGTGGCTTTTTTTAAAATTTCCTTATTACTTCTTTATTTTTCTTTCTTCCTTCTCCTATTTCTTCCCTTGTGTTTTCCTACCAGTGGCATGGAAGATCAGGGCAGCACAGGGAGTGATAGAATAAGTGCAACTGCTGGCCGCACACCTTGCAGTCATCGGCACTGCCAAAGGGTGCAGCCACATATTTTCCAAGGTGGAGGTGTCAACACTTGTGTGTTTTTGTGCCGCACCACTTTGGAGCTCCTAAGTGACAGGCCTAGGAGCTGCCCTGCAGGAACATTGACTGATGTGGGGTAGGGGGCACTGCTGTGAGCATTGACACACTGGTGTCCAGTGCACCCAGCAGCAGTTGATGCACTGTTGAGAGGACATACTTTACGGAAAGCAGGACCTGCTTGACTTGATGGGCATCAAGGTGTCGGGCCTGGTGAATAATTATTTCTTTGTTGTGTGTGTTTTACAATGCTATGTTTTTTCAAATAGCAGTGCTGACACTCAGATGTAATTTAAGTTTACATTACAATTAATATTATGTCATACATTTTGAGCTAGCTAGGTGCTCAGTGCTACCTAACTGTACTCCTTGGTGGGCTCTTTGGCTGGTTATTGGAAGCTATTCAGAGTTCTCTGTCCTGTCACTAAGATAGTGGTAGTAATAGTAAGTAATATCAGTGAGTTATCATTCTCCTCTCTGTGCTTTCTTTATGTCACTTATACAGTCCCAATCATAATCTCCCAATGATGTGTAGTATGCATTTATGCATTGAAAAGATAGACTGAGTTGACCCATCAAATGGTGTTAAGAAGCAAGGAGCATTTGTTGCAATGCATTAGTAGTTCCAAATGTATTTGACGTTTGGGAAATTATGAATAGGGTTAGGTTTTGGAAAGTAATAGGTCAACTCATACTAGTACTATAGGTGATCTGATTTAGAAAAGTACAATGTTTTTGGGGAGATTAACTGTACCACTAATCTAATTTTTTTCTTCTTTATTTCTTATCTCAGCACCAAAGGGCAACTAGAGGTCTTCGGAGGCAGGTCGGGGACACAAGGGTGCTACTACCAGTGCAGCAGCTGGCAGATCTGCTGGCCCCAGTAAGTCCTCCTGTTGTATTATTTCCCTAACATTTACCTCTTCCCAAATAGAATATTTTCTTACCCTGTCTGTCTCATTTTTTCCCTACTCATCTTTCTTCTATCTAAGGTTTATTAAATTTGTGTTGCCCCTGCATCATCCTGTTTTTTCCATATTTCATGATTCCATATGGGACATCCTCTTATCTTTACTAGTCTGTAGCTTTCTTCTATTTTGTTAGTAAGCTTATCTTTCCCTCTCCCCTTATATATCTTGTGGACTGCTACCTTAAGACTAACAGGACAGATTTTTGGACAGGTACTCTTCTATGAAGATTGCATGTCCAAGTCAGCTTTTCTTCTCATGTTTATTGCGATGGCTTTCTGTTTTCTTGCTCATATTCAAACAGTAAAATGATAGAGTAACAATGGTCATGGTGGATCCCACAATGTTGTGTTTTATGTTTTATTAATATATACAGTAGTATACCATAACAGTAGTTTTGATGACAGTGTTCCATGGCTGGAAAGTAGCATGATGATGGTCCCATTACATTTCCCAACCAAAACCTCTCTATGTGTTCTTTATTGACCAATTATTCCATCATTTCATTGTGCTTCAGTGACTTAGTTCTGCCCCTCCATTGGAAAAAAACTTTTGCCGTTGGCTTGACTTGACTACCTGGCTTTTCTAACATAGTTAAGCAATAAAATTCCTAAAGTGAATGATAGAAAATGATAGAAATGCAGTGATCCATTGCAGTTGTATGTTGTTGAATTTGCTCTTAAAAATAAAAAGAGGAGGTGTATCAGGTATCTTTTTGCTTTTTTCCAGCTGCACCAACCACCAGTGTTGGGTCCAGCGATAGCACCAGTGCATCGGACACAGCTGAGTTTAAGGGGAGAACCAGCAGCAGCAGTGACTGGCGTTGGTAATTCATATTGCTTGTTTATTGATAAATACTAGTATACTCACTGCCAAGGCATTGCTTGTGAACCCCCTGCTTTAGCAGCTTGAGTTCCTAATGGCATCTTCTATTTACAACTCAGCAGGCAAAAGCCCATAATGAATACTGCAAATGGTGGGTTGATGGTAAAGGGAAAGAAGGATGGAGAGTTCAAAGAAAGGATGGGGGAAATGGTATATGAGTGAAAGGATGTCTTGGTGGGTGAGAAGAAGTGTAGGTGGGTTATAGGAGATGCATGTGTGCGTGAAATTATGGATAAAAGTGCATATGGGTGAAAATATGCCAGGGTGGGTGGGGAAAAGGATGCTCAGAGTGTGAAAGGATGGATAGATGGGTAATGATGCATGGGGAAATAGATGGGTAGGTGAAAGGATGGTTGAAAGGGTAGATAGTTGAATGGATTGATGGGTGAATATATGAATGGATGGATCGGAATGGGGAAAGACTGGATGAGAGATTGTAAAGCTTAAATGGTGTGTATCAAGGGGGTAATATAACAATGAAAGTATTAAAGGATAATTGCTTGGATGAAGAAATAAGGGAGCTCTTCTAGAGAGGGACGTGTTCACCTACTTCACTTGCTTTGTTTGGTTATCAAAGCTTTGGTCCAAAGTCGGGAGTATATTTAATTTGTTGTCTACTCCCTTAACTTACTACACTTATTAAGCAAGGCAGATATGTATCCTCCTACCCATCACTATTCATTACCTCTCTGCCCATGACATTTAGGCCAATATTGATACTTTTTGATGCAAAACTGAGTTTGCGCAGTATAGTATAGCGCCGGCTTGTGCTATTCCAGGACGCCAGCTGGGTGCCATATTAATGGAATGGTGCGAGCCGGCACAAAGGGTGGGCTAGCGTAAACAATGACATTAGCAGGGTTGGTGTGGCAGTATGAGAGAAGGGGGTTTTGCACCAAAAAGTAATGTTAGGCTGGTTAGAGGCAAAATAAATGCCTCTAACCAGCCTAGCATCATTTTGTGATGCAAAACCATCCGTACCACGAATCCTGTTTTAGAAAAGACATGAGTCATACCCACCACCCCAATGGCCAGCACAGGGGACAAGGGTCCCTTGGGCATGGCCATTGCACCCTATGCCATGCAGGGGGCCCCAAGTCAGGCCCCCCGAAGGCAGTTTAATTAAAACAATAAAAATACTTACCCTACTTACCTAGGTTGGGGTCCCCCATCCTCCAATGTCCCTCTGGTGTGGGTTGGGTGTTCCTGGGGCTTGAGGAGGGCACCTGTGGACCCATTCCATGGTGTTCAACCATGTAAATGGGTACACAGGTCCCCTAATGCCTGGTCTGACCCAGATGTTTAATACTGGTGTAAAGCAAGCTTTGAACCATTATTTAGCCCCTCCTCCCACCCGTACATCATTTTAGCACGGGGGATAACTATGGGGCTATGGGGTTAGCACCATTTTTAGATGGGACTGCCTACCTTGCATCTCATTGACTCAAGGTAGGTTCACACATCTGAATAATGGTGCAAACTCAAATATTTTGACGTTAGAAGGGTCTAGCATCAAAATAGAAATATGGAGTTCGTTATGCACTGAATTTGTGTCAAATACATGATGCAAATTCATTGCAAATGGGGTATAAATATGCCCCTAGGTCACCCATGCTATGACATAACTGCAGAATGGCTCAAATTGGCAGTACAATAGTGTTGCCTATGCAATGTGCATCTGTTTCAGTTAATGCAGCAATAACAAGGTTTTTCAATGCATTGCAAACTGAAAATAGGGTGTGTTTCCCTTCCCTTCCAGTGCCCACTTAGTCAGCTCCTAGTACTTCAGTGCTTCATTCTTCCCTAAGTTCCGCACCCCGCCACCAATAAAAATATGAGAAATCCCTTTTTGGAATGCTCCACACATTTTTCTGGACAAGGGATTTATATTTCATGGCTTCATAATGGATCCATATTAGATCAAGTTTTTCCCTTTCTACATTTGAAAGTAACATAGGGAAGAAATCTTAGGGGGAAAAAAAGAGCGCTCCCAAAGTCTCCCTCATTAGTAATAACAAAATTCACCCATTAAAGGAACGGTGCTCCAGGTCTAGGAGGATCCTCCCTTTCCTCCAAGATTGTGTCAATAAAGACACATACAAGTCAATACAGAGGCCAAGGCACACGTGATTCACAAATATCCAATCAGTACTTGTAAGTATAGAGATAACAAGAAAATAACAGTATTTCTAAAATGCATATGACAATAAAATTTCACTGAAGTCCTTCAGATGGAATATTAATCTTTAATGTAACATAAAAACAGCCAACACGTGTTTCGTCATGGGAGGGAATGCTCCTGTGTTATGTCTACACTTGTGTTTTTCATGTGTATTGTTTGTATTGTTACGCTTTGTGTCTTGGATGTACTTATGTTATTTTATGTTTGTCGATATTCCTTGCAGCCCTGAGGAAGTCACGGGGAGCATTCCCTCCCATGACGAAACACGTGTTGGCTGTTTTTCTGTTACATTAAAGATGAATATTCCATCTGAAGGACTTCAGTGAAATTTTATTGTCATATGCATTTTGGAAATACTGTTATTTTCTTGTTATCTCTATACTTACAAGTACTGATTGGATATTTGTGAATCACGTGTGCCTTGGCCTCTGTATTCCCTTTCTACATTTGTCCACTACAGTGAGGCATGTGTAGGTAAACAAATTGCTCTATGACTCTTAATCAGCCACATCAAATTCCAGTGATACTGGGGGACTAGCAATGTACTGCTACTGTATCACTCTATTTTAAACATGTTTGCACGGACCATTGTTGAAAATTTGTCTTTTTCTCTTTCTTGCTGTAGCTACTCCTGGTGGACCACCTAAATGCCAGGATATAGCAAACAGGCTGCAGCGATAGAGTCTGGAGGCCATAATTTGGAGTACTAGCAGCTGGTGGCTCTGCAGGAGGAGAAGAGGAGGAGGTAGCTGCCTTGACTGCAGGTCTGAGGTCTTCCAGCCAACCATCGGAGCCTCTAGCACCTCCAGCCTCCCAGTGGCAACTACATCATCAGCGCTGCCACCAACTAGCAGCTGCCCATCCATGTCAAACCACTACTACCCCCTTCCCACTCAGACTGCATATTCCAGCGCCATGTCCTACAACATCTCATGTGCATGGACTGCAGGGTGGCACAGATAGAGGGTACCCTCAACGAGCTCTGGAGCCGCATGAAGAATGCCCTTTTTTAACCCTTTTTTACATTTTTTTTCAGTAGAAGGGAAATTTGTTGTGGGTAGAGAGGGTGGGAAAAGAGGTTGGAAATGTTTTTTTTTTTTTACTATGGACAGTTTTCTTTGTATTTTGGTTGGGGACAGTTTGATTTGTTTGGGGAGAGGGGTGGGCCTATTATGGGGGAAAAAGGTGGGTTTTATATTTGTCAAAAATAAAAGGCAAATCATTTATTTGACTTTATTTATGCCTGGTGTTTTACTTTGCACTGCTGTCTTTTAGCATAGGCTGTTTCTTTTAAAATCTGCTTTAAAAAGTACACATCAGTTACTTATACCCTTGTCCTACTGCCCTGTGTATATTAATCACAAGAGGGTGATTGTATTTGCTTATATTGTCTACAACAACCTAGATATACATGTACAACATCTTCAGTAGAAGTTAGTTACTAACTAAACTATTTCACTTCACTCCATAGTTCTCTTTCCTGAGTAGAAGAAGAGAGGGCTGCTACCTCTCTGTCATCTTACTGCAGGGGTTCCCAAGGCATGCACTTTTGCTTTTTGTTCACACCTGCAACTGCAAACCTTTCAGACACCTTCTTTAGCTGGTCCTGTAGCAGATGCAACAATGGTATAGCTTGACCCATTGTACTGCCCTCCATGCTAAACTCCTGTGTGAAAACCTCAAAAGGGAGTAACATCTGGTTTAGGCATTTGACTCTACCCCATTTGTCCACATGAATGGTCATAGCTTTTAAAATTGCACCTCTCCTCTTTGAATAACATACTCATTAATCTGTCTGTATTGCTCAAACAGGCATTCCAACGTGTAATATGTCACGTTCCAACCTGTTGGCACCTCCTGTATAAGGGCTTTAAATGGTATTCTGATAGCACGGTGAATAATCCTCAACTGCTTCTGGGCTTTAAAATAATGCCTGAAATGAGTGCATATTCTTCTGCTGGTGGTCAGTATGTTGCTGACTATGGGGGTCATTATGACCCCGGCGGATGGCGGTAAAATGGAGAAAAGTACTGCCAACAGGCTGGCGGTACTTTTTCCCATATTATGACATTGGCGGTTTGGCCCAAGCCAAACTGCCAATGTACCACACCGTCTGCCACGGCGGTAACGACCGCCGGGCTGGAGACTTCAGTCTCAAGCCAGGCAGCCGTCACTAGCCCGCGGGATTATGATCCCCCCTACCACCATGGTTTTCGGGACATCATTACCGCCACGAAAACCATGGCGGTAGGTACCATCAGTGCCAGGGAGTTCCTTCCTTGTCACTGATGGGGGTCTTCGCCACCCCTCTCCCCTTATCCAGAATTCCCCCCCACCCAACCTCCTTCTCCAGACCCCCCACGACATGCACGCACCTTCACTCACCAACGTATACACGCATACACACAGTCATACCCACATTCATCCACGCATTCATACATCCATTCACACACACATCCACACACACTGACATACATACATGCACACATGCATGCACACATCACAACATACATGAACTCACACATCCATAAATGAAAACACAGACAACACTCATGACACACCTGCATTCACGCACTCACAGACATATACACCCCCCCACACACACACAACACCCCCCTCCCTCCTCCCCTGTTTGGAGCACCCGACTTACCTTTGTGAGGGAGTCCTCCAGTAGGAGATGGGATGGGGCGCTGCTGCCAGCAGCAGCGTCCACCAGCAGAACACTGCCAGTCTGTATCGGGGGTCATGATATGGTCTGTGGCAGTCTACTGGCGTGGTGCTGCTGCTGGTGGAAATACTCCTATGGCTATGTCCGGCTGACAGCTGGTAGCTGAGTCGACGGTCTTTTGGTGGCCGTCGCCGCGGGGTAGGCCGTTATTACTGTCAACATCATAATGAGGGCCTATGTCTATATCTGAGAAACCCCTGCACCACCGGGTTGATGCAATGCGACAAACACAGGACCCTGAAATAGCCACCATCTAATATAGCCTTGACTATATTACTGCCATTATCCATGGCAACAAATCCAATTCTGAGGCCTCTGGGTCACAGGTATTCACACACCTTCCTGTTCAGTTCACCCAAGAAGTTTGCAGTTGTATGGGATTTTTTCATGGTGAACATGGCCACTGCTGCATCCTGCCACCCTTAAACGTATCTTCAATACAGAGACCTGTAGGTAGCTGTTGCCTAATCCCACAAAAGAGATCCATTCTGCAGTGATAGACATGTAATCAGTTGCTTGACAACTGGTCCACATGTCTGTCATCAGGAGGATAGTGTGAACAGCACTTTGCTGCAAAGCTTGTCCAACCAAATGTAACACAGCATGACGGAGCACTTTACCAGCAACTCTGGCAAAATAGATCCGACACGGAACCTTATGTTTCGGGCAGATGGCTGACACAAATTCTACAAATCTCATTCCTTCAACTAAAGTAAAAGGGAGGAGGTCCAGTGCTAACATTTTAGCCAGCTTCCCATTGTACGAACATGCGATTAGGTGGTAGCGGTCATAGGGAATTTCCTGCCTAAACGTTCCCATAATAGTAGCCTCAATCTTCTTCTTTTCTGGGGCACAACGAGCAAAGGGTTTTCAGTTTCCAGAGTACAGCGGCCTTGGCGCGACGATCAAAGGCGTTTCTGAGCACGGGTGTAAAGGGCTCTTTGCACGGCAATTCAATCGCTTCAGTTCACAGATGTAAAGTGCTCTTGGCATGGCAATTCAAGTGCTTCAGTTCACAGATGTAAAGCGCTCTAGGCACAGCAATTCAAGCGCTTCAGTTCACAGGTGTGAAGCGCTCTTGACACGACAATTCAAGCGCTTCAGTCCACAGGTGTAAAGCGCTCTTGGCACGGCAATTCAAGCTCTTCAGTTCACAGATGTAAAGCGCTCTAGGCACGGCAATTCAAGCGCTTCAGTTCACAGATGTAAAGCGATCTACGCACAGCAATTCAAGCACTTTAGTTTACATGTGTAAAGCGCTCTTGGCAAAACAATTCAAGCTCTTCAGTCCACAGATGTAAAGCGCTCTTGGCACAGCGATCAAAGCGCTTCCATCCACAGGAGTAAAAGGCTCTTGGCACAACAATCAAAGTGATTCAGGCCACATGAGTACAGAGCCCCCTTAGCATAATGAGCGTGGTGCTTCAGGCAAGACAAGTAAAAGTGTTTCCTGGTATTATAAGTAAAGCGCTTCAAATTCAACAAGTAAAAACTTTTCGGCCTTTATAGTTGTGAATGCGAAAGTATTTTTGGAGATAAGCAAATCATAGTTTTCATTGTTTTTTGGAAAGCATAATATGTGAAAAGCATATTTAATTCTGTGAGATTTTCTGGGTCATGATCAAAGGTTTATGTTATGAATGTATAGATGTTACAGGATTGACATTCTGAGTATGATCATAGTCCAAAGCTCTTGCCATCTCTTGGTTCTAAAGTCGTAGTTTATTCTTGTTCCATGATTCAAAGAAGGGGCTTGTCCTCATTTAAAAAGGGGTCTCTATCTGATATCATGGAGACACATTTGTTCAAGAGTCTATTTATGAGTTACATTTCTATGAATGAGTAAGTGCATATTTATTCTAACCTTTTCTTTTCAGATCTCTCTCCCTGCTGTTCCCTATCCTAATTCCCTTCCCCCTGACTGACTTCATCATAACTCTGTGCTATAATAGCTTTCTGAGTTGGTGACGCCGGAAGGTGGGCCTTTTGTTCAGCAACGTGCAGATCCCAAGGAAAGGACACTGTGACACTCAACCTCCTATTCTACTCCATCTTCAGGAAGATCTATTCTTGCTGGCCGTGGCTGCTGTCCGCTTTGCTCTATTTCCTGAATTGATTGAGTACCACTTTGCAAAAGGGACAAATCAAATTTAACATCACTGCTCATCGGATTCGCCATGATTGCAGTGGCTGCCTCACTGACAGATATGGGCTTGGGCTTAAGTTACGGTGGTGCATTTGATGCAGAAGTGCTGCTCCCAGGTTACTTCCCAGAGGCCGTGCAGCAGGCACACATTTCCAGAAAAAGGATTTGATCAGCACACCAGTTGCATAAAGCTGGTTCTTCTCAGCGGCCACTTTCTTGGCAGCACCTTTCTTTGGACCATCTTAAAGCTGCCAGTTGGCAGTGGCACTAAGCTGCACAAGCAGAAGTGATTGGAGGTCTGACATCACATGTTTTTTGCATAGGCCTTCTGTTTGGCAGTACTGTGGGTGATGCCTCGTCTTCTCTTGTGCACCTAAAAGCAAACAAGCAACAAACATTGTTTTGTGAAACTTGGCATTATTGCAGTTTAAATGAGTACAAACAAATATAATTTACTGTGGTTGGTTACTTAGATAATAATTAACAACAATTTAACCAACCATTTTAATTTCAAACTACACCACCATACCATTAAATGTATTTTTCAATCTGATTACACAACATACAAATATAGCTTTTTTCTTTATGTGCATTTATTCTAAAGGAGACACCATTAGGTAGGTAAGTAGGTACATGGAATAATCCTTAAAAAATTAAAGCTAGTGTGCGCCTATGGCAGGCAATGTGGTCCAGGGGAAAACAGAATAATTATTAAAAAATGAATGATGCTAGTGTGTGTGCAGTGCACCTACGTTATGGAATGGAAAGAGTCCAGGAGTAATGGAATAATACTTAAAAAAATGACTACTTTTGTGCTGCTGTTCGCCTATAGCACTCAGGGGGGGTGGATGAATCGGTTTGAGGCAAATTGTAAAAATAAATACATAAATAAATAAATAAATAATCAAAAACATTTGAATTAACAAATTAAAATAAAAAAATAAAATAAACAACTAAAATCAAGAAAAAAGTGCACAATATGGCCTCCAGCCACATGATCAAACAATAACAACAAACAAGGAGGCATAGAGAACAAAGAACACATGCAATCCTATGGCAAAAGCACACTTGCTGAGTACACAAAATGGCTCCCAGCCACAAGGTCATATCAGCAACAGCAAGCAATGAGGCATGGAGAACAAAGAACAAATGTAAGCCTATAGGAAAAGCACACTGGCTGTCTGCACAAAAATGGCCACCAGCTACATGGTCAAATAACAACAGAGAGCAAAGAGGCATGAACAATAAAGAACACATGCCTATGACAACTGCACCCTGGCTTAGTATACAAAATGGTATCCGATCTCATTGTCAAACAACTGCAGCAAGCAAGTATGCATGGAGAACAAAGAACACATGCAGACCTGTGGCAAAATCACACTGGCTGAGTACAGATAATGGCCTCCAACCACATAGTTAAACAACAGCGCGCAAGGAGGCCTGTAGAACAAAGAAAACATGCAAGCCTATTGCAAAGGCACACTGGATAGCTGCACAAAATGGCCACCAGCCAAATGGTCAAACAACAACAGCAAGCCAGGAGGAATGGGGAACAAAGAACACATGCAGGCTTATGGCAAAAGTACACTGGTTGGCTGCAAAACATGGCTACCAGACACATGGTCACAACAACAAGAATGTGCAAAGAGGCATGAAGAACAAAGAAGAACACATTCAGACCTGTGCACACAGACTACACAAAATGGCATCTGGCCACATGGCATAAGAACAATGACTAATGTTAGCCTATGGCAAACACAGTCACACATACTTTGACCAGACAAAGGAGGCATGATAATACAAAAGAAAATACTACCATTAATTCAGCAATGCCAAACACAATAATTAACTGAGCTATAAAACGTTTACAACAGCACACATCCACCAATGGCATCAAATATTACCCCAAATATACACTTTTTGCAGAAACAAAAATGAAATATAAACAATAACCAACATTTTTAATTTAATCCAATGCCATTCCTTCCCTACTTGATGTTTTAACTAAAACAACATATACCACAGAAACAGTTTTTTCATACAGTAATGACTGGTACTGGGCCTGCTAGCTGGCAGGCCTTTTGGCAGACTAGGCTTGACAGTAAAATACATGATTTCTGGAAACGTAACAAACATGAAAAAAGAAATGAACTGTGCAATATTTTTAATTCTCAAAAGGTGAAAAATGATATGCAAAAAATTAACTAGGCCCATATTGAAACTCCAGGCCACCTACCACAATGAGATTTAAAAATCAAACAAAAGTACAAAAAATACTAGTGCATCCCCCAAGCAAAAAAAGAACACCCTTAGACAATAGTTTTTGAATTTTATTGTGTGACATCACAAAAACAAAGTCCTTAAATCCAAGAGTATATATTTAGCAGGCAAAGAGAGTGATCCTTCCACCTTGAAATCCAAGTTAAAAGTGACCAGGAGATGGGCAAAGCACTGGGGGAACCCTGCTGAACAAGAACAGAAAGTTGGAATCTCTGGTGCAGTTTCTTCCTGTTAAAAAAAGTTTTTAAAAAAGGGTTCTAGCACTAAAAAACAACTGAAACGGTCTGTTGGAGTAGAACATTCTCTCAAAACTGTCTTTTCAAGTACATTTAGCTGTTTCTTGAGTAAAGAATCTGCTTGAGGTGCACCTGCGGTTGCTTGCTCGTAGCACTCCAAAGGAACTGTCGTGATGGGAGCAGGTGCAAAATCTTGTGTGTGCTCGCTAGCTACCTGAAAATATTGTTGTGCAAGTCAGTGCCAGAAACAATTCTTGCACATACTCTTAGTAAAAGAATTCCACCACATGACAGATTTAGGAATTTTGGGAACTCCGAATTACTCTGCACAATGCAGAGTACCTTAATTCTGCAAACTCCGCAAGCGGAACGGATTTTACTACCCGGGGCGTACTGAAAACCCTATCTTTTATGCTTGTAACTAAGCCCAACAAATGGCTCTAAAGTACCTTAACAGGTCAGGATTGGGTATACTATTGTTACTTTTGTAAAAAAAAAATCTCAGATAATATTCTTCATTTTCTTGGGAATTACAGGTTTTACACTTAACATGCGAAGGATAGTATCCAAATGAAAGGCAATACTTTTGCAAAGCTTTTTTACCAAAATGTCCCCATTTTCACAATTCTCTGAAGGAAAGGCTTTTCTTCACAACTGTCCACTCTCCAGACACTTGCAAGGCAAACGTATGTGAGACATCTTATTTCAAAATACCCATACCCATCCAGCTTCTGCAAGTTGCCCTATAAGCATTGCTAGCAGAGCTAATGTGGCTGCTTCTCAGAAGACATTTTGAGCTCTAATTAAGACTGCCTAGTTAAATAAATACAAAATTATGTGAACTCAAATATCTCGGTTTTAGCAAGATTAGACTCGTATAAACATATATAGGGCAGTCTGTGTCATTCTTGCACTACACAATGTGGTGCAAGAGCGACGTAAACCTTAAGTAAAATTTTTGAAGCAACACAATGCCATTTTGCATGGCTCTGAGTGGCTTAAAAATTCGGGAGTAAAGCAACACAGCACAATTTGCTGCGTTTTCTTACTCTGCACTAAGGAGGCGATCTTCGAGTAATCATTGGGTGTTCCTATGCAACTCCGATGGATTTTGATTCATCCACAGATTTACAAGACTCATAAACCTGGTGATGCACCAAAATCATACTCCTCCCCAGGGGAGGTGTAACAAGGAGAAATACTTGTATTTCTTCTCATTTCTTCCTATTACAGTGTGTGCTGCAGAATGCCCATTTTTTATGGCACTTTTAACGCCTGCTCATGAGCAAGGGTTAAAAAGGGGCTTCCATTCTTTAGAATGGGGCCCTATGTACTCTGCAGGAGTTGCGCCAATATTTTGGCACTACTCCTGCAAAGTACATCAAAAATGTCATGAAAAATTATGCTATTGCCCCCTACCCTGTGCCATGATGCACCATATTTTAAATATGGTGCTGACATTGTGGGGGTAGGGGGTGCTAAGGGGAGCAGGGAAAGTGGTGCTGCACTCAGTGCAGCGCCACTTTCCATAAATCTGCCCCTTGTTCTTGCTGGTGTTTTTAACCAGGCCCCGGATCCCGAAAAATTCCCCAAATCTAGCCAGAAGCCTTTGAAGGCCAACATGAGTCTTATTCACCAAAGGGATATCATATGCATAAAGTAAGATTACAATCCTATGCTTTCCAATTAAGTGGATGTCTGCCAGGGGATGGACATAAAATTTACAACTTCATTCAAAAACAGGGAGAAAAGAGTAGGAGCAAGGACACACCCCTGCCTCACACCTTTATCTATTGCAATAGTGTCAGTAATTTGTCCTTGATCCTCCCATTGAATGACCAGCTGATTGTTTTCATGTAGACTAATAAGAACAGACAAGATGTCACCAGGCATACCCATATCCGCTAAGATGGGCCATAATTTACCTCTTGGCACCATATCAAAAGCAGATTTTAGGTCAATAAATACAACATATAGACTGCCTTTTCCTACCGCTAGAGTCTTCCAATATAAGAGCACAAATTTAAACACTGGATCAATTGTGCTAGTTTTCGGCTTAAAGCCTGCTTGGTAACGAGATAGGATGTTCTGGTCCTCGTTCAAATCTAAAATGTTCTCTAATAACACCCTACTAAAGACTTTTTGTATTGCATCAATCAGGCTTATAGGCCTGCAGTTGGTGGGGGAATCCCTAGCCCCCTCCTTCTAGATTGATATAACCTCAGTGCATTTCCAAGACGAGGGGATGGGTGTCCCATTTACAAAGTGATTAGCCAGTTCTAGCAGATAAGTAGCCCAACCTTCCTTATCAGGCTTGAAAAAGTCTCCTGGAATTCCATCAGGGCCAGGGGCCTTACTAGCCACAATGGCATCGATAGAGCTTATAATCTCTAATAGCTTGAAAATTTCCCTGCAGCTGGGTAAAACCACTATTGTGTTGAGTTCCCGCTGGTCAACTGTTTTGTCTTTAGAAGAGACAAAATAAAGTGTTCAACCCACACCTCGGGGGAATTACGTTGTCAAAATCTGATTGCCATTTAACGACCCCTCCCCTTTGCTCACCAGATCCCAGAATCTGACATAATCAAGCATCTTACACGCGCCTTTAAGGGCCTCCCATCTATCATTGTCCCAAACTTCCCTGGCTTGTGCCGCCTTATAAGAAGCCCTGAGTATAGGAATTCTAGCCCCGTCTTGGCATCTAATAGCATTGTAGATAGCCCTTGCCAATCTACAATGCTTGTCATACCAACTTAAGTGGTTTGGCTTAGTCGATTTCCTTTTCTTCTTGACCCCATAGGCAACAAAATGTGAGCATACACCTCCGAAGAGAGAAAGATGGAACTGGCTATATCAATCCCACTATTGTCCCCAGCATTGAGTGCATTCAGCTTGTCCTATAGTGAATTTACTAACAACATTATTTCAGTGAGTACCCCAGCTTTTATATCAACACTCTGCCACTCAAGGCGGTGCCTGTCGTGAGATACCAGCAGTTCTTGTGTGCAATCAAACGGGCATCTATCCTTTTTACGGGGCCCCAATAATGACTTTAATGAGCAACATAAAGGGTTGTGATGGCTCTCAACTGTTTCAATAATCACCATATCTACCATAGAACCCAAACTCTGATTTCCAACAGTACATAGTCTATCCTGTTGTGTAGCTATTTTAGCCATGTTTTTAGACATGTAATCTTAGCAACTAGTCCTGCTGTTTCTGTAATTTAGCACAGTTACATTTTATTCAGCTTCACTTGATTATTTTAGCGTGAGCCACATTGGTGGTTCTGTTTTTTTTCTTCATCTAGTTGTTCTTTATCCAAGGAAAGCATTTCATTTCTGGCAAGACATTCCTTCACTTTGTGCTTTCCTCAAGGTTACAGCCAGAAAGTGCTGCTGGCAAAGTGGTACACTGTGCCTCCAACAATCACAGTCACATACATATTCTTATGTCGGGACATTTTCTCAGAAGATCAGCTGTTTTATTATAAAAACACTTCCCTGTCCCTACACATTAGAGAGTGATTCCAGCAGTATTACCAAGGCCACATGCTGATTGCTGATTGCCTTCACTACAGCTTCTTGCTTAGACTATCGGATCCCTGGCCTACACAGGGATGTTGCCTTTTTAGACAACAGGCTTCCTTGCTCAGGTATGGGGGATGAAGTCTTCCCAGGGGGGAAACCTGAAGGGCAGATAAGGGCTTAGCTCGCTGTGCTCTAAGATAGCTTAGATAGGAACCACATATATTACACATGATGAGAGTATAGTGGGACTTTTTCGGTGTTTCACTGTTCTTGTCACCATTTTGCTTCTAGAGTATTTTATTATTCTAGTTATTGCAATTCAAGCCATTTTATCTAAGATGCAGCTAATTCAATAAACCTTATTGAACCATTCTCTATCTCTGTTTGCCTTTGTATATGTGAGACTAATGTAACTGAGAGAAAAGGATGAGATGCGATTGACCAAAATTTCCTTGAGGAGTCTTTTCTGTCTTGTGCCAGGTTGCCACAATCATCTCTGCTCTTGGGCAGAGATGAGATGCTGCTAATTAGCTGGAAAACCCGGATTAGCTTGACAGTTTTCACATGGTGTAGGATTGGACTCAGTTCCCAACAATTCAGGCGATTCTGCCACCTGTATCCAGTAGCCCCATTAGAATAAGGAGAGCCTAAGCGACATGGTACTGCCAAAGTTTGGTCCGGCACTCATTTTCAGATCCTCATGAGTATCTCTGTCTCACTACTAAAGGCACCCTAATCCTATATATGGAAATGTCACTGGTATTGAGGACTCCATCCTCAGCTAGGTAGGTATCTCCTATCCGATGCTATAGGTTGTTCAAGCTTGAAACCTTAAAAGGATCAATCCCCACTTTGCGTCCTTATCTCTAAACAGGTATATCCACCATTGAGAACCCACAACGGGTAGCAATTGCAGTAAACATGAGACAACCCCTCACTGCTCACTTATTAGCAAACGGCGTCACAGCCCAGGGGAGTCCAATAACATTTGTAGTTGAGGCTCATCAAGCTTATAGAACAGAAATATTTTATTATTAGGTCACTAGACCCCATATAGCCATGGAATGTATGAACCTCAATCCGATAGCTCTTTGTCCTACCATTCAAAGCTCTTAACCTAAAGTGTGATGGCTTTCAGTTGAAGTGCCACCCTGGACCATTTGTTTACCGGGGCTAGGCTGAACTCTGGGATTGACCACCTTTCATCTTCCTTGGCGGTAAGGCTTATATCATCATTATTTAAAGGCTCAAATGTGACATTGAAGTAACCACCAATGATTAGATAAGAACTGTGCGCAGTCTTTTCCTGGTTGTCCTCGAGGCACGACAAAGTATCAGATTGGGAACCACCGCGCACACCCCTCACATATAGGTTGTAGATGTCTAACTCAGTGATAAAACCATTTTTTGCCTGAATAGCCAAAATGTCAGGGTGGTCCACAGAAAGCATTGTGAAAGTACATTTCAATTCAATTTTGACCCAAATCATTAACCTGCCTGAAGGCCTATCTTTAAGACTGGAGATAGCTGCTCTAAAAAACGGTCAAGTAACCATGTGGATAGACTGGTTCAATACACCAGATCTCCTGGAATAAGCAGATGTCAAAATCCCCAATAAAGGTGTTCCACTCATGGATCAGCAACTTCGAACCCAAACCTGCTACATCCAGGAGACAAGCAAAATACCACTGGGAAGGCTCATGATGCGAGCATCTGATCTTTCCTGTGCTCCCCTTTGTTGAGTGTTAGCTGGAGAAGACAAGCCTAGTGATAGAGCCTTTTCCCTACAACCTCCCCCACCAAGGCTATTAGATGTTGTTCTAGATCTATAGATGTCTCTTCATCAATTATTCCTGTGGTAACATGTGGAAATAGGCCACCCACCCTGCCCGCTTCTCCAATCAGGAGTAGTCAATCAACTTCCTCTAAAGCACTGAAGCGATTGCTGACAGGTACATTATCCAGCCCATACTGTCCTGTCTCACCCCGGTATAGCCCATGATCACCTCCCTGAAAATTAGCCTGTGCCAGATTCACCCGACATCTAGCAGCCATAGTAGGTTTGCAAAAATAGCCCTGGGGCAAAACTGTAATTCCCTTTCCCAACACTCCATCCCCTTATTGTTACGTAATAATCTGTGTACAATCTCGGGATCTTTAAAATTGACAGTCACACAGCCCCCCATGAGGTCAGCTCATCCTGGACCAATCGACCTGACCCTGTGTGTTAGCAGAATCTTATGTGTCAGCCTAGTCAGATAGGTTTTCAC
Organism: Pleurodeles waltl; assembly: GCF_031143425.1. Taxonomy (NCBI): domain Eukaryota; kingdom Metazoa; phylum Chordata; class Amphibia; order Caudata; family Salamandridae; genus Pleurodeles; species Pleurodeles waltl. The sequence goes on from NC_090445.1 coordinate 1,028,326,880, forward strand.
TTTGCCAAACCAGTGCAGACATTTATTAGACAGTTCCACCTGTGATTCAGTTTGACCTGACTTCAATTTAGGGACTCCTGCGAGTATAACCACATGGGGGTATGAGGCTATAGGTACGTTTCTGATGGGGGATGGCAATTGGTTTGTTACTAATGCCCTCACTCTCCCGCCCACCACCCTCCAAAGTTGTGCCCCTACACCACCTCCCCCCATCAAGTGTGACTGATTAACCAGGGGTGATGTCTGAGGGATAATATCGTAGGAACTTTGAACTCTTTCAGAGTACACCATGCTTGATTGACCTGGGACATGTTCCTCAACATAACCGGGCCTTAGCGTAGCTACGCCCCCAACCTGCTGACTGTCATAAAACTGTAGGCCGGTCACAGGCTTTAGGGCGAGTTCAATCTTAGCCACCCAATTCATTAAGGGTTCAAGTTATGCATTTAAAAGCTCCTCGACCCTTGATGCCACCTCCGCCACCACCTCAGCTACGAGGCAGGCTAGCCAACCTTGGTCAGTGTCCAACTGTACTGGCAATGGCAGATGGCTATGGGCTCCTTGCTGTCACGGCTTGGTTCCCAGTACTTATGCCTATTGGTTTAGTGTTACTCTGCAATGCCCTCTTAACCCCCTTCTTTGTATGGTTAGCTTCCACAGTAAAGGCTGCCATAGGTTCCTTCCAGGAGCTTGTATCAGCCACTAGTCCTACACTGGTGATAGTAGAGGTTGCAGGACAGATCGAGGCCTCATTTGCCTAGGTCACAATTGAAGCAGAAGATGGTGACAAGGAGTTATCTTGCAGACCCATTAAAGGAGGACCTGCCCCAAGATCTTGAGAGAGACTTCTTTCAGTGAGATCTGTTTCACTGGAGAGAACCCCGATAACCCGCTGCAGCATTTTATCTATAGGAGTCAATCTGGTAGGCAGAGTAGCAGGGGTGGTAGCGTTAGAGAGGTCAGCACATTGCTTCTTGCCCATGGCTCCTGTACTCTAATTATTCTTGTGTAATAGGAAATGGAGACAAAATCGATAAATGCAGCCGTCCCTCAGCATAATATAATTAAATAATCGGGCTGTCAACAGGCTAAAAGCCCAGTACTATGCGCATAGATACAACCTCACCCCCGGACAAAGATGTTAGATGGGTGGTCCAGGCTAGCCTCTCCTGGCCTCTGATGGATGCAGATGGCCCTGCTCTTGATCGGTCTTTGCTCTGTGGGGCTGCAGAGTCTATAAAATGCACCTCTGAGTGCTTTGCATTGCGTTGAGTGGAATCTGCCTCAAAGGAAAGTGGTGTGGGTAGTGTTCGACCTCCCATAAAAACAGGAAACCTCCTCTGTGCTGCAGGACCACAGTCTAATAACTGTGCCTCCAGGCATTTAACATTGCGTCAAGCGGCCTCTGCCACAATAAAAGCTGGTGCAGGTAGTGTGTCGCTCCCCGAAAAAGCAGGACACCATATCTGGATTTTATTTAAGTAAGGCCAACAATACAAAGGAAATTACAGTACACCAAAAACAAGATCCTAGTAGTTTGTCCCAAATGGACTTAGGGGCCACTTTTCCAACAGGTCCACCATCACTCTCCCTCAGAAAACACTGGGTCGGTCATGGATTGGTACTTTCTGAGTCAGGCTTGCTCCAGTTACGCCTTAGAGAAAGAAACAGAAATACCCTCCATTGAGGGTTGATCTTTACTTAAAGTTATTCACTGCCACCATTACTCGGGTGAATATGTGCTGCACAGCAAACGTCTTGTGTGCTGGGGTGTCCTTTCTCCTGCTGTCCATCACACCCACCACTTTTAAACTGTCCCTGAACTTCCACCCTCCCACCATCTATATAAGAACCCCCAAAGCAGGACTTGCTTTGAACCACGGCTCAGTGACAGACCAATGGCGTCCTGGAGCTTCTAGCCTTCAGCCAGGTGGTCCAGTCAGTTTCCCACTCTCTCCTCCATCTCAGCTCCATCGCTCCATTCAGGCTCCCATTGGTCTTGGGGTGTGCCAGTCTTGCCTGGACGACCTGCCTCTTCTTCTACTTCAGTCATCGCTCGCTCCTCCAGTGACGTCTCTGTGGCCGCTTCTTCAGCTGAGACGGGTAGCTTGCAAGTCGAGCAGATCAGCAGAAGTGTAAATCCGTAATCCTTCGATGCCAGAGGTTCTCATCCTTTCTTTACCTGCTCTGCAGCAGTAGAATGTACCAATGAGGATGGTGTCAATCACCACACTCCATCATTTGGAGTGTACTGCTTCAGTCGGGCAGTAGAACTGGCCACCTGCATTATTGATCGGAAAATCAATCTGTCCATGGAGGGCAAGAGTAACCTTCACCAAGTTCTATACCAGAACACAGCCACAACTGACCTCATGTGTGGGCTACAGGGACCCAAGTTTCAGTGGCTTCCCTGCAACTCACCAGCTGGCCTGCTGCAACTTGATTTATCTGGACCTGCCTTAATCATGCTGCTTGCTTCTGCTGGAGTAAGTCCTGTCCCCATAACGTTATTTCCATGTCCCAGACAGTTGGCTGGCATCGATGGAAGCTTGTCCTGAAAGAAAAGATGAAAATTCCAAATATTTGATTTTTTGCAACAGGCCTGTTCACATTGAAACTGTACCACTCACTTGGACCACCAAAATGAATCCCCTATGAACCTATGAGACATAGGGCCTCATTATGACCCTGGCGGGCGGCGGAGGCCGCCCGCCAGGATCCCGCCCTCCATTATACCGCTCCGCGGTCTGAAGACCGCGGAGGGTATTATGAGTTTTTCCCTGGGCTGGCGGGCGGTCTCCAAAAGACCGCCCGCCAGCCCAGGGAAAAACTCCCTTCCCACGAGGATGCCGGCTCGTAATCGAGCCGGCGGAGTGGGAAGGTGCGACGGGTGCAGTGGCACCCGTCGCGTATTTCAGTGTCTGCAAGGCAGACACTGAAATACTTTGTGGGGCCCTCTTACGGGGGCCCCTGCCGTGCCCATGCCATTGGCATGGGCACGGCAGGGGCCCCCAGGGGCCCCGCGACCCCCCCTACCGCCATCCTGTTCATGGCGGCTTTCCCTCCATGAACAGGATGGCGGTAGGGGGGGTCAGAATCCCCTCGGCGGCGCAGCGAGCTGCGCCGCCTTGGAGGATTCTAAGGTCAGTGGAAAACCGGCGGGAGACCACCGGTTTTCCCGTTCTGACCGCGGCCAAAGCGCCGCGGTCAGAATGACCAAGGGAGCACCGCCGGCCTGTCGGCGGTGCTCCCGCCCCCGTTGGCCCTGGCGGTAGAGAACCGCCAGGGTCAGAATGAGGGCCATACTGTTTCTGCTGACAATGTCCATCCATGGTGACAGGCAATGAGAGACCTGTACTTCGCGCTACAGCAGCAGCAGCTTGTGATGATTACCAACGCGAAGCTACAGCAACGACTGGATATTCACGTTACAGCAATGTCTGTCAATGATGATTAACCTGTTCTTCGGGCCGAAAGACTCATCGCGGTCTGCTTCAATGAGAACAGAAATTTATGAGAAGTTATTTCTTCAGTGGGACTAACTTGTTCTGCTAAGCATGACTTTGTGACTTTTTTCACACTTTAATGCAACTGGATTACAGGAAGGAAACAGGCCATTAGCTGTGTGGCCTCCACAATTAATGGATCCACAATTGCCCTCCACTGGGAGCCAAACACCCCTTTGTAGCTCTTGTTTTCAGGTTAGCGGAGCAAAGAAGCCCAAGGCCTACTCAAGGGAGGTGCTGTGGGTTAGTAATCATCATTCACTTGCATTCAATAATAACAATCAATAAATGATTGCCCAGTCTGTGCTTTTTCTTTTGAAAAAGGAAAAGTACATTTGTTAAACACACAAGGCTCAAAGCTACACAGAAATTAAAAACATGTCTAAGGCTGATGAAAATACCTTTGAGTGACATTTAGTATTCACCTTTAACTACCTAAAGAGGTCCAGACCAAAATAAAAGTACATTTGTTACACACACAAGGCTCAAAGCTACACAGAAATTAAAAACATATCTAAGGCTGATGAAAATACCTTTTGGTGACATTGAGTATTCACCTTTAACCACCTAAAGAGGTCCAGACCAAAAAAAAAACAGTGTTACCGTCCGCTGGCCCAGCAGAAATGTCACATCAACATTGCTGCCGGCTCGTAATAGAGCTGGCGGCAATGCTGATGTGCAGCGGGTGCAGTAGCACCCGTAGCGCATTTCATTGCCCAAAATTCGGGCAGTGAAATGCGTGACAGGGCTATGCCTGGGGGGCCCTGCACTGCCCATGCCAAGTGCATGGGCAGTGCAGGGGCCCCCAGGGGCACCCCAAGTCCCCTTACCGCCAGCCTTTCAATGGCGGTGTCTACTGCCACGGACAGGCTGGCGGTCGGGGACTCATAATCCCCAGGGCAGCGGTGCTTGCACCGCTGCCCTGGGGATTATGACCGCCAGGCGGAATCCTGGCGGGATATTGGAGGGGCCGGCGGTATGGCCGTGGCAATTCCGCCACGGTCATAATTGCTGGCGGAACACCGCCAGCCTGTTGGCGGTGTTACCGCCACCTTACTGCTGGCCGCCAGGGTCGTAATGACCCCCAAAGTAATTTAAATCACAATACATTAATTCAACCACTGCTGCGAATGGCCTTTGGCCGTGTACAGCAGATGTTGACTGCAGAGCCTGGCCTGTGTCCAGGCCCAATGGCCAAACCCATATAACCACCCAATCCTGTGCCATGCATGGCCTTCAGCTATGAGCAGCAGGGGTTTCCGCAGGGCCTGGACACAGGACAGGCCCTGTGGCCAACCCCTATAAACATCCAACCCCATGCACGGCCTTTGTCCGTATGCAGTGGGGGTCAGCTGCAGGGCGTGGCCACAGGTGGGCCTGTGACCAAGCCCCTATACCCACCCAACCCTGTGCTGCACACGCCTGTCTGCTAGGCCCTACAGTCAACCCGAATGCCACCAAAACCTGCATGCCCTTTGGCCATGTGCAGTGGAGGTTGGCTGCAGGGCCTGCCCTGCGGCTGAGCCCCAATATCCACCCCACCCCTGTGCTGCACACAGCCTTTGGACATGCACAGCAGTGGTTAGCGTCAGAGAGAGAAAGAGACAGAGGTTTGTTTTAGGATTTGATGAATGATGTACTTAGAATGAGATTTTTTAGGACAAATTTAAAAAAAACAATTTTGACAATTAACAAAAGTAAGATCACCTTTCAGTGTGTACCTCAAACATATGAAGTTGAAAATAAACTAAAGTAGGAAAATGACCAGAGACACACTTAGACAATAACCCTCAACAGTCATTGTCAGGGTCAGAGACATTAACCTTTAGGCCTCAGGGGCCTTGTTAGTGTGCACCATCCAGATAGAACTTTTTTTTTTTTTTTTTTTAATTTAGAGGACTGCGGGTGGGAGCCTCAGGACTCTTGAGGTCCTATCAGGGTCCTGACTACTAGCCAGCATTGCTCCCAAAAGCAGTGACCTGCTTGAAATAACAGCTTCCTGTGTGCAGGAGCAATGTTTTCATCTTTTTCCCTCCACACATATTTATGTGCAGGGAAACAGATGAAAACTCCACTTTCTGCAAGCAGGTGCTTCTGCTTGGTGGCAGCAGTCAGCTCCCACCAAGCAAACACCTATGTCTCGGAGATGGGCACCCCAGAGTATAGCAGGAGCTGGTCCTGGGGGGTGGCGGTCCCCAGGGCCGTCATTGGCTTCTCAAGGGAGGCCGCACCCAACCCGAAGCAATCCTGGAGAGGGGTTGGTGTCTGAGGCTGGGGGTCCTTGACAGACTCGCTTCCTTCATTAATACAGCCCTGAGGAATTGGCGATCCTCGGGGCTGAGAGGGAACCATGCCGCCTCCCCGCACTCATTTCAATTAAAGCTCCAGGGAGGTGACGCTTATAGGAGGCTGGCCTGGTTTTTAGTGAGTACCACAGGTACTTACACCTTATACCAGGTCCAGTTACCCCTTGTTAGTGAAATGTAGTCAGTGTCTAGAAGCCAGGCTATCTAGAGGTAGCTGTGGGCAGAGCAGCCAAGGCTGAACTAGGAGACATGCAAAGCTCTTGCAATACCACTGTAGTCACACAGTAGTCACACACACATGAAAGAAAATACTCAGTGTTACCAAAAATAAAGATCCTTTGTTTTAGTCACACAATGCCAAAAATACTTTGGAGACTATACTCCCTTTGGAGGTCAGTCAATCACACAATATATGCACTAGCACCCCAAAAAAGGCAAGTAAATAGTCAGAAAATAGTGCAAACAGTGAAAATCACAATAGGTTCAATGGGCCAAGGGAGAACACAAACCATATACTAAAATAGTGGAACGTGAAAGTTGGTTTCTCACCTAGGCAGGTGTAGTGTGTAGGGGGGCACTGGGAGTGTAAGAAAACACTGAAGGTAAGTAAAATAGGCCACCCCAGAGCCCAGGAAAGCAGGAGTAAAACACAGCAAGTTTCCTAAAACACACCTGAAGTCGTGATAGATGATAATGCAAGAACCAGAAGAGACTGCAAGACACCAACAATGAATTCCTGGACCTGAAGACCTGTGGAAGAAGGGGACCAAGTCCAAGAAGCACTGAAGAGTCCAGGGAGAACAGGAGCCCCTGCTAACCAGGATGAAGGTGCAAAAGAAGAACCACTGATGAGAAGGCAAAGTCAGTATTGCACCAAAGAAGACAGATGGGGGTTCCTAGTTGGTGCAGAAGATGTCCCATGCCGGATGGATAAAAGCAGTCTGGTTTGTATTGCTGGATTCTGCCAACATGCCTTGGCACACACAAAGCTCGTGGTTAGTAGAAAATGGCACTGCCGGGACCAGGAGGGACGTAGTGGCCTCTACCCAGGAGGGGGAGTCAGAGGGGGCTCTCAGTAACTCAGAGAGCCCTCAGAAGACCAGGCAGCACTCACAGGAGTCCCACAGCTTGGGGACAAAGGAGGTTCAAATGGAGGCCCATGCAGCACAACAGAAAGGATTCCCACACCGCCCGAGAACCACTCAGAAAGCTGTGCATCGCAGGACTGAGTGCTGGGGGCCTAAGCTGTGATGTGCATGAAGAACTCCTTGGAAGGTCACACACAAGCCTTGGTACCTGCAAGTCACGCAGTGCAGAGGGGTACTGTCTTGTGTGGGGAGGCAAGCTCTTACCTCCACCAAAGTTGGACAACTGGACGTTGGGACTGCCAGAGTCACTTAAGTCCACCATCCGTGTTGCTGGATCCACACCTGTCATCTGGAGAGAGGACCCAAGCCACCGGTCGTTGCTGCAGAGAGCTGCCTGCTGAAGCAAGGAAGTGACTCTGTCACTCCACAGGAGATTCCTTCAGTTCTTCTGGTGCAGGCTGAAGACAGGAAGTCCTTGGGGGATGCATGACCTGGAAACTGTTGCAGTTGCTGGCAGGAGCTGTAGTTACAATGTTGCAGAAGTCGTCTTTGCTTCTTTTTTGCAGTTTTGTAAAGTTACTGGAGCAGTCAGAGGTTGATCTGGCAGTAGAAGATGAAGTAAAGGATGCAGACGATTCCTGCTGGAGTCTTGATATCCAAATCTGAAGAAAGGTGAGACCCTAAATAGCCCTGAGACGGGGATTGGTCACCCAACCAGGTAAGCACCTATCAGGAGGGGTCTCTGACGTCAGATGCTTCCAGAGTGCCCCACCACCTTGGAATCTAAGATGGCAAAACCAAGGGACACTCTGGAGGAGCTCTGGGCACCACCCCTGGGGTGGTGATGGACAGGGGAGTGGTCACTCCCTTTTCCTTTGTCCAATTTCATGCCAGAGCATGGACTGGGGGTCCCTGAACCGGTGTAGACTGAATTATGCAAAGAAGGCACCATCTGTGCCCTTCAAAGCATTTCCAGAGGCTCTGGGAGGATACCTCCCTCATGCCTGTAACACCTATTTTGAAAGGGAGAGGGTGGAACACCCCTCTCCTAAAGGAAATGCATGTTTCTGCCTTCTGGGGATTGAATTGCTCAAGCCCCAGGAAGGAAGAAGCCTGTCTGTGAGGTGGCAGCAGCTGGAGCTGCAGTGAAAACCTCAGAAGGCTGGTACGGCAGTACTAGGGGTCCACTGTGGAGCCCCCAGAGTGCATGGGATTGTACAACCAATATTGGAATTGGTATCGGGTACAATTCCCAATTGTTAGACACCTTACATGGCCATATTCAGAGTTACCATTGTGAATCTGTACATAGATATTGACCTATGTCCAGTGCACACTTAAAATGGCATCCCCACACTCACGAAGTCCGGGAAAATGGGCCTGAATAATGTGGGGGCACCTCAGCTAGTGCTGGGTTACCCTCACACACAGGTACTTTGCACCTAGCCTTCTGGATCTGAAGGTCTGACATATAGGTGACTTATAAGTCAGTGCAGTGAAAATGGTTGTGAAAAAGTCCATGCACTATTTCACACAATCTGCAATGGCAGTCCTGTAGAAGCCTTTGTATGGGCTCCCTATGGGTGACAAAAGAAATGCTGCAGCCCATATGGATTCTCTGGAACCTAAATGCCCTGGGTACCTAGGTACCATATACTAGGGACTTATAAGCAGGGTCCAGTATACCAATTTGGAGTGGAATACTGGGATACCAGTATGTAAGAAAAATTTTGGAACCAGAGAGAGAATAATGGTTAGCAGGATCCCAGTGACACAGTCAAAACACACTGACAAACAGTCCAAAAATGGGGGTAATCATGCCAGAAAGAGGCTATTTTCTCACAGCGCTACCTGGGGCTGTGGGGGGTGCATGCAGCCCTGCATGCATTTAAAGCCCGGGGAAAGAGACAGTCCCTAGGGCTGTGGGGTTGGTGTGCACCACCCCGCACTCATTTTGCGGGTATGTGGCAGTCCCCAGGGCTGTGAGAGGGGTCCATGTGGCCCCCCACACTCAATATGATGAAAGCCCAGCGAGGTGGTGGTCCCCAGGGCTGCAGGGGGGCTATGCAGCCCCCACACTCATTTCCTTTAAAGCCCCAGGGAAGTGGCAGTCCCTATGGATGCAGGGGGCCAAATGACTCCCCCATTTCGTTTTATATTTGCCCAGGGGAAGTGGTCGTCGCTGGGTCTGATGGGGCCATGTGCCCTCCCACACACAACTGAATATTTTCCCAAGGGAGGAGGTTGTCCTTGGGGCTCTGATGGAGGCCACTGGGCCTTCCCCACATTAAAGTCGTATTTTGCCCCAGGGTGGTGGTAGTCCCCGGGGCACAGCATGGCCGCGGGTCCCCCTGTAATTTACATTGTGATAACCCCAGCAAGGTGAGGGTCCCTAGGGCTTATAGGAGCCCAAGGAAGAGCCCCCCTTTCTTTCTAAAGCCTCCAATGCCCTCGGGACCTGGTCCACCCTGGAGCTCATTAAAAGAAAGGGGCAGGAGGCCACTTGTGTTTTTTTATTTTTAAACCTCAGAAAAAACTGCAAATCCAGATCAGTGGATTTTCCGATGTTGAAAAAAAATGCTTTTTAGCCCTGGTAGGATCTCTGTGCGAGCCCAGCACCAAAGCTAAGGGATAAGGGTGATCCTACCCTGGACTCCTTTCCTTTTTGTTCTTTTACTTTTTTTCTGGGACTTTTCTGAAGCCGAGTCCGAGGATGACTGCCTAAATGCCATATTTAGATATGTATAAAACCTGCTGTCGGTCACCAGTAGTTAGTTATAGCTAAAGCCTAATTCCATAGGAAGGCCAGGCCCTGCAGCCAACCTCAGCCACGCATGGCTACAGGTAAAAAAATACATTGACATTAACTGAAAATAACAAAGGTTACAGGGACATTATGGTTCGGAAATAGAATTACAGAAAATTTTAATTCACTTAAAAAAACGAAGGTCATAGGGTCGTTATAGTTAGGCTCACATTTTAACCCTATCAAACCATATAAATTCACCAGTTATAGTTATAATTATCTCAAGTAACTGTAACTCGTGCCCTAAGATAACTATAATTCGTGCCCTTACCATGCAATGTTAACTACCCCACAAATTACAGCACTTATGAGATCTTTGATAACATCATTGATCATATTAATGTAATATTTGCAGCAAAAAGTTTGACAAAAAACTGTGCAAGTTATAGATACCTTAGGGCACGAGTTATAGATGCTTGAGATAACCCCAACTATAACTAGTGAATTTCTATCATTTGGTATATTACAGGGATGTTACAGAGATGTTAGAGTTAGTTTCACTTTTTACCCAAACAAAACCATACAAATTCGCCTTTTAGGGGTCGGTCAGGAACCCCTCCATGGGTCCTGTGTCCTGAACCCTTGTGTCTTTTTAAAATTTATTTTTCCCTCTCCCAGCCCCAGCGACAAACAAAATGGTAGCCACAACTTTCCTGTCATGTTGTGGCCAACCAATTGGGGCCTTGCATTTTGCCCAGATCCGCAGAGCCCCACGTATGGATCCGTGAAGGATCTACGTCGCTAGATATCTATATTTTCCCCTTGAATAACTCTGAAACTACTGAACACATTTGCACGAAATAGCAAAATGAAATCCACCTTTCTGCCAAATTTTGTGTAAATCCATTCAAAGGTTCAAGCTGCATTCTTGTTGCGAAATCGCAACATCCCTATAGATATTGCATGTGGGAAAAGTGTTTTTGGGCCCTCCTTGTTCTCTGCCCTCGCTTAATCAAACTCCCCAAAACTTTCCAGACAGCAGCTGAATGAACTAGTATATGAGTTTTGAAAATGTGGTGAAGATTCATCAAATGTTACCAAAGTTACTAGCAAAAAAAAAAACATTTCATCTATGGGAAGTTGTCCTAACTATAACTACCTACTATATATCGCCAGTAGGTAATATATACATATTTTATGCATTTACAGATACTTAATAAAAAAGCAAAAAAAAACAAAGGTAAATGGATGTTCTAGTTAGGTGAAAATGTCAGTTAAAACATACCATTTTGAATTAACAAAACCACTGAAATTCACCAGGTATAGTAATCTCCAATCTCAAGTAACTATAACTTGTTCTACCTTTAAGTAACTATAGCTAGCGTCTCTGCCATGCACAGTGCACATAAATTACATGCTTTCACAAGCTGCAGTAATGCTACCAATTATGTCATAGAACATGTCATCAGTGATTTAATATCTGAGGTATTTAGCAGTGCATGGTGAGAATGCAAGTTCTAATTACTTTAGGGCATGAGGTATAGGGTCACATGTGCAAAATTATTTAGCATTCGCAAACAGTAAAATGGCCGTTTGCGAATGCTAAATGGCCTATTGCCACGTACCAACCCTATTTTGTATTTTGGCAACTAATTACTGACTTGCAAAATGGGGTTGGAGATTTGGTATTCGGAAGTGGCATGTTAAGGGAGTCCCTTCCTAATAGCAAGAAGCAGGGGCATTTATGAATGTTTTGCAACTGGAATGCATCACAAAACATTCATACTTTACCGACTCCATCATTTTATACGCTAATGTGGCCCAATGAGTTCAAAATCGCCATGCCAGATTTACAAAGTAGCACAATGCATGGAGTGTGCCACTTTGTAACCCCTTGCACCACATTATGACTGCGCCAAGCATAATGTATGCAAGGGGGGCATTCTGCCATTTAGCGGGGCTGAAAAAATGGCACAAAGAAATGTAAAAGATTTCTTTGTGCCATTTTTTGTGGCATTTTTAATGCCTGCAAAGAGCAGGCATTAGAAGGAGGCACACCATTATTTATAATGGGTCTCAATATGCTTTGCAGGATTAGCGTTAACATTGTTTACGCTAATCCTGCAAAGCACCAAACTAGCATCAACAATTTTGACGCTACTTCCCCAACTACCGACATGGTGTGCCGTGTCTTAAATACAGTGCACAGATGGTGGTGTTAGCAGAGGTGCTAAGGGGCTCAAGAAAAGTGGTACAGCATTGGATGCCGCACCACTTCTCTGAAATCTGCCCTGGTATGTTTTAAGTGACATTTTCAGCTAACTATAACTTCCCTTTAGCCTTTGTTTTTTTCTGTGAATCTCTATGATTTTTTTTAAATGTAAAGTTAGATATTACAATCCCCAACTATAACATCACTAAAAACTTTATTTTTTCAGTGAATTTCTATGTTTTTTAACTTAAAGTAAGATGTACATCACCTTGGGAGCTGTGTGGTTGGAAGTCTACCTCTCAACTGTGCATGGCCTTTGGCTGTGCGTGGCATGGGATTGGGCAGATCAAAGAAAATGTAAGAATTAAAGTAAAATGAGGGTTGGAGGCCAAAGACCCTCAGCGGCGGGGATTAGGGTTTGGCTGCAGGCCCTGGCCGCGGGCCTTGCTCTGGGGTCAACCTGACACTTTGGCCATGCAAAGTAGGGAATTCGATGTCTGCAGAGAGTAGGTATCGTAATAAGATCTTAATTTGCATAAAAAACTGATATTCACTGAAAAAGACAAAGGTTAAAGTAAATTTATAGTTAGATATGGTTAAAATGTCTACATTTACTTTTTGTTTTAAACAAGCAAGTCACTGAATAAAGCAAATGTTCAAGTGATGGAAAAGGTGAAAACATCAGTGATTACGTGTTATTTTAAATGCAAAAACACTGAAATTCACCAGTTGTAGTTCATTGAGCAAATTTATATATTGTGCCACAGCAGGGTCCTGTTTATGAAGTTCAGATATGATACTGAGGCCCATATTTAAAAGAAAATGACAGAGAGCTACGCTGCGCCAAAATTGGCAATGCTGCGCTCTGTCATTTTCACAACTGGGGAACGTGTCATATTTAATTTTAATTGAATACGGCACACCCCTGTGTTGTCCCCTGCGCTGGCACTAAATTAAGTTGCCTGCTCCAACACATGCATCCTTGCAACTTTGTGCAAGGATGTCTGCGTTGAGGGGTTCGATTGTTTATGTGTGGGAAGATATCCCTTCCTACACATAAACAATCACAAATGGCAATTTGCCACTTCTGTGTCTTCTACACAGAAGTGCCAAAGCGTAATTTTGAAATGATTGTTTATGTGCAGGAAGGGACATCTTCCCGCACATAAACAATTATATTTGGCATTTTGCTCTTTCTATGCGTGCTTCAGGATGTAACATGCATAGATAAAGCAAAAAATAAGGAGGAGTAAAAGTACTCCTCCTTGTTGCTCCTTGAAAGCACCAACCCTGGCGTGGTGTTAGATTTTGGCACTGCCTTAGGTTTACAAAATCTCATAAATCTGAGGCTGCCTCAAAATGCAATGGGGCATTTTTCTGGGCCCCTAGTGCCACTGGAGCATCACTTTTCATGACGCTTCGGTGGTTCTATACCCTGTGCTGTATTTACAAGGTGGCATAAAGCCACTTTTTGTGGCTTAACGCCATCTTGTAAATATGGCCTCTTCACATGCAGCCCTTTGCGTGGAAGGGGCCTGCAAAGGGTGATCTGTGGCATGCCACAGCAACACCTATTGCATATTGACACTGCCTCAGATTTTTCAGAAACCTGAGGCAGCGCCAAAATCTAACGCCACTCCAGGGGTGGCATTAGCAAGGCACAAAGAGAAGGAATACTTTTATTCCTCCTATTTTTTTGCTTTTTCTATGTGTGCTGCATTCTGCAGTACGCATAGAAAGAGCAAAATGCCAGACATGGTTGAATATGTGTGGTAAGGTGCCCTTTCCTGCATAAACAATGATTTGAAAATTATGCTTTGACAGTTCTGTGTGTGCTGCATTTTGCTGCACACATAGAAGTGCCAAAGCACCATTAGTGATTGTTTATGTGCTGGAAGGCACACCTTCCTGCACATAAACAATCACTCCCTTCAACGCAGACATCCTTGCATAATGGTGCAAGGATGCCTTCATTGGTGCTGGCAGCTAAATTTATCACCAGCGCAGGGGACAACACAGGGGTGGCCACATTCAGTTAAATACAGTGCATCTCTACGTTGTGAAAATGACGAACCACAGCGATGCAAATTTGGGAGCAGTGTTGTGCTCTGTCATTTTCCTTTAATTATGGGCCAATGGGTGTGGTTGTGGCATGCATGCCCCTTCCACACAAAGGGCTGCATGTGAAGGGGCTGTATTAACAGGTGGCATTAAGCCACAAGAAGTGTAAATACGGCACAAGGAATAGCGCCACTGGCGAGTCACTAAGAGTAATGCTCCGGTGGTGCAGGGGGCTCTTAAATATGCCCAAAATGGATCCCGTAGTTGAACTAAAGCCCTCCTATGCACAAATTTCGCCTTGTACCAAGCACTTTGTGGATAGCTGAACTCGTGGCACTTAACCAGAAATGAGTTGCCAAGCCCATGTTCCAGACAATCTTTACCATGTGATTTGTGAAGTCATATGCATGGCAAGGTGGGGCCATGAATGTACTTCTGTGGTTGTTTAGACACTAATAGAAGTTTGGGAACTTTTTCAAAACTTTTGATGCAGTGCTCTAGAACATCTAAGGAACAGAAGACAACAAGTATCCAATTGGCAGTTCCAAAGCATCAGATTGAATTTCAGGTATGTCCCACAGATGGAAGGCTTTTCTTTTGGACTTAAAAACTTTTCAAACTTATAGGCAATAGCAGTGCAAATAGGCCGGATGTATACTATCTGCACTCCATTTCCGCCACCTTCTAATTGTACCTAGGTCCTGCTTTACACAAAAATGGACCACAATTTGTGCTTTGTGCTTCTTGGCATTATTTTCACTTAAATCTTTTAAAAATATTATCTCCGATTTCTATTATCAGATTTTTGTTGTTTTGGTGTCATTTTGCTTATTACATTTGTTACTACTTTTATAAAGTGCATTGAATTTTCACTGTGTTATGTTTCCAACGTTTTAACTGCTAAGATAGCTCTATACGTTTTACACATTTTATCTAGGTTAAGCCTGTCTGCTCTGTGCCACAGCTACCAGGGGTTTAATTTACTGACTTCTTTGACTGTACCTAACAAGATAGTGACTTTGTTACTTGTAGTGGACACATTCCACTGCAACTAATAAACGACTTTCTCCCACTAAGAAAGACTCATTCTGGCCTCTCCTGATAATGATGTTTCATCCTACTTATCCCACTCAGTGAGAGAAAAACTACTGATTTACCCAGTAACTGTTTTAATGCTTTTGTCATTTAAAAATAGGACTTTTGCAAGCAAGTTATGTTTTTCAAGTAGAACAACAGCTCTAAAGCCTTCTCTGTCAGTGGTTTAGTTATACTAGGACTCATGTCAATCAAGGGCAGGATACAGTAATGGGTTCAGGCACACTCCTACACAGTCCTGTGCAACCATTAACATTGAATGTAGGTAATGGAGCTGCTATCACTGTAGGGAAGAAGGGCAAATAATAAACAGCTGAAATAAAGTCTCCAGATTTGGCATTACTTTGGTTCAACAGTGATTTTAATTTATATCTGACCTGCATGAATTGTTCTAAGTGGCTTGTTCTAATTGCAATATTCTGGCTTCTCTGGGGAAAGTATGATTTTAACAAAATAAATGCAGTCTTCGTCCAAAATCACACATCTCTGGGGGAGCTTCCTATTTCTGCGCTGCAGGGAGAGATAATTGCAAATAGTTGGGGTCAATATTATATTTATAATTTAAGATAACATTTTAAGTCAATGGGCTATTTTCAAAAGATGTTGATTGAATGTATTTTATTGTCAATGAAGGCTGAAAGGCTCACATGAAAAGTCATTCATATTATTTTTCGTGTCTAGGAAATAGTGCGGATTAGAGGTGCAAAACATGATATTTATGAATCATTTTCTTATTTGAATAATTAGTATTTATACAGAACCTGCGAGAACTATTATAGATGCAAAGATTTCCAATGGAAGCATTAAATGGGAGGCTGGAAGAACACCCATCATGTTTCGTGGCTTTTGCATTCTCTATGCACAGCACCATTATAAGCTTCCAAGTATTTTATTTTTATGAGCAATGAATGTTATTCAGGATTCCTTCATGCATTCACTAAGCTATAGCAAAACGCAATGAGATTCCAGAATACATTCATGTCAAGAGGTTTTATTCTGAAGTGTACTAGGTAAACCAGCTGTTAGAAATGTGGTCTCTAGTTGGCAGAGGCATGCACCCTTTCCAAGTAGGGATCACAATCCTAGTCAGCGAAAGTCCATTGCACACCTTATATTAATCCTTGCTCACCCTCTGGTAGCTTGGCACAGAGCAGGCAGGCTTCACATTGGAGGACATGTGTGAAGTATTATTTCAATACTTAAAACAGTAACACAATGAAAACATTATTAAAAGGCTCCAAACCAAAATAGATCATATTTTTATGAGTAAAATAAGATCAAAATAACAGAAATGCATTAAGAAGAAGTTCTGATATGATTTTTTAAATAATATCTGTAGTTGAGGTTCTTAGAAGCATAAAGCAGCAACTTTGGCCATCTCGTCATGCTAGGTCTGGATAAATCCAAAGTTCAGGCTGACCACAATGGAGAGCAGGCCAGCTGCAGAGACCTACCATGTCCCACTGAAACAGTATCTTGTGAGGAGAGTTGCGTCAAGGTCGACGATTCTATCAGAGGTGCAGAGGAGGCAATGTAGAGTGATATGCTGAATCCAGTTTGTGCAGTCAGAAGATATGTTGTCGAGATGCACAGCTGTTGAACCTCTACCAGTAGTTCGGCATTGATCCCCTTGCGATGAAGGTGAAGCTTCGTTGTCAAACCACACTGCTGGTGATGGATCAGGACTGAGGGCGATTCACCAATTCCAAGCCACGCAGTTGGTGCTACGATGTCTTTGTCCTCAGCAGCAATGGGTTGGTGTGGAGGAGAGATGTAGCCATTCCGATCGGCACAGTGACAACAATACAAGGATTTCTGTAGAAAATAGCTGTAGAACCAACTTCTAAGGGCCTAGGATTGAATTGGCGTCACTTTACATGGTAGGCATCACAGTCGGCAGAGTCTAGAAGCTTTAGCAGAGTTGAGAAAAGTCCCTGATGTCCCTGAGACTTCATAACAGGAGGCAAGCCAGCAGGCCCTTGGAGTCGCTTTGGTTCTGGGGATGTAGGTCCAGTACTTCTCATTCCCAGGAAAGAAGGGCTGCAGGTAGCAGGGCAGGTACAGCAAGGCAGGAGTCCAGCAGGGTTCTGCAGAGTTCCAGCAGAGTGACATTCCCTTTAGCACAGCCGACCTTCTTCCTGGCAGAATGTACTCAGGTCCAGAAGTGTACTGATTTGTTGGTGTCTGAAGTCCAGTACGTATACCTAGTTATGCCTTTGAAGTAGGGGAGACTTCAGAGAGAGGCCTTTAAAGTGCACAAAGTCCCTGTCCTTCCTACTCTGGCTCCAAACACACTACAGGGGGTTATGTAGCCCTTTGTGAGTGCTCATGACTCACCCCATTCAGGTGTGTCAGCTCTTCCCACCGATCCTGCCCAGTATGACCCATCAAGATATTAATGGTCCATCAGGATGTGGCCAAGGTCATCATGATGTGACTAATTAGGCACACTTAAGCTTTCTTTGTGTGTGACTGTCTAGAGGGACTGCACAAGACCCCAGCTGTCACTCACCCATATATGTATTCAGGGACAGGCAGAGGTACAGAATGGTTACAGTAAGAAAATGCCAACTTTCTTATACGTTGTGCTTTTAAATTGTGAGTCCAGAAACACCAAACTTGCAATATCTATCAGGTCATGAAAATGATATCCAGGGTTGGCGTTCCTTACTAAAAAATGTTGCTAGTCACCTAACACCATAGTTACAAGGGTGTAGAAAAATTGGGTGTGAATCTAAAAATTGGTGCAAATACCCATTAGCACCAAGCAAAATAATGGCTGCTCAGACCAGGCGTTAAAACGGTGAAAGGTACAGGTATAAAAGGAAAACACTCATCAGCCACCAGAGAAACATAGACCTGTTATTGCTCCAGCTACGGATTAGGAAAAGAAGACAGCAAAGAAGTCAGCGAAGCCAAGCACTGCCAGCCTCACCGCAGGACCCTCTATCACCACTACACCAAACACAAAGGCAGCGCAGGTGGGGAGAGCGCATCTATTGCCAACAGATATCCATCCTTGGCCAAAGGGAGAAAACTGTCATCAGATACTACCGGATGAGTTCATCGTGCAGCTGCTTCATGACATGGCACCAGCAATCACACCAAGGATGCATAGGTCAGCCAACATACCACCCATGAACAAGCTCCTGGCTGTGCTACACATGCTGGCATCTGGGACATTTCAGTCAGCTGTGGCAGAAATGGGTGGATTATCCCAGCCCTCCCTCTCAGCCCTACTGCCAAGTGTTGGATGCCATCATCCACCTCACTCCTCACCATATCCTGTTCCCCAACACCTAGAAAATGCAGGAGGAGACCAAACAGGTATTTTATGCAGGTGCTGCCTTCCCACATATGCTGGGTGCCATGGACTCAATGCATGTGCTACGTGCCCCTCCTGTTGAAACTGAATAACTGTACAGGAACAGAAAGAACATGTTTTCAATCAACGTGCAGGCCATCGTGGATCACAAGAGACTATTCAGCAATGTGCTGACCAAGTATCCTGGAAGTGTACAGGATGCCTATATCTTCTGGCATTCCACTATCAACCAATACTTCCAGGATGGACAATATGGAAATGGCCTAATAGTAGGTGAGCAAACAGATGTCACTTAACACCTACAACACACAAAATACATGGTGCACCCTATATAAACACAACACTCCCCACACATAGTTAGGGACAACATAGCTGCGTCACATCCACCCCTGAGTGTGGAAGGGCTTTACATTGGGTCATAATGTGGGTGTGCCACCACATAATGTATTGCATATTTGCATTGGCACACATATACAGTAATATGTACACCTGAGGCAGCAACACAAATTAAGTCCACCATGGGGTGCAAATAGTAAAGTTCAAAAAGGATAACAATCCACACTTTAAATGAATTCCATCTCCCAATTTGCACACCAGTCTACAGCACACATAGAAATAGACAGTTGTCTACATTAGTAGGTCATGTGCAGCAAAGGTGACTATCTTAAAAACAAACAATCATACCTGCAATGTAGGCATCATGGTTTCAAGGTGCCAGGGTGCCTGTGTTGCAATTTGGCAGCTGAACAAGTGTTAGCAAAGTGGCTGAGGACAGCAATTGTCCATAACTAGTAGTCATGGCACACTGCTGATATGTCCTATTTGTGTAGAGCGGCGTTTCAAGACAATTCCTGTCACATCATGTGCCAAGGGGCTACCCCAAAAATAACAAACTTGCCAATACATCCCAAACTACTATGCCACACATTGCACGATGCGAACGCACACAGACATGCATGTGAGTCAGTAATTTGGAAAATAGTCATTCTGGCAGGGGAAGAGTACCATGCCCAAGGGGATGTGGTTTGCATGCTACACACATGGCACAACACCTGTCGCATGAAACAAAACACACACAAAGGGATCAAACTCACACAACATAACTCTTTGGTAGGTCACCTGCAACAATTAACTTCATCTACAGACATCTACATCACACATCCTTCATGGGTGAACTGTAATGCCATTCAAATGACACAATCCCCATGTCCCTGAGGCTGCACACTCAACTGGAAAGAGTGCCAATACATAGCTATATAATCATGGATGCAAATAGGAACTCACAACGTGTGAAGTAAGACTCAACATATAAATCATGCTCCAAAACTGTGCCAGGCCAGTCAAAATGATACACAAGAGCAAGTCTAACACTGTCTCTCCTTACCCATTGCAGCAGACCAGGGATATGGCATCCAACTGTGGGTGATGACCCCATTTGCCACCCCACAAACAGACTCTGAGAAGGTGTATAATGAGGCACACAAAAAGACCAGGAATGTAGTTGAGATGACATTTGGCAGACTAAAGTACAGCTTCAGATGCCTTGATTTATCTGGAGGCACCACTTGTGTGCAAATCATAGTTGTGTGTGCCATGTTGCACAATATATGTGTGAGGACCAGTGTCCCCTTGGAGAAATGGGTGGCGGTGTCCAGGAAAGAGGATGAGAACAATGATGCCCCACCACATGGAAGAGGAGCACTTAATACTGATGCAGGGGCATCTAGAAGGGCAGTATTAGTCCAACATATTTTTTCTTGTACATTGACAACATATGTTCACTATGCACCACTGCTGTAAATAAAACACTTTTCATCACAACTGTCTTGGAATAATTTTAGACATTAGTAAGCAACAGTAAATCATCCACAAATCTCATACAATGAGTAGCCTGCAAATGGACTCACACACTCTAGAATTCCAAACATACACACAAACTGCACTGCTGAAGAAATGTGCAAATCAAATGTATACACTGAAATTTGAAACTAGTTATCACATAGCTATACTCAAATCACACAAGTCAGTAAGAATGAAACATGACTGGTGAAAATATAAATACAAGATGTATGCCATCCATAGGTTAGCCAAAGGTAGGACAGCAGTAGTGAGTGCCTGCAACAATGGGTCACCGTGAGCTATGTGACAAATATATTTCTGACACCTTCACAGGTTACAACTACCAATGCACCCCTCAATGGCAACAACATGTATAACATATAGGGGGTCATTCTGACCCCGGCGGTCAGAGACCGCCGGGGCCAGGGTCGGCGGGAGCACCGCCGACAGGCCGGCGGTGCCCCGCAGGGCATTCTGACCGCGGCGGTTCGGCCGCGGTCAGATGCGGAAAACCGGCGGTCTCTCGCCGGTTTTCCGCTGCCCTTTAGAATCCTCCATGGCGGCAGAGCGCGCTCCGCCGCCATGGGGATTCTGACACCCCCTACCGCCATCCTCAGGATGGCGGTAGGGGGTGCCGCGGGGCCCCCGTAAGAGGGCCCCACTAAGTATTTCAGTGTCTGCTATGCAGACACTGAAATACGCGACGGGTGCAACTGCACCCGTCGCACATACCCACTCCGCCGGCTCCATTCGGAGCCGGCTTCCTCGTGGGGAGGGGTTTCCCGCTGGGCTGGCGGGCGGCCTTCTGGCGGTCGCCCGCCAGCCCAGCAGGAAAGCCTGAATGGACTCCGCGGTCTTTCGACCACGGAGCGGCCATATGGCGGTTCCCGCGAGGCGGGCGGCGGTCAGGGCCATAGTGACTGAAATACAGAGGACACAGCACTTCAATGTCTATACCTTTTACACTCAAGTCAGTTGTCATCTTGCATGTATGTAATTTAAGGCCTCATTACAACCCTGGTGGACGGCAGTAATTTGGAGAAAGGTACTGCCAACAGGCTGGTGGTACCTTTTCCCAAATTATGACATTGACAGTTTGGCTCAAGCCAAACCGCCAATGTGCCACTACGTCTGCCAGGGCGGTAATAGCCTCCGGGCTGGAGACTTCGGTCTCCAGCCAGGCGGCCATCACAATCCCACCCTCAGGATGATGACCCCGCCTACCGCCATGGTTTTCGTGGCATGCATACTGCCACGAAAACTATGGTGGTAGGCACTATCAGTGCCAGGGAATTCCTTCCCTGGCACTGATAGGAGTCTCCCACGTCCCCCCCCCAAGGCCCAACTCTCCCCCTCCCTCTCCCGACCCCCCGACATCCACACACCCACATGTACACACACATACACACTCATACACACATGCATACCCACATCCACCCACGCACGCACACATACATACCCACACCCTGCATAACAAACTAACATACATTGTAGCACACACACATTCACAACACAATATACATTCACATTCATTCATTCATGGACGCATTCCACGTGACTCACACCTACGTGCAGGCATACAAAATCAGACACACATACACCCACACACAACACCCCCACACATGCACACAACACCCCCCTTCCTATCAGAGAACCCGACTTACTTGTTTGCAGGGGGTCCTCCAGCAGGAGACGGGATGCGGCGCTGATGCCAGCAGTGGCGTCCGCCAGCAATACACCGCCAGGCCGTATAATGGCTCATGATACGGTAGGCAGTGTTTTGCTGGCGTGGCGGTGCTGCTGGCAGCAGCGCCACCATACTGCCGTCCGCTGCCATGACAGTTGACGGAATACCGCCAGTGTTCTGGTGGTATTCGGTCTACGGTCATAATGCGGTTGACGGCTGGTAGCCACGGCAACAGTATGTTGGCGGCTGTCGCAGTCGCCGTGGCGGTAGGCGGCATTTACCGCCAATGTCATAATGAGGCCCTTAATTTTCCAAATCCCTGGAAAAATGCATTTGGAACTCAGGAACTCAGGACTCAGACATATGACCACATGCATGTTGCATCCATATCTGTCATAGCTTATCATACATGCTACCCTAATCATTAGGCGTCTGACAAAGAATGTTGGCTGGACATATGAAACACTTCTCTACTCAACTGGCCCAGCCACATTGTGGAGCCCACTCACAGACTGCACAAGTGTTGTGGCTGAAGTCTGTAATTGTGTGGGGGTCAGCCACCACTCATGTGTACAAAGGAAATGCCACAGCAAATAGAGAAAGTCATGGATGTGAACAAAACTGTATGAGCAAGTTTTGTGTCAAGATATATACTGTAACGTGCATGATGGACATGGATAGAGTGGATGAGGAAGATGAGGAGTTAATTTAAAAGCTGCAAACAGTGGCAGCCAAGTGACAACAGGCACCACACAAGGTAGCTGAAACGACTAGGAAGCATCACAAAATGTCAACTTGAGTCTATAAAACAACACTCTAGCCATGTGAGACCACACACAAACTTACACATTGTGTATGTGACCTTAGATCGCACTCCCAGTTTTAGGAAGTCCCTCAGTGTGATTGGCCATCACTAACAAGTATGAGTGAGGTGTGTTGGCACTGACACTCTTTGAATCCAGGTTGCAACACATGTCCCTTTCCCAAAGTCTACGAATGAAGTGTAATAGCACAGACAGAAGACATGAAAACCTATATATCACTGTGTCCTATAAGTCACTAGTATGTAAGAGAGCATGACTACAACCAATTTACCACCCAGTCCCAGGAGACAATGGGCATGGCTGACACCAGTTGACTTGTAAGTCCCTAGTTGATCATAAGGCATGACTACCACCAAACTAATCACCAGGATATAATAGGTATGGCTGAAACCAATCGACCTGTAAGTCCCTAGTAGATAATAGGGCAGTGGAGTGCAGGCAAAGGTTTAGTGTCACTGCACATCATGGTGCACTGATGTGTAGCTTGCACTCCTTGTCTGACAACAGCCCTGTCTCAAAGAGTGTATGTCAAAAGTAAGTCAGTGAAATGACACAAGATGCGCAAGCCCGCTGTCAAACTTTGTGTGTAAGGTACCTTTACACAAATTACTACCTAATTCTACTGCTGCCCCCTGAATTGTGTATTGCTATTTTGACCATGTGCTAATGCAATGATGCAGCAACGGACCTGATGTGCGGTCAATCCACCTCCGCGCACCTAGGTACAGGAGTGATATCTCAACATTGGACAACATGTAATATACCATAATGGGTAAATAAACTGCACAGAAGGACTTTATTGTCCCATCATACAGTTAAAAGATTGTGAAAGTTTACTCCCAGAACACATAAATGTTGTTTGTTGATGATGAAAATCCATGTAGAACAATTGTCCTGTACATGCATGTCATGTCAATAATCAAGAAACCATTGAAACTGTCCATCCATCACATCCCAAAGCATGTCTGCCGCCCTAAATTAATCCCACCCACCCACTCACCCAGCAACCTTACATGATGGCATACACTGAGCAGTTAATAAATTTAGTCATAATATGTCACATATGGACCAGTCTATATGTTAATGTAACAATCACACTCCATATCAAGTACATTGCATCCATGGGCATGACATGGGCATTGTAACCTGGTAACAACATAATGCAGCACATAAAACAATTATCTGTAGTTTACATGTACAATACTATCATAAAATGTAGCCACACATCCCTGTAAGGCATGTATCTTAACCCCTGTAAACAGTTATCACAGACAGTGTACATGTGTCTAGAGGAGTATGTGCCATACAAGCTTACATACACAGGACATACATCCATAAGGCATGAAAATAGTGAACCTGTGTACTTCATGACAACATACATCTGCATTGTGGGGCTTTTGCAGTGGTGTGTGGTGTCCCTGTAGTGTTTCTTGTGCCCCTTTGATGTGTAGTAATCGTTTTCTCCACTGTGAGGTCATTGTATTGTGGGGTGTTTGTATTAGGGATAGTTTAGTAGTTGGGTCAGTTCGGGTTAGGGTAGTATTTGTTTAGCTTTTTGGGAGAATATGATTCTGTGGGAGGGTAGAATGTCAGGGAAGGGTAGGTCCTATCATTTTGGACCAGAAGTGGGGGGATTTATTTGGTTGGTTGGTCCTGCACTACCTCCCCCACACAGTGGCCCAGGGTGAAAGGGTACAAAGAACAGTGTTGACTATTGGTAACTCTTCATGTTTGTTTCAATCAGACATACATTTGGACAATGTTCATGTGTTGTTTGCTGAATATGTGACTGCAATGTGAGTCCCATGTGGCACAGGTCGACTACCTTCATTGTCAGATTTCTAATGCTTTAATTGCAACCCAGATGGTGCTGTATAGTTGGCAGGGTAAAACAAATCAGTACTACACACATCTCAACCAGCATGACGGTTTCATATTCCATACTCATTGTCATTTGTCACTACATTGGCAACATATGTGATGCTCAGCTAACTTGACTTGTGTGTGGGCTAAGTCTTGTCCACGGAACCTTGTCAGACTACATTCCATCTTGTCAAACATTCACTGTCAGTGAAGGACCTGTAGGTGTCCATGATGTGAATCAACATGCTTCACAACATGTACAGCATTATTCAGTGCTGACCCAAATTTCCAGTGCAGAATAGGTCCTTGACATCTGTACGCCCACATATGAGATGATGGCGCTGAGTGCTGTGGTGCTACATGCAATAAATATGTTAAGGCATGCTAAGCATAGTGCTAGGCATGGAAGTATTCTTTGATTCTCCCATCAGTTGTGGCAGAAGCAACATGGTACAGAGCTGTGTTTATATTTGGAATGTGTTACCCTCCTCTGTGCGACATGTGCGATTGGTGTTACCATCAATCCACCATGACATATGTTTGAAGGAACTTTTCCATGTAGCAAGTGTCAGACAATATCCGTGTCAGAGCTGGCACAAACTGTTGTGAGCCTACCTGTCGGTAACGCTCTTTGCTCAGATGGAATTTGTACATGGAATAAGTGATGTGTGTTGCATGAATGAGGGTCAAATAAGAGCTAGCCTACATGATGAGTATTACAAACCATGGACACATGGATGCTGTGTGTGATAATAGCTGTCAATAGTGTCATGGTCCTTAGGAGAAGAAAAAGGACAGTGTTTTTCTATTGGTCCACATTTGATAGCGGTGACACCCTGAACAAGTTCCATTTCTAGGAAGGTTTAATATGGGCCAAATTGACCATACTATGTCCATAAGACCCCATTATTGGAATGTGTACATCAATGTCATAGATTTGCAATTGCTGTTTCACTGTATGTCTGTCATTTGCCTGACAGACAGGAGTTTGTTTTTTCATGCAGCTGCCAACATGACCCCAGAAGAAAAGTGGAATTTTTCACAAAGGGCTGAGCATTATTGCCACATCAGGCAGGTCCGCAGGGGGTACAGAAAGATGGATTCCCTTTATGACAGGGAAAAGTGGTCAGGGAGGTGGAGGGCTTTTGCTGTAGAGGGACAAGGAAGTGACATTGTGCGTTCCGCCACCTAACCAGCAGGCAGGACAGCAACAGGAGATGTTAGAGGACCATCTGGAGCACGACCATCCTCGGCACCTATGCCATCTAATGTCCAGCCACCACCTGTAGGATCACAGCCAGGGCAACAACATGTTGAGCCAACCTACATACAGGACCTGTGCACAGAAATGACAGATCAAAAATACTGACTTGTGAGGCCTGTACATAAGATGGAACAGATATTAAGGCCCAGAGGGCCCAGCGCCATTCCAATGACACATTAGTGTAATTTTTCTATGCTAATGTGGCATTGGGAGGCCAAAAACGCTTCGCCATATTTACAAAGTGGTGCAATGCTTGCAGTGTAGACACTTTGTAACCCCTTGCACCACATTATGCCTGCGCCAGGCATAATGTATGTCAGGGGGCATACAAGAGGTAGGAAAACATGTAATCATACATGTGTGGAAGAGGAGTTGTTCAGTCAGGAGGTGGTCACATTGCCATTAGGTAGGATGGGGCAGATTGACAGTCCATAGGTCTGATTGGTCAACAGTGGGTAAGAGACGTGGGATGTAGATTGCTTTAGAGACTCTTGCAATATCTTGTACATAGAGCTAAAGAGAAACTGTCCATGGGCAACAGACTGTAGCTACCGGAATGTCTTACAAGTGATAACTGTTTCTTTCCCAGTGTTATCCTCAGATGTGTGAGTTGCACCCTGTGCCAGGGATTGTGCTGGAGTTGATGTTGAGGGAGGCAGACAAACAACAGGGGTAGAAGAAGTGGAATCATAGGGCCCTGTAGCTGTCATCTGTGGGAAGATGCAAGGTATCACTGCAGCAGGTATGAACTGATGGTTTCTCAACACAGCAGCAACATCATGGTGGTAGGCAAACATGTACACCTTGATGGGTACCAGCTCCTACTGCAGGGACTGCATGACAGTGAGCATTTCCCCCAGCCTGTTGGCACCCCACTGGCACCACTTTGGTAGGGCATTTGTTTGTGCCTCTGTCTGAGGATGCCAGCGATTTCTGCCAGGGACTCATCAGTCCACACAGCAGGGAGTGGGTGGCTCTGATGGCAGCTGAGTTGTCCCTATTGGGACTGAGGCACCTCTGTACTTCAGCTAAGCTGTTCTCCATGGCCACCATCCCCACCAACACATTTTGAGCCAGCTCCAGCTGGACTCCTACCACTTGATTTTGAAAACTATGTCAGGGCCCTGGAAGTCCAAGGCTGTGTGTGAGCTGGCAGTGGGGTGTGTGCACTGCTGAGTGAGTAATCTGGAGACCCTGCAATGCTGTATGTCCTCCTTGCAAACGGAGATAATGACCAGATGGAACCCAGAATCTGCTGGATGGTGTCTGGATTGATGGTTGCTAGCTGGCCATCAAGATCACCTTGGAAATCCCAGACAGGCAGCAGTCCAGGAGGGATTTCTTCAGTCTCTGCAATGAGATGGAGATATGTTACTGTTGTCCTGTACTAGCTATTCTATTTAGTCCTAAGTTGAAAATGTAATTTTTCCTCATTTTGATGGCACTGAGCCACACGTCGAGTCACCAATTCACAGGCCCCTGGCTGCACATAGCGCCACCAGGACATGAATTTGAATATCCCTCTGTTGACACATTGTGCAAGTTAACATGTCAAAGTCATGTCACCTCTCAGTTACAGAGCTTTTCATTTGCAGCTGCATGTGACCAATTTCTTACCCTACATTGCATGACATTTGGATGACATGGGTGTTGTTTGTGGTGTACCCATGCAAGACCCAAGGAATCCGGGCAAATTTGTTGCAATACCAAATCTGCATTTTTGGGACTGTGTCTGGTCCCTATGCCAAGCCAGTTGCGTTGTAGAACAGATGAAAGGGGGTTGTAGTCAACGTGCACTCTTGTTTTGTGTGCACTTTCCTGCACCGTCCATAATAAGATACACCCACCTTGTGCATATGTGTCCATACAAGGAGGTGTCCCTTCATGCCCAAAAGGCATCATTCCCTCAACACAGGACCCCTTGCAGAATGTTGCTGATGTGTCTGCAGAGGCACACGTACAGCAGCCCAAGTGGTGAGGAAATTGGAGCCCCATCCGTTGTCTGCAAGTTACATTGATGCCCTTTCCCATTGGTATAGACAGGCCTTTCTGAAGCCTTGGTGCCCCCCATGCATACTATGCCTGGCCCGTGTTGCCCACTGTGAGAACGAAATGCTAGATGGGACAGTTGACACAGTAAAGGTAGCGGAGTGATAGTAATGAGGTAGTCTGTGCATACAGAAGGGGGTGCAGGGTGAGTAGACATTACATGCAGTAGATGTTTAGCTGTTAGTGTGCCCCCATGCAACCCACTAGCATGCATACACTGTCTCCAATGTGCCTCCCAACTTATGTAATTTGTAGGTTACAACATTGCCCCCACCTGCTGCTCTCCCTGTGTTGGTTGTGGCTTCTAAATTGCTGCAGCTTCCTGCCCATGGACTCCTTTCACGCCCTCCTCTTAGATGCACACTGTCACCATCTCCTCAAGCTCATCTAGCTGCTCCTGAAGTGCAGGGCTTCCACCTCCGGTCTGCAGTGCTCGCTTTCTGTTGCTGGTCAGTTTCTCTTTAATTGTGCACTTGCAATCGTGCCAGCACTTTTTACAATCCTCCACAGTTCTTCTAACCTCTGCCACACTGTTGACTTTATCAACTATGGTCTGCCAAATGACCTTCTTCCTACCTAGTGGCAATTTAGAGGTGACAAAAAGCTGATGTTGGTGCTCTGTCACCTCTGTGATCAGTATTTTATTTTCCTCCTAACTGAAACTACACTTTCTCTTCCTTTTCCACTTCTCCTGTGAACATGCATGGGCCTTCTGGCTAGTACCTGGGTCACTGGGGTCTCTCAGGGGTCTCTCCTGTCCAAATTCGTACATTTTCCTAGTTTCATGCTTCTGTTTGGTGTTTTTGCCTGCTTTTTCTAGATTTTTTTGCCGAAAAGTGACAGTATTATGATTAGTGTCACATAACATGCCGTAAATCAGGTTGGCGCCACTTTTCAAGGAAGAGCATTTTCTTTTGTGACATGCAACTTACGTTAGTTCCATTTTTTGTGGAGATAAGCTTTCCTTATTGCCATGTAGCAACATACTGTAAATTTTGCGCATACATGGTGGTGCAATTTTTTTTGTAGCATGGCATAAAGTTTTGGCGCACAACTACTCTGACACAGTTTTGCACCATTTCTTGTAAATCTTGGCATAAATGTCTAGTTTCCCTGATTTTGGTGGTCATTATGACATTGGCGGTGTGTAATAAAGTGGCGGTAATACTGCCAACAGGCTGGCGGTAAATATCACAAATTATGAGCATGGCGGTGATACCTTTCACAGATAACCAGTGTACCAGACCAGCCGCCAGGGCATTAACACCACTGACCACAGCGGTAGCCATTAACAGCCAGGTGGAAGCCAAGGTACCCCCCACCATATTATGACATAGCAAACCACCATGATTTCCCGGGTGGTACCAACGCCATAAAAAGCATGGCAGAAACTGAACACAGAAAACAAAAAACTCACCAACAGGTACACAGAGGGCTCCGCCGCTGCCGTGGAACTGGAACTTCAAGTCTTCCCGATGCTATTCTACAGCATGGCCCTCATGGAACACCAACGCCGATGAAGATGATGACAGTACAGCCACCTAGCACACAAAGGAGGGAGGGAGGAAAAGCAGAGTGACACACACACTCACAATACACACCATTCACACATACACTATACCAGAACTAGCTGCAGAGTTAATCCAATGTTGCACGACACACGATAAAATAAAACAAGGACAACTATGAGAATCAGCAAACACTATCATTTGATGTCAACAGCCACCACATTGTCCATTCGATTCCAAATGCAAGCGGCAATGTTCAGAATGGGCCAATGGCCAGTCTAAAGTACAAAAGGGGCACATGGCCACAGGGCACAGTCCAACTCCTGACAAATGCCGGAATCCACTGTTCAGTGGCATCATGTTGAAAATGGGCAGGCACCTCAGGGGGAAGGCGGGAGGGGTATGGGGGCACCTCAGCTGAAGTGGGGAATGTGCCCACTGGTTCTGGAGGGGGCTCCTTGTACAACACTCCCTTGAGGGTGACCTCCATGCCCTCTGCTGGAGGTGAGGGCTGATGTGTCTCTGCTGGAGGTGAAAGTGAGGGCTGCTGTTTCTCTGCTGGAGGTGAGAGCTGCTGTGTCTCTGATGAAGGTGAGGGCTGCTGTGTTTCTGCTGGAGGTGGGGGCTCCCTGCCCACTGCTGGAGGTGAGGGCTGCTGTTTCTCTACTGGAGGTGGAGGCTCCTTGCCTTCTGCTGGTAGAGTGGACCTCTTGCCTTTCATTGGTGGTTTAGTGGGCCTCTTGCCTTTCATTGGTGGTTGAGTGGGAATCTCCACTTTCATTGGTGGTATAGTGGGAACCTTCACTTTCTTTGCTGGTGGAGAGGGATCCATGTGCCCACTCTTGTGACGGGTCCCCTTGGCCTTAGACATGTCACTTGTGTCCTTGCCTCCAGGAAGAGGAGGTGCCTCCACTGTCCCTGTCTCATGTCCCTTGCTTTTCACCACCCTAGTCCTCTTTTCTGAGCTGGAGGTGTGCTCTCAGTAGGAGTGGCAGGCCTTCACACTCTGGGGCCCCTTTTGTTCCAGCAGCTGATGATTTGATGGGAACAGTGGCAGACGGTTTGGCTGAGGTGCTGGGCTGGGTCATTGGGTCCCTGCTCTTACAGGCAGAATGGGAGGTTGAGAGGAGGGAAGAGGTCAAGACGTGCAAAGAAAAGCTTCCTACAGGTTTTGGGGTGGGATGTGGAAGGAGGGATGGGAGTGGAAGTTGAGGGAGTGGGTGTCAGACGTGCATGTCTGCTGGACTTGGGTGCAGGTGCATGGACAGTGTGCATGTGTGAGATGGATGGCTGTTGGGTTTCTGTGTGCATGTGTTTGCGTCTCTTAGGAGAGGACGAAGGGGACGAGTGGATGGAAGTTGTAGAGGTGTCTGCAAGTGAGGTGTGTGTGCTGCATGATATGGTGATGGTGGTGGTGGCTGTTGATGCAGTGCATGCAGGTGGGAGTGTGGATGTGACTGTGAGGGAGGAGGAAGAGGGGGAGACAGTGGAGGCAGTGGATGTAGTTGTATGTACAAGTGTCTGCTGTTTGTGTGAGGGCATGTGGCCTGAAGTGTGCTGCCTGTGTTTGACTGTGCTACTCTTCTGTGATATTTGTGTGCATGCTTGCCTGTATCTGTGTCTTGGATGGGTTGGGATTGAGGAGACTGGGAAGTGGTAGTTAGAGGGGGGAATGGTAGGAACAGGAACACTGGATGCCCTCCAGGTATGCATTGAATTGCTGCATCTGTGATGCCAGCCCCTAGATGGCACTCACTATGGTTGACTGCCCTACAGAGATGGATCTCAGGAGGTCAATAGCCTCCTCACTGAGGGCAGCAGGGCTCACTGGGGCAGGTCCTAAGGTGCCTGGGGCGAAGGAGATGCCCAATATCTTGGGTGAGAGGGCAAAGGCAACTCAGTGGGGGGATATTGGGAGGGCAGTGCTGGTATGGGGGTGGCGGCTGTACCTGTAGCTGGGGTGGGTACAGAGGTGTCCACCACCACCAGGGAGCTTCCATCGGAGAAGGAATCAGAGTCAGTGTTGTCATCTCCTGTCTCACCCTTGGTGCTCCCCTTGTCCTCCGTCCCACTGGTCCCCTCAGCATCAGTAGACTCTGCCTCCTGGGTCCTGTGGGATTCAGCTCCCTCAGTCACCAGTGCCCCTGCTCCTCCACCAGATGATGCTAATGCAAACATGGACAGGATTACAGAAGATAATAGGGAAGGTGTGGAGAGAGATGGTGCACTTGGTCAATTACAGCAAGTTGGCATACACATTACCATCACACACAGGGATCAGGATTGAGCACTATACATCACACTGGCATTACCTTGGCTAAGTGCCACAGCGAGATGAGAGCCAACCACCGCCAACAACACCCCTCCTGGGACCCACTAAGCCCTCTCTGATATGAAATGCTACTTATCTAGGTTACCGGATTTTGCTATGCACCCATTTACCTTGAGCTGGATCACACAGCAATGGCTGAACTGGCATTAAGGTGCACCCACTAACTGAAACCCAACACCAGGGTCCCATGCCACTCAGAAATAATTGTTGTCACACTCACTGTACTCACCCCCTTGTGGCTGCTGTGCTGCCCTCAAGCACCCATCCAGCTCTGGGTAGGCCACCGTCAGTTTGTGGGCCATCTGGGACTCAGGTTCTGAATTCTACGCAGTCTTCCAGGCCCAGCGTCTCAGGTCCTCCCACCTTTTCCTACAGTGGGTGCTCCGCCTACTCTAGACTCCCAGGGTCCGCATGTCCTTGGCAATGGCATGCCAAAATCCCTTCTTCTGATGGGCTCTGGCCTGCAGAGGTAATACAGACAGGAGGACACCATTAACCATACAATCCAATCTGTCACACACATAGCACAAAAATAGAATGTCCTTCTCCATTGGTACACACATCACCCAGAGCACTGCATGTACACTACCACCAGACATACCCCTACCCAAATTATACACTGCTAGAACACACATCTCCATGCAACCTTGTCAAATGCATCATACCCATGGTGTACTCACCTGTTGCTCTGAATGCCCATACAGCTGTTCATACAGGGGTAGGACCCCATCCACCTGGCACTCTTACTCCTCTGAGGTGAAAGCAGGGGCTCTTTCCCATGTCACGTGGCCATGACAGGATCCAGACACAGGTCACAGCAGCACACACAGTTCAGGTGTTGTCCTGTGCAAAGTCAGGAATCAAGTGAGGTTTTAGACAGAAAATGGTAGTCACGTCCGCGGCGCCGTACACCGTCACAGCCACCGGTGATCCCCATTGGACACTGTACTCCACAGACCCCCTTTTTAGCCAATGAGGAATAGCATGGGGGTGCAAGACCACCTTCCACAATGACATCCAACGTCAACGGAGTTACATCACTTCCACCTGTCCATACTTGCAGGACAGGCGGTCACCATTTTATGGTGGTTAACAACATTCAGAAATAGTAAACTGCATAATTTCTATAAATTGCACACACATTGCCATTCATGTTGTTCGATTACATACATGCAGTATGTACACTGAGGTGGTGTTTCCATTGTTCAGATTGTGACACCCTACTCACTCTTGTGTCCCTTAGATACCTACCACTGTGGAAGAATAGGAGAAGGAGACAAGACCCACTGTACAGACCCCTTGTGGACTTGGCTACACTGGAGGACAGGCACATAATACTGACCTATAGACTGGATAGGGCTAATATCACAGAGCTGTGTACTCAATTGGAGCCTGATCTGATATCAGCTATCCATCATCCCACTGGGATTCCCCTCTTGTGTATATTCTATCAGTGCTCCATTTCCTAGCAAATGGTTCTTTCCAAGTGGCAGTGGGCTTGGCAGCAGGAATGTTACAGACAATGTTCCCAATAGTGCTGACAAGGGTTTTGTCTGCCTTGGTCAAACACATGTGCAGCTACATCGCTTTCCCCCAAGTGGAAGATTTGCCTCTAAGAAGGCTGAATTCTGTGCAATGGGACATATATCAAATATTACTGGGGCGATTGACGTTACACATATTGCATTTGTCCCCTCCGGCACAATGAACAGGTATTCAGGAATCAGAAGGGTTTCCACTCACTCAATGTGCAAATTGTGTGCCTGGTGGACCAGTACTTCTCCAATGTCACTGCCAAGTATCCTGGGTCGGTGCAGGATGCCTTTGTCCTGAGGAATAGCAGCATCCCAAATGTGATAGCACAACTACAGAGGCACAGGGTGTGGCTAATAGGTGAGCCAGAGTCCCCACCCACTGTATGTCAGTGTTTGTCTTCAGGAGTCATCCCCCATACCATTGTGTAAGGCTAATGTTTGTTTGTCAGTACTTGCAGGTGACTCTGGCTACCCAAACCTATCACAGCTCCGGACCCCTGTGAGGAATACCAGGACAGGGGCTCGGTATAATGAAGCACATGGGCGAACCAGGTGGATCATAGAACGTAACTTCGGACTCCTGAAGGCCAGGTTCAGGTGCCTCCATATTCTACTCACCAAGGACGGTGTGCCAGATCATCATCGCCTGCTCAATGCTTCACAATCTTGCTTTGCGACGCCAGGTGCCTTTTCTGCAGGAGGATGGTCCAGATGGCAGTGTTGTGGCAGCTGTGGAGCCTGTGGACAGTGATGAGGAGGAAGCTGAGGAAGAAGACATAGACAACAGGGAGTCAGTCATACAGCAATATTTCCAGTGACACACAGGTGAGAACATTTTATTTTACTATCACATTCACTTTCACACTTCTACCTCTATCCTGTCTGTCATTTAGTAGCAGTATTTGGTAACTGAGTTCTACCTTTCCATTACGGTTTCACAGTTGTGGTTACCAACGTGTGTCATCTGCTTGCATCCTTCATGGACTTGTGATGTGTGACATAGGTATGTTGGCTTTACAATTCAGAACGCATTTTGACACTGTCATTGATAATACAAATTTACCAAATCACAGACAGACTCCAGATTGTTTTGTGCTTCAAGGGTGTTTATTTAAGTGCTCAAAAATGGAGGGGGGTTGTAAAATGGCGATGGGGGACGGTGGAGGAATGTCCATGGCAGAGTCCAGTCTATTGGTCACACAGGTGCACTGCCCATATGGGCATAGGAAGTGGAGCTGGGGCAGTTTCAGTATGGACAGGGTAACAGAGTGGGACAGTGGGGTGACAATCAGGGTGGTCTAATTTCCTGGCGGGGGTCTTGCCATCTTGCTCTGTCCTGTTCCTGGATCTCAGGGACTGCTTGCGGGGTAGTTCTCCACCTGCAGGGGGTGGGGTGCTGGTGTGGTGGTCCTGTGGCGGGGCATCCTGTCCACTAGCGCCGGCGGAGGTGGTGGGCAGTTCATCGTCAAGGCTAGTGTCAGGGGCCCCTTGGAGTGCCACGGTGTCCCTCATGGTCTTTTGTATGTCCTTCAGCACCTCTACGATGTTGCCCAGGGCGGAGCTGATGGTTCTGAGCTCCTCCCTGAAGCCTAAATACTGTTCATCCTGCAGGCGCTGGGTCTCCTGAAACTTTGCCAGGACCGTAGCCATCGTCTCCTGGGAGTGGAGGTATGCTCCCATGATGGAGGTGAGGGCCTCGTGGAGGGTGGGTTCCCTTGGCCTGTCCGCCCCCTGTCGCACAGCAGCCCTCCCAGTTCCCCTGTGTTCCTGTGCCTCCGTCCCCTGGACCGTGTGCCCACTACCACTGCCCCCCAGGTCCCTGTTGTTGTTGGGGTGGTGGGTTATCCTGGGTTCCCTGTAGTGGTGGGCACACCGCTGATTGACGTGTCCTGGGTACAGAGGTATGGGCCCGCTGGGTGGGTGCTGTGCTGGTGTTACCAGAGGGTGGAAGGTCAGTGTTGGGCTGTGCCTGTGCAAAAGGAACCGACTGTCCCGAGGCCCACGATAGTCCGGGCTGAGCATCAGGATCCAGTAGGGCAGAGCTGCTGTCGTCACTGTGGGCCTCTTCTGTGGGTGGAGTGGAGATGTCTGGACCCTCCTGTGTGGTGACGTTGGGTAGTGGTCCTGCAGGGGTATCAGAGCATGATTATTGCATGTGTGTGTGTAATGGTGTGCAATGGGTGGGTGTGCGTGTACCCCAGTGCAAGCATTCCTGTGTGTGGGTTTGTGTGATGATGGTTAGGGGGTTGTTATGGGTATGTACAGTGAGCATGCTTTAGTGATGGGTGTCCATGCTTAGTTGTGTCATGCAGGGCTTGGTGTTGGGATGGGAGGTTTGTCTTATTAGTACATTAGTGAGGAGTTGTAGTGATAGGGGAGGGGGTGAGGGTGGAGGTGTGTGATAGCATGCAGGTAGGGTGGGGGATATGATAGTTAAGATTTAACTTACCAGTGTCCATTCCTCCACCTACTCCTCCGAGGCCCTCAGGATGCATGATGGTCAAGATCTGCTCCTCCCATGTTGTTAGTTGTGGGGGAGGAGGTGGGGGTCCACCACCAGTCCGCTGTGCCGCGATGTTGTGCCTGGAGACCACTGAACGCACCTTCCCCCATAGGTCGTTCCACCTCTTCCTGATGTCCTCCCGATTTCTTGGATGCTGTCCCACAGCGTTGACCCTGTCCACGATTCTGCGCCATAGCTCCATCTTCCTGGCTATGGAGGTGTGCTGCACCTGTGAGCCAAATAGCTGTGGCTCTACCCGTAGGATTTCCTCCACCATGACCCTGAGCTCCTCCTCGGAAAACCTGGGGTGTCTTTGGCGTGACATGGGTTGGTGTGGGTGATATGTGGGGTGGTGTAAGTGTTGATGTGTGTCGTGATGTGTAGTGGTGTGTGGTGTTTTGTGCGTGGAATGTTGTATGGGTGATGGTGTTGTGTGCCTCTCTGTGGTGGGGTTCTCAATTGCTGTGCTCTCTGTCTCTCGGCTTCCTCCAAATTTCTGGTTATAGGGGTTTGTGGGTGATGTGGGTATGTGTTTTATATTGAATTGGGTGTGTGGGAGTGGTGTTTGTATGTGTGTCAGGTGTGTGTATTTGGAATTGTCCAATGTGGCGGTGTTTTGGAGATGTGTGTGTATTTTGAGTGCGGCGGTGTGTACCGCCAATGGAATACCACGGTTGAAAGACCGCCGCGTGGATTTGTGGGTCGTGAAAGCATGGCCGTGTTTCTGTTGGCGTGACGGTGGAGGTTTCGTTTTCACCAGTTTAACACTGACCTTTGGTGTGGCGGACTTGTGTGGGTGTCTGAATTTCGGCGGATTCCGAGATGTGGGTCATAATAGCTGTGGCGGAATTCCGCGGCCGCGGCGGTGTATTGGCAGTCTTCTGCACTGCGGTAAGCGGCTTTTACCGCCAATGTTGTAATGACCCCCATATTTACAAGAAAGTGGCACATCAATAGTGATGCACCACTTCTCTTGCGGCACCCTTGCATCCCCTAACACCACCATGGTAGCATTGTATTTATAATATGGCACACCAAGATGCATGTTAGAGGCAATAGTGTAATTTCTTTTACACTATTGTAACAGTATACTGGATTAGGGTAAAACAAATGATGCTAATACAGTATAGTGTTAAGAGGCCCCTTGAAATCAATGGCAGCCTCATTTTAACGCGTGCTTTAAGCAGCCATTAAAAATGATGCTAGAAATGGTGCAATGGAATCTTGTAGATGTCATTGCACCATTTTTCGAGGCCCTCTAACGAGGGAACGCCCCCTTTGCATACATCATGCATATATTACACATGATGTAGGTTAACAAGATGGCGCAAACCTAGTTTTGCCACCTTGTGAATATGCCACTATGGTAGTGGCACGTTAGTGTCACATTTGTAACAGTATACTGGATTAGGGTAAAACAAATGATGCTAATACAGTATAGTACTAAGAGGCCCCTTGAAATCAATGGGAGCCTCATTTTAACACCTGCTTTAAGCAGCCAATAAAAATGATGCTAGAAATGGTGCAATGGAATCTTGTAGATGTCATTGTGCCATTTTTAGAGGCCCTCTAACGAGGGAACGCCCCCTTTGCATACAGCATGCATATGTTATTCATGATGTAGCGCAAATGATTTACAAGCTTGCACAAACCTGGTTTGTGCCACCTTGTGAATATGCCACTTTGGTAGTGGCCCGTTAGTGTCACATTTATGGAAAAAAAATTGCCATAAATGTGGGGCTAAACGGTGCTTGGGCCTTGTAAATCTGTCCCTAAACCGTTATCACAAATAAGCTGTGTTTGTGCATACCTTCATACACTTGGCATTATACTGTAATGGCCTGAACAGCCCCTACAGAGCACCACAGTAAAAATAGCATTTGGAAGAAACATGGTCATGTAACCATATAATAAGCCCCTAGAGGCCATAATCACATAACAAAGAATGATAAAGAACATTGCAGTTTAATCATCTAACCAGCCCATTGAGGGCATGGTATATTAAACGTTTTCAGGCCTCGGAGGCCTTTTAAGTATTTAACTGTGGGGTCAGCAGCACATGAGTGCAGTGCCGCAGGTCATTACT
Organism: Pleurodeles waltl; assembly: GCF_031143425.1. NCBI lineage: Eukaryota > Metazoa > Chordata > Amphibia > Caudata > Salamandridae > Pleurodeles > Pleurodeles waltl. The sequence continues at coordinate 1,028,364,709 of NC_090445.1, forward strand.
AGATGTCCCTGTAGAGTCAATTGCAGAAGATGCAGTACCACTGGTTGTGGATAGATGCCACTGTAGAGTCAACAGCAGAAGGTGAAGTACCACAGGTAGTGGCTAGATATCCCTGTAGAGTCAAAAGCAAATGTGCAGTACCACTAGTTGTGGCTAGTTGTCCCTGTGGAGCCAAAAGCACTCTGGGGCATATTTATACTCCGTTTGCGCCGGAATTGCATCGGTTTTTTTGACGCAATTTTGACGCAAAACTAACTCCATATTTATACTTTGGCGTTAGACGCGTCTAGCGCCAAAGTCCATGGAGTTTGCGTCATTTTTTTGCGTGGACACCTACTTTGCGTTAATGATATGCAAGGTAGGCGTTCCCGTCTAAAAAATTGACTCCGAGGCATGTGCGCCGTATTTACACTCCCGGGCAAAATTCACGCCCGGGAGTGGGCGGGTAAAAAAAAATTACGTACGGCCGCTTTTGCGCCGTTTTTTAGCGCCTGGAAAAGGCAGGCGTTAAGGGACCTGTGGGCTCGGAAGGAGCCCAGATGTGCCCTCCCATGCCCCCAGGGACACCCCCTGTCACCCTTGCCCACACCAGGAGGACACCCAAGGCTGGAGGGACCCATCCCAGGGACATTAAGGTAAGTTCAGGTAGGTATTTTCTTCTTTTTTTTTTGTGGCATAGGGGGGCCTGATTTGTGTCCCCCTACATGCCACTATGCCCAATGACCATGCCCAGGGGACAGAAGTCCCCTGGGCATGGCCATTGGGCAAGGGGGCATGACTCCTGTCTTTGCTAAGACAGGAGTAATTTCTATGGGGTTTAGGAGTCGGAAAAAATGGCGCAAATCGGGTTGAGGCGAAAAATTTGCCTCAGCCTGACTTGCCCCATTTTTTGGTGCCCAAGCTCCATATCCCCCTACGCCGGCGCTGCCTGGTGTACGTCGTTTTTTTTCACGCACACCAGGCAGCGCCGGCGGCTAACGCCGGCTAACGTCATTGAATAAATACGGCACCCGCATGGCGCTTCAGAATGGCGTTAGCCGGCGCTCATTTTTTTGACGCAAAACTGCGTTAGCGCAGTTTTGCGTCAAAAAGTATAAATATGGCCCAGAGTACACTGTCACATGACACCGCTAGAACTTCTTCTGATGTTAGAAGCTCAGAATGTCCCCCAAACTCAGAAACATTTGGAGAAGTACCAGGTCCTCAGTGAAATCGCTGAAATATTTAATCATGCTGTACATTAAACCTTTATCAGAAATAAATTGGGTGTGCATACATTAAACCTTTATTAGAAATAAACTGTTTTTGTGCATTAGAAAAAGGTACAACACCACTGGTTGTGGCTAAATGTCCCTGTAGAACCAACTGAGCTAGCAGTGCTTTGGAGAAATTATCATCCTCCAGCGTTTGGAGAGCATACTGCGCTACATATTTGCAGGCTGAGCAAAGCTGTCAGAATATTATTAAAAATAAGATCTTTTCACCACGAACTCCTCTCAGCTGTCAAAACAAAACTTCCAACTATAAGTAAGCTTAAATCTACATTGCGTGGTGGAAGAGGTTATGATTTTTGGGCTCCCTTAACCTAGTGTGACCCACAAGATGTCCTGGAGAGAAAGAGCACACAAGTCTGAATGTTTCGGTGCTGGTCCCATTTCCATCGGACCACCACAGGCTGAGTTATGACCAAACGTGTTGTAAAATGCATGCCTGCAAAGCATTATGGGGTAACTTTACATACATTAAACCTTTTTCAGAAATCAACTGTGTTTGTGCATTAGCAGAAGGTGCAATACCACTGGTCGTAGCAAAATAGCCATGTGGAGCCTACTGAGTTAGTAAAGCCTTGGGGCACTTATCATCCTTCAGCCGTAGGAGAACATAGGGCCATATTTATACTTTTTAACGCAAAACTGCGCTAACGCAGTTTTGCGTCAAAAAAATTAGCGCCGGCTAACGCCATTCTGAAGCACCATGCGGGCGCCGTATTTAATCAATGACGTTAGCCGGCGTTAGCCGCCGGCGCTGCCTGGTGTGCGTGAAAAAAAACAACGTACACCAGGCAGCGGCGGCGTAGGGGGATATGGAGCTTGGGCGCCAAAAAATAGGGCAAGTCAGGCTGAGGCAAATTTTTCGCCTCAACCCGATTTGCGCCATTTTTTTCGACGCCCAACCCCCATAGAAATGACTCCTGTCTTAGCAAAGACAGGAGTCATGCCCCCTTGCCCAATGGCCATGCCCAGGGGACTTATGTCCCCTGGGCATGGTCATTGGGCATAGTGGCATGTAGGGGGGCACAAATCAGGCCCCCCTATGCCACAATTTTAAAAAAAAAAAATACTTACCGGAACTTACCTTAATGTCCCTGGGATGGGTCCCTCCAGCCTTGGGTGTCCTCCTGGGGTGGGCAAGGGTGACAGGGGGTGTCCCTGGGGGCATGGGAGGGCACCTCTGGGCTCTTTCCGAGCCCACAGGTCCTTTAACGCCTGCCTTGTCCAGGCGCTAAAAAACGGCGCAAAAGCGGCCGTACGTCATTTTTTTTGACCCGCCCACTCCCGGGCGTGAATTTTGCCCGGGAGTGTAAATACGGCGCATATGCCTCGGAGTCAATTTTTTAGACGGGAACGCCTACCTTGCATATCATTAACGCAAAGTAGGTGTCCACGCTAAAAAATGACGCAAACTCCATGGACTTTGGCGCTAGACGCGTCTAACGCCAAAGTATAAATATGGAGTTAGTTTTGCGTCTGAATTGCGTAAAAAAAAACGATGCAATTCCGGCGCAAACGGAGTATAAATATGCCCCATAGTGCATTAGACATTTGCAGGCTAGGCAAACCTACCAGAATATTGCTATAAAGAAGGAGACAGATGTACGAAATTCAGGCATTGCTACTCGCAAATTGCGAGCTAGTCGCAGTGCCGGATGCAGGATGGTGTCCCTGACACCATCTGCAAGTTGCAAGGGGGTCGCAAAGGCCCCCCTCATTAATATTAATGAGGTGGGTCGCAATTTGCGACCCTCTTGCGAGTTGCAGCACTCACAGGGATGGTGGCCTGCTGGAGACAGCAGACCACCATGTCTGTAACTGCTTTTAAATAAAGCAGTTTTTTTTTGTTTTTTTTAATGCAGCCTGTTTTCCCTAAAGGAAAATGAGATGCATTACAAAATGAAAAATGTAACGTTTCATTTTTTCAGAGCAGGCAGTGGTCCGATGGACCACTGCCTGCTCTGAAAAAATGTGTTCAAGGGGATTCACAAAGGGGAAGGGGTCCCATGGCGACCCCTTCCCTTTTGCGAATGGGTTACCACCAGTGTGACACTGGTGGTAACTGTGAATTGCTTTGCGACCGCATTCGCGGTCACAAAGCAATCCCACATTGCGCTGGTACTCACAAATAGGAAGGAGAACACCCCTTCCTATTTGCGACTCGCAGTCTCATTTTGCGAGTCTTTAACCAAGTTACCGACTCGCAAAATGGGAATGGGCATCACGATGTGGCATCGGCACTTCCCAAACATCGATTTTCGCGAGGCGCAAAAGCCTTTCTACATCTGGCTCAAGGCTCCTGTAACACAAACTCCTCTCACCTGTTAAACCAAAAGTTTTAGCTAAAAGCAAATTTAAATATGCATTGAAAAATGGAAGAGGTTATGATTTTTGTGCCCCCTCTAACCTAGTGTGACCCACAAGATGGTCTGGCCAGAAAGTGCACATCATTCTAAATGTTTTGGTGGTGATCCACTTGACCTAGGATCACCACAGGCTGAGTTATGGGCAAAAATGTGTTGTAAAAGGAATGCCTGCAAAGCATTATGGGGTGAGTTTCCCAGAGTGCAGGGAATATTGTAGTATCAGCTCTCCCCATGTGCTTGGAGAGTCGCTGCTGAGGATTCTTCTTAGGTAGATTTCATTTAACGTAAATGCACCAAATAAATGTACAAAACACACGCACAACACAAATACTTGTAATTACTGATTGTGTAAAATAAGGACCCAGTGAAGTGTAAATGCAGAAAAACGAACCGTACACGTGAACACAAGTGCTTACTGACAAACATGAGTGTCAGGAAACAAAGAAAAATAGTCGGTCCAAGCAACAGAAGAACATTCCAGCTGTAATTAAACTGTACTTGGCCGGTGCTCCTCAGCCAAGTACAGGAACTGACGTACTGGCTGGCAAACCAGTTAGGAGGCAGCAAAACAAGAGTGACACTGCCTTCAACCTATGGAAAGTGGCAGGCAGGAGCAAAGACCTATATGTCATCCAACAGGTCTTGCAGACAGCGCATGCACGCTGTCTAGGCTCGACCTAAAAATGATAAAATAATTAAGCAATACTATCACAAAACATGCAGCATAACTTGCCTTTCCTTGCTGCACCATTTACTTAACCCTTTTGCATAATTTGGTCCTCCCCGTCACATAATTCCAGTGCCCTTGAATATACTCCCCTACTGTGGCAGCAACAACCCTTACAATAAGGGGGATGGCAGGGAGTAAAGGATGAAGTGAGTACAGACAGAAGACTTGTTCACAATTATATGGCCTTTTGAAGATCTGTAAAATACTATGAATGTGTCTCAGGTGTCAGCCCCATCCGAGCCCAGCCCTCAACAGCTCAAGAACTGCCTGTGTCCTTGAAGCTTAGGCTGTATAGCCTGGGCTAGGGTAGACAACGGGGGCTAAGGCCCTTTCAGCCCAATGGGGGTTGTGCATGTGCTTCCTGTTCTATGTAGGAAAGGCTCCACAGGGCTTTGACAAAAAAGAAACAAATGTGGCTATTTCTTTATTCTCCATAAACGAACAACACTTAGCACCCAAATTCAAATATATATTGCCAAATACTTGGATCATAAGCAGAAGCTTCAAGGAATATTTATGGCTCACTATTATTATATATACCTTTGAAGAGCTTCAATAATGCATAAACCTGATAAAAAGGCCACTAAGCAGCACTATTTAAGCACCTAAACTGTTTCTGATACAGACACAGTTATCACTATTGTGATGTCAGTAAGTGAATTATATCATTAAGAAATCAAAAGCAATCACGTGGTGTAAAGAGATCCGATGAGAGTTATTTAATAACAAAAGCTTTTGAGTGTCCCTGAGCGCATCTATCAATTTTAAATATTTTAGAGAAGGTGATCCTTTAGACGACCACAGGTAGAGGTCAGAGTTCAGTAAAGGAGATACTTTGGGCCATATTTATACTTTTTGACGCAAAACTGCGCTAACGCAGTTTTGCGCCAAAAAATGTAGCGACGGCTAACGCCATTCTGAAGCGCCATGCGGGCGCCGTATTTATTCAATGACGTTAGCCGGCGTTAGCCGCCGGCGCTGTCTGGTGTGCGTTAAAAAAAACGACGTACACCAGGCAGCGCCGGCGTAGGGGGAAAATGGCGTATGGGCGTCCACAAATGGTGCAAGTCAGGCTGAGGCAAAAAAATCACCTCAACCTGATTTGCGCCATTTTTTTACGATGCCCAACCCCCATTGAAATGACTCCTGTCTTAGCAAAGACAGGAGTCATGCCCCCTTGCCCAATGGCCATGCCCAGGGGACTTATGTCCCCTGGGCATGGTCATTGGGCATAGTGGCATGTAGGGGGGCACAAATCAGGCCCCCCTATGCCACAATTTAAAAAAAAAAAAAATACTTACCTGAACTTACCTTAATGTCCCTGGGGTGGGTCCCTCCATCCTTGGGTGTCCTCCTGGGGTGGGCAAGGGTGGCAGGGGGTGTCCCTGGGGGCAGGGGAGGGCACCTCTGGGCTCATTCTGAGCTCACAGGTCCCTTAACGCCTGCCCTGACCCAGGCGCTAAAATCCGGCGCTAATGCGGGTTTTTTAGACCCGCCCACTCCCGGGCGTCATTTTTGCCCGGGAGTATAAATACGACGCATATGCATCGGAGTCATTTTTTAAGACGGGAACGCCTACCTTGCATATCATTAAGGCAAGGAAGGTGTTCACGCAAAAAAATGACGCTAACTCCATGAACTTTGGCGCTAGACGCGTCTAACGCCAAAGTATAAATATGGAGTTAGTTTTGCGTCGAATTTGGGTCGAAAAAAACGACGCAAATTCAGCGCAAACGGAGTATAAATATGCCCCTTTGTTGCCTCAAGTATAGGTGAGCTAAGCACATATGGTGAGTCTTCAGCCAGCTCTACTAGTAGAAATTGTTAACCTGACAGACTGTCCACCACTGGGGCACCAGCAGTGGCAGCTCCTTATCAAAGGCTTCTGGGCTCAGCCCTGTGTCTTGTGAGGTACCATTCACTGCCACTTGCCTTTGTTGTTAATGTTTTCACTGAGCAGTGCTCATGAAAACACATCTTTTGTGTGAGTAAAGGCATGTGAGGTTGTTAACAAGAGTAGGTAATTGGGGATTGTGAGAGGACGTGAAAGTTAGCAAAGGTTATAGCTGTGATGCAGCAGGTACAGTTGCATCAGGGCCCACACTCAGTGAGTGTGAAAAGGAGAGTGTGTGTAATTATGTTTGTAAGTGAGAGTTGAAACCAGTGAGAATGAGTATGTTTGTGTGTGAGTGATGGTGATGGGCAGGTGAGTATGAGTGAGAGAGTGTGAGTGAGTAAGTGTGTTTGCATGTTTTATGATTCTTAGTCTACGCTTTGGGCCATATGTACGAAAGCTTTTTCCCATAGACACAGAAAAAGAAAAGTATCAACCATTGTATTGTGAAAACATTTTAAAGCCATGAAACATTCAATCAATTATATATATAAAAATCAACCACAAATGTATTGGTACAAAAGATTCACTGTAAGAGTGATACTCTCACAAGTTCACTTTTTATGTACAGGTACATAACATACAGGCAAGAAGAAAGTGATAAGTCATCAAATTTAAGATCACAAATCTCTTACAAAGCACAACACTACTACACCCAGTGCTCAATCCTCATATAAAGAAGGGGGCAGAGGGCTTTTAGTCGGTAGCGTTTTGATCCGCATTAGATATCAGGATCATCATCAGGACGGTATAATGAACACTGACACCACATACCTACACCATAAAGGGATTAGCTACATGGTTACCTGGGAATAAATGCAATAATGCACACAGAAAGCAAGCTGCCCAGTTCATCTGGGCTCTGTTACTGGCACCAATCGGGGAAGGTAATGAGGAATTAAATCAATAATTAGCCTGTGTAGTGTGACAAAAAGGTGGCATAAAAAGGAAATCTTCATATAGAGGAAAAATTAAAATGTGTTCACATAGTCTGTCTCCTGGTACACAGTGCCGGTATTTCAACAATCAAGTCAATGATGCTTAATTGCTGTGCTCAACCACAAGAACAGTGTGAGCAATCACCAACTGTGACTTAGGTTGAACTATGGCTGGCCATTGCATACTCAGTATAAATATGGGCCTATGACAGCACTCAGAGTAACTTGCTGCTGCAGGTCTCTTGAAGATAACCGGCAGGAATCATTCTTGGCAGGTGGCCCTGGTGGAAAAATGCAGGTGCTTTAATACTGGAGGAAATTCTTGACATGGAGGACTCGTGGCAAAATGCTGGCACTTGGACATTGGAGGTATTTTTGACATAAGGTAGGGCACCCAAGGCAAAATGGTGACCCTGAAATAGTGGAAGTAATCCAGGACATAAAGGGACATTCTCGGACTTGGACTTTTCTGCAGGGTCATACCCAAACATTATACCATCATCCTCCTGTTTTCTAAACATGTTTTGTTGGCTTTTAAGACTCTGCATTTGACCATTGCTAACCAATGCTAAAGAACTTTTGCTCTCCCCTTTATACTCAATTTTCATATTTAATTTACTTACACATCCCCAGTAAGGTGCACTACATGTGCCCAAGTCCTGTAAATTAAATGCTATTAGTGGGCCTGCAGCACTGAATGTGCCACCCACTTAAGTGGCACTTTAAACAAAAAATGTCTCAGGCCTACCTTTATAGCCTGCGTGTGTGCAGGTTTAAACTTCTATTTCTACCGGGCAAAATGCACTTTTTACCATGCTCAAGCCTTCCTTTATTATTATACATATAAGCAGCCCCTAGGTTAGGCCCTGGACAGCCCTGGTGGCAGGATGCCATGTATGTAAAATGTAAGACATATACTTTTATGTTTTACATGTTTTGGTAGTGAAAAACTCTTAAAGCTTTTCTTGACAACTGCAAGACCTATCCGTCCCATAGGATAACATTGAATTATCGTATTGCATTTTATAAGTGTAATTTCCAAATGGGAATAGGTGACTAGTTCATGTCTGGTGGCTCTGGAATCACAATTTTAAATCTTAACTTATGTTGAAGTTGGATTTTAAATTGCAATTGTGAAAAATGCAGAAAGTTGGATTTTTCTTGCCTTAGGCATTTGGTGTAGGCATCTGTCTCTGGTCACAAGACCGGATGTAGCTGACAGTTGACCTGTGGGTATTCCTTCTAGAGAGCCACACAGAATGGGGAGTTTTGGTGTTATTGGATGGGCCATCACTTTTAGTATGGGTGGAAGGAGCTAGACCCATCTCAACTTACATTTGAATAGGCTTGGGTCTGTCTCCACATAAAGGGCTGCATACCTGATGTAGTTAGTCTGGAGTCAGGGCCAGGAAGGCCCAAATATGTATAAATATTACAAGGACTGCTCCGCTGCTAAAAGGACTGCCCTCTGCTGGACAGTTCTGAAAAAGGAAGTGCTGTCTTGCTGCCATTTTTACTAAGGAAAAAGAACTGGACCCAAAATGTCATCTTGAACCCAGGAGCCAGAGTAAGTACAAGGGCTAGTCTGCTGTCCTCCTGATCTGAGCCTCAGGGACCCAGAATGTTTCCCAAAAATCTCCTGGACCCAGTTACAGCATGTTCCTAACCCTGAAGTTGTACCTCTCGGGTCCTGAACCCTTGGGGTGGCTCATGGGCTCTTAAAATAAATCTTTTGGGCTCTTTGAAACTGTAAACAGGCCCGTTTGCACTGAGACACTGTCTCTAGCCCCAAAAATCAGCCTGAGACACCGTCAGCCAGTCTCTTCTTCTATTTTTTTGAAGTTTTATTTTGCATTTTAACAGTTAACCAACAAGACACATTGATCAAAGTATCCAACATTTGTATAAGGAGGTCAGTGATAAATGAGACAAGATGACAGTGATCATTGCAATGTATGACAGAAGTCTTCAATGAGTGGCTGAAGTAACACAAAATAAGGAAATGACCAAGAAGCCTGTCTCTTCTTACTGCAACCACTAGTAGGGGACCGCAATGCAAAGCACCAGCCTGCCCATCCATGATGCCTGGCCTGCTCTTTGCACCACTCGATAGCTTCCTGTGATGCTCTATGTGCTCCTTACAATCCTTTCCAGTGGCAACAGGACTCTTGTCACAAAACTTGAAAAGGTAAAGCTTCAGCGGGACTAATCTGAGACTGCATCTGACCTGCGCTCCATTACTGTTGGCCTGACCTTTTAACTTTGACCTGGTCCAGTGCGACCTGATGCCCAGATTGATGCTTTTGGTGCTATTTTTCACATTATTCTTTAAAAATTCATAACACCAGTTCTATTTAATGGATTTTTGTTCTTTGGTCTTGTTTAAATTATTAAATTCAGCTCTATTTTTCTAACCTGGCCCTGGTGTGAAATCTTTTTTGTGTGGCGTTATCAGTGTATTACTGTTTGAAGTGTTACACAAAATCTTTACACATTGCCTCTAAGTTAAGCCTCTAAGTTAAGCCTGACTGCTCTGTGCCTAGCTACCAGATGGTTGAGCACAGGTTAATTTGGGATTTGCTAGTGTCGTACCTTCACAGGGATTATGGGTCTTGGTTGACCCAAGCTCACTCCTCAGTCAACCAACAACCCAGTTCAGTTTCTCACAGACACCTACAGCAAAATGATGGTGCTGGCATACTGGGGGTAATTCTTTGCCTTACGGAGAACAGAAATGGCATGTTGTAGTTGAGGAGGGAACCTTGAAGGAAGCAAACCATGATAAAATGCTAGCTGTGGAAAAATTGGTAAACAAATATTGTTTATTCAAATCAATGGTTTATCAAGCTATACTGTACATACAATGCATACCCATAAAAGGATTTAGACATAAAAAATGTCCACCCCTCCATACGAGCACTAGAAATCTACCCATAGTTCATGTTACATCCCAAAAATTAATAATAAATGCAAGTCTTATTGCCTTGGCCCATGCCATTGTTCCATGTTTTCTAAAAGGAGATTTTAGAAAACCAACATATAAAGGATAAAAAATGTATACACGCAATTAATATATGGACAGTCGGACAACCCACACCAAGCACACAATGACAAATCCCTACTTCAGCCTATAGCATTACCTTTCTCACATTTCCAAAGTAAACCAAATATAAACCCACCCAAAATCTTAATACTGCAGAGTTCATAACAGGGTTGGGTAACCTTGAAAGGTAGTGAATGGCAGATTGAAGAACAGGTCACTCTCTCAAATAACTAGTTGACTTCCTAGTACGTAAGATCTTCAAAACTCTAACCCTAGATACCAACATACCCCCTTCCCTGAGATCTCTTTTCACAAGGGGCAGTTGTTCCTCCACTTTATAGGTCTTTACTTTAAATATGCCTGGCAGTTTTACCAGCTGTTCTTTCATTTGTGTTGCCTAGTTTAGCTCGTTGATGCATATTTCATTAGTGCACATCATCAAAACCTTTGTGCTCTTTGTTCCCCTCACTTTGTGCCAGAAAGGTAGGCAAAGGTTTAAGGCAATAATGTTTCAAGAGATTAGCGTACTTTTCAATCTAATACCATAGGGAGATCAATGAAGTATTTTTTAGATACAATTCTTCAGTTTCTCCCAGTCTTGCCTGTAGCTGAGATTCTGAAAGACTGGAGGTAATTTTTAACATACTGGCCACTCATCACAAATGGGCCATGAATCGCAAAGTTGTTGTTCTAGAATGCTGTATGTATTTTTGGCATAATGGGGTACCCATAGAATGATGCTCGCATTGGCACAGTCAAGGTAATTCTTAACATATGGGAAAAACTCAAGGCACATTTTGAAAAAATGGGGTGAACTTCTGGCAAGTATTAGGCCCCCACCCTTTTAAAAAATCACAACCTGTCACTGGGCACTAGGTCATATCAGTATTCCTCCATAGGGTAGGTTGATTTTTTCTCGATTTCCTTGCCTGGGACCATATTGCAAAACCTGGCAATGCTAGGTACGGAACCCCATCAGTGACACCCACCCACATTGAGAAATGCCCCCATGTTTCAGGGACATTGATTCATTTTTTACATAAATAAACTCCAGTGGGGAGGTCGTCTGTGTAAAATACACTGTAAAATGCTGAGAAAGTAAAAAACATGGCAAGCGTTCAGCATTTCACTAAACCTATTTGAGAGAGGCAACTCACGCCTCTGGGCTTTGGAGCTATTCCCCTCCCCTTTTGTGGCCTCTCTATTTAAACATTTACTTAAACATATTATACAATAAAACATTTAGCCTCAGATTTAACAGTGCCTAGTGCCTCTTTGTGCCACATGAGCATCATTTTTTTTTTACGCTAATGTTGCCCAAATAGGCCAAACTTCTTGTGCCAGATTTACAAAGTGGTGCAATGCATGCATTGTGCTACTTTGTAAACCCTTGCACCACATTATGCCTGGAAGGGGCCAATTCCCCATTAGGGAGGCCGAAATAATGGTGCAAAGAAATCTAACAGATTTCTTTGTGACATTTTCTTCTGCATTTTTAACACTTGCTCACCCTCTTAAGTAGCACTTTAAACATGTCTCAAGCCTGCCAATGGAGAGCTTATATTATTTATAATGGGCCCCTATGTACTGTTCAGGGTTAGTGCCAAACCTTTGGCACTAACCCTGAACAGTACATCAATAGCATCAAAAATGTTGATGCTATTGGCCCCAACCCTGCCCCATGGTGTGCTGTATTTTAAATACAGCACACACATGATGGCCATCGAGGGGTGCTAAAGGGCGCAAGAACAGTCGTTCTACCCATTAGTTGACAGTTTTCTGCCTGTCCTTGAACCAACTGAAAGGCAAACACTTTCACAAGCCCCACTGCACCTGTGGGAGCATGTGACTGATGCTGGGATGCAGTGCTCACAGGGCTAACAAAGAAACAACCGTTATGATTTTATAGCACAGGTAACATCCCATGCTTATCACCTCCTTCATCATAAGCGCCAATTGAAAACAGCCTTAAAGGTTTTACTATCATACCTAGACTTTAAAAGACAGCACATCTCTCAGCTGCTGTTACTCCACCTAGGGCTGTAGCCAGGGATATTTGGTTCAGGGGGCACACAAAACATTTTAGCTATATTAATGTTCAAAACAGATGGTATATTTTTTATCATTGTATACACATCTCTGATGATTTTTGGTACAAATCAGCGCAAAATGATGTATTTTAAAGCATGTTCAGTCAAAAAAATATATTATTATTGTTGGACCTGGCCCTTTTGGCAGGTTAATCCCCTGACTTTTTGCTCCCTTCCTCCTATTTTTGCTGACCTCTCGCTGTTGGCTCTAGGACTCTGAGCACTTTATGACTGCTGATCAGTGCTAAAGTGCAGGTGCTCTCCCTTCTAAAGTTTGTATGATTGGCTTATACCAAATAGGCATATTTGATTTACCTATAAGTCCCCTGTACAGTGGTATCTCTATACCCAGGGCCTGTAAATTAAATACTACTAGTGGGCCTGCAGCACTGGTTTCGCACACCCTGAAGTAGCCTTTCAAACCTGTCTCAGGCCTGCTAGCGCAGGGCCTGCGTGCACAGTTTTCTGCACAGGGAGTTGGCATTTCAATTTACTTGCCAGGCCCAGAACTCTCCTTTTACTACATGTCATTCCCTGCTAAGGTAGGCCCTAGCTAGCCCTATCGGCAGGATGCTATGTATGTAGAAGGCAATATATGTGCCTAGTAGCATGGCCTGTCCTGGTAGTGACAAACAGCCTATTTGGTTTCCCACTGTTGTGAGTGCTGCCTTCTCATAGGATTGCATTGGAAATGCCCTGCCTTATGTCTAGGGGGTATTGTCTGATTTATGAGGGTGAGCGTAGGCATGTGTGGTATGGTTGTGATGGTAGTGAGAAATGCTGATTACTTGTGTAAGTGGATTTGTTATTACTATTGCAGAAATGCCACTTCTAGAAAGTGATCATGTGCTTATGACCCTGATGTTTTGCAGCTTGACTCCAATCCACATCTGGGCAGAGTGACAGTTGGGCTTTGTGCATACTTTTCAGACAGCATGTACACAGGGAGGGTGGAGATGTCACAGAGGTGCATCTGCATACTGAATAGTCTTCCTGGGCTGAGAGAGGGGAGAGGCGGTGCACATGTGAATTTATAAAGGCTTTGCCCTGGCCTCACACAAAAAGGTTGTTTACCCCCAAATAAAGTTTCAAGCCTGTGCTGGAGGAGAGAGGGGGCACCCCCAGAACCAGTTGTAATTGGCCGGAAACTCCTCTCCCCTTCTTTGTTAACACACTGTAAAACTGAGTATAAGTACAGGGGAGTTTTCCCCAAAATTTTGTGACATTTTGGAACTGGACACAGAACGCTGCTGGAGGCACTCACCAAGAACCGCCATGGACTGCTGCTGCTGGCTGACCTGTGACCTGCATGGTCATGTAGACGGACTACCAACTGCCTGCATCCACCTTGTGCTGGCCTGCTGCTGGGCCCTGCTGCCCTGTGCTCCCTTTTTGCTGTTGTCCCGCAGGGGCAGGGTGCCGTCGCCCATAACCTCTGCAACTGTCTGCTTCAAACGCTTTCTTTTTAATCATATAGTGTCTGGAACAGCACTTTCTTGTCATGAATCTAGCGCCTGGAGGAGCTCTCATTTATTGATTTGCAACAACCTCTGATAGCGCATTCTGATGGCCAAGAAACTGCCCCTAGTGCTTGAAAGCCAAGAATCACTGCGGCAGCCTGGGCGGGCTGTTTTTTCAAACGCGAGTGATTCGCACTGTCCTCGGGACCTCTATTTAAGGGAAAGCAGCGAGCGCGTCCCTACTGTGTCCCAGGGGCAAAGCATGCTCTGAGGAGCGCCCCTGGGTCACAAGCAGGCACCTGCTTTGGTGCTGCTTCACCGCCACAGGCCCGGGCATGCTCTGCTATTGTTCTCGGAGCTGGACGGGGAAGGAAGCCTCATCAGAGGTTGCCCAGTCAACAAAGCCCCTCACTGTGGCCCTGAAGATAGGCAGGGGGGGAAGGAAGCCTCATAGGAGGCTCCACTGCCCCAGTGGAGCTCCAAGTAATTTTAAGAGGATGCAGGCAGGGTGGAAGCCTCACCGGGGGCGCCCCGCACTGCGTGGTCCTCTCTTGTTGCTTTGGGGGCCCGTCAGAGTCGGGTGAGGACCCCACCTTGCCCCATAGTGTTGTGCTGGCTTGGACCCCTCTGAAGTGCCAGTTGCAGCCCCAGGGGACCTCAAGGATCGCAGGCCCCAGGAGGGGCCCGATAATAAAGTAGGAGGGGTGTGAGTTCCCCCCTCCACCTGAATTATCACAAGGCCCCTGTTTGGCACAGAGGTGTGCCGGGGGGGGCCTTTTTGGAGCTTCGTGGCACTGGAAGTGCCTTATAATGAAAAACAGGAACTCTTGCAGACATACAAATTGCTTATGTTCCTGATATGGACATTATTGACTTGGATGTTAACCTGTTTATTTTATGATGTGCTACATACATGTGCTGATGTTCCTTTTATGGGCATGACATGCTGATATGTTTTCTTGACTTGCCATATGGTTTATAATGCTCTTGGTATAGGCATTGATGATACTTTAATGCCAAGTGCATTTCTTTAGTAATGTGATACCTGACTAATGCTCATGTTGCAGAATAATAGGAAACCTGTGTGTTATGTGTGTCTACTGTTGGTTCTGCAGAGTAACTGTGGTGTAACATTCTGACAACTGCTTGAGTAGCAGGGTATTACTGACATGTTGTGTTTGGTCTAATAATTACATTGTGTACAATACAGTTTATTTTCATGTAACTTGGTGTTGTGTTTCCTTTGTGGTGGGGATAGTGTGTCACGTGTGTTGTGTATGTTGTGAAAACACTCTACACATTACTCTGGGATAGGCCTGACTGCTCATGCCAAGCTACCAAGCGGGTGAGCTGGAGTTATTTTGGACATGTAACTCCCTTGCCCTGACTAGAGTGGGTGGGTTGTGCCTGGCTTAGGTGCATACCCTAGCCAACCAGAAACCCCATTTCTAACAATTATTAATTACAATTTTGACTGGTTAGGCAAGATAGGCAGTATTCCATAAAGAGTATTCGGGAAAATTGATGTGCAGTGATACACATATAGAATGTAAGGTCAGAACTGTTTTTGGTCTAGAGCTCGCCCCCCACATCCGCAGCACCACCTTGCTGTCTCGTGCCCCTGACCCCCGCCCACGCTGCTGCTAGCGTGTTCGAGGCCCTCCTCCACCCGCAGGCATCCTCCTGCGCCTCATCCCTGGTGTCTAGTGGGCTCTGGTAGGCTTTGCTAGACCCGTGTGCAATCAGCCGCTTTTGCCGTATCTGTAAGTGTTTTTACTTTTCAGCGCCTTGCCTCATTGCGCTCTTGCCCCCATTTGTGCCCCTTCTGATTGCTGTTTTCCGCTTGTACTTTGTGCCTTTTTACCGTATTTGTGACTGTTTTTGACTTGTGCTTATCGTTCACTTTTGTGCCTTTTTTACCTGTTTTTTGCCCCTTAGGCGCTCCCCCTTGCCGCTTCCCCTGCCGCTGCCTCCCTGCGGCCCCGCCCCCCTCACGCCCCCATTCGCCGCTCCCTCCCGCCTCCCGCCTCCCAGATGCTCCTCCCTCCCCCCTCCCTTCTTAATGGCTGGCGCTGCGCGTCGAGGGTGAGCGACCTCTGACCTGTTTTTGGTCTAGAGCTCGCCCCCCACGTCCGCAGCACCACCTTGCTGTCTCGTGCCCCTGACCCCCGCCCACGCTGCTGCTAGCGTGTTCGAGGCCATCCTCCACCCGCAGGCATTCTCCTGCGCCTCATCCCTGGTGTCTAGTGGGCTCTGGTAAGCTTTTCTAGACCCGTGTGCAATCTGCCGCTTTTGCCGTATCTGTAAGTGTTTTTACTTTTCAGTGCCTTGCCTCATTGCACTCTTGTCCCCATTTGTGCCCCTTCTGATTGCTGTTTTCCGCTTGTACTTTGTGCCTTTTTACCGTATTTGTGACTGTTTTTGACTTGTGGTTATCGTTCACTTTTGTGCCTTTTTTATCTGGTTTTTCGCCCCTTAGGCGCTCCCCCTTGCCGCTTCCCCTGCCGCTGCCTTCCTGCGGCCCGCCCCCCTCGCACCCCCCATTCGCCGCTCCCTCCCGCCTCCCGCCTCCCAGCTGCTCCTCCCTCCCCCCTCCCTTCTTAATGGCTGGCGCTGCACGTCCGGCACGCCAGAGACAAGCCCGTCTGCGCCCGTCCGCGTCTGGACCACGCCCACCGCCACCCCCCCTGGTCCGCACACCCCGCGCACCACCAGCCTTCGCTACTCGCCCAGCGAACTCCTCACCCTCAACCCTGGCTCCTCCACAGCCTGCTTCCAGGCCACTCCGAAGCACACCAAAGGACCCTTCTCCTGACGCACCTGCAACTTCACCTGTAACAGATCAAGGAAGCCTGCAACAACCAACACCAACCACCTCCACTGCATCCTCCTCAACACACGCTCCGCACGAAAGCACGCCATCGAGCTCTGGGACCTGCTCGACACCACCGCCCCAGACGTAGCCTTCCTGACCGAAACCTGGTGGAACGACTCCTCGGCCCCAGACATCGCCATCGCCATCCCTGACGGCTACAAGATCACCAGAAGAGATCGCACCAACGGAATCGGTGGAGGAATAGCCATCATCCACAAATCTACCCTCAAGATCCACACCCACACGGACGACACCCTCAAGACAGCTGAACACCTTCACTTCCAGATCCAGACGGACCCCAACACTTCCCTCAGAGGAACTCTCATATACCGACCTCCAGGACCAAGAGCCCCCTTCAGTGACACCATTTCCGACATCGCAAGCACCCACGCCCTCGCCTCAATGCACTACATCCTCCTTGGAGACCTCAACTTCCACCTGGAGAACAACAACGACGCCAACACTGCATCACTGGCCACCAACCTCTCCAACCTCGGACTCAGACAACTGGTCAACACACCCACCCACATCGCCGGTCACACTCTAGACCCACTCTTCACTGCAAGCAACCACATCTCCTTCAGCCACACCACCGAACTCCACTGGACCGACCACCACTGCGTCCACTTCACATTCAAGAAACACACCGAACACCACCGCAACCCACTACCGCTGCACCGCCGCTGGGGCAAAGTCACCGAGGACCAACTAACCAGCACCCTCGCCAAGAACCCACCGACCGACCCTACCGACCCGGACTCCGCCGCCATCAACCTCCAACAGTGGATACTCAACTGCGCCAACACCCTCGCACCACTCAAGAGGCCCACCGTCAACCAAGAAAATAAAAAAGCAGCCTGGTTCACAGACGAACTGATCACCTCCAAACGCACCTGCCAAAAACTTAAGAAAAAATGGCTTCTCGAGCGCACACCCGACAGCCTGGCAACCCACAAGGAAGCCACCCGCAAGCCCCACCAACTTATCCGACTCGCCAAACGCTCCCACTTCACAGAACGCCTAAACAACAACGCACACGACAGCAAGGAGCTCTTCTGCATCGTGAAGGAGCTCTTCAACCCCAGCGCCAACGTCAACGACGTCCCACCATCCCAGAAACTCTGCGACGCACTCTCCACCTTCTTTTACCAGAAAATCGCCGCCATCCACGACAGCCTCAACACCACACCTCCGCCAGACCCCATCCCCGACAACTCCTCCTACGCCGACCGCCTCACCACCTGGACCCACGTAGATGACGCCGAAACCCGAAAGACAATGAACTCCATCCACTCAGGATCCCCCTCAGACCCCTGCCCACACCACGTCTACAACAAAGCCGACTCCACCATTGCCCCCCAACTTCGTAAGATCATCAACCTATCCTTCGATACTGCGACCTTCCCAGACAGCTGGAAGCACGCCGACATCCAAGCCCTCCTCAAGAAACCCAAGGCTGACCTCAACGACCTCAAAAACTTCCGCCCGATCTCCCTCCTCCCCTTCCCAGCGAAGGTCATCGAGAAGATCGTCAACGCCCAGCTCACCCACTACCTCGAGGACAACTCCATCCTAGACCCCTCCCAATCCGGATTCAGACGCAATCACAGCACCGAGACTGCGCTCCTCGCCGCCACAGATGACATCAGACAGCAAATGGACAACGGCAAAACTTCAGCCCTCATCCTCCTAGACCTCTCTGCTGCCTTCGATACGGTCTGCCACCGCACCCTACTAACTCGTCTCCACGAAGCCGGAATACAAGACAAAGCCCTCAACTGGATCTTCTCATTCCTCTCCGGCAGAACCCACAGAGTCCGACTCTCACCCTTCCGCTCCGAAGCCACCAACCTCATCTGCGGCGTCCCCCAAGGCTCCTCGCTAAGACCAACGCTGTTCAACGTCTACATGGCACCCCTCGCACAACTGGCCCGTCAGCACAACCTCAGCATCCTCTCCTACGCCGACGACACCCAGCTCATCCTCTCCCTCACCAATGACCCACACACCGCCAAAGCCAACCTCCATGAGGGATTGAAATCCATCGCCGAGTGGATGAGAAACAGCCGCCTGAAATTAAACTCCGACAAGACGGAAGTCCTCATCCTCGGACGCACCCCCTCGGCCTGGGACGACTCCTGGTGCCCACCGTGCTGGGACCCCCCCCTACTCCAGCCAACCACACACGCAACCTCGGCTTCATCCTCGACTCCGCCCTCACCATGTCCAAACAGGTCAACGCAGTCTCCTCCTCCTGCTTCAACACCCTTCGCATGCTCTGTAGAATCTACAAGTGGATCCCGACGGAAACCAGAAAAACGGTGACCCAGGCCCTTGTCAGTAGCAGACTTGACTACGGCAACGCACTCTACACAGGCATCCCAGCAAAAGACATCCAACGACTCCAACGCATCCAGAACGCATCCGCCCGCCTGATCCTCGACATACCCCGCCGATGCCACATTTCCCATCACCTGAAGGACCTCCACCGGCTCCCCGTGGACAAGAGGATCACCTTTAAACTCCTCACCCATGCTCACAAAGCACTACACTAAGCCGGACCCGCCTACCTGAACAACAGACTCAACTTCTACGTCCCTCCCGTCAACTCCGCTCTGCCAACCTCGCCCTCGCCATCATTTCCCGATTCCAACGCAAGACCTCCGGCGGCAGATCCTTCTCCTACCTCGCCGCCAAGACCTGGAACTCCCTCCCGACCCCCCTGCACCAGACCCAGGACCTCCTCACCTTCAGGAGACTCCTCAAGACCTGGCTCTTCGACCAATAGCAGCTGCCCCCTCCTCCCCCCCAGCGCCTTGAAACCCTAACGGGTACATAGCGCGCTTTATAAATTTAATGATTGATTGATTGATTGATTGATAGTAACCCTGGTCAAAATGTTTTAAGACAACTTTGGAGATTCTACCATAGACGTTTTTCCTAACGTTGTGGACAGGTCATACATTACAAAGCTTATTGGAACATTCACAGTAGCCAACAGTGGATATATTTACAATACAAGTATAGAGAAGATTTGGGGATTGTCCTCAAAGCCCCAAAAAATAATAGTAAATTGCAGCTGTTGTTTCCTGATTGTATCTGTGTTGTATGGAACTGTTAGTGTGAATTGTGTTTGTTGCGTATGTGTCAGCATCTGGGTTCTAGCTGGTGGTCATTGTACACAGCAACCCCTTTATGTCTCTAACTGTTTACCATTTCTAAGCACCTGTTAGGGCCCCTATTTTTACACTATAAGGTTCCTCTCCCTTAATTTATACAGCCTGCTCTTGTTGCTCTCCTTTTCCTTCTGCTGTAAGCCTATTTTGCTCTTCTGTTTTCCCAGACGTGCAGACGCCTACCGCAGGTTGTTCAGTTTTGAGTAAAACCACACCATTCATATGGCAGATACCTTGCTTTTTCTTTCTCTTACTCCCTCTTTCAATTCTCCCATCCGATCGACCACTTGTAAGTAGCCTTCTTCAATTACTATATAAACAACCTGCTGAAAATGGTCCTTTCCGCAGGGCCACCCCCAAATGCTTTGGCTTCCTCCCTCCCATTTTGCTGAATTCACTTTTGCTGGCTTTAGGACTTTGTGCACTTTACCATTGCTAACCAGAGCTAAAGTGCATATGCTCTCGACTTAAAACATGGTAATATTGGCATTTAATTGACTTGCATATTTAGTTTACGTATATGTCTGTAAGAAAGTGCACTGCATGTGCCCAGGGTCTGTAAATCAAATGCTACAAGTGGGCCTGCAGCACTGATAGTGCCACCCTCTTAAGTAGCATGTTAAACATGTCTCAAGTCTGACAAAGGAGAGCCTATGTGTGCAGGTCAAACTGCAATGTCAACCTGGCAGGCTCAAACCTTCCTTTTTCAATACATACAAGTCACCCCCAAGGTAGGCCCTAGATGGCCCCAGTGGCAGGTTGCAGTGTATGTGAAATGTTGGGCAAGTACTTTCAGGTTTTTCCTGTCATGGTAGTGAAAAACCCTTAAATTTTACTTTCACTACTGCACAGCCCATCTCTCTCCCATATGATAACACTGGAGTTATCTTAGTACATGACATAAGTGCAATTCCCAAATGAAAAGAGATAACACTCCAAGTTTGGTGCCTCTGGAAACACAATTTAAAATCCCAACTTATGTTGAAGTTGGGTTTTAAATTGCAGTTATGAAAAGGTCACTGCCTCTGATCACTTGTTTGGGTTGGATGACAAATGGGCTTTGTATATTCTGCCTAGACAGCCAAACACAAAAGGAGCTTAGATGTGACTTGATGGGCCTTGCTGAGCGACCCTGGGCAAGATGGGAAGCAGGAGCTGGACACAGCCTCACTTACACCTCAATAGGCTGTGATCTGTCAACATGCAAAGGGGTGCAATCCACACTGCAGTGAGTCTGGAGCCAGGGCAGGAAGGGCAAGATCTCTGTTCACTTCACAGTCATTAATTTAAAGTCTCCCTCATACCAAAGAAACAGTGGGTTTAAGAGCTGGACCTCAGACATCACCACTTCAGTACAGTTCTGGATCTGTGGATACTCTGCCAGGAAGAAGGAGTGCTATGCTGCTAAAGGACTAGACTGAACTTTTGGCTTTGTCCCTTTCCGGCCTGACCAGAAATCCCCAGTTGGGAAATGTTGCTTCTAAGCACTATTTTTCAGGTCATTCTGTAAAGATTCATAACTTAACTTCTACTTATTGAACATTTGTGGTTTTGGTCTTGTTTTATTAATTACATTACATTCTAATTTTCTAACCCAATGTGGGATCATTGTGTGTGGTGTTTGCACTGTATTACTGCTAGTAGTGCTGTACAAATATTTTTCACATTACCTTTAAATTAAGCCTGACTGCTCTGTGCCAAGCTACCAGAGGGCGAGTACAGCTGAATTTGGCATTTGCTTGTGCCTTGCCCTGAGAAAAAGTGTGAGTTGCTGCTTGAAAAGTGATCAAACCCCAGTCAGCAAACAGACCAATTCCTTACACAACCAATATAAAATACCATATCTCTTGGTCCTTGTGTATCAGTGACTGGATGCCAGGTATTCTCTATTTATGAGATTCTATTGGTACTTAGGCATAGTTGCATGTGTTTGATCTTTGTGCGTGTGTGCTTGTAGCCATCTAGGGCTGTGTGTGCCTGGATGGATGTAGATGTTTTGGTCTGTCTGCATGTTTGCAGGTATGCACCTATTTTGAAGCTTCAAATTCAAAGTATTATAATTATCTGGTGTTAATATTACCCAGTTCAATCATACTTAAATTATCAGCATCAGAAGTGCGAAAGACTTAGTTCATTTTGTTAGTGGCATCTCAAACCAATGATCTGTAAGTAGCAGAATTCTCAAGGGGTCTCATGACATACCTGTTTGCAGAAAGGAAAATAAAGACATGGGACTGGCCACGGTAGGAGGATATTCTGCTGCCATATAAAATGAATGCTTATAACATGAATGCCTAAACATTCCAAGTACAGACTATTTATTGTTTTGTATGTCTTCAGTGATGATATTAAAGCTGTGAGGCACAACAGAGATGACTCCTTAGATTGCACACCTAAACTTGCGTTAGTGAAATTAGGATAACATTGACGTGTTCCTGACTTGCTGATTTTTTTTTTTACTCATGGTAGCCATTCATGCTCAAGCTTTAATGCAGCAGCCTGACACCCCCCTCACATGACTGAGACTATACATCCATGGCTCACAACCTTCAAGATGAGCAATACTGAGTGGAAACCTGAAGGATCATCTAGCTGTTCATCTCTTGCTTCAATTTATAGACATGACTATACAAAATATCATTAGCAAATATATAAACTGAATTGAGGCAGGAACGTACATATGACCTGATACATGAGTGAAAAGAATTCACCTAGGTCTGAGTAAAATATCCGAAAAGCTGTTGAATACCAAGCAGTGTTTGAAAATATAGGCCATAAAAAAGTTTGGAAATATGTAGAAGAAAATTAATCTTCTCAACCCATGAAACAGTGAGCAATGAATTCCCATGACAGGATATACATTTGGGTGATTTTATTGCACCAAACACAGCAGTATAAAAACCCATATTTTGCACAAGGAACCATAAAATAAGGGAAATATGTAATGCTTCCTTGTGAAATACAGATTTTAGATAAAATTACAGCCCACAAATAACTCTCCATGGCTAAACCATTGGCACGGTCACTATAATTATATGGCAAGGTTATCTGAATTGTGTAGCATAAAAGGCAGGTTATACTGCACATGTGGTAGTATTAGTTTCAGCCTTATGAAATGGAAATACGTTTTGTAAAATCTGGATATCGTGAAATTATGGAGCAAATTATGTGACAAAAATGGTAATCTATAGTTATGTGGTAAATGTGGCATCTAGAGAATAGCAAGTACCACTGGCTGTTCCCATTGTTCATTGTTTTAATACCACTTTGTTCATGAACTGGAAGCATTTTAATTCCAATCAGTGCCCACTGTTAGGTTCACTTTGAATAAAACAGTTCTTTTAAACTGGCCAAAAAATATGTAGTTTATAAAAAATACATGGGGTAACATATGTTATATGATCTTTTATTGCCATTGCAGGGAATGAATGTTAACTGGATGTGGGCTTAGAGGTGGCCGGGGACCGGATGGACTGAACACAGGCCCATGGAATAGATTGTGAGCCACTAGTGAGATACCATTGGCTCTCAAGAAAAGGGACTGATTTAGATCCTGGCAGAGGGAATACCCTGTCACAAATATGATGGCTATCCCATCCGCCGTATTACGATCCCCACAGGATATAATGGGATCGTACTATGTAACCCAGATGCATGTACAATCTGATATGCCTGTGGTGAAAAGAGCTAATTTAAAGAAGATCACAACATTTCAAGCTAATTTTTAGTGTTTTATTACCTCAAAGACAATAGCAACGGCAGAGGTTCTGGAGCTATGTGATACCATAACACTCTGGGGGTCATTCTGACCCTGGCGGTCTTTGACCGCCAGGGCGGAGGACCGCGGGAGCACCGCCGACAGGCCGGCGGTGCTCCAATGGGGATTCCGACCGCGGCGGTAAAGCCGCGGTCGGACCGGCACCACTGGCGGGGTCCCGCCAGTGTACCGCGGCCCCATTGAATCCTCCGCGGCGGCGCAGCTTGCTGCACCGCCGCGGGGATTCCGACCCCCCCTACCGCCATCCAGATCCCGGCGGTCGGACCGCCGAGATCCGGATGGCGGTAGGGGGGGTCGCGGGGCCCCTGGGGGCCCCTGCAGTGCCCATGCCACTGGCATGGGCATTGCAGGGGCCCCCGTAAGAGGGCCCCTACATGTATTTCACTGTCTGCTGCGCAGACAGTGAAATACGCGACGGGTGCAACTGCACCCGTCGCACAGCTTCCACTCCGCCGGCTCGATTCCGAGCCGGCTTCATCGTGGAAGCCTCTTTCCCGCTGGGCTGGCGGGCGGTCTGAAGGCGACCGCCCGCCAGCCCAGCGGGAAAGTCAGAATTACCGCCGCGGTCTTTCGACCGCGGAATGGTAATCTGACGGCGGGACTTTGGCGGGCGGCCTCCGCCGCCCGCCAAGGTCAGAATGAGGGCCTCTGTGTGTTACTTGTCTTTGTATTCCTACACTAACACTTACTAAACGTCCTGGTTTTTGGTTTTAAAAACCTGGCTGCCTTGCAATTAGCAGAAATGAAATGTGGTCTAATCCTCACTGAGAGAGTCCATAACAAGATTATGAAAGTCAAACTACCCACACTTGTACAACCTCTCCCTCACCTAATGCACAGGCATTATCCACCCAATCCATAATTTTAGCAGGTGGATGTAGGAGGAGGCCAACGGCCCCCATTTCTGGGAACTGGCACTTATTTTTCCTCAACAGATGTTGATTGTGGGTAAGAGATAGAAAAACACAATAGGGGAAAGATGACAAAGGGAGAAAGGCAAGGGGTGTCTGGTGGTGGATTAAAGAGGCATTTGGATAGAATCAAGACAATACAGCTTTTGTATTTGGCATCCTAGCCTTTGACTGGTCTGGCCTCGGGCATCTGAGCAAACATTTATCCTCAGCTCTTATTCTTTTACCAAATAAGCCCCATGGTCCACCTAATGTCTGAGAATTTATATTGCTACACTTGTATAACTTTACACTTTTCCTAATAGCTTTTGAGGACTTTTAAAATAGCTCCAGTTTACCAAACATCACAGTAAGCCATGCTGGTACTGGACTTCGTTAACCAACTCGGGGACAGCTGTTGTCGGTTGTAGTTGTGGGAAAGCAGATGTAGGAGAGTCACTAAAAGTTCAAACCAAATGCCTTCTGTAGTTCAAGTTCTTCTTGGAGCCCTAAGGTCAAAACAAGGCGACTTTTAATTATGGCGTCTGCTTGCCATCCATGCTCTAAATTCAGTCTGCAAGAATTTGAAGTGGAAGGATTAATGCTTGTTGTAAAACTGGAGAGATAAAGACATTTATATCTAGTGGCTAAATAGCACAATTTGAAACTACAAAGAAAAGCACCAGTGCAGGCATTATCGTTTGACTAAAGTGTGTGATACTTGGCAAAGATTTATTTTTTCACCGTGCTATCATTTTCTTCTTTATCAAATAGAACACCTACACATATGTGAGTTCAGGATGCGCACTGAACAAAACTGAACAAACATCTATTGCGTTAGATTTAACACACTATAATCTCGTTCCACTAATTATAAGAATATAGAGCACACACAACTGTTCACTAAGTGCATTGTCATCTGGGTATGGGGCAGGAACGTTTTTTCACTTTAACAAGTTCCTCTTAATCTAGTGACATAAACTGATATTTTAGGAAGAAACTCTTCGCATTCTGTAATTAAGAATTAAAGTGAACGTAATAAGTATTGAAGTAAAACAGACAGATGACAGAAAAAAGTACCATGTAGTGGCAAAACTGCACAATGTGAAGTTATGAAACTTGGCCCTGCTTTCCCATTTTACCAAACTGTGTGATTTTAGGTGAATATTTTATTTTCCGTGTGGCACATTTTATTTCATTATTGCATTCAAATATGTGAGATAAGGTTGTGCACTACACAAAACATGATTGTGTTTGATTCCATAGGCTAAAAGGTTGCTCCACATATAATAAGAATCTATGGGCCAGCTGTACGACCTTTTGTTTTGCAACTTGCAGTTTGTGATCCCTTTGCAAATTGTAAATTGCATGTCGCTCAACAAAATGTACAACAGCATTAACCACACTGTTTGCGATTCCCAAATAAGTTGCAGTGGGACCTGCCTCAATAATATTAATGAGGCAGGTCGCAATTTGTGACCCATTTGGGAATGACCATACTTACAGGTATGGTGGCCAGCTGACCACAATGCCTGTGACTGCTTTTTCAATAAATGGGGACCCGTTCCCGTTTGCGAATGGGTTAACACCAATTCGAAATTGGTGTTAACTGTGATTGTTTTGTGAATGCATTCACTGTAACAAAACAATCATACATCCCTGTGCAAGACGCAATAAAGAAGGGACGCCCTTGGGATGTCCCTTCCTATTTGCAAGTCGCAATCCCTATTTTGCAAGTCAGTAACTTGATAACAAATCGCAAAATAGGGATGGTACATTGTACATTGTTATTTTGCAGTCGCAAACAGCGGTTTTCGCCCTTTGCAACAGTAAAAGTTCTAACCTGGCCCTATATCAAATGAAGAGCACACATGACAAGAGACCAGCCACTAAGGGCCTCATTTAAAATATCCATGGCGCAGGGCGAGGGCGGTGCAGTAAGTACCCTGCTGCATCACCCTGTGCCACTGGGAAAGGGCAGAAATGCATCACATCTACAAGATATGGCACATTTATGTCATCTCTCCTGCGCTGGTGCACAAATTGCTTCCTAGCACCAATCCAGGCACCCTTGTATCATGGTGCAAGGGTGCCAGCATAGTGCGGATGATTGTTTTTGTTCAGGAAGGGACATCTTCCTGCACAAAAACAATCACAAGAGGTTTTCCTCTTTCAATAGAAAGAGGAAAAACAGCTACTCCTGAGGTGGTGCAGAAATCTGCTGCATTTCCAGACTTCTAAATCTAGGAATGCTTCAGATTACTTTTGGCTCCATGGGTGTTGCATAGGAACCCCCCATGCAACACCCATGGAATGCCCTTTTCACCCAGTGTTATGCGTGAAATGGTTCCATATTTACAAGGCCATGAAAAGCCATGCAAGGTGGCTTTGCGTGGCCTTGTAAATATGGGCTAGCACACTGCACCAACGGAGCATAAAAAAAAATTATGCTAGGGACTAGTTAATGAGGCCCTAAGTGTTCACTGATGGCATTGTTGTATTGGGGCAAGTGGGGAACATTTTCAAGTTTAAGTTTGAAAAAAATCAGTCTTAATCAAGGTCTTTCAATGCAGTGATTTAGGGCCAGATGTAGGAAGGCATTAGCGCCTCGCAAACAGCGAAAAACGCCGTTTGCGAGGTGCTAATGCCCTCACGCGATGCTGAAACACATACTCGCAAAATGTGTTTCAGACTCGCAAATAGGAAGGGGTGTTCCCTACCTATTTGCGAGTCACACCGTTATGTAGGGTTGATTTGTGACCGCGAAAGCGGTCGCAAATCAACCCGCAGTTACCATCCGCTTCAAGTGGATGGTAACTCATTTGCAAACGGGTAGGGGTCCCCATGGGACCCTTTCCCCTTTGTGAATGATCACAATAAGGTTTTTTCAGAGCAGGCAGTGGTCCCATGGACCACTGCCTACTCTGAAAAAAACTGAAACAAAAAGGTTTCAGTATTTTTTTCTATTTGCAGCTCGTTTTCCTTCAAGGAAAACGGGCTGCAAAGAGAAAAAAAAAACTGCTTTATTTAAAAGCAATCACGGACATGGTGGTCTGCTGTCTCCAGCAGGCCACCATCCCCGTGAGTGCCTAGACTCGCTATGGGGTCGCAAACTGCGACCAACCTCATAAATATTTATGAGGTGGGTCTTTGCGACCCCATAGCGAGTCGCAGAAGGTGTCTGAGACACCTTTCTGCATACCAATTTGCGAGTTGCAAATTGCGAGTCGGAAGGACTCGTAATTTGCAACTCGCAAATTGGTTTCTACCTACATCTGGCCCTTAATCTGATATTTTGAGATAAAAACGCTTCTGGTTATAGGAATTTTTAAGAAATAATGTCAAACTATTAATCTTTGATGTGAAATGGAGAGCAAGAGATTCCAATCTAGTGGCTAATTTATATTATACAATGTGGAACTACAAAAAAAAACATGGAACCAATCCCGACTTTCCCACTTGACAAAATGAGTGATCATAGACAAATATTTTATTTCCATGCCCCACTTTTTTCATTACTGGGGCATATGAAAACACATTCAAATATGTGAATTTAGGATATGCCCCTAACAAAAGCCTCTTGTGTTTGACTTCATATACTGCAATGTTGCTCCACATATGATAAGTATCTGGCCCACATGTATAGCGCACATGGCAACGGACTTGCTGATAAGTGTTCACTAATAGCATTGTCGTTTGAGTAGGGAGCTTGAATATTTCTAGGTAGAAATTTAAAAACATCAATGTTAATAAATGTCTCTCAATGCAGTGATATAATGTGAAATGCTTGCGCTTTCTACATGTTTACGAAATACACTTTTTTGCATCTTGAAGAAAATGTATCATATTTTTACATTGCTGCAAACTTTACATACCAAATATTTTCTGGTTCTCTGCACATGGGCCAATTAGAGCAAAGGCTGAATCTTTGATCCCCTTTGGCAAGTATTGCCCCCTGTTCATTTATTCGGTTGCCCACCTCCAGTAGTGGCTCCTCCTCTATGACGGAGAAGTGTCGCCCCCACACCCCTGCCAGCAGCAGCAGGTGAAAAACTTTAAAAATAAAAGCATAATAAACAATGTTTATTATTGTTTTATTTTTAAAGGCGCGGGTCCACAGTGGGACGATAGCCATGGAGGAAGTGGTGTGCATTCCCCTCAGTGAGCATGTGTGTTTGGTTGGCCGTCTCAGGATGGGCAAACACACATGCGCACTGACCTCTATCCAACCCAGCACTATGTTGGAGACGCAAAGCTAGGGCAGTGAGGCCAACCCTGATGCTGCTCTGAGCAGCGTCAGCATTGGACACAGAGCAGGTTGGGAACATGTGTCTGCCTGCAGGGCAGGGGAGACCTGAAGGGCAGAGGTGCAAAGGAATGTCTTTTTTTTTTTTTTACTTTTACTGCTTTTGTTTTGTCCCCCTCCTACCCCCCAACTTTGCCCTGTCGCTTGCCACAATTACCCACCTCGAGAAATCAGCCCTTTCTCATTTTTTTTATATAACTTACTTGAATAGTAGCAGACAACGCTCGCTCTTCACCCTGTACAGTGTAGCTGGCCGGCTCACTAGTTCTGAGTTTGTAGAATGCAATGCACCGATCAGCCCTGGCTGGTAGTGCTACAAATATTGGTCAAGCTGCAAGTGAATTAAAAGCTGCACTGCCTTAAAGTCATCCGGTGCCTGGGAAAATAAGGAAAACTGTTCCTGGAGCTAGGCAGCACGTGTTGAGTCGCTGCACCCACAGGACGAGCAAGGCTTATGGAGGGCATGCTCACAGCCCCTCCTTTCCATCTAGTCAGATTTTTACGTGTGTCAAACAAAAATATTTCCTGTCCCGGCCCCGCTGCCCCACTCCCCCCTCGTAGCCGAGGCCCTCATTCTACCCTTTGCTAGCTCCTTAAATAGTATGGTTAGACCAGCAAACCTTACTGACCACATCACACTCTATGGCGCAGTGGGAAAGGGTTAGCTAAGAGGCATGTGTCATTACATTACAGTATATGACGTCTCTAGAAACTCCCTCACTTCCCTCAAAAGAACGAGAAGAGCTTAGAAATATAAATCGATAAATTAATTCATACAGTGATTGTCTCAGAGACGAGAGTGTGTGACCTGATGTGACATGAATACATAAAAATGTCAACCCCACGGTGAGAGCAGAGCACTGCATTTGGAGCTTCTCAGTGTCTATAGAAATTAAGTGAAATTGGGTGAGCGTCTTTAGAAATTAAGTGAAATTGAGTGAAAAAATATTCTACTCTCAACTCTCCAGTCACTTCCTTTCCCTGTCTTTCTTCTCCAAGTGCTGGTGTCTCTCTCCAGCAGCAATGGGTTCCGTGCTATCTGCTTTATTGAAATGACTAGTGATGCCTATTTTATATTCTCTGCAGATTAAAAAATACATGTCCCACTTCACATTAAACCGTTGCAATTTGTAGGTGAAACTACTAATTATAGCTCTTACGCGAAGGATGAGACTGCCTGCATTTCTGTGGACGGATACGTCTGTGATTGAGGGGGTTGACTGAGTGGCTGGGAATAAAAGGTGGGTGAATTGTAGTGGATAGCTTAATGTGAATGAGTGAATGTGAGTGGTAGGTGAACAAAGTCAGTGGATGAGTTTTAGTGAATTGTTGAATACAGGTGAGTGAATACGTGAATGAAAGTAAATGGGTTTAGGAAATTGGGAAGGTTAAAGTGTGAGGATGAAACTGGATTTGAGCTCCAGGCAGAGATTAGAATGCAGCCCTCAATAAAACCAACTAATAAATAAAAAGGCGAAAGTGAAGGAGTAGATAATGTAAACTGAGATGAGTAAAAGGGAGGGTAAATTCGAATGTTTAGGTGGGGTCAAAAGATAATAATGGTGATTAATTATTGAAAGGAATTAAGACAGTAACAGCCTCTTGCCTCTTTGCCAGATATAACACTTCACTGAACTCATATATTCACTACAGAGATCTGTGTTTGACTGTGTAGCCAGAAGTTCAAATCCCTGCATGTCTACTCATACTTACACGAACATGAGGTCGATAAAATAACTGTTGAGTTGGGTAGTAGTGAATATGTCTTATTCAGCTTCATCATACCCATGGGTGGACATGTGGAACTTAAGTACATAAACCAGTATTTCTGATTCTGGCATTCTTAGACTTTCAGGTATAGAGTCATCATTTTCAATAATCATTCCTTATCTCATTAGTACAGGGATCATGGCTTCTGCTACTAGTAAGTAATAATGATGACTTCTCTTCGATTTAGAATTCATAGAATAGGGCCCTTTACTTGTGGAGCAGTGGTATGACTGCAATGAAAACACAAGCTAGCACACAACAGAAACACATGCAGTCACAAACATTCATAGACAGATGTGCATTATTTGCAGGCAGGTACACAAGAAATTAGAAGGATACACAGGTGCACGCACAGAGATGTAAACAAGGGCACACGCTCACAGATGCACAGGGAAACACTAAAAGATAAAGACAAACAAAGAGGCACCAACATATGAACCCACATGTATCAGAGAGCGTGGGATGAGCTTTTTATTTTATTCTCAGATTACAAAATAAAGCTCTCAAAATGACTGGCATCATGACAAGGAAAGGCATGACATTACTTCAAGCATAGCTAAACAACTGATTAGCGTACAAAGCTGTATAGAAATGCCACATGCCAGCAGTAATTGTTTTCTTCACTGATGAGAAAATGTTGCATCTGATATTCAAGTAAGTGTTTGGTGACTATCAAGTCACAATTAAGCCAAGCCAATTTTGAGAAGATGGACACATTTACCAGAGGAGTAACTAATGACATAGAAAGTTCTTGTTTGCCTTTTGTAAGCACCCTCCAGGGCACTACCACTCACTTGGCCTACGAGGAATTTGTTGAAATATTAAATATAGAACTTCTCTCAACAAGTAAAAATAAATAACATGACCTCTGTCACAACTTCAATAACCAGAGGGGTTCCCCAAGGATCTGTCCTCTCGCCCACACTCTTCAACATCTACATGGACCACCTTACCCCCATTCTCAATCGAACTAACATCCCCTTCCACCTATACGCTGACGACACCCAACTTCACATGGAAATATCCTCAATAGAGGATGTACATCAACTAAATGTCACCCTTAAAGAAGTACAACTTTGGCTATCCTACAACCACATGAAACTCAACCAAGCTAAGACTGAAATTCTTCTCATATCAAAAACGAAACAGCTTCCCCAGATGCAAAAATGGCTAAAATCCATAGACGCTCTCAAATGGAATCGTACCCCAACAAACTCTGTCAAGTCACTAGGACTCTCTCTGGACACCAACTTGAATATGCAGGACCGCATAAAGAATAACGCAAAAAATGCTTTCCACAGCCTGAAACTGCTGAACAAAATCAAACCGTTCTTACACCAGATGACCTAAAAAATGCCACGCAAGCACTGCTGCTTTCCAGATTAGATTACGGGATCTCCATCCTCACTGGCACGGCTAAAACCCATCTTGCACCCATGAGATCCATTCTCCATGCACCAGCCAGAATTGTTACAGGAACTAAAAAATATGACCACGTCTCCCCTGCCCTGAAAGGACTAAAATGGCTCCCAATCGAAGCCTGCTGCAATTTCAGAACTGCCTGTCTAACTCTCAAAGCCCCTCACACTGGGAAACCAGAATACCTCACCATTAAACTCATTAAAGCAGGAGAGATAAGAACACTAAGAAGCTCAAACACCATTCTCCTCATCCTGCCCAAAACCCATAAAGAAAAAACCCGGTCATGCTCCTTTACAAGCAACACCCCCAAAATCTGGAACTCCATCCCAGTTTACATAAGATCAAACCCCTCATTCCAGATCTTCAAGAAACAACTAAGGGAATTCCTCCTCAACCAACACCTCAGCCAAAGAGTCACCGTTCACTCTAATTCCCATCCCCCCAGCACCTCACCACTGCCCTCACTTCAGCTTACATGCCTATGTGAAACCATACCTGTATAAAATGAATATGTTTGATTACTTGTACTGTTGTAAAGCACTCTGATACCCTAGGGTCTTGCCAGTGCTATAGAAAACTCTCTAAATAAAATAAATGAAAATAAAATATTTTCCTTCAATAATGCCTATTTTATCCATTAAAGAATTCTCAGAGAAGGTCCCTCAAATCTTTCATGAAATTATTGGGCTTGTGTGTTAGGATTACTCACATGGTGCAATTTCCAGTTTGTATTTGTATCCCACCCCTATTTTCAATCACCAGCCATCACTGCTGTGTGACAGCTCTAAAATAGACTTAGGTGTCCCTGTCAAGCTAAGAGTATATCTAAATTGGGCAAGCAATCCTCGACCAGTGCAGGACAAGTCTTGGCAGTGACTTGAAAGCCTAGTGGACTACCAACCAGGTTCTGAGTGACCAACCAACACTTTGAAGTCTCATTATATGGTGATGATTGCGATGTCACTGGCTTCCCTCATATATATCTCACTTTAACATTTGAGGCTTTCCTTAAGTGTTGTTATTATTATTAATAGTAGTAGTAGCTAGATCTTTTATTTATACAGAGCAATAATCCTGATTATGACAGAACCAAATCGGGATTACAAGCTGGTTGGAAATTGCACTGCTCAAGGGTTACTGCTACAATTTTCACTAGATTAAACTAGGGCAGATTTAACTGACAAATAAAGCATATTGTGGTTCATAGTTGGGAAAAACACACACAATTCACTCCTAATCCATGATTTTGAAGGTCAAAACTGAGAGTGGTGAGGAATTTGGGCACCTGCTAACATTGCACCCCAGGATACTGCAAATTGAGGGACCAAATTAGCATCTGTGGTGTAATGGGTTGTACAACTAAATATCGACCCCCAGAGTATCTCAAGAATATCAAGAACAGAATATCGAGGTGACAAATTATAAAAGGTAAGTGCATTTAAGGAAGTATAGATTTATTAGTCCTAACGCCACCTCTTCATATCTTGAGGATTTATAAATTGCCAAGGTACATCTAATGCAGTTGGCATACCAAAAGTTTGGTTTTGATATTTTGTCCTCAATATTCTATGCCGTTGCTATTCTGGTTTTGATATTCAGTGTGCATATCATTATATTGATGACCTTTGAACAATGCAAAATCTCTGTGTTTCAGTAACACTACGTTGAATAACTGAAAACGAGCAAAGTGTAACACTAGCACCAGGTTAGTTGTAAATATTCCACAAGTGCATTGTGTAGCTTGTGGTAAATATTGGAACCAGGGCACAATGGGCAGAAAATCACCACATGCTACAGTTCTAGTTCTAGTTCCAGTTCAATTCATTTGATTTGATTATAGTAACCCCAGAGTTTTGGCGAGTACTGCATCTAGCAAAAATATCATTAACCTACTGTGTTTGTTGTTTAATGACTGAATGCTATTTCCAAGTATGTATGGTCAACAAGACTATTGCTATCCGTACTGTAATGCATGCTGTTGGTTTGCCATACTAATTGATTTGTATGCTTATTAACCATGTCCTTAGAAATCTCTCTCTCTCTCTCTCTCTCTCTATATATATATATATATATATATATACATATATATATATATATATATATATATATACACCAAAAAGAGTTGCCCTCAGACGAAAGCGCACTCACAACAGGTCATTACTGAATGTAACAAAGCCAGCAACTTACAGGGAATTCTTTGGTATTTTCATTATTTCAGGCCTTATATTTTCAGGCATCTCTGGACACGTGTTTCTGGGTACATCTCTTCACCAGCAGAGAACAAACATTTCAAACATTTCCTTCCTTTTTCAAAGGCCAACTGCCTGGCTGCTCAGCAGATTTAATTGCAGGCACCTGATCATTCAGTTAAATACCAGTTCTTTCCCAGTGGACTTCAAGCAAGCTGCAAAGTGCATCCTGGTAAAGGTAGTCTTGCACATTTTAAAATTATATCTCAAGTGGGTTGCTGAAGCCAAACAAAATAATAAAACACAGTTTGTTAGCCCAGTGGACAAATTCAAAGTAAGAAATTTGGGTTTACTGCCAATGTTCCAACCTGCTTCTCTTAAAGTGACAATCCATAAAGTCACAAATAGACCTGCTCTTCATGCAGTGGTGCTGCCTTCACGGCTGGACAGGCTGTTAAATTTGAACCAAAAAGAGTTGTCCTCAGACAAAAGCACACTCACAACAGGTCATTACGGTATGTAACAAAGCTAGCAACTTACAGGGAATTCTTTGACATTTTCATTATTTCAGACCATATTTTTCAAGCATCTCTGGACATGTGTTTCGGGGTTTATCCCTTCATCAGATCTTTCAGTTAAATACCAGAATTTAACTGTGGACCTCAAGTGAGCTGCAAAGTGCATCCTGGTAAAGGTAGTCCTGCACATTTTAAAATTAAATCCTAAGTGGGTTCCTGAAGCCAAACAAAATAATTAAATAAAGTTTGTTAACCCAATGGGCATAGATATATTTGTACCATATTTATTTCACATTGATGGTCAGGAACCCGGAATTAGTGAAATACTGCACTTCCTGATTGCTGTCCCCCTACTCATTGCACCAGGGAATTACCGCTAGTTAACTATGGCCCAATCAATGAGGGCTTTGGAAGTGAAAACAACATGATTAAAGCCAGCTATCCTTAACACAACCCAAAAGTTCAGCCTGACGCCACACTCATCAATGAAAGAAAAATGTTCTCTTTTCAGCAGAGGAGGGAATATTATATTACAAACAATTACTGCATACAAATTGACATGACGCATACACCTGAAAAGGAAGCATGCAACCATTGAAGACATTGCTAAGGATTTCTGCCAAAAAAGGGCCACAGGTGCGCGCAGCCAAGAGTGGATTTGAAATAATATGATCACGCCGTTCCTCTTGTATAATTATTCTGTTCTGTAGATTGAGACGGCTGTATCCAATCAATTTTTCAAAAACGCATCAAGCTATTATAACAATTAGACTCACCTGAAACAACCTTCATAAAGTACAAAAGTTAATCTATCTTCCAAAGCGGTACCAGGAATTTTACATGTCACCAAGAAAAGCAAAGAGAAATGACATGAAGCTTTGCAGCAGCCTTGACTTATTGCCATTTTATGCTGAAAATACTTTCCTTTTACTTTATTTTGGTGATGCTAAGATCCATCTCTAAGCATTAAGGTGACATTAAAACAAAGCATGAGCGCTAGAATTTAAATCAGATTGACAGCTGAGAGAGGGGAAGGTGAGATGGAGAAGTGTTGATACATAACATAACTTTGCAGTTCATTAAATTACTATGGACTAGGTAGAGACACACAATGACTTGGATGGCTGTTAGATCAGCAGAAACATCAGCATGGTTGAAAACAAACCATTTCTGTAAAGCGAAACTTACAAATATGAAGTATGCCATGTAAGTATTCCAGATATTGCTAGGATGAAGGCTTCTAAATCTAGGGCCAGATGTTTCAAACATTTTTGCGATCGCAAACAGCTGGTCGGGCTGTTTGCGATCGCAAAAATGCATTTTGGTATGTATCAAATCCAATTTGTGATTCTGTAACTTGTTACTGAATTGCAAATTGGATTTGCGACTACGTACCTATTCGGTATTTGGAAGGGGCGTGTCAAGGGCGTCCCTTCCTAATACCGAATCGCAGAGGTATGTAAGATTGTTTTGAGACCATGAATGCAGTTGCAAAACAATCGCAGTTTGCCACCTACTTCAAGAAGGTGATAACCTATTCGCAAATGGGAAGGGGTCCCCAAGGGACCCCTTCCCTTTTTGAATGCATGCGAAAACGCAGGCAGTGGTCCCGCGGGGGAATGTGGGGGTGAAACTCAATTTACCACCTGAAACGTGTGCTGGCTTTGAATACTGTGTAAGTGAAAATTAGGGACCATATGTAGGTCCATATATATAGGAAGATGGACTGCTAAATCTTCTCCCATATTCTGAAGAATTAATGGGCTATTATTTAAAAATACATTTTTGTTGTGAAAGAGACTGTAATTGAGCGGATATCTCATCACCTCTAAATCGCCAGGAAGTAGTTATTGTTAATACCATTTTTTCCATTGACAGAGCGTTTTTGTTTTACCAATAACTTTGGTGTCGCTTGATGAATTTTCCTGAAATTTTCAAAACGTATACTTTGGTCAG
Organism: Pleurodeles waltl; assembly: GCF_031143425.1. Taxonomy (NCBI): domain Eukaryota; kingdom Metazoa; phylum Chordata; class Amphibia; order Caudata; family Salamandridae; genus Pleurodeles; species Pleurodeles waltl. Next base: position 1,028,401,381 of record NC_090445.1, read on the forward strand.
TTCAGCTGCTGTGTTGTTACTTGGTGATTTGTCAAGTGGGGGCCTAGAAAAAGGGAGGGGGGCAAAAACACTTTTCCCCCATTTTCATCAATGGGATTGTTTACATTTTTGAACATGACTAGAGCCCGAACCACTGAACGGAATTACACCAAATTTGGCAGAATGCTAAGCCTTGGCCCAAAAAGAAGCTTTCTCTGGTGTAAATCCCTTCAGTAGTTTTGGAGAAATTAGAGTTCAAATAATAAAGATATATAGGGATGCAGATCCTCCGAGGATTGAACTGTCCCCTTACTGATAACTGATTGGCTGCCAACACTTCAACCAGGAAGTGTTGGTAGCCAAAAGTAACAAAAAAGAAAACTGGTCTGAGAGGGACCCCACCAGGTCTAAAAAGCCTTTTTTTTTTAAATGGCGGAAAAATCCACAGATTTTTCCGATGTTTTTTTTTTTTTTTAAAGGGCGGTTTCCCACCCTTTTGTTTTACTGAAGCCCCCGGGTGGTCCAGGTCCCAAGCACATGCCAGAAATGTGGCGGGGGACCTGGGACCCCACTCCTTGGCTTGCTGAAACCCGGGGGACCATCACCTCCCCAGGGTCATTATTAGATTGCATGCGGGGGCCACATGTACACCGACGCACCTGGGACCACCACTTCACCCGGGCAAAATATTTTAGTTAAAGTAGGTGGGTCAGGCAGACACCCCTGCCCAGGGACCACCCATTCCCCAGGGACAACTTTCAGTAATATGTGGGGGGCTGCCTAACTCCACCGCAGCCCAGGTGACTGCCACCTCCCCAGGACATAATAGTAATAGCACATGGGGGGACCGTCAGACCCCCTTGCAGCCCCTGTGACCGCCACCTCTCGGAGGCTGATGTTTAATTAAATGTGAGGGGCCAACATTCTCCCCGCAGCCCCAGGGTCTGCCACCTCTGTAGGGGGACAATAGTAATGACAAGCCAAGGGGGCTGCCCAACCCCTCCACAGCCCTGGGAGCCGCCATCTCCCTGGGGCACAATAGTAATGACATGCGGGGCTGGGCGCATGTTGCCCCCATAGCCCTGGGACCACCACCTCCCCTGGGCAAAAATGTAGTTGTGTGGAGGGGGCACACAGCCCACCAATAGCCCCAAGAACAACAACCTCCCAGGGCTAAAATAAAATAATGAGGGGCATCCCTTTTGGATCCCCGGCCCCAGGGACCCCCACTTCCCTGGGGAAATACACATTGGAGGGGGACCATGAGGTGCCCTCCTGGAGCCAATGATTACCCTGGGGATTGCCACCCCTAGGGCTGGCTTCTCCTATGTCCCCGGGTGCCTGACCCTGGGACATAGCTGTTTGCTCTGATTTGGTGGGAGCTTTGATAGCTCCCGCCAACTAAGAGCATACACCTCACTTTCTGCAAGTGAGAGCTGAAAAACAGCTCTTACTTGTAGAAAGTGAAGTTTTCATCTATGTGCAAGGAAACAAGTATAAACGTTAATCCCACAAGCAGGTAGCTGCTATTTAAAGCCTTTTATCCTTTATCTTCATTGTGAACAGCAAATAACAACTGCACCAATGGGTTTTGACCTAACGACCCTTGTCATGGTTGACGAGTCCTTCCACTTTGTTTGCCCTAGATAGTGACAATCCAAACTAACCATTATGAGGCATCATGGAACATGTAGTCATTACTTTAAAATCATAGTTTCAATAAACAAGAACAAAACTAAAACTAAACAGGACACCTTTGTCGGAATCTTATATGTCTTGTCCATAACATCCTTCAGAATTATTCCCAAATCGCTTGAATCAATGTATTGTGCAAGTATGTTTTTGACCCAGTGCATTGTCATGATATTTCAGAGCACAATATTTATTGCATAGAGGTAGGCATATCCAAATATCTTGTATCCTATGTATTTATTAAAGTTTCAGGTTTTGTACCTCGGGACTTGATTACAATTACCTCCAACATTAACACAATATGCACTGTTAACCACAATTCTGTCATTGGTGAAGCCCTTTTAATTAATCAGATCTAGTGTCATATTACTGATAAATCTAACCACTAGACATTGGCTTCAAATAAAAGGGGGTGTTTCAAGATGTCATTGCTGTCAATATGTCAAAAACCTCATAAATAGTTCTCTTACATGATAACTATCATCTCAATTTCACAACAAAGCCAAAACTAAGCATACAATTTACAGATGAACATAAAGCTCTACATCATAGTTCAAACCAAAAGGAGTCATAGTTCACAGTTGAAAAATGTATCTTGATTCAAACTGCCACAGTCTTTTTGTTCTGTTGCCACCCCTCTGGTACATGGTCAATGCAATAGTATATTAACATTTTCCAGTCAATAGTCGGATGTACCCACAAGTGCTTGGCCACTGCACAAGTCTGATCATTATGTTAATCGCCCTAATGTATTCCAAAATTCCTTTCCTCACTATGCATGTAGTACATGTAATACTTCCTATATACCTTAAACCACTATGGCATTCAATGATGTAAACTGTGAATGTTGTCTCACACGTAATTCTATATTTGATCAAGATTTCCACATTATCTCTATTAGTAAACATATTTGTTATTCATCCAATTGTGCATACCTTGCAGTTTTAACATTTAACAAAGTCTTGGGGCTGCATTAACCATTTGCTTTTTGGTTTTTGAGAGATGTGGCTCCTGACCAATTTATCTCTTAGGGATGGCACTTTTTGATATGTAAATAAAGGTTTGTCACCCACTCCGGGGCCAATGTCAGGATCCTTGGCTATCAAATTCCAATTTTCCTGTAAGATCTTCCGTATAGCCCCACTTTCTTTTGCTGCAGGTTGTGATCAACCTAAATGAGTTCTCCTCTTCTATCTTTGTGCTGTTCTCAGCCTTTGGAATTAAAACCTTATTTTTAGTGTTGATTTTGATTCTCTGCATACTTTTATTCAGGGTACTCTGTGTGCAGCCTCTGGCCTTAAGTCTTTGTATTGTTTCAATGTATTTCACTTGTACAGCCTCATTATTGGAGCAATTTCTACGCATACGTATCAGCTCCCAGTAAGGTATACTGACCAATAATGCTCTTGGGTGGAAACCATGGGCATGAAGTACCTTATTTGTTCCTTTTTCCTTGCGGTAGTGAGTTGTCTTTTATTGACCATTTTGAACATAAGCTGGGAGATCAAAAAAGTGTATTTGTTCATGACTTGTGTCACATGTAAATTTCAATCCTAAATCATTTGAGTTTAGGATGGGAAAATATTCCATGAACTCCTCTTTAGCGCCATGCCAAATCACAAAAAGGTTTTCTATGTATCTTGCCCATAAAACAATTTTATTAAGGTAAGCATCATTGTGTTGGTGACAGAGAACTGCCCATAGCTGTTTTGCATAACGGATGCTAAATCTCATGTTTGAAGAGGAAGATGTCATTTTTTAAGAGAGCTCTATCATTGACAACAGCATTTTCATGTGCTAAATTTCTCAAATGTTGCGTTGTCTCAAAAATATTTGCAAGCTGCCACTCCCACGTCATGAGTTATTGATGCATATAATGAAACTACATCAATGATTGCCAATAAGTACTGCTCATTCCAACTAGTATTGGCCAGGATTCTTAGGAGATCTCCTGAGTCTTTCATATAGGGACTTGTGGCCTCATTATGAGTTTGACAGTCGGCGGCATTGGCAGTCCGACCGCCACTGGGTTGGCGCTCAGACCTCCTTATTAAGAGTCATGTGGGCCTATGGAGGAAAGAGCGCTGCGGTCCTACCGGCACGACCAAGCAGCACAGACCGCCATGATCACAGGGCTGCACAAACAGGCTGGCAGAGCCAGGGTGTCCAATGGACACATTTTGTGGTTGCACACCGCCAATATGACCAAAACACCAGGTCTCTGCAGGCATAAATAGGGAGTATAAAGGGAGACACTCACCTGCAGGCAGCCGTATGTGTCCAGTGCCAAGGAGTCAGCACACACATCCTGCTGCAGCTGGTGATCATCACAGGTGCTCAAAATCCACAATTCAGTACACACACCTACTTGTGTTATTACGCTCAACAATAGGTTATATGTGGCTCACTCTATGGGTTACCAAGTACTCTTGTTATTGTGTCCTTGGTCGGAATCATACACAAGGAAGGACACATTCACAGTCATAAAATGCCCCCTTTGGACAGGTCACTCACACTGCACCACAACACTACAGAAAAACACACGTCTACTCATCTCAGGCACAGGGACAGTGAAATGTGAACAACATTGTGTCACACAACACCAACAACACAGCAACATCACATCTACAAATACAACTCACACACTCGCATTGCACACATGCTATGGGCTGTTTTCACATTCTACACATATATGTATAGATGTGGCATGGAACACAATCATCACTCCCATCAAACAGCCCTGCAACGCACCCACACATATCACCCACATTACAACACAGTGGAAGTGCAATGGGATGCACAATAGACAGAAAGACAAATATCCCAAGCTCACTATGAAAACAAATAACTGCACAATAGTGATGGGGCATCAGGAGCACTCAGGGAAGGAGGCTGCACTCAGACACATATCACTTTGCACATGCCCCTTAAACAACATTTGCACAGGAACTGGCCCTACATGTGTCTCAGGGCCAAACACTATTAGAGATAAATGATAAGCCTATCTACACAATGTGGAAGTGGAAGTTAACAAAGCACATAAAACTCCAACTGCATGGTATATACATCTACATGAACAAGCTGCAATGTACACTCAGCTAAATGGACACATGCATACTCAAATGCAAACAAAGGTAGCACAGTTGAACACTCACCATGTCTGCACAAACAAAACACAGGCTGCCACACATCTGATGAATCTATAATCCATATCAGGGGGACAAGTGTAGCACCATACATGCTCACGTTGGACAACACAAGGTAAATACTTACCATACCAAACAGAACACAATGGTATCACACCACTAGTACATTTACACCCACATATCCATACAGTAAACATATACCCTTTTTGGGAGGACATCAGCACTGTCCACAAATTGAGATACTGCAAACAACAGCAAATGGATCAGCAAGCTGGCTGAAACACACACAACTGTAGGCAGACAACACAGGTATCTCAGGAACAATATAAAGGTAGAAAAGGAATTGCAGGACAACTGTATACCCCTCAAAAACAACTGTTTGGGTTTATTTGTAAACTAATCTGAAAGGTCCAAAGCCATTGGCCAGTCCATTTGTCTTGTTCAGGGAGATCATTGTGCTGTCACTTGACTCCTAGCTGTCAGGCAACCTCCACAGGAAGGGGCATCAAATGGGCAGGGAGGCACCTCAGGGATCATCCTTGGGCGGGGGGCTGATTTGGGATGGGTGGGTTTGGTTTTGAGAGGGGTGAACTGCTGCTTAGGAGGGGTGGGCTTCTTCTTGGGGAGGCGTATGGGTGCATGCAGGGAGGCGGGTGTGACAGGGGAGGACTTGGAGGTGGAAGGGATGGGTTGGGAGGTGGGTCAGGGTCTCTTGGGATGCGAGGGGGTGGAGGAAACAGGGGAAAGGGCAAGTTCAAACAAAAAATCAGACTTAGGAGCACAGGGACAACCATCAGAAGGGGTTGGGTTTTGGAGGTCGAGGGTGTGGTTGTCTGCTGTGCCGGTGTGGATGTTTTGGTTGTGTGCATCTGGGAGATATGTTTGTGTTTGAGTGGTGTCTGTTGTGTGTGTGTGTGTGGATGTTTGCGTGTCTTGGGGCTGGAAAGTGGAGGTGATGGGTGATGTGGGAGTGGTGGATGTGTGTTTGTGTTGGGGTGGTGTCTGTGGGTATGCCGGTAGTTGTGGATGTCTGTGTATCTGTTGGAGTGGTGTATGTCGGCATGCTGGATGTGGTAGATGTCTACATGTCTGTTGTGGTGGTGTCTGTGGGTATGTTGGGTATGGTGGGTGTGTCGCTGATTGTTTAACTATTTATTGAACAATGGCTAACGAACACAATATTACAAAATAATATTCCAACATTTTTTTCAGTGGAAAGAGCACATAGAGTGCCTGGAAGAACACCCCCTCCAGGGGCCCAGCTCCGTCCACTTATTGCAAGACTCCTTAACTTCCGTGACAGAGGCCTCATCCTGCAACTGTTCCGTAAATCAGGCCCTGTAAGCTTCGAAAATGCAGAGATCACGGCCTACCCAGATTTCACTGCGGAAGTGCAGAAGAAACGCAACTCCTTTTTTAAGGTCAAGGAAAGACTGCGTGAACATAACATAAAATATGCCCTTCTGTTTCCTGCAAAATGACATATTCAAAGTGACAATCGCACTCTCTTTTTCAATACTCCTGAGGACGCCTGGACTTGGTTACACGCTAAAGGCCTGGCCGATCAAAAGAATTTGGGAAACACAGCGGATAAATGGTCATCACCTAAGTCTAGGCGCAAGCCACGAAAGGAACAGGATGTTAAACCTTCACCTGAACAATCCCAAGCAGAACGCTCTTCATTATTACAGGCCACAACACGCTTCAGCAACACATCCCCGACGTCCCAGTTCATCCAAAACGAAGGCGAGCCAGACCTCGAAACACAATATGATTCCACAGACTCCAACCACGGCCCTAGCCTGACCCCGCGCACTGAAGATGATATTTGCTAAACAGGAAAGTCCAAAATAACTTTACAGTCAGGAACAGTTCTCCTCACAGTGTAAAAAACCCACCTAGCCTGAAGACTAGCAAGGAAGCGGAGAATTGCCAGGCCTGGACCTGCAGCCGCCGGAGGTGCCCGAAGGAACGCACCAGTACAGGGAGCAGAACGGGCCGAGAAGCTCGACAACTCGGACACATTTGTCCACAGCGCCCCTCACTCCATATGGACAGATTCTTTAAGAAGGCAGACACAGGCTTTATTACAGCCGTGTTGTATGCACAGTTGCAGTTATATATAGTTGTTGTTTCAAACATTATTAGATGTGATTCACTCAAGGCACATGTCGTAACCCATGATTGTAGCAATAGGCGTGGTAAACAATCATACAACACAAATATTGTACTCGTTGCTAAAGTCGGTAATATCCTAATTATAAAGCACAGTCGGAAATGCTGGGTAGAGCGCAATGCACAGACAATACATCCCCCTAACTTAGCAAAACAACACAAATAACATGGCACACCAACACAACTTAAACACTCCACAATATAAAATAATCACATGGAACATCAGGGGCATGGCAGCTATACGTAAACGGCAACAAATGTATGCGTACCTTAAGCGACATCGAATACACATAGCCTTGCTGCAAGAGACTCACCTCAACCGGGCCTTACTAGAAAACATGCGCGCAAAATGGTGGGGCCAAATATATGGCACAATTTTCTCATCCTATGCCCGAGGGGTGGCGATATGGATAGCACCAGGGGTCCCCTTTGTAATATCCTGCACGCAGATTGATCCAAACGGAAGGTGTGTGATATTGGAGGGGAACTAGATGGTCAACCATTAGCAATAGTTGCTCTATACACCCCGAACACAGGCCAACGCGAATTTTTATGGACACTCAACAACAGCAAACTCAGAGACCCATTTGAGCCTAGTATATGGTGAGGGGATTTTAACTCGGTGTTAGACATACACATGGATCGATCAATTCCCCCACTGATCACTGCACCAGCCAGGCGCACAACTGCCGACCTAGTAGAATGGGCTGCAAATAATGGCTTGAAAGAAACATGGAGGGCGGGACATCCCACGCATCGCGAATACTCTTATTACTCATCAGTACATAAAATACACACAAGAATAGACATGTTATTCGCAACACCTGCCATAATTCATAAAATAAATAAATCAGAATACCTAGCTCGCACTATCTCGGACCACAATCCACTGCATGTCACAATAACATGGGCACGCACACATACCCGTATTCCAACTTGGCGCTTACAATCAGAAGCCCTCACAGACCCCCCCTTCAAAGCAGAGTTATCCAAATGCTTATCAAATTATTTTACGGTAAACAAAGACACCGCCTCAACACGCGCTACTGAATGGGATGCCCATAAAGCTGTGACCCGTGGCCACTGTTTAGCGGCCACAGTAGGAGTCAGAAAAGTGCTTACTAAAGAACTACAGGAATAAAAAATTTAAATGCGCAAGGCGGAGATCGTGCTCTCAATAAATCCATCCGCACTGCAAACACTGAGTGATCTCAGAGCAAACTATAAAGAAACAGACACCAGACTAAGCAAACACGATTTCAGACACCTACAGGCGAGACAACACGCAGAGGGCGACAGATTAGGAAACTTATTAGCTTGGTTGGTCTGTCAACCAATACAGACAGCACCCATAGGAGCGATTAAACTTCATACAGGCCGTGTCGTCAACACCCAAGTCGAAATTAACACAGCCTTCCATACGTACTACTGCACTCTCTATCAAACCTCTTATTCCCCTCCTAAACAACAGCTTGCTACACTATTAACATTGATTCCCCAAAACCCACACATAATAAGCAACTCAGAAATGCTAGACGGCCACATCACAATAGAAGAGCTGCAAACTGCTCTTTCGCAAATGGCAAGCAACAAGGCCCCAGGTCCTTACGGATTGCCAGTAGAATACTATAAATCATACCCTAACCATTTATTACAACCCCTTCTTGAGGTGTTTAATAAGCACACAACAGAAAGCAACTTCTAGATTCCATGCGAGAACCATTAATAGTCGTGCTCCCAAAACCAGGCCGTGATCCCTTAGACGTCAGGTCATACAGACCCCTATCGCTTATTAACTCTAATTGTAAACTCCTAGGAAAAATCCTGGCAAATAGACTTCTCCCTTACCTGTCGGAGCTAATACACTCAGATCAATCAGGGTTTATACCAGGTAGAAGCACCTTCTTAAATATTAGAAGGCTGATTCGCTTAATGCATGGCACTAACGGGACGGAAGCAGTAGCTATGTCCCTAGACATAGAAAAAGCTTTTGACACACTCAGCTGGGAGTATCTCTACAGTACATTAGAAGCATTCGAATTCCAGCGAGGCTTCATAAACTGGATTAGGACGTTATACCACAAGCCCATAGCAAGAGTCAAAACAGGTCAAATTATATCCGAAGAAATCCCAATAGGCAGAGGCACCTGGCAAGGCTGCCCACTGTCCCCCCTATTATTTGCTATTGCAATGGAACCACTGGCAATTAGACTTTGTAAAGACGCTCACAAATGGGGCATACTAGTGGTGGACCAACATCATATTGTGTCACTATACGCCGACGATGCCCTAATTTACCTACGCCAACACACAACATCTATCACAGAAATAATGCTAATACTAGATAGCTTTGCACAGGTTTCGGGACTACATATAAACTGGTCCAAGTCATGTATCTTTCCCCTAACACCCATACCAAATGAACAGCACAGCAGTTTACCCCAATATCAACTACCCTGGGCAGCCTCCACCTTTAAGTATTTAGGCATGCAGATCTATCACTCTATGAAAGACCTAAAGGAGGGTAATCTAGACCGTCTACTTAGATCCACCCGGAGCTCCCTGACATTCTGGATATCGCCCCCAGTATCCCCCATGGGCCGTACCGCAATAGCTAAAATGCTAATCCCACCTCGTATCCTGTACTATTTCACAGCCCTCCCGCTGACATTACCACGTACATTCTTCCATAAACTGCATTCCCTGCTAACTGAATTGCTACGGGGCAGAGATAGACGAAGGGTATCACTGGCTATTGCACAACACTCACAAGCGGAAGGTGGTTTGGGTATGCCAAACCTGGAACTGTATTATGCAGCGGCCCAACTACAGTGGATGGCTTCATGGTTTAACAACCCAAAGTCCCCAGAAAGCGTAGCAATGAAGGGATACACAACATCGCAAATGATATTAACAACATTGTTAGCGGGCGCTCCCTCTCCACCCAATAGATCCCCAATATTTGAAGCTGCTAAATTTTGCTGGAAAAGATATGTTCAGGGCAAGTCCAACCTTCCCCCATATTCACCTACAATACCCCTATCACAGATCCCGAAAATACAGAATTTGGCACTATATCATGATATACGGGAAACAGCAACCCTAAATGTGGGCGATCTATACTCTGACTCCCACATGAAAACTTTTACGGAACAGGCGGAGTTGGGAGTAATGCACACCAGAGCTTTATTAATGTATGGGGCAATCACCAAACTGATACGTGGCCTATGGGGCAATAGTAATAACGAACCTGATGAATCCGGGTTGCTCACAACGCTCCTGACAATAGGCAACACTAAGGGTACTATTTCAAGGATATGTAAAGACCTAACAGCAAATACCCGTGTAGACCTAACACCAGCTAAATCTCGATGGGACACCGCACTAGCTGATCCAATCTCCCAAAAAACATGGGAAATCATTCTAGCCACGGTCAAAACGGTATCACGAAACACCAGACTGAGATACACTCAATTTAATTATATTCATCAGACGTATTTATCCCCAGCACGCATCAACAGAATTTACCCCAATGCCAAATCGGAATGTCCTAGATGTGCAGCATCCACTGCCAATTTCTACCACAAGGTCTGGGAATGCTCCTCAATAAATGCAAGCTGGCAGAAAATCACAGAAACCACCTCAGAAATTGCTGATCATGTACTCACCCCCTCCCCAGAATCATGTCTCCTAGGAATCAGCCACCGCACCAAAGGTGATAAACACCAACACAAATTCATAGACCTGGCGTTTGTAGCGTACAAACGCCTGATCGCTATACATTGGAAGGCGCCCCAAACTCCTCCTTACATAACCTGGCTGCGCGACCTATATAACCGTACACAAGCAGAAGCCCATACACTGAAACAAGCACAACAGACGGGCCAGCCACAGGAAGGAACAGAAATATGGGACAGCTTTGTGGTTAAAATAGAAACTAGAGACGACTTGTTCCCCCCATGACTCCCTACATTTTCTTCACTAATAAGCACCCACAATAGAACATTCAATGGTCACATAACCTAAAGAACTAGCTAGATTCATCAAGACAACATGGCCATAAACTCCCCTAAACGAATATGCATATGCCATGCCCACGCAAGAACATGCACCTTTATTTAAAACCTGTACCCACATCAACTGTGCACCTTCACCCCCCAGGCAACCCAACGACAATCATAATGTTCAAACGCCATTATGCACACATACAAAAAGATATAACCAGAGTGAACACAGTTATATAATGTATAGTTCCTTTTCTCTTTTTTTTTTTTTTTTTTCTTCTCTTCTTGTCTCTTCTTGGTTACTTTTTTGCTCTCTTTTTTTTTACTTGATGCACATTATTAAAAGCTTCTTATTGTATGAGCTAAGAAGCTGCATACTCCTTTGAAACAGCTGTATTGCATTGACAGTTTCTATATCTTGTTTAATAAACAGATAAAAAAATAAAAAAAAAGCCTCCTCACTGAGGGCAGTAGAGGAAACAGGGGCTGTGGTTGAGGTGCCTGTGGCAAAGGATATGCCCACCTTCTTGGGTAAGTGGATATGGCCAACTGGGTGGGGAGCAACAGGGAAGGTGGTGATAGAGCTGGGGGTGGTGGAAAAATATGGTACAATGGTCTGTCCCGATGGGTCCACCATCACTAGGGAGTGTCTACTGGAGGAAGGATCCGATGATGAAGGGGATGTTGATCCGGTCTCCCCCAAGGCACTCCCTGCACCCTCCGGAACACTGAGTCCCTCTGTGTCGGTAGTGTATTGATCTGAGGTCCCGAGGCCAGATGCTTCTTCACTCGGCTGTGCCCTGTCTCCTTCGCTTCCCTGGGCTTATGCTGCAAATACAAATAGAAAGAGGGTCACCGCATGATCATGATCTCTTTTGAACATCAACTGTGATTAGCAAACATTACCATGATGATAAGTAGACCCCAGGAACAAACTCCACCAAATAACTCCACCTAAGTGGCCCATACATGTACCATACCAAATGCATTCATGCCAACTGAACTATCAACAGTTGCACACAGGAAAATCAGGATCTCAGACAACTTCAATTGCATGGCTGAAGTTCACAGTAACCACTGAACAAGAAGGGGATCTCATAACTTTAAATGCTTTGCACCCTGGAGCATACCTCAGTTACCTGTTGTCATGCAATAGTAGACCAATGCCAAGTCCATTCCAACAGTTCCTACACAAGATCATGCACACATCTATTTGTCACATACATAATGGCCCAACAATACGAAATGATGCTCCTAAATCCTGCCATGTTGCTGACAACAGTACAATAGCCTGGACAAGGGGCCAATACTTATGTCACACTGTAAGTAGTTCCACAATCCACACTTCACTGAGTGATATTTGTCCCAATGGAGTCATGTAGGTAGTACCCATTTTGCTCAGATAGGCCACACATTTGGCATGGAAATGGACACTGTAGACATTATGTGCACAATGTCAGAGATATATATCTCTCACCCCCACAACACAATGACTTAGCAATCAATGGCGACACACTCCTGTACGTGGCACAACATGAAATATACCACCATTGCAAATATCTTAATCCACACACACAGGTTGGCATGCACATATATGAGAATACAGAAATTATCCCATCAGCACAGGTAGACCATTATTAAAACAACAGTTTACAAAGTTTTGCTAAAGAGAAGGCGACACATGCTGACATATAGGTACAAGGAATGTTGGCAACAATGATGGCACATAAATAAACTCAATAGACATTCCCCACTCACCAATGTAAAGTATTGATCCGTAGCTTCACCCAATGAACAACATTTGCTCTGTCACATGTATGACGGCCATCTTCACATTACAGACAGTAGTGAGGCACCAGCGACCACCATACTGAAAGACAACTAGCCTCTGGGTGGCAGATGCCAAAAATACTCATTTCATCAGACACATGGTGGAGGACAGTGATCCATCACTTCCTTACCTTTGGCATGTAACACTGACACATTTTGATCTGGTGCATATAATTGTTACCACAAAAACAACAAACAGTACTTGATTGATCAATGTAGACAGCCATATGTGGTACCTGGAGAGCACATTGTTTGTGGATTGTGCACAGTTGTGTCCTAGGTCACTCGGCCAATAGGCAAGGCTCATCAGTATACAACATGTGACATGTCTAAACAAACAATTACTCATCTACTATGTTACAAAGGGCTCATCCCTTATTCCCAGGGGGAGATGTAAGAACCTAACACATTCACTTTTCAATGTAATAGGCAGGAATATGCCCTGTGCTCACCCCCTTGTGGCTGCTGTGCTGTCCTCAAATGGCCATCAAGGTCTGGGGAGGCCACAGCCAGAATTCTGGCCATTAGTGGGGTCATGGTCCGACCGGCACTCTGCCAACTTTGGGAGGACATCGCCAGCATAACCTCTGCGATCTTCTGGGTCCAGGGGTCTCAGGTCTTCCCACCTCTTACGACAGTGCCCGCTCTGCCGGCTGTGAACCCCAAGGGTCCGCACCTTCTTTTTCTAAAGGGCATTGACCTCCATGGGCAAATCAAAAGATTACAATCACAAGTTTTGTCACAAATTGCTGAGCCACATACAGGTCAGAAACACCAAGCTAGAACTTTTATATATGATAACAGTCCCCAAGTGTGAGACACTCAAGCCTATAGTATAGGGACCGGACTACAGACATATGTATTTGCAGCTGCAGACTAACCCCTTACCCTTACTCATGGCCTACAAAGATGAAGCAAGCTTACTGACATCAGGTAGCCCATGCTCTAGCATCCAGTAACGATATGGAGCCACAATGAAAAAACTATACACCTATGTGGCTTCTGAAGGGTAAACTCCTTAGACATGAATGGACCAACACATTCACACTTTGGAAGAATGACTCACTGCATACAGTTCCTACAGGCAACTGCCAGAGTACAAACTTCACCACTACACATGAGTAACAAGCAAGGACTACCATGGTGGGTACGGATAGTGTCTTTCTTCTCCATGTGGAATAACAAATGCAGACTTATGCCACTTCAGGAGATGGGTTCTGTGGTATGTACCTGTACCACAGAACACTCCTTGGGACACATGCCTATCCTCCAGAGGTGGCATCCAACAAACAAATGCATGCATTTTACAGTTTCTGCTATGTGACCAAGCTACTGAGTCACATATCCTGGTCCCACCTCAGGCCAATGAGCACATTTATTGTAACAGAAAGAACTTCCATTTCATCAATGTGTGTTTTTCTGTCTTCCTCTGTGTTTTTCTGTCTTCCTCGGTGTTCTTCTGTCTTACTCTGTGTTCTTCTGTATTCTTCTCTGTTCTTCTGTACTCCTCTCTGTTCTTCTGTGTTCTTCTGTGTTCTTCTGTGTTCTTCTGTGTGTCTTCTGCTCTTCCGGTCTTCTGCTCTTCCGGTCTTCAGTCCTTCCGGTCTTCTGCTCTTCTGTTCTTCTTTTCTTCTGTTCTTCTTTTCTTCTTGTCTTCTTGTCTTCTGCCTTCGGCTCTTCTGCCTCCTCCGTCCTCTTCTCCCCGCGCCTGCCCTCCTGCTCCTGCCTCATCCCCCTCCCCCACTCGCATCCCCCCCTCTATCTCCCCTATCTAACCCGTTCACTTTCTACCTCCCTCACTCCTCCTATCTACCTATCTCTCCATCTCTCTATCCCACTATCCAACTCCCTCACTCTCCACCTCCTCCTATCTTCCTATCTCTCTATCTTTTTCCCTATCTATCGATTTCTCTATCTACCTTTTCTCTCTACCTATTTCTCTATCTCTCCCCCTCTCCCGCCACCCCCTCTATTACCTATCTTCCTATCCCCTCACTCTACCTCTCACCCTCACCCACCTCTACAACCCCCCCTCCCCTATCTTCACAACCCTACACCTATCTTTCTCCCTAATCTCCTAAACCTCCTAACACTCTCCCCCCTCCACCCTTAAACCCCCCTCCCCCAGCTCTTCTCACTCTACCTGTCCCCCCCCCCTCCCTCGCGCTTTCCCGCCGCGACCTCCTGCACGCCCCCGCCCCCCAGCTCCCATTCGCCCCCAGCTGACCCCTCCCCCCCTCCTACCTCATATGGCGGCCGCTGCGCGACAGTGGTAGCGACCCTTGACCCAAGGGTAGGTCGCTCCCCCTGCCGCTGCAGCTCCTCCAGGTTCCTGAGTTCCTGAGACGCACCCCACAGTAAGTACAGAACAGAGAAGAAGGAAAGAGGAAAAGAAGCAGGAGCAGGAGAGAGGGTGAGTAGCGCGGGGCAGAACTCCATCAGCGTCACCACCTCCACTGAAGACTCCCCTCTTGCCGCTGAACACCTGCATTTTCAGATTCGCACCGACCCGAGGACCACCCTCAGAGGATCCCTCGTCTACCGTCCTCCCGGACCTCGCGCCCCTTTCAGCGACACCATCGCCGACTTCATCTCTCCGCACGCCCTCGCCTCACCGGACTACATCCTCCTAGGCGACCTCAACTTCCATCTGGAACAAAACAACGACCCCAACACCACCACCCTGCTCGACAACCTCGCCAACCTCGGCCTCAAACAACTGGTGAACACTGCCACCCACATCGCCGGACACACACTCGACCCTATCTTCTCCGCCAGCAAACACGTCTTCTTCAGCCACGCCTCCGCCCTTCATTGGACCGACCACAGCTGCGTCCACTTCACATTCCGACGCGAGACCCGCCACCTCCGCACTCAACCCATCCCTCGCCGACAGTGGAACAAGATCCCTGAAGAGCAACTCTTCGCCGCACTCGCCGCCAACCAACCCACCCTCACCACCGACCCCAATGTCGCAGCCCTCAACCTCACAAACTGGATCTCCAACTGCGCAGACAACCTTGCTCCCCTCAAACGCTCGCAGCGACAGAACAACACCAAGAAACCCCTCTGGTTCTCTGACACCCTCAAAGAATCAAAGAAAACTTGTCACGCACTTGAGAAAGCCTGGCGCAAGGACCGCACCGCTGACAACATGACCGCCCTCAAGAACGCTACCCGCAAACACCACCACCTGATCCGCACTGCCAAAAGGAATTTTTTCACCGACAGACTGGACAAAAACAGCCACAACAGCAGAGAACTCTTCAGCATCGTCAAGGAGTTCTCCAACCCCAGCGCCAACGCCAACGCCGTCACTCCCTCACAGGATCTATGCGAATCCCTCTCCACTTTCTTCCATCGCAAGATCAGCGACCTCCACGACAGCTTCGGACACCAGACCCAACCTAACACCACCGAACCCACATCCCCGACCATCACCCTCAACAACTGGACCCACATCAGCACGGAAGAAACCAAATCCATCATGAACTCTATCCACTCCGGCGCCCCTTCGGACCCCTGCCCGCACTTCATCTTTAACAAAGCCGACAACATCATCGCCCCGCACCTCCAGACCGTCATCAACTCTTCTTTTTCTTCTGCTACCGAATGCTGGAAACACGCCGAAGTCAACGCCCTACTAAAGAAACCTACGGCTGACCCGAGCTACCTGAAAAACTTCCGCCCCATCTCCCTTCTGCCTTTCCCAGCCAAAGTAATAGAGAAGACCGTCAACAAACAGCTGACCACCTTCCTGGAAGACAACAACCTGCTCGACCCCTCACAGACCGGATTCCGAACCAACCACAGCACTGAAACCGCCCTCATCTCAGTCACAGACGACATCAGAACCCTGATGGACAACGGTGAAACAGTCGCCCTCATTCTTCTCGACCTCTCGGCTGCCTTTGACACCGTCTGTCACCGCACCCTAATCACCCGCCTCCGCTCCACCGGGATCCAAGACCAGGCCCTGGACTGGATCGCCTCCTTCCGCTCCCAAAGAGTCTTCCTCCCTCCGTTTCGCTCAGAACCCACTGAGATCATCTGCGGCGTACCTCAAGGCTCATCACTCAGCCCGACACTCTTCAATGTCTACATGAGCCCCCTCGCTAACATCGTACGTAAGCACAACATCATCATCACCTCCTACGCCGACGACACCCAACTTATACTCTCCCTCACCAAGGACCCCGCCAGCGCCAAGACCAACCTACAAGAGGGTATGAAGGACGTCGCAGATTGGATGAGGCTCAGCCGCCTAAAGCTGAACTCTGAAAAAACTGAAGTCCTCATCCTCGGCAACACCCCGTCCGCCTGGGACGACTCCTGGTGGCCCACGGCCCTCGGCACCGCACAGACCCCCGCAGACCACGGCCGCAACCTCGGCTTCATCTTGGACCCCCTTCTCACCATGACCAAGCAAGTCAACGCCGTGTCCTCCGCCTGCTTCCTCACCCTCCGCATGCTCCGCAAGATCTTCCGCTGGATCCCCGCCGACACCAGAAAAACCGTGACCCACGCCCTTGTCACGAGCCGCCTGGACTACGGCAACACCCTCTACGCTGGGACCACCGCCAAACTCCAAAATCGCCTGCAACGCATTCAAAATGCCTCAGCCCGCCTCATCCTCGACGTACCCCGCAACAGCCACATCTCCGCACACCTGAGACACCTGCATTGGCTCCCAGTCAGCAAAAGGATCACCTTCCGACTTTTCACCCACGCACACAAAGCCCTCCACGACAAGGGACAGGAATACCTCAACAGACGCCTCAACTTCTACGTCCCCACCCGCCCCCTCCACTCCTCTGGCCTCGCACTCGCCGCCGTCCCTCACATCCGACGCTCCACGGCGGGTGGGAGATCTTTCTCCTTCCTGGCGGCCAAGACCTGGAACTCCCTCCCCACCAGCCTCAGGACCACCCAGGACCACTCCGCTTTCCGGAGACTCCTAAAGACCTGGCTGTTCGAGCAGCGATAACCACCCCCTTTGTCCCTAGCGCCTTGAGACCCGCACGGGTGAGTAGCACGCTTTATAAATGCTAATGATTTGAATGTGCAAGTTGTGTGTTTGGCAGATCTCTACATTTCACATGTGTGCTCATTATCCAGTTTCAGCCCATGATTTCTTCAAAATGCAGAAAATGCCCATACCCCAGCTGTACCCAGAGTGGGCCTGGTTGGTTGGCAAGTCATATCCTTGTTGTTATATCAGGTGCTACAATCATGATCTGAGTGACTCATTGTTGCATATATGTCCCATTCCTTAACAGGAGGCTCTGGATATCTGAACCGTCCTTGGTTTTTGACGCCACTAGAGAATCAAACTATGCCAGAGGAAGTCTGCTTCAATAAGGCCCATGGAGGAACATGGTGGGTGGTGGAGCGGGCCTTTGGGCTCCTGAAGATCAGATTTAGGTATCTGGACAGGAGTGGTGGAGCCCTCCTCTACTCACCCAGGAAAATATGTCAGATGACAGTGGCATTCTACATGCTCCACAACATAGCCCTGCAGAGAAGTATTCCATACATCACAGAGGAGGGGAGCCTGGAATGCCACCAGGTGAGACTCTTAAAATGCCAAGTGAGGATGACAGTGGTGAAGATCGCATCAACAACTACTTTTCATGAGTGTAAGTATGTCATGTGATGTCATGAATGTACTGTACAGTGAACTGTAGTTGCGAGAATGTGTGGAGTTGAGTGTTTTAGAAACAACTAGTGAGCTGATACTCTACAGTATTTAGCCAAAGACAGCTTGAAGAGATAGCTTTTAACATATTCCCACCTTGATGATGTTGCTTTGCTTTATCAGTTTCCTTGCAATGTAATTATATTTCCAGTTGCTTGCTATGTGATTTGTGTAATAGGCATGTTTTCAAGCCTATTCTCCTTGTTTTGTCTTTGTACAAGTTCCTTCACCATTGTATCCTCATGTGGGCATTTCAGAATTGTGACACTGGCAGGTATCTGATGCTGTTCTGACATACAAAGTGGATACTGATTGTTCCAGGTAATGTAGGTCACAGATTTGGGGTGATCGAGACTTGTGCCAAGACAGCTTGCACAGTGTTTGGGTAGAAGATCAGAAGTGCACATTGGACTTGTTTTGGGTGCTGTGATGGGCTGATTGCATCATGTGTGCTATCATGTTGGCATGAAATATGTTGTCATAGATTGCAACCATAATTTTTCCTTCATATTGGCTAAACGTTCTTCTTGAATGACCTGTATTTAGCTATAGATATGTTTCATCATGGCAGGCCACAGTGCCTGTGCCAGAACACTGACATATATGTGTATCACACCATCAGATGCATGGTCATTGAATTATGATGGGCATGGGACAAGGGATTGCTTTACTCCCATCAGTCTGTATCTTGGATTAGGTGATGTTGAATTACCTTGGTGTGGTATGTGATAAGGCTCAAGCTGGTGACATCGTCCATTTTAATGTTTGCCTATTCAACAGGTCAATGTCTGACAAATCCCTTCCTTCTGTGGTCTGAGGGGCTGTATCTTGGAATATGTACTTTGACTCAGTATGAGTCACATATATATTTTTTTAAAGTCCGGACATATGGACATCCTATGTGCTGTACACTGGAATAAAATGTTTTGTTTGACCAGACACTTGTATATATGTGTTTGTGTGATGGTTGTAATCCTGAGCAGGACACTGTGTACCTCTAATATTTCCCTTCTTGCACAAGTAAGTTATGTCTTCATCATATGGTTCACATTGTCTTATATATCTACATAGCAAAATGTTGAAATTAAGAAATCAGACAATGAGGTTGTGATCAGTAAATTTATTACAATGCAGGTGCAGAAATTTCAAATTTGGACAGAAAAGGAAAAAATAAATAAAGTGGAGGTGTCAGTCATGGTGAATGAAACCATTGACATAGATGCCACACCATTGGCAGCTTAAAGTCCAGACTACTCCTCCCATTGGAATTGGTAGGTGATTAAGGATCAGATAGTAGAGTGAATATGTGGCACACAAAGAAGTTCCTGTAGGGAGAGGTCACTTGCTGGCATTGGTGGGTGTTTTGCCATCCGCACTTCCTGGATTCTTCGCTGGATGTCCCTGCTTCGGGGGAGGAGGGAGATCTGCTTATACAGAGGTATGGGTGTTCTGGGGCGTGTTCTTCCACTGGCAGGGCCTCCCTTCCAGTGGCTGGCACCAATGTAGATGCACCTAGTTTAGATACGCATAGGAAGGGGAAGATTGGTTTTGAAAAGCCCATCCCAGGACTGTGTATATGTCCCTCATCACCTCTGTTAAGGAGGCCATGTTGGTATTGTGGGCACGTTCCTATGCATGTCCCTCTGTAGCTGCTGGATTTCCTGGAGTTCGGACAAGACCTGGCCCATCATATCTTGGGACTCCTGATAGGCCCCCAAGATGTGGATGATGGTGTCCTGGCCAGGAGTAGCCCCAGTGGCCTCACCCCAGTGGCCCATAGCATCCCTCCCATGCACACTACCCCCACAGCCCTGTGCCCTTGCTACAGGCTGCCCCCTCTCCGTCTGGTTCCTGGACCCTTATTGCTTAAGTTGCTGTGCTTCAACTCAGAATCAGGACTGGGGCACAAAATGGTATACACTGCACTCTGTAAACAGGTTGGGGGCGATTGGTTGCCTGTGATGTTGAGGCAACCAGGCTGGGATGCGTTGATGTGGCCACAGTGAGACTCACTGTTGGTGCCTTACCAGTCTGCTCAGATAGGTCAGAACTATCCTCCATGCTCAGACGTCCAGGAGTGTCTTCGTCACTAAGGGCTTAATCCAGGGGGATAGTGACAGTCTCTTCTGTGGCCTCTGTGTGCCCAGCAGCAGCTCGACCTGTTAATGTGAAAGATACTTTACTGGTTGTATTGTGACATCTACCTCCAACAGTTTAGTGTTATATTAAGCATAGACCTTGAAAAAAGTTAGGTCCTGATTTATATTTTTTTATGCTGAACTGCTCTAATGCAGTTAATGGTCAAAATGTTTACCGCCAGCTACAGTCATACCAAGACACCGGCCGGGCGTCATATTTATGGTATGACGCTAGCCAGCGGTAAGGTCCGGCTAGCATCATATAAAAGGACGCTAGCCGGTTGGGGGAGGCGTAGGGGGAGCAGGGGGTTTAGCGTCAGAGGATGACGCTAGTATGGGCAAAGGCAAAAAAAAATGCCTCTGCCCAGACTAGCATCATTGTTTTACATTAAAACCCCATGGACATGACTCCTGTTTCAGTTAAGTTAGGAGTCATGTTACCCAGCCCAATGGCCAAGCCCAGGGGACTCCTGTCCCCTGGGCATGGCCTTTGGGAACAGTGCCATGTAGGTTAGGTCCCCCTATGGCACTTTGAATTTTGTTTAAAAATACTTACCTGGACTTACCTGGGATGGGTCCCCCCATCCTTAGATGTCCTCCAGGTGTGGGTAAGGGTGGGTGGGGGTGTCCCTGGGGGCAGGGAAGGGCACCTGTGGGCTGTTTCCATGGTCTCTGACCATGGAAAAAGGCCCACAGGCCCCCTAATGCCTGCCAATACCCAGGAGTCAAATAATGGCACTAAGCAGGCTTAGTGACATTATTTAAGGCCCTCCCTCTCCCGTGCAAGATTTTTGCATGGGAAGATAAATAAGGTGCTAGGGCCTTAGAGTCATTTTTGCCCGGGAACGCCTACCTTGCATCTCATTGACGCAAGGTAGTGTTCCACAGGCAAAACATGACTTTAACTCCAATATTATGGTGCTAGACATGTCTATTGCCAAAATATAAATATGTAGTTAAGTTTGCAACTGATTTGCATAAACAAGAAATGATGCAAATCCGGTGCAAACAGAGTATGAATATGCCCCTTTATTTGCAGTTAATCCTATGGGGGCTGGAAAGTGAAGTAACAGTGACAGAGCCTCCTGGCCTTTGCAGTCATATACCTCCCTCTACTTTATACACTTGATAAATGTCATCCCCCCCAGGTGAATACACTTTATTTGAGAGTTGACAAACAGATTGATTGGGGCATGTGACCACTGGTCTGGTGTTTGTAATAACAGAAGCAGGGACTGCTGGGAGTTGCAGTCATGTCAGTCCCTGTCTGTTGGACTTGGCCCTTGTGGAAGGTTCACCCCCTAACTCTTTGCATAATTCCTTCTATTTTTTCTGAACTCTCGCTGTTGGCTCTAGGACTCTGAGCCCTTTATCACTGCTGATCGGTGCTAAAGTGCAGGTGCTCTCCCATATGAAGTTGGTATGATTGGTTTATACCTAATTGGCATATTTAATTTACCTATAAGTCCCTTGTACAGTAGTATCTCTATAGCCAGGGCCTGTAAATTAATTGCTACTAGTGGGTCTGCAGCGCTGCTTGTACCACCCACTGAAGTAGCCTTTCAAACCTGTCTCAGGCCTGCTAGCGCAGGTGTGCCCAGTTTTGTGCCACAGGGAGCTGGCATCTACATTTACTTGCCAGGCCCAGAACTCCCCTCTTACTACATGTAAGTCACACCTAAGGAAGGCCCTAGCTAGCCCTATGGGCAGGGTGCTATGTATGTAGAAGGCAGGACATTTGCCATGTTGTGTGGCCTGTCCTGGTAGTGACAAAAAGCCTAACTTGGTGTCTCACTGCAGTGAGTTCTGCCTTCTCATAGGATTACATTAGAAATGCCCTGCTTTATATGTTGGGGGTATTGTCTGATTTATGAGGGGTAGCGTAGACATGTTTGGTATGGATATAATGGTGGTAAGAAATGCTGCTTATTGGTGTAGGTGTATTTTTTATTACTATTACAGAAATGCCACTTCTAGAAAGTGAGCATTTCTCTGTGCTTATGACCCTGGTGCTTTGCAGCTTGACTCCAATCCACGTCTGGGAAGAGTGACAGTTGGGCTTTGTGCATACTTTTCGGACAGCCTGTACACCGGGAGGGTGGAGGTGTCACAGAGGTGCATCTGCATACTGAATAGTCTTCCTGGGCTGAGAGAAGGGAGAGGCGGGGCACACCTACATTTGGAAAGGATGTGCCCTGGCTTCACACAATAGGGTCGTTTACCCCCAACTGATGTTTGGAGCCTGTGTTGGAGGAGAGAGGGGGCACGCCCAGAACCAGTTGTAACTGGTTGGAACCTCCTCTCCCCTTTCTTTGTAACCCACTGTAAAAACTGAGTATAATTACAGGGGAGTTTTCCCCACTATCTGGAGACATTTTGGAACTGGACACAGAAGGCTGGAAGGACTCACCAGGAACCGCCATGGACTGCTGCTGCTGTGCTGACCTGTGACCGTCTTGGTCACTGTAAGGAACTGCCACTTGCTTGAATCCTCTTTGTGCTGGCCTGTTGCTGGGCCCTTTCATCTGTGGGCCTTCTCCCTGGACATTGTCCCCCAGGAGCAGGGTGCTGTGGCCCCTGACCTCTGCAGCCATCTACAGCACGAGGAGTGCTTAATTTTTACATTGAAGTGCCTTGAGAAGCATTTCTGGTTGTGCTGGGGGTGCGTTTTGGAAAAGCGTTTCACCTTTGTTCTTCAGCGCTTAAGAGTGCTTATTGTGGCGGAGGAGAATCACCGCCGCAACCCGGGCTGTTTTTACAGCGCTTCGGAATCGTGCTCTGCTCCGTGCCCCCGGGGCACCAGTGAAGGAATGCAAAGGAGCGGGCGCGCTCCTACCGTGCCCCTGGGATGAAGCGCGCTCTAAAGAGCACCCCCGGCACAAGCAGGCACCTACTTTGGTGCCTGCCAGCGACTGCAGCCCGGGCAGGCCGCAGCGTACAACTTGAAGTCGGGCGGGGGGAAGGAAACCTCATCTGAAGTTCCCCCCGGCCCCAGCAAAGCCATTGTGTGCCTAAAGATCGCAGGTGGGGCGGAAGCTCCTCCGTGCCACCGGTCTCATTTCGCAGCCACTTGGAGGCCAGTGTCATTGCAGTGCTCCCCCCGCATGGAAGGGCCAAAGGAGGCCTGTGGGGGCCCTTAGCTATCGCAGTCCCCAGGAGGGGCGTGGTGCCCCCCTTCTTCATACATCTTTTGGCTGACTTTGGCCCCCCTTGTGAGGGCCGGTTGAGGCCTATGGGGGCCCCAGCAATCATGGGCCCCAGAAGGGGCCTATCATTATTAAAGAGGGGGTGCGTGCCGCCCCCCTCAACCCCAGAACTATCAGGAGGCCCCAATTCGGAGCAGAGGAGCGCCAGGGGTCCCATTTTTCATTCTCCTGGCACTGGAGAAGCGTTATCATGGAAACCAGGTACTGCTGACAGACAAGATATATAACATAAGTTCTTTTTAAAGACTTTATTGATGTATATGTTGCCTACCTGTTTTATGATGTTTCATATGTGTATGCAAATGTTCCTTTTATGGGCATAACATGCTAATATGATTTTTCTGACTTGCCATGCATTTATAATGTTCCTAATATGGGCGTTTATGATGTTCTTATGACAAGTGCTTTGGTTTAATAACATGTTTCCTGACTACTGCTTGTGTTGCAGAATTCTAAGTAACCTGTGTGCTATATGTGACTACTTCTAGTTTTGCAGAGTAACTAATGTGTAACATTCTGACAACTGCTAAGGTAGCAGGATATTACTGATAAGTGATGTTTGGTCTAATAATTGCGTTGTGTACCATACAGTATATTTTCATATAACTTGGTGTTGTGTTTCCTTTGTGGTGGGGATAGTGTATCACATGTGTTGTGTGTGTTGTGCAAACGCTTTACACATTGCCTCTGGGATAAGCCTGACTGCTCGTGCCATGCTACAAGGGGTTGAGCAGGGGTTAGCTTTGACGTGTAACTCCCTTGCCCTGCCTAGAGTGGGTGGGTTCTGCCTGGCTTAGGTGCATACCCTAGCCAACCAGAAACCCCATTTTTAACACTATCCTATACACACTTTACAAATGTTATCCTCCCAGGTGAGTACACTTCATCTGTGAGTTACCAAACAGAAGTCTTTGGAGAAGAGGACACGACTGGTGAATGAAGTAACAGTGACATTGCCTCATGGCCTTAGGAGTCACGTCACTCTCTCAATTACACACACTGTACAAATTGTATCCTCCTAGTTGAGTTAACTTACATTGAGAGTTGCAAAACAGGGGTCTTCTGATGAATGAACACTGTTCTGGTGTTTGGAGTCAGAGAAAGAGTGCATCCTGTGAGTTGCAGTCAGGTTATTCGATCTATTCCGCACACTGTTCCAATATTATTCTCCTAGGTGAGTAAACTACATTTGGGAGTTGACACACAGTGGTCTTTGGACAAGAGAAACTGGGCTGGTGTTTTGGGGTTCTATAAACAGTGCCTCCTGTGAGTTGCAATCATGTAACTCCCTACACTGCACACACTATAAAAATATTATCCCCCTAGGTGAGTACTCTTCATTTGTGAGTTTACAAAAAAAGTGTATTTTGAGAAGTGAATACTGGACTGGGGGGTTGGAGTGACAGTAACAAAGCCTCCTGGAAGTTGTAGTTATGTTAGTCCCTGTACTGTAAACACTATACAAATATTATCCCCCTAGGTATGTACACTTCATTTGAGAGTTAAAAAAAATTGTATTTTGAGAAGTGAACACTGGACTGGTGGTTGGAGTGACAGTAACAGAGCCTCCTGGAAGTTGCAGTTAGGTAAGCCCCTGTACGGCATAGAACTATACAAATGTTGCCCCTCAGGTGGGTACACTTCATTTGTCAGTTTCCAAAGAAGGGTATTTTGAGAAGTGAACATCGGACTTTTGGTTGTAGTGACAATAACAGAGCCTATAGGGAGTTGCATTCATGTAACTCCCAGAAATACACACAATATACAAATGATAACACCCCAGGAGAGTATACTTCATTTGTGAGTTGACAAACAGGGTATATGGGCAAGTGATCACTGTGCTGGTGTTTAGAGCTGCTGATACAGGACCTGCTGGGAGTTGTAGTCATGTCCCTCTCTCTAGTGCACACACTATACAAATGGTATCCACCCAGGTGAGTACACTTCTTTAAAGAGTTACCAAACAATGGTATTTGGACATGAAAACACAGGTCTATTGTTTGTTATTACAGACACAGAACCTTCTTGGCCTTAGAAGTCATATCACTCCTTCTACCTCCCACATTTGACAAATGGTATCCTCCCAGGTGAATAATCTTACATTGGAAGTTGCCAATGGTCTTCAGACAAGCAAACACTGTTCTGGTGTTTGAAGTTGCTGAAACAGTGCCTCCTGTGATTTGCAGTCAGGTCACTCTCTCTACTACACATACTTGACCAATGTTCTCCGCCCAGGTGAGTACACATCAATTGAGAGTTTTCTAACAGATGTATTGTAGCAGTGGCTTGTGACTACTGTGCTAGTGCTTGTAGTAACAGGACTAGTGCCTGCTGGGAGTTGTAGTCATGCCAGTGCTTGTAGTATAGACACTTGACATATTTTATCTCCCCAGGTGCATGCACCTCAATTGTGAGTTGCCAAATAGAGGTCTTTGGACAGGTGAACGCTGGGCTGCTGGGTAGAGTGACAGTAAAAGTAGCAAATGGTGAGCTGTGAGCATGCATGACATGGCATTTTGGTGAATTTTTTTGTATTGTGGCTTACTAGACTCTGTTCCCCCAGGTAATCCTATCAAGCCCTCAGGATACAGGATGGCCAGGGCCTTCTCTTCCTAGGGAAAGAGATATAATGGTACACTGGGAGAGTCACCACCAGTCTTCTCCGACTGCAGTTGGTGCCTGGAGACCAGGGAATGGACCTTGTACCTGAGGTCATTCCACCTCTTCCTAATGTCCTCTATTGTCCGCAGGATGGTGCCTATAGCATTCACTCTGTTGACTATCCTGTCTCACATTTCCATTTTCCTACTGAGAGGAGTGTGCTGGACTTATACTTCAAACAATTGTAGCTCCACTCTTAATATTTCCTCCACCATGACTCTTGACTCAGCTTCAGAAAAATTAGGACTTTTTGAACGTTACATGATAGAACAAAACAAAAACTTGTATAAGTGACTTACTAAATAGGGAAAGTGAGATAGGGTGTGAATGGACAAAAGTGTGTGTAGAGTGTTTTATGGGATGGTGAAAAAAGGGTGCCTAATCTATGTTCTCTATAAAAAGAGGTGCTCATGCTTCATTGTCTTGCAGTGTAAATGCAAAGGATTGTGGTCTGTGAAGGGGTGTGTTTTATAGTGTCCTTTGCAGGTGTGCCCCGTGGGCAATATGTGTCAGCTGTGTTATTTTCAAAATAATCCAATGTGCCTTTGTGTGTTACTTTGCTGACTGCAGAATGCTTTGGTTCAGACCACCGTTGGTTGACCTCCATGGGGGTCCACCACAGGTCTGTGTGCTAGTAATAAGGCCAGTGCTTGGTCACTGTGCTGTCGGAGCTGGAGGTCGGAACGCCTATTTCCAGGTCTCGGCAACACTGGTGGTCTGTCTTGTGCGGTTGGCGGTCAGCAGTCGGCAGTCCTACCTGTATAACTCATAATAGGGTGGTCTGAAAGACCACCAACATGGCGGTCTTTTTAAAACTGCCAACATGGCTGTATGGCAGTCTGGCTGCCAAACTCTTAATGAGGCCCGTAGGCGCCTGATTTATTCTTTTTTTGCACCACATTAGCATATTTTTTTTACGCAAAAGTGGCGCAAACTTACAAAATAGGATTGCATTTTGTAAGTTTGTGCTGCTTTTGCGTAAAAAAATGATGCTAATGCGCCTAAAAAAAAGTACAAATCAGGGGCCTTTGTGCCTGACAATTGATGCTAGGTAGTAATCAATATAATCTTATGTTTTCTCGAAAAGTGAATCACATGCTGATATAACGACCTGCCTTTAGGATTAACCATAGTTTTGTGTTTTTTTTGGTCAAAAACATATTGTTGGTATTGTTGGATTTTCCGTCTTCAAAAATATGTACTCATCATCATTTAAGAGAAGCTCATGATGCCAATTCTGGAGCTTTGAGTTGAAAGACAAGATCATCTTATTTATTGGATTTTTTCTCAACTTCCTACAATTCTTTTCATCATTCAGTTGTCTATAGTCGTCTTTCATGTAGTCCTGTGTATTAGGAATTGCTATATTCCCACTTTTGTCCTCAGGCTTAATGATTATTTTGTCATTATCGGCTAAATTTTTTAATGCCTGACACTCATCCTAAGTCATTTTCTTTTTTCCTTGGAGTCTGTGTTTCTCGACTTTCTCTAAATTTGAAAGGAAAAGACCTGCAAAAACATCAATTTCATTACCTGATAATAATACCAGTCAAAATTTAGATTTTTCTTTAAAATTACTGTAATTGGGTCTGTCAGTCTCAATCCCTAACTCTTGAAGAACTTCTGATTCCGGTGGGTCTCCATCTTGTAAATTATGAGTCAGCTCGAACATTTTAATGTCTGAAATTTGATCAATGCACAAATCAATGGATTCAGTCTGATTTCAATTCACATTTCTAGTACTTGGATCTCATGTCTGTGTTGCATAAAACTAAGCCAAATTCAATTTCCTTGCAAATTTATACAAATTTGTCATTTTGAGTATCGACAACATTGAAATGAGATCCTGGGAAGAATGAGAGTCCTATGTTGAGGACTTTTTGTTCAGCTGATGTGAGGATATGATCAGAGAGATTGACCACTAGATTTGACTCCATATATTCGCTATATTTTTTTGAGGCTCTTGTGAGGGTATTGTCTTTTATTATTTTTGCTCTTCTTGTTCTTCTGTTGTTTCTGGTACCTGCTCTCTGCCTCGACACTGGTCATGGCCCCTTCCTCTTCCTCTTGTTAGTTTTTGACCCAGGTAGAGTAGCTTCATCTCCTTTAAAAAAGTTACCCTAGCATCAGATCTAAACATAGATGGTCCTTTTCCTTCACTTAAATCTGCAACTTATTCACTAAGGGGCATATTTATACTCTGCCTACGCCGGATTTGCTTCATTTTTTGTACGCAAATTCGGTGCAAAGCTAAAACTATATTTATACTTTGATGCTAGACCTGTCTAACGTCAAAATATCCCAGTGTGCGTCATTTTCTGGATGCATGAAACCGCCTTGCATTAATGAGATGCAAGATAGGCGTTCCCTCCCAAAAAATCAATTAAAAACCCGTGCGCCATATTTATCTAACTGCGCAAAAATGCTGCACGGCTGGGAGGCGGAGCCGGAAAATGGCGCAAATCCCGATTTGCACCACAAATTAATGCCTGGGTCAGGATAGGCGTTAAAATGGGGCAAACACACCAGTACTTAAGGAAAACCCACAGAAGTAACATCAGAGCTCCAAAAGGAAGACATGGAGGTGCTATTCATCCAGCATGCACGAAGCCGCAGAGCACAGGAGCAACAGCAGCAGCTTCCACCACACCAACAGGCACCCCAAAGGCAACGCCGAAGACAGGAGAGAATATTCCAGACCAGGACAACCCGTCAGGGCCTCAGGGAACATGACATCATCCAGAGGTACAGACTAAACTGGCAAGCCATACAGCAGCTGCTGCACCACATTGAGCCACAGTTGTCACCCAGCTTGCAGACACCCCACATCATTCCACCAGAGACCAAGCTGCTAGCTGTCCTGCACATGTTGACAAGTGGCTCTTTTCAAACCACTGGTACCCTGGTTGCCTGTATTTCACAGCCCTCATTCTCTGCCTTCCTTCCCAAGGCATTGGATGCCATCATCTCCCTCACACCCGCCACATCAGCTTCCGCAACACACAGCAGAAGCAGCAGGAGAGCAAACAGGGCTTCTATCAAATCAATGGCTTCCCACACGTGCTTGGTGCCATTGACTGCACACATGTACGGATTGTGCCACCTGCTGCAACTGAGCATCTATACCGCAACAGGAAGCACACACACTCCATCAATGTGCAGGCCATTATGGATTATCGGGGATTTATCACCAACATCGTGGCAAAGTATCCTAGGAGTGTACATGATTCATTCATCCACCGCCACAGCACCATCAATCAACACTTCCAGGATGGCCGATATGGCAATGGCCTACTTGTAGGTAAGTACAGAAACCTAGTTATATACACAAAGCACGGCAACCATGTAGGACACACAACACATACACCACTACATAGACACGTGGCCAGGAAGACACTGAGGTTGTGATACTGGTAGTCATGTTTGATATCCTTCCCCAATGGGATACACACCTATGGACAAATGACAGATGCAATTAACAACAGATGCCACCCCAGAGACACAGGGGACCAATTTAAAACCACACAGTGACAATGACATGGCCTTAACTGGAAGTACAACATGGAAGATGAATCTTCCAATATCACATCAGTAACACTCAATCATACACCCTTCGAAGCAATACGTACTGTGTAAGGGGTGTGTAATGTGTTTCGCTGCAGGTCAAATACCATAAGACACATAGCATGATGATTCAGACTCTAATGAATGAATGGAATCATTGAGGCATTACCAATCTCTCATATCACTTCTGGGGTGACATTGCCCACTCGCAATAAGGAAGTGGACTGTGCTATGATGTGACACTAATGCAAAGTGCACACTGCTACACATACTGATTGATGCAATTACACATATACATAACAGATGTACAGGCACATGGACCTTCTGACACTTGGGGCCAGATGTAGCAAAGTTTTACGAGTTGCTAATGGCCCGATTCGCTATTTGCGACATCGCAAAATCCGAAATGGGATGCAAAAATCACATTTCCGAAATGCAAATAGCGATGCGACCCATTAACGAATCGCAAAAATTGTGACCTGATTTTTTGACCTGCAAATAGGAAGTCACAAATTGCGAGTCGCAAACCATATGCAAAAGCACGTCGCAAATTGCGACTAGTCGCAAAAAGCCCATTTTGCACATCCAGATTACCACTGATTCAGAGCAGGTGGTAACCAGAACCAAAGTATAAAAGGAAACCCAGAAGGCATCCGGGTGACTCAAAATAGCTGAACTGTACGTGACAGCATGGAGGAGGAGAGTCCAGGCCACCCAGCAGAGGAGGAGGAGGCAGAGACAGGAGAGGATGTACCGAGCCAGGCAGACACTATTTCTACAAACTGAGGAGGAGATATATGACAAATATAGAGTGAGCAGTTGTAGGACGTTGGCTCTGTATGTGCTATTTCAAAGTAAGGAATAGCATGCACAGAGTCCAAGGGTTCCCCTTAGAGGTAAAATAGTGGTAAAAAGAGATAATACTAATGCTCTATTTTGTGGTAGTGTGGTCGAGCAGTAGGCTTATCCAAGGAGTAGTGTTAAGCATTTGTTGTACATACACATAGACAAAAAATGAGGTACACACACTCAGAGACAAATCCAGCCAATAGGTTTTGTATAGAAAAATATCTTTTCTTAGTTTATTTTAAGAACCACAGGTTCAAATTTAACATGTAATATCTTGTTTGAAAGGTATTGCAGGTAAGTACATTAGGAACTTTGAATCATTTCAATTGCATGTATACTTTTCAAGTTATTCACAAATAGCTATTTCAAAAGTGGACAATTTTCACAGTTCCTGGGGGAGGTAAGTTTTTGTTAGTTTTACCAGGTAAGTACGACACTTACAGGGTTCAGTTCTTGGTCCAAGGTAGCCCACCGTTGGGGGTTCAGAGCAACCCCAAAGTTACCACACCAGCAGCTCAGGGCCGGTCAGGTGCAGAGTTCAAAGTGGTGCCCAAAACGCATAGGCTTCAATGGAGAGAAGGGGGTGCCCCGGTTCCAGTCTGCCAGCAGGTAAGTACCCGCGTCTTCGGAGGGCAGACCAGGGGGGTTTTGTAGGACACCGGGGGGGACACAAGCCCACACAGAAATTTCACCCTCAGCGGCGCGGGGGCGGCCGGGTGCAGTGTTAGAACAAGCGTCGGGTTCGCAATGGAAGTCAATGAGAGATCAAGGGATCTCTTCAGCGCTGCAGACAGGCAAGGAGGGGCTTCCTCGGGGAAACCTCCACTTGGGCAAGGGAGAGGGACTCCTGGGGGTCACTTCTGCAGTGAAAGTCCGGTCCTTCAGGTCCTGGGGGCTGCGGGTGCAGGGTCTTTTCCAGGCGTCGGGACTTAGGTTTCAGAGAGTCGCAGTCAGGGGAAGCCTCGGGATTCCCTCTGCAGGCGGCGCTGTGGGGACTCAGGGGGGACAGGTTTTGGTACTCACAGTCGTAGAGTAGTCTGGGGGTCCTCCCTGAGGTGTCGGTTCTCCACCAGCCGAGTCGGGGTCGCCGGGTGCAGTGTTGCAAGTCTCACGCTTCTTGCGGGGAGATTGCAGGGTTCTTTAAAGCTGCTCCTTTGGATAAAGTTGCAGTCTTTTTGGAGCAGGTCCGCTGTCCTCGGGAGTTTCTTGTCGTCGTCGAAGCAGGGCAGTCTTCAGAGGAGTCAGAGGTCGCTGGTCCCTTTGGAAGGCGTCGCTGGAGCAGAGTTCTTTGGAAGGCAGGAGACAGGCCGGTGAGTTTCTGGAGCCAAGGCAGTAGTTGTCTTCTGGTCTTCCTCTGCAGGGGTTTTCAGCTAGGCAGTCCTTCTTCTTGTTGTTGCAGGAATCTAAATCTTTAGGTTCAGGGGAGCTCTTAAATACTAAATTTAAGGGCGTGTTTAGGTCTGGGGGGTTAATAGCCAATGGCTACTAGCCCTGAGGGTGAGTACACCCTCTTTGTGCCTCCTCCCAAGGGGAGGGGGTCACATCCCTAATCCTATTGGGGGAATCCTCCATCTGCAAGATGGAGGATTTCTAAAAGTTAGAGTCACCTCAGCTCAGGACACCTTAGGGGCTGTCCTGACTGGCCAGTGACTCCTCCTTGTTATTCTCATTATTTTCTCCGGCCTAGCCGCCAAAAGTGGGGGCCGGGGCCGGAGGGGGCGGGCAACTCCACTAGCTGGAGTGTCCTGCGGTGCTGTGACAAAGGGGTGAGCCTTTGAGGCTCACCGCCAGGTGTTACAGCTCCTGCCTGGGGGAGGTGTTAGCATCTCCACCCAGTGCAGGCTTTGTTACTGGCCTCAGAGTGACAAAGGCACTCTCCTCATGGGGCCAGCAACATGTCTCTAGTGTGGCAGGCTGCTGGAACCAGTCAGCCTACACAGATGGTCGGTTAAGTTTCAGGGGGCACCTCTAAGGTGCCCTCTGTGGTGTATTTTACAATAAAATGTACACTGGCATCAGTGTGCATTTATTGTGCTGAGAAGTTTGATACCAAACTTCCCAGTTGTCAGTGTAGCCATTATGGTGCTGTGGAGTTCGTGTAAAACAGACTCCCAGACCATATACTCTTATGGCTACCCTGCACTTACAATGTCTAAGGTTTTGCTTAGACACTGTAGGGGCACAGTGCTCATGCACTGGTACCCTCACCAATGGTATAGTGCACCCTGCCTTAGGGCTGTAAGGCCTGCTAGAGGGGTGTCTTACCTATACTGCATAGGCAGTGAGA
Organism: Pleurodeles waltl; assembly: GCF_031143425.1. Lineage (NCBI taxonomy): Eukaryota > Metazoa > Chordata > Amphibia > Caudata > Salamandridae > Pleurodeles > Pleurodeles waltl. Next base: position 1,028,434,610 of record NC_090445.1, read on the forward strand.
GGCTGGCATGGCACCCTGAGGGGAGTGCCATGTCGACTTACTCATTTTGTTCTCACTAGCACACACAAGCTGGTAAGCAGTGTGTCTGTGCTGAGTGAGGGGTCTCTAGGGTGGCATAATACCTGCTGCAGCCCTTAGAGACCTTCCCTGGCATCAGGGCCCTTGGTACCAGAGGTACCAGTTACAAGGGACTTATCTGGATGCCAGGGGGTGCCAATTGTGGAATCAAAAGTACAGGTTAGGGAAAGAACACTGGTGCTGGGGCCTGGTTAGCAGGCCTCAGCACACTTTCAATTCAAAACATAGCATCAGCAAAGGCAAAAAGTCAGGGGGTAACCATGCCAAGAAGGCATTTCCTTACACAACCCCCCCCCCCCAAACGAAAGAGGATGAGACTAACCTTTCCCAAGAGAGTCTTCATTTTCTAAGTGGAAGAACCTGGAAAGGCCATCTGCATTGGCATGGGCAGTCCCAGGTCTGTGTTCCACTATAAAGTCCATTCCCTGTAGGGAGATGGACCACCTCAACAGTTTTGGATTTTCACCTTTCATTTGCATCAGCCATTTGAGAGGTCTGTGGTCAGTTTGAACTAGGAAGTGAGTCCCAAAGAGGTATGGTCTCAGCTTCTTCAGGGACCAAACCACAGCAAAGGCCTCCCTCTCAATGGCACTACAACGCTGCTCCCTGGGGAGTAACCTCCTGCTAATGAAAGCAACAGGCTGGTCAAGGCCATCATCATTTGTTTGGGACAAAACTGCCCCTATCCCATGTTCAGAGGCATCTGTCTGCACAATGAACTGCTTAGAATAATCTGGAGCTTTTAGAACTGGTGCTGAGCACATTGCTTGTTTCAGGGTGTCAAAGGCCTGTTGGCATTCTACAGTCCAGTTCACTTTCTTGGGCATTTTCTTGGAGGTGAGTTTAGTGAGGGCTGTCACAATGGATCCATATCCCTTCACAAACCTCCTGTAATACCCAGTCAAGCCAAGGAATGCCCTGACTTGAGTCTGGGTTTTTGGAGCTACCCAGTCCAGAATAGTCTGGATCTTGGGTTGGAGTGGCTGAACTTGGCCTCCACCTACAAGGTGGCCCAAGTAAACCACAGTTCCCTGCCCTATCTGGCATTTGGATGCCTTGATAGAGAGGCCTGCAGATTGCAGAGCCTTCAAAACCTTCTTCAGGTGGACCAGGTGATCCTGCCAGGTGGAGCTAAAGACAGCCATATCATCAAGATAAGCTGTGCTAAAGGACTCCAAACCAGCAAGGACTTGATTCACCAACCTTTGGAAGGTGGCAGGGGCATTCTTTAAACCAAAGGGCATAACAGTAAACTGATAATGCCCATCAGGTGTGGAGAATGCTGTTTTCTCTTTTGCTCCAGGTGCCATTTTTATTTGCCAGTACCCTGCTGTCAAGTCAAAGGTACTTAAGAATTTGGCAGCACCTGATTTGTCTATGAGCTCATCAGCTCTAGGAATTGGATGGGCGTCTGTCTTTTTTGACAGAGTTGAGCCCTCTGTAGTCCACACAAAACCTCATCTCTTTCTTTCCATCTTTGGTGTGAGGTTTGGGGACTAAGACCACTGGGCTAGCCCAGGGGCTGTCAGAGCACTCAATTACTCCCAATTCCAGCATCTTGTGGACTTCCACTTTGATGCTTTCCTTAACATGGTCAGACTGTCTAAACATTTTGTTTTTGACAGGCATGCTGTCTCCTGTGTCCACATCATGGGTACACAGGTGTGTCTGACCAGGGGTTAGGGAGAAGAGTTCAGGAAACTGTTGTAGGACTCTCCTACAATCAGCTTGCTGTTGGCCAGAGAGGGTGTCTGAGTAGATCACTCCATCTACTGAGCCATCTTTTGGGTCTGATGACAGAAGATCAGGGAGAGGTTCACTCTCTGCCTCCTGATCCTCATCTGTTACCATCAACAGATTTACATCAGCCCTGTCATGGAAGAGCTTAAGGCGGTTCACATGGATCACCCTCTTGGGGCTCCTGCTTGTGCCCAGGTCCACCAGGTAGGTGACCTGACTCTTCCTTTCTAGCACTGGGTAAGGGCCACTCCATTTGTCCTGAAGTGCCCTGGGAGCCACAGGCTCCAGAACCCAGACTTTCTGCCCTGGTTGGAACTCAACCATTGCAGCCTTTTGGTCATACCAAAACTTCTGGAGCTGTTGGCTGGCCTCAAGGTTTTTGCTTGCCTTTTCCATGTACTCTGCCATTCTAGAGCGAAGGCCAAGTACATAGTCCACTATGTCCTGTTTAGGCTCATGAAGAGGTCTCTCCCAGCCTTCTTTAACAAGAGCAAGTGGTCCCCTTACAGGGTGACCAAACAGAAGTTCAAAGGGTGAGAATCCTACTCCCTTCTGTGGCACCTCTCTGTAAGCGAAAAACAGACATGGCAAGAGGACATCCCATCTCCTTTTGAGCTTTTCTGGGAGCCCCATGATCATGCCTTTTAATGTCTTGTTGAATCTCTCAACCAAGCCATTAGTTTGTGGATGGTATGGTGTAGTGAATTTGTAAGTCACCCCACACTCATTCCACATGTGTTTTAGGTATGCTGACATGAAGTTGGTACCTCTGTCAGACACCACCTCCTTAGGGAAACCCACTCTGGTAAAGATACCAATGAGGGCCTTGGCTACTGCAGGGGCAGTAGTCGACCTAAGGGGAATAGCTTCAGGATACCTAGTAGCATGATCCACTACTACTAGGATATACATATTTCCTGAGGCTGTGGGAGGTTCTAGTGGACCAACTATGTCCACACCCACTCTTTCAAAGGGGACCCCCACCACTGGAAGTGGAATGAGGGGGGCCTTTGGATGCCCACCTGTCTTACCACTGGCTTGACAGGTGGGGCAGGAGAGGCAAAACTCCTTAACCTTGTGGGACATATTGGGCCAGTAGAAGTGGTTGTCTAACCTCTCCCACGTCTTGGTTTGTCCCAAATGCCCAGCAAGGGGAATATCATGGGCTAAGGTCAGAATAAACTCTCTGAATGACTGAGGCACTACCACTCTCCTAGTGGCACCAGGTTTGGGGTCTCTGGCCTCAGTGTACAGGAGTCCATCTTCCCAATAGACCCTATGTGTTCCATTTTTCTTGCCCTTGGACTCTTCAGCAGCTTGCTGCCTAAGGCCTTCAAGAGAGGGACAGGTTTCTTGTCCCTTACACAGCTCCTCCCTTGAGGGTCCCCCTGGGCCTAAGAGCTCAACCTGATAAGGTTCAAGCTCCAAAGGCTCAGTTCCCTCAGAAGGCAGAACTTCTTCCTGAGAAGAGAGGTTCTCTTTTTCTGACTGTGTGGCAGTTGGTTTCCCAACTGACTTTCCTTTTCTCTTGGTAGGCTGGGCCTTTCTTCCAGAATCCAGCTCTACTTTTTCACCCTGTGCCTTGCACTGTGCTCTTGTTTCTACACACACCAGTTCAGGGATACCCAGCATGGCTGCATGGGTTTTTAGTTCTACCTCAGCTCATGCTGAGGACTCCAGGTCATTTCCAAGCAGACAGTCTACTGGGATGTTTGAGGAGACCACCACCTGTTTCAGGCCATTGACCCCTCCCCATTCTAAAGTTACCATTGCCATGGGATGTGCTTTAGTCTGATTGTCAGCGTTGGTGACTGTATAGGTTTTTCCAGTCAGGTATTGGCCAGGGGAAACCAGTTTCTCTGTCACCATGGTGACACTGGCACCTGTATCCCTCAGGCCCTCTACACTTGTCCCATTAATAAAGAGCTGCTGCCTGTATTTTTGCATGTTAGGCGGCCAGGCAGCTAGTGTGGCTAAATCCACCCCACCCTCAGAGACTAGAGTAGCTTCAGTGTGGACCCTGATTTGCTCTGGGCACACTGTTGATCCCACTTGGAGACTAGCCATTCCAGTGTTACCTGGATTGGAGTTTGGAGTGGAACCTTTCTTGGGACAGGCCTTGTCTCCAGTTTGGTGTCAAGACTGACTACAGTTTCGACACCAGGCCTTTTTGGGATCAAAGTTTTTACCCTTGTACCCAGGATTGTTTTGTGAAGAGGCTCTGGGCCCACCCTCCTGTGCAGGTTTTTGGGGGCCTGTAGAAGACTCTTTACTATTTTTATCTTTGGTTGTCGCACCACCTTTCCCCTGGGGAGGTTTTGTGACCCCTTTCTTTTGGTCACCCCCTGTGGAAGTTTTGGACACCCTAGTCTTGACCCAATGGTCCGCCTTCTTTCCCAATTCTTGGGGAGAAATTGGTCCTAGGTCCACCAGATGCTGATGCAGTTTGTCATTGAAACAATTACTTAACAGGTGTTCTTTCACAAATAAATTGTACAGCCCATCATAATTACTTACACCACTGCCTTGAATCCAACCATCTAGTGTTTTTACTGAGTAGTCTACAAAGTCAACCCAGGTCTGGCTCGAGGATTTTTGAGCCCCCCTGAATCTAATCCTATACTCCTCAGTGGAGAATCAAAAGCCCTCAATCAGGGTACCCTTCATGAGGTCATAAGATTCTGCATCTTTTCCAGAGAGTGTGAGGAGTCTATCCCTACACTTTCCTGTGAACATTTCCCAAAGGAGAGCACCCCAGTGAGATTTGTTCACTTTTCTGGTTACACAAGCCCTCTCAAAAGCTGTGAACCATTTGGTGATGTCATCACCATCTTCATATTTAGTTACAATCCCTTTGGGGATTTTCAACATGTCAGGAGAATCTCTGACCCTAGTTATGTTGCTGCCACCATTGATGGGTCCTAGGCCCATCTCTTGTCTTTCCCTTTCTATGGCTAGGATCTGTCTTTCCAAAGCCAATCTTTTGGCCATCCTGGCTAACTGGATGTCCTCTTCACTGGAGTTATCCTCAGTGATTTCAGAGTTGTTGGTCCCTCCTGTGAGGGAACCAGCATCTCTGACTATTATTTGTGGAGTCAGGGCTTGAGAAGCCCTGTTCTCCCTAAGTAGGACTGGAGGGGGGGAATTTCCCTCCAAGTCACTATCTTCATCCTCTGTGTTGCCATCCTCAGAGGGGTTGGCTTTTTCAAACTCTGCCAAAAGCTCCTGGAGCTGTACTTTGGTAGGTTTGGAGCCCATTGCTATTTTCTTTAGTTTACAGAGTGACCTTAGCTCTCTCATCTGTAGATGGAGGTAAGGTGTGGTGTCGAGTTCCACCACATTCACATCTGTGCTAGACATTATGCTTCTAAAAGTTGGAATACTTTTTAAGAAACTAAACTGGTTCTAGAATCTAATTCAAACTTTTACAAACTTTTAAACTCTAAAAGAAATGCTAACAGGGACTAACACAAGGCCCTAGCAGGACTTTTAAGAATTTAGAAAACTTTTCAAATTGCAAAAAATCAATTTCTAATGACAATTTTGGAATTTGTCGTGTGATCAGGTATTAGCTGAGTAGTCCAGCAAATGCAAAGTCTTGTACCCCACCGCTGATCCACCAATGTAGGACGTTGGCTCTGTATGTGCTATTTCAAAGTAAGGAATAGCATGCACAGAGTCCAAGGGTTCCCCTTAGAGGTAAAATAGTGGTAAAAAGAGATAATACTAATGCTCTATTTTGTGGTAGTGTGGTCGAGCAGTAGGCTTATCCAAGGAGTAGTGTTAAGCATTTGTTGTACATACACATAGACAATAAATGAGGTACACACACTCAGAGACAAATCCAGCCAATAGGTTTTGTATAGAAAAATATCTTTTCTTAGTTTATTTTAAGAACCACAGGTTCAAATTTAACATGTAATATCTTGTTTGAAAGGTATTGCAGGTAAGTACATTAGGAACTTTGAATCATTTCAATTGCATGTATACTTTTCAAGTTATTCACAAATAGCTATTTCAAAAGTGGACACAGTGCAATTTTCACAGTTCCTGGGGGAGGTAAGTTTTTGTTAGTTTTACCAGGTAAGTACGACACTTACAGGGTTCAGTTCTTGGTCCAAGGTAGCCCACCATTGGGGGTTCAGAGCAACCCCAAAGTTACCACACCAGCAGCTCAGGGCCGGTCAGGTGCAGAGTTCAAAGTGGTGCCCAAAACGCATAGGCTTCAATGGAGAGAAGGGGGTGCCCCGGTTCCAGTCTGCCAGCAGGTAAGTACCCGCGTCTTCGGAGGGCAGACCAGGGGGGTTTTGTAGGACACCGGGGGGGACACAAGCCCACACAGAAATTTCACCCTCAGCGGCGCGGGGGCGGCCGGGTGCAGTGTTAGAACAAGCGTCGGGTTCGCAATGGAAGTCAATGAGAGATCAAGGGATCTCTTCAGCGCTGCAGACAGGCAAGGGGGGGCTTCCTCGGGGAAACCTCCACTTGGGCAAGGGAGAGGGATTCCTGGGGGTCACTTCTGCAGTGAAAGTCCGGTCCTGGGGGCTGCAGGTGCAGGGTCTTTTCCAGGCTTCGGGACTTAGGTTTCAGAGAGTCGCGGTCAGGGGAAGCCTCGGGATTCTCTCTGCAGGCGGCGCTGTGGGGACTCAGGGGGGACAGGTTTTGGTACTCACAGTCGTAGAGTAGTCCGGGGGTCCTCCCTGAGGTGTCGGTTCTCCACCAGCCGAGTCGGGGTCGCCGGGCGCAGTGTTGCAAGTCTCACGCTTCTTGCGGGGAGATTGCAGGGTTCTTTAAAGCTGCTCCTTTGGATAAAGTTGCAGTCTTTTTGGAGCAGGTCCGCTGTCCTCGGGAGTTTCTTGTCGTCGTCGAAGCAGGGCAGTCCTCAGAGGAGTCAGAGGTCGCTGGTCCCTTTGGAAGGCGTCGCTGGAGCAGAGTTCTTTGGAAGGCAGGAGACAGGCCGGTAAGTTTCTGGAGCCAAGGCAGTAGTTGTCTTCTGGTCTTCCTCTGCAGGGGTTTTCAGCTAGGCAGTCCTTCTTCTTGTTGTTGCAGGAATCTAAATCTTTAGGTTCAGGGGAGCCCTTAAATACTAAATTTAAGGGCGTGTTTAGGTCTGGGGGGTTAGTAGCCAATGGCTACTAGCCCTGAGGGTGAGTACACCCTCTTTGTGCCTCCTCCCAAGGGGAGGGGGTCACATCCCTAATCCTATTGGGGGAATCCTCCATCTGCAAGATGGAGGATTTCTAAAAGTTAGAGTCACCTCAGCTCAGGACACCTTAGGGGCTGTCCTGACTGGCCAGTGACTCCTCCTTGTTATTCTCATTATTTTCTCCGGCCTTGCCGCCAAAAGTGGGGGCCGGGGCCGGAGGGGGCGGGCAACTCCACTAGCTGGAGTGTCCTGCGGTGCTGTGACAAAGGGGTGAGCCTTTGAGGCTCACCGCCAGGTGTTACAGCTCCTGCCTGGGGGAGGTGTTAGCATCTCCACCCAGTGCAGGCTTTGTTACTGGCCTCAGAGTGACAAAGGCACTCTCCTCATGGGGCCAGCAACATGTCTCTATTGTGGCAGGCTGCTGGAACCAGTCAGCCTACACAGATGGTCGGTTAAGTTTCAGGGGGCACCTCTAAGGTGCCCTCTGTGGTGTATTTTACAATAAAATGTACACTGGCATCAGTGTGCATTTATTGTGCTGAGAAGTTTGATACCAAACTTCCCAGTTTTCAGTGTAGCCATTATGGTGCTGTGGAGTTCGTGTAAAACAGACTCCCAGACCATATACTCTTATGGCTACCCTGCACTTACAATGTCTAAGGTTTTGCTTAGACACTGTAGGGGCACAGTGCTCATGCACTGGTACCCTCACCTATGATATAGTGCACCCTGCCTTAGGGCTGTAAGGCCTGCTAGAGGGGTGTCTTACCTATACTGCATAGGCAGTGAGAGGCTGGCATGGCACCCTGAGGGGAGTGCCATGTCGACTTACTCATTTTGTTCTCACTAGCACACACAAGCTGGTAAGCAGTGTGTCTGTGCTGAGTGAGGGGTCTCTAGGGTGGCATAATACCTGCTGCAGCCCTTAGAGACCTTCCCTGGCATCAGGGCCCTTGGTACCAGAGGTACCAGTTACAAGGGACTTATCTGGATGCCAGGGGGTGCCAATTGTGGAATCAAAAGTACAGGTTAGGGAAAGAACACTGGTGCTGGGGCCTAGTTAGCAGGCCTCAGCACACTTTCAATTCAAAACATAGCATCAGCAAAGGCAAAAAGTCAGGGGGTAACCATGCCAAGGAGGCATTTCCTTACAGCAGTGCTGCAATCTTAGAATTAATTGAGCTACTGAATCCTCAGCTTGAACGACAGACAATGCACGGCAGCGCCATCCCTACACATGTGCAAGTGCTATGCTCACTGCACCTCTTGGCCTCGGGTAGCTATCAGGGGGTTATTGCTGTGCACTCTCACGATTCTTCAGATCTTTCCTAGATGCCATACTCACCCACATGTCCAAATATATATACCTTCCTAGGATTGAGACAGAAATTAACAGCACCAAGTTGGACTTCTACAAATTGCCAACTTCCCCCATGTAATAGGGTTTGTGGATGGGACACATATACAAATTTGCCCTCCTGCAAATCTGGAATATGTGTTCCGCAACAGAAAATGTACCCACTCACTAAACATCCAGGTGGTATATGACGCCCATTATGTCATTACTGACATTTTAGCTAAATATCCAGGGAGTACACATGACTCATACATATTCAGGCACAGTGGGATACACCAACGCCTAGAACATGGGGAGTTTGGAGACAGATATCTATTAGGTATTGCTGACTACACCCTGAAGCCATACATACAGGTCACTGTGTAAACCATTCATGCCCTGCTAAATTTGGCTTTTGTGTCAAACAGGTGACAGTGCATATGCCCTGGGACCATGGATACTCACCCCGTACCTAACACCTGGCAATCAGAACGAGAGGTGATATAACAGTGCACATCAGCAGACCAGAACTGTCATGGAGAGGACATTTGGCTTGTTAAAGGCAAGATTCAGATGCCTCCACAAAAGTGGAGGTGCACTCCAGTATGCCCCAGAAACAGCATGCAAGATCGTTGCTGCCTGTGCCATCCTACACAACATTGCCATCAGACGTGGGCTACATCTCACCCCTGAAGACACAGACACGGAGGATGAGGAGCAAGAGCTACCACACCGACAGCCTGGGGATAGAAGCATCACAAATGAGGGCAGACAGAGACAGAACCACATTGCAACACAATACTTTGGCAGGTCCGTGGCAACCGTCACCACACTCACTAATGTCAGACACACATAGGCCAGTTATGTAGTGAAACAAACAAAACCTTTTTATTTCTAAACATTGCGAAAGAAATAATATTTCTGTATGTCACAGTCTGGAATTGTCCATTTGCATTTAAGACACATTAAATTCATGTGTCTTATTTACAGTACAGTCTGGTGGCTCACACCCTCCTCCTAGTACGGCCATCATGGCTGATCCCTGATGGGTCCCCTGCCGTGCACTGCTACTCCGTAGCACACGGTACTCGCTGGCAGACACAGTACTAATGGTCGACCCCTCCTCGCTGCCTGAGGGGTCTCCCCTATGCCCCTTGCAGCCTGCCTGCTCTCCATAAGGTCCACCGCATGGCTGATGCAGCCAAGTCCTCGCACCACATCCCCTGCAAAGTGCCCAAGTTCCACCTGGAGGCTGACTGTACGCCTTGACAGGCATGCTGTATTTGTGGCAAGACTCACAATAGATGCTGCCAGTCGGTCAAAGCGTGCAGCAGTGTGGCGCTCTCTGCGCCTTGCAAATGCTCTGTCTGCCACAAGTTCAGTCACCAAATGTTGAATGGCCTGTGTTAAGTTCCCCAGATGTTGATTCATGTGGTTGAACTGACTGTCCACATTTGCTATCCCATGTGTCATTGTGGTCTGCGGTCTATTGAGGGTTCTGGTGATGGACCTTAATTCTCTGTTTTGCAGGCACTGACCCTGAATGAGCGATGCCTCCAATCCCGCAAACTCTGCTTCTCCTACATCATCCTGGGGCACAGACTGAACTCTGCACCGGCGTCTGCGCACTGGTCCAGATGCTGGCTCTGTGCGCCTCTCTGTGGGGCTGGGCCCTGGTGTTCTTTCTGCTGCCCCCATGTCCTGCGTTTGATCTTCAATGGACACTGGTGGTGTTCTGCTGGGCCCTGCAATGTCACCAGCAGCCTCCTGCAGTGGGTCTGGCCCATGTTCTTCTTCCTGCCTTATGTCTCTGCTGGGGGTGTCTTGTGGGAGACCTGTGGGACATAGGGGATACACTGTCAGTCTCGCACATCTGTTTTATGCCTCATAGCAAACATTTGCCTATATTTAGACTACTGTACTACATTGCCCATAATGCACTATTCTAGAGGTTGCTAGACTGAACGGAGCTAGTCTGGTGGTGCCTGCTGCTGTGTACTGGGATAGTGTGTATACTACATTTGTGGGTGTCAAAGCATATCTCATGGTAGTCACTTTTTGATGTCCCAGGTGCTGAACTGTCCAGTTCTCCCATGCCCAGTACGGCCTCTGGCTCCAGTGTCTGCTCCACCATGCTTTCCAGGGCTGTGGGTGGTGGGACGGTGGATGGGCCTCCTCCGGTGCCCCTCATCTCCCTTGGCGCTCCGCAACCCTCTCCTTGGTCCTGGAGCGCAGGTCATACCACCTTTTGCGGATTTCCTCGAGGGTGCGGTGGATCACCCCTATGGCATTGATTTTCTCCTGTATCTGCTGCCATAATCTTTTCTTCTCAGTGTTTGGGGCACTCATTGCTGCCTTTCCAAAACGTTCATCATGGTGCAGGCAGCATTCGTCTGTAAGCACCTCCAACTCCTTGTCAGAAAATTTCATTTTCCCCCTTCTGCCAGCACTGCCTGTCTCCTCCATGGTTGCTGCAGCTCCTCTCCCCTGGGTGTGGCTCAGCAGTTTGAAATGGGTGTGGTTCTCCCTCCTCCCAGGCTTGTTTGATGACTTCCTGGTTCTGATGTCATCACCAAGAGCCAGGAAGTGGGTTTCCCAACTGTTGTGCTGCACCTGCAGGCAATTTGCGAGTCAGTCGCAATTTGCGACACCATTCTCACAAATTGCGATCTCGCTTTTGGAGAGGTCGCAAATTGCAACCTTGCTAAAAGTGAAGGTCGCAAATTGCGGTGCGACAGCTCTGCGACTCGCAAATTGGTATCGCAAGTCTTTATTGCATTTGATTTTGCAAGTCGAAAATAGCGATTTGCATGGAGTCGCTATTTCCAATTCGCAAAATATTTCCTACCTACATCTGGCCCTTAAACCTTCACCCCCACAACCAAGTTAGCCAGCTTACCTGGAGCAGGTACAGTAGTGTAGGTACATGTTTTCACATGAGCCAACTTGGTGAGGGCACAAAAATAGGTTTGCATAGAACTTGTCACACAAGGGATATTTGTGCATTGTCAATTGTGAACACTTCAGTGCTACCAACTTGTGGAGATGTGTTGTACATTGTCACCTAGCCAAATCATAGGTCCTCACTGTTTCACATGCAATTACATATATCTAATTGGATGGGATGTTCAGGCCATGTAGTGCAACCATGTTACCACCACAGTGGAATCAATTGTGTGTGTGTGGACGTATCATGTCACCTCCAGTGAAGGCACATGGACACTTCTTTCACATGACATAATGCATGGGAGATACACAATGACCTGCAAGTTTACAAATATACCACTGATATCAGGTCAATCAGCCAAACAACAGTTTTGATAGTTAAACAACCAATGCAGAAAGAACATCCTAGAAGCCTAGGATCCCACACAATAACACAAACACAGATGAGTCACAGACTACACAAGATAACAACTGCCATGCAAAGTGATAATCAAGGTGCTACCAACAACCAAATATTTTACCCTCATTTTATCTTTCAGCTGATCAGGGTTACAGAATCCAGCCATGGATCATGACCCCATTTGCCAACCCAAGCACAGCAGCAAAGCGTGTCTGTAATGAGGCACATCGTAGGATACACACCATACTTGAGAGGACTTTTGGCATCCTGAAGTCCAGATTCAGGTGCCTCGACATCACCGGAGGAAGCCTCCTATATTCACCTGAAATGGACTGCAAGATCATTTTGACCCGTGCCGTCCTGCACAACATTTGTGTAAGGAGGACCATTCCCCTCTATGAACCAGACCCACAAATGCCTGTAGAGGAGGAAGAGGAGGATGCTGTTCGTGAAAATGAGGGGGACCATCCACACACTGCAGCAGGATTGCATCAGAGACAACACATTGTACAAAACTTCTTCAAACTATAGTCACCATCACCACTTTGTTATCATGTCATTAAATACCCCCCTTCATCCCTCAATCATGCTCTGGGTAATTTTTATGCATCACATGATCCCTAGGAATCATAATCAGAGTTTAGCCTCATAGAGCATTGCAGAAATACAGATTAGGATACTGAAAAAGCCACATCACATTTGATGGGTATGAATGTACACCCAACATCACACACAGTGTAAATGACATATATCCTGTCTATTTCACATGTGAAGGGCAATATCAGAGGACCACAGCTATGAGACACATCCATGTTGCCAACATGGTCCATTGCAGCACATAACACACAAATAAGACACTATCAATCATAAGGAAAAATAGTGTCCCATACATGAGGCAGTGGATGTGCTATTGCATTGGTAGCAGGCATGTATGACCAGACCCTTGACAGCAGTAAATGTGACATCAGCTATCTCTGCAAGGAGCATGTGTGACAAGAAGTCCATCTATTCTGAAAATGGATAGCACGAGTGCCCCAAGTATGACAAGCATTGCTCGCAAAACATGCCCTGCGCAGTCCATCCCAGGTAATAAGTCCTGCCACTGCCATGTTTTAAGTCTCTCCCACACTTTTCTGGGGGGCCCTGTAAATGGACTATCTGTAGCCTGAGATCCCTCAGCTACACACACCCAGACTCCCATTCTGACTCCTGTGTGCTTCCCACTTCAGGATGGCATGCCATAGTCATATTTCATCAGTGTGCATAGACTGCAGGTCAAATAATGCACTGCCTGGTAGTCGGTAAGACCTGTAATCAGGTGTCCATTGCTTCCCATGTGAAAGGTCTACTTGGCCCTTTAAATTTGATTCTCAACACCACAACTTGTGAGAGACTGAAGCTGCACACACCTGTGAGCACTACCAGGCATTCGACTCTGCCCTGCTCTTGCTGCTGCCTGGAACTGCTTAGAAGCGGCTTTTTTTCTGAATCTCCTAGTTGTGCACTGGCGTAAAAACCACTTGTGTTCCAGAGCCCTGGGGGGATTGTGTAACAGTGCAGACCACAGCAGAAACTGTTTTTTGTTCCTGCTTGTTCTAGTCAGAGTCTGCTCACTGTGTATTTGCCTTGTTTATGTTTGTTCCTGACAGAGCCTGCATCCTGTTAGCCAGACTGGTTCCAGTCTTTGCGTTAACCATAGGGGTTCCCTGTGGCTACATTTATCTCATAGTTGCTTTCCATCCCCTCTGTTTCCTCCTGGGGTATTGTGTCTGGCAGGTCTACAATGAATCCTCAAATGTACAGTATAGTTTAATCATTTTACTTATCGTATTCTGTTCTGGGACATGCATTCAAATGGTCTACTCCAGCCACCATCCCTTGTCCGGTTTTGCATGTATTCATTAGTGTCAAACAGTGACAGTGTTCTATGGCTGTATACATGGATTTGGTACTGTGCCTACAGCACAACAAACAAGGGTTGCTAATGTGTATGTAAGGACAAAACATGTGTGTGCCCTGACTGTCCAGACACAGATTCACTTCTGCCGCCACCTTCTGACAGGGCTTACGTGGTGACTAGCTGTGAGATTAATCAGCACAGAGGCACTGATGTTCCTTGTTGCAGTGGGAATTTTAGAGCCCATCCTGTGTACAAATGTTGTGAAGAAACCTGCCTGTTTCATATTACTGATCCATAACGTATTTGAGCACACCAAGGTTGCTCTGTCGTCAGCCTTCTAAACGTTCTGCTGTGCCATAGCTGGGCTATCACCATGTCTGTCGTTAGTTTATCTTTGGTTTTAGGGCAAATCTGCTTTGAAGGACACTCTGTTAATTGAGGGAATGGCTCCACAGACCCATGACTAGACCTGCACGTGACTATGACAACATGGAGGGCAATACTGACACAGGGTACACATGGCCACACGCTTAAACTGGACACCTTTGTGCAATGAACCACTGGAAACATGTGAACACATTCAGCATGGTCTGCTGGTCCTCCACAGCCACAGGAGAAACATAGGTCATTTACATGACTCAAACTGTGGTGTACCAAAATATTTTTGGATTGGAGTTGGGACTCTGTGTCACAAACACTGTACCTACCTAGCATGTTCAAATGCCTGACTCATGGGTAGTATACACACAAGTGACCATGAAGTGGTATCCAACATTCCATTACATGTGATGGCTTATATTTTGGACATTGCCATTATCAACCGTCCTCTATCTATGCTGTGTATAGTTTATCATGGGAGATGTTATGTCCCCAAAGTCATGGAAGTTCACACAGCATAAGACGCAACAGATATGACAAAGACAAATCATGACTGATGTACCTCAATGAATGGCATCTGATGGTTATCCACAATTACAACACATGCATGCAAGCACATTATGCATAACAAGTCTTGTGACATTCACAAAGAGGCACAACAACAATTGAAATAGCCAATTCACAGACATAAACACACAGGCCATGAGTGAATTCTTTAAGTTGCATAGCCTTGCTATCCTCTATTGATGCAACTCCTGCTCAAACTAGGAAATACCAATTTTAATTCCAAAAGTTTGTGTTGCTGTTGCATCAGTTAAGAGTGCTAATCTGGCACATCAACATGAGTATTGTGGTCCTCAGTAGTGTGGTCTGCCACATGTGCCAAACACTAGAACACACACAGCAGGCCATAACAGCCTATCTTTGTATAGTTGTAGCCTTTATGTATGTAAAAAAAGAGAAAAATGACACAAACACAGTTATAGATAGATATTTTTACGCAAAAGCGTAAAAAAGACGCATATGCATCAAAACATGACGCATATGCATTAAAATATGACGCTCACACCCATTATACATCGATTGGTCCCTAGCGTTAATTCCAACACTGCACCCAGGAAATTGGTTAGCCATGAAAAAAATATTGATCCTTGAATGTGGGGGAATTGTTAAGCATATGCGTCAAAAAATATTGACGCAAAGCCCGTAAGCGTCATAAAATTCCACGTATCAGAATAAAAACGCACCGCATTTAAGACAGGAAGTGATGTAATAGGATATCCTGTTTATAGAAATAGTACAGTGGGTGTACTTTCACTTTCACTTTGCAGTCTGTGATTCTTCTAGACTGTGTGACTGTGTAGAGAGTTGTGTCTGTCAATATTGTGCTTTTGTCTCCTGTGTGCCATTTCTATTGTCAGCTGTTGTTTTTGTAAGTGTCTGTGTAAATCAGTGTAAGTGTGTTATTGTTATTTTTTGTGTTTAAATTTGTCTTTGTACTGTTGGGAGTGTGTAGGTGGTATTGTTAGTTGGGGTATTGTTGGGCTGTTTGTGGGTTCTTTAAGTTTCATTTCCATACCTCCTTTCCCTGTATTTCCCTCTTTTCCCTTTCCTATCCCTATTATTTTTGAGATGTTGGGAAGGCCATGTCTGGGGAGAATGGGTGAGAAGGAGCTGGGGGCTTTTATTTGGCTGGTGTGCCACTTCCTCCTCCTGTTGTTAGCGGCTGATGGCTGGGTGATACAGGGGATCACACCCAGGCTATGAGGCTCAGGTGATCAAAGGTACTGTTCCACCTAAAGTTTAAGAGTGTTTAACAGCCAGCACAACGACCACCAACTTAAACATCGCTGGGCAGACCTGGTCGCCAGAGAGCAAGACCTGCTGGACCACCTGGGAGTGGTGATTGGTAGTCCTGTTGGTGAGTACAAATTAGGCTAATGTGTACAGTAAAATGCTCTTTAGTGTCAGTAGCAAATTTTGTGACATGCTGCATGCAATGTTTGTGGACATGTGGAATGCAAGTTGAACAAACAGTGGCCCTGATTTATACAATTTTTGCTACCCATTACTGTCATTTGTTGACGCAAAAGCTGCACAAACATACAAAAGACAATGTTATCTTGTAAATTAGTGCTGCTTTGACGTCAATAGATGATGGTAATGTGGCACAAACAAAAGTATTATTCAGGGCCTGTGAGTGTACCAGGAATGAGATGTATTTCACATGCTAATGCAAGGAACCAATGCAGTCCCCAAATTTTTTAATACATGTCTGAACAGTATCCATGGCCACACGTACAAACATCTTCCTAACCTCTGGTAATATCTTAGGCTGATATTTTGACTTTGTGCAGCATTTCAATTAATTATGGATGCCAAAGTAATGCACACTTGATAATATCTAAATATTTTGTACTACTTTCCATAGCTGTAACGTAAACAAATGAAGCAAATGCTACACATAAAAAAAGAATATCTGGCCCTAAGTTCATTGTTTCTGTGTGTTTTTTTTTGCCTTGGGCACAATTGCTGGTACAGAGCTGGCGCATTTGCCATATGTGTCACTTTATAGCCAAACAATTTTCTAAAGTTAATGGGTCATCATGGAATCCCTGAACTTTGTGAATTCATGGTCACAAATGATTTATTTGCATGATGTTGTGCAAGGGACCCCTGACTGCTTCCATCATACTTTTAAAGTGACTTAATAGTTTGGTAGTTTACGTTTGGTACATCCCTGCTGATCTAGTGCAGCATATGTACAATTGTTAACTACTCAGTATGAAGGCTATTACAGACATGGGTGTATGCTAAGATCAGCAGGCTAGCATTCCTGCAAATGCCGCCATTTCCAAGGTGCATACAAATACAGACCTACGTCATCAAGATTGCCGAAGTAGGACATTACCTAAACCGTGTTTCAATTAGGAGACAGTGTCAGTTCAGTTGTATGACCACAGATCACCCATTTGGCATATGTAAAATAATGAATGTGGCTAACTGTGATCTACAATACCTGATATAGGTACACAGGGCCCTGAGTAACACATTTCAGGTGCAATGACTACACCTGTGCCCGTGCATCCTGTCACGGATGATCAAATTAGACAATGCCAGCATATATTTCTTTCTTGTTTTGATTTAGATAAATGGCCAATCCGTGTTTAGTGTAACATTGTCACCAAGTAAGACACAGGATCCCTGACATCATGGTGTCATAGGGGGCATATATGCCAATGTTGCATATGTAACTTACATACAACACAGGCACACGTATAATGGACCATAGAAAGCACAATATTTCCTGAACTAAACTCAACCCACATGAGTATCACACAGTAACTCATTGTCCCTTGATGCACAAGTCACAATACCTGAGTGACTGGTATTGCAGTGTCTAGAAATAATTCTGCCCAAAATTGAGTAATCATGTTTGGCACCACATGATTGTTAGGGCCTGTTCATGTGTGCATATGTGTGTCTATCACTCACTGAAGTGACAGGGTCAATGTGTGTTTTCTGATCCAAGTTCTGCACAGGGAGCAGACATTGAGCACATTTCACCCTTCCATGTTTTACAGGTGGACCAGCCCCCTACACAATTGGTGAAATGGCTCATCTTGCGGACGCAGACATATCCAGTAAGTGTTGGTATGTTTGTCCTGTGTTGTGTTTGCAGCTGTTGTGGGATTGACTCCTGTGTGTTGGACTCATTGCTAGGTATGATGTGCTGACACATGATCTGATCTGTGACTTGACTGGAGTTTGACATTTTGTTCCATGTTTGAGTTGGACAATCTGTGGTGGAGATTCATATATCGGGAGTCGAGTACTGCGCTATAGGCATGGGCAGGTGAACAGGGTGATATTTGTTGCTACATGTATGATTGATTTGGAGGTGGCCATTTTCATGATTTAGTTAGCAAGTCATACCCTGATTCACACAGACCAGTGATGCAGAAGTATTACCCAAAGACTTGAGCATTCCTGTTAACTAACGAACATGTAGGACTGTATGTTTGACTTCCTAGCAGCATCTAGCTCCACATGTTGTGCTCCGTTTATGTGGCACTTGAGTAGAGGGTCATAGGTGTACATGCAGCTCAAGCCCAGATGGGTGCTTGCATATATGTGCTTGTTTTTGGAAAGGAATCAGTGAGATCAAATGATGTTGACAATTGTCCACAATTAGAAACATAAATGTGGATGTGATTGTCCAATATTTGAGTCAATCCTAGTTGGCAGCCCTCCTTACCTGTGGCAGATTGACTAAACCCATGGACAGCTGTCCAAAGCTTCCTGGCTGTCCTTGATGTTTTAAAGTATGTGTTGCATGTCTAGACCCCCTGAGGCACAGGGTTAGGTTTATGAAATATGTGTACCTAGGTGTGAAGATCCCAGTGTAGAAAACAGACATGTAATTCCAATATTAATTTGTTCCAACCTAGGATACCTCCTCATGATTAGCAACTGCATACCGTCCAGGCAATTCCATTTACAAATAACAGGTCTTGTGGCCCTTGATTGCCATCCAGAAGATGGTCATTAGTTGGCCTGTTACTTGTGGAGTACTTGTAACATTTGTTATGAGACTAATGGCAATACAAAGATGCACAGAACATTTAAGTAGGTACACACATTTTTGTGCGTTGCTGTGCGGTTAGATAGAAGATGTAAGGCTGCGTTGGCATGTCATTCCTCAGGGCTATTCTATGATCTGTACTTTGATTTGGACTGTATGTGCTATTTTTGGGGAAGTGTTAGAATATCATATGTAGATGTATCACACAATGATGTCACTAATGTTTGGCTTTCTCTATTTTTACAGCTGCCAACATGAATGGCCATGAGATAAGGGAATTCCAGAGGTGGGCAATATGTTACCGCCACATACTAGATGTGGAGTCTGGGTTCCGCAATATGGCACATCGTTATCGCCATGAGAGAGCCATAGGGGTCTGGAGGGCATTTGCCCAAGGGTGGCAGCCTTGCCCACAACAGCCACCACCACCAGCACTACAGCTCAGACCACAGTCTCCCAAGGGATGACAGCCACTGGTGCAGGTCCGTCAACCTCATCTGCTACAGGCCCACAGACGGCAGATCCTGCACCTCCCCCTCCAAGCACGACACCAGCAGTGCCATCAACTAGTGGAACACAGACAACCCCAGCTGCTGTAATAGACAATGCCGAATTTCAGCCCATGAGACGTGACATGCAACGGATGTTGCACAGGATGGACAGGCTGCAGCAGGAGGTGTCCCACAATAGCAGGAGACTGCGGGGTATTAAGAAGATCCAGCAGAGGGCCAATTTGTGACTTTTAGATCCTCAGCCATAATTCCCTCCACTCCCTCATCTTTCCTGGTTATTATCTTTAGTGGGTTTAGGGGGTTTAGTGTTAGGTTAGGGTAGTTAATATAAGTGGGTTGGGGGGGTGGAGAGGGTTAAATTATTACTTGTGTTTTTTGTGGTGGGTTGGTGGGACATGATGTTGGGGTTTATGTGTATTAAAAAATACATCTATATTTAAAATATAAAAAACTAAAATTCCCCAAAAATATATATTTGTTTAGGATCAGATAGTTTGTGTTTAGGTTAATATATGTTGTCCTACATGTGTCCCATCATATAAGGGTGGTGGGGGTTGATGTTTAGAGTGTTTAGTTAAATGTGATAGGTAAGTTTAGATTATGGTAGTTAGGGCCAGTTGTGGGTAATGTGTAGTTAGGATAGGTTAGGTTAGTTAAGGTGTTTTCCCTAGTTTTAGTATCCTATATTACTGTTAAATAAGGTTTTAGGTACTCCTTTACAGTATGTGTCATATGCTTGGGGATCAGGGCCTTGGCATGAGTGAACAGTGTCAATTTAATATTAGCATTTGTGTTCCATCCTGCATCCGAATGCCATTATTGACATGGTTATGCACAATTCCTAATGTGCACTCACATTGACAGCTACACCAAAGTTACTTCTCTCTGCATCTGCCATACATTGCACCCACCACTCAAGGTTACTATGGTTCCCAATGTGTTGTGAAGTTTGGATGTGCTTTCAAATCTGTCATCGTTTGAGTCCTGATTTGGAATCTTGGGAACTGTGGTACGTCTGCCTGCAGCCTGATGTTCATGTGAACCCTGATAAGCTGAGTGATGTTATAATCTTATGTAGTATTGTATACATAAATCACACCTATCACTTCTTACATTAGCCTTCCAGGTTACATATTTGTCCATACACTTGTACACATCCATTCCTGCTGTATGGTGTGTGATGAAAGTTTATAGTCAGATGTCAAATACATAAAGACTGTTTTGAAGGGAATGTTGGCCACATTGATTTTCAGCTTCTACATACCTTGAAGCGGACTTTTTCAATCCAACACAGCATTATACTGTTTGTTTTCAATTTACTTCAGACATAAGCCTCAGGAAGCGCAGATGATGATACAATCCAGACCCCAGTGCATAGTTATCAGCCCACAATCTTTCAACGCAGTTGTATTGACATTCTATGGCCATTGACATGTGACATACATCACTAATCTCCTGCATAGTTTATGTGTCACATTACACAGGGGCAACGTGGTTGTGTAAGTGCTATTTATTTTAAAGTGCTGTAGTGCAATAATTACATAGTACAGGATTTTGAGTCCATTAGTGTGACACCTTCTATTGTGATGCAACAGAAGTGCAATGGGACATGTCATTGGGCATGCTGGGGTGAAGTGTCATACAGTGCAGAGGAACATGAATTGCCAATGAGGTGGTGAGAGACAATTACAGTGCATAGTGTCAAGGTAAACAGTGTGCTGGAGAACAGTGCATGTGACCAACTGTAGCAAGACTGGCATGTTAACAAGCACAGGACCTAGGATATCAGTGCCCATGTGGCATGGACTGGTGTTACGGGTGAAGGTGATCTGTTCCACGTCTTCATCTTCCTATATGTGTGTTGTCTCCTCTTCCCTTGGTGGTGGTGGGTTTGAAGGGGCAACACACACTTCAGTGTTTGGAGACGTGAGTCAGAATTCCCAGTAGCTGCCAACTGTGAGGCTTTTAGGGCATTACTACAGCAAGGAGGAGCTGCTGACTCTTGAGTATAGCAGCTACATCACTGTGGTAGGCAGCGAGGTCGGCCCTGAGGGGGTCATGATTGCATTTGTGCTCGCAGTGAAAGGTTTGGGATCCCGGGTGTTGTGGGAACTCCCTTACTACTGTGGTGAATTCCCTTACACTTTGTTGTAGTCCTTGCAGGATGGATGTTACCACTTGCATGGCTGCTGCATATTCTGCAGATGACATCATGCACATGTGCATCCCCTCAAGGCTGGCTGCCATATTTTGCATCCCCACCCGCACCTCCTTGGCCAGCTTCCGCTGTACTCCAACTACAGTCCTCTCAAAGGTGGTACCAGTGTCCTCAGCTGGGTTGGAGCTGGCAGGTCGTACTATTGGGGTGGTGGGTGGGTCCTCTGTTATGGCTGCTACTTCTGTGCTCCTCCTTGCGACTGACGCTGGAGTCTGGAGGGTTCCAAGGACATCTTGGAGGGTCTGCTGGCTAATGTTTGTCAGCTCGTCATCCATGTCATCAGGGAAGTCCAGGACAGGCATAACTCCAGGAGAGCCATCGTCCTCTGCAATGAGATATTGTACAATTAGTGTGTCTGTTTTGTGACATTTGTAATGTGACGTTACTGACTTCCTATTAGTGGAACATTGTAATCTTGGTTCCTGTTCATTGTTCCTGTCATTAAGATTAGCATTCTCACAGGCCCATGCCCCACCTGCATCTCACATGTAGTGTGGGCAGTTTGGGGAATTGTCTGTGTCACATCCTCTAGGTGTAGGTTCTATCCAAATTGTATGTTACCATCTTCTTGTCCTACTCAACCCTCCGTCTACTTCCATTATCATGGTGAGCCCTTGCACTGGCTGTGGGTGTTCTGATGGTACTTGCACCACACTGAACAATCTGGAACTGACCCAGTCTCTGATATTTCACATCCACCTATATGTTGCTGAGACCTAGCATATACTATGTATAGCATTGGCATGGCACGATACAGGTGTCAGCATTGGGATTGTGTAATGCTGATGTTGGGGAATGTGTGCTACATTGGATTGCACTGATGGTCCTGGCAGTGTTCCATTTCCTCTTATGACTGTGCGGATGTGTTTAACTAGCTAGACACATATGTCCTCACTCTCAATGCTGTTGTCTTAGCAGTATGACAGTTGGGATGTTGCAAGGTGGCATTGCAGCTATAGTAACACTGGCACGGGGTAGACCCTGAAATGTGCAGCATGGGTATGACATTACTGCTGTGTACTTCATAATGGTAATAGCAATACCTGATGTTTATTGCGCCTATAGACATGAGCATTTGACATGATTTTCACTTTGTTAGGAATTATAGGGGATTGATAATGTTGTCATCCTTAACGCGCTATTTTGGGTGCATTTGATCCATGGGCACGTAACTGCCATTAGCTACTTAACTTGCACACACAGCACAGGTGGTTGTGGCAACTGTTGTCAATGGTAAATACCACTTGATGATATGGCCTGATACTGGAAATTGAGCCCTAGTTAATGTAGCGACAATACCAGCTGTCAAGTGACAGCAGGCCTGTTTTACGTTGTACCCTACCCTCCTGGACGGGCTTTGCCTTTCCAACAGCCTTGGCATGGCAGAGTACCCCCATGCAAAGGTTGTTGGTGTAGTGTTGTGCTGTGCCCCAGGTTTCCCCTTCACAGCCCATGCACCTGTGGCGTGCCCCTTACCACTACCTGATCATCATGGCTGACATGCATTGTGCAGTAGGTATGCCCCCGCACTTACAGTTAACATTTAGGCATTTTTCCCCCATGCAACTTACCCTGCATCTGTGTTGTTTCTTGGTAGTATGCGCTGTCCTGTCCTTGTATTCCTGTGACAATCTACTCAGGGATGACAGCTGCCACCATCTCCTCCATGTGGTCTAGGGCCTCCTGTGGTGCAGTGCTGCCTTCCAGTTCCTTGCCATCTTTTCCTTGGTCCTGTGCTTGCAGTCATGCCAGCGTTTCTTGCACTCAGTGACTCTTCTCCGTACTTCTTCCTCACTGTCTATCTTGTCGACAGTTTGTTGCAAAATTGCCTCTCTCCTCCCAATTGGCAATTTTGAGGTGACAAAAAGTTGATGCTGGTGTTCCATCACCTCTTTCACCAGTATTTCCTGCTCCTCTGCACTGAACCGGCACTTCCTTTTCTTCTTCTCCCTCTCCTGGGTCTTGTCTGGGTCCTCCTGGCTGGTTCCTGGTCAGCTGTAGTATTCCTGGGGTCTCTAATGGCTTCTGGGATCCATTTTGTGGTTCCTTTGCACATTTTGCTGTGTTTGCACCGCTTTTTGACGCTATTGTGGCGAAAAAAGGCACGTATCCGGTTTGCGAAGTCGTAAACCGGATAAAAGTAATTTTCGCTGCGTTAACATTGCTTTTCTTTACGATGTGGCGCAATGTTTTGAGTAAAAAAATAGACTCTAACCTGTGTTTGCGCCACGGAGCGTCAAAATATAAATTTGACGCCCGGGTGGTGCAAAGAAATGGCGTCAGCCGGCATTAAACTTTTTGACGCAAGACTGCGTCAGCACAGTTTTGCATCAAAAAGTATAAATATGGCCCTTAGTGTATCCAAGTAGCTAGGTTGGTAATTACCTTTATTTAAATTTAGATCTCTCTTGAGATTGTCAAAACTCTTAGCAAAAGTCAATATCCTGCCTTGTTCATAATCTCGTCAATCGCTGATATTTTCTCTTTTTCCATTCTTGTATTTTTTCTTCTTATTTGTCTAGACTCCCTTTCATGGCCTTCCTCAGAGCCATTTGCTCATTTTTGTTTGTGTGAACCTTTAGTTTATCTTCAATTTCCTTAATTATGTTAGATTTTGTTGCCTTCATGTGTCTGGCAGTGCCCTACAGTACCGACCAGGGAAAGTCTGCAAGATCATTGTTGCATGCTGCATGCTCCATAATCTGGCCCTCAGAAGGCACATCTCACTGTTAAAGGAGGGGGTCTTTCATGCTGGAGCAGTGTTTGGGGCCGGTGACTCTGATGCTGAGGGGGAGGCAGATGAGGATGGGGCACACAACAACAGGACTGACCTGATTTGTCACTGCTTTCAATGATGTACAGGTATGTGTGAATTGTATGTCATCTACACATGGAAGATGCATACATGGAAGATGTATTGCTGAAGCCAGTCACTATCCAGTATTTGCATGCATCAAGGTGTGTGTGGGGACTGCAGCCTTTCTTCTTGGTTTCTGACCTTGAAGGGTAGTAGACTTACCATGAGGAGTAGTGGTAATGCACTGCTGCTAAGTGCATGTGTGGAATGCTGGTGCAATTGCGGTGCAGCCTTATTGTTGTACCAAAGGTTTAGGGTCCTCAGTATGCTTGTTTAGGGATATGTTAGGGGGAATTATCAGTCTTGTCCTGCTGTGTAGGCATGTCATGCTGCATTGTCAGCTGCAGTGTGGCAAGTACATGTTCCTGACCACTCAGGGAGGTGTACAATAGAGAATGTCACTTATGTTACAACTTTCCTGACCCACACGTGTGTGACTGCCTATGCAGACCCTTACATATGTGGTATCATAGTTGCTGGGCTTGTCATCCTATGTATGTGTTCAAATGGTGTGGATGTATGTATTGTTTACATGCCTTACAACTTTGTGCCTGATTCCATTTAATTTGCCCTCTTCAGGTCACATCTCTGTCTGCAAGCTGATTTCTGTATTCACGTTTGCCATGGTTGACACAGGAAATCATTACAATTTGAATTTACTTACACAGCTGCCTGGGTGTCCAACTTCATCTGTCACTTCAAAATTGTTGTGGTGCTGACATGTGTATATATTTTCTGCTTGGAAACAGGATCACCACTACATACAATGAAGAGATGTCCATCATGACTTGTGTGAATTTGTGTTTATTGAGTGTAAGACATTGCAGTCCAGAGGAGTGGGGGATTGGTGTGGGTGCTGATCAGAGTGGGTGGTACAACTGTTTGTCTCCCAGGTCCTGGATCCATTTGCCCGGTATATTGTATACTTGTATTGGACAGCCAACAGGGTGTAACAGTGGCAAACAAGGGTGACAGTTCAGAAGAAGGATCACTTCCTGGTGGGGAGATTGGTCTTGGCCTGAGGTCCTGCAGGATGTCTGGTTGGGTGGCCTTTTTAGCTGGGGGTCCCTCAGCTGCAGGGGTAGGGGTGATGGTGGCCTGTGGGTCCTCCTGCTGTGCCTCAATTCCAGTAGCAGGTGCTGATGTTGTTGCCAGTGGTGTTGCCTGACTGTTGGATGTGGCCTGCTGTTCGGTTGAGGATGTCCGTAGATCCCCTAATATGGAGGCCATGGTGGCATTGAATGCCTGCCACTGCTGCATGGCCGCCTGGTGGTATTTCCCCTGCAGCCTTTGCGTGTCCTGCAATGTGGTGTGTATCTGGCCCATCTTGTCCTGGGTTTGCTGGTAGGCTTCCAGGACTCTGGAGATGGACTCCTGGCCGGTCGTGTCCTGTACCAGCCTTATCCCTTGGCCCACAATTGTCCTCCCACTGGTACTTGCCCCCTGTGCCTGTGCCCCTGGTGCAGAGTGCCCCCTTCCATTAACACCAGGACCGTCATTGTCTTGGGTTTGCACTGTTGACTCCTGCCCCTGTCCTGTAGGGCACACTATTGTTTGATGTGACCTTGGGACACAAGTATGGGAAGGTGGGCTCTGCTGTACATTGGCTGCCACAGGGGAGGTGGTTTCAGTTGTGGGTAGGGTGATGTTAATGGTGGTGGTGGACTGAGCACTCATGCCTGATGGGCCAGGTTTGATGTCCATATCCATACTTCCAGGGGAGTCCTCGCCTATTGGACCTGCTTCCAGGCCTGGGCTTTCTGTCACTGGGCTCCACTGCTGTGTGGCAGTACTTGGGAGACCTGTGTAAAGAGAGGTATTTTGTCAGATGATGGTATTGTAGCAGTGACACACATGGTTGTATGTAATCATTGACTGGATTTGCAGGGCAGTAATGGCATTGACAGTTAGCGGTCCACTGCTTGTGTTCCCATCAGTGAAATGTTACACTGGGCCTATTTTGGAGGATAGTTCATGTTTTCCTTGCTACTGTCATTGCCATATACTGATGTGCATTCCTAATACTTATTGGTGATGGGGATTGGCATGGTTTAAGATGTAATTGCAGTGATGTGATGTGGATGTACAAGTCATGCAAGGGTAGGGAGTGTGGCATTGTGGTAGATGTGGTACTTGCTGCAGTGTGGGGTACCCATGCACTAGCTGGGCCTGTGAGGGAATGGTTTCAGTAGGGTGCTGTGGCATGCAATGGTGGGTATTGGGTCCAAGGTGGTTTAGTGCACGTTAGGGTGGAGTGAGGGTGTGAAAGGGTATTGGGGGTACATACTGTGCACTGGGACATGTTGGCCAGGGACTACAGTGGACTTACCAGTGTCCAGTCCAGTAGGTATTTCCGTCAGCCCTTCTGTATGTGGTATGGCCAGGACCTTCTCCTCCCACAGTGACATTTCTGTGGGGTCCGGTGGGGGACCACCACCTATCCTCATTATCGGCAATTTGGTGCCTGGAAGCCATGGCCTGGACCTTCCCCGTAAGGTTGTTCCACCTCTTATTTATGTCCTCCCTTGTGCATGGATGGTTCCCCACTGCATTCACCCTGATGACTATCCTCTGCCATAGGTTGTTCTTCCGGGCTATGGATGTCTGCTGGACCTGTGCTACAAACAGTCGCGGCTCCACTCTGAGGATTTCCTCAACCATTACCCTGAGCTCCTCTTCTGTAAATCATGGGTTTTTGGTGGTGCCATGGTGGTTGTGTTGAGGGTGGGGGTGTTTATAGTGCAGGGAATCCGGGTGTGCTGTTTGTTGATGTGAGTTTCTGTAGTGGTATGAGTGTGTGTTTTGTGGTGTTTGTGTGCAGTGGTGTGTTGTGTGATGCATGTTCAGTGTGATGGTGCCTGTGGTATCTAGGTGCACTGACTCCTTTCATTGCGCTCCTGCCTCACTTTGTCAGAGTTTCTGGCTGCAAAGGGTACTGAGTGTGTAGGGGTATGTTTTGTAGTTCTGTGAACAGGTGTGTGTATGTGTCTCTCGTGCTGGATAATTGTATTGTCCAATGTGGTGCAGTGTTCTGGTGGTGGTGCCTTTTTTCCTCGTGGTGTTTCTGACCACCTATGGACTTCCGCTGTGTTGGGTCTGCGGTGCTGATTTGTGAATCATTATTTGGCTGGCGGTATTTTCTTGGCGTGGGGGTGCTGGTGGTGCAGCCACCTCCTTCATGCCGTCGTTTTGGCTGACTGTGTCATTTTTGGGTGTATTTTGGGCGGTGTTGTGTGGGTGACTCATTATGCGGCAGACTTCACTCCCCCATCACTGGTGGTCTTTCGGCGGCCACTTGTACGGCGGTCTTCAGGGATGACCGCCAAACTCATAATGACCACCTCAGTCTGTATTGGCTGCTTCAGCATACAGTAACCTTTAGCAGGTGATCAATCATACACAGACTTGCCATGGGAAGAACTCCTGCTCAGCCGGGAATCTTTAGATGCTGCCCTGTGACGCTGAGAGAGCTGTTAATCTTCATAAGGCATGCTAGTTATTCTGGCTTTACAGCTGGTGCTGGTGCCAGTAGATAGACAGCTACACTTGAAACCAATGGTAATCCAAACAGCAATTTACACCAACCTCTGCGAATTTCTTTAATCCCTTATTTTTATTGTGAACAACAAATAGCAACTGCACCGACGAGTTTTAACCTATTGGTCTTTCTAGCGGTTGGCGAGCCCTTCCACTATGTTTGCCTTTTGTAATGTTCTTCCAAACTACACATTATGAGGCATCATGGATTATGTAGTCATTACTTGCAAGTCATTCAAAATTGGACGAACAACAAATGTGTTTAATAATAGAGACCATGTGGAAACTTTGATCAAATTTAGAATTACATGTGAGCCAAAACTCACAGTTTACATCATTGAATGTCCATGGAAACTTTAGGCACACCTACAGCCCAAACCTGTGAACGGAATTACACCAAATTTGGCAGAAAGCTAGATCCTGTTGCATAGATTACGCTCTTTGTGGTTTGGTGTGAATGCTTTCAGTAATTTTGGGGTAATTTAAGGCCAAACACTATAGATATCCAGGGATGCGGATCCACCACACCTCAGGAAGAATTTAATTGATCAAGATTAATCATGAATAAGCAAAAAAATATATATTTTTTATGAAAAATTCAGACTCATTCATACACTAATTTGTTCACTCAGACACCCACTTACAGACTCTGAAACCCACTTTCAGACCCACTAAGACACTCTTGCACCCACTCACAAACCCATGTAGACCCTCATGCACCCACTCACAGACCTACTTAGACACTGACACACCCACCCACAGACCCACTAAGCCCCTCATGCACCCACTCACAAACCCACTCAAACAATCATGCACCCACTCCTATGCCCACTCAGATCCTTTTGTGCCCACTCATGAACCCACTCAGATCCTTATACACCCACTCACAGACCCACTCAGACACTGATCTGCCCACTCACAGACCCACTCAGACACTCACACACCCACTGACAGACCCACCAAGACCCTTCCGCACCCACTCACAGACCCACTCAGACACTCATGCACCCACTCACAGACCCACTCAGACCCTCCTTCATCCACTCACAGACCCACTCAGACACTGATGCACCCACTCATAGACCCACTCAGACACTGACACCACTTACAGACCCACTCAGACCATCATGCACCCACTCACATAACTACTTAAACCTTCACGCACCCACTTTCATACCTAGACAAACACTCTCACACCTTGTAAAACCTTCTTACACCTATTCTCACATGGAGAGAGAGAGACCGTTTGGCTGTTCATGGTGCAGGGTTAGGTGGTTAAGGGGGTTGGCTGCAGGGCCTGGCCACATGCTGTTGCTTGCTATGTCACTTCATGCATCACAAAGTCAGAGAAAACATAGATAAAGGAAACATGGGAGGAGAGTTCTGCAGAAAGATCTCTCTTAAAGAAATTGTACAGTTTCAGTTTGAAAATGCTGTCACATAGAGAGATAAGCTACTATGAGTGATGTGATAGGGTGAGTTTCGCTAGCTTGTTCTCAAAGTCTGCAGGAATTGTTTGGGTTAGTCTAGGCCTTGCCAACATATGAAACAGAGTCTTTAAAACTTACCCAGAAATCTAGTACTTAGCAGAATGTGATCTATAGAGTACATATATTGTTAAAAAACAAATATGTTGGATACCTACTACCTGAAAAGAAGTAATTACCTTGAAAACATGTGGTACAGAAATAGTATCTCAGACAAAGTTGATGAAGGCAAAAATGGTGTAGCTGGTTATGATAGATGTTTAGTTTGGCATGCAAATGGTAACTTAATCAACCATAGAAAACGTACTTGTCAAATTGTTGAGAAAACAGATTTTTTTTACTTGCCACTTCTCCAACTATTCAAACCTTGGCTATCTAAATCAGAGTTACTGAGACCATTTGATTGCTATGAAGATTCTTTCAACGCTGTGAAAGACAGTATTCAGTGCCCAGTTTTTCCTAACTAAATGAAAACGTTAAATGAAGAAATTGAACAAGAAGAAACAATTGCTCCTGAGATTGCAAAGGAAAGTTCAGAAAGCAAGCAGAGAGATTTCTGCTCCTCTCAGTGAAGATCCTCTTGGACAGCCAGTAATAGAAACTGAAGCTGCCATAGCAATAAATGAAGAGGAGACAGCAACGCAACAAGCAAGAGAAGAATATGTTAGCTTGGAAGAGCTAGTGAAGCAACTCAATAATGAGCAGAAAATATACAGGAAGTCAAAGAAAAAATAGAGCAAGGATTCCTGCATGAAAAGAATCAGTGTAAATGTTCAAGTTTTAAGCTAATTCTTTTGTATGTTAGTGGACAAGCAGGCACCAGAAAAAGCTTTTTTAATGCAAGAAATAACTGCATAACTACAGAAGACTACAAACTCCATTTTGTTGTGTGTAATAACAGCCCCTACTGGATTAGCTGCACATAGTATCAAAGGAATTACTTTGCATTGTCTGCTAATGCTCCCTTTTGAACACAATAATAAACTGGAGTTTAAGGCAGAAATGAGCAATTAGGGTGTGGCTGTAAGTGTTATACGTTGTGGTTCATAGCAACCAATAAAATGAGGATATTTCTGTTTCATCACTGAGCGGATCCGTGGCTCCCTTCATGGATCTGCGGTTCCTGCTAACATGTGAAATCACATACTCACATATAAAACGACTATAGAACAAGTAATATCTACTTTCGTAGCCGTGTAGCCTGAATCCAATATACAAAACACATTTCTTTATATGTTAAAAGCAAACATTAAAAAAAATAGTGAAAGCTGCAGTTCCGGAACCACGGTTCCGCCCCAATCAAATGATCAGAGCTAAAACCATATAGTATGACCCTCTACTTTTTTGCCACCACGAATCCTGATCAGTGGAACCAGAAACACATTAAAAAATGATAATGAACATGTCATACATATAGACACCAACAGACTCAGTTAAATAACTTTATAGAGGCAGACAAACAATAAACCATACACTGAAACATCAAAATAAACACTGTTATATTTTCTAACACATCCAGTGACTCAATAATGTATAGCCTTATAGATGCAGGCTTGTGAGGATTCTGGTAGTGATACATCCAGACAGACACTGACTCACACACTGACACAGCTAGATATACACTAATGCATATACTAACACACCCAGGCACACACTGTTGCATACACTGAGATACCCAGAGATACTATCATGCATACAACAACACACCCAACCACACGCTGGTGGATATATTAACACACCGAGACAGACCCTGATGCAAACAGTGATACACCCAAACACACACTAATGTATACACTGACACACCAATGCACACTCTTATGCATATACTCCACTACCTTGGTACACACTGCCACCAACACTGGGAAACCCAAACACACACTCATGCATACACTAACATACCCAGCTATACACTTATACATATACCCCCACTCACAGTGATGTATACACTGTCACACCTAGAAACACTCTCATGTATACACTAGCATACCCAGATACACACTTGCACATACACTTAGACATCCAGGTTTACTCTAATAAACACACTAATACACCCTGGCACACACTGATGCATGCACTGTCATACCAAGGTGTAATCTCATACATACAGTAACATACCCTGGCATATATTAGCACATACACTGACACACCCAGGCACACAATGATACATACACAAAGACACCAAGGCACACTCTCATGCATGCACTAACATACACTGGCAGATTCTGGCATATACACTGACACACCAGTACACAGAGCCAGAGAACCTAGCGTACACTGATGCAACCATTTACTCACTCATCATTTCAATAAAAGCCACAGACACAGCTCTTCTTTGAACAAAGAGAGGGGTTCTATCAAGAACTTTTCTGAACTTTTTTTTCCTGAAAAGTAGTGCAAGAAAAAATGAGCTAAGGAACTAACAAATAACAAATGTGTTTCAGTGTTGAAACAATAACATCATCTGAAACATATAAAAAACTAAAAATCTAGCCACAATTGTTGTGAATGGCTGCAAAAAGTTGTAGAACAGATTAACCTTTAGCCGAGATGAGCACATGGCATCTTGCAAAACAAGTGACTGTGCTTCCCAGTTCTTGACTCATTGAAAGAAGTGTGCCAGTTCCTCCTGTCTGAGCTCCTCCACCAGTGGATGTCGAAGCACCTTCTTGAGTATTCCTCTCTCTCATCATCGTGGTGTAGACTCACTTGTGTATTCTTCTAAGATGTTTCCACATCAAGCTAGTATGACAGTAGTTTTTGGATGTCACACAAGATAGCTGCTTACTGCAAATATTACAAATAACATACTTCGCAGTTACTTTCTTCTCACTGGCAGCTATAGAAAAGTACTTCCAGATGTCACGTTTCTTTTTTCCACGTGATGTCCCAGGTTCCTCTTCCAGTGCTGGATCTTGTTGCTCTGGCTGTTGTGAAACACTTGCATTTCTAACAAAAAAAGGCAAACAAACAAGCAAAAACTAGCAATGATGGTTGTGAATTACTCTAAAAAAATGTGTAATAGATGAAACTTTAGCTGAGATAAGCATATGGCATCTTGCACAAAAAATGACTGTGCTTCCAAGTTCTTGAATCACTGAAGGAAGTATGATGGTTCCTCCTGTCTCTGCTTCTTCACCAGTCGATTTTGAAGAACCTTCTTGAACATCCCTCTCTCTCATCATCCTGGTGTGGGCTAACTCATGGATTGTTCTAAGAAGTTTCACATCAAGCTAGTACCGTGAGAGTATTTTTTTGATGCCATATGAGATAGCTGCTTACTGCAAATATTACAAGTAACATACTCGTGATTACTTTCTTACCACCTGCAGCTATGGAAATGTACTTCAAGACATCACTTCCCTTTGTTCCATGTGATGTGCCCGGTTCCTTTTTCATTGCAGGATCATGCTGCTCTGGCTGTTGTGAAGCACTTGCAATTTTTAACAAAAAAAGACAATCAAACAAACAATGCACCTCAAACAATAGATAGGTCTGCTCTCTCCACAGTGTTCTGTGTAGAAACGAGTGGCCTAGGGTGTGGCTACATCAGTTCTAGGGTGTGGTCCAAATGCTGCCAATGAAATGGAAAGGTTTACTTATAACATCTGGTGATTCTGCAGCTCTCTTCGTGGATCAAGTTAAATTGTAAAATCACTTCTTTAAAAATAATAAAAACCATATGGTAACATATATATACCCACATATAGCTACACCATAATAGCAATATCCAAAACAGAGGCGCATATACAGTGAAAACAATTGAATAAAAAAATAGCAAGAGCTGTGGCTTTGCTTGGGATCCGTGGATCCCTCCCAATCACATGATCGGAACAGAACCATAGACTGCTGCCGCTTTTATTTTGGCACAGCAGTGGATCCACCGATCCACTAAAACCCTTTTTATTAAAAAGAAATAGAGCAAATACATGTATGCTCAAATAATAATAGCTTTCTAATTGTTGTATGTACCTTATTGTCTTTTCTTTTTATAATTCTTACCCTGATTCTCTATAGTACTTTCCTCCTTTTTGTGTACCTCACTCAATTACTCAATCAATCACTTATACACTAATGATACAGTCAATCATACACTAATTATACACTCACTCATATACCCATACCCACACTCATACATTTACTCACTGCTTGGATTAATGTAATTGAAATAACCTTTACGTTTAAAAAAACACAGAAATTCACTGAAAAAAAACAAAGGTTACAGGGACATTATAGTTAGGTTCTGAACTTACTCGTACAAAACCATAGAAATTTAGCAGTTATAGTTAACTGAGCTAACTATAACTTGCGCCCTGAAATGCATTGCTTATTGACCTAACATAATACATCATTGATGACATGCTCAGTGAAAATCACTGGTGACATCTCAAATTACATCACTGATGACATCACTGATGACATCATCCACAAAAGCACTCATTCAATCACATATACCCCCATACAAACTTTCATGCAACCACACACACACAAGGCCTGATTATGAGTGTGGCAGTCTATACACCGTCACACCAGTGGTGGCGGTGTGGACTGCCACCAATGCGGTGGTCTGACCCCCACATTACAACCCTTGCAATCTGACCACCAGGGAACCACCAGCTCCTCCAGGATCTCAGATCCTGGCAGTCTGGAGGATGGTGGCAGTCCTAATCCACCAGGGCAGCACTGCAAGCACTGCTGCCCTGGGGATTATGACCTTGTTCTCTGCCAGCAGTTTCATGGCAGTACCACTGCTATGAAAAGGCTGGTGGAGAATGTATGCATGGGGCCCCTGACGACCCCTGCACTGCCCTATACTTGGGATGGGCAGCGCAGACCCCTCTCCCCCCGGCCAGCACCATTGCAATGTTCACTGTCTGCAAAAATAATAAGGCCAGGCCCTGTGGCCAACCCACTATGAGCAACCTACCCTATGCTGCTGGTCGCAGAGCATGGCCTGAGACCAGGGTCTGTGACCAACCCCCATTATCACCCAACCCTGCGTCATCTTGCCCTCTGTTTCTGCATTTTCTGTTTCTTTCTTGCCTTCTCTTTGCCCATCTTTGCCCGTTTCTTGCCTTCTTTTTTTGCTTCTCTTCCAGTTTTCTGCTTGTTTTTTTCACTCTGGTTGTGCCTTTCTGCTAATTTCTTGCCCTTTGTTTGTGCCTTTACAAACACCCCGGGTGCTTAGTACAGTTTAAATGCCTCAGCAGAAGTGTTATTCAGTGACTCTCCTGTGCGGTGAAAACAGACTCAGGCAGACAGTTAAACAAACCTTCCTGCCAGGCTGCCTCCTTGTCTGAAAGAAATGCACATGTGCAATGAGTTAATCTGCACATGTAAAGGATGCTTTGGAGTTGATACTGGCTTTAATTGACCTAATCACTTGAAGCTTTGTGATAAAAAACATTTAGGTGGTCATTACAACCCTAACTGTCGGTGTGAAAGCGGCAGTAAGACCGCCAACAGGCCGGCGGTAAAAAATTAGCAATTACGACCGTGGCGTAAACCTCCAACATAGACAGCCACTTTAACACTCTGACCGCCGCGGCGGTACAAACAAACAGCGCGGCGGTCACCGCCAACAGACAGCCGGGAGACAATGTACCGCCCACACTATTATGACAGGCCAATCCGCCACCTTTTCCGGGGCGGATTCACTGCAGATAAAAAAATGGCGGAAACAGGAATCCCGAAGGAAAAACGCTCACCTCTACACACCCCACGAGGAACGAGGACGCCATGGATTGACTCCAAATTATACCTGCAATAGTCTTCCTGCTCCTCTACCAGGAGCACGAAATCCAGCAGCGAAGACCACGGTGAGTACTGCACCTACGACAGAGGGGAGGGGGGAGGGAAAAAACAGGGACACACACACGCAACACCCCCACCCTCACCCACCACAACACACACACTAATGCATTTCAATACATCACAGTTACACCCCTCCCAAACCCCCCAGAGAATGCAAAGACAATAGAAAATTAGTGTAACCATTGTACTATATTAAAAGCAAGTAGGCAGAAACATATATATACACCATGTACAAAATATATACCAAGCATAGAAGTCCAGGTAGTGCTCTAATAAAGTCCGTGGAACACTGGGACCACACGGTATGGACGAGGCCCACACAAGATCCCCAACCATGATGGAGAGAACACTTCAGGGGCATCAGAGAGCAACTAAACAGGCACCTCAGGGGGAGGGAAAGAGGGGGCACCTCAGCCGCTTGTGTGCACTACGCCAAATCCACGAGGGGGCCACATGCCCACTGTTCACAGTCTCACAAGTCTGTCCAGTGGGTGGTTTGCCCACTGTTTAATCCTGGGGAGTGCAAATCCACAGTCTCACAAGTCTCTACAGTGTGTGGTTTGCCCACTGTTCAATCCTGGGGAGTGCAAAGCCACAGTCTCTCAAGTCTCTACAGTGGGTGGTTTGCCCACTGTTCAATCCTGGGGAGTGCAAAGCCACAGTCTCTCAAGTCGCTCCAGTGGGTGGTTTGCCCACTGTTCAATCCTGGGGACTGCAAAGCCACAGTCTCTCAAGTCTCCACAGTCGGTGGGTTGCCCACTGTTCAATCCTGGGGAGTGCAAAGCCACAGTCTCTCAAGTGGATAACAGTCTCCACTGGTTCTGGAGGGGGACTGGTGCCCAGAGTGCTTCATCCTGCCAAGGACAGAGCTAGTGGATGCATGTCTCCACTGGTTCTGGAGGGGGACTGGTGCCCAGAGTGCTTCATCCTGTGCAGTACAGGCGTAGTGGATGCATGTCTCCACTGGTTCTGGAGGGGGACTGGTGCCCAGAGTGCTTCATCCTGCCAAGGATAGAGGTAGTGGATGCATGTCTCCACTGGTTCTGGATGGGGACTGGTGCCCAGAGTGCTTCATCCTGCCAAGGACAGAGGTAGTGGATGCATGTCTCCACTGGTTCTGGAGGGGGACTGGTGCCCAGAGTGCTTCATCCTGTGCAGGACAGAGGTAGTGGATGCATGTCTCCACTGGTTCTGGAGGGGGACTGGTGCCCAGAGTGCTTCATCCTGCCAAGGACAGAGGTAGTGGATGCATGTCTCCACTGGTTCTGGAGGGGGACTGGTGCCCAGAGTGCTTCATCCTGCCAAGGACAGAGGTAGTGGATGCATGTCTCCACTGGTTCTGGAGGGGGCCTTGTGCCCAGAGTGCTTCATCCTGCTAAGGACAGAGGTAGTGGATGACAGTCTCCATTGGTTCTGGAGGGGGCTTTGTGCCCAGAGTGCTTCATCCTGCCAAGGACTGAGGTAGTGGATGTGATACTCCACTGGTTCTGGAGGGGGCTTTGTGCCCAGAGTGCTTCATCCTGCCAAGGACTGATACTCCACTGGTTCTGGAGGGGGATTTGTGCCCAGAGTGCTTCATCCTGCCAAGGACTGAGGTAGTGGATGTGATACTCCACTGGTTCTGGAGGGGGCTTCGTGCCCAGAGTGCCTCATCCTGTCAAGGACTGAGGTAGTGGATGTGATACTCCACTGGTTCTGGAGGGGGCTTTGCGCCTAGAGTGCTTCATCCTGCCAAGGACTGAGGTAGTGGAAGTGATACTCCACTGGTTCTGGAGGGGCCTTGTGCCCAGAGTGCTTCATCCTGCCAAGGACTCAGGTAGTGGATGTGATACTCCACTGGTTCTGGAGGGGGCCTTGTGCCCAGAGTGCTTCATCCTGCTAAGGACTGAGTTAGTGGATGACAGTCTCCACTGGTTCTGGGGGGGGCTTTGTGCCCAGAGTGCTTCATCCTGCCAAGGACTGAGGTAGTGGATGTGACACTCCACTGGTTCTGGAGGGGGCTTTGTGCCCAGAGTGCTTCATCCTGCTAAGGACAGAGGTAGTGGATGACAGTCTCCACTGGTTCTGGAGGGGGCTTTGTGCCCAGAGTGATTCATCCTGCCAAGGACTGAGGTAGTGGATGCAATACTCCACTGGTTCTGGAGGGGCATGGTGCCCAGAGTGCATCATTCACCCTGTGATGGACTCAGTTGCGTCAGTGCCCTTGCCGCTCATGGGCCAGCGGTGCTTGAGACGGCGGTGCCCTGTTCAGCGGTGCTTGAGACAGTGGTGCCCTGTTCAGCGGTGCTTGAGACGGCGGTGCCCTGTTCAGCGGTGTTTGAGATGGCAGTGCCCTGTTCAGTGGTGCTTGAGACGGCGGTGCCCTGTTCAGCGGTGCTTGAGATGGCGGTGCCCTGTGCGGCGGTCCTTCATGGCCCAGTGGGGCTTTTGCTGGCGGGCCTGTCCTGGGCAGGTGGGCTTGTGCTGGCAGGCCTGTTCTGGGCAGGTGAGCTTTTGCTGGCGCTCCTGTCCTGGGCAGCCGGGCTTGTGCTGGCGGTCCTGTCCTGGGCAGCAGGGCTTGTGCTGGCGGTCCTGTCCTGGGCAGCTGGGCTTGTGCTGGCGGTCCTGTCCTGGGCAGCTGGGCTTGTGCTGGCGGACCTGTCCTGGGCAGGTGGGCTTGTGCTGGCGGTCCGGTCCTGGGCAGCTGGGCTTGTGCTGGCGGTCCTGTCCTGGGCAGCTGGGCTTGTGCTGGCGGTCCTGTCCTGGGCAGCTGGGCTTGTGCTGGCGATCCTGTCCTGGGCAGCTGGGCTGGTGCTGGAGGTGGCCTCCTGAGCAGCGGGGATGATGGCGGTCTTCTCCGCTGTGCTGCTCTTCCCAGACTTTCCTGGTTTCTTGTGGCCCTTACCCACCGTGGAGGGTGTCACAGCTGAGTCCACACTCCCACCTGGACTCCTGGGAGGGGCTTTGATGGCTGGAGTCTTCCCCCTCTCCCGCCGGGCACTGGCCAACTTCTGATGCTTCACAGGTGGGGGACTGTCTGTGCTGTGGCTCCGTGCCACACTGGCTGCCCTGGTGGCCGGTGCACTCCAGATTCCGGTGACTACAGGCACCACTGGTCCCGGAGATGTTGTGGCTGAGGTGCTAGTTGCTAGGTGGGGGAGGTGTGGGAAAGAGGTCAAGGTTGGACAGGAAAAGTTTTTTAGACACGCTGGGACGGGTAGCTGGAGGGGGTTTGGGAGTGGAGGAAGAGGTGGTGGTTGTAGGAAGTGTTCGTTTGGTGACATTGGGTGAAGGTGCATGCGCTGGAGGCTGTCATGAGGTGGATGGCTGTTGGGTGGGTGTGTGCCTGAGTTTGTGTATCTTGGGAGGGGGCGTCACAGACACACTGGGAGAGGACACAGGGGACGTGGGAATGGTAGTGGGGGTGGTGACTGCACTTGAGCGGGGTGTGGTGGTGGGTGTGCTGGAGAGGGATGTAGTGGCTCTAGAGGTGGTGCATGCAGGTGTGAGTGTAGACGAGACTGGGAGGGAGGAGGGAGACGAGGAGGAGGGGGACACATTGGAGGCAGTGGATGTTGGTGTGTTTGCATGTGTGTGATGCTTGCGTGAGTGCCTGTGGGATGTGTGGTGCTTATGTTTGCCTGAGCTTCCCTTGTGTGTTGACATGTGTGCATGCTGGTCTGTAGGTGTGCTTGGGATAGGCTGAGGTACAGGGGATTGGGTCGGGTGGAGGAAGTTGGAGGGGGGAGGCTAGACACAGGGACAATGGCTGCCATCAGTGCTGAGGCCAGAGTCTGAAAAGCTCGCTGAAGGGCCGCCTGACCAGAATGAATGCCCTCCAGGAATGCATTTGTTTGTTGCAAATGCCTTTCTACACCCTGGATGGCATTCAAAATGGTAGACTGCCAAACAGTGAGGGACCTGAGGAGGTCAATGGCCTCCTCACTGAGGGCAGCAGGGGTGACTGGGGCAGGGCCTGAGGTGCATGGGGCGAAGGTGATGCCCACCCTCCCCGGTGAGCGGGCCCAGGCGAAGGCTGAGGGGCTGCTGGGAGGGCGGTGCTGGAAGGGGGGGTGGCGGCTGTACCTGTGGATGGTGGGGGCACAGATGTTGGCGCCACCACAAGGGAGCTCCCATCAGAGGACGAGTCCGTGTCACTGGTCTCAGCTCCTGTCCCCGCCGTGGAGCTCCCCTCGCCCTCCGTCCCACTGGTGAAGTCAGAGTCCGTAGTGTGGCCCTCCATGGCCATGTGTGATGCAGCCCCCTGGTGCTCCGGTGCCACTGCTCCTCCGCCTGGGAGACCACAAAAATGGGGACGACGACAGAAGAAAGACATGTTAAGTGCATGCATTACCGCTACCGCTGGTTGGACACGACACACAGAAGCCCCCTGCACTACGCCGCGCTCTTGGGCTCCACTGTTCAATTCCTGGGAATGCCCTACAAGGCTATGGATGGCATCTGCACACATAAATGACACAGGGGCATGACTAGGTGTACTTGGCACTCTACAGAGGTGGGGAGGGGTGGCACATGGCCTGCCTTACGGAGGGACCTTGCCTGCGGAATTCGCACTGACCTAGGGAAACCCACAGCCCACCTCCCCACCCAGACCCCTCCACTGCGCGCAGAGTCAGCAGAATGAGAGTGTACTCACCCCCTTGTGTCTGCTGTGATGCCCAAAAGCACCCATCCAACTGCGGGTAGACCACCGCCAGGATCCTGAACATCAGGGGGGTCATGGTACGACGGGCACCCCTCCCACGTTGGGAGGCCATCCCCAGCTGAGCCTCCGCCGTCTTCTTGCTCCAGCGGCGAATGTCCATCTTTTCCGGTAGTGGGTGCTCCGTCTGTGGTAGACCCCCAGGGTCCGGACGTCCTTGGTGATGGCACGCCAAATATGTTTTTTCTGGTGGGCGCTGACCTACATGAAATGTACAGGGGGAAGAGTAAGTTATTACCAACTGCACTGTCAAAGTGATTGGCCCCCATCCCTACCCTTGCCATGTGGCACATGCATTCACCGTCGTTTCATGCACGCCGCACTCTCCCCCCTTCCTTCTTACATCCAGCCCTCTCCACACAGGCATAGCCCATACATCATGCTCCCAGTGTACTTACCTGTTTGTCTGGAAGACCGTAGAGTAGCGTGTACTGGGGGAGGACTCCATCCACGGGTTTCTCCAACTCCTCCGATGTGAAGGCAGGGGCCCTTTCCCCAGACACTCGAGCCATTGTCTCTTTCACAACAAGGTCACAACAGCACTTGCAGTGTAGGTCCTCTCATATCAGGTATCGAGTGATTGAACAGATAGAAAATGGCGGTCATGTCCGCGCCGGTGCGTACCGTCACCCCCGGCGTACATCGTCATTGGCTCCTGGGACCCATAGGGTCCAATGCTAACCAATGCAGCATTGCTCTGTGGTCTTCGACCGCCTACCGCGACGATGTACAACGCCAGCACAGTTACCTCACATCCCATTGTCCCACTTTAGAGGTCAGGCAGCCGCCATTTCAGGGGCCCACATGGATTAATTTTCAACTGTGTCACACAAACCTAGGCCTAGACTCAACACACATACAGGCCACCTTTTGTGTATGAATAGTGTTCTGTGTAAACTGTGGGTACGTACCTCTGAGTTGTTTGACTCTGAGCTCGCTGTTGTCCTTCATAGGCACCGTCCACTGGGACATGTGAGGAGATGGCGGCATCCTCCGGTGTACCGACCGTTGGTGGACCTGTCGACAATGGAGGAGCGACATGTGATTATCACATACAGGCTTAACCGTGCCACAATCCAGGAACTGTGTACCCAGTTGGAGCCAGACCCGATGTCAGCAATCCACCATCCCACAGGAATCCCCCCTCAAGTGCAGGTGCTGTCAGTGCTCCATTTCCTTCCAAGTGGGTCATTTCAAACAACAGTGGCCATAGCATCAGGGATGTCCCAGCCTATGTTTTCCAACGTGTTGTCCAGAGTTTTGTCTGCCCTTCTGAAACACATGCGGAGCTACATCGTTTTCCCTCAGTTGGAGGATTTGCCTACAGTGAAAGGTGATTTCTATGCCCTGGGAAATATCCCCAACATCATAGGTGCCATTGATGGGACCCATGTGGCTTTGGTCCCCCCCCACAGGAGTGAACAAGTGTACAGAAACAGGAAGAGTTATCATTCAATGAATGTACAGATGGTATGATTGGCCGACCAGTACATCTCCCATGTGAATGCCATGTTCCCTGGTTCAGTGCATGACGCCTACATCCTGCAGAATAGCAGCATCCCTTATGTGATGGGGCAACTCCAGAGGCACCGTGTGTGGCTATTAGGTGAGCACCTGTGAGCAAGACAGTGGGAATGGTTGTCTGGGTATATCCCTACAGGTTAGTGCGTGTCTAACAGTTGTCCCTCGCCATTTGCAGGTGACTCTGGTTACCCCAACCTGTCATGGCTACTGACCCCAGTGAGGAATCCCAGGACAAGGGCAGAGGAACGCTACAATGAGGCCCATGGGCGAACTAGGAGGGTGATCGAGCGGACCTTCGGCCTCCTGAAGGCCCGGTTCCGGTGCCACCATATGACAGGTGGATCCCTATTCTATTCACCAAACAAGGTGTGCCAGATCATCGTGGCCTGCTGTATGCTTCACAACTTGGCTTTGCGATGACAGTTGCCTTTTCTGCAGGAGGATGGTCCAGATGGCGGTGTTGTTGCAGCTGTGGAACCTGTGGACAGTGAAGACGAGGAAGCAGAGGAAGAAGACATGAAAAACAGGGACTCAGTGATCCAGCAATATTTCCAGTGAGACACAGGTAAGAGTACAGACCTGCCTACTACATGTACTTTAACACTACTACCTCTCTACTGTCTGTCCTTTTCACCCAGTGTGTTGGCACTGAGTTGTCACTTTCCCTTACGATTTCACAGATGTGGGTCCCACTGTGTGACATCTACCTAGATTCCTCATGGACTAGAGCTGTGTGGCATAGGTATGTTGACATTTCGATTGTAAGAGCATTTTGTCACTGTAATTGCTAATACACTATTTCAAAATCACAGACAGACTCCAGATTGTTTTGTGCTTCAAGGGTGTTTATTTAAGTGCTCAATATTGGAGGGGGTAGTAAAATGGTGAGGGGTGATGGCGGAGGAATGTCCCTGGCAGAGTCCAGTCTATTAGTCTCAAAGGTGCATTGTCCATATGGGCATAGGAAGTGGAGCTGGGGCAGTTTAAGTATGGACAGGGTGACAAAGTGGGACAGTAGGATGACAAACAGTGTGGTCTCATTTCTTGGCGGGGGTCTTGGCATCGTGCTCTGTCTTTGTCCTGGATCTCAGGGACCATTTGTGGGGTGGTTCTCCCTCTGCAGGGGGTGGGGTGCTGGTGTGGTGGTCCTGTGGCGGGGCGTCCTGTCCACTAGCGCCGGCGGAGGTGGTGGGCAGTTCATCATCCATGCTAGTGTCAGGGGCCCCTTGTAGTGCCACAGTGTCCCTCCTGGTGTTCACGAGTTCCTTCAGCACCCCTACGATGGTGCCCAGGGTGGAGCTGATGGTTCTAAGTTCCTCCCTGAAGCCCATATACTGTTCCTCCTGCAGGTGCTGGGTCTCCTGAAACTTGGCCAGTACCGTTGCCATCGTCTCCTGGGAGTGGTGGTAGGCTCCCATGATGGAGGAGAGGGCCTCGTGGAGAGTGGGTTCCCTTGGCATGTCTGCCCCCTGTCGCACAGCAGCCCTCCCAGATCCCCTGTGTTCCTGGGCCTCCGTCCCCTGGACTGTGTGCCCACTGCCACTGCCACTGCCCCCAGGTCCCTGTTGTTGTTGGGGTGGTGGGTTAGCCTGGGTTCCCTGCAGTGGTGGACACACTGCTGATTGACGTGTCCTGGGGACGGAGGTATGGGCCCGCTGGGTGGGTGCTGTGCTGGTGTTTCCAGAGGGGGGAAGCTCTGTAGTGGCCTGTGTCAGGGGAACCGACTGTCCAGAGGTCCCCGATGGGCCAGGCTGGTCATCTAGATCCAGTTGGACAGAGCTGCTGTCATCACTGTGGGCCTCTTCTGTTGGTGGTGTGCACATGTGTGGACCCTCCTGTCCGGTGACGTTGGGTAGGGGTCCTGCAGGGGTATAAATGATGGTTATTACATCTGTGTGTGCCATGGTGTGCAATGGGTGGGTGACTGTGTACCCCAGTGCTTGCATTCCTGTGTGGGACCTTGTGTGATGATGGTTTAGGGGGTTGTATGGGTATGTGCAGTGGGCATGCTTTGGTGATGGGTGTCCATGCTTTGTTGTTGCATGCAGGGCTTGGTGTTAGGATGTGTGGTTTGTGATGTAGGGACATTTGTGAGGAGTTAGAGTGATGGGGGTGAGGGTGAGGATGGGGGTATGTGCTGGCATGCAGGTAGGGTGGGGGATGTAATAGTTAAGATTTGCCTTACCAGAGTCCATTCCTCCACCTACTCCTCTGAGGCCCTCAGGATGCAGAATAGCCAAGACCTGCTCCTCCCATGTTGTTAGTTGTGGGGGAGGAGGTGGGGGTCCGCCGTCAGTCCGCTGAACCGCCAGGTGGTGTCTTGAGACCATGGAACGCACCTTCCCCCGTAGGTCGTTCCACCTCTTCCTGATGTCCTCCCGATTTCTTGGGTGCTGTCCCACTGCGTTTACCCTGTCCACGATTCATCGCCATAGCTCCATCTTCCTTGCAATTGAGGTGTGCTGCACCTGTGATCCGAATAGCTGTGGCTCTACCCGGACGATTTCCTCCACCATGACCCTGAGCTCCTCCTCCGAGAACCTGGGGTGTCTTTGGCGTGCCATGGGGTGGTGTAGGTGATATGTGGGGTGGAGTGTGTGGTGATAAGTGTGCTGATATGTAGTAGTGTGTTGTGTGAGGTGCGTGGAAGTTCTGTGGGTGATGGTGTTGTGTGCCTGTGGATGCTGTTGTTGTTGCTGGTGCTGTCTCTCTCTGGCCTTCTTTTGGAATTTTTGGTAGTAGGGGTTTGTGGGTGATGTGGGTGTGTGTTTTATATTGTATTGGGTGTGTGGGAGTGGTGTGTGTATGTGTATCAGGTGTGTCTATTTGGAATTGTCCAATGTGGCTGTGTTTTGTAAATGTGTGTGTATATTGAGCGCGGCGGTGTGTACCGCAAAGGGAATACCGCGGTTGAAAGACCGCCGCGTGGATTCGTGGGTCGTGATAGTGTGGGCGTATTTCTGTTGGCGTGATGGTGGAGGTTTTGTTATCGCCAGTTTATCACTGACCTTTGGTGTGGCGGACTTGTGTGGGTGTCTAAATTTTGGCGGATTCCGAACTGTGGGTCATAATAGCTGTGGCTGAATTCCGCGGCCGTGGTGGTGTGTTGGCGGTCTTCTGCACGGCGGTAAGCAGTTTTTACTGCCAATGTTGTAATGAGGGCATTATTCTTTTGGAATGGCAGTGCAAAGAGTTAACAACTGGACTGTGAAGTGCTAACTTTGTGACTTTGGAAGAGCTTTGCCATTGTCAGGGGCATTATATGCACCCTAAAATGTTTTGCCACTATATAATTTCATTATCAGTATTGCATTATGGCAGAGGATTAATTAAAGTTGGGTGTGGGACTGATCATGACCATGAATAAACATTTTGATTATTTTGTAGTAGTTTATCTTATACTGTGTGTAATTCAAGTTTAAAATAATTCATTACATATTCAAAGTGCTTTCTGTTAAAGG
The DNA here is from genome assembly GCF_031143425.1 of Pleurodeles waltl. Taxonomy (NCBI): domain Eukaryota; kingdom Metazoa; phylum Chordata; class Amphibia; order Caudata; family Salamandridae; genus Pleurodeles; species Pleurodeles waltl. The sequence continues at coordinate 1,028,479,228 of NC_090445.1, forward strand.
CTGTGACAGCATCGCACTAAAAATACACAAGTCCCATTTCTACACAGCACCAACCAAGACTTTATTCTGTGGCTCTCTGGTTACGCACAGACCTCTGCAGTGCATGAACTAATAGAGGTTTTGTTAGAAATGGGGTCTTTGGTTGACAGTCAGGTTACCCCCTGTTCAAGCAAGGACCCTCACTCTAGCCAGGGTAAAAGAGAATCACCCTCAGCTAACCCCTGCTTATCCCCTTGGTAGCTTGGCAGAGCAGTAGGCTTAACTTCAGAGCGCTAGGTGTAAAGTATTTGTACCAACACACACAGTAACTTAATGAAAACACTACAAAATGACACAACACCAGATTAGAAAAATAGGAAATATTTATCTAAACAAAACAAGACCAAAACGACAAAAATCCGACATACACAAGTCAAGTTATGAATTTTTAGAGATTAAACTCAAAAATAGCGCTTAGAAACAAAAATGCTTCCATGAGATGTTAACACGGCGTCGTGACGGAGTCGTTCCCAACAAGCCGACACCAGCGGCGCCGGACACGGAGTCATGTAGACCCCCAAGTACAGTACCTTTGGTGAAGAGTGAAAACAAGCCGATGTGCGAAGTCGGGAATTGCGGCGTCTGTGCGAAACGTTGAATCCGTGCACTTCGAGCGGCGTCGGTCACGACGTGGTGCGGCGACTTCCATGGAGTCGCGGACTTCAGCGGGGCTGCAGTGGCGTCAGGCCTGCGAAGAGCGGCGCGTTCCAGTGAAGGTCAGGCCGTCAGGTGCAAGCGGCGTTACCGGATTCAGCAGCGGCGTCGGTCCGGAGTCGTCCGAAGTCGATTTCCTTGGATTTCCACCAGCTTTCCTTTCAAGGGCCCAGGGACTGGATAGGACACCACTTGTCAGAGCAGGAGTCTCTCCAGAGACTCCAGGTGCTGGCAGAGAGAAGTCTTTGCTGTCCCTGAGACTTCAAACAACAAGAGGCAAGTTCTACTTCAAGCCATTGGTGATTTCTTCACAAGATGGAAGGCACACAAAGTCCAGTCTTTGCCCTCTTACTCTGGCAGAAGCAGCACTGCAGGAAAGCTCCACAAAGCACTGTCACAGGCAGGGCAGCACTTCTTCCTCAGCTATCAGCTCTTCTCCAGGCAGAGGTTCCTCTTGGTTCCAGAAGTGTTTCTAAAGTCTGTAGATTTGGGCGCCCTTCTTATACCCATTTTAGTCTTTGAAGTCACCTTTCTTCAAAGGGGACTCACACCTACTTGTGAAATCCTGCCTTGCCCAGGCAAGGCCTCAGACACACAGCAGGGGGTTGGAGCCGGCATTGTCAGAGGCAGGCACAGTCCTTTCAGATGAGAGTGACCACTCCACCCCTCCCTCCTAGCAGAGATCGCTAATCAGGAAATGCAGGTTACACCCCAGCCCCCATTGTGTCACTGTCTAGTGCGAGGTGAAAAACAACCCAACTGTCAAACTGACCCAGACAGGGAATCCACAAGCAAGGCAGAGTCACAGAATGGTTTAAGCAAGAAAATGCTCACTTTCTAAAAGTGGCATTTTCAAACGCACAATCTTAAAATCAACTTTACTAAAAGATGTATTTTTAAATTGTGAGTTCAGGGACCCCAAACTCCACATGTCCATCTACTCTCTAGGGGAATCTACACTTTAATCATATTTAAAGGTAGCCCCCATGTTATCCTATGAGAGAGACAGGCCTTGCAACAGTGAAAAACAAAGTTGGCAGTATTTCACTGTCAGGACATATAAACCACATTTCTATATGTCCTACCTTATCCATACACTGCACCCTGCCCTTGGGGCTACCTAGGGCCTACCTTAGGGGTGCCTTACATGTAAGAAAAGGGAAGGTTTAGGCCTGGCAAGTGGGTACACTGCCAAGTCGAATTTACAGTGCACAAATACAGACACTGCAGTGGCAGGTCTGAGACATGATTACAGAGCTACTTATGTGGGTGGCACAACCAGTGCTGCAGGCTTACTAGTAGCATTTGATTTACAGGCCCTGGCACCTCTAGTGCACCTTACTAGGGACTTACTAGTAAATCAAATAGGCCAATCATGGATAAACCAATTACATACAATTTACACGGAGAGCATATGCACTTTAGCACTGGTTAGCAGTGAGAAAGTGCTCAGAGTTCAAAAGCCAACAGCGACAGGTCAGAAAAAAATAGGAGGCAGGAGGCAAAAAGATTCAGGATGACCCTGCATAAGCAAAAGTCCAACATGTTTCATAATGTATTATTGTGATTTTCTCAATCAGTAACACCATTCTTAATTTATTTTTCATTTAATCTGCATGCTATGTCATATGTAGGTAGCCAATGGTGAAAGACCAAAAAAACCTACAGAGTATTTTAATTTTAGCCACTCTTTGGACCCCGCTCATAAGCTCACTGACCCCGTCCCTTCTATATGCATCATCAAAATTCCCATACTTTTTAACACCCTTCAAGCACTGGGTTAAATGCTCTTTTGGGATATTTGGGACTGTGGGGGAGCCTCAATGCCCCCTCTGCCCCATGGTCCCAGCAGGCTCCCACCTCCGATAGAAGCCGACATTTTTCCCTGTCTGCCTGCATCTCCGCAGGCAGACAAAGGAAACCTATGCTACAATGAAGGGAGAGCTGTTTGACAACTCTCCCTTCATCAGAGCAAAGGATTTGCTGGGACTTGGCAGCAGCTTTAAAGCTTCCACCAAGCCACAGCAAACAGCTGTGTCTCAGGGGTGGGCACCCAAGGGCATAGTAGGAACCAACCCTGGGAAGTGGTGGTCTCTAGGGCCATCAGTGGCTCCATGAGGGGGACTGCACAGCCCCCCTCCAACCTAGAACAACTTGGGAGTTGGTGGTCCCTCGGGCTGCAAGGGGTTGGAAACTGACCCCTTTTCTATTTTTTACAGTTTGCCTTTGGGAGGTGGTGGTCCCTGGGGATGCAGGGGGCTGCATGGCCCCGGCGCCAAATTTATAAATTCCCCCAGGGAGGTGGATATGCCTAGGGCTGCAAGGGGGGGCATGCAGCCCACCGTATCAAATTTATTGATTGCCCCAGGGAGGTGGCGGTGCTTGGGGCTGTAAGGAGGGAGCTGGTGCCCCTCATAACAGACAATAAACAAAGCAGACCACAGCACACAATGTAAGCAACAGTACGATGTAGGTAATATAATCCGCAGTAAGTGAGTTCCATTGAAAAGAAGGAGGCACGTAAGTATCCCATGTTCTTGGAAGAAAGTCTCTTTATTTGAAAACACAGTTTGATTCACTGAGAGAGAACATGCATCCAAACACAGCCAACAGGTGTTTCGTCATGCAGGTGACTTTTTCAAGGCTGCAGAAAAACATATATACATACTAGTCATTAACTTTGTTCTTAACTGAACAGCATTAAGACAGAAATGCCAGACAAAAGATCAAAAGAAGTCTAGATTCTGAAATAAGGAGCCCAATGTACATAAAGCTCCGTGTAAAGAATAGATAAGTGAAAAGAGACGTGGACATGGCAGACCAGAGAGGCTTATATAAGAGTGGTGAGGAAACACCAAGTGTATGTACTTCAGGGAAAGAAGGAGTCCCCAATCCTCCAAACCAATCCAATATAAATAGAAAGACACCCAGAGTGACTGTGTACTAACACAAAAGGAATCAGTGCGCCAATTAGTCCATATGGAAAAATGAAATAAATTAGATGTGTGTCAGCTATACATAAGATAATACATATATTCAGATGAGAACAGGAAATGATATCCTGTAGCCGTACCTAGTGAACGAAGTAATTGTACAGAAACATGAAATCAGTCCAAGTTACAGTGTTTAGTTCACGTCTGGAACTGAAAAAAAAAGAATATATAGAAGCATCACCAAACACTACTAGAGGTTGAAAAGAACAGGTTAAAATATGCAAGATAGTTAAGAAAACTATGAGTAAGAAGGGAACACCATGGGCATGCAATAGAAGAAAGAAAAGCTGCAACGATATAAAATAGAAAAACCCTTGTAATAGTGGGGGGCATCTACAGTGTGAGAATACAGAGAAAAGTATTCAGCTAAGATCAAAATTTACAATTATTACAAGTAAACCGCCCGTAGGCTACCAATTATACATTTGTAATTTATGTACGCAGAGAGCAACAGAGCAGATAGCTAGCAATGTCATTGAGAGACTGGACAAACTATCTTTCTTTCTTTGTTTACTTTATTCGGTGCAAAAAGACCATAAAAGACATAAAATAAATAAATAACAAACAGATTTCACAATCATAAAAATTTCTAAAAGCGTTGTTAATGCATTTTCCGAATACCAAAAGCAGCATGTATAAAATTTAGCACAGCCTGAATTATGGCCATATTTCCCAAGTCATGTAAGTGGGAGTAAGCAAGTTGGCTAGTTCTAATGCTGTTAGACTGAAAAAGGGGACGTAAAAATCTTTTTCTTGGAGCAGTATATAAAATACAGAAAAGCATAAAATGTAGTGTACTTTGAGATGTCTTTCCATCGCAGCAACAAGGAGGGAGGTTCTTAAACCAGGTTCCAAAAACTGGAAATGCTACCAGATGGTGTAAGGTGTTTAGACGTAGTCTTGTGAGTAAAATCCTTTGTCGCTCATGGTTGGTGATGGTCAGATATAGCTTTGGTTGAAGTTGTTGTGTCTCATAACTTGTCCATAATCTCATTGAGCTAGAGGCTGGGTCCATGTCCTGATTTTTCTGCCAGAATATGTCTTTGACCTTCTTAATGTCTTTTCTTGTTAGAGTTTCTGGTTTGAGGAAAAAATCTCCTAGTCCTAATGATAGGAGAGAAAGATAAACATATCTAAGCCAGGGTATATCTAGAGATCGTGACAGAAGGAGACAGTCTTGTATCACCTTTCTACATAAAAGCGCTTCAGGCTTAGTCCAGATTTGTACCCACAGTATAAGAGGTTGAAGTTTTATATAGCTAGATATGTATCTTAAACCTACTTCTTTATGACAGAACTTTGCTGGTGTAGATTGGGGGACTGATAGTAGTCTTCTTAGAAATTTATTTTCTATAATCTGGAGCCCTGAACATTCTGCAAGCCCCCAGACCCCAGCTCCAAATGTCGCGACAGAGAGGCATTTAGAAGTGAAGACAGTCATCATTTCTTTAACAGGTTTATGCCGAAGACTTCTTGCAAACCTAAAAACAGCTTCAATGGTTTTTTGGAATTGTGTTGAGCGTATATTAACTAAAAACTTCCAATTAAGATCAGCATCAATAGGGACCCCCAGATACGTAAAATGTGGGACCTTTAGTATGTCATGCCCATTTAGAATACATTTTTTCGTTTTTGCTAATTTAGGACCGCACTTCATAACAAATGACTTAGTTCTGTTAATTTTAAGACCAAGGTTCCTCATAAAGGTATTAAAAGCATTCAATAAAATCTGGAGGCCATTTGCTGTCCTTGAAATTAGTACTGCATCATCTGCATATAAAAGTACAGGGATTGGGGAGTTATTGATAACTGCGGAATCTTTCCCTAATTCGCAAAGAAATTTCTCCAGGCCATTTATATATAGGAGAAAGAGGAAGGGGGCAAGAACACATCCCTGTCTGACCCCTTTTAATGAGGGGAATTTCTCTGTCAGGCCTCCCTCCCGGGAGTAACGGACCCGAGCCTCTGTGCAGGCATGAAGTAGTATAACTATATCTTTTTCCACGCCCATACCCAGCATTACCTTCCATAATTTCTCCCTGCTGACTGTATCAAAGGCACAGGAGAGATCCATAAATGCTAAGTGTATACAGCCCCTTTTGGCTTTAGAATATTTCTGGACTATAAGTGTCAAATTGAGAGTTTGTTCGACTGTACCCACCCCTGGGCGAAAGCCAAATTGTATTTCTGAGAGGGAGTGAGTATCAGTCGCCCATTTTTCTAGCTTGTTTAAAATTACACTGCCTAAAATTTTGACTGAACTGTCCAGCAAAGAGATTGGGCGATAGCACAGGGGGTCTGCCCTATCTCCCTTCTTGAAAATCTGGACAATGATCGCTTCTTTCCAAGAGTCTACTAAAGGGCCTGCCACAGCCGATCTCATGACATTGGTTAGCAGTGGACCCCAGAAGTCTGGAAGAGCTTTATATAAGTCGGCAGGAATTCTGTCTGGACCCGGGGCTTTCTCAGATGGACTATCTTGGATTGCTTGTTTAACGTCCTCCACGCTTATAGTATTACTAAAGGCCGAGCTTAGCTGATCATTACCTGCAGGTTTTAGACAAGTTGGCATTTCTGATTGGGTATTTGTCTCTATGGCGAAAGTTTTTTTAAAATAGTCCACCCAGGTCTTGGCTGGGATGACAGTGTCCATGGGCATCTCATATTTATCACTCAATAGTGGAGAGTTAACCACACGCCAGAATGCAGCTGTATCTTTGAGTTTGCTTGCAGCCATCAATTCCTCCCACGCAGATTCACTTAGTTCAACTTTCCTTTTGGCAAGAACTTCCTTATAGTTTTTCCTGGCAATCTTAATTGCTTGTAGATCTTTGGGAGATGCTTTGATTGTTTTTTTAAGCTTGCTTAGGGATGTAGTACATGCGTGGTTAAACCATCTTGGCCCATGGGCTTTATTAGCTCGTTGAGGCTGTAGTTTCTCTGCCATATATTTTGTCAGAGAGGAGAATGCACAAATAATTTCACGTGGGGCCTTATTTTCATCCAGGGATGTCATAACATCTGGCCATTTATTAAAAAATAAATCTCTAAAAAAAATATTGCTGTTTATCTTCCCCCATTTAATTGTAAGCCCTTTTTGGGATGAGAGCTTCATGGCAGCGTGTCGCTTCCCTCTTCTTGAATCATTTGTCAGATCTAAATTAATCACAATGGACAAGGGATTATGATCACTAAAACAGGTCGGGGTAACCCTGAATTGTCCTGTAAAAGAGGACAATTCTCTAGAGTAAATAATATAGTCAATAGTGGTGTGAGTGTCCCCCCTTACAAATGTTGGTGTCCCTCTAATAACAGGTGTGGGGAAGGAAAGAGAATTTACTGTTATCAAAGAATTAAGAGCGTTCCCGTACGGGGAATGTTTGAAGTGTTGAACGGGACTGTCATTCTCGTCCAGGATTCCACAGCAGTCAAGGAGCTCTGGCTCGCCAACCCAGACTATTCTTATGTCCTTTTTGCTGGATACTGTTACCTTATGTATTAAGGTCTCCAAACTACTGACCGCGCTAATGTTTGAGTTATCAAAGGTGTTGTTATAGTAGTTGATCAGTAGTATGTCAAATGGTTCTTCTAGTTTCAGAGATAGGGCCAGAAAAAAAGGCGATATGCCTACAACACGTGCTTCCGTCCCTCCAGCCTCCACAGATAAGAAGATGTCCAGACCGCCCTTAGCTCTGCCTGCAAGGGCCTTGGTTGCAGGAACATAGTATGTGGTATAGCCATTGATATGTGGTGATTCTATGAGCCATGTCTCCTGGCAACAAATAATAAGGTTTCCCATCACTAGATCTATCCAATCAGGGTTTCCAATTTTTTATTTTAAACCTGCAATGTTCCATGAAATGATCCCTAGGGGTGTCATACCCTGTATATCGTGTATATCAGGGATTCCTTTAGATTCTAAGGGGGACTGTGGGAGTACGTTTGTCTCCAAGGGGCCTTCCAGGGATGGCTCAGTTAGTGATGGTCAATCTAACTGCTCTAGTGAGGTCAGGGTCTCATACCTATTAGATAATGTTAAAGGAGTGTCAGAGGGGTTAGAGAGACCAGGGTTGCTGGGATTCTGATTCCCAAAGTGGGTTGAATCAGAATAACATGAGTTTGATAGCGGAGGGATGAACTTGATGAGACGTTGGACTCTTATAGACCCTACAGATGATCTCATAGTTAAGAGATGGTGATACAAAGCATTAACAGTCCAGGGGGTTCTAAAGTTTATTATTATACAGTCCCCAGGTGAACTTTTAGGGTATGAGCCAACCCAAGGTACCCTTCTTACAGTTAGAATATCCCTATGGAAATCAACCCGCCCTCCCGTGTGTTTTCCTACCCAATGAGTCACCTTATTCAGCAGTGAGATATGGGACTCGTGGGGGGTGCTTTCCAATATAGGGGCATTTTCCAAAATTAAAACATAGGGGGCGCATGCCAGTGGTATCCTTGGGCAGGCTACCTGAGTACTTATAGTCTCCTGGCCCAGCCGGCCTTCCCGTTTGTTTGTGCCCCACTGATACTGTAGGTTTGTAGAATTCTGTGAAGCCTCTATCTTCAAGGGTTTTTGGGTTGGGTTCTGGGCAGGAGATATTCTAGAATTCTGGTGCTGTTGAGTAGGTGGAGCTGGTAAGCATTCAGGAATGGAATGAGTGTTCTGAGATTCTGCCCTCGGTGGTTTAGATTTTACATTCGTTATAGATTCGACCTTCTGCTCGAGAATGGTCACTCTCTCCAGAACTGATGAGCATAACTTTTTGATGTCTCTAAGTTGATCTTCAATTTGCAAAAAACAAGTTTTAATTGGGTCAGAATTTTTAGAGTCTTTTGGTTGTTTCCCTATAGTTCGTTTTATTTTTTAGGTTTTAGAGGGATATTTGCTCTTGGTCTTCTTGGTTCCTGATGAGGACTCTCCTAAGCCTTCCCTATCTACAGGAGGTCCCACTTGGTGTATGGGGGTTACTGCCGTATGGGGGGGAATTATTTGCCTGCTTTTTTTTTAGGGTGGGCTCTCTGGGGTTGTAGGTGAAATTAAATCAATCAAATCAATTTCTGTTATTACGCAAAGGTTTCTTTTCTTAGTCTTGCTCGGCAGCAGTGTTGCCGGCGGATTCCGTCCCCCCTCCCCAGCCTTCCCTGCTTTCTCAAGAGACAACTCTAAAGTAGCTTCTACCCTCCCTATCTCTGTCTCAATGGCACCCATTACAGACGTTAGGTTGCTTGTTATTAGCCCAGGTGGGGGGGCCTCCTGAGTGGGCTCCCTTCCCCCGTTGTCTCCCTTACGTTTTCCCATTTTGACAGGCTAATCCCTTTTATCCAAGATAGGGCGCCGCAGATTTCTTTAACGGCTATAACAGACTCAAATCCCCTGACTGGGGAGAAAAAAAGAACCAAATTATACTCAGACCCTACTTGGTTCAAATGTCCAGACACAGCCTTTTACCAGACCGAGTCCCCTGCAGTTGTGGAGTGGTAGGCCTGACTTACGCCTTGCGTGTAATTTGCCTATGTCAGTCCTTACGTGAGGGGGGGGGCGAGTCCTTCAATTTAGAAATCAGTACTCCTTCACAGCAGCACCAAAGACGCACTTCCTGAAGACCCTATTTTATGTTAGAGAATAATCACCAGTACAGTACCTTTAGGTAGCCGTGTGCGTTTGGGCTATCTGGTCCAGACGTCTTTGGATGGATGTCAGGGGGGTGGCCCTGCCCTGCCTCTTCCTGGCAATGACGGGCAAGAACGGGCCCGCCCTTGGCCCGGGCTTCGCCCGGGCACCGCGCGCGCGCGTCCCGCGAGGCGGGAGCACGGTCTGATTTTTAAAGGGCTCCTGCCCCTCCTCTCCACACAGAAGCGCTTCCCGCGGCGGCGGGAGCGCAGCCAATGTTTTCAAAGGGCTCCTGCCCCTCCTCTGCACTCAAACGCGCTACCCGCGGACAAACTAATTACAGATGAGCATAACTAACATTGCGCCACCCTATTGTAGAATAATAAGCTACAGGTATGCATGGAAAAGTGTCCAATGTCCCATAACGCCACACACATATGTTAGTTCAGACATCTAGGGAAATGTCAAGCAAAGCCAATTTACAAGCAACAACCAATGTTCAGGCAATACAAAATTACAGAGGATACCAAAACATTAATGTGAACACAAAATGGATAACATGAGGAAATTCAATAACAAACTATCATATCAATACAGTAGACTTTAGCTGAAAAATACATGGAGTTCCTGGTCAGTGTTAAGACCCATTTCTACAGCCCGAAGTTTTAGTATCCATTTCGCCTCACACTTACATAAATCCTTCGTTCTATCCCGCAATCTTGGTGAAGTGTATACCTGGGTAATGCCATGAAATATGATGTTAAGGATGTCCTTCTCCCCATGCTGTAAGTTAAAGTGTGTTACATGAAGGTAAGCAGTGGTGTGATTCCTAATCGCTCTGACATGTTCTTGTATATGTTCTTTGAGAGGACGAATAGTACTACCCACATAGATCAGTCCACAAACACAAATAATACAATAAACTGTATACTTAGTGTTGCAATTAATGAAATGTCTAATCTGATGAGTAGCTTCTGTATTGTAAGAAAAAGTCAAGTTTTATTAAGGGCCATTTGGCATGACACACAGCAACCAGACTTGTAAAAACCAACCGGCTTATTAGAAAGCCACTTTGGTGAAAGTGTCTCAGTGAGGGGTGCAAGAAAGCTGGGACATAGGATATTCCGCAAGGTCCTACCCCTGCTATGTTTAATAGATGGCATCTTGTCAATTGCAGATGCTAATCCAGAATCCAAAAGTAGTAAGTGTCAGTGCCTTTTGAGTATACGAAAGACTGGCATGCTAGCAGGACTGAATCTAGTGATAAAGGGAATAGCCTTATTCATTTTGGTATGAGTTTTCTTGTAGCCTGTGATAAGTAGAGAATGACGTTGTTTTGAGGATATGCGTTTACTTGCAATAGAAATCAAGTCTTACGAATATCCCCTATCTTGGAAACGTTGTGCTAGACATTCCAACTCCTCTGTGAAGATCTTAGTGTCACTACAGTTAGGACGTATTCTGACCATTTCCCCATAAGGTATAGCTTTAATTTGAGCCCTAGGGTGTGCACTGTGTGCATGAAGAATAGAATTACAAGCAGTTGGTTTTCTGTACAGTCTAGACGAGATCTTATTGTTAGAAATGTAGAGTAAAAGATCAAGAAACTCAATTTGAGCAGAATCAGTTTTGTGTGTAAAGGCTAGATTGAACTCATTTGAGTTGAGATGATCTATAAGTGTACTCAGGTCCTGGTTGCTGCCCAAGCAAATGGTAAGTATATCATCAATATATCTGCGCCAGAACAAAATATGTTGAGTGATGTGAGTGGGACAGTCCGACCAAAGATGTTGTCTCTCAAACTATCCCATGTAAAGGTTAGCATAGGAAGGAGAAAATGTTGCTCCCATAGCCACCCCCGGCACTGTTGGTACCAATATTGTTGTCAAGTGGTAAGGTGGGCATAAAGGTGGATTTAGGTTTAAGGCCACTGTCAAGATCCAAGTTGGGTTGTATACCAAGATGGACTAGTAATTCCTCCACACTAAGTCCCGGTTGAGTAGTAGAATCTAGGGACAGAACGGTGTGAATGTCTTGTATGTCCCTTATTGATCTGTTACACGTACGTGGAATTGGGTTCAAAACCGTGTCATGTATAGATTTATTGAGGAAAAACGTTTTGAGTTTCAAATGACGTCTGAATTTAAAGAGATCTATGTTTATGTCCATAAAAACAGGTTTACAAACAGGACAAAAGCCCAAACCTTTCTGTAACACGTTTATTTCATCAGTAGACAATGTAAGACTGGACAAGTTAATCACCTGCATTGAGTCAATAGTCGGAGCAGATGGAAGTAAGTTATTACAAAGACTTAGGTTCTTTGGGTCCTGGCGATTGAGCGAGTTGTTACGCCCTCCCTTTTGTCTCCCGTTGTGTTTCTTGCCCCCCCTGCGGGTGAGTTTGTTGTTTGGGTTTCTGTTGTAGTTCTTGCGTACACCCTTTCTGTAACGTCCTAGTTCCTCTATAAAAGGAGATGGATGGGGAACGTTGTGTGTGGGTAAGTTACAAGAGAACCCTTCAGTAGAGGGGTCCAAGCTGTTACTAGATAGGTTAGAAACATCCAATAGACTGCTGGGTGCCGACACATCCGTAAGGTTGGTGTTGCTACTCTTATCAGTGCATTCCTTATTAACCTGGTCAAATCTACGCGCAAAGGTGTAAATGCAACCATTGCTATAATCATTCTCATCCCTAATAAGTTTTTTCAACTTTTTGTCCTTAATGTACAGTTGGTAATTGTTAAGTATTTCTCTCAAAATGGTGTAGTTTTTATTGGTTGCCTCGGGAAGGTTTAGGTGTTTGATCTCCTCTTCTAAAGAGGCAATGTCAAGCAAAAATGTATCCCTTTTTCGATCAGCATGTTTGATGAGTATATTCATCATGCCAATAGATGAAGAAGAAATCAGGTGTAACCATTCCCCTAGGAGATCAGGGTCAAGATCGTCAAATGATGGAAAGATTATCACCCGTAGCCCCCTAGGGACTTGTTTAAGTTCTAAGTAACGTTTAAGTGTGGTAGAATCCCACCATCTTGCTAGATCCTGTTTTTTGAGTCTTTCCAGTTTGATGAATTTTTTTCTAAGTCCTTCTTTTGTAGTCATATTTACACCAGTAGAAATGGAAGTGGATTTCCTCACAAATAGTTCAGCAGCTAACGTGTCACGATTATCGTCAAACAAAGCCATGTCCGAACAAAAAAACAAAGCCAACAGCAGTCGTAGTAGAATTGTGTGACCCAGAGTGCGGCTCACCCCAGTATGACAGGAAAAAGGCCTTACTACCTCCCTAATTTAGTCCTCATAACTGAGAATCGTAGCTCCAGGGAGGTGGCGGTACCCAGGGTTGCAGGGAGGCCGGTCGCCTGCCCCTGCACTAAAAGAAATAATGTCCCCAGTTCTTGTTCCACCCGGGGGCTTCAAGTAAGTCCACGCTTCATAATTATGTTTTCATTTTCACCGGATCCACCATGAATAGCAGCAAAAATATAAAACAAATGCTTTTAGCCCTGGCGGTGGTCCTTCTATGACCCCACCACCAGAGCTAAGGGGTCAGGGTATCTGTGCCTTGGCCCCTTTTCTTTTTTTTAAATTTTGTAATGGGACTCAGATGAAGCCAAGTCCTTAAATGGCTGCCCACACTTCCTGGTTTGAAGTTTTGGCAGTGTTGGCAGCCAATCAGAGCTGTGCATTTCTCTGCAGGAGCTTGTCATTATTTGCAAAGTCATTGCGGCCAGAAATATACAAGTTTGGATTTCGGTACGTAATCTGTGTACCGAAAGCTAGCTTTCTGCCAATTTTGGTGCAATCCTGCGGTTCAGGCTGTCGTCCCATTGGAATTCAAATGAGAACCAAAACTTCTTTGCCCCCCTCTTTTTTGGGTGCAACAAGAATCACCAGACACTTTTTTGGAAACTTTTGAGAAGATTCATCAAACGGTGCCAAAGATATAGGCAAGTTAAAAAAATGCTTTTTCTATTTAAACATGGTCCTAACTACTACCTAGTGGTGACTCACCACTAGGTTTTATATGCATATATATTACTGGTGGTCACCAGTAGGTAGTTATGGTTAGGGCTATTTTTTCCTTAGATGAAGCATTTTTTGCTTTGGCAATAACTTTAGCATCTCTTGACAAATCTTCAAAGCATACTTTGGTTAGTTCAGCTGCTGTCTTGGAAGTTTTGTGGTGATCCATAAAGCGGGGGCAGAAATAAACAGAGGTCCCAAAACACTTCTTCTCCATTCTGTGTCGAAGGGGATTTTCAATTCTTTAGACACACCTACAGCCCGAACCGCTGAACTGAATGGAATTATACCAAATTTGGCACAATGCTAGATTCTGTTCCACAGACCATGCTTTCTCTGATTTGGTGTACATCTGTTCAGTAGTTTTGGAGTAATTTAAGGCCAAAATATAAAGATACCTAGCGCGCATTGATCCACGGATTTATGCTCTACTGGGAGGATTTAATTGGCTGTCTGCAGCCCACAGGAATGTTGTGGCCGCCATTTTATTTAATCAGGAAACGGTCCCTGGCGCTGAAATCTTGGCTGATTGTAGAGGATGGGGTTTGAGTAGAGGTTCCCTGACCCCATCGGCATGTTATACTTGTGGTAAATAAGAAAAGATTGTATTAAGTTGCATGGAAAAGGTTTTTGACGGTTTTCAAAATCTACAGATCCATCCACAGAGATCAGCGTGGCCCCCATGTAAATCTTTGGCTGGATCCGCCGATTTCGTGAAACATAAAAAGAATAGATATAAATTCATACATCTATTAAAAAATCCAGACAAACACCCTAACAACCACTCTCACTCAGATAGACAGTGTCACATCCACTCTCACACCTATACAGACACTGTCACACCTACTCTCACACTCATGTTGACACTCTCACACTCAGACTCAGAGAGAGATACTCTTATACCCGCTCTCAGATTGAGGAACACACTGTCGCACTCTCTCTCACACCAAGACTGAGACACTCACACTTACTCTCACAACTAGTCAGACATTGTCACACGTAGTCTCACACCCATAGACATACTCTGACACTTACTCTCTCACCAATCAGACAGTCTCACGGTCACACTCACACTGAGAGAGACACTCTTAGACTAAACTTCACATCCAGGCACACACTGTCACATGCTCTCTCACATCCAGACAGAGACTCTCACACTCAGTGGCACACTCAGTGAGACACTGTGACATGTAGTCTCAAACTCAGAGGTGCACTCTGACACTTACTCTCACGCCAACACAGAAACTCCCACACCTAGATAGATATTCTTACGTTTTACAAACACACTCTGAAACTCAGTCTTACACCCATACATAGACTCCCAGATGCACTCTCATACCAAGATGGCCACTGTCACATCCACTCTCACACTTACAGAAACAATGTCAAACCGCACACCCACACAGACATGCTCACACCCACTATCACACCCATTCAGATACTCTCACACTCAGAGAGAGATACTCTTACACCCACTCTCCCATTGAGGTAGACACTGTTACACTCCCTCACACACCAAGACACCCATGCTAACACTCCCACACTCACTCTTAAACTCAGAGAGACACTGTCACGTCCATACTAAAATCCAGACCCAGACTGTTACACTTACTCTCACACGCAGGCTCTCTCACACCCATAAAGATGTTCTTACGCTTTGTCTCACATCCACAAACACACTCTGACATTCAGTCTGACACACCTACAGAGACTCTCAGATGCACTCTCACCGCAAGATAGGCACTGTCAGAATTACTCTCACACGCAGACAGACACTATAACACCCAGACAGACACTCTCACACTCACTGTCAGACTCTGAGAGAGATATTCTTACACCCACTCTCACATTGAGGTAGAGACTGTCACACTTACTCTCACACCAGGACTAAGACTCTCACACTTACTCTCACACCAAGACAGACACTCTCATACCCACTGTCACACCCATGCAGACACTCTCACACTCACTTTGGCACTCAGAGAGAGATATTCTTACACCCACTATCAGATTGGGGCAGAAACTGTCACACTCCCTCTCACACCAAGACCTAGACTGTCACACTTACTCTCAAACCAGACACTCTCACATGTAGTCTCACACCCAGAGACACTGTAACACTCACTGTCACACCCACACAGACACTACTTAGAGAGACACTCTTGCACCTGTTCTCACATCCAGGGAGACACTGTCACCCTCCCTCTTAAACTCCAGACAGAGAGTCTCAAATTCAGTCTCACACTAATATACTGTAGAGATGTTGCCACATAGCCTCAAACCCAGAGACACACTCTGACGCTCACCCTCACATGGAGACATAAACTATCACATTCACTCTCACAGCAGGTGAGACACTGTCACAGGCGTCTCCAAGCTCGAGAGATGGTGTCAAATCCAGTGTCCAGATAGGCAGTCAGTACAAAAGGGTCCTTTGGCCAATATGTGGGCACTGATGCATGTATATGAGTTAGGGTACAAGTTTGATTACTAAATAAATGTAAATTGATGAGACTCATTAAACAAATCAATACAGAATGTTAAAAATAGATTTTTAAAAACATTTTGGGATTCACAGGTAGATCAGCGGATCCGAACGAGTATTTTAAAAAATATATCTTTATGTATGGTTAAGTTATTGGCTCTGAGAAGAGCCTTTGTGTATATGATCAGTAGGTGACTGCTACTGATGAGAGAGGATGCAGTCTCTCAAGTTATGCAGAAACACCTTGTTGCCTTTGTCTGTTAGGTGAACTCTGTATATAACCTTCATGTTAAATAGTAAGTTGTTGTGATAGATATAGAGCTCATGTTATAGTCCCTGAAGAATGGAGGTACAGTTTTATTAACATGTTTCCTGGATTTATTTGGCCCTTGAAGATATGTTTGTTGATAGTTGGGTTGTGAGTCTATGTAGATTGTAAGTACATGTTGGATTGGTTTCACAGAAATTGGAAAACAGTATTACTGCTTGTGATATATCTATTGTGAAAGCTTCAACCACATCTGCTAAAAATGGTTTAAAAGTAAATATGCTCCAGTCAGAAACTGTTATGAACGTGTGACCCGCTGCAGCAGAATGTTGCAGACTGTGTAACCATGGTAACACAGCTACAGGAGCATGAGGGGAAAGGGTATATAAAAAAGACTAGACTGTGACTTCATTGTTGCAAATGTAGAAGCAGTAATGATTTGTAGTAATTATTTGGTGTTTAGGTCTGCTTTTGTGTAAAAACAAAGTTTGGTATGGATGTGTGTTTGTTCATGTATTAAAAAATAATTTTTGGATTGCCTTTTGGATCCATCCACTGATTTACATGGGGGGCAGCGGCGAGCTCTGCAGTGGATCCGCAGATCCTGCAAAAACCCTTACCGTATTGGGCTATCTTTTGAGGGTGGTTGGGAAGTGCTAAGTATAGGAGCAGTTCATAAGTGATAGAACATAAGTTTCAGATGGAAGGAAGATTGGATTTGTTTTTCTGATTGACTAACTTGAAAGCAAAGGTGGCAAGGTTGCCATTTCATGCTTGCCTGCTGGGAAAGTGGATTTCCATTCTTGTGGTTGTTTTTCTGTACATTTTTCAATGAGAAGAAATTCTAACTCATACTATAAGACAAATAGCACACTTATCAGGGATGTGTAGTAAAACGGACTTTATGTTAGAAAGTATTAGGAAATAAATGAATGAATAGTAGGAGAATGCATCTCCGTAGTTTGGTACCAAAATGTCATCAGAAATATAGATAGTAGGTTGGTAATTAAATTATACACGCTAGGAAATAAATGACTAAAAAGATTTAGTAGAAATTAAAAGAGTGGGTAATGGACATTTCTATGTTGTTTCAGTATACTTAACGGACCTCTGAGCTATGTTGAAACTAGTATTCAGAATGCAGTGATTACTTATTAAACATTAAAAATGTTGTAATTTGTATTAAAACATGAAATGCCCATGACTACACTAATATAGATATCTATAAAAAGCAATAGAGAACTCATAGAGAGATACATATATTGAGAAATAACAGATTTTTTTTCACTAGCAGTTAGAGAGACATAAGTGAACCATCCTACTTATAAGTGTAACTGTGAATGTTTACTGTTATTTTCAGTTAGCATTAAAAATCTGCTTATGGAGACTTAAAATGTTGTTTGTGTAATGATGAGCATAGATACACAGTTTTATGTTAAAGTAGACTTGGCACTACACAATGGGGTAATTTCAACCCTGGTGGTACAGGACCGCCAGGGCTGAAATGACGGAAGCACCACCAACAGGCTGGCGGTGCTTCCAAGGTCATTACGACCGCGGCGGAAGCACCGCGGTGCACCGCCGGGGCCGACGGTTTCCCATCACAATGGCCCCAGTGGTAGTAATCCGCCAGGGCAGCGCTGCTAGCAGCGCTGCCCAGGGGATTACGAGTCCTCCTACCGCCAGCCTTTTCCTGGCGGTTTGAACCGACAGGAAAAGGCTGGCGGTACGGGGAGTCACGGGGCCCCTGGGGGCCCCTGCACTGCCCATGCCACTGGCATGGGCAGTGCAGGGGCTCCCTGACAGGGCCCCATGCGGCTTTTCACCGTCTGCTCTGCAGACAGTGAAAAGCGCGACGGGTGCAACTGTACCCGTCGCACGGCAGCAACACCGCTGGCTCCATTTGGAGCCGGCTCCCATGTTGCGGCCCACATCCCCGCTGGGCCGGCGGGCGGAAACTCTGTTTCCGCCCACCGGCCCAGCGGGGATATCATAATGGGCACCACAGGAGTGAGGCCGCATGGGCGGCCGCACAGCAGTTACAACTTGGCGGGCGGCGGTTGCCGACCGCCAATGTTGTAATGAGGGCCTATGTGTTTAAGAAGCTTTGTACAGCCCATTTAGTACCGATAACCGAACCTTTAAGTGAGATGGAGATAGCTGAAAAAAGGCAAAAATTAGGCAAAATACAGCTAAAATTTAGTTTTTTTAAAACAATTGGAAAAAAATGGTGCTGCAGAAGAAAGCATGTGTTTTTTTCCCTGAAAATGACATCAACAAAAGGTTTGCAGTCCTTAAATCACCATCGTACCAGCTTTTAGGAACAGGCAGACTTGAATACTATCTTTTGTGATATCAGCCTCCTTCCAGTTAGTCACAGAACTGGGTGTGGAAACAATGCTGGATCACAGACAGCTAAACCTTTCTGAAAAGTAGACAACGTTCTGAACTCAGCAAGTGGTTGTTTGTGTAGATTTTTCAAGATTACAAAAATATTAAAATGGAAGTGAAGAAAGAGCCATTTCCTAATTTCCATTACTTTTTCCAGTTATGGCAGATTTTTAAAAGCAATATACCTTTACGCCTGCTGGACTCTTCTGGGTGCGATATATAGGGCTTGTAGGTTCATGAAGAACCCTAGGTACCCAGAGACAATAAATGAGCTGCACCTTGCAATGGGTTTTCATTGTGTACCAGGTATACAGCAATTCATTTGGTGAAATATAAAGAGTGAAAAATAGGTCTCAAACCTTTGTATTTTCAAAATGGGCACAGGATAAGGTGTTGAGAAGCAGTAGTTATTTGCCCATCTCTGAATTCCAGGGCCCCCATACTAGCATGTGAATTACAGGGCATTTCTCAAATAGACTTCTTTTTTACACACTGTCTCACATTTGGAAGGAAAAATTATAAAGAAAGTCTAGGGGCAATAACACTTGTTTTTCTATTCTGTGCTCCCCCAAGACTCCCCCAAAAAATGGTACCTCACTTGTGTGGGTAGGCCTAGTGCCCGCAACAGGAAACGCAACATGGACATGTCACAGTTTTACATTGAAATTTGAGACGTTTAATGGAAAGTGCCTAGCTGTGGATTTTGGCCTCTAGCTCAGCCGGCACCTAGGGAAACCTAGCAAACCTATACTTTTTTTTAAAACTATACATCTAGTGAAATTGAGAATGGGGAGACTTGTAGGGCTCGCGCCAGGTTCTGTTACCCAGAATAAATTGCAAACCTCAAAATTTGGAAAACAAAACACTTTTTCTTCACATTTCAGTGATAGAAAATTCTGGAATCTGAGAGGAGTCACAAACGTCCTTCCAACCAGAATTCCCCCAAGTCCCCCAATAAAAATGGACCCTCACTTGTGTTGGTAGGCCTAGTGCCGGCAACAGGAAATGCCCCAAAACGCAACATGGACACATCAAATTTTTGCATTGAAAACTAATGTGTTTTTTGGAAAGTGCTGAGTTGTGGATTTTTGTCTCAGGTTCAGCCGGCACCTAGGAAAACCTACTAAACCTATGCATTTTTGAAAAGTAGACACTCAGTGTCGCTGACATCACTGCCACCAAGCTCTGCCTCACCATCAACTGCTACTTAGATGACGCCTCCTTCCCCGACGACTGGAAAAACACTGAGATAAACCCCCTCCTCAAGAAACCAAAAGCAGACCCCACTGACCTCAAAAACTTCAGGCCTAAATCACTGCTCCCATTCCCAGCGAAAGTCATTGAGAAAGCCATCAACAGCCAACTCGCCACTTTCATCGAACTCCACAACATCATCTACGCCTCCCAATCTGGTTTCAGAAAAAAACACAGCA